>NC_088784.1:10345077-11595077 GCF_958450345.1 Calliphora vicina
TGTTAAAAGACTTTTATAATTTTCAAACGAATTTCTTTGAACATTTGAAATTTTTACATAAAAAACATACACACATATCGCTCATTTGCTGCAACAACGTCATAACTCAAAATCCGGGTGTTTTGAACTGTGTAATATAAAATATGCGCCGTTCTTTAGTCTTTCAGCTATACCAGTTTTCAAAAAAGTCAATTTTTTTTTTGTATGAGAGTGTCAAAATTAAAATTCATGTTTTCTCGTATATTTGACAACTAAAAATTTGGGTTAAATACAGATTAGAAAGATACTAACATGTATTGTTGAAATCATGCTTTATTACTAAAATCGCATGATTTGTTGAAAATTTATTTAAGAAATAGTAAAATATCGTAAAACATTCAAAGCGGTTTTTCTCGAAACGACTTTTTTTGAATTATGACGTTGTTGCAGCAAATGAGCGATATGTATGTATTGATTTAAAAATCTAAATTTTTAACAAATTCCTATGTTGAAGATTCGTTTGTTTAGAAATTCGACAATTTTATAAAAACAGGCTGCTATTCGTGCTGTACTAGAAGACAAATCCATAGAGAAATATAAATAGAGCGGAAACTCTCCTGTTAAAGACCTAACTCTGTTGCCAAAAACCTATGTGGTGAGTCCCTATGTATTAGGAAAAAAAATATATGAAAACAAAAACAACACTCGTATATATGATAATTTTGAGTAATTTTTATACCCTACACCACCATAGTGGGGAGGGTATTATGCGTTTGTGCAGATGTTTGTAACGCCCAAAAATATTAGTCTAACACCCACCTTAAAGTATACCGATCGACTTAGAATCACTTTCTGAGTCGATTAAGCGATGTCCGTCCGTCCGTCCGTCCGTCTGGTTGGCTGGCTGGCTAGCTGGCTGTCCATGTAAACCTTGTGCGCAGAGTACAGGTCGCAATTTTGAAGATATTTCGATGAAATTTGATACATATTACTTTTTCGGCTCAAGGACCAAGCCTATTGAAACTGGCTGAAATCGGTCCATTATTTCACCTAGCCCCCATACAAATGTCCTCCCGAAATTGGACTTTAACGGTCATAAATGTTTAATTTATATATGTATCTCCACAAATTCCGCTCCAAATAAGTTTTATATACACAAAATTCATGTCACCAAATTTTGTTACCATCGGTCCATATTTAGTCATAGCTCCCATATAGACCCGCTTCCGAAAATCACTTTAACGTGCATAAATCGCTTAAAAATGTTGGTAAACACACAAAATTCAACACAGTTAACTTTAATATACACACAAATCACACGACCTAATTTCATGGTGATCGGTCCATAATTTGTCATAGCCCCCATATAAGGCCCACTTCCGAAAATCACTCAAAAATATAAATTATTTAAATTTTAAAAGAAACATTTTTCTATTTCGCTCTATGTGTATTTCTCTGTAGAAAAATCTTGTCGGTGAGTTAGAATACGATATCCAATGAGGCCAGAAAGTTATTCGGGTATGCAGGCGGACCATGCAAACCCAGTGGTCAGTGAAACATTACCGCAGCTATTAAATTTTAAAGTTGATTAATAGCTCTTTACTTTCGTTTTCTATATACTTATGTAATGCCCGATTTTTCTGGTTTCTGTAAAAATGTATTTTTTCACTTATTATTAATTTTTTTAATTTTTTTACTAAGTAAATGGGTTCTAAAAAATTAGTGCTTAACAAAAAGTACAACACTAGTACACAGAAAAAATTATATTTCAATTCAAACATTTATCCCATATTGAACTGGTTTCAATTATATCATAATTACTATAAATCAAGTATTCATTTGCTCAAAAACAAAAGTTCTTGATATTTTCTATTGAATTTTGAGTTTTGAATTTGATTATTTTGACAATTGAATATACAATTTTCGTTATTGGTTGAATTTCAAATACAAAAATTATTGAATAGATAATTTTCGTAATTGAAACACAAAAAATAACAAAAATGTGTTTTCAATTACGAAAATTATCTATTCAATAATTTTTGTATTTGAAATACAACCAATAACGAAAATTGTATATTCAATTGTCAAAATAATCAAATTCAAAACTCAAAATTCAATAGAAAATATCAAGAAATTTTGTTTTTGAGCAAATGAATACTTGGTTTAATTATGAAATAATTGAAACCAGTTCAATATGTGACAAATATTTGAATTGAAACGTTTTAAGAAATAGTTTTTTCTGTGTATAAAATGAATCAAAATGGAAAAATATTTTTCAACCCGAATTTTTTTTTCACCAAAAAAAAAAATTTTAAAATTCAAAAAATTTACCAAAAAAAATATAAAATAACTATTTAAAAAAAAATTTCCAAAAAATTAAAAAAACAGCTTTGGAAAAAAATTGTTTACCTAAAAGTTTGTATTTTGAAGTATAATTTGGTGAAGGGTATATAAGATTTGGCACAGGCGAATATAGCTCTCTTACTTGTTTTTCTTTATTTTTTAACAAAAGGTTCTTTTTCCGATATTAAATTGGTTTCATATCAAACATCCTTAACATTTAGATGTATCTATTGATAAGTAAGAAACTTACTACCATTTCCAGGTTCATGCTGTTTTTTTAAGGGAGCGAAATAAATAAAACTCAATTTCCCAAAAATTTTAAATGAAAAATAAAGTACATTTTGTTCTGCGGCTCCTCATATATAGTTTTTGTGCTTAAAAAATATTATGTAATTCTGTCTATTTTGTACCCATCGACCAGAAAGTTGACTTCTAAATCCCATTTGAACCCTTTGCCTTCTTCTGATGCCACATCCCCCATTTGTGAACTATTTCATTCGGTGAAAGTGATGAATATATTATCTAGGGATCTCAAGCAACGTCTTGGTATCAGTAAAATTTATACAATCCTGCCTGATATCACATGATATTGAATATGTTCTGAAACTGTCTAAAATTCAGCAAACACAAATATAAGAAGGTTTCACTGTCTTGTATACGTTTTTTAACGTTTTTTTATTCTTATAACTAAAAATCATTGCTATCAGTTGAGAGACCCTTTAATTAACAACAGGTCCTTAGTTTAGAAGGTTGGCTCTACGAAACCTTGTGTATGAGTGGGTTCGTGTTATTAGTTTTGTAAGTGATTTCGATTTTGAAGGGTTTACTGGCGATTCCTTGATATGCAGTCAAGGCTGAATTTTGATTTCTTATGTCCAGCTTTAATCATCATGTGAAGGTTCTTGGCTTATATATATCGATGTTACTTTTCCCCTGCTGAGCGCAAATGTCATGTGTTTACTTTTGAGTTAATTTACTCATACTCTCCAATTATTTAGCCATATGTCCATGGGTCTATTATAGTTGGCCCATTCCGTAGAAGAGACTTCTGTGGGATCTGGAAATGATAGGTCATTACACACATTCAAATCAAAACATTAGTCCGAGAACACTTCTTTGTGGAAACCTTCTTTTCTTCCATCCGCCAATATTTATAAGTTATCTTGATTTTGGTCAGAGTTTTCCTACCCTGCCGCTCTTGGTGTTTTTTTAACAATTGTTGTTATTTGTACACGTTCGAAATTCTGTAGCTGTTTATAGAAATTTATTTGGTTGTTGTTGCATTGGTTTGATGGTAAAAAAAGAAGGAAGAGAGTGCAGCGAAATAAAAAAAAAATGCCTTAAAAATTATACGCGTAGAGGTAAAGCATGAAATTAATTCTGCCGTAATTCCCATACCCACCATCGTCACCATCAACAACAACATTGTCGTCGTCTTCATCATCATCAAGTAGACGGCTGCAGGGACAGACGGACTTACATCCAGCATTATACATATTCATTCTCATTCTTTAACACTATAGCAACATTATTGTTGGTATGTGTCTCTTAGACTGCTTCACTGTCTGTCCGTCCGTCCGTCCATTTCATCCATCCGTCTGTCTGCCAGTGTTGTTTTGTCAGCAATTGTGTGTAACGCCGCCAACTCGTTATGTTACGGATTTTTGTTTAACATGTGTTGCTGTTCATGTTGTTGGCTTTTGCAGTGTGATTAAAGACACATTTAAGTTGCATACTGCTGCAACAACAGCAACAACATTTCTTCACTCTTCCACACTTATTTACTCAGTATTTTCCTGTGAGTGCTTGTTTTTCTCCTGATTTTTTTTTTCCTTAGTCGTTATTATTTTCTGTTTCCTAAATACTTACAGGTTGTTCTTCTTTCAGTTTTCTATTGTAGGTTTGTGTTTTCTACCTTGCTATTTGTTACAGGTTGACATGTTTTGTTACTCTTCTAAGTTTTGCTATAGCAAATATATAGAACACTCACATACGTATCCATATTCATATATAGTTTTATTTTTTTTTCTTCCTTTCATGTGTCTGCGTATATGTTTGGCTGTCTTTCTATATGTCTGTCTATCTATTTAAATGTCCGTCTGTCTTCCTGTGTGTTTTTTTTTATATTTTGCTGGTGTGTGGCTTTCGTTGAGTTTTCCTCTTGAATTGATTATGCGAGGTATAGTTGGCAAATTACTTACTTGAAAGACTAATTGAGACACTTCCTCCCTAAAGAGTTGCATGGAGACTTCCTTTCATATTTGAAACAAGAATGGCATAACAATGGCAGGTGTCTTGTCATAACATCAAATTTTGTAATGTAATGGACGATATGGTACATGGAACTTATGACACTTTTAAGTAAGAAGAATATTATAATATTTTTAGTGGTTTATTACCTGAGACGCTTTCAACAGTTTCTAGTTTTGATGATGATTGATTTGTGGCTTCCTATTAAGTGTCTTGGTATCGGCTGGAAGAATATTCCGGTCATCCATGAAAAATATAACTGTTTTCGATGCGTAATAAATAGAGAATCCAAAACCGAAACCGAAAACAGGTCTACCGGTTTTTCGTCTTTGTAAACTCCACCGGTTTCGGTTTTTTGACAAAACTGGGTTTTGTAAGACGGTTAACCGGTTTTAATGCTAAATAAACCGTTTAACCGGTATTTTTGAAGACAAAAACCGAAACCATTTAACCGGTTTTTTAAAAGACAATAATGAAAACCTGTTTTTTCAAAAACACACTTTTTCGGTTAAACCGAATTTCCGATTTGAAAGATTTTTATATTTCTGGAAAGCGCTCAGCTAGGCATTGAAAAAACATGCTTGCTATTTATCTCTTATAATTTCAGAGTTATAGGCATAATTTTGACTTTCCTTGGTCCGCTTTTGTAAAAATATAGGGCGTAATTTTGAACCGAATGGTCCCGAATTTTTTCTGTTGTTAGACAACTAAATTACCAATAATATACAAAATATTTCAGAGCAATATCAATTATGTATCCAAAAATAAACGATTTTCAATTTAAATATTCAAAAAATTTTATATTTTTGATGTTTTTTAGGCGAAAAGGTGACTTGACTCTTTTTTTATTAAAGAAAAACTTTCTTTAAGAACATATAAAAATTTTATGTTTTTCTGTAAATTATTTTTACGGAGAATATTTTGGTATAAAAAACATGTCCTATTGTTTGAATATGTCATTCCTAACCCTTTGGAATTCGACCTATTTTTTTAGAAAAATTTCAAATTTGGGCCACGTGTTCTAAAATCCCAAAGCTGGGATTAGAAAACGGAAAGCAGCTTTGGATACCTTAATGTGTTCCCTATTTATCACCAATATATTTTCATAGCCCCGTAGGAAATATGGGCCCTACAAGCAAAATTGTAAAAAATACCATTTTTGGGATTTTCTCTACAATCTTTAGGAATTGCGTGATTCCTTTTGACCTTTGGACAATCTTTTTTAAACCTTGTTATTTAAAATGACAAAGTTAAAAAACTTTGAAAATTTCATTGAGTTCTGTTATTAAATAAAGATTTTATTACATATTTATTGAGTTTCTAAAACTAAAATTTGTATCAAAATTTTAATAGGATTGCAAATATTAGGACCATTTTGAACCACATTTATTCCCAGCTATTTTTTTTTTTGTTTATATAAGTAAATTTTTGGTTTCACAAACAAATTGCAAGTTAATATCTCAATTAGATTCATAAATATGCCACTTTTAAAATTCACTCTTTCTAAAATATTGCACTAGTTTACGAAGTTCATAAGTTGGAAAGAGAAAAAAAAATAACACGTACATGACAGTTTACATCAAGTTTTTCACAATGCCCTTAACCCTGCTGTTAGGTTTGGACCATTTTGGTCAAATTTTTTTTATTTTTTATATAAATTTGCAATGGCTTATCGTATCAACTTAAAACGTCTGCTCAGGTATTATTTTTCTATTTTAATGATTTTAGTTAGTTTTTAGCTATATAGGATAACATAGAACAGAAAAAAATTAAAATTTCAAATCTTAGGTTATGGACCATTTTGGTCCATGCAATATATTTTATTCTTTATATGAGTAAAAGTAAGAAAAAACAATTATGTCTTATTGTTATTTTCGAAGCAAGATGAAAAAATTGTTTTTCGATTCGATTTGCATACAAATATGTTGGATATAATGCATTTGGCATTACATTTGAACTTACATCAATTGCAAATTCCCCATTTTCTACTAGCTGAAATTTTTATATCAACTCTTGTAGATGGTACACTATTTGATGGCGAAGCTTTTTGTTGAGTCAATAGCTCTGCTGCAAATGGATTTTTAGGTTTGACTGTCCATTTCAAAACGTATTCTTCTGATAGGCACATAGCTAACTGGCGTAAAAACTCGGATGTATCATCTATATTTGAAAATACATCATTTTACAATTTATTTAATTTTCTTTTAGTGTTGTAGTAACTAATCGTTTGATCAGCAGTATCAACGCCTCCTAAGATAGATAAAGGAAACTTTGTACAGTTATAATAAGAAACGATTGCAGGTATCTTGTTATGATTATTGATGGAGCTCATCAATATAGTTCCTTTAGTTTTATGGCCGATATATATAGCAAACAAGTGCTGCGATTTCACTAAAAGCAAATGCCGATGTATATAAAGGAACTTTTTTGGACATAAACAATTTCGGTGGAAGTTTTGTTTTCCCGAAATGTTCCCATATATGTCCGTCTCCTTTGCATCTTACTCAAAAGATGAAGTTATCACCTGTTATCAGGATGTTATAAAACATTGAAAGAAGAGTTTCCCAATTGTCCCATAACTCAAACTTGTCACTACTTTTTTGTTGTCTTCTGTTGACAACATCATCCAAGCTGAGAGCACTTGTATCAATTAAAAATTATCCTAGCTCTTAATAGACCAGAAAATATGCCAAAACTTGCATCAAACTAATCTTCGTTTTTGCCACTGCAATATAAAATTATTATGATAACCTAATTACGTATATACAAGACCAAAATCCCAGCAAGAATTAGAACACCAATAAATCTTTCCATTTGCTTTCAAATTTAAGTCTACCACATTTATTCGTATTATCCATGATTATTTTCACACCACAAAGCGTTAAACCTGGTGGTAATGATGTAATATTCTCCGCTGAAGCTCCAATGTGACGTGGTAAAGGAATCCATTGCATTTTGGTTTTCGCAATGTATAATGCATCTACAGCATAATCTGTTTCATTTTCTTCACCATTGTTCATTTCACATTCACCAATGTGACTTTCTTTCAATATTTTCATGTAATATGGACGAAAATGAAATATCTGAATCAATTTCATTTAGAATTTCGGCAATATCACTGATAATATTTCGTCAATTTTCCATTTTTTTAATTTTTTTTATAAAAATTTATATATTCACTTTTATAAATATTTAAAATGTCTGGTCAAAGAGTTTTATGTAAAATTTTTTATGAAAAATACAAAGAGGACCAAAATGGTCCCTTACCTAAGATTCGTAAGTTTTTTTTAACCTAACAGCAGGGTTAATAAAACAACTACGAAAGTATGGTCGGTCAAGCCCGACCATATAATACCCTACACCAAGTAAATGAGCAAAAACATTTTACTTTTAAAATATAAATAATTTCGTGAGTGATTTTCGGAAGCGGTTCTTATATGGGGGCTATGACCAATTATGGACCGATCACCATTAAATTATATTGTGTGATTTATGTCTATATAAAAGTTATTTATAGTGAATTTTGTGTGTATACCAACATTTTTAAAAGATTTATGTACGTTGTAGTGATTTTTGGAAGCGGGTCTATATGGGAGCTATGACTAATTATGGACGGATCGTAACAAAATTTGATGACTGAATTTCGTATATATAAGACTTATTTTCAATGAAATTTGTGGAGATACATACATAAATTAAACATTTATGACCGATAAAATCCAATTTCGCGATTACATTTGTATGGGAGCTAGGTGAAATAATGGACCGAATTCAACGAATTTCAATAGGCTTGGTCCTTGGACCGAAAAAACTATATGTACCAAATTTTATAGAAATATTTTAAAAATCGCGACCTGTTCTTTGCGCACAAGGTTTACATGGACAGACAACCAGCCAGCCAGTCGGACGGACGGACATCGTTTAGTCGACTCGGAAAGTCGATCGGTATACTTTAAGGTGGGTAATATTTTTGGGCGTTACAAACATCTGCATAAACGCATTATACCCTCTCCACTGTGGTGGTGTAGGGTATAATGATGGGAACTACTGATGTATAAACCCATCAGCAATATCCATCAGATGGTGCATCAAATGACTGTTCTAGTAGGGTTCATTTCGTAAAGAGAAAACTCTGAAGAGAAGAGCAACAAAATATATCACCTGCTGCAAAAGAGATGCTGTCTGCTGCTAGAGGATCGCAGAAATGGAAATTACATTCAAAGTTTGACAAATATCAAAGACACAAAGTTTTCCCTTTGGAAGGCAACGAAAAATACCAAGACACCGGGGAAGGGTCAAAGACCTTTAAAGAAAGTTGTCGGTACCTGGGCTCGCAGCAGAGAGGATTATAAATGGTTTTCTTTGGATATGCAATATATGTGTATTGAATTTTATTTAAATACCGAAATTTTGAAGATATTTATGCTCGATAAAGTGATTTTTGGAAGTGGGCCTTATATAGAAACTATGACTAATTATGGACCTATCGACCCAAAATGTTGTAGCATATTTCAGAGACTTATGCACAAAATTTATTTTACATTTTTCTTTTTCTCCTTTTTATACCCTACACCACCATAGTGGGGAGGGTATAATGCGTTTGTGCAGATGTTTGTAACGCCCAAAAATATTAGTCTAACACCCACCTTAAAGTATACCGATCGACTTAGACTGACTTCCTGAGTCCGTCTGGCTGGCTGGCTGTCCATATAAATCTTGTGCGCAGAGTACAGGTCGCAATTTGGAAGATATTGCGGTCAAATTTGGGGCATATTATTTTTTCGGCCCAAGGACCAAGTCTATTGAAACTGGTTGAAATCGGTCCATTATTTCACCTAGCCCCCATACAAATGTCCTTCCGAAATTGGACTTTATCGGTCATAAATGTTTAATTTATATATGTATCTCCACAAGTTCCGCTCCACATAAGTTTTATATATACAAAATTCATGTCACAAAATTTTGTAACGATCGGTCCATAATTAGTCATAGCTCCCATATAGATCCGCTTCCGAAAATCACTTTAACGTGCATAAATCGCTTAACTTTCATACAGACATAAATCACACGACCTAATTTCATGGTGACCGGTTCATAATTGGCCATTGCTCCCATAGAAGGCCCCCTTCCGAAAATCACTCAAAAATATTAATTATTGAAATTTTAAAAGAAAAATGTTTTTTGCTCTTTTACTTAGTATATGGTCGGGCTTGACCAACCATACTTTCTTACTTGTTTATATTTTTTTTGAGGGGGGGGGGGGTCGAGGTTAATTTAATCAGCCCCCTGGATCCGCGCCTGCATTTCTATGAATCATAAAATGCTTGACAAGGAAAGTTTTTCTGACACTGCTGAATTTCAATTACTCACAACCCTCGTATACTTCAACCTCCATAAACGTTCACATATATAGTTTTCTCCTTCGTAAATCATGCCAATTTAAATGAATCTAGATTTAAGTTGACTTTTTACCTTGTGTACAAGATGTTGTTATTTATTCAAAAAAATATAAAATACAACAATAATAAAACTGCAATTGCGGCTGCAGCAGCAGCTACAACAACAACAGCACAATCACAATAAAACATGGTTGAACATAACCATGCAACAAAATGTTGCATGGTTGTGTATTCATCATTCACACATGTTGCATTTATTTAGCAATTTATTACAATTCATGGTGTTTTGTGCTGTTTTGTGTTGAAATTAATCGTTATAAAGTAAAATATAGTTTTATTTCATCTGTAACGCTAGCTAGATTTCTTTTCTTATTTTGCATATACATATGACTGTTAAATAAATTGGTTTCTTGTCATTAGAAAAGTTTGTCTGGGTATTTTGTTTTTTGGGAAAAAAGAATTTATATGGGGCAATTGAATTTGGAAGTAATGTGGGGTTAAATTTTGGAAGGTTTTTTAAGAAAATGGTCCTAAATTCTAAGGACCTTTGACACTAAGCTGTTAATATTTATGAGTTATTTATATTCATTTTTGATATAATCCGATCTGAATTACTTAGGCTCTCTAAATATTTCTTACATCAGAACCTTGAAAATTTCCATAAACTTTCTTCCACGTATGCCTTCATAATTTATCAATCGTTGACCATATTTTAAACAAAATTTCCATATCGCTTTCTTAAATCCATAACCAACAACGTATGACGTTCCTGCAAACTCCTTCACTACACTCCAAAAACCCACCCACATTGTCATTTCCCAGGCAATAGCCTAGTGTTATAACTATTTGATTGCACAATAACTGTTACTCTACATAACTAATCGTACGAACATATTTCAGACAATATCTCATAACTAAACTAACCATATAGAGCAGCAGCATTCATACTCGTATAATCACATCACTTAGTACAATATATGCAATATATCACTTGCATAATGTGGCAAATGACTTTAAAAACTCTAATACATACAATATTTATGACTAGTTTAACAACTTCAATATCATAATACGCCAAGTATGTACTTATTTCTTGCTTCTAAACCGCCACCAAAAATTCAACGGACAGACTTATGCTTGGGCATATAAATGCAGCATAAGCCTCAGCGACAAACTTTAACAAAATACATAGTTAGTCGTAAAAGGATAATGGCTGTTATGTATGTTGTTCATATTAGAGAGACTAAGAACTCTTGACAAAAAAAAAAAACTAAAGTAAAGAGAAGAAAAACCTTTGGCAATATGAAATCGAAAGAATATTCGTACGTATATATACATATGTTGTGCAGGAAAAAAGAAGAGCATCCTCTTAATACCATTCGTTTCTTTTGCCTGAAATCGTTCCGCGTAATGAGCAAATTTATGGGCAATTGATAATTTAGTGGCATTCGGAAACATCAATTATTTCTCTTTTTTTTCTTTCTTTCTTACGATTGGCACTTTTTGTTAGCTTTCTTTGTTGTTATTTTTTTCGACATCGTTTGTATTAGCTCAATTTTTAGCAGAGTTTCAAAAGAGTCGAGTCGGAATATTCTACATTATACATTTCTAAGTTATACTAATTTTGTTAGTGGACTTTCCAACGACAATAGAATCCACGTTATGGAACGAGCCAAGTCTCAATCGGTCAAATATTGTCAAACCAGCGACAGCTATAACAGCCAATAGCTTTTTTCCCCAGAAAAGAACTAACAACAACAGAATAGTGGATGTCAGCAACTCGTCTACATTTAGAATCAATGTTACATATTTCAATAACATGCGAAGATCTACATGACAACTTTAGAACAGGACAGTTTTTATACCCTTCACCATGAGTGGCAAAGGTAATTTCCGGAATTTCTACAATTTTAATTTGCGACCCCATAAATTATATGGGGGATTTCACGCCAAGTGAACCAGCTTTTAAAATCGATGTCTTCCGATCGGGAGACCAAAAAGCTCTTAAAGGAATAGACCTTCTTTTGAGCAAAAATAAAAAGGGGAAAAAAATTGGAAAAAACAAAATCAAAAATTGTATATCTTGACTTACAAAACATTTATTTTGCTATATATCCCACTAAGCGACAAAATAGGTCTTATAGGAATAGACCCAAACTTTCTTTTGAGCAAAAAAAAATTTAAAAAAGGTCCCATTTGGAAAAAAAATCACATGTTTGCCCAAACTGTCAAATTTTGACCCCCTATAACTCAGAGAGTTCTTGACCGATCTTATTGAAAAATTGTCTGAATTACTATCCAATAGGTTTAACCTCGCTGCAAATTTCATCCCGATCGGAAGACATCGATTTGAAAAGTTGGTTCACTTGACGTGAAATCCCCCATATATATTATGGATCATTATAGACAGCGGAGAATATATTGCCATGTCCGTCTATATGTTGAAATCAACTTTCCGTATTTCCGTAGTCCCCAAATAACTCAGATACATTATTCATACATTAATATATCCTCTATAGACCCGGTTCGGCTGCTATTTAAAATCGAGAAAATCGGCCTAAAATGGCTGAGATATAGAGAAAAAACCGGGACAACCTCTATTTTTTGCCTATTTATACCCTACACTACCATAGAGGGGAGGGTATAATGCGTTTGTGCAGATGTTTGTAACGCCCAAAAATATTAGTATAACACCCACCTTAAAGTATACCGATCGATTTAGAATCACTTTCTGAGTCGATTAAACGACGTCCGTCCGTCCGTCCGTCCGTCGGCTGGCTGTCCATGTAAACCTTGTGCGCAGAGTACAGGTCGCAATTTTGAAAATATTTCGATAAAATTTGGTACATATTATTTTTCCGGGCAAGGACGAGCTGAAATCGGTCCATTATTTCACCTAGCCCCCATACAAATGTCCTTCCGAAATTGGACTTTATCGGTCATAAATGTTTAATTTATATATGTATCTCCACAAATTCAGCTCCAAATAAGTTTTATATATACAAAATTCATGTCACAAAATTTTGTTACGATCGGTCCATAATTAGTCATAGCTCCCATATAGACCCGCTTCCGAAAATCACTTTAACGTGCATAAATCGCTTAAAAATGTTGGTATACACATAAAATTCAACATAGTTAACTTTAATATAGACGTAAATCATACGACCTAATTTCATGGTGATCGGTCCATAATTGGTCATAGCTCCCATATAAGGCCCACTTCCGAAAATCACTCAAAAATATATATTATTGAAATTTTAAAAGAAAAATGTTTTTGCTCTTTCACCTAGTGTAGGGTATTATATGGTCGACCATACTTTCTTACTTGTTTTGATCTACATCTGGATTACTAAATCATTAATATAGTCAATATGGATATCTAATGATCGATATTTCAAAGACCTTTGCAACGACGTATAAACTCCATAAGTCGGACCTAAAAGAGGTCAAAATCGGGAAAAATATATTTATTCCAATTTTTTTCATATATAATTGTTTGTTATAAATTTTTTTTCGATTTTAAACAGTATAAAAAAAATTAAAAAAATTATTTCTGAAAAAAAAATTACAAAATAAATTTTTGAAATTTTATCCCAATTTTTTTTTTTCACAAAAAAAATGTTTGTCATAAAATTTTTTTTTATAGTAAGAATTTTGCTAAATTTCCCAATTATTGATAAATTCAATGACAATTAGTGTTGGGGGATAAGCAAGTTTCACTGGTTGCTTAGGCCAGATCATCAGGAAACCTTTTCCCAAAAGGCTTTAGAAAAACTAAAGATATTATACAAATCAAGCGGTACCGTGAAATAGCTCCCAAATGAAATAATTCCCAGCAAAAACGAAATAATTCCCAAACTTGAAAAATGAAATAACTGCCAAAGGGTGAAATGAAATTACTCCAAATAATCGGCGGTTTCATAATTTTAAAAATATTAGTCCCAAAAAAGCGAAATAACTCCCAATGAAATAAATACCAATAGAAATGAAATAATTCCCAATACGAAGCAATTTATTAGTGTAATCTAACTCCCAATGAAATAAAGAACTACAAAAGTGAAATAATTCTTCAAAGTTTTCCTCCCCTGGGGTGTATCAAAAACTGGCTTCGCTCAGAAAAGATTTCTTTCATTGCAGAAAGGTTTTAAAATATTTCAGAAAGCCGAGTTTCTTTTCGCACCAGATATCGTTACGACCTGACAAAGGCCGACAATGTAAAAATAATCTTTTCTGAGCGAAGCCTGTTTTTGATACACCCCAGAGGAGAAAACCTTTGCGCCCGGCCAAAGGCCTGCAATGCAAAAAACTTTTCTGAGCGAAGCCAGTTTTTGATACGGAACCTAAAAAAAATTAAATAACTCCCTATACAGTGAAATAACTCCTAATTATCATAATAAAATGAAATAAAACCCAACAAAAATTTCATTGGGAGTTGTTTCATTGGCAGTTATTGCATTATGAAATAACTCCCAGCTAAAAATTATGAAATAACTCCCTATGCGTTAAGAGTTGTTTCATAATGAAATAATTCCCAAGTTGTATGAAAAATTTGTTGGGTGTTATTTCATTTTTTCTTGTGGAGTTATTTCATTTGGGAGTTATTTCACGGTACCAAATCAAGCTATAGAGTGAATGGAAATTATAGACACTCAAGCTTTATTTGTAAAAAATATCAAAGCTTAAACAAAATTCCAACAACAAACAGTGAGTTTATCTTTTCTTACATTCCCTCTACAATTGATTGGCTTTTTTCCGACTCAAACTGTAGTTGTAAAGTTGTAATTAATTTTTATTATACCCTACACCACCATGCGTTTGTGCATATTTCGATGAAATTTGGTACATATTATTTTTTCGGCTCAAGGACCAAGCCTATTGAAACTGGCTGAAATCGGTCTATTATTAAACTTCGCATGTCTACTCAAGAAAAGCGTCTTATGTATATCTCAAAATATTGATGGCTTAAAATTCGCGATTACACATGGACGTTCTATGGCAAATTATGATACTTTTGCCAAAGTTGATCAGATTACTTAGTGACACTTCCCTGAGATAGTCTACATTACGAAGGATGCCTGTATCAAGACATCTTACTCTACGCTTCTATAGATCGAGTGTCTAGTAAAAATTTCACAAATTTTCGTCCAAACAACTTCTATAATATTGGGTGAAACGCGCGATTATTTAAAATGTTTAGAATTTATTTTGAAACATTTGCAAATTTATTCAAACTAGTCGCCATTGTTAGCTGCGTGGTCAGATTTCAGCAGCTTATATATAGGATTCTTTTGCTCACACCAAATACAGAGCATTTCCTTAGCGCTATGGATATTTGGATTTGTTGTCGATTCGGCTGGTTGGACGAGCTTCTCATACAATCTTTCTTCTGACGTACAAAATCGTCTTTCAAGGTCTTTCAAATTTCCCTGCCTTTGGATGAATACTGTTGCTCGCAAACATTTTGAAATTGCTGCTTGAGTAGGTTTCAATGATTTTGAAAGCGCTTGTTGAGTTTTACTACAATGTCCATGGAGTATTGCCTCCAATTCTTCATATTCAAACTTTTTTGGCTGACCTGAACGATCTTTGTCTTCCGTGTCAACATCATCACTTATGAACTGAACAAAATATCTCTCGCACATTGAAAACGATGGAACACATTCACCATAAGCTTTGATGAGCAATCGGTGTACTTCAGCGGTACTTATTTTCAAATTAAAGAAGTAAAGCAAAACTTATATGACGATTAATTGGTACAAAATTCGACAATTTCGGAGAATAAATAAAGCAAATGACAGATATGTACCGTGGGTGAGTCATATGTTCCTTCATATTCACTCATATAGTATCCAGTAATTATATCCACAAGAAGTTAAACCGAATTCTTTGTCAGAGCATTTTGGATATTCTACAAGTTGTGATTGCAAACCACCTGAGTCCCAATACTGCAACCAAGGGAATATGAATGTCCTCTGTGCAAAATTTACATTCGTTTTGTACTCATACATGGTTAAATTTCCTTGGATGCTCTCATGCACAGGAACGCATATTAACTTCGTGTCGTCTAATTGGGCCAGTGGATAAATGGAATCCAGAATACATTTCGACCTTATTACGTTGGAGTTCAGAGCCTAGATTGATGCCAGGCTTTCCACGTAAATATTAACTGTCAACGTTAGAGATTTAATTCCAGGATTCTTCTAGCGGCCGTGCCGATGGCAGTACAGCTATCCGACAGTCAAAGCTAACTAAGGAGGCCAGTAGTGCGATTCACTAACTTTTAACACTTTATCAGGTGTTAACTTTAACCACACATTCAGACGTTTGCACTAACCACTTTGTGATTCACTAACTTATTTTTAACCATGGTAAACAGTTTTATATTTCTCTGTTTTCAAATTGATATTACGTGGCAACTCTGCCAAGCGAAATGTAAAAATAGGAGAAAAGAACAAAGAAGAATAAAAAAAAAACCAAACAAATAACTTTTTTGTAAAATTTTGTTGCCATTCTAAAATAAAATGATTTTAGAATGGCTAGTACTTCCACTAAAAGAAGCCGAGCGTCTGCCGAGCAGCTAAGTCACGTGGTTGACTTCATGATAAACCACCCGGGACTTGCTGGCGGCAAATTTAAAAAGCTCCTCGGAAAATTGGTGTGCGACAAGAAGTGGAGCGAATTGTCGAATGCCCTTAATTGTCTTGGCGGGGCGGTTAAAGCGGCCAACCAGTGGCAGGCTCATTATCAAATAAATTATAGGCTATATACTTCGAAGCCATTATATTACACGATTATAACGATAAACACTTTTCTAAACTTATTAAACCACACCAAAAATGCTGGTGTTAATAAACCACAATTTGTTTTGCTAAAAATAACAGCTGACTGAAACAGCTGTATTTAAACGCCAGCAGATATCGTTTAAAGTGTTAGTGAATAGCAAAATGGTTAATTTTGTGGTTAACATTTTTAAACGAAACAATTCTGGTTTAAAAAGCATAGTGAATCGCACTACAGGTACATCAAACAAAATTCTTGATCCAGTGCCCGTTTCCGTCTTTAAACCATCAGTACAGATTGAGATCGCGTTGCCGCGGAGGACAGAGTTTACAGTTCAGTTATCCTTTGTAGTTATTCTAATAATAAACGTCCTATAAATGATCAATGTACATAATATTGGAATGGCTACCTTTTGAAGGTGGTGGCTTGAGCAATGTGCCCCGATAGACTAGACGAAGTGTGCTTGACTGTCAATCTTACGGTTACCAAAGACTCTGGGTGTTTGCTGGCCTGACTCCCTGAGACTTAGAGCAGGAATACATTTTATGCATTTATCGAGGGTCTCTATATATGTAGGTCTGTAGATTGGAACTCATTGAACAATTTATAGCTAAACAGCCTAGTCTCTGTATTAGAATGAAGAGGTATATTTCATTCTGCAATTACCTCGGAGAAATTGCAGAATGAACTTCTTTTGCTAGTGACAGAATGGTACTAACCAGACATAGGAAACCTTTGATGCAGTTTTTATTTTCACCCGGCAGCTTCCTTTGCAATAAATTTCACCACAGCTGCCTTATTTGTTCAGGTGAATTTTTGATTCGCAACCAGGTTTAAGCTTAAAATAAAGTTAACACATTATTTAGTTCTTAGTTTAGTACAAACGAATAGAGACAACAAGATAAGCTAAATTCTTTAACTCACAGTCGGAAAAAGAAGGGTTTGTTGTCTATAATAAGTGTTTCGGCAATATAAGACGACTTCGGTTTGTTTCGCAGGACTGAATTATGCAGATGGATTCACTGGACGTATTGCTTTACCTATTTAATTTGGAAACTATATTCTTCTTCTGAAAATGTTAATTCAGACAATATGGATAACAACAGATGATCCTATTTTGTAAACTTTTACGACAATTAGCCTATTTCCTATCGAAATGATTGTAGATCTGATCTCCACTACTTAAAAGAGTTAACTGTGGATGGATTTAATTTATAGGTATGATCAACAAGTTGTAATGAATATGAATTTATTAGTATGGTGAACTTAGCCTTAAAAGTCCGAAATTATAAATTCAGATGCTTTGGGGCAAATGTTGAAGTGTTAATTGCAAATTTATTTTGTTCCTTTCTGGGCTTGTGGAAATCATAAAATAATTGCAATCACTTATTTCACTAATGAACTAATTCTCTTCCAACTCTGTTAAAAATGTGTGCACATTCATGCATTCACACACTGGTGTGTAGAATGTATGACGTTTAATCAGTTTTTCTTTTAGATGTTATTTGGTGGCATGCACACGTCTGTATGTTTATAGCGAATGTAGCAATTTCTTCGTGGTGTATGCAACATTTTGATATAATTTTTGCTCTGCTGTTGTTGCTATAGCAATATCGTTTTTTTCTCTTTTCAAGCATGAAGGTTATGAATCTTTATGTATGAAGTGGAAAATATGTGTGTGTATGCAGAGTATAAATGTATGTGCTTCATTTAAAATGAAGAATTGTTATTGAGACCAATGAGGCACAAATTGTGCAAAATGTTTGGCATTTCGTTGCAGTTCTTCTTTTCTTTAGCAGCTTTTAACATTTGATTCATCTCCCTCTCCAATTGCAGGCATAATACAACTGACATCAAATGAAGCAAAAAAAAAAAATGAAAAATAAAAATTTCAAAGCAAAAAGGAAGAGCTGTGCTAGTTGTGTTTTAAAGTGGAGTGTGTGTTGTATATGAGTTTAGTTTAATAAAATTTGTTGCATATGTTTTACTTATGTGTGTGGCTATGTGTTTATGAACGCTGCTTAAATTGTCATGAATTATAGTTATGTGGCCATAATTAGCTTTTTTTTCACCAATGACCATTAAATAATTTATTTAATTTTTGAACGTGGCAGATGATTTTAAAATTAAATAAAGACAAAAATTTCTTTGCTTACCCACATACTTTTACATGGCTTCAAATTATGTAGCTTCAATATATTTATTTATGTATTTGATCAAAGAATTTTGTTATTTGGCTGCCATATGTTTTATGGAATGCTTGTGTTGTATGAATTATTGATTCAAATTAATAAAAATATCATGGAATTTAGGTGTTCTGGATCTTGAAGATCCTTCACCTTTTCCTAGCTTTACATAAATGATGCTTGTGTTAACATTGATACTCATACATACACACGAGCTGTGTTGCGCACAGTTTATGTTATTTCTACTTTTTCTGAGTGCCATAATACAACATCAATCAATACTACAACAATAGAAACAAAACTTCTATACACATTACAACAACCGAAATAGCAATATCATAGATGAAAATTGTTTAAATAGAAAACATTAGAACTTTTTGATGTTGTCTCACATTTCGGTTTATAATTTAATTTCTTTGGAACCAAATTTACTGACTTTCAATACCAAACTGCCTAGGACATTGATAAACATTCTGGGTTAATCTCATCAATTTTGGTTTTGTAATATGGACATGAGTATGATTTACACAAACACGTATTAGTTAACATCATAACACCAATTCGACAAAACAATATAAAATTTACATAGCTTCGCAAAAGCCAATAATTTTCGATCAGAAATGTTTGTAAAATTAACGAGAGTTTTTCAGTTGATATCGGCATTGTGCTCTAATTGTGGAGAATGAAAGTTTCACTGCCACATACTGAGCAACAGGTGAAAATTTCTCCAATCGTTTGAGATAGTCGTTATCGAATGTCTGTAAGAAACAGTGTTGCCAGGAGCTGGCGACAAAAGAAGCTATATTGGCTTCAAAAAAGGTCAGAAAAAGCTAAACCGCTTTAGAAAAAAAGCCAAAAAAAAGCTAAAATATTATAAATTAAGAATTTTGGTTTATATTTATTTTTAAATAAAAAATTAGAAAATATGTTCATAAAATTCATCTGCTTTACTTAAAGGAAGTACTAAAAAGTTAAATACTAGATTAACCATGTCAGAAAATGGACATTGTTGGTTCTATATTTGTCCATTTGTAGTTTAATATATTCTGCCCCTGAGCCTTAAGCTTCGTAATTTTATTAGCACTTTAATTTTTCACTATCAATATGACTTAATATATTTTTTTTGGTTTTACTACTTTATTATCAACGGGAAAAAAATTGATTTTGCGTAGAGTTTTCATATGGTAATCTTTGTCGCAATTGCTCAATTAGTTTAATTTGTCGTATTATTTTTGTCATAATCATCACTAATTAAAACGTTCTTTATTTTATCTCTCATTCATCACACTAGTATGAAAAATGTGTCAAAAACATTAAACAATTTTCAATTGGCGACGATAATGGATCAAATTCCTTGAATTTTAAATCAGAAAACAGCAAATGATTTATTTATTTTTTGTACTTTGTGCAATACTGGTTTTAAAAAAAGATGGTACGCCAAATTATAATCAGTGTATTAATTAATTAAAAGTTTGGCTTTTTAGAATTGCTGGTTTGACGAAATTAAAACAAAATGGGTTTTAACTCGAAGCATAGATCCACAAGACGTTTAACGGCTATTGATCGCCATCGAGTATTACAAGCCTTCAAGAGTTTGTGGGGCTCTTGTCCATTATATAATGATGAATATAATGTGTAATAACAATTTTGTCTTGAAAGAGAATTTGCTAGACATTTAAGCTTTCAGATATAAAATACTCTATTTCATTGGCAATTGTTATTTGTTCTTTTAATACTGCACAATTCTTGAGTATGTTGAAAAGCTAAATGAAAATCAGTAATGAATTAAAATGAAAATGGTTCACAAATATAAATTTAGCCTTTTTATTTACTCTTTAGTCTCGAAATTTTTAGCCTTTTTTAATTTCAAAAAAGGCTATTTTGAAATTAAGAAAAGGCTAGAAAAAAGGCTAAAGAGTAAATAAAAAGGCTAAATTTAGCCTCAAAAAGGCTAAACTGGCAACACTGGTAAGAAAACACTTCGCCGGAAGTTCAATGGTGATACAATTTTCGAATACTCTGGTTCAGTGTGTATTTAATTTTCAATGTTATATATGGAACAGCAAAAAGCTTCACTGAATGAAGATGGGTATGAAATAAAAGTACAAAGTTTTCGACACGATTATTAAACTATAGTTTATTTTAAACCATATTGCTAAGTAAATTATATGAGCAATTAAGAGTAGATAAAGTAATATGAACTTTTTGCAGTAATACTTCATTTATTATCTGTAAACTACACAAATTTCTAGAATAAAATCTCACTAGTTAAAAAGTAAATCTGATATAGGAAAATCAAGCTGCTAACTATTAATGCTTTGGTCTAATCGTTTGCCATCAATCATATTTTCTTATTGCATGGCCGACAAATTGTTTTGGTTTTGGCTTCTGAAGCCCATCATATCACGCCGATGGATCCATAGGATGTAATTTCTTACATGGAAAATTTGGATCTATTTGACAAGACAATTTTAATTAAATCTACATAGTTTCATCCCAAAAAATGTTATGACAGATGAAAGAGTTTTATAGAGTGACTTTAATATGATTTCAAACGAATTGAAAAATATGGAATTTACCGTGCTGTTATCGAAACTTTGGACTTGGCCAGCAATCATATTGAGTTATGTATATGGGTTTCCAGTTTTATGGTCGTCAGTATGAAAAGACAATGATTAGGTTTTCGCTTCTAAAGCCTTAGCTGCCAGCTTTAGAAGAAATGCTATTTAAGAGTTTTTTTTTTTCATTTTATTTTTCTTTGTTGAATATTTCATTTTTAGAAATTTACATTGTCGCTGCAATATCCAACATAAATGATCGATAAATTGGTTATCTCGCCAAAAGTCATCTATGACCCACAAATGACGGCAACTCCCTTGCAAAGGAATTTAGGTGATACATTCTTCTTTGGGGATGTTGAGATCCCTATGGATGTTATTATTCTGAATGTACCTGTTGTTGTCCTTAACTTTGCTGACAGCTTTCATTGCAAATTTTCTACATTCGAAGAGGAGGCTATTCCCCATAACTGACTGCCGTATAAGCTACATCGGTTATATGACTGTCCTGTAAAAAAGTTCATTGTACTCCAAGTCTAGAGCAGACCATGGGCCAATTAGTCAGTGCATCTGAGCTGATTTTAATTTTATTTGATTAATCTTGGCTTCAATATGGTGGGCTCATGTTAAGAGGCGAGCGATCAAATGGCTCTGTTCTGGAATTTTGATATTGTTTATCTGTGTGGGAGGACAGTTTTCTCGTCTTAGATTAAATGTAACATGAGTACATTTTGTTGCATTGACTTTTATTTTCCATTTGTACAGACATTTTTCCAATTCGTCGATGTGAGACTGGAGTTGTTGGAAACTATTGAGGGGTTTTCATGTATGCTTATAAAAGCGTTATCGTCCGCAAATGTAGATGTGTGAGTTAGTACGCTTGGCCCACAAACGGCTGAGATATACGGATACAACCGGGACAACCTCGATGTTTGGCCTATTTTTTATCTACATATATCTGGATTACTATGTCATTAATATAGACAATATGGATATCTAATAATAGATATTTTTCAAAGTCCAATGCAAAGATGTATATAAGGCTTTAGATAGTTGGACCTACAATGGTTCAAAATCGGAAAAAATATTTTTTAATCCGAATTTTTTTTTACCAAAAAAATTTTGTCATACATTTTTTTCACTAATAAATTTAAAAAATTAAAAAAAAAAATTGTAAAAAAATTAAAAAAATATTTAAAATTTGTATTTTAAGTTTAAAGTACAATTTGGTGAAGATTCGGAACTTGTTTTTAATATTTAAAATTCTTTTAAAATATCGGTTATATTTACGATAAAATTCTGAATAAAATAAATGATATTGCTAACAGTTAACTCGACCTTATAAAAAGTTTCATTCATCCCAAATTGAACATGTATAAAGGGCCGTATTTTTAAAGTTTTCTCTGAATAATTACCCTTATTTTATAGGAGAAAATTTTCTTTGGATCTACACACACTTGTTCAATTCACAAGGTCTCTTATCATATTGTAATAATGTCCTAATAAATCACGACTCTGCTTAACCGACTCTTATGCATTTGCCAGCAGGTCTCTGCGGGTTGGTTACGATAACACAATAAACATAGCTTGAAAAGCAATAAAACCATTGTGAAATATTAGGACAATATGACATGATAAGAGACCTTGTGAATTGACCAATTATATATATTATTCGGAAAGAGAACTGAATGCATAAGCGTGTTAAATAAATGTTGGTTCATTAAAGTTGATCTAGCAATAACCAAACTTAGCCAATTTCAAAACAAGTAAAAAAGTATGATCGGTCAACCCGACCATATAATACCCTACACTAAGTAAAAGAGCAAAAACTTTTTTCTTTTAAAATATCAATAATTTATATTCGTGACTGATTTTCGCAAGTCGGCCTTATATGGCAGCTATGACCAATTATGGACCGATCACCTTGAAATTAGGTCGTGTGATTTATGTCTTAATGAAAGTTATTTATGTTGAATTTTGTCTATATACCAACATTTTTAGAAGATTTATGAAGGTTTAAGTGATTTTCGGAAGCGGGTCTATATAGGAGCTATGACTAATTATGAACCGATCGGAACAAAATTTGGTGATATGAATTTTGTATATATATAAATTAAACATTTATGACCGATAAAGTCCAATTCGAGAGGACATTTGCATGGGGGCTAGGTGAAATAATTTGATCGAAATATCTTCCAAATGCCAGCCATGGACAGCCAGACGGACGGACATCGTTTAATCGACTCAGAAAGTGATTCTAAGTCGATCGGTATACTTGAAGGTGGGTGTTAGAACAATATTTTTGGGCATTAAAAACATCTGCACAAACGCCTCCCCACTATGGTGGTGTAGGGTATAAAAATATTATACATTTTAATGTATAATTTGGTGAAGTGTATATAAGATTCGGCACTTTTTGTTTTATTAATTTTGCCTTTTAAATATCAAGGGCCTACAGAGTGGAGAAAAATTATTTTAAAATATCAGCTATATTTGCTATAAAATTCTGAATAAAAAAATAAAACTTACTAACAGTTATCTCGTCCTTATAAAGAGTTACATGCATCCCATATTGGAACATGTAAAAATGAGCTTATTTATAAATTTTCTCCCACAAAAGGCCCCTTTTTTATACAAGAAAATTTTGGTTTAAGGAAAAAATTCTAAAAACGCTTAGCATATTTGTATAGCCTTCTATGTTACTTAAATACAGACAAAGAGGTTTTTTATCACACATTATATAATAAGGTCACAGTCGGCACTTTTAAAAAAAAAAATAGTTTTTGGAAAAATCAGTTTCCCCATTTTGGGAATTTCGGCATTTGAAAATATAAAATGGAAAAATATTATAATGCCATTGATTTAAGGATATTTGGGTCTATATTATTTCCAAACTTTTACATAAAATTTTACATTAATTAAAATTTCATATTTTTATTCATGGAAAATCACCATGGGTTTTTAAGGTAATTGACATCCGAAAAATGTACAAACCCTTTTAATTTTACTATAGTATCAATCTTCAAGTCCTAAGGTTGTCACCAATACCAAATACTTATATGAAAAGCTTATATTTACTCTTCAGGAGCTTCACAAACCTTGTCCCCTTTTGAAAATTTTAAAGTTTTTTCAATTATTGCAAAAAAAAAAATGTTTCTAAACCAGTGCGCAGAAACTTCCCTATGATTCGAATTCAATTGACATTCTCTTATGAATTTAAACATGGAAAAATTACCGTTGATTTACTTCTCCTAAGGACCAATAGAATAATTTTACCAAGTTTTGTTGGCAAATTATACAATTTATTGTTTGATGGTTGAATACCAGAATTATCTAAAATAATTATTATCACAAGAAAGGACTTTAATCCTTTGACGACAAGAACTCTAAAATAATACAACAAAAGTATTATTTGTGACTCACTAACAATACATTTCTTATGTAACTATTATCTATGAACTTTTAGGAACTGCAGACAGAAATTTTGAAACAGAACTACAAAAGCCTAAATGATTTTGATTACAGTTTATGAGTATCAATCATACCAGGGTGCACAGACTAGTTAAAGGAAATTATAAGAAATCTGACAACAAAAAATTTTTTTCTTGCATTTTTATCCTCTAACAACCACATTTTAATATTTATTCTGCCTTCGTCGTTTGCAACACCTGCAAAGGACCCAGTTATGCCAGCTCCCCAGACTTGGCGTACCAAGTCACTACCATATAAATGCAGCACCTAGACAAGATAATTATATTAAATGAATTCCAATTTTATAGTTGAAGTCTCATCAGTTTAAAAAAATCGTTTCATTTCGTTTTTTTTTTGTTTGATTCGTTTTTATTGATAGGAAAAACAATCTTTGGAATCTTTTTAAAATCTTTATCAAATATAAATAAATAAAATTACCAACAATTTTTCATCATCTATATATGTAGAAGACCAACAGTATTTTGCCTTCTTTATATGCAGAATAAAAGACATGGAAAAAATGTATGAAAAAATGTATAAGAATAAATATGATGACAAAAAAAAAACTCGATTTAAAATCATCAGAAAAGATGCTGCTGCTGCCACCATATTTGTATTGTGACATCTATAAAACTTTTATAAAGATGTTGTAATTAGACATTCTTGACTAGTGATTTTAACCTTATTACATGTATGGCATACTATATGGGCTTTCATAGATTTCATAGTTTTTTTTCTTCTAAATTTTTTTCTAGACCATTTTTCTTTATATGTTTTTATATTTAGTTTTTTGCTCTCTACCAAGGAATGCATTTTATTGAAAACACAAAAAAAAATCATATATATTAAATTAAAATTTATAAATGTGTAGAGGCATAAGAAAAATATAAACGAGCGTTTAGAATCTATATATATATTGTTTTTATTCTGCCATTATAAACAATAAACAAAGGAAACTCTTAAGATGAGAATTTTTAAACTGGCCAGGCTGTTTTAGTGATTTTTTTTCAGTTTTGAAAATCTTATGAGTTTGAGTCTGAAAACAACCTGACCAAGTGTAAGCTTAAGCAATGTCTTGGCTAATAAAGTCAAACATAAGTTAAGGAGACGATGTTGAGAAATAAAAACAATAACAGCCAGCACTAGAGCACAACAGCAGCAGCAACAGCCAACAAGCTACATTAACAACGGAAGAATCGAAAAAAGTTAAGAAATATCAAAAGTTTACAACAATAACCATATAACTTTACCTATATTTATAACTCTAAACATGTACTTTAGTAGAGCTGAGAACCCAGTGAACAGTTTGCTCAAAATTAAATAAATATAGCAAAGTTTGGAGAAACCTTTGGCATGCACAGTGGGGGCAGAATCAAAATATTTTGAAAATAAATCAGCTATTTCTAACTGGCTGATCCGATTGATATGAAATTGTACAGAGACGTATCAGAGGAGTATTTGAGTTTAAGTTTTAAGGACCGATATCACAGAACTCTCAATATTGGCGATGTAGGGTCTCAAATTGGGCACCTCAGACATTTTGTGTATAAGCAATTATAAAAAAATGTCAGAGCCGACATTCCCAAATTCAATAGCTTTATGCTGTCGATAGTGCAATAGACCGATTGCTAGATCGAATTTAAAATAAATTTGAATATCTTTTCTTTTGTCTTAAGAAATATTTATTCTTGTGCATGTACTATGTTCAAAACTACATTTTTAGCTCGTTTTTACGTTTTTACGTTTTTAACTTTTTTTTATTTACATTAAATAAACCAAATTCTTTTTACTGCAAATAAAATCGATCAGTAGTTTCAAAATTGTTACAACTGCTTATTTACTTATATTTACACTACACTATCTTTTAATATACACATTTTAAAAATACAAGAATACACCGGTAATACAGTTGATGATAATTTTAACTGTGCCTATGATAAACTGCTTATCACGCTGTATCTATTTACATACTCAATATCGTCTTCTAGTAGTTTCATGAATCATCTAACGGAAAAAGCTGCAATGTTCAATTTTCATAATGATTACCTGGAGCTTTTAACAGATTTAATATTTATGTTAGCAGTTTTAATATTGTTATTATAAACAATGTTAATAACAGCGTGTTATCAACTTTGTTAATAAGTAAATAGAAATTTCTACTGATGGAAATGTTTCGAATTATACTTTAATTTATTAGCAATAATGTGAATTTAAACAAATCAATTCTATATTTAATTACATTCCACTTTCTAAAAAATAAATAATAAAAAATCACCGTTAAGGGCAGTATTCTGTAAAATTCTTGAGACATACATACGGTTTTGAAGACGGTGATATGGGCGAGTGCATTTACGATAACATTGTTATAAAATTTTAATAGATTATGTAAGCAATCCTAAATTATTTTATTTGCTTTGAGAAATTTTAATCGAATGTACGGTTGGTTAAGATATTTACGCTGGGTATGTACGAAGTTTAAATAAAGTGTATTTCAAAAGCATTTACAATGTAAAAATTTAACAAAATTAATACAATAGTAAGAATGCAATATTAGTAAATAATCTTATAGTCTCTACCAAAGTATACTGTAAGAAAAATATTAAAAACTATTTTTGGTGAAAAATTTTTTTTTTGAAAATTTCGTGAAAAAATTGATTTGGAAAAATTTTAGTGCAGAAACAAATTTGGTGGGAAAATCGATGTAGTCAAACAATTTTTGGTGAAGAAATTAAGTTCAAAATCGTAGTGAAGATATCGTAGTAGCCGCGGTTGAAAAAATTTGGTAGTGTATGACTTCAAAATGCGAAATATTTTCAAATTTGTAGCTTTTGTTTTGAGACATTTGTACAATATAAATTTATTCAAATTATTAGCCATTGTTATCTACCTTTTCCCATCTTTCTGGCAACATATGGATTCCAAGCCAAATAAGGTCAATAATGAATCAAGACAATTTCGGATACTGTTCTGAAGTAAAGCGTATCACCGAGAGAGAGTTCAAGAGGGTGATGCAAAACTTCTCAACCACTTCTTTCTGATCAAATATTGTCATGATCAAATATTATGGTTTCATGTCTGTCAGCATTTTCTGGGCATTTTTCGGCAAATTTTCCCTTCAAACAAATCAGTTGCATTCGGTACTGGTTCTGTGTGATGGTCTGGCCAGATTTCAGTGGCTCTCACCAAATACACAGCATTACCTTAGCGGCTGGTTGGCCACGCTTCATGTACGATATTTTACTCTTCGGGTTATCGTGATGGATTCATTTTTCATGATTTGGTGCAAAACTGCTTTTATTTTATAAAGTTCAAGCATCATTTCTGCCTGCAAATTCGTCTTTCAAGGTCTCTAGGCTACACCCTGCTGGTGTAGCTCCCAATGATTTTGCAAGCTCGTGTTGAGTTTAACAACAATCTTCGTGGACCAATTCTTGGTTTTCAAACTTTTTTGGCTGGCATGGGCGATCTCTGTCTTCCGTGTCAAAATCACCACTTCTGAACCGCACAAACCATTTCACATTGACGGTTTGTTGAGACAAAATTCGACATATACAAAGCAAAACAAGTTAGAGTACTATATTCGGCTATGCCGAATCTTATATAGCCTTCACCAAATTATACTTTACAATACAAATTTCAAATATTTTTAGGTAAACAAAATAATTTTTTTTTTTCAAAATTTTTAAAAAAAAAAAAAAAAATTGGAAATTTTTTTGATTTTTTTTTAAATTTATTAATGAAAAACAATTTATGACAAAAAAAAAATTTAGTGGAAAAAAACTCGGGTTTGAAAAATATTTTTTCCGATTTTGACCCATTATAGGTCCAACTTACTATAGCCTTGTTGCAATTGACTTTGAAATATCTATCATTAGATATACATATTGGCTATATTAATGACGTAGTAATCCAAATATACATACATAGATAAAAACAAGTAAGAAAGTATGATCGGATGATATAATACCCTACACTAAGTAAAAGAGCAAAAAGATTTTTCTTTTAAAATTTAAATAATTTATATTTTTGAGTGATTTTCGGAAGTGGGCCTTATATGGGGGCTATAACCAATTATGGACCGATCACCATGAAATTAGGTCGTGTGATTTATGTCTATATTAAAGTTAACTATGTTGAATTTTGTGTGTATACCAACATTTTTAAACGATTTATGGACGTTAAAGTGATTTTCGGAAGCGGGTATATATGGGAGCTATGACTAATCGTAACAAAATTTGGTGACATGAATTTTGTGTATATAAAACTTATTTGGAGCGGAATTTGTGGAGATACATATATAAATTAAACATTTATAACCGATAAAGTCCAATTTCCGGAGGTCATATGGGGGCTAGGTGAAATAATGGACCGATTTCAGCCAGTTTCAATATGCTAGGTCTCTGCGCCGAAAAAATAATATGTACTAAATTTCATCGAAATATCTTCAAAATTGCGACCTGTACTCTGCGCACAAGACCAGACGGACGGACATCGTATACTTTAAGGTGGCTGTTAGACTAATATTTTTGGGCGTTACAAACATCTGCACAAACGCATTATACCCTCCCCACTATGGTGGTGTAGGGTATAAAAAACGCAAAATTTAAAAACGCCAATTTTACAAAAACAATGTTACTGTTCCAAAATTATAAAATTGATAATATTACACGAAACACGAAATTAACAAAAAATCGCCAAATTTCTCAAATACAAAAAAAACGCTAAATTATAAAATTTATTTTTATTTTCAAGAAAATCGCCAAATTTTATAGAAAACGCAAAATACATTTCTGTTATAAAGGAAAATAAAATAATTATGAATCTATAATTTAGTTTACAAACCTATAAAATCCTCAAAAACTTTCGCTGGGTCATGTGTGAGAGTGCATATATTCTACTGCCTACATATAAACACAATTTAAGTCACTAATTGAACGCTTTACTTGACACATCAAATAAATCACACAATTTCTTGTGGTATCCAAAAAAAACAAAGCAACAAAGAAACAAACCCAAACAAAAACTGAAAGCAACAGAAAAAAACCCCTGAATTTTACAACAACGAGCAGCAGCAAGCATAAAAAATGTTGCTAGTATGAAACATTAAGGAATAATACAAGGTTATATTTCTGTTAAAGCACTTACTGTTTAAATATTGGCAAACATCATCAGCACTCAATATGCCAGAATAAGAAGCTACAGAAATACAATGAAAAACCAAAAAAATAAAAAACGAAACGAAAACTTTAGCCAGTCGTCATCCAGTCAGCCATCCAACCAAGCCAGTAAGCTAGTCATGTAGTCATCCTTAGAGTGAAGCTAAAGCAACCATTCAGCCATCATATTGGCAAGTAACATGCTGTGTGTATGTCAATTTTTATGTGAGCACAGGAGATGCCTTATTCTGCTGCTGCTGCTACCCTTTTCTCCTGGATACCTCCTAACCAATTGTTATTGTTTTTGTTGTTGGATTATTTTTTATTTTTTTGGTTTTTTCTTGCTAACAAAAGATGTTGAGGTAAAAAACGCTCTTTGAAAATCATGACATTATTGTAAAGAATGACGCTGTTTTCTAAACCCAAAAAAAGCTAAAGCGAAAAACAGAGCTGATGATGTTAACAATGAATGCAAGGTGCATCTTTAAAATGCAGCCACCCAGCCAGAGCTACTTTTTTTTAGTGTTTAGTTCTTTCCAGCATTTGCCTGTTTTGTGCTGCTTCATTACATACAAATATATACACTTTATGCCAATAATATCCCATAAAATATCGGAAATTCACAATAGTCCAAGACTTGCAATATCTTTTGTTTTTGCTAAAAAAATATTCGAACAACACACACTAAATGAAAATGCTTAAGCAAAAACCGAGAATTTTTCCAAATAAACGCATTCTCATTGACTCAGAAGCTGAAGTAGAAGAGTTGTGTTTATATGGCTTTAACAATATTTATGATCATTTGACGCAAAGCCACTAAGAAAAGAAGTTTACTTTTGAAAAAATTATGAAGCTGCTGATCGTCATCATGCTTGGAAATGGAAAACAACATGAAAAAGTGTTTGAATTTGCTAAAAATGGTTTTATTACTCAACAATTTCTATAAAACTTAAGTAGACAATGTGATTTAAAAACTCATGAATTTTGACTGTTTGACCATACAAACTGACAAGTGGATTAATAGCTTTAAAAGCAGGAAAAGAGGGGTAAGAGACTTATGTTATATGTAATGTCAGGTGTTTTTCTAAGGTAAGAGGATTTTGATGTTTGCTCCCTATTTTGAAAAGCAAGTGTCATTTTAAAAGTAACAAGCTTTTAATTTAAAATGCTACGTGGATATTACTATAGATTTCATGTACTAAATACCGAAAATATCAATTACTAATTAGTGAAAAATAAAGGAGGCAACGAATAAACATTACAGAAATCTCAAAAAACTTTAAATATTTATTATATATAATAGGATATTTGGTAGTTATTGTCTGTATGACTTAAAACTGCAATATGTGGAGGCGTATCTTTAGAAGGCGAAGCTAAGGGTAACAATTTTCTCATCAAATTCATCTCTTCTCGACTACAATCAATCGGTGCCTTTGATACCCACTATATCTTTGCCCAAAATATTTTACAGAACTCGGGCAGTTAAGAAAGTTCCTCATCGCTGGCCCTTTCACTTAGGAACCTTCTCTACCTTTCATATCAATCTGGGATTATTGCCCATTGTTGGAAGTCTGCCAACATCAGCCAATCCCCAAAAAAGGCAACCCCACCAATCCGGATAATTATATTATTTATTATAATCGCAATTTGTTCAGCGCTCTCGAAGTTTATGGAGAGCATGTTTAACTACCATCTTATCAATTATTTGGAATCTAATGGTGTTTCTTTCAGAACACTGGCGTCAATCAAGAGAGAGAGTAAGATAGTCGCACTCGATATTTCGAAAGCATGATGGACTAGTTTCGAAATTGATCTCGTTCGGTGTCGGGGTACGATTTTCTTCTTTTATTTCTAGTTTCCTTCGTCGACATACTAAAAGGGTAGTAATGGATGGGGTTTGCTCCGAGAACTTCATATTGAGCACTGGAGTTCCCCAGGTCATATATTCGATGTTGCGAAGGAAAGTTTTGGGTGCTTGGGTTTCTTGAGACCGTGCAGAACATATTTCTCTCCTTCTGACCTTATTCGTACATATATTAGGTTCATTCGACCAAAAATAGAATATAAATCCCACATATGGGTCGGAACTACAAGGTCAAGTTGTATCTGCCAGAGATCGAAAATAACTCGCCCATATACCACAAAACACAAATTGTGATTTATATTTTTGTGATAAAAATAAATCACTGAAAATAACAGTTATAAAATGATTTTTATTTAAAAGGTTTGGTTGTTTTTTAATGGTTTGGTGTGAGATAAACAATTCATTTGTTCTTAATAACTGTTACTTTCTCTTTTATTTACATACAATAACATATTGTTAGTAATTTTTAACAAATTATGGAAATAAAATGATGAAGTAATGAAGTCTGAGTAACAAATTGCATTTTTGCGATTTATTTTTCATGTTCGCAAATAAAAGTCACAAGCTGACTTTTACGAAAAAAATAAATTATAAATCACTCATCCAGATTATTTGTGTTGGTTTCTTTTCTGTTTCTCTCAACCCCAAACCTAAAATGTTATCGAATAAATCACTCTCTCAGTGAAATATCACAAAAATTAATTTTAAATGGCTGCGAATGAGAAGTTACCATTGAAATTAAAGTGAACCCATTATTTTCGGTCTCTGGTATCTGCAGGCAAGCAAAACGATTCGCAGTTTGTGTTTGTTTAAAAAAAAATTTGGAATCTACTACCTGTATCAATGTATTTCCGGCGGAATATAATATTTATCAATTCAAATCAAACGTCCACAAACACTACTCCCTCTTTCTCCCATTTCATAACTTTATTTCCTATATATTGGCTATACAAAAAAAAATGCTGGAAGTTTGGCTTTACTTCTTTTTTTTTTGAAAAAAGAGCAGCTAAAGCACAGCGATGTGTTCCATGGGTTTCAACGTGCGTGAGATGGTTTGTGAGGTTCAGAAGTGGTGATGTCGACATGAAAGGCAAATATCGCCCAGGCCCGACAAAAAGTTTGACGACCAAGAATTGATGGATTACTCCATGAAAATTGTTGTCAAACTCAACAAGATCTTGTAAAATCATTAGAAGCTACTGAAGAAGCAATTTCGGAAAGTTTGCGAGCAGCAGTATTCATCCAAAAGCTGGAGAATTGGGTACATTGAAAGACAATTTTCAATGTCCGAAATGATGTTTGGATGCTATAAAAGAAAATCATGTTTGCACCGAATTATTACTTGCGATGAAAAATGGATACACTACGATAACTCGAATAGTAGGACATCGTACTTAAAACCAAGACTACATGACAATTCGACACCAAAGCCAAAAAAACCATGGAGCTATGGCAATATGTTATAGGCTGCAGAAATCTAGCCAGACCATCACATGCTGTCTGTACCGAACTCAACTGATGATTCATTAGAAGATAGTATTAGCCGAAAATCGCCCAGAATATGCAGCCAGACATGAAACCGTAACATTCCATAATGACAAACGCTCAGCCACGCTATGCTATACCTTTTAAAAACTGTTTAGAAAGAAGTGGTTGAGAAATTTTGCCTGACCCGCCTTATAGTCCGTAACTTTCCTCGTCCGACTACTATTTGTTTCGGTCGATGCAGAACGATCACTCTGGGTTACGCTTCACTTTGAAACAGAGTATCCGATAATGGCTTTATTCGTTATTGGCCTCAAAAGATGAGCAGTTATTTTGGCTCGAAAATTATCGTATGTTACATTTATACATATTAAAATATTATACCGATATTCGCTATATGTATGGAAATATTACAACTTAAGTAATTTTAACGTATGTGAAATTTAATTTACTACTAATTTGGTACTAGCCAAAGCAACGAAATTTAATAATAAAGCTCTCCTGTAAAATTTGGTTTTTGTAACATACGATAATTTTGCGCAAAGTGATCGATATGTTGTCAGAAAGATGGAAAAAGGTCATAGCTACCAATGAACAGTGACGCAGAATCTAAATTTTTTGGAAAAAAATCTGGCATTTCTAAGGGGATAAGGTTTGATGGGAGCGTAGTAACCAAAAGTTTAATTTATTAAAATGGGCCCTACAAATGATAGAGGGGCTGCGCTACTAGGGCTCAAAGTAGGGTACCTTTGACATTTTTTAACACCTGCTATTTTCTTGTTTCCTATCTGATTTTAAAGATTTTTATATTGTTAGTTAATGAACGACATAAACAACTTTGTAATACGTTTATATTATACTTGAATTCAGGATCATGTCCAACTAACACAAATGTTTTAAAGCATAGCTCCAAAACGGAAACATAGCTCAATTGCTTTGTAGATTGTTCGGGACGGAATCTGATCAGAATATTTATAATGAAAATCTAATGACGGACTGTGTTTTCGAATGTTTTTTATCATTACACAGGGCAAAAAATGGAAAAAATTTTAGAGTCTTTTTAAACCACTATACAATTTTGATGTATTGTGGTTAAAGTAGTACAAATATGGTCCAAATTTAAATTCTATGGAGAGGTTTTTTTAAAATTATTTTTAAGGAAAATTGTGAAACTTCTATTCTCCACATAATAAATGATAACTCAAAAAGGGTTATTCCGATATTATTAAAGAAAACATAAAAAAATTTTCATAATTTTTAATCCGTTTTATATTGCGTTTTAATAAAGTTTCAGAGTTATAATAACAAAACTGCAGAAATTGTTCAGGTTTATTGCTTTATCGTAAAGGCATATATAAGAGCAACAAAATTAGATATCGATCATAAAAATCGAATTTATTTTCACAAAATTTTGGTTTTTTGTTTTATATACATAAAATTGAATAGTTAATGTTCTTCTTTCGATTGATTGAATTTAGAAAATAGTTTCCCCATGTTATGTACAAACGCAATATATATGCGTTTCAATCGCCTCAGTAGTTTCGGAACAAATTGAGTAGTTTCGGAACATTTTTAAGAGGGAATAGGAAATTTTTTGTTTCAAAAAACATAAAAATCGAAAATGGCAGTAATTGCTAAGATTTATTGCTTTATCGCAAAGCCACATGTAATAGGAACACAATGAGGTATCGGTCGTAAAAATCGATGAAACCTTTTCGAATTTATTCACAATTAAGTGAATTCGCTCATTTGCACAAGTCAAATATTGGCCAATCTAACAAAAAAAAAAATATATCTTTGAATTTCTTTTTATATATACCCTTATTCACCACTCTTGGTGATGGAAAAACGTATCTGTTTTAAAATCCCTTGCAATACATAATACCTCTGATAAATTTCGTTAATATCTGTGATAACAAATCCGAATACTGCTATTTTCTGACCGCTTTTATATAGATTCTCATCAAAGAACTTCTATAAATTTAGACAAGTACTGAAACAAAACTTCATAACTTTCATGCAATCGAAAGTGTTGCGATTGCAAAATTCTGCTTAAATATTATTTTTAGTACTTTTTTCTATTGTATTTAAAAAAAATCGCTTATTTTTAAAGCCTTTTAATGCTGTTATGTAGTTGTTTATTTAAGCCTTAAAAATACTTGTAAAATATTTTATTTGTATTTTTATTTTTTGCTTCATCACATCATCTAGTCATATAATCTCGGTTGCGGTTGGCTGTTGTTTTGTTTATGCTTGTTTAGATAATGTCAAGATTAATTATCTTTCCGCTAAAAGGTATTGTCTTGTCAATAATTGTCTTCCTTTAAAACACCACATACATTTAATGACATACTTTTTTTTCTGCTTTACAACAATGTTCTTTCAGCATATAAGCATATTGTTGGTTTTTTTTTATGTACAACCTTACTTACTTGGGGTATATAAATTTTGTAAAATAAATGAAAAAAGACACAAATTGTATGTTACAAGACATACATCCAAACATATATTCTAACTATGTAGGTAAGTATGTGAGTTTATAGATGTTAAAGTATTTAGAAGATATTTGCTATATGCAAACATGAGTCTTATTTTTTCGGTGTAGAATTAATATGAAAATCATTTTTTCTTGTAGAAAAATTTCAAGAAAATTTATAGCTGTAAACAGGGCTTAAGGTTAATTAATTGGAAAAAACACGATGTATGATTTTGTAAGTTGTTCATATGCAAAATTATCTAAAAGGCAATTGAGGTGGTTTTTACAAAAAACAAGCAGCATAACAAATTTTAATTGCTCATTGTCATATGGGGAACATACTTCTGAATGTAGCAAAACATGTTAATTTTTGGATTTTTTGCAAAGGATCATGTAATTATTCTCTATTACACTCACGTTTATACTATGGACCACAATACGTATGATTATTATTAATATAACAATATTTTAAGTTTTTATCAATACTTGTTTCCACTACCAAATCTTAACTTACATTTGAAACAATTTTGTATAAAATATTGCAAAGTTTTTACTACAAAATGTATTTACCATGGCTCATATTTTTCAATTTAAAATCATAAAAAATTTAAAAAAAAGTCATTTAACCTATCTTGAATAAAAAATAGCTAGTTAAATCAATTAAGTTCTTTTTTATATGACTTTGAATAAATGATTCCAATTATTATAGTATTTTTGTCCATTCAACATATTGAACAATTAATTTATCCACGAACAAAAACAGAAAACTAAAGTCTTTATAATTTAACCACCCAACTTTCCTTAAAATACATGCATGCATCTGCGCAAAAAATTAATAATACACACAAACATACTCCATTTAAAAAGTTGTACAAATTTGTTTTCACATGTTTTTATTGTTAATTGCATTTTGTTCCGATTTTTTTTTCACCATTTACTACATATAATTTTGTGTTCCTTTTATATTCTTTGTATTTCAGTTTCAATAATTTCATATTCATTCTCTCCTATATGCTGTTGCATGCAGCGTATGTAAAGTTGTGATTTATGAAGGCACTGATCCAATTTTATTTCAGATTTCTGCTTGATTTTTTTTGTTGTTGCACTTTTTATTCTCATTTTTTTTAATATTATTTAATATTTTATTTATCGTGGCCGGGCATTTAAGCACAAACACAAAAAAAATAAAAAATGAAATCAAAATGCAATTGGTCTTTGAATAAAAGTGTGTATGGCCAGTTTAATTTATAAATCAATGCGATCAAACATACAATCGAAGTGCATACATGTGTATGTACTTAATGTATATTATATATTAAGTGGACGAGGGGGAGAAATTATGTTACAGTTGGTTATTGAAAAAATAGCAGTATTTTCATGTATAATTTATTCTTTTATAAGCAATCATATACTTCACAGTTGAATTATATAATATCCTACTCATTTATATTCTCTCATATACTTAAGATAATCCATTTCAGCTTTATCCTATCCTACTCAATACCAGAGCTGTAAATGAATCACTCATTTTTGAATTAATTCGCGAATCATTCACACAAAAAAATGAATTGAATGAAATTTGAGTCAATTCAAATGAATTTGGTAAAAATGAATTGCAATTCGTTTCCAATTCAAATGAATTGAATTGATTTTGAATTAATTCAAATGAATTTGGTAAAAATGAATTGCAATTCGTTTCCAATTCAAATGAATTGAATTGATTTTGAATTAATTCAATTCATTTACAATTCATTTGAATTGAATTGATTTTGAATTAATTCAAACGAATTAGAAAAAAAATTAGCAATTCATTTCCAACTCCGAAGCAAAATTCGCAGCATATTTAGCAGATTCTTCAATGTCATTAAGTATGCAGTATAATTAATCGACGGTTAAAAAGTCTTCCTTTAAATATAATGCGCCGTTACCATCGTCAGCTGGTGTTGAAAGATTATTTTCGTACGCCTCTATTCTAAACGTGGATTTCTTTCAGATGATAATTTTGAAAAGCTATTGTTGTTTGCATTCTAATTAAATCTAATTAGCCTTATTTATGAAACTCAATTGTGTTTTGAACGACATACATTGTTATTTTTCCTGATTTTTGATTATTTTTGGAAGATAGTTTTATTTTTTTGAAATAAATACATATAATATAAATATTAGCAAAAAGTTTGTTGTTGGGTGGTCGTGGGTCAAAAAATATCAAAAATTATTAATTGCTTCGTGAATATTAAATATGTTTTGTCGTTCAGTGTATTTCAAAATGAAAATCAGTTCTTCTTGAAGAAATAAACTCCAAACACCATGTTTTCATTGATCAGGCGCGTATACAGGACAAGGCTTTTCAATTTTTGTACTGGATATTTTCATTTTGGTAGGAGAAATCTTTCATTCCCCCTAGAGATCTGCTCTTGAATTTGATTGATTGCAACTCATTTTTGAATCATTCATTTGAATTGCTAATTCTTTTTTCTAATTCATTTGAATTAATTCAAAATCAATTCAATTCAAATGAATTGTAAATGAATTGCAACTCATTTTTACAAATTCATTTGAATTGAAAATGAATTGAAATTCATTTCTGCCTAATTCGTTTGAATTGATTCAAATTTCATTCAATTCATTTTTCCAATTCAATGAATTAATTCAAAATTTAGCTAATTCATAATGAATTAAAATCAAAAAAGAATGATTCATTTACAGCTCTGCTCAATACTACACAATCCTACTCCATAAAATCGTATTTTATAACCTCTATTTTTTTACTACTCTAATCTACTTGTCTATCCCCTATCCTCCATCCTCCATCCTCTATCCTCTATCCTCTATCCTCTATCCTCTATCCTCTATCCTCTATCCTCTATCCTCTATCCTCTATCCTCTATCCTCTATCCTCTATCCTCTATCCTCTATCCTCTATCCTCTATCCTCTATCCTCTATCCTCTATCCTCTATCCTCTATCCTCTATCCTCTATCCTCTATCCTCTATCCTCTATCCTCTATCCTCTATCCTCTATCCTCTATCCTCTATCCTCTATCCTCTATCCTCTATCCTCTATCCTCTATCCTCTATCCTCTATCCTCTATCCTCTATCCTCTATCCTCTATCCTCTATCCTCTATCCTCTATCCTCTATCCTCTATCCTCTATCCTCTATCCTCTATCCTCTATCCTCTATCCTCTATCCTCTATCCTCTATCCTCTATCCTCTATCCTCTATCCTCTATCCTCTATCCTCTATCCTCTATCCTCTATCCTCTATCCTCTATCCTCTATCCTCTATCCTCTATCCTCTATCCTCTATCCTCTATCCTCTATCCTCTATCCTCTATCCTCTATCCTCTATCCTCTATCCTCTATCCTCTATCCTCTATCCTCTATCCTCTATCCTCTATCCTCTATCCTCTATCCTCTATCCTCTATCCTCTATCCTCTATCCTCTATCCTCTATCCTCTATCCTCTATCCTCTATCCTCTATCCTCTATCCTCTATCCTCTATCCTCTATCCTCTATCCTCTATCCTCTATCCTCTATCCTCTATCCTCTATCCTCTATCCTCTATCCTCTATCCTCTATCCTCTATCCTCTATCCTCTATCCTCTATCCTCTATCCTCTATCCTCTATCCTCTATCCTCTATCCTCTATCCTCTATCCTCTATCCTCTATCCTCTATCCTCTATCCTCTATCCTCTATCCTCTATCCTCTATCCTCTATCCTCTATCCTCTATCCTCTATCCTCTATCCTCTATCCTCTATCCTCTATCCTCTATCCTCTATCCTCTATCCTCTATCCTCTATCCTCTATCCTCTATCCTCTATCCTCTATCCTCTATCCTCTATCCTCTATCCTCTATCCTCTATCCTCTATCCTCTATCCTCTATCCTCTATCCTCTATCCTCTATCCTCTATCCTCTATCCTCTATCCTCTATCCTCTATCCTCTATCCTCTATCCTCTATCCTCTATCCTCTATCCTCTATCCTCTATCCTCTATCCTCTATCCTCTATCCTCTATCCTCTATCCTCTATCCTCTATCCTCTATCCTCTATCCTCTATCCTCTATCCTCTATCCTCTATCCTCTATCCTCTATCCTCTATCCTCTATCCTCTATCCTCTATCCTCTATCCTCTATCCTCTATCCTCTATCCTCTATCCTCTATCCTCTATCCTCTATCCTCTATCCTCTATCCTCTATCCTCTATCCTCTATCCTCTATCCTCTATCCTCTATCCTCTATCCTCTATCCTCTATCCTCTATCCTCTATCCTCTATCCTCTATCCTCTATCCTCTATCCTCTATCCTCTATCCTCTATCCTCTATCCTCTATCCTCTATCCTCTATCCTCTATCCTCTATCCTCTATCCTCTATCCTCTATCCTCTATCCTCTATCCTCTATCCTCTATCCTCTATCCTCTATCCTCTATCCTCTATCCTCTATCCTCTATCCTCTATCCTCTATCCTCTATCCTCTATCCTCTATCCTCTATCCTCTATCCTCTATCCTCTATCCTCTATCCTCTATCCTCTATCCTCTATCCTCTATCCTCTATCCTCTATCCTCTATCCTCTATCCTCTATCCTCTATCCTCTATCCTCTATCCTCTATCCTCTATCCTCTATCCTCTATCCTCTATCCTCTATCCTCTATCCTCTATCCTCTATCCTCTATCCTCTATCCTCTATCCTCTATCCTCTATCCTCTATCCTCTATCCTCTATCCTCTATCCTCTATCCTCTATCCTCTATCCTCTATCCTCTATCCTCTATCCTCTATCCTCTATCCTCTATCCTCTATCCTCTATCCTCTATCCTCTATCCTCTATCCTCTATCCTCTATCCTCTATCCTCTATCCTCTATCCTCTATCCTCTATCCTCTATCCTCTATCCTCTATCCTCTATCCTCTATCCTCTATCCTCTATCCTCTATCCTCTATCCTCTATCCTCTACCCTCTATCCTCTATCCCTCTATCCTCTATCCTCTATCATCTATCATCTATCCTCTATCCTCTATCCTTTATCCTCTATCCTCTATTCTCTATCCTGTATCCTCTATCATCAATCCTTTATCCTCTATCCTGTATCCTGTATCCTCTATTCTCTGTCCTGTATCCTGTATCCTCTATCATCAATCCTTTATCCTCTATCCTCTGTCCCCTATCCTCTATCCTCTAACCTCTAACTTCTAACTTCTAACTTCTAACTTCTAACCTCTAACCTCTAAGCTCTAACCTCTATCCTCTATACTGTATACTGTATCCTGTATCCTGTATTATGTATCCTGTATCCTGTATCCTCTATCCTATATCCTATATCCTATATCCTCTATCCTCTATCCTCTATCCTCTGTCCCCTATCCTCTATCCTCTAACCTCTAACTTCTAACTTCTAACTTCTAACTTCTAACCTCTAACCTCTAAGCTCTAACCTCTATCCTCTATACTGTATACTGTATCCTGTATGCTGTATCCTGTATTATGTATCCTGTATCCTGTATCCTGTATCCTATATCCTATATCCTCTATCCTCTATCCTCTATCCTCAATCCTCTATCCTCTATCATCAATCCTTTATTCTCTATCCTCTATCCTCAATCCTATATCCTTTATCCTCTATCATCTATTCTCTATTTTATATCCTCTATATTCTATCCTATATCGTCTATCCTCGATCATCTATCCTCTAACCTCTATCATCTATCCTCTATCCTCTAATCTCTATCCTCTGTCCTCAGTCCTCTGTGCTCTATCCTCTGTCGTCTGTCCTCTATCCTATATCCTAAATTCTACATTCTATATGCTACATCCTATATCATTCGTCCTACATTATAAAATTAGCCTTATTTGCTCTCGACGGAAATCCATAAGTAGATTCGTCCTGCCGGCCAAGTCGGCCTCATTGTACCACAGAAAAGGAGCAGTCGTTAGAGACAGTCTTATTAGCAATCATAGTGTGTTGCTCAGCTCTGACAAGTGTTAAGTCTAGTACCTCCCTTCTGTTTTAAACAATGAAGGTAAGTTCTGAAGCTCTATTTACTACCTCCAAACTACTAAGTATGAAATTGAAAACACGCTCACCCTTTGTGTTGGTGTCACTGGTACCCCATATAAGTTGGCATCAGTACAGATAAGCAAACGTATCCTGGACTCATTCGCCTTTTTCACTACACTATGCACAGCATCGTTTGGGGGATGTTCTCCGTAATCGTGAGCCATGTAGCTGGATATCAGCCATCCTGTATCCTACATCCTATACCCTACATCCCATATCCTTCATCCTATATCCTACATCCTATAACCTATATATCCTATATGTTGTTAAATGCTTTAATTCCAATTACTTTTGTCACCTATATTGCTCTTAACTGTCATCAATAGCCATTAATATGGTCAAGTTATCTGTAGACATAATAAATTATCAAATTATATTTTCATTTCATATTTATAACAATAAGTAGACCAAAAAACAAAAAGACAAAAACTCCATTATTTTTATTGTGAACAAAAGAAATCAAAAGAATTCAATTTTCAATAGGTTTTGATTAAATATTTAAATTGCCTCAATTTTTCTTGTTTCTTTCACAGTGAATTGAAAGGTATGCTTTCATACTCCTAAAGGCTTTAACTTAATCTGTGCCAAGTCACAGAGCAGTTTCAGTTGTTCTTTTTTTTATGTCATCCTCATTACCATGCAATTATTTCTTATTTTACTATTTGGGATAAATTGTTTTTTCAGTTTGTTTAGTTGTCTTTACGTTTACCTCTTTAAATGCCTTAATTTGTTGGCCTTTAAGAAGAATCTACGTAAAAATATATAAATATTTTTTGTTAAGGTGTTTCTCCAACTACTTTCTACTAACTGGTTGCTTGGTGGATTGTTTGGCTTGTCTTTTAGTTTTGTATAGTGGAAGATTTTATTTTTTGCTACTGCTGCTGCTCCTTCCATCTAAAGCTGCCTGTTTACCTTTATATGGTAAATTGATTCTAATATGTTTTTTTTTTGCTGCTGCTGTTGTTGTTTTATTTTTTGTCAATTCACCTGGTTGTTTGTTTATCTAAATAAGGTATTTTGATTCTATAAATAATAGCACCTCTTTTACTTTAACTCTGTTTGCATTCAATTCTTGCCATCAGCAATGTTAAGCTATGAGGAAAAAAGTGATGCGTGAGACCACAGCTGTTTGCATAATAGACCAAGAAGCCACAAAAAAAAACACGAATAGAAAAACTAAGCAGGAGCTTTCACATTTCCAATAGCAATAATTTGCAATTATAATTCTGTCTGCTATTTTTAATATATACAACAAACAATTGGTTATAGAATTGTAGTTTTTATTTCAGAGAAATTTGTTTAAAAAGGAAATAGAGTAATGATAAATTTAGATGGCAATTGAATCAATAAGATAATGGGTGTTGAATTTAAATCAATACAAAATCAAAGCAACTTAAAACCATTTTCAGCAACTGTTTTATTAAGAAAATATATTAAGCAGCAAACCAGCCTAGTTTTATCATTAGCACTCTCTAAAATTCTCAAGCAAATTTTTCTACATTTAGCTCATAATAAAAACTTACTCCTCTTAATAAATATATAGAAGTAAGTACTGTATAACACGTAATTTCTTAATTGTAGTTTTATTTAGCATTTCCTTAATCCTTTGCTTTGTAGAAAAAGTTTATAAATCGTATGCTAATAACTACTTAATTCACTTCTTCACAATACAAGTTTTATATTGTATATCAGACATCAAATTCTTTATTATAAACATGTCAAAATTACAAAATCATACATAGTTAAAACACAGTATGAACAAGTAAATACTTTAGTTTAGTCAAAGTTTTCAATTTCATTTTAAGTTCATTGCGGTTAGTTGAAGACAAGTGGCTTTGCGTGTTATTAAAACGTAAATCAGAAAATCATTTGGGGCCAAACCAATTGATGCACTTTAAGTAATAAATTAAAGAAAGAATGAATGAAACAAATGAAACAGAAAATAATGGCAAAACTGAACTTGAGAGTAACAGAATGAGAACTTCAAATAAATAAATATTCATTTATCTATTTGTAGTAAGAACTGGAAATAATGAAGTGGAAGTAAACACAGAATAGGAGATGCGGTACATTTTACTCAAAGTAGATGACAATGATATGCGACGCTATGTGATGCTATGCAAAGCTATGTCATGCTGTTCTTTAGCTCATAGTAGACGAGAAAGCTATTCAATGTTGCGAACCTATATCCTCTATCTTCTATACTCTATCCTCTATCCTCTATCCTCTATCCTCTATCCTCTATCCTCTATCCTCTATCCTCTATCCTCTATCCTCTATCCTCTATCCTCTATCCTCTATCCTCTATCCTCTATCCTCTATCCTCTATCCTCTATCCTCTATCCTCTATCCTCTATCCTCTATCCTCTATCCTCTATCCTCTATCCTCTATCCTCTATCCTCTATCCTCTATCCTCTATCCTCTATCCTCTATCCTCTATCCTCTATCCTCTATCCTCTATCCTCTATCCTCTATCCTCTATCCTCTATCCTCTATCCTCTATCCTCTATCCTCTATCCTCTATCCTCTATCCTCTATCCTCTATCCTCTATCCTCTATCCTCTATCCTCTATCCTCTATCCTCTATCCTCTATCCTCTATCCTCTATCCTCTATCCTCTATCCTCTATCCTCTATCATCTATCCTCTATCCTCTATCCTCTATCCTCTATCCTCTATCCTCTATCCTCTATCCTCTATCCTCTATCCTCTATCCTCTATCCTCTATCCTCTATCCTCTATCCTCTATCCTCTATCCTCTATCCTCTATCCTCTATCCTCTATCCTCTATCCTCTATCCTCTATCCTCTATACTCTATCCTCTATCCTCTATCCTCTATCCTCTATCCTATATCCTCTATCCTCTATCCTCTATTCTCTATCCTCTATCCTCTATCCTATATCCTCTATCCTATATCCTATATCCTATATCCTCTATCCTCTATCCTCTATCCTCTATCCTCTATCCTCTATCCTCTATCCTCTGTCCTCTATCCTCTATCCTCTATCCACTATCCTCTATACTCTACCCAATATCCTCTATCCTATATCCTCTATCATCTATCCTATATCCTCTATCATCTATACTCTACCCAATATCATCTATCCTCGATCCTTTATCCTATATCCTCTATCATATATCTTGTATCCTATATTCTCTATCATCTATCCTCGATCCTCTATTCCCTATCCTATATTCTCTATCCTCTAGCCTCTGTCCTCTATCCTATATCCTATATAATCTATCCTCTATCCACTATCCTATATCATATATCCTATATCCTATATCCTATATCCTATATCCTATATCCTATATCCTATATCCTATATCCTATATCCTATATCCTATATCCTATATCCTATATCCTATATCCTATATCCTATATCCTATATCCTATATCCTATATCCTATATCCTATATCATCTATCCTATATCCTCTATCATATATCCCATATCCTATATCCAATATCTTATCTCATATATTCTATGAGTCGTTTAAAAATTCAAAATTTGCCTTTAGTCAGTCAGTTAGAATCCAGAGGTCTCTTGTAATTTCATGTTACTTTCCTTCTTGAGTTTTTTGGGACAGCAGTTTTATTCCTAGTTTTACATTGACAAACTCCTTGGTTTTTTATTAATTTTTCTTTATATAAACAGGAAGTAACAAAATAAGTAATATCTATTAACAAAATCTTTATTATCTTCATCATTCCTGACCACCCACCAGGCTATAGGGTGCAGTCAAACTGAACTGAAACAAAACAAAATTCAAATGCTTAACAACAACCGTTTCTAGTGAAACAATTGAAAGGTTAAGAAAACCTTGATATTTTAATTGTTTATTTATTACTTCAGCATGAATTTATGCGGAATTTATGAAAAATTCAAATCAAGTAATTACAGCAAACATTACTCTCAACTCAATGGAACTCTTAACGGTTGAATAGTTTACGCTGGCATGGATTACGAATATTTCATGAATATTTCGACTATTAAAGTAGTAGCCAACTTACATTTAAAATGTCTGTTACATTGCTACAGATTTTGCCATAATCGTGCTTAAGTTATTTCAATGCAACGAAAATATTTTATTTAAATGTAGCACATTACAGTTAATGCTTTAGTTTGCTGTTTGTTGTTGTTGCTGCCATTGCTGTTACAGATTTCAGCGGAAGTCTCCATTACGTAGCGGAAATATAAAATTAAATTTTATAAAATATAAAACCAAAATGTTGTACGGAAAATAGGAAAACCTTACCTTTTTTTGGCCTAAAAAGGATGAAATAAAAAAAGGAAAGCTTGACAGGATATACGGTGTAAAAGCTTTATTAAATAAATATATATAGAGGAAAGTATGTATATACAAACAATTTTAGTATTAGAAAAAGGCAAACAAAATATTTGAATTATATTTATTTAGATTTATATTTTTTAATATGTCTAGGTGTCAAATATATAGTAAATTTAATATCCTTGTAATCATATTTATCTATTGTTTAGCTTTGCCCTTTAATTGTTTAGCTTTTATCCTTATATTTGTTTTCTTTTGTCTTCTTGTGAAAATCATTTCCAAGTTTTGCAAGTTTCTTTATATCGGACAATAGCTTTACAAGTTGACATTGTTATGATTAAGCAAATACTTATTAAATTTGTAGCATATATATTTTATATAAGTATATGATTGTGGTTTAGATGAAGGATATGACAGGATTTCCTCTGTGCTTAAGAGTCCATTATAAACATCACATGGAAACGATTTATAAAAGCAGCATGTAGGTACTCATAGTATATTTGTTTTATAGGTTATGTTGTGAGATATTTTGGTGTAAAATGCTGAAAATACTACAATATTTATCAAAGTGACCAGAAACAGATTAATAAATAGGAATACATGTTAGAATTATATACCAATAAACCAAAAGGGAAGACAGCTCTTCAGTATATTTCACATTTTCAATTTTGATTCCGTGTGATATTTTTTTAATACATAGAGCAAATTACTGAATTGTAGCTTTTATAGAATGTTTTTTGAAAAGGAAATAGAGTAGTGATAACTCTTAAATAAGTACAAGACCGAAACAATTTAAATACTGTTGGAGCTATTGCCTTTTGACTGGAAATTTAAAGAAGTATTCCAAATATAAAGCTTATATGGGTCCCTGGATACGATGGAAATCAGGGTAATTGTATGGCAGACGAATGGACTAATGAATCCACCAGTATTATCGCGAGGTCGACTTGGCCCGTATACGATGCCGACAGAACGAATTTACTTATGGAATTCCATTGGTAGCTAATAAGGCTAATTGGTTCCTTTATTACAGGACACTGCATAACGATTACTGTAGAAGCTATCGAAACGAGGAAGAAGAGGAGGTTGTGTCCCACCTATTCTGCCAATGTCCGGCTCTGACAAACTTTAGGGAACGTATTAATCTAAGAAGCTCCACTCCTACATCACATAATATGGTTGATTCACCTTGGATACAATGGATGTATTACAAATGTCCTTCTGTTTACTTCTTGGGTATCACAATGGGATCAGTTTTGAATGGACTTAAATGAGCTGCTTGACGAGGCTGGCCATAGAACCCAACCTAATCTAGTGCATATCACTAAATGGACAGCTGTAGGTGGAACATGCTCAGGTCTTATCTTTTCTGCAATCAGAAGGAACTCGCTGTGTGAGGAATATGCTGAAGAATGTATGTTAAGGCAAGGCTAGGGCACGAAAAGTAATACTTGAAAATAGGGTTACATTTCTAACCTATGCTGAAGATCATAGGTTTGAAATGGATATGATAAGGAAAGGAAAGGGATACTTCACAAGGCGGAATTGTATCTTTACACTTGTGAAAACTCGACCAATCATTTTTTAAAAACAGTAGGAGAGATATTGTACTCTCTATATAAGGTGTAGTTTTTCTCACGACAACTTTTGGAAACAGTCAAGGTGAGCGGAAGGTGAATTTAATGAAGATCATATTGTTATCTTGAAAGCATAATGTATATAGCTGAATGAAACTCTTTGGATAAATAAGTGTGAAAGCTAAAGCATTCCCATTCGTTATAGGGAAAGAGGAGACTGTATTTAATTTTCCCTGAGAATATACGGCTAATTACATTATTCGACAAATGGTAGGGATCGGCGGGGTTCTGCTTAGTAATCTGTAGGATCTGTCTTTATCTGGAAAAAAACAATTGTTTTTAATTAATCAGTTAACTTCAATTTTGTGACATACTCTCTGATATTCATCTTCTTTTTCGGTATCGTACGACTTTTGCGACCACCAATGAATTTTAGACACCAGCGAGTCAAGCCATTTGCCTTTATATCGCGTTTTTTATAGACATGGCCACTTGATGGAAGCGCTCACATTGTTTATCCTAGTCTGAGGCTAGCTGCTTACTGAAGTATATGAGATGGTGATACAAAAGTGAATTTTGAGAGACATGTTTAATTTAATATCGCAACATCTTGGTCACAAGAGCGGGTAATGGTGTGCTCGCTTAGTTTTTCCCTCCAAAACTAAAAATAGGCAAAATCTATGTAGTATTAGATGACTTTTAGATGACTTTAATTGGGTTTTGTTAGATACCTCTTTCCTTTGTTGACAATTTTGTGGCCGGCATTTTCTGAATATCACTTTCCTTTACTTGGACATTTAGATGGTCAAAATGCATGAAAAAAGCGATATATCTCAATTCCTAGACCTTACCCAGCGACACGCCAGGACTATACAACTTTTTTTGTCAGATATAACTTTTCCAGAAACATTCACATCTCGCTGGTTTTAATACCGGAATCTTGGGAAACAGTAGACTGCTGTGCTAGGTGTTCATTTGATAAGTTCCTATAATTGCTATCACTTATGTTTGAATCGCATACTTTCAGGCTTCCACATTATATTATTTCATAGCTCAGCTAAATAAAACAACGAATTACCCTATAACAAAGTGTAGTTTTTTCTATTTAACTAAAGTATGGGAAACTGAACTGAGTGACCTAAGTAGAAATCTCGAAGACAAAAGTATGATCTAGGGGCATTTCGACTAGTACTTATGTGCTCTTTATTTGAAAAGTAAAGCTGATCCCTCTTATGGAAATGTTTAAAGTTAACATTTTATGGCATACTTTTAGGCTGATTTTTTATATTATCTCGCAATCCTACTAAATAAAACTGTGAACATCATAAAATATAGTTTTTATACCCTTCACCTTCGTGAGAAGGGAATATATAAGTTTGTCATTCCGTTTGTAATTTCTACATTTTTCATTTCCGACCCTATAAGATATATATATTCTGGATCCTTATAGATAGCGGAGTCGATTAAGCCATGTCCGTCTGTCCGTCCGTCCGTCTGTCTGTTGAAATCAATATTCTGAAGACCCCAGATATCTTCGGGATCCAAATCTTCAATAATTCTGTCAGACATGCCTCCGAGAAGTTTGATATTTAAAATCAGCAAAATCGGTTCGCAAATGGCTGAGATATGAGGAAAAAAACAAGACAACCTCGATTTTTTACCTATTTTTGACCTATATCTGGATTACTAAGACATTAATATAGACAATATGGATATCTAATGATAGATATTTCAAAGACATTTGCAACGACGTATATAAGACCATAGTAAGTTGGACCTACAATGGGTCAAAATCGGAAAAAAAATTATTCAAAAAAAAAATTAAAAAAAAACAAAAAAAAAATTTTTAAATTTAAAAAAAAAAAATTTTAATTTAAAAAAGAAAAATTTTAAATTTAAAAAAAATTTAAAATAATCGAAAAAAATTTTTTTCAAAAAAATTAAAAAAACAACCGGAAAAAAATTAAATTTTGTTTACCTAAAAATATTTAAAATTTTGAAGTATAATTTGGTGAAGGTATATAAGATATATATGAGATTCGGCACAGCCGAATATAGCACTCTTACTTGTTTATATTAAAATTAAGTATGGGAAACTGGACTGAGTGATCCCCATAGAAACCTCCGTGAGAAAAGTTGGATCTAGCCATATTGGAAGACCACTGTTATTAAAATCTTTGATGTTTAAATTTCATTGCATATTTTTAGGTTGCCATTTTGTATTATCTCAATAAAACTGTGAATATCCCTATTCACAATATTTAGCTTTTTACAATAAACTTGAATTGTGATATATGTAAGTATGTGTAAAACACATACATGTCTACATATTTATATTTTATTACAAAGTGTGTTTTTAAACAATTTCAACTTTTTTGACGTTAGAAAATATTTTAAATTTTTTCCATGAAATGGCCAGGGAAAAAATTTTTTTAACAAAATATCAAAAAAAAACAGAAGATAAAAAATGCTTTTGTATATAAAATACAAACTGACAGTTTAAAATGCTATATGGTCAGTGTGGTTAAACATACTTAAGAGAGAATGTGTTTTTGTAGGTTGGACACATAACAAAAGGACTCTTTTAACAGGCACACACACACAGATCCTTAGAAAAACAATCGAGGAATTAAACAGGACTCTTATATATGTATATAAGAGTAAGTGACTTTAACTATCTATTGTTACTGTTTAAATATTTGTGGTTTTTTTTAATGTTTTTTTTTCCGTTTTGTATTGTTGTTTTATATTGCTGCTTAAATGTTTATAAAGATATTTGTCATATAGACAAGCAGCAATAGCGATGTTAAAAAGCATTGCTATGATAAAGATATTTTTATTAAAAAGAAAACTAAATAAAGATGAACAAAAATTGCTGATACTGATGATCCCAAGCGTAAACAATAAAGTTTTTCTTGTGTTTCTTATATCTATTTGTTTGCAAAAAAATGTACTTGTTTCTTTTGGAGTTTTTATTTCAATTTTTTTTTTAAGTGACATATCTTAAGAGTGCCATAATACATTTAGATGTTTTTATAAGAAACAACAAAAATAAAAAATACTGCTTAAGGGCATAAGTTAAGAAATGAAAGTGCTTCAAAAATATATATATAAATGACTAAAATTCTGTAGAAATTGTTTGTGTATATGTGTTTGAAATGGTATAAATTTGTTTAGTTTTTTATTACCAAACAAAAGGACATAATAAAAGGACAATGTCAAACAAATCAAAATTTTATAAAAGCTTTACAGTTTTTTAAAATAGAAATAAAACAATGGCACAGCTTGAAAATAACAAGAAAGTAGTAATACATTTTGTAGCCAACAAAAGAAATTAACAAAATCCTTTCTATATTTTAAATATAATTTTCTTTAAATTAATATATCAAGCATATTTTAAAATTCTTTTTATATTTGTTTAGTCTTCTTTAGATTATATTTACATTTAGTTTGTTGCGTTTAAACTATTTGTTATTAAATTAAGCTCTTTAGACCAAAAGCAAAATAAATACCTAAATGTTTCATGCAATCTTATTTACATAAATTTGCTTTCTCCATTCATTATTATTATTAATGAATTTTATGCATTAAATTAATAAGTACAAAAAGGACATTTACTTCTACTCTACAGTGTAATTAACATTTTAATTGTAATCTATTTTTACCTACAAAACAGTACTCCACAGCAGTAGTTATCATTTATCTATCTGTGTGCTATATCATATAAACAATATTATGACTATAATGTAAATTTGATTGCATAATCAAATGTAAAATCTAAAATTCTCTTTTTTCTTTTGCATGAGAATTTCTGCACTTGTATGATAAATATAAGTGGTTTGCATTTAAACTAAAACAATTTAACAATTTATATAATAAAGGGGGGAAAATTAACCCATGAGAAGCGGTGTAGTTAATTTACAATATGAAATTTATTATTATTCCAAGGCTGATCTCTTCATTCTAGTTAATGTTGTCATCGTTAGTCCCCGGTTGAGGGTATTCTAGGGAATCCATTGCAGTTATAGTATGAGGGTGGGTCTAAAACTCCGTGTTTTTTAAATGAAACACAGATTTTCGGATAAAATATTATTTTATTTATAGTCTCCTTTGAGCTCTATTCAGTATGTCCAACGATTCTTCAATTTTTTTTTATCTCTTCCAAAAAGTAATATTTGTGGAGGCATTTTTATGAAATGATTCCATCGCTGGATTCAAATCTCTTTCCGCAGAGATATTTTTGGTTTGGGAACAAGAAATAGTCACTCGGGGCTAAATCCGTAGAATATGGTGGAAGAGGGAGCATTTCGTAGCCTAATTCATAGATTTTTCCACCCGATTGTGAGCAAATGCGGCAGCAATCATTCGGAAAGCTATCTCATACCCAAGCAATCATTCAAAAATGAAACCACTGAGCCATCGTGTAATGTTTCGGGTGTAGAGACATCAACTGGGCATCCGGAGCGTTCGGCATCTTCTGTGCTTGATGGTGTAGAGTTCCCATAGTATTTATCAAGCCCATTCTTTGTTTGTGTGATGGTTTCCTTCCGCAAAATATAATGCTTAATGAGCAGATGAAATTCACTTGTTTTCAATTTCTCCTCAAGTCAAGAGGTAGTCTGTTATCAATGGATGTCAAACACAAACTAAATGTCGCAGCGGACAGATGTGTGTTGCCCTTTCAGTTTAGAGCCGGGAAATTCAAAAATTCGCAGACTTATTGACACGCTTTACATGGAAACGGGTTCAGCACGACACAACTTGTCAAGGTTTTGCTTTATCCTATGAAAACTAAATGTTTCATCGGGTTTAAAGCTGGATCTTATTGCTGTCCGTAATCTTGAACAGCACTATTTTGTTCCATACACAATTTCATACACCGATTTTCACTTCATTGTTTTCTATCACTTACAAGCTATTTATTGAGCCACATTGCAATTGACTGCTTTTTTACTGAGACAAGTTTGCTGCTTATACATGAAGCCCTATCACTCATTAATTCTAGTGTACATTTTTTCAATATTCCGGGATGTAAACATTAGAACTAAGCAGAGACAAGCAGAAATGGATGGAAGACCTGGAACACAAACGGTAGCCGAATCAGGTAAAACCAGCTAATTATACAGGATAACGAAAAAGCTTCAATTTCCCAAAACTGTTACGAAACAACAATGGAGATATCATCATCTCGAAAAATAGCCAGCTCGATATTTGGTATACAACTACTATAACATGTTGTCAATGGACGTGCACATACCCCAACTATAATGTAACTGTACCCCACCAAAGCTCTATTACATAAAAATATCAACCCAGATCTGCTAAAATCAGACCCACAAATAAGTGCCTTCCTGCTTCAGAATGTGCTGCAAAGACTCTAGGATGATAATGAACTTTCCAAAGAACTGAAGAAGGGTTTGATAATTAACATTCCTAAGAAAGGTGAACTCACGGAGTTCAAAAACTGTAGGTTATCACATTCTAAGCATGATGAGACTTGCAAACTCCCTCGACAAAGAGTTTCGTTGCGCACAGGCTGGATTCAAAGCTCAAAAATCCTGTCTAGACCACATAAAAAGCCTCCGCATAATAATTGAGCAATTAGTGGAAACTGGTATTCAACGACTTTGAAAAAGCTTTTTCCATTCTTGTACACACTACCATTTTCAAAGCACTCATATATAAAGGCGTACGTATAAAATTGTAGGGCTTACCCAAGAGCTAAACAGAAACGAAAATTGTCGTATACTTCACCGGAACTCACCTAGCGATAAGGCTTCTGTTAAAGCTGGTGTACGATAAGGCAGCATCTTGTCGCCGTTACTCTTTAACGTAGTGCTGGACATTGTCATGAGAAATGAAACGAGCAACAACAGAGGCATAATATGGCCGATCTTAACCTTTTAACACATAGTCGCTCTGAAATAAAGCAAAGCCATCAAAGAGACAGAAGCTGCAAAGGCAGGATATTTATTAGATTTCCCATTGTATGTTACAGAAAGTTTACAATTATGAAATCTCTATAACTTAAAAAAAAGATTAGTTACTACCGTGTTTTGCACTTTATTGTTAGTCAGGCTGCAATGTCGTATATCAAATTCAGATTGAATCATGTCTAAAATATTCAGATAGAACAAAGAATAAATATCTTGTAATTCAATGTATCATGGTAAAGCCAGGAAAGAGAGCAGCTCACTTGGATACATACAGTAGGTCACTTTGTGTTGCCTGAAAATAGAAATATAAGATGGCCAAATAGAGATGCAAAAAGAAGGAGAAAGTCAGATAGAGTAAAGGAGTAGATAAATAATAAGGAAGGAGGTGGAGCACCAGTCGTGCACCAGACGAATACTAGGTAACTCCCTGGAGATTCCCGTGTCTGGCTTGAGTAGACAATGGTTATTCCCAATAAAGGCATTTTTGCATTACATATATCTTCATGTGCGATATACATTAGATCCACAAGAGATCCAGTTGAATATTGTAAAGAGCGAGTTTGCTGCAGTCGTTCTGAGGGCTCCTGTTATCAAGATTGTTATTATCCCTAATACCTTCTCGAATAGCATGCAAATTGAGCCTTTGTCTAATGCTTTCCACCATACAGAGACTCCATAGAATAATATCAAATTTGTGACCGTATCGAAACGCCAATCCACATATCGTGCTTGAGTTTTGAGAGCGCCTTCATATATCAGCAAACTGAAGATCCTTAAAACTGTAATGAAATCCTATAATTAGGCTTCTTCTCATTTTACAAAATCTATTTTAAAACTACAAATAAATAAAGCAAATTAATGATGATAAAGGCCAATCTTGATTTACACCAGCATTTGTTGCGAAGAGAACTCTCTTTCTTATAATTATTAAAGATTACTGCATTCCAATTAAGAGCCTAATTGATTTTTTTTCCGAAGAGTTTTTGTCTCAACTACACATTTACGGTGTTAGTAAAATCATATATGTTTATCATGCAATGATTTCTTGATGTATTTGAATTTAGTGTTGATAATTGTTGCAAGGATTTTGTTGGAGAAGCTGAGAAGGCTGTCGATCATCCCTTTATAATAATTCCTTACCTTACAAATGGGAGGGATATTTTTCTGAAACTTAGGATCAATAAATTTCCCCACATTTTTAGCAAAAAAGTGAGACCAGAACTGAAACCACTAGGCACTATTAAGCACAAAGTTGAAAAGAATCAGTTCTAACTTTAAGTATATATTGTGAACACTTTTAAAGTAGACTGGAATAAATAAAAAAAAAATAAATTTTGTATGAAAGCGGAGAAAATATATACCGATGGCTTATAGAAAAATCCTCGTTAGTTGTTAGAAATAAGTAGAACTATATTTCCAGTATTTCTTTATGCAACCACTACCTCATGTGCACAGTCCCTCAAAGTGTTAAAGCTATGTACATATTTCTATTAGAATGTTAATCACTCCTCTTTCATTACTCCTATTTGCCAGAGAGTATGGATATGTGTATGTGTAGGAAAAATTCAAATATTAAATAGAATTTACTACAAACAACCACAAAACTACTATCTTTTTGGTCATACAACTTCTAATGTATCTGTTGGGGTTGTTTTTGTTTATTTGTTGTTTCAAACAAAACTTTATGAAGCATCAAAAAGTTAAATGCTAATTACTCTCTATACAATTCTAAACTCATACTACTAGTACTCAACTCATAACATAATTTCCAATTCAACTGATTCAATGTTTTATACTATGACAACAAACCAACAAATAACAATTCGTACTAGGAGACAAAAACGACACAACTATAAATGTGGATATGTACAGTGTATGATGGTATAAAAGTATGTATCTGCACATCCTGTGCAGTTTTGTGGTTGCAAAGTTAAAAGTAAATATTATTAGCATATTGTTTGTTATTTTTTGCTTTTTCCGCCAGTTTTAAACACAATATTATTATTTGCTGCCACACAAGAAAAAGAAGGAATAACGGAAGGAGTAGTAGTATCGCAAGCAAGCTATTACAGATGTGGGCACACAACAATATTTGCTAATTGAGGCAGAAATCCTTGAATTTGCAGTTTTAAAATAACCATTTGACTGCCTTAAATTTAAATTGCTTAAATAAAATGTTACTTAGATAGTAAAAAAATTAATGGTTTTAAATGCCAACTAATTCCCTTAACTCTGTTAAATTAAGTAATTTTAAATATATTTTATTTCATTTTTCTTTAAGGAAATTTTCGCCATTTTAAAGTCCTTTTTAAAATAATTAAATTTTCCTTTCTCTTCAAGGCCATTTTCCAACATTCGAATGCCTGAAAGTATGCACTTATTTTTCTTATTTCTGTTTTGTGTATATTTGTGCAGCTTTAGGCATTACTACATTTTCTTATAAAAAGCTTTTAATGCTTATTCTTTAAATTTGCTGGCTGTATATAGCCAAGCCTTAGGCAATAAGTTTCATGAGCTATATTAGATTTAAAATGATTTTTGTAGCCATTACACATAAAATTGCATACTATTAGGCAGATTTGAAATCAATAAGTGTTATTATACTTTTAGGCTGATGTTCATAATATAATTTAGTTTATTGAAGTAGATTTTTCAAGCTTGAAATAGAAATAGAGTTCTTGTTTGTAATGAAATTTTCGTTTTATTAATAGATTTAAAAAATAAACGAAATTTAGCAAATCAGTTTAATTTAACAAATAAGAGTTCAAATATTTCGAATTTTTGACTAAAATATTATAGTTTCTACTTTCAGTAAAACATTTTTTGTAAATAAACCCCCTAGTCTATTGAAGAAACTAATATGAAAGGTTAAATTAATGAGCTCAAAGAGAATCAGTTGACGAGTGAAAAGGATTCCGGACGCTTATATATAATAGATCGAGAAATCATTGCATGATAAACAGACATGATTGCGCTCACATTGTTAATTGGACGACTCTTTATATGTTAATCAATTATAGTTCGGATTTCATTCCTTTATATAGCGTTTGTTATCACAATGCTTATCCTTGTTAAATTCAGGTCTTTTTGGCTATTTGGAGAAAACAGAGAAAGAGAAGAATTATAGTTTGGGAAAGGATCTCCAATTGAAGCTAAAATTTGAATATAAAAAGACCTATGATTGAAGCTCAAATATAACAAGTAAGGAAGTATGGTCGGTCATAGAGCAAAAACATTTTTCTTTTAAAATTTCAATAATTTATATTTTTGAGTGAATTTCGGAAGTGGGCCTTATATGGGGGCTATGACCAATTATAAACCGATCACCATGAAATTATGTCGTGTGATTTATGTCTATATTAAAGTTAACTATGTTGAATTTTGTGTGTATACCAACATTTTTAAGCGATTTATGCACGTTAAAGTGATTTTCGGAAGCGGGTCTATATGGGAGCTATGACTAATTATGGACCGATCGTAACAAAATTTTGTGACATGAATTTTGTGTATATAAAACTTATTTGGAGCGGAATTTGTGGAGATACATTTATAAATTAATCATTTATGCCCGATAAAGTCCAATTTCGGGAGGACATTTGTATGGGGGCTAGGTGAAATAATGGACCGATTTCAGCCAGTTTCAATAGGCTTGGTCCTTGAGCCGAAAAAATAATACATACCAAATTTCATCGAAATATCTTCAAAATTGCGACCTGTACTCTGCGCACAAGGTTTACATGGACAGCCAGCCAGCCGACCAGACGGACGGACGGACATCGTTTAATCGATTCAGAAAGTGATTCTAAGTCGATCGGATCACTTTTGGGCTAATATTTCTGGGCTTTACAAACATCTACACAAACGCATTATACCCTCCCCACTATGGTGGTGTAGGGTATAAAAAGACCTACGATTGAAGCTAAAATTGGAATACAAAAAGACCTACGATTGAATCTAAAATTGGAATATAAAAGGACCTACACTCGGAGCTTTAATAGGAATATATAAAGACCTATAATTGGAGCTAAAATTGGAATATAAAAGGACATACGATTGAAGTTTAAATTGGAGTATAAGAAGACCTTTGATTGGAGTTAAATTCGGAGTATAAAAAGATCTACGATTGAAGCTTAAACTGGATTTTAAAAAGGACTGCGATTAAATTTGAAATCGGAATACAAAAAGACTTAAGATTGAAATTGGAATAAAAAAAGACCTACGATTGAAGCTAAAATTGGAAGTTTAAATTGGAGTATAAGAAGACCTTTGATTGGTGTTAAATTCGGAGTATAAAAAGATCTACGATTGAAGCTAAAATTGGAATATAAACATACCTACTATTGAAGTTAAAATTGGAATATAAAAAGACCTACGATTGAAGCTAAAATTCAAGCGTCTTCGATTGAAAATTTAAATATAAAAAGTCCCACGATTGAAGCTAAAATTGGAACATTAAAAGACCTAAAATTGAAGCTAAAACTGGAATATAAAAAGACCTATGATTCAAGTTAAAATTGGAAAATACAAAGAGCTACTTTTGATAAAAAGAATTGGAATATAAAAAGATTTACGATTGAAGCTAAGATTGGAATATAAAAAGACCTACTTTTGATATAAAGAATTGGAATATAAAAAAACTTACGATTGAAGCTAAACATATCTACTATTGAAGCTAAAATTGTAATATAAAAAGACCTACGATTGAAGCTAAAATTGTAATATAAAAAGTCCCACGATTGAAGCTAAAATTGGAATATAAAAGACCTAAAATTTAAGCTAATACTGGAATATAAAAAGACCTATGATTCAAGTTAGAATTGGAAAATACAAAGAGCTACTTTTGATAAAAAGAATTGGAATATAAAAAGTCTTACGATTGAAGCTAAGATTGGCATATAAAACGACCTATGATTGAAGCTAAAACTGGAGTATTAAAAGACCTACGATTGTAGCTAAGATTGCAATATAAAAAGACCTACGATTGAATCTAAAATTGGAGTATCAAAAGACCTACGATTGAAGCTAAGATTGGATTATAAAAGGACTTACAATTGGAGCTTAAATTCGAATATAAACAGACCTATAATTAAAGCTAAAATTAGAATATATAAAGTCCTACGATTGAAGTTAAAATTGGAGTCTAAAAAGAACTACGATTGAAGTCAAAATTGGAGTATAAAAAGAACTACGATTGGAATTAAAATTAGAGTATAAAAAAACCTACAATTGGAGTTAAAACTGGATTATAAAAAAGTACGATTGCAGCTAAAATTGAATATAAAAAGACCTACGATTAAAACTAAATTGGATTATAAAAAAACTTACGATTTAAATTAAATTTCGAGTGTTTAAATACCTATGCTTGAAGCTAAAATAGGATCATAAATGCGATAGTGATCGCAAGTATTTCCACTGTACTGTTTCGTAGATCAGTTTTCATGTAAAGTCATCTTGGCGCGAAAGCCAAAGACAAAAAAATATCCAACGCACGTGAGGATGAAGTAAGAAGAGCAATTTTAAAACATATCGTAGAAATACTACTATGCACCTTTTTTAGCCTTCCAAAGAAAGGCCTTTTCTCCAAATAAGACAATCTAATGACAAGAAAAATCTGACGAACAATTGCCATTTGGAAGCTTACTATAAACAGCGATAAAAAAAACTATTTGGCTCCATTGGAGTTGTGTACAATATATAAATTTCAAAATACTTAGTCCAATTCCAAACTGTTGAAATACTCTCAGCCCCCTATCAACATACAGCATATGATATTTTATGTTTTTATCTCTTTAAATTATTACATATACATCAATATATATTTTCTAAAGTTACAAAATATTTCATAAATAAATCTTTAACAATATTCTACACACTTTAAACAAATATGTAATTGTTTTTGTGATGCCTACATCTGGGGGTTTGATACAATATAAACAATTGCATACTTTTTGTATACATTTTAAATCAAATGCTTATAAATTATCATTGAAGTGTACTTTTATAAAAAAATAAACAAATAAACAAACAAAAAAAAATATATATGAAAAGTCCGGTCATTTGGAACATGCGAACAACATATGGCGTATGTCTGGAAAATTAAACACAGCTTCTCACACCTACACAACATTGCAATAAATGAAAATTATAAAAAAATGATTTTTTATTAAAGTGTAATTTACTATGAAAAAAAAAAACTCCACAATATATTTATTTTAAGAATTCTATCAAACAACAAAAAAAAAAAAACTTTATCAGTGATGCATAAAATAATATCCACATCCCTTAAAATATGCAAATTATTTTTAGATATACACAACAAAAAAACAGATTCTTTAAACATGATTCTTTGACTTATGCCTCGTTAAATTGAGAGTTTAACATTATTAAAGTTTAAAGACCGTAGTTTAGTCAAAGATTACCTTTTCATAATTTTAAATATTTTTTTAGAGGGCGTTTACAATGATTGATGGTGGGAAAATGTTTTAGGTTAAAAAACTTAATACAAAGATATGATAAACAGAACCTTATAAAAGTACTTGAATATTTTGTTGAGTACCAGGCATACACTTAACTTACATGCATGTAATAAAACCTTATTAAGATTATTTTAACAAGATTATTGTTTTAAAACGACTGTTGAGCCAAGTTTCTTATGGCATTCTTTTTTAAATTGTTGCATAGCATTTAGGTTTCGTTTCTTTTATCGTTTTTTTTTTTGTTCATTGTGACCACTGATTATAGATGTCAAAGCTTTAAACTATACACCTTTCATGTCAAACTGACTAACAGGCAATTACAGACTTCATCAAGGCGAAACGAATGGCAAGAGAATTGCACAGCAAACTGCAACAGAAAAAAATGGTTCATTCCTCCATATCTATACCTTAAACTTGGATAGATCTGCCATTTAACACCACGCATTTACAGCAAAATGACTGCTGGTACGTAGTACAACCAACAACTTTGTCTTGGTCTGTTTAACTTGCAGTATGGCGGCCGACTTGCACAAAAAAAAAACAAAAACTAAGAAGATAAAAAAAAGAAGCCTGCATTTTTTTCTGTACAGTACAGTTTGATACCAAAATTGCAATAGGTGCTAATTACATATGGTTGAAATGTAAAGCAAAATGTAATCGCAACTAACTCACAAACTACGGCATCAGTCCGTTTAAGAGCGGCGGCAACAATCATCATCATCATCAACTGCAAATAAGCTCAAGTTTAGTTGTTGAGGGTAAATTACGGAAATAAGACTTGACTTGTTATATCAAAGTTAATTTGATGTTTAAAGGAAATACACACAAACATACATACATTCTAGAATATAACCATACATTTCCATTGTTTCTTAAAGTTTAAATTAGTTAGGTACCATTATTTTTTTTCTTTTTTTGAATAAAATAAGTAGAGCGCCAGAAGTTAAAGAAAGAAGTAATTGCAATTGGGTTTGAGTTTTTTTTTTAAGTTTTAAATAAATTAAGAGGTCTATTTAGCAAATTTTAAATGTCAAACTTCAAAATTGAAATGCTCCAAATGAAGTGGATACCAAATTAACAAATTGAATTGAAATTTACAACAATGGAATTCAGTGCCGACTATTAAATTTAACCAAAAAAAAAAAAAATAAAAAGTTTTGTAAGATATTTGTATGAACATTGAATTCAGACAAACTTGAAATATTCTTTTTTAACAAATCAACAAATTTCCTTTACAAAAATCGCCAAAAGAAAAGCCATTTAAACAATATTGATCTTTTGAAATATTTTCTATACCAGACTTACTGATCGAAAAGTCATCTGAAGAAAATTCACAGTTCAAAAAGTATTCTAAAGACAACTTAAAACTGATCGACAATTTTCCTAGAGAAAACTAAATTTCTATAGCAAAGGCAACAAGCCTTCTATAAAAAACTCAATGATCAACAAGTTTTCTATAGCAAAACTCAATGATCAACAAGTTTTCTATAGCAAAACTCAATGATCAACAAGTTTTCTATAGAAAACTCAATGATCAACACGTTTTCTATAGAAAGCTCAATGATCAACAAGTTTTCTATAGAAAACTCAATGATCAATAAGTTTTCTACAGAAAAGTCAAAGATCGACAAGTTTCCTTTAGAAAACTCAAAGATCAACAAGTTTTCTATAGAAAACTCAATGATCAGTAAGTTTTCTACAGAAAAGTCAAAGATCGACAAGCTTCCTTTAGAAAACTCAAAGATCAACAAGTTTTCTATAGAAAACTCAATGATCAATAAGTTTTCTACAGAAAAGTCAAAGATCGACAAGTTTCCTTTAGAAAACTTAATGATCAACAAGTTTTCTATAAAAAATTATTTTTGAAGGTGGTTGTAAATTAAACGATAGTTGAGAAATGGGAGAATAGTATCACTTCTAAACTTGAATAAAAAATTGATATTTTGCCAAAATTTATTTATGATAATGCAAACGTTATTTTAATAAGTTTCCATTAGTTTTTCATTGCACTAAATACTTTAATTAAAATTACTAGTAACAATGAAACTTTTCTGGTTTAGCCAAGTTTTAAACCAACTACATGTCTCTACTAATTTTCATGTCAAATATACTTTTAATACCAATTCTTAACATGTTTAAGCCCAGAGTTTTATGTTTTTTTTTTGTAATTTTTTTTCTCTACTCCATACTTTTATTATGAAAACTTTTATTAATAAAGTTTTGTCAGGTTGTTTTGTTGTTTGTTGCTCTTATTGTTTTTCTGCCATTTGCCACTGCTTAATACCAAATATGTGACATAGAGCGAGAAAGAAGTTTGCCACAAGTACAACATGCAACATGTAGTCAGTAAGTTCAACAATTTAAACTATTAAACACATGTGGATTTGGTTATAAGCATTGTTATTTTGGGGAGTGTGTCTGAATTCGTAACAATAAATGAAGACCAAAAGTTTGTTTCATTTATTTTGTAAAAAAAAAAATTTTTTTCTTTCCATTTTGGCTACAATTACTTTTTATACAGAAAATTGCATTTAATGTATTGTTGCCAGGGCTCTTAATAATGTCATTTGTAAGAGTGTTGGTGTGTGACTGGTTACTTTGTTTTTTTGGTTTTGGCCTAAAGTTGTAATTAAAATAAAATAATACATGAAAATTACGATTACCATGCAACATTTTGCTCAAGTAATAAAAATACCAAAGAAACTTTATATTTTTTATTAACATTTTGTAGGAAGAAGAATTTTTACTTAACTACATATTAAAACATTTTTTTACATTTTGTTTAAAAAAATGTTAAAATAAAGCTGTAACATTTGTTATTCATTACTAACAAATTTATAAAAAGTACTTGAAATTATATTTGCCAGCAATAGTTTTTAATTAAAAAAATTTTTAATTTTATATTTGTCACATTTTTGCGAAATAAAAAAAATACAAGAAAATAGAACTTAATGCAATTTTCTATACAAAAACAAAGTTGTTCTCATTTAATGTTTCTTTTTTTTTGCTGTTCGCAACTTTCCTGGAACTTTTTTAAAAATTCTGTAACTATCATTAACTGTGGGAAAATCTGTTTATACATATTATGAATATTTCTTTAAATCACGCTACAATAGATCGCACAGTGGATTTAGTAGGGAAATCAAAAGACTGATGCCCATTCACGCATACACAGAGAAAACATATTCGTGATAGCAACCGGATTTGTTGCCAATCGAATGATTCGGTTGCACACATAGAATTTTTCAGTTCTAACAACAGAAAGTCAGTTGATAAAGAAGAATTTCAGTTGAGGCAACCAAACATTACATACCCCTTCCAAAATATTGTAGCCACAACTGTAAAATTCGGTCACTAAGATAGAATCATTCGATTGGCAACAAATTCGGTTGCTATCACGAATATGTTTTCTCTGTGTAGCAGAGCATACATTCCTTCAGTTTATGTTACTAATTTTGTGTTTTCAACAACAATCGAAATATCAACGATAATTGGATCTTCATGTCCGGAACAATTCAACTTCCACTCCACAACACGTTAAAAATTATTTTGTTTTGAAATGGTCATTGAGTTTTGTTAATAAATAAAGAGTCTATTACATATTTATTGAGTTTCTATAACTAAAATTTATATCAAAATTTTAATTGGATTGCAAATATTAGGAACAATTTGATCCACATTTATTCCGACCTAATTTTTACATCCTTCACCATGAGTGGCAAGGGTATATATAAGTTTGTCATTCCTTTTGTAATTTCTACATTTTTCATTAGCGACCCCACAAAGTATATATATTCTGGATCGTTATAGATAGCGAAGTCGATATAGCCATGTCCGTTTGTCCGTCTGTATGTCGAAATCTACTTTCAGTAGCCCTCAACTAACTTACATACATGATTCTTACATCAGTATATCGGGAATTCTCCCGGCTCGGTTATTATTAAAAATCAAGAAAATCGGCACAAATGGCTCAGATATAATAAAAATCGGGACAACCTCAATTTTTGGCCTATTTTTGATCTATAAGGCATTAATATAGACAATATAGATATCTAATGATAGATATTTCAAAGTCCATTGCAATGATGTATATACATAAGGCCATAGTAAGTTGGACAATAGGTTAAAATCGTGAAAAATATTTTTTAACCTGAATTTTATTTAATCAAAAAATTTTTTTGTCATAAATTCGTATCCAAAAAAAAAATTAAAATAAATAAAAAAAATTTTAAAAAATTAAATTTAAAATAAATTTATTGTGTTTACCTAAAAATATTTAAACAAATTTATTTTAAAGTATAATTTGGTGAAGGGTATATAAGATTCGGCACAGACGAATATACCTCTTTTAATTGTTTTGTTTAGATTAGTTAAAAATTAGATGCAAAAATATGTCATTTTAAAGATATTGAACTTTTTCATATAAAAAATTTGTATACATTTTCTTAATATTTTATTCAACAACAAGTCATTTTAGTTCTGACTTAAGGTAGGGTCACACATGACAAATATTTGACGAAAAAGACGTAACCATTAAATGAAATACATTTGAATTCATTTATTTATTTCAAAAACTTATTTTACTTTGGATGATTCAAAACAAAAAGAATAGTTTTGTTTTATTTGATGCTGTTTGATCTTACAAAACACTTGTAAGAGTAAACATGTCAAACTAATTTGAGCTAAAAAAAGTGGTTACGCTTTTAGTCATATTAAAATGAGTAAAAGTCCAATATTTTTGAAGGACGGAGTTTTTAACCCATTATTGCCCAGCCGGTAATTTCACTTACCAGATCTTTAAACAGCTCTAAAGGTAATAATGTATAAAAAAGTGAACTTTTCTTTCAAAAACGTTATAATTTAGTGTGTTTTAAAAAAACAATTTGGAGGATATTTATTTTTTTTAATTTATGTGTCTTTGGCGAACGTTTTCGACAACCTTCAAAATTGGACATATAAAATGTTAAATTGACTAACAGTAAACTGTTTATAAGCAATAATTTGTATCACTTTTATTACGTATAAAAAATAATTCAAATAAATTTACCTAAACACTTGAAATACTATCACCTATCCTTGTGGTAATTTTACTTACCAATGGGCAGAAATGTGTAGCAAATTCGGCAAAATTTATAAAATTCGCTTAATTCGTATTAAATTTTAAAAAAGGGAAATTCTTTATATATCTTACGCTGACTAGTGAATTTAGTATGCAACAATGTGAAGTTGTCTGTTGAGCCGCATGATATAAAAATTTTGATGTATTTTTGTTATTTATCGGCTTTCATGAATTACTGGAATGGAAAATATACTGGTCAAAGGACCCATATTTTGGCGTTTAAATTATTTATAAAGCTATATCATGAAATCGTGCCGAAATGATAAAACGATACATTATAATTTATCGTTAAAAGGTTATTCGGGAATACAAATATTCGGTAAAGTAGTAGATTTAGTAGCATTTTCAGACTTATGAAACAAACGTTTCATACTGTTTGTAATATTTGCTCTCAATTTAGCCATTAATGAGGAAATGATTCCATATTTCGGTAGACATACTTGTAAGAAGTTTATTAAAGGAAAGCCTATTCGTTTTGAATTGAAGGCATGGTGTTTGACTGCATCAAACGGATATCTTTACAACGTACAACTCTATGGGGGTTCATCATCAAATTACGAACTTGCCCAACTCCCAGAGAAGATGACAAACGGCGATCGCTGGAGAGAAAAATCACGGCAGAGTGGATCCAAAACCAAACACCATACTGGATTGGATATGGGTGGAGTGGATCTACATGACAATCCGTTAGCTAACTATTGAATTGATGTACGATCAAAAAAATTTTGGTGGCCATTGTTTTTGAATTCGTGGAAACTGCATGTGTTGGTCTCAACAAAAGAGGGAATAAAACCATTTTCGCAACTACTATTTCATGCAGCTGTTGTAAATGAACTGCTGACCAGTATAAGACCAGAATATTTACTACCAAGTTACTCTTTTGGAAACCGAAAACGGTTTGTCATACCCATACAACATATGAATGCCAAGTATGCAATGTCTGTTTACATCAAAAATGCTTTAAAAAAGCATATAAAAGTATAAAATTTTATTTTATATGGTAAATGTAAACTTATTTCCAAAAAATGTATTAACTTTTTACTTTACTTTTACGAAAAAATCAATTTTATTGTTAACAAAATTTTTGTGTAATATTCCGAAAACCCCTAACATATCAGCCCACTGGTAAGTAAACTTACCATCTCATATCTCAAAAACCAATCGTTCCATTTTCTTGAAAATTTAATTATTCCTTAGTTAGACCTAAAAACCAATACGCACAAAGTTTCATTGAAATTGGTTAACGCTTTCGGGTACAGGGCAATAATGGGTTAAATGGCATATTTTTGAATCTATTTGAGATATTGACTTGAATTTATTTTGCTTTCCAAAAATATAAAAATCTTTGAAATTGGAAATTGGGAAACAAAAAATGGCACGTATTTCAAAATTTTACATGTCGAAAGTACCCTACTTTGAGCCCCATAGACCTGTCCGTGCAGTATTTGTAGGGCCCACTTTAATAACTAATTCTAAAATACTCCTTGGCTACACCCGCATCAAATTTTATACCGATCGTTCCAGCCTTTTAGAAATGACAGATCTTTTTCCAAAAAAAATTGATTCCGCCCCACTGTGGTACGGTAAAGGTTCCCTGTTATGGTCTGGTCATATTTCAGCAGCTCATAATAGATAGCACCCTTTTACTCCCAATTTCTTTGTTTTTTTGATGATTCCTGCTACTTGCAAACGTTTTTAAATTGCTGACTGAGTAGCTCATAATGATTTTGCTAACTCTTGTTGAGTTTGGCAGGAATCCTCATTTAGTAATACTTCTGAATCACAAAAACCTACTCTCTCACGTTGAAACCGATTGCGGACATTCACCGTAAGTTTTACACAAACGTAGAGACAGTATGTAGCAAAATTTACATACCTACCTACATGCATATATATCTACAATTATATAAGTATTAAACAATTAAAATGTCTGTGATTTTATATCAAGATCTCTTCTAGTCTCACTCTACCTCAAGATTTTCTATAAAAATTTTTTCCACTCTCGTCTAATTTCAAGATTTTCTATGAAAATATATTTTACTAAATAAATATAACAAGTAAGATAACTATATTCGGCTGTGCCAAATCTTATATGTCCTTAGCCAAATTATACATTAAAATATAAATTTTAAATTTTTAGAGATAAACAAAATTATTAAAAATTTTTTAAAACTTTTTTTTGGGATTTTTTTTTTAATTTTTTCCAAATTTTTATTTTAATTCTTAAATTTTTTTTGTTTTTAAACTTTTTAGTGAAAAATGTTTACTTTTTTAATTATGTCACAGAGTGCGACCAAATGCACCTTTTTAATAGTCGAAAAATGTAGAAAATTACCCAAAAATTGGTATATGGGGGTTTTTGGGGTCGCTGATTACGAATTCGATATCGCTTAAGCTTTTAAAAATATGTCAGTTTACAAAAGCGGCTTTTACCTCTCTTAAAACAGAATAACTTCGTGGCCCGATTTGCTATCATACTACTATGGTAAAATGGCATTTGAGTGGTGTTCAAACATTTAAATCAATTTAGTACTACACGAAGAAAATTCACCCAAATGTTCAGAAATTCGGCCTGTGGAAAGGCATTGGAGTCTTCTAAAAAAATAACCAAAGAATACAGGCATCCCAGAACATGTCCGATTTTAAGCGTAAGTGAACAACCTCGTCCAAAAAAGTAATGGAAGCAACTATTAAATCTTTAATGGCTGGATTTCTGGAAAAAGTGGTTCAATTTATAAATACCGAGTAACATTGCAATATTCACTGTACAACACCAGCAAAAATTACGAGGTTCGACCAATAAATTTTGATAGAGGAGACAACAAAACAAAAGACACGCGTATCGGCGTTTTGAAAGTTTACATCTGAATTTCATTTGAGAGGGGGTTAAAGTTTTCAAACTATGGCAAATTCTTATTGTTAATCGTAAGAATGTGCCAGAGTTGGGAAACTTTAACCCCCACTCAAATGAAATTTCTAAACGCCTATACACGTGTCTTTTTTTTTGTCTCCTCTATCAAAATTTATTGGTCGGACCTAGTAATTTTGGAAAAAATTTGATTTTGTTGTTAGTGTATTTTAATGTTTAATGAATTTGTACAATATTTGAATAAATTTATGTATTTTGGAGCATTTTTACATTGAACGGTTTAAGTTTTATTTAACTTAATACAAGTATAAGTTTTGTCTGGCTCACTCTTTAAACATTATAACAACATGATAATATTTATTACGTTTAAAAATATTTTATTTAAGTTGCCCACATTTTTGTTTATATTTTCTGCTAACCCGATTTGCTCATTTTTGATACCAACAGCCTTCAGCAATAATTAATATTCTTCACCAGTATCATAAAATTCAGTTTTGTATTTTGGACGAGAGACAGATTACATAAACGTAGCTGCAGATGTGAAAAGCTAAATCTACATAGATTATTAGAAGGAGCGAGACCACACAATTTGTGGGATTTTAATAATATTTGTGTCAGATATTTTTATTCAATTGCCAATGTCAGTAAGCAATAATTGAAAACCTAAGGTATGTGATCTAGTTATATGAACAGATCGATCCAGTGAATCACAATTTCAAAACATTAGTTTTTTAAAATTTATTTCACAAACATAACCACTGTCCATAGTTGTTTTGTAAACTCACCCGCCATTTTTTTTACACACTTATTATCTCCTCTATATTGGACAAATATAATTTTCTTTCAAACTTTATCCTGTACTTTATATTTTCTTCCCATTTTGTTCTGCAAATAACAACAACTTTTAAATATTTTATTATAATTCTTGTACATTCTATATTAGTAAATTATATATATTTTTTTCTCTTTCTCTCTGTGTTTTACTTTAATGCAATTCGCCATTGCACTAGAAATCATCAGAACAAGAACAAAAAAAAAAGAAGAAATCGTTTTCAAGTCAAGATTTTTACCAACACTTCATGATTTTCTCTAGTATGAGTTTAGTTTTGCATAAAATCTTGTAATAGTTTGCAGTTGTTTTGTTGTAAAAAAAATGTGCGAGGGTGGTTGTATTGGATTTATGTATTTACAACTGCTTAATAGTGGTCGAAGTGGTGGTTGGTTGGTTGGTTGTTGATGGCAGTGGCTGGTGTTTGGTTTTTCCAAAGAATCCTTAAGATGGTAAATAAGAAATAAGATCTCATTAAAAGTTTAAACCACAAAGTTTATTTGCAAATAGAAAATGTGATGAAAAAAATATGTTTTTCATTCTTGTTGTTGATAAACATGATTTTTCTTGGAATTTCTTTCTTAAGTTTTTCTCATATTTTTTGCTTTTTTGTTTAAGTTGAGTTGTGTTTTTTTTATTTTCTTTTTAATTTAAACCACTAAAATGTTTATGGGGGCAGAATAAAGTTATTGAGAAATATTTATTAATATCCGAAGAATTGATTAATATTTGCGAAACTATAAATTTTGCAATACCAAAACAGAATTTATATTGAAAATAATTGCCTGGAGCATGAATATTTTAAGAAAGTTTTATTTAAGTTAAATGTTAAAGAAATTTTTATATGTATAACATTCAAAGGGTCAGAAAATAATAATAATTAATGCTTAAGGAAATGACAGAAATCCAAATCAAGTAATGTTTTTTTTTTCCTGAAAATCTTTACCTTTAACTGCAATAGTTTCGTTGTACATTACTTTGTAGCCCAAATTAATACTTACTCTGCTCTTTGTAACTATGATCCACGAGGTTTGTTAACAAATATCTGAAATTTTTAAATTTTGGTCACAGTTAATAAAATTCATGGCTTTTTTCATCATATATTGTAAATTTTTATTCCGTTTTTGGGGGAATGATTGTTTAATTCTTGGAAGCTCATGGGTATCAAGTTTTCGTCTATTCTTTGGATATTTCTATTGAAGAAAACTGCGAAATAAATGTGCGCGCCTAGTGCATCTTCGTAACAAGTTTCTAGTTGCAATGACAGAGCCATTTCTGTAGTGATGTACGAAAATCATTGTTCTTTTAGGAAATTATATTACTTTTACAAGACAATTTAGACGCAACACTGCGTAGTTATGTGTGTAATATGGCGGAAAACTCAAAAAGATTTTTTTCGGGCAAAGATGCTGCTGATTAATGACCGAATGACCTTAACTGCTACTCATCTCTTAAGGAATGGGTTTAAAGATCACCTCGGTTCTTGAAAAGTTGAATTTTATATTCGTGGCCAATAGTAGTTGCAATTTAGCCAGGCAACCGGTTAACCGTCAAAATTTGTATCTCAGTCAAATGGAATTCAGTATAAATAAGTTACTAAATATATTGTAACGATAAAAGTCGTCGCCTCGTTTTTATAGTACAATTATTGTTTTTATTATTTTTTATTTTATCGTATAATTGATTTGAAACGAATTAAAGTTACTTTATATTGTTTTGTTTTAAACTTAACGACTATTTGTTCAAGCAACGCCATCTAGGTGTAAGAATCATAAGTAGTTAAGATCATGTACATTTAAAATGCAACCATGTATACTAAGATACCTTTTTAGCAACTAAGGATTTGACTGCTGTAGTTAGTGTGTAAGGCATAAGAATTTGGTATATAAGGAGGTTAGTTAAGTAATTTTAGTGAGTCTTCACTGAGCTTCGTGGTAGGTAAGACAAATTACTTGTACGGTGGTTGGACCGCTGGCAATTAATTTATCTTATTGAGTGAGTTATTGTGAAGTAAAGTTTCTGGTGGTTGGACCGCTTCGATCCTTTGCTTAAGAATACTCTGTTGATAGATGAAGTGGTGTTGTTGTGGAGTTTGGAATTCCCAACAACACACTTATCTGAGTAGTGGAAGTTGCACCGGTTGCGAATACTCTCGTGGTTGGACCGCAAGAGTATAGCCGCTCGTGGGAACTCCACGGAGGCGAGGTGAAAGAGTAAAGTTTAAGAATAAAGTTTATAACGTATTTTGAAAACGTTGTGGTGTTCTTATTTCTCTCAGTCTACAAAATATAAATTTTTGTAATGAACCACTGGCACCGGCGAGTATACCCCAGCCAGAGACAACGTTACAATGGCGCCCGAGCAGGGACTGAGAGATTAAGAGAGTGCTGTTATTAAGAGAGAGCTGTTTTTTTTTGAGAAGAATCCTACCGAGAGATTAAGAGAGTGCTGTTATTAAGAGAGAGCTGTTTTTAAGAGAGAAACCCTACCAAGAGTTTAAGAGAACGTGGTGTTAAGAGAAAAATCAACGAACCGTGTAAAGTATATGTGAAAAAAAAAAAAACACAACTAAGTAAATAAATAGGAGAATATTAAAAATAAATGTTAAAGTGAAGACTGTACCAAGAACTGTGAAAGTAAACGGGAAATAAAGAGAAAGTATTTTGTAATATAACATAAAAAAAAAAAATGATCGGTAAAGAGAAACGAGGATTATAAAAATTAATAAAAAAATAAATACATAAAGAAACTGTGCAACGGGACATTGTTAAGTAATTTATACAAATATTTGTTATTTTGTGAACTCGTGTTATGTGTTTTTGTAATAACTGTCGTCCTAAAATTTTAATAACGGAAAATAAAATAACTGGAAAAGTGTTTGCTGAAAATAATATAAGAATTGAAAATATATAAATCTAAACATGTTAAAATCAAGCTGGGCATATTCGTTAAAGCGTGACGAATTATTTTCATACTTAAATGAATTTAAATTAGATACCGTCGGTACGGTCGAAGAACTCAGAAAACGATTCGCGAAATTTATTAGTGCCGAACATGATGCGGATGAAACTAAAAGATTATTAACTATACAAGAAAATCATGAACAAAACTCACTGATGTTACCTAGTGTGAGAAACGGTTCCACCCCTTCGCCTGTTAAAATGGAAACAAATCATCCAGTTAGTCAGCCGTCAGTTGCAGTGTCGATTCCAGCCCGTAACACAGATGACATCAGAACGAATTTAATTGAATATGTAAGAAAATGGGGACTTTCGTATGATGGTGGACGAGAGCCTTTAGCATTCATCGAACGAATAGAAGAGTTAGCCGAAATTTATAACGTACCTTTAAATCAATTCCCACGAATTATGCCAGAATTTTTACGTGATAGAGCGCTGATTTGGTTCAGAAACAACAATGGACATTGGCAAGTATGGAAATCATTCAAATCAGATTTTTTATCATTTTTCCTCCCCGCGAGATATTTTGAGAAATTAGAAGACGAAATCCGTAAAAGAGTCCAACGTCCGAGAGAAGTTTTCAAAAACTATGTTTTATCAATCCAAAATTTAATGCGGCATTCCAACTTATCAGAAGAACAAAAGTTGCAACGAATATTTCAAAATGCTCTTCCAGACTACCAGTGGTACATTAAACGAAAAGATTTTTCATCCTTAGCTGAATTAATAACATTAGCTGAAGATTTAGAATGTATCCCGTCAACACATTCACAAATCCGCGTAGAAAATCAACGTGTCTTATCCAGTACAACAACAGGCCCACAAAATAATTGCTATCGTTGTGGAAACTCTGGACATTATGCAGCAAGTTGCTCTAATAACAACCGATCGGGAAATGCTTCAGGAGGTCGTCGGAATTGAGGGACGTCGAGCCTCCAAAAACACAACCCTCAAATACTGAAACAAGCTTACAAAGTGAAGATTCGCGTTTAACCGCCTCGTTACTAATATGTGGAAAAATCGTCAAAGCAACTATAGATACCGGAGCAAGTAGAAATTTTATCCAAGAAGATTTTGTGAAAACACTTAGCAATAACCCAACGTATGTAAATGAAGATATAGATGTATTGTTAGCCGATGGCTCCTCCAGATCTTTATCAAAGGCAGTAGAATTTAATGTGGTATTAGGAAAAATATCAAAAAGATGTAATTTTCTCGTGATGTCAGAAACTAGCGAAAATATTATTATTGGATTAGATTTTATGCGTAATTTTAACACAACGATACAAATGGCAGGTTTAACCCTAGACTGTACTAAGCTAGACGCAAAGTGTATGAGTGTCGAAGAAATCAACAATGAGGAGACGCCTCGTGAAGATAATGAAGAACGTACACATGACGGTAATATAAGATTAAATGAAGAAACTCAGGAGGTCATCAACAATTTCTTAGAGAATGAGCTTTCCAAATTCCAAAACATGCGTGGTCTATCAACAATTACAACGCATAAAATAATCGTCACGGATGATCGTCCTGTTAAAATTAGCTACGGTCCCAGAAACCCAGCTATGCAAAAAATAATTGATGCCGAAATCAACAAATTAATTTCACAAGGATGTATAGAACCATCGCATAGCCCGTATTGTTTCCCAATCACCCTCGTTAAGAAGAAAAACGGATCCTGGAGAACATGTATGGATTTTCGACAATTAAATGCTAGGTCAGTACCCGATGCATACCCTCTTCCCCGTATAGACAGTATTTTGAACCGACTACGTGAAGCAAAATATATTAGCTGCTTAGATTTGAAAAACGGATATTGGCAGATTCCAATGGATGAAGGCAGTAAAAGGTTTACCGCTTTCGCTGTTCCTGGTCGAGGTTTATACCAATGGCGAGTGATGCCATTCGGACTTCATTCCGCGCCAGCAACTTTTCAGCGGGCATTAGATAGTGTAATCGGACCCGAAATGGAACCCCATGCTTTTGCATATCTTGATGATATTATAGTTGTAGGAAAATCGTTGGAAGAACATATGAATAACTTGAAAGAAGTCTTTCGAAGATTGAAGAACGCCAACTTAAAGATTAATGTAGAGAAATGTAAATTCTTCAAAAGTGAGACCAAATACTTAGGTCACGTGGTGAGTGAGGAAGGTATAAAAACTGATCCGGATAAAGTATCCGCAATCGCAAGAATACATGCGCCGAAGAATGTTAAAGAAGTCAGAAGATTCTTAGGAATTGCTTCGTGGTATCGTAGATTTGTTCCAGATTTTGCAACTATATCGCAACCGTTAACACAATTATTGAAGAAAGGAAAACACTGGAGATGGGGAGATGATCAACAAAAATCATTTGAGTTATTAAAAACCAAACTTACGAAAGCACCTGTTTTAGCATGTCCGGATTTTACAAAAACATTTACATTACAAACTGATGCTAGTAACTATGGTTTAGGAGCAGTTTTAACTCAAGAATTTGAAGGTTTAGAGAGAGTAATAGCTTATGCTAGTCGTCACCTTAACAGTGCGGAAAAAAACTATTCAGCAACGGAAAAGGAGTGCTTAGCCATTTTATGGGGCATTCGTAAAATGCGAGCTTATATCGAAGGTTATAAATTTGTAGTTATCACGGATCATCTAGCTCTAAAGTGGCTCAATTCCATCGAGAGTCCTGCAGGCAGATTAGCCCGATGGGCACTTGAATTGCAACAATACAACTTTATAGTGAAATATAGAAAAGGTAAACTCAACGTCGTCGCTGACGCACTATCACGCCAACCCGTAGAAGTTGCAAATTTAGCTAACTGTGAATCAGTAAAAACAAACGACTGTGTTTGGATTCAGAAAATGAAGAAGAAGGTGAAAGAAAACCCGGTAAAATATTCCGATTTTGCAATTGTAGACAATCAACTATACCGTCATTTTCCACAAGAGTTAAGAGATGGAGATGGTACTGAATGGAAACTATGTGTACCCGTTCAACTAAGAAATAGAGTTCTTGAAGAAAATCATGACAATGTCACTGCTGGACATTTAGGTATACGTAAAACGATTAATAGAATCGCTAGTCGCTACTATTGGCCTGGAATGTCGAGAGATATAAGTCGTTATGTTCGTCGATGTTTGTCCTGCCAACGTTACAAGATTAGTCAACAGAAACCAGTTGGAGAAATGTTAACAAGATTGCCTGATGAACCATGGGCCACCCTTTGTGCTGACTTTGTAGGTCCTTTGCCCAGGTCTAAACATGGAAATTCTATGTTATTGGTCTTCTTCGATAAATTTTCTAAATGGTGTGAATTGGTTCCGATGCGCAAAGCTACATCAGATGGAGTAATAAAAGCGTTTCGTGAACGTATACTTTCTCGATATGGTATCCCTAAAGTTTTAATCACAGATAATGGAGCACAATTTACTGCGAGACATTTTCAGCGTTTTCTAAGTGAATTAGGCGTACACCAACAGCTGACTGCACCATACACGCCGCAGGAAAATCCTACTGAACGAGCGAATCGAACAATCAAGACAATAATCGCGCAATTCTCTAATGATCAACACAATAGATGGGACGAGTTACTCCCCGAGATTATGTTGGCTATAAACACGAGTGTATCTGAGTCAACAGGATTTTCACCCGCATTTATAACTCAAGGAAGAGATCCACGTTTGCCAAAAACATTGTACGACGAGGTAACAATTGGTACAGGAGTAGAGAGTTCGAGTTTATCAAGACGAAAAGACGAGATGAAAGATATATTCGAAATTGTTAAAAGAAATTTAAGTAAATCATCAGAAAACCAAAAACGATATTACAACTTTCGAAGGCGTAAATGGAAACCGAAAGTTGGCGAATTAGTTTTGCTTCGACTACACCCACTGTCGAAAGCAACAGAAAATTTTGCGGCAAAACTGGCTCCTAAATTTGGAGGCCCGTATTCAGTTAAATATTTTCTATCCCCTGTAATAGTAAAAATTCAGAGTGTAGAAAATAAAGAAGTTAGAACAGCTCATTTAAATGATATTAAACCTTATATAAATTAGTATTTCTCATTACTAATTCTATATGTTTTTGTTCAATTATTCCTTAGACAACCTTCAGAAATAAAAAGAAAAATGGACGGTGAAAACAAATTTGATGATACCAGCAAGAAGTTCCGAAGACGTATGGAAGAAGAGAAGGCAAAGGTCCGTAAAACCATATTCATTGATGATGAGATGCCCACAACCAGTAAAAGAGGAAAGACCAGCAACAAACCCAGAAAAACGGCAACGTACTTTCGTATGAGCACAGCAAAACCCCAAGCAACAGTCAGGACGAAAGATAAATTGCCGGAGAAGATGAAGGATAATAGCAGTAAGAAGAGACAGTCAACATCAAAAGGAGAAGATAGCTCATCCAATAAAAATAAAGTTCCTGTTTGCGACGATAAGAACGAAGAAGTTATCATACTGTCATCGGACGAAGAAGAAGACAATGGCAAAGGATGTTGCCAGGAAGAAAATGTAACCCCTAATTTAGAGGAAAATATACCACCCACACCTGGTAACGATGTAATATACTCGCCTGTATATACGCAACCGAATAATAGTGAGGCTCGGGCTAATGAGGAGCCAGAACCGTGGTTCAGTCCGCTTTATGACGAACCAGAAGTCCCAATAACGCCTGGAAGATCAAGTTACGAGGTATATTCACCACCGTTCGACAACAATGATTGCAGCGAAGAAGAATTGTTGCCACAACCAGAAGATGATATAGAGATGCCATCTCCTGAGGAAATGGAAGAAATCTTCCGTTCTTCATTTGGACACTTGGACGAAACTCTGTGTCCCCGTCAACCATCACCAATTACATCAGATGGTTCGTCAACATCGTCAACCCCAAGAAAAAGGAGAGGCTGGTTCACCATTGACATAGAAGACAAAAGATGTCACAACTTTTGTGGACATATGGGATATCAAAGAGAAATTATTTACCGATTCTGGGTCGACAATAGTAAACAACATCCAGAAATCGATGCAGACGCAGATGCAAATAATAAAGAAAATCAATACCTCGATTCGCCCAGTTCATCCCAATTGTCGTGGTTAGAAGTTTCACCAAACCCCAGACTGGTCACCATCTCTCAAACACCCATGAGACGTTTATCACAGAGCTCATCGGATAATTCACCGATCGTTACTCCCGTGATATCATTGTTTTCATCCCCAATATTGTCACCGCTTAATCTGTCCGCAGTATCGTCAGTTGGGTCACAAAATTCAAAGAAATCGCAGATTAGTTTACTGTATTTTGTTCCAAACAGTGCTACACCCGAACGATTTTCGTCAAACACGGTAGAAGAATACCCGCTACATTCTCCAAATCTGTCTACATCACCCTCATCATCATCATCATCATCACCCTCATCATCATCATCATCATCACCCTCATCATCATCATCATCCTCATCATCATCATCATCACCCTCATCGTCATCACCATTATCGACTAAACCATCAACACTTCAGTCATCAGCACATCCGGTCAATAACGAAAAGGAACGTATGCAGCAAATAGTAGAGAGCAGTGAGCACAGTCCAATGAAGTCACCAACAGTACAACCAATTCGTTCCTCGCCTGAAGGATGGGACGATTTATCGCTAATGCCAAAGGAACTATGTGCCAAAATAAAAGACATTTGCAGTACTAGAAAGAGAGGACAACGTGTCAAATTTTTATTTACTTTTTATGACCAAATATATAACGTAACCATAGCAAAGAGTGGAAACGCAAAAGCAGAGTTACTAAAGTGAACGTTCTCTTAAATTGATGGAAGGGAGGAACTGTAACGATAAAAGTCGTCGCCTCGTTTTTATAGTACAATTATTGTTTTTATTATTTTTTATTTTATCGTATAATTGATTTGAAACGAATTAAAGTTACTTTATATTGTTTTGTTTTAAACTTAACGACTATTTGTTCAAGCAACGCCATCTAGGTGTAAGAATCATAAGTAGTTAAGATCATGTACATTTAAAATGCAACCATGTATACTAAGATACCTTTTTAGCAACTAAGGATTTGACTGCTGTAGTTAGTGTGTAAGGCATAAGAATTTGGTATATAAGGAGGTTAGTTAAGTAATTTTAGTGAGTCTTCACTGAGCTTCGTGGTAGGTAAGACAAATTACTTGTACGGTGGTTGGACCGCTGGCAATTAATTTATCTTATTGAGTGAGTTATTGTGAAGTAAAGTTTCTGGTGGTTGGACCGCTTCGATCCTTTGCTTAAGAATACTCTGTTGATAGATGAAGTGGTGTTGTTGTGGAGTTTGGAATTCCCAACAACACACTTATCTGAGTAGTGGAAGTTGCACCGGTTGCGAATACTCTCGTGGTTGGACCGCAAGAGTATAGCCGCTCGTGGGAACTCCACGGAGGCGAGGTGAAAGAGTAAAGTTTAAGAATAAAGTTTATAACGTATTTTGAAAACGTTGTGGTGTTCTTATTTCTCTCAGTCTACAAAATATAAATTTTTGTAATGAACCACTGGCACCGGCGAGTATACCCCAGCCAGAGACAACGTTACAATATAATACTTGTTTCAATTATTGATTTATTTATTAAATTTCAACCAAAAATGTAAATCAATTTTTTAATTAAATATTTGATATTTTTAAATTTTATTATCACCTCGATATGAAACAGAAAATGCTACAAGTCCCAAAAAAGGACCTACAAGATGAACTTTAGAAAGTTTTTTGTCTCTCGTGTAATATTTCTGAAAAGGACTTTGAAATGAATAATAAAATTGAATTTTAAGAATAGAACACACTAATGAAGTCAAATTTATAGAAATAAGGTATGTACATCAAATTTAATTTAACGTTTGGTAAAATCATCACTAAGTTTATAATGATTTAGCTTAACTTCTAGAATTATGTCCAATTTATTAATTCTAGTCCCAAATTTTAAATACCGGTTAAACGAGTAATAAAAACCTGATAAACCGGTTAACGGAAAATCAACATTTTAAATTAACAGGTTCACAAAAAACCGAGATTGCGAAGAAAACCCGGTTTTTCGGTTTACCGTTTTATAAACACTAATCGTTATAGGTCTCCAATTCAGAGGCAAATAGTCTTACCGAACTGAAGGTTGAAATAGCCAAAAATTTCCTTATTTTCCAATTCTATGAGAATCAAGTTAACCCTTTCCGTCCAAAGTTATTTCAAAATTTACGGATTTCAGTAAACATTTCTCGAACTCGTACGCAAAATACTAAAGTAAATCGCACAAAAACATATTATAAAAAGGGAAGGGTTAACAACAATCAGACACAGTAGATGAGAGATCACTCCACCTTGAAGTGTTCCAGCTCAAACTTGCTATGAATTTTCACTGTTTTCAAAACTTGCAGTAATAACTATCGAGTTATACAAGCCAGTTAATGATGTATATTTTTGGGGGATTCAAACGTTGTGCTTTAAGTCATATTGTCATAATATATTATGATAGTTTAAACAAATTGTTGTTATGCGAACTTCAAAAACAATAACAGGAACAGCGGTTTAAAAAGTTAATACAATTGAGGGTGAAAAAAGTGGCATATTTTTTAGGCCAACATAATTTGAAAAGAACGCGTAATTTGATAAGAAAGTACGCTTACCAAAATAATTTCTTTTTAATGGATACATTAAAATAATTGTTTATTAAAACAGTCGTCGATGGATGTTCTTTAAAATTTTTTTTAACATTTTAACTTTGGTCAAAATTTGCTTTGTCACCCTGAGAGTATGCTTTATTTTTAAAAATGTTATATTTTTGAAAAAATATTACTCATACCACTTGTAGTCCGCTTGATGTATTTACTTATTTTCATATGAGGAGACGCAGATTTCAAATTTTTGCGAAAATGAGTTTTATTTATTTCGCCACCTTAAAAAACTGCATGAACCTGAAAATGGTAACAAGTTTCTTACGTTAAGGATGTTTGATATAAAACCATTTTAATATCGGAAAAGAACATTTTTTTAAAAAATAATGAAAAAAAGTACGTTTTGTTAAAAACAAAATTAAAAAGTATGATTTTTATGTTTTTTTTTTAAACGATAATATTTTAAATGAATGGCCCATAATCATAGTCAAAAATAAAGAATACTTTAAGAGAATTAAACTCACCTTTACTTAAGAGTGGACTTTAGGTCTATCATAAACACGTTAAAGTATACTTCTGACGTTGAAGTCGACTCTAAATATAAAACTAGCTGAAGCTGTTATTAACTCGTATAACAACAGCATCAGCTGTTCTTCACCAAGTAAAAATGTTCGGCAAAAAGTAAAAAATGTTTAAGTTACAAGATATTGGTAGAGATTTTGCAATTATTGAACAGTTATCAATAAAATTAGTAACAAAATATCCTAATTATGATATTAATCGTATCTTTTCCATTTTTCCACTACAAACAACTTTTTTTTCTTTAGTTGTCCCTGTTACTTTTATTGTTTTTTTTTTTTAATTTTGTATGTCAGCTGTTCAGCGTTGCCATTTGTCTGTTTTTTGTTGTATATTGTATGAAAACATTTTCTACATTTGCGCTGGCACCCAGTTAAAGTCGGTTCAATTTAAAACATACTTTAATTTTGAGTATAGTTGCAAATTAATAAAAAGTAGGTTTTTATTTTAAAGTTGTTTTTAAAAAGAACCGACTTTAGTCTTTGACTATGATTATGGGCCAATGTTTTTAATCCTGATCTAATATATGAACAAATTAGTCATTGAAATTAAATAATTTTTTTTTGCGTTTTATACAAGTGTTGTACGTTTTGTAAAGCACAAATTTTTTTAGAACCCATTTACTTAGTAAAAAAAAATAAAAAAAATTTTGCTGACTTCAATGTTTCTAGAAGATTTTTAGAAGATTTTTGAAAAGATGCGATAAAGTACCTTTTGTTCTGCGGCTCCTCATATATTTACTCTACTTTTTTATTCAGAAAAGAACACAAAGAAGGGCAAAAGGCAAAATAAATGATGCCTTTTATGTCAGATAAGAAAACGCCATAAGCGTATTCTGCAAAAAAATATATTGTTTAAAAAACTTTTCTTTTATAGAGGATAATTTTTAGAAAGTATTTTAAGGAATAATGTTTTGCTCCACGAAATTCAATGTTAGCCATTGTCCTCTGAAATTTATTAAAAAAGTTATCGTTGGATATTCTTAAGAATTTAATTTGAAAATGGTCATAATTTGCTTTGTCACCCTGAGAGTATGCTTTATTTTTTTATATTTGTAAAAAATATTACCCATACCACTCGTAGTTCGCTTGAAGGGTATATCTAATTCTTTTCTGACACAAAATGTTGCCTATATATTGTGTACCATTTATTAAATGTTACCCATACCCTCATAATGTGTTGCATTTTTAACGATCACAATAGAACAAAATCATTACCATTTATGCAATTTTCTTTTATGTAGCTTCTAAATATTAAAAACTATACTTTTTGCTTATATAAAAAGTGGTGCATTTCTAACCCTTTGATAAAATTGAGGGTGAAACATGTTGCATATATTCAGGGTTTTAGGGTAACATTATTAGAAAAGAACACGACCAAACTACATTTTTTTCAGAAAAGAACACAAAGAAGGGTAAAAGGCAGAATAAGTGCATCATTTATGCCAGAAAAGAAAACACCATAAGTTTGTCATTCCGTTTGTAATTTCTACATCGTTATAGATAGCGAAGTCGATACAGCCATGTCCGTCTGTGCATCTGTTCGTCTGTCCGTCTTTATGTTGAAATCCGCTTTCCGTAGCCCCCAAATAACTTACATACATGATTCATATATCAATATATAGAGAATTCTTCCGGCTCGGTTGCCCACAAATGGCTGAGATATGAGGAAAAAACCGAACAACCTCGATTTTTGGCCTATTTTTATCTATATCTGTATTAATAAGTCATTAATATAGACAATATGGATATCTAATGATAGATATTTCAAAGTCCATTACAAAGATGTATGTATATAAGGATATAGTAAGTTGGACCTACAATGGGTCAAAATCGCGAAAAATATTTTTTAACCCGAATTTTTTTTCTTCAAACTATTTTTTTTGTCATAAATTATTTTTTTTTAAAAAAAAATTTTAAAAACTTTTTCAAAAACAATTTCGAAAAAAAAAAATTTAAAAACTATTTAAAAAATTTAAATTTTGTTTACCTAAAAATATTTTAGAGTACAATTTGGTGAAAGGTATATAAGATTCGGCACAGCCGAATATAGCTATCTTACTTGTTTTTATACTCTACTTTTTATAACAAAAACCACGATTTTTCCACTAATTTATGTATAATTTTTTAAATAGTACGATTTCTTGTACTTTTTTTTCATATAAAATCTAGAATGCTTGAAGAAAATTATTCCAATTTTAATTTTGAAATATTTTTTATGATTTTCAGATACAAAATTAAATTGGCTTCAGTTTTTAAAGTTTATATTAATGGATGGTTAATGACATTTTTAACGTTTCAGATTTTGTTGATTCATCTTGAAAGATTGGCCGTCATTCTGAAAACAATTCATATTTTAAATTGTTTCCGACTTTAATTTTAAATTATTTTGTAAGCCTACAAATATGCAATACATTTCATAGCACTTAATTTTTTCTCCATCATTTTGACTTTCCCGGCATTTCATTCGCTATTTTTGCACAGCATTTTTAAAATCAATACCAAAAATATTTGAGGGTAATTAAAATCAAATATTTTCATAAAAGGCCATTTTTTTTTGCTCTGCAGCTTAATAAAAAGTCTGAACGTTTAACAAATTCCAATTTGAAAACATTATTTCACTTGATGTTTCTCACAAATGTCAATGTGTGTGTGTGTAAATGTAAATTTAAATATGTAGGTAATGTATATGTATATGTGTGTGTAAGTGTATGAATGTGTACGTGTTTAAGCAATTAAAACATAAATTCCCATAAATTGTCTATATAGTATCTATCGATGTGTCAGAGTGTGTGTTTTTTTTCCGGTGCGTATAAGTGTAACTGCATTACAAGTCTACCCAAAATGTGAAACAGGAATCTGTATTTTTTTTAAGTACGTCCGTTTGTTTATATGTATTTACATGTAAATGTATCTGTATGTTTATATGTGTGTGTTAATTTGTTATGCTTTTGATGATTTGTTGCTGTGGCAACTCTCGCATAAAAACAATGGATGACACATGTTTTGTATGTCTGTTTGAATGTATTTTGTAAGGATATATACGAATGTATATGTGTGTGTGTGTGAAATTAACCAGCAGGAAAAAATGTAAGGTTTAAACTTTATAGGCCTTCTTTCTACACATTTGAAAATATACAATACTCATTCTAGTCTATCTTCTCGCAGAATATTGTTACGTTTTAACCTTTTTAAAACGTTGGTTTACTTCCTTTAAATAAACCGGATACTTTTGATTGCAAATAAAAGCAGTTTAGTAGTTTAAAATTGTAACAACTCTTTAGTTATTCAAATATACAACAACAGAATTCAATAGTCACTCAGTATTTTTATATATGTTTATAAATTCGCAGAAATACAGACACATTTTATAATGTACAAGACAATTGATGTTAAGTCTAACAGCGCTTATAATAAACTCATTGACGACTGCAACCTCTGTCACTATTTATTCACACGCCATCTTTCGTGAACCTTCTACAATGAGCAGAAGCTTCTACTGATGGAAATGTTTATAAATACGATGAATATTGCTGGCAGTTGCTACAGACCGTTAAATTCAAATCGCTAGTGCAAATTCGTAACAATATGTTCTAGAAAGGCTTTGCTTTTCTTTGCAAAATTAGGTTCAGGAAAGCTTTATTTAAAATTCGTTGTCCTTGTGTCTGCAAAATGCGGCCTTTGGGAAGGCGTCTTTGCTGAAGATTTTTCCCGCTGGGTATGTTTCATAAGTATGTTCTTTTGTTGTTGTGAATTGTTGTACCCCTCTAGGACTACCACTACAACACTGTTAAAATGTGATTGTTCATTTGACTGGACATCACAATAATAAATGTGTAAATGTGGAATGCAGAAATGTGCTAGGGAAGCATGTGCTATTGTATGCGTTTATGTTATTGTGAGTGTATTATGCACTCAGCCATATTAAATGTTACTTGACCATCATGCAAAATAATTTAACAAATTTTACAGGAATGCACGTGACTGAACATGTTCAGTCATGTTTGTCTATATGTTGTAAATTTTTTTTTTTTGTTTTTCGTTCACATTTACATTTAAAACATTCCTGAAATACCTTTATATAAATTTTTTGTAGCTACAGCTAAAGGTAGAGGGGGTATAGTTATTTCATTATGCCATTTGTGACATAATAAAATATCCAATAGAGGTTTCTTCTTTATATATGATATCTGTTAGCTCAGGGAAGAGTAAACAAATTTCACACTTCATTTTATACTTCTCATTTAGAAATACTGTTACTGAAAGTGTCTAAAATTGCCTGATTCGAATCCATGTTACTGACAATCAACATCTTAAACTTAAACTCATTCATGAATTATGGAATTTTTAATTAAAAAAATGTTTTTTGCCAGTATAACATTTTAAGCTAAAAATTACTCATATCTGTGAAATTTTATTTACAAACATTTCAAAATAAATATTTTTATTTGCAGAAAAACTCAAGTGAATTAATTTTTGACTTGTTGTTGCACGAGTCTCATTAATGCCTGCAAAATAAACAACTAGCAGTAAAGAGCTTCACTTTATTTATGTCTTGTATGATTGGTAATGCCGTAGTCGGTAATGCAGTTTCAAAAAAGATATCAGAAAACGGCAAAATTAAGCCAATTTCGTGTGCCTTGTGGATTTTGAATACATTAATAGAGTTGTTGACATTCAAATCAACAGAAACTTCAATTTAATGCACATCTCTCAGACTGCCTAATATCGGCTGGGTTTTCGTAGTGCAAAATACGTCATATTTTTAGCGGCGAATATTATATAGGAACAAAATCGTCTTGCTGTTATCAAGACTCTCAATTTTGTTGTGGTGAAATTGAAATATCTACTGACTTGTACTTCGTACATTCCCCAAACCACTATGCCCAGCATGATATAAGGGCTTTACATTCATTTTACACTATCAAATGTTTTCAGACCATAACTCTACAACATTTGATCTTATATGCCTACAATTGCAATCATGGCATAAAAATAACTCACAACTGCCATTTTATTTACATTTACCCCACAGATATAACAATTATACATCGTATTATACAACATATTCAAACGTATATTTTCCACCTCAATTTTTAGAGGTTTCAAGTTACAACATCCGTTTCCGCTTCTATCAAATTCCGAACTTTATGTCAGCGTTTGTATGCGTGCAGGTGAATTTTTTCGCCTGTGTTTCACATAAATTGTTCGCAGTATTTTTATGTTATTTTTTTTGTTCTTTTTATTAGTGTAACCAGTAGTAGTTTTACGTTTATATTTCCATTTTTGTTGCCGGTCATATACAGGAATCGCTTATTTAAGTTAATGGCCATTGTTGTATGGAGTGCAGCATAAATTTTCAAGTCAAATTAATTTTAAATACATGTAACTCAGAGGGCAGGGGAAACATTTTATTTGAAAAAAAATATATGTGTATATGTATATGCAAGATAGATAGGCTGTTGCATATATGTAAAGATTAGGGTAGTCTTTTGAATAAAAATTATTCGAATAATCGAATTTGGAATAAAAATTATTCGATTAATAATTGTCGATTCATCGAATAAGTTAAATTTTAAGCTAATATTAAAAAAGTAATAGTTTATATAAACAAAAATTTTAAGCAAAATATATCAAAAAAAACAAGTAAAAAAGTATGGTCGGTCAAGCCCGACCATATAATACCCTACACTAAGTAAAAGAGAAAAAACATTTTTCTTTTAAAATTTAAATAATTTATATTTTTGAGTGATTTTCGGAAGTGGGCCTTATATGGGGGCTATGACCAATTATGGACCGATCACCATGAAATTAGGTCGTGTGATTTATGTCTATATTAAAGTTAACTATGTTGAATTTTGTGTGTTTACCAACATTTTTAAGCGATTTATCCACGTTAAAGTGATTTTCGGAAGCGGGTCTATATGGCAGCTATGACTAATTATGGACCGATCGTAACAAAATTTGGTGACATGAATTTTGTGTATATAAAACTTATTTCGAGCGGAATTTGTGGAGATACATATATAAATTAAACATTTATGACCGATAAAGTCCAATTTCGGGAGGACATTTGTATGGGGGCTAGGTGAAATAATGGACCGATTTCAGCCAGTTTCAACAGGCTTGGTCCTTGAGCCGAAAAAATAATATGTATCAAATTTCATCGAAATATCTTCAAAATTGCGACCTGTACTCTGCGCACAAGGTTTACATGGACAGCCAGCCAGCCAACCAGACGGACGGACGGACATCGCTTAATCGACTCAGAAAGTGATTCTAAGTCGATCGGTGTACTTTAAGGTGGGTGTTAAACTAATATTTTTGGGCGTTACAAACATCTGCACAAACGCATAATACCCTCCCCACTATGGTGGTGTAGGGTATAACAAGGACAATAGCTTAGAATGTTAAACCAGGTTTACATTGGAGATTTTAGTAGAAACGACTTTCTACATTAATTTTTCAGTCGACTTTAGACTAACATACCAAGATCAGAACATTATGAAACTTAATTTTTATACCAAAATCTTGTGAATAGTAAATACCTACGAAAGACTAAAGTATCTGCTATATAGTTAGAATGATTTTCCAATTAATAGTAAACAATATAGATATAATTTATAATCTTTTTTAGTCAAATGCTTAAAAAATTTACTGAAAGCTTTGTACGAATTTAAAAATAATGTGTATTTAAAGTATTTCAATAAACAATTATTGAAAGAATGAGGGCGGGTCAATAAGTCCTTACTTTTTGAATGAAAAAATTGTATAAAAAATTATTTTGTTTTTTAACATAGTCTCCTTTGAACTCCAGCACAATTTGTCCAACGTTTCTCCAATTGTTTATCCTTTCAAACTAGGTATTTATTTGTGATATGATTTCATTATTGTAAACAAATCTCTTTTCGCCGAGCCATTTCTTTAGGTTTAAAAACAGCAAATAGCCACGCGGGGCTAAATCCGGATTCTCGTAGCCTAATTCATGGATTTCTGTCATGGAAACTGCTCATGTGTACTTGAGTGGCCCTTAATAACGAAAAGGTTTGATTTTTCCCAATCTTGGTTTGGTGAAAGTTGGTAAAAAAAATAATCCTGAAAAAATTGTTTGGTAAATCGGTTTGTGGTTAAGACGTTCCACAAGCCCTCTAAAGTTTTGAGATGCATTTACAAGGGGAACATTTCGCTATTAAAAAATTACCTTTGCAATTTATTTTGAAGGGATAGGAATGTGTACCTAATGTGCGTTCTAATGAGATATAAAAGATAAAAATTGGATTTAAAATGCTAAAGTTATTATAAATTCTCCTAGTCATTAACGTGTCTCGGGCCACTAGAACAAGAAATTTAGGGACAAAATTAACATATTTTGAGAAATATAAAAATAAAATCACATTAATGCTTAACCCCTTGTTGACCAAGGCTTTAAATCGTTGAAAAAGTTTTATTTTTTTTTATTAAATATTAAAAATATGGACTTCAGGAAGTTATTTACAAAATTTTAACTTTGTGGAGAACCTGCAAGGAACCGAAAGGGACCTGTAAGGATTCGAAAGGGACTTGGTACCGTTAGGTCAGCATCAGTCAAAAGATAAAAAAAACTCATCGATTTTTGTTTAAATTTTATTAATATAATGATTACTTTTGTAACTTTTATAACATTTTCTATTACAAGTCGATTTTATGGTATTTTACGAAACAGTATTTTTTACCATTACAACATAAATGAACATCACAATGAGAACATGAAATAATTCACCATTATTCTGGGTAAGCGAGTTTGCCAATAGGCAAACAAAATATATTATTCCAAAGATGATATTGTACTTCAAAGTTCTCATGGGAAAAATGTGTTTCTTTTTCATTTTGTAAGCTTTTTATTGTTATGGTACTTATAAGTACGGTCGGTCGACAAAGGGTTAAAATATATATGCATATTAACTTCTGTATGAGTTTTTGTCTTCGAAGGATGCCGTAAACCTTTTCGCAGGTACGACCAAAAAAATTAATTTTTTTAATGACAGTTTCAAAACTCCATTTTCAAATTTTTAAAAATTTTTTTAAAAAAAATTCAGAATTGTTTTTATCATCACATTGGGCTTTATTGAGAATTTAATGGGGTATAAAAATATGGAAAAAGTATGACAATACCTCCAGTAGTTTTTTCGTACCTTTCGTACCGATTTATATATTTCGGGAAAAACTAATTATTTGACCATATTTATATTTTTGAGTGATTTTCGTAAGTGGGCCTTATATGGGGGCTATGACCAATTATGGACCGATCACCATGAAATTAGGTGATCGGTAATGTTGAAAATACCAAAATTTTTAAGCGATTTATGCACGTTAAAGTGATATCCGGAAGCGGGTCTATATGGGAGCTATGACTAATTATGGACCGATCGTAACAAAATTTGGTGACATGAATTTTGTATATATAAAACTTATATTATAAGTTAAACATTTATGACCGATAAAGTCCAATTTCGGGAGGACATTTGTATGGGGGCTAGGTGAAACAATGGACCGATTTCAGCGAGTTTCAATAGACTTGGTCCTTGGACCGAAAAAATAATATGTACCAAATTTCATCGAAATATCTTCAAAATTGCGACCTGTACTCTGCGCAAAAGGTTTACATGACAGCCAGCCAACCAGACGGACGGACGGACATCGTTTAATCGACTCAGAAAGTGAATCTAAGTCGATCGGTATACTTTAAGGTGGGTGTTAGACAAATATTTTTGGGCGTTACAAACATCTGCACAAACGCATAATACCCTCCCCACTATGGTGGTGTAGGTTATAAAAATATGGGGATACCATAAACCGTTAAGAAGAAATGCGCAAATCTATGAGTCTCTAAAAATTATTTTATTTAGCCCCACTTTCCCCCAAGCTGTTCTTTTAATAAAATGAAAGGTGGGAGTGTCTTGTTTCAATTTAAAAAAAATAGTTTTCTGAAGTTTTCGGAACAGGATGAAAACTTAAAATTTTTTGCCGAATAATAAACGAAATATCAGACAAATTCTTATCTATTTTTTGTATGAGTTTCGTGGGCGGTGGGCTTGACCGATTTTATTGAAACTCGGCGTGCGTTCTTCTTTTGTTTCAAAAAATATATGTACCACATTTCTAGACTTTTACTTGGATGGGAAAAATTTTATGCGAAAAAACAGTGGGCGATGGGAGTGGTCGATTTTGATAAAATTTTATATTTTTCTTAATTTGGTCCATATAATTCTCGGTGCCAAATTTCAATGCTCTACGACAGTGGTGCCCGAACACAGCGGAGAATTTGATTTGATTTTGTTCTGTGAGATGAAATCAAAGCAACAAACACATGATCATTATAAGAACAGCGGAGAATTTGATTTGATTTTGTTCTGTGAGATGAAAACAAAGCGACAAACACATGATCATTATAAGAAAACGCACAAGTAAGCTTATAGTGTATGTGTATCAAAGTAACGCCAGCAGAATTTTCTTGCCCTATTACGCGTGCTAGGGAATTGTGATTTCGGGCACCACTGCTCTACGACCATTCCTTATAATTTCGCCAATGCTCGCTTCAATCGAATCAGTTGCAATCGGCACAGGTTTCCTGTGATGGTCTGGTCAGATTTCAGCAGCTCACCAAATGGTCCTACCAAATACAGAGCATTACTTTAGCGCCATAAATATTTGGCTTAGGTGTCGATTCGGCTGGTTGCCGGGCTTCACATACGATCTCTTTCGCTTCAGATTATCGTAATGGATACATTTTTCATCGCAAGTAGTGATTCTGTGCAAAACAGGTTTTCTTTGAGAGAGTGCAGGCATCATTCCAGACATACAAAATCATCGCCCAAGGTCTATCTCGTATGCCACCCAATTTCCCTACTTTTGAATGAATCCTGCTGCTTGAAAATGTTTTGAAATTGCTGATTGAGTAGCTCTCAATGATTTTTCTTGAGCGGTCTTTGTCTTCCGTGTCAAAATTACCACTTCTGAACCATCTTTCGCACATTGAAACCGATTTAACACATTCACCACAAGCTTCAGTGTGTTTCAGAGTAATTTTTTTTCAAATTAAAGAAGTAAAGCAAAACTTCCCGCATTTGACATTGTTGGCACAAAATTCGATATTATCGAAGCAAAAAATGTTATTCGAATAATATTTTTTAATCGTTAGTCGTTCGAATACTCGAGGAATTTTTAAAAATTAATAGACCAACCGAATGATAATAAAAATGATGAACTCTTATTCGAATAAAATAAAACTCGAATAATTGAAAACCCTATAGACACATGCAACTTAGAGTTATGTTACTAAATAAAACTTTGTAGGTGTTTGAGTAAGGTGTGATATTGTTAAATTTATGTTGACTTTATTGCATTTTCCCTTACTCTGTATAGAGGTTTATTTTTTTTTTTGGAAACATAGTAGTCGTATATACTCAATGCAAATGTAATTAATGTCATATGTAATTAATTACACAAAAATGCAATAATTTTTCAATTTGATACACAATTAATTTATAGAATTCATTAAATTTTAGTTAATTGAAATATAAATAATGTTGCTAAAAATATTTACTATAAAACACAGCATATTTGTAATTTAATTTAAAAATGCCAAAGAAATAATACTTTTTCATTAAAAATGCATAAAAAATAGTCTTTTTTAACTTGTTAATTATCTATTTTAATTCCTCAATTAAAAACTGCTTAGCACCTCCCAGTCAGTGGCTGTTGTGTTTAAAAATTCCTTTTAATTACCTTGGTAAAGTCGCATCAAATCAGCGTAATGTTCTCCAATTACCTCATTCATGTTAATGGTAAATATTTAGCGTTTTCTTATTCCTATGCACTGCATTTTCTACAAAATATATATAAAAATCGTGTACATTGCAAAACATTTGCGTAATTTTTCTTCTTAATTTCACAGTTTTGCATTTCGATTTTAGTATTTTGTAAGCCAGAAAAGAAAAAAAAACAAGGCAAGAAAGACGATTTAAGTGACATCATGAAAACGCATGAATATGTAAATGAGAGCATGTTCATTAATTTTGCGTAACTTGCAAGCAATTGACTATTTACTAGTGTTACACATGATATTCAGAAATAACTAAAACAACCAACATCAACTGCAACAACTACAACAACATTGGCAAACGTCTAGTTAATAATAGTAAAAGATACAACAGCTCTAGTCGTATCCTCTTTAGTTTTCCTGGTAGTAGTGCTAGTGCTTCTAGTAAATGTTAATGACTACGAGGATATAATGACAATGACGATGGCGATGAGGTTGACTATACATTGGGCTGTTAAAACTAAAGATGGCAGTTTTTTTTTTTGCCACATACCAATTCTTGATTTTTTCTGCGGCAGCTTTTTAAGTGTGTGTATGTGTGTTTTCAGCTTGTATTTGTTTTTGAGTGTAAAGTATTCTCCAAGGATATCAAAGGTGCACTTTGTGTTGTAGTGTTTTTAGCGTAATAGAGTGAGGTTTTGTCTCCATTTAAAACCCAGTAGGAAATATTTAATAATTCACCTTCAACCACCTTCTACACACTGAACGAATAATATGCGCCAGGAAAGACACTAGAAAATATGGTTCTCGCGGTTTAAAGAAGTCTATATAGGAGCATCAAACTTCCCAATCAAAGTTCACCACCCATAAGGATGACGTTCTCTAGAAAATTATATATAACCTGAAGAGTAAGAGATCGTATGTGAGACCGGCCAAGAACCCGAATCTACATTAAATATACTTGGCACTAGGGTAATGCTCTGTACTTGGTGGGACAAAAGGGGTCTATATATTATGAGCTGCTAACATCTGTCATAGGACTGTCATTGGCCGAAAAACACCCAGAATGTGCGGAAACACATGAAACCGTAATATTCCATCATGACAACGCTTGGCCACATTTTGCAAAACCTATTTAGAAACAAGTAAGGAAGTATGGTCGGTCAAGCCCGACCATATAATACCTTACACTAAGTAAAAGTACAAAAACATTTTTCTTTTAAAATTTCAATAATTTATATTTTTGAGTGATTTTCGGAAGTGGGCCTTATATGGGGGCTATGACCAATTATGGACCGATCACCATGAAATTAGGTCGTGTGATTTATGTCTATATTAAAGTTAACTATGTTGAAGTTTGTGTAGATACCAACATTTTTAAGCGATTTATGCACTTTAAAGTGATTTTCGGAAGCGGGTCTATATGGGAGCTATGACTAATTATGAACCGATCGTAACAAAATTTGGTGACATGAATTTTGTGTATATAAAACTTATTTGGAGCGGAATTTGTGGACATACATATATAAATTAAACATTTATGACCGATAAAGTACAATTTCGGGAGGACATTTGTATGGGGGCTAGGTGAAATAATGGACCGATTTCAGTTAGTTTCAATAGGCTTGGTCCTTGAGCCAAAAAAATTATATTTACCAAATTTCATCGAAATATCTTCAAAATTGCGACCTGTACTCTGCGCACAAGGTTTACATGGACAGCCAGCCAGCCAGCCGACCAGACGGACAGACGGACATCGTTTAATCGACTCAGAAAGTGCTTCTAAGTCTATCGGTACTTTAAGGTGGGTGTTAGACTAATATTTTTGGGCGTTACATACATCTGCACAAACGCATTATACCCTCCCCACTATTGTGGTGTAGGGTATAAAAAGTGCTTGAGAAGTTTTGCCTCAATCGCCTTATAGTCCAGACCTAGTCCCATCCGACAACTATTTGTTTTGATCCAGGCAGAACGCTCTATCACTTCAGGGTATCTGAGATTGGCTTGATTCGTTCTTGGCCTCAAAAGATGACCAGTTCTTTTGCCACGGAATCCATATTATGCCAGAATGTTAATTTATATTGTACAAATGTTTTAAAATAAGAGCTCAAGTCTTCTGTAAGGGAGAGTGAAAGCACTACAAACATATGGAATGATGGAAGGCAAACGTGGTGCTCACACAGACCTTTACAGCAGGCATGATTATTGAGTTAGTATGTTGAGTTCCCATTGATTTTGTTTTCTGGCTTACGATTTATTATTAATTCCATTACACTATCGCATCTAAGAAGTGAATTTTCGTAGAGTTCGATTAAATGATTCACGTGGAATATTGGCCTTATGTACTTCTAAAAATGTGATACTGTTCTATGTTCTATTTCGATCAAAATAAATATTAGTCAGATAGAGCAAGGTCTGGACTATAAATCGGGTGAGACAAAACCTCCCAACCTAAATACTTCTGAACAGGCATTGCAACATGTGTTCTGGTATTGCAATAATACAATATTAATCTAGAATTATGACGAATACAAAGTCTATCGTTCATGGAGTATGCGAAAGTTCAATTACCAGCAATTCGAAATAGGAGATGCCTTCGTTAAAGGTGCTGCTGACAATTGTGTTCAACGTTTTCTATTTTACAAATGGAGGATGCAATTGCTAAACAATATCAAAATGTTTAGCAATTTTATTGACGATAAATTTCCTCATACTGCCATCATATCTTACTGACTTTCGCAATAGACAATTGGTCAATTCACAAGGTCTCTTATCAGTCATATTGTCATAATGTCCTAATATATCACGACTCTGCAACTCGGCTTAACCGACTCTTAGGCATTCGGCGGAGGTCTCTGCTGGTTGGTTACGATAACACAATACACATAGCATACAGAGTAGTATTATTTTAGGACATTTTTTGCTTGAAAAACAATAAAAACCATTGTGTGACAATATGACATGATAAGAGACCTTGTGAATTGACCAAATATTTACCAGTGTAATTTCATTTTATTTATAGGTGGATGGTATTGAAGATTTGGGACAGCCAAATAATACAAGACTTCGTAATATAAAACATTAGCAATTTCTTCTAAACAATATAAGATTCTTAAATTGCTTACAAGACAAAATTTCCTACTGGCTATTAAAAAACTATTCACCATGTTGTCTGTCTGTCTATCTGTTTGTTGTTGTTATTATAAATATCACTAGCAATCTTTGACATCGATATGGGATTTCATTAAATATTAGCAAATGTTGTTATTGCTGTTGTTGTTTTTGTTATTGCTGATGTTACTCTCCATAATGTTGTCTAGTTTTTGTTTAATTGATTGTAAGTTATACAGGAGTGTGTATAAATAAGAGAATAAATAATTAAACGAGGGTTGTGAAAGGTTTTGGAAAAGAAGGATTCAAAATTTCAGTTTTAATAAAACCAGATTTTTTCCTATCACTCTTCAGATTTGGCATTAGGTTTCTAGAGAGAGAGAGAGCCTTTGTTTACGCAAATGTTGGCTTCCTCTAACAACTGATGTCTTGTTAAAACTTTTGTATATTTACTAGGGTATTCATTCGACTAATGATCGTTCGATTAATCGAATAATTTCTTACGAATAAGTATTCGAACAATTTAAAAATTACCATTTTCGAATAACGAATAATTCGAACAATTTTATGTAGAATAATCGAATAAAACGGATAAATGTTCATATATATTTAAATTTATTAAATTGCTTACAATTTTTCATAATTCCAAATTTAAATAAGTAATAATGACTCACAAAAATTGTATTGTTTCAGAAATTCGACAAATAACTAAAAACAAAAGGACTTTCGATCACTGTAGATGAGTGTTCCGATAGCTCCTTCTATAAATATATAAATATTACTGCAAGAAGTTTCAATTCTAAAAACAAATCTTTCAAAATTTTTAACTTAGGACTTGAACCAATGAAAATAAAAGGTACGAAATAAAATATTTGTTATATAGCTGGCGAAATATTAGAAGAATAGCAATTAATAATCAAAATTTTAACTTAGATTAAAGTGGAGTTGAAGTCATTTTGAAACGATCGTCGAAAGTGATATTGAGGATGACATTTATAATGATTACATTGAAATAGATAAAGGCTATGATCTTAAAATATATGTATCTAAGTGATGTTATTAAGCCCGTACGTAAGTGTTGCAAAATATTTATTAAATCGAATGATAAACACAAATATTGCAAACTAACGTTTGTTGCAAGAAAAGCATGGAGTTCGTCTTATACATGATTTTGAACATCGCTGAACAGCTTTGTCTAACATGGTAATAAACTTTTTGCGTATTTGTAAATGCGTCAATCATGCACTGCCTGATATGAAATTAGCACGTTCACTGACAATGATATCAAACTTTCGACAGATTCCCTTTATTGTGTAATTCCCCAAGACCACTTTATTAAGCAATGATTCGGCAACGTTGATAGCTAAATAACAAATATGTATAATACAATTTGTTATAAATAATTTAGAAATAGTGAAAAATTAATTTACTAAAGAATTAGTTACTCAATTTAAAACCCGAATTAATGAACGACATAAAAAAGTTCTTAACACGTTTATATTGTACTTGAATTTAGGATCTTGTCCAACTAGCTCAAATTTTTTAAAGCATAGCTCCAAAACGGAAACTAAAGCGTTTGCTAGTAAATTGTTCGGGAGTTAATCTGATCAGAATATTTCTGATGAAAATTTAATGATGGACTTTATTTTCGAATATTTTTTAACATTATCAACACTTGAATTGTTAACTTTAACAAGCTTAAATTGTTCTCCATAAAGCTACCGTTCGTTTCAGTTTTATTACTGAGAATGTTTTCTTGGTAAAGCTTCAAATTATCATCAACTTAAAGATTTCTCTTTTTTAAATTTCAAGTTTTGTACAGGAAGATCTCTATTACTCAGGAAACTGATTTCCTATAGAAATCACTGAAACTTTCTATAAAAATACCAAACTTTAACATTCCTATAGAAAATTATACACAGAGAAAACTGATTCGTAGTAGCAACCGAATTGGTTTCCAATCGAACGATTTGGTTGCACATATAGAGTTTTTCGGTTCTATCAACAGAAAGTCATTTGATAAAGAAGAATTTCGGTTGAAGCAACCGAAATTTTGTTACCCCTTCTAAACTTTTGTAGCTACAACTGTAAAATTTGGTCTCTAAGGTAGAATCATTCGATTGGCAACAAATTCGGTTGCTATCACGAATCTGTTTTCTCTGTATAGCTTTAACTTTCCTAAAGAAAGCTAAATCGTCAGCTTTCATATAAAAAGCTTTCGCTTCATTTTAGCTTCAGTTTTCTTAGATCAGATATTTAAGCTTCCTATATAAAGCTCCAGATTCTACTCTCCTAAAGAATGAAGCTCAAGCTTTCATACGGAAAAAACTTCTTATTATTCAAGCTTCGGATTAAGCAAATATAGCGTTCTCTTCATTAAGCTTTACCAATTCTTAAAGAATGCTGTGAATTGTTTTGAATTATATTTTTTCAAGTTTTGCTTTTCTATTTAAAGCTCTCAATTATTCAAGCTTAAAATATTCAATTTCAAACATTTAAATATTTAGGTTTCAGTTCTCTTATTGAAAGCTGCCGATTCGGAATTCCTAATGAAGACTATATTTTGCACAAACCTAAAGATCCAGCTTTATTAGTAAAACCTCACTCTTATTCAAACTTTAAGTTAGGAATCTAAAAGCTAAATTTTATTCAAGCTTCAGCTTTCCTAACCTCTCGCTCCTAATATTCTATTAAAAGCTTTCGCGTGTTCAATATAAAGCTTTCCTGTAGAAATTAAATAAAACTTCAGCTTTTATATAGAAAGCTTATAATTATTCAAGTCTAAAGTTTTACAAATAATGCACTCCCTTTAATAAGCTTAAGATTTCTTATATCTTTGTACATAAATTAGCATTATTGCTTTTGAATTCCTATATAAATAAATTTTTTTAAAGTTTTACTTTTCTATTGAAAGCTCTGTTATTGACAGCTCACGATAAAGGACTCCTAATGAAAACTATGTTATGAACAAGCTTTTATTTAAGAAGATTTTTTTATTGTTAGTCAAGCATTCGTTTGTAGAGCCGACTTTTACAATCGAATAGAAAGATTTAATGATTTACAATTCAGTATTTCTAAAGTAATATTTTACTTGTGAAATGTCTAATAGAATGATTTAACCTGGTTAAGTATCAAATTTAGTATAGAAAGATTTCACTTATTTAATCTTAATCTTTTCTATAGAAAACTTCGGCCTGTTCAGCCTGTTCAGTGTTAAGCTGAAAAGTTGGGTGAAGAGGAAAGAAGCTGGATAATTGGAAACTCTCAAACTGTCTGAGCCGAAACAAAATCGTTTAGATTTTATTACTCAGGACAATTGGACAAATAAATATGAAAAAAGAAAAGAAAGAAATAAATAAAATAAAAAAATTAGGATTTTTTCTAATTATTTATTCAATTGCTTGAAGGATGGATTATTACCAATAAGGAACAATATGAGTAGAATAACGAAGTTCACAGTTCAGAGTTAGATTTGTATCTCTCGCGAAAAGAAGTATTTACGACCCTTGGCGTTTAATTTAGTACGTAATGACAAGTGGAATTATACTTCAACACATAGCATTCTGCATTAGTATATATTGAGGAAAATAGGAATTGCAGGGAAATTAGGAAAATCGCTAAGTGTTGTTTTTGGCGTTAACATTCAGTTCTAATTGTTTATTTACTTGGAATTCCCTCACTTTTTTACTTTTGTGGTTTTGTATTAAATAGTTAGTCCACGGTTCTGCATTCCTATTGGAAGCTCTTTCATGTTCAAGCTTTATTTAATTTTTTAACAAAGCTTTTTCACTTACAATATTGTCTATAGTTCAAAATTCAAAAATTTTTTAGAAAGTCTTAGATCTTTCGTAAGATAAAGCTTCTGTCATAGAGAATATTATATAAGATGGGAAGCTTTTGCAAACAAGCTTAATAAGCTCTTCCACATTCAAGCTTTCCTTTAGAAACTTTTCTATAACTTAAAGTGTTGTATTTAGTTCAAAATTCAACTATTTTTTAGAAAGATCTAACTTCTATAAGTGGAAAGCTTTCACTGGTTCATTATTTAGATCTACTAACACACATTTTCGAATTTCTTATTTTTTTTCTTCGACCCCCGTTTACATCTAAATGAATAGTGTTGGGCCTGTATGCATAAGTGTGTTCATACAAAACATATGTGTTGGGAAATCACAAAAACGTGTTGAATATTTTCACGCATAAAATATCAAGTGTTTTTAGATTGCGCTGTTTGGTTTTATTTCATTTATTTACATCTTTTTTTTTTCTTCTTCTGTGAGCCTTTTTGCGTTTAGTTAGTAGATGATTATTAAACATTTATTATGCACAAAACATGTAAGAGAATTAATTAGTAATACATCTACATAAATGAAGACTTGTACAAGAAAGATGGTTAATTAGTATCGAAAAAGTGTGATGAAGGGGGAGAGGTTCAAATTAAAATAACCATAATTATGAATTTTGTGGAAAAAACAGATGCTTTTAGAATAATATTGGCAAAAATTTGCCTAATGAGTTTGACTTGAAGGCTTTATGAATGATGAATATGTAATATGTGTATTTTAAGTAAGTAATTTAAGGTACAGTTTGAAATAGTATAAAAGAAATTGTTAGAGAAATTTACTTGAAGCAATAAAATAAGATAAATTAAAGTTTCATTCCTCAACATTCTGGTTTAAAATCATGAAATCACATTTTTGAACTTCATATATGGTTCTCATAAGCATATTTTAATATAAAAATTTTGCAATATTTTTTTAAAATTGTTTAAAAATCTGCTCTCCAGTTCACATAGAACAAATTCGCCTTTGATTCTAGATTAATATCAGAAAAAAATATTTCAAAACTGTTGGGGTTCAATACAAAAAATCACAAACAATTTGTTCAGCATCGTAAAAGAAAAAATAGCCAGCACACCTCTTTTGTAATGTTGAACAATTAGTAATTAATCAAACTTATAGAACTAGACAAATAACTAAAGTTTATCTATAAGATACTACTCACGTATTTTAAAGATAAACTGACTAAAGAAAAAAGCATTAAACTACATACTAAATGCAGTTTTTTTCTGAAATAAAGTCAAGCAAAAATCAAGAACAAACAATTTATGTAAATCAAAGTCTGAACAGCAAAAAAAAAACAGAAAAATAAAACGATTTAAATGCCACGATATGTTAAGATTAATTAAGGTCAATTATAATTCTAAATAATAATAACAAAAAACAAAAATAAATTAAATAACAGACAAAACAGAATAAAAAAAAGAATTTAAATAAGAATTACAAACCACTAAGAACTGGCACAATGAAAAAAAAAAAAGTAAAAGTATGTTGGAGTTAACAAACCAAAGAAACAAATAAATAAATGGCTTTTAAAACAATTATATCTATAATTATAAATCTTATTTGTGTTTTTTTAAAAAAAAGTAAAACTCAAACCTACAGAAAAAAACCATAGAATAAACATTTGAAAATTAGTTTAAGAACCAAGCAAAAAAAAATATTTTTTTAAAACTAGGGTTGGGTAAAAATTAAAGGTTTTAACCTTAAATTTATTGCAGAATTAAGTTTTTATATAAGTATATTTTTATTAGTTTTTATTTTATAGATTTAACCCTTTTAACTTCAAGTATTCCACTGCAGTTCAATATTTTTTTCCATGTGTTGCAATTAGAGCAGGTTGGCTGGTTGACTGGCTTTTGTTTTGCTACAATTTACTGCCACATAGTGTAGAATAATGTATAGTTATTGTGTAGTGTTTTCTAATGGTTTTAAAGAATTGTTTATGTTTATGGTTTTATAAATGATTACCATTTACTTGAGATTCATTTGAAGTTGAAAGTTTTCAGGACAGCAAGAATAATATTTGCAAGCCCTACACAAATCTATGAAAATTTATCTCTGCAGGCTAAAAATATTGAAAACACTTCCTCTTTGGTTGATGATTTTTAATGAGAATATATCTCTTTGAAGCTTAAGACAATTCCAACCGCTATTGCTCTAGCTCAGGGAAAGGCAAAACATGGGCGCCGCGTTTTTCATTTACTCTTCTCTTACGTACGTGTGCACACGCATTGTAGAGAAATAAACAACTTTTAATCAGTCTAGCTTGAGAACTCAAACAAGCAGGTTGTGTATCGTTTTTTATCGGACAATTTAAGAATCAGCGTTGCCAGTGAAAAAAAATATGTCCCAACATTTAAAGATGTATGATGAATAATATGAGATTTTACATTTTTAATTGGGGAAAAGCGACGAAAGTTTACTGGCAACACCGATTCGTGGTGAGAGCGGAGAGAGTGTATAACTAATACAATCGTAAAATGCAATAGTATAGGTTGCCTTTCCCTGCTCTAGCTTAAGATTTTTATCAAAAATCCTCCCTCTCTCTAGTTCATGAAAAACTTTACCATTTATTGGAGATTCATCTGAAGTCGAAAATTGTCAGGGCAGCAATACTATTTGCAAAACCTACACATGTCTGTGAAAATTTCTCTCTTTTGCATGCTAAAAATGTTGTATGGAGATCACTCCCTCTCTGGCTGATGATTTTTTATGAGAATTTCTCTCGTTGAAGCTTAAGACAATTCCAATCTCTATTGCTTTAGCTCAGGGAAAGGCAACCTATACTATTGCATTTTACGATTGTATTAGTTATACACTCTCTCCGCTCTCACAACGAATCGGTGTTGCCAGTAAACTTTCGTCGCTTTTCCCCAATTAAAAATGTAAAATCTCATATTGTTCATCATACATCTTTAAATGTTGGGACATATTTTTTTTTCACTGGCAACGCTGATTCTTAAATTGTGCGATAAAAAACGATACACAACCTGCTTGTTTGAGTTCTCAAGCTAGACTGATTAAAAGTTGTTTTTTCTCTACAATGCGTGTGCACACGTACGTAGGAGAAGAGTAAATGAAAAACGCGGCGCCCATGTTTTGCCTTTCCCTGCTTTAGCTTAAGATTTTTATCAAATATCCTATCTCTCTCTAGTTCAATTATGATTTTTTTTATTAATAGATCAATATTATCTAGGAAAAAGTTTACCATTTTCTGGAGATTCATTTGAAGTCAAAAGAGTTGTGAAGTCGAAAGTTATATGGAGATCACTCAGTCTCTGGCTGATGATTTTTTTATAAGAATCTCTCTCGTTGAAGCTTAAGACAATTCCAACCTCTATTGCTCCAGCTTAAGATTTTTTATCAAAAATACCCTCTTTCTCTAGCTAACTCAGGATTTTTTGTAAAACATACTCCCTTGTTCTTAATATATCAATATTATCTATGAAAATGACTCCCTCTCTTTTGTATGGTCACGAATGTCTATGAAAATTGCATTCTTCCTCTCGCTCGGTCGATATTTTTTGTAAAAATTTCTCACTCATTCTCTCAAGGTCGTGAATATATTTCTTTCGTTGAAATTTAAGATTTTCTATGGCTATTCCAACCTCTATTGCTTTAGCTTAAGATTTTTTATTAAAAATCCTCACTCTCTTAGTTAACTCAGGATTTGTTGTGAAAATTTCCCCATGTTCTTAATAGATCAATATTGTATAAGAAAATTACTCCCTCTCTCTTGGTTCGTCAAGATTTTCTATAAAAATTCCTTTTTTTCTCTCGATATTTTTGGAAAAAATTTCTAACTCATTAACGCAAGCTCAATTTTTAATGAAATCTTTCTGGTTCACCATTTAAATATTTTCTATGAATATATGTCAATATTTTATCTGAAAATTCTTTACTTTCTCTCGCTAGGTCGACGTTTTTCTTTCAAATTTTCAACACATTTTCGAATGCTTAAATTTTTATGAATTCTTTCTCTTGCCAGCTAAAGATTTTGTTACAAATTTTCCCACTCTCACGCTAGCTTAAAGTTTTCAATCAAAATTGTAACCTCTCTCCCGCCAGCTCAATATATTCCTCCCTCGCTCAACCTCAATAATGCCATATTCTATTGCATCCTCTCTCTTGCCAGCTCATGATTTTCTATGATAGGTTATCTCTCTCTCTCGATAGCTCAGTATTTTTTATATATACTTAATATAATAAACCATTCCTTTCGCTATCTCAATATTTTCTGTTTAAATTCCTTCTCCTCTCTTGCTATTTCAAGATATTCTATGAAAGTAGGGATTTTCTGTGAAAATTCTTTCTTCACTTCTCACATTTTAATGAGAAATACCCTCTCTTTTTCATAAGCTCAAGATTTTCCATGAAAACTAATTCCATTTTCTATTCAAATTCATATCTCTCTCAATCTGCTTTTTATATAAAAATGAACTCCTCAAGCTCGCTAACTCAAGATTTTCCACTACTATTTCTTCCTCACTCTCGCAAGAGCAAGACTTTCTTTTTGCCCAGAATTAGGATTTTTCTTTCAAAATCTATTCGTCTATTTCGAATGCTCATGATTTGTCAATGAACATAAATTTGTCTTCATATCGTGCTCAACATTTTCTATGAAAAATCATTCTTTCTTTCTGTGATTATCTTATACAACCTATAATACCTACACCGAATTTTGATAGAACATTTGGGATCAGTATTCCTACAAGATATGATTGCTCCACGAATTTTGTGCTAAGGTACGATGTGATCTCTATCTACACTGATGGTTCAAAGACAGAAAGAGGCACGGGATCGAGAATTTCCTCCGATGAGCAGAGATCTATGCCATCGATACAGCCGCGAGAAGATTCTAATGGAACAGCATTGCATCAATCAATGTTCTTTACTCCAACGTTATTAGATCGAAATGTCTTCTAAATTGTATCTACTCACTGGCACAACTGACACAACATGACGTCGAGTTAATATGGGTTCCAGGACATGAGAGCTTCTGGAGAAATGAAGTATCTGATGATTGCCAATGAGTCGTCCCTGGAAGTAACCCTTGGTGACCGTATCGAATTTGATAGATGAATGGGCTCTTAGGGAGACGTAGTGGTTAAATATCATCAGTTGTAGAATATCTAGAATTCTTTGTCCCACTCTGACAAAGGATAGTCCAGGTCCTGTTTTGTATCTTGGCAGGAATTCTATTAGGCTTCTTACGGGTCGGAACACATGTTGGAACATATGGGTTCCCACGTTATAGCTGTTGTAGAAGTTGTTTAGATGAAAAGGAGGAAGAATCAGTACAACACCTTCTATGTAACTGACCGGTCTTACAAGAGCGTAGACTACTACTACAGCTCTTTTTCATTATCAAATCTGTCCCAGACATCTGTCACTAGCAAGTGTGATCGGATTTACCGGTTGGTTCTCACAGGGACAACAGATCACAAAGCCATCGGAATTAGAGAGGGAAACAATTCTCCTTTCATGTATGAATCTCAGTATAAGAGAAACATTATTTCTAAAGGTACCACAATGGGTCACAAGGCCTCCGAGTGAACTCTCTAAATTGCGAGCAACCCATGTACCCTAACCTAACCTAGATGAAAATCTCTTCTCTACTCTTTTCTATGAAAATATCATCCTCTCTCAACTTGGCTCATATTTTCTATGGGAATATCACATCCTCAATCGCTGCATCTCAAGATTTTCTAATATGATGAGTTTTTCTATTAAAATATCACTCTGCTAGCTTAAATTTGTTTGTGAAAATCCTTCTCTCTGGCTCATGTTTTTCTATAAAAATCTTTTTCACTCTGGCTTAAGTTTTTCTATGAAAATGCACCTCTCGCTAGCTTCTATTTGATCCCTTGCTGGCTTAAGTTTGTCTCTTTCAAACTGATTACGCAGATTTCTCTCTAGCTACAATTAATTCGCTAGAAATATCGCCCTTGAGAAAACTTCATGAGCTTGATATAAGCTCAAGTTTTTCTATAAAAAATATGAATCTAGCTTCAACTCTGGCTCAAGATTTTCTATGAAAATATTCTTCTCGCTAGCTATAGTTTAATTATGAAGATCTCTCTCTCTCGATAGCTCATTTCCTTTTTCGTAAGCTCAAGTTTATTCCTATAATATCTTCAATAGCTACAATGTAATTGATATCTTAGACAAGCCAACCTATACATTTCTAAACATAAACCAATATTACCACTTCAATCCCTTTACAACTCATACAATGTAGGGTATAAAAACTATAAAATTTATTCTTATACTTCCACCAACATGGAACTGGCTGACTGACTAAAGGAATAAATGAACAAATGAATGAATAAAGTTTTTTTTTGTATGCAACCAATTGTTACAGTAATTTATTGCTCACGCGTTTAGAGTTAAAACGTCATTTATTACCAATCACATTTGAATTTATGGCAATTTATTGACAGTGAATTATTTTCTTAAGATTTTCATGAAGAAACAAGAAGACAACAGCAACAACGCAAAAGTAATCAAAAGAATTGAAATAAAATATTAAAGAAAAGCTGAGGAAGAAGAAAAAAGTAGTATTCTGTAAAATATTTTTCACCTCACTGCAATAATTTGTTACCCAGTATTACTGTTTTTGTATGAAGTTTTTTTTTATTAATTAAAATTAAAACCTAAAAATGTTACTTGTCTATTTCAATTTATTATTATTGAAGTGAGCTTTTAACCAATATTATATAGGAATGTATTTCGTGTATTCGGTACCTGACTTTCTTGGTGTGCTGCATTGTAGCAAACATTGTACCTCCCGCAATTTAAACTAGTTTTGCTGTTTCGTTTTTCTTTTTCCGTTTTTATTTAGGATTTTTTATTTATTTTTTTAGCTTCAATAGCTGAGTGTGTGTGTTATTGATCTTTATCTATAGATTTTAAACAGAGAATACAAGTTTTATTGCATGATGATGCCTTTAAATTTTGCTGTTGACTTGTTAAGCATTTAAAACCGTTTGCTCTTTGCGATTGTAATCAACACTATGTAGTCAGTCCGGACGGACAAATGTTGGGTATTGCGAAAGGACAGACATTCAAAGTTAGTGAGTGTATCGGTTTAGTTAGCTCAGTTATTTTGGCAACAACATACATGCAACATACTTACTTACTGGCATCCAAAGACAATTGTTTAAGCTTTTGAGTTAGCCTGGTTTTTAGTAGCATTACTGTTGTTGCTATTTGATGTTGCATGTATGTTTGTTCGTTTGCTTGTTCGATGATACTTTTGTTTATTGGTTTTTAGGACATTTCAAGGTTTTTGTTTTCTGTAATTGACAGTTGTTGTGCAATTCATGATTAAAACACAAACAGCCAGCTCTGAGAGTCATGTATTGCAAAGCATTTAAAAATTACATAAAGAATTGTAAAATGATGTTAATTTCGATTGGCTTTGTTCAAGCCGCTGTTAGTTTTAGAAGAAAAGGCGCCATGACTAAATTCGTATTGAAATGATATTAATAAAATCATAAATGGCGGAAATTTTTTAAGTTTGAAGACATTTTTGAAACTCTCTCAGACTGCCGAGAATCAACTGAAGCAAATATTATTATGATTTCTCACTAAAAGTAGGAAACGATGACACTCAACATTTCTAGAAAACTTTGTTCAAAAAAAGATTTCTACAAACACCTTTACAAAAAAGCTTTTACCGAAACAAAAAGTTCTTATTTTACTAGAAAACCAGAAAGTCAAGTAGCACTTTCTTCAAAAAAAAATAATAAAACAAGTAAGAAACTATAGTCGGTCAAGCCCGACCATATGATACCTTACACCAATATAATTATGGACCAATCGCAATAAAATTAGGTGGCATGACTTCTGCATATATGAAACCTATTTGTGTTGAATTTTATTTGAGTACCAACATTTTTAAGAAATCTACACTCATTAGAATGATTTTCGGAAGAGGACATTATATGGGAGCTATGACTAATTATGGACAGATCGTTATAAAATTTAGTGACATGACTTTTGTATATATACAAATTATTTGTGCTGAGTTTTATTAGGATACCAATATTTTTAAGAGATGTATGCTAGTTAAAGTGATTTTCGGAAGTGGGCCTATATGGTAGCTATGACTAATTGTGGACCGATCATCACAAAATTTGGTGAGACGAGTTTGACTTACATATATATAACTCATTTTTGCAGAATTTGGTTTAGATATCTATATAACTAACGTATTTATGAGAGCTTAACTATTTTCAGATAGGGTAATCGTATGGGGGCTAGTAGCAATAATGGACCGATTCTAACCAAATTCAATAGGCTTCGTCCATGAGGCATTAAAGAAGCTGGAAATTGCGACCTGTAGTTTGATTACAAAGTTTACATGGACAGACAGACGGACGGACAGACATCGCTAAATCGACGCAGAAAGTGATCCTGAGCATATCGGTATACTTTAAGGTGGATGTTGGAACAAGTATATTACAAACATCAGCACTAACCCAATATACCCTCCCCACTATGGTGGTGTAGGGTATAAATGATATAAAAGCTTTTTCACTAAAATAAAATTAAATTTGTAACAAACAATACTTTCAGCTTTTTGCTGAAACCATTAAATGAATCTTTTCGCAAACAAATTGTCATTTTCTTACAAAACAGTGTGAAATATTGTCGCTATTGTATGGTAATATATGGAAAAGCTTAATATTTTTCACAAAAAATGGGTTTGCAATAAAAAGCTTTCCCACAAACTTTCAGTGTTTTATCTGAACTTTTAAGCTTACCTAGAAAAATACCTTCTTTTTGTAGAGCACACTCTTCTTTCAATAAAACTCTTTGAAAAATTAGTTTTTCATTAAGAAGAAAACTTAAAGAAAAATATTTTATTTTTTAAAGAATCTACTTTTCGAAAATAAACATTTTCACAATATGGAAGATTTTTCATAAATTAAATTTTTGTAAAGAAAAAAAAACAATAATTTCAAATCCTTTTTAAACCAATACCTTCTTATTTTAGAAGTAAAACTTTTTACAATTACGCCCAAAATAAGTCACCTTCTCGAGAATAAGGAAAAGCTTTTTCTTAACTAATTATTTTCACAAAAAATTGGTTTGTAAGAAAAAACTTTCAGTGTTTTAACGGAACTTTTAAGCGAACCTAGAAAAAAATGTTATTATTGAAAAAAGTTTTTTCAAAAAAGTAAAAAAGAAACCAGTTTTCTAAAACATAGATATTGTCCGCAAAATGGAAGAGATTTTGCAAAGAAAAAAGCTATAACTTCAAATCCTTTTTAAAGCAATAATGTCCTCCCTTGTTTCAGAGGAAAAGCTCTTCCCAATATCGTCTAAAAATGTCACCATCTCGATAATTGTTTTTTTTTTGATATTTTGGTAGCTCAAAATTCTAACCGACGAGCCTTGAAATGCAATACTCCCCAAGTTTAGTTACTATGCATGACTAATTTTTGATTGAGTAATACTTCAGTTATTTTTCTCAATTTTGTTCAAAATTTATCATAAGAAACGAGGCTTAGTTTCATCTATAAGAAGGCGTAAAAAATCACAATTTCCTATTTTGAAGGATAAAGAAACCACATAGCATTCGTAAACACCCATTCCACCCACATTATCTCGAATTCACGGCATCTTTCTTTTTATAAGCCCAAGATGTCTTTGGGACTTATCTTTTCGAAGACACCTACAACTCACGTGCCTATGAATATTGTTGTCTGGAGTTTCTGTGACTAGTGAGCAAAACAAAACTATATTCATTGAGTTATTATTGTCGCAAATTTATGAATTGGAACTGAGAGTGTGGCCTTTCTACAGGCTACTTTATCTCTCGCAACAATGAATATTGTGATGAATTTATGTCGGAGTAATTTTATGTCTTGTTTTTAATGTTTTCAGTAGTCCCAATGATTACATGAATTGACCACATTAAACTTCTTTCGTTTGGATTTTTTTGAACTCATGGACTCATGAACATGGAAGTATATGAAGCTCTTAAAGGCAATGTTCATTCAAAAATGCGGTAAAAAGATCTGAAATAGTAATCAACAAATCCTCTTATAAGCAATAGAAATCGGGTTTCCATTAAAATCAATGGTGATTAGATTAGAAAAGGTGAGAAGATTTAAATAGAATACAATCAGCTTACGTAAGGGTTTTTCAAATTTCTGATTTTATTGGAAACGTTGAACATTGTCATTCAAGAATGGAACACAATATCATTTATATGACTACGAAGACTGGCTCGACAGTACCTCATCCGATCAACCCAATTTTTCAGTACATTTTCCCTTGTTTCGGCTCGAATCTCTTCAATGGCAACTTCGATTTCATGTTTCAATGCTTCAATTGTCTTTGGAAGGTTTGCGTAATATTTATCCTTAATGGCTACCCACAGAAAATAATCCAAGGGGCTCAAATCAAATCACAGCGCCCATTCAAAATTAAAATTTGAAAGAGCCCACCCTTTACTTACACACTTTGGAAAATAGTTTGAAGCTTTTAGGAATTATAGAATCATGTTTTTTTTGGGAACGTGGTATTTTTAGCGCAGAGTTGTGTGGTGTTTTTATACCTACCATCAAAAACAATGGGGGTATATTCATATTGTCAGTCCGTTTGTAACATATCGACAAATTTATATATACTAGGATCGCCTGGTGGCCGAAATTCGACCACTTTTATGGAAAGATTTTTTAAATATTTTATTTTATTATATTGTGCACATCTAGAGAAAAAATACATTTTAAACCATATATGTTTCATCAATATTGGTGGACAGTAACACATTTGAAAGTATACCACAAAAGTGTACCAAAGATTCTGGTTCCTAATAAGATTCAAACATGATCTTGTTATGTCCGTCCGTCTGTCTGTCCATTTGGCTGTCCGTTTGTCTTGCGAAAACAAGATAGTGAACAAAGAAAGAAGCTAGATGGCTGAAATTGTTCCTATCCCCCATACAACTGACCCCCGGCATATTGTTTGAACAGCCATAAATATGTTGATTATTCGGCAATCCTTATATAATTTTGCACAAATTAGTTCTAAGTACTCTGAAATTGTACTGTAAGTTATGGCAAAAAACGTGTAACATTTTTACCAGGTCCCCATACACGGTCCCCCATAGAAAATGACTAGAACATTCATAATTGTCTTATATAGATTTATATGAACATAAATCTTTCTACCAACTTTTGTGAGGATCGGTCCATAATTAACCCCTTTTATTGTTATATTTTGATGGTGGGTATACAAGATTCGAAACAGTTGAATATAACACTCTCAGGTTAGGCTATGTTATCAGGTAGATGTCTAGTTGAAGCAGGAAAGAAATAGCTCACGTGTTATCTGCAAATATAGAAAAACAAGTAAGAGAGCTATATCCGGCTGTGCCGAATCTTGTATACCCTTCACCAAATTATACTTAAAAATACAAATTTTAAATATTTTTAGGTAACACATTTACTGCCAAGGCACTTTCAGCAAATAAGATGCTGGGGCCACAGCATTTTCTTTATGTAATCTCTTCGAAAACGTCAATATTGGAATTTAGGCTACTGTCAGTAATATTTACTGCTTAGAAACAGATTTTTTTTATAAATAAGAGGGTCTTACGAAATGGCGAAAAGAAATTTTTTATGGGATACTGTGTTAGAAAAAATACTCAGTACAAGTTCAGAAAGTGATGAAGAATGTTTAGATTATAGTTTTGATGAGGAAGTTCCAGACAACATCGAAAAAATTCTTAAAATCCAGCACTATTGTCTGACATGGCTAGAGAGAATAAAAGTCGTGTCGGACATATGTGTCCGACGTGGCGTAAACCGCATAGTGCAGTGTCACACATATGTGTCCGACGTGGCAGTCAATGTGTTAATATGGTATTATATACGTCGTTGCAAAGGTCTTTGAAATATCTATCATTAGGTCTATATTCATGACTTAGTAATCCAGATATCCTCATTGTCCTGATTTTTTTCTCATATCTCAGCCATTTTTGGACGGATTTTGCTGTTTTTAAATAGGAAACTTCTCGAAAGCATGTCTGGAAGAATTATTGAAGATTCGGAGATTTCCGTGCCTATCGTGAGTAGCCAATTGCTATCCAAATAAAGGTATTTATGCATTCTAATTTTATGACAGAAATTTCGAAAAGACTATTGAAGGAACGATGTCCTAGAAACCTAAGCTTAGACAGCGACAAAAAAGATTAAACATTGTCTCATCATCCTCTTCATTCGGACAGCTTCTACAGAATCATTATATGGCAGGGAAAGCTTCTTTGCATGGTGGCCAAATTTGCAATGTCCGGTTATCACAGCCACAGCATTACGTAGTTGTGAGCGTATAAAGCCGAGAAGATATGTTGTACGCCCTCATTCTAGTAATCAGTCAGGTGGGTGGTTCACACGTCTTGTCTGATCGAGCTCATAGTAAAATTCTCTGCTTCTATTTATATAACAGAATCCCGCATAGGAAGTCTTTGCCTCCGTCGGGCTTTTCCCCAGATCATCAGCAACACAGTTGCCTAAAATATTTTAGTGTCCACTTTCCCAAATTAGTAGGACTATTTAAGGATGCCCGACATTATTGGGCCATGTTCGATGTTCTGTACACACTTTTCAGAGATTTTATTGCGGCTTGACTATCAGCATATATACGAATATACCTGCCAGATATCTTGTTATAACTGAGCCAGTTAGCCGCCCGTTTTTTCCATATTCCTCAATGTAAACAATCTTACTTATTACAGCATTATAATGGTTTGAAGAATATTTAGCAAAGCTATAATATTTGTTTGGTTAATTCTATTATTTTAGTTGACTATATAGTCCAAGAAGAATACCAAATTCTTTATTTTGCTAATTATTTAGAAAGCACTCTTAGATTAACTTTAAATTTTATCCTATCATTTTTTCCCTTTCAACAATTTTATAGTTTTACTTAAACAATCATAAACACAGAACACAACATTGTCTTAAATTTTATTAGAATTATTTTATTTAATAAACATAAACATACTATTACAGCCATTTTATGACAGTGATAATTTAACATAAAATAAAAACTTTTATGACAATTTTTAAATAAACACATGAGATTTTCTACCACGACAAGGCGAAATGAATTGACATGAAAGCGGGAAAGAAAAATATATATGACTCATTAAATTTGCCACATATTGAACCATAAATTGCCAATAATGCTTAGGAAAAATATATAAGAATATACTAAATGCATTAGATTTAAATAAACAGAATGAAAAAAAAAGAAATAACACACCTTTAAGCCACAGACATAAAATTAAAGTTTATTATCAAATGCATACAAATAAACGTAAGATTAAAGTGTGTCGGAAAAAAAGAGAATTTTAAACATATTAAATAAAATAACAACTGAAAAGGAAATAGGTATAAAAAAAGCAAATTTAATAATACTAAACTTAAGCCATGAATAAAAGAGCTCATAAATTATAATACGCTAAATATTAAAGCACATATGTATTCATATACCATAATACGTTCTTCACTTTAGTTTGTATTAAACAATTTCTGTGCAACCGAAAACCAAATCAAATTCTTAAAACGTCTCGCGCTTTATATTGTTTGTATTGTTTTCCCTTTTTTATGATTTACAGCTTTTTGTTACCAGTTTCCAAATGAAACAAAAAGCTGAAAAAACAGTCAATACTGTTCAATATGACTCCTAAATGTTTTCAAGTTCGACACTCAAACAATACAAATAAAAGTGAGAATTTGTGTGAGTGTGGAGCAACAAAAAAAAAGACGATATTTCGCAAGAAACAATGATTTTTTTTAAGTCAAAACTCGAAAAAAGTGATAAAAAACTAAACCTAATAAAAACTGGAGCTATAAAACTCTTGGAAACAAATACAGCTATAGGGCAGCTGGTAGTACATAACACCATCTAAATCCTTTTGAAATTGAAAAGTGAAGAGCAGACAAAAACCTAAAATAAAATAAGCAGAGAATATTTCAATACATATTTAACACCAGAAATCGTAAGATAAAATGCTTGATGCTTTCAAAACAGAGTTGTAAATCATAGTCAAGACTCAGAAATATATTTAGTACACAAACACTTCTGGGAGAAGACAAAAGAAAAGCAGCTTAAAATATGGCATTACTTTGAAAGTTACAGTGGTCAACAAAAGTGGATCCAATTTTTCATATAAAAATTGATTTTTGGTAGGAAATAGGAGTGATCACAGATTATCATCCTTTTTTGATTTAAAGCACTTTTAAAGGATCTACAGCCTATTTTAGGTTTCCATATAAAAAATCTATTTTTCCATATAAAAAATCGATATTTAGTAAGAAATAAAAGTGATCACAGATTATAATCCTTTTTCGATTTGAAGAACTTTTAAAAGATATAGAGCCTATTTTAGGTTTCCATATAAAAAATTGATTTTTAGTAGGAAATAAAAGTGACCACATTTTATCATCCTTTTTCCGTATAAAAAATCTATTTTTCAATATAAAAATCGATTTTTAGTAGGAAATAAAATTGATCACAGATTATCATCCTTTTTTGATTTGAAGCATTTTTAAAGGATCTAGAGCCTATTTTAGGTTTCCATATAAAAAATTGATTTTTAGTAGAAAATAAAAGTGATCAGAGATTATCATCCTTTTTCCATATAAAAAATCAATTTTTCAATAAAAAAAATTGATTTTTAGTAGTGACCACAGATTATCATCCTTTTTTGATTTGAAGCACTTTTAAAGGATCTAGAGCCTATTTTAGGTTTCCATATAAAAAATCAATTTTTCCATATAAAAAATCGATATTTAGTAAGAAATAAAAGTGATCACAGATTATCATTCTTTTTTGATTTGAAGCATTTTTAAAGGATCTAGAGCCTATTTTAGGTTTCCATATACAAAATTGATTTTTTCATATAAAAATCGATTTTTAGTAGGAAATAAAAGTGATCACAGATTATCATCCTGTTTTGATTTGGAGCACTTTTGAAGGATCTAGAGCCTATTTTAGGTTTCCATATAAAAAATCTATTTTTCAATATAAAAATCGATCTTTAGTAGGAAATAAAAGTGATCACAGATTATCATCCTTCTTTGATTTGAAGCTCTTTTAAAGGATCTACAGCCTATTTTAGGTTTCCATATAAAAAATCTATTTTTCAATATAAAAATCGATCTTTAGTAGGAAATAAAAGTGATCACAGATTATCATCCTGTTTTGATTTGGAGCACTTTTGAAGGATCTAGAGCCTATTTTAGGTTTCCATATAAAAAATCTATTTTTCAATATAAAAATCGATATTTAGTAAGAAATAAAAGTGATCACAGATTATCATCCTTCTTTGATTTGAAGCTCTTTTAAAGGATCTACAGCCTATTTTAGGTTTCCATATAAAAAATCTATTTTTCAATTAAAAAATTGATTTTTAGTAGGAAATAAAAGTGATCACAGATTATCATCCTTTTTTGATTTGAAGCACTTTTAAAGGATCTAGAGCCTATTTTAGGTTTCCATATAAAAAATTGATTTTTAGTAGGAAATAAAAGTGATCACAAATTATCATCCTTTTTTGATTTGAAGCATTTTTAAAGGATCTAGAGCCTATTTTAGGTTTCCATATACAAAATTGATTTTTTCATATAAAAATCGATTTTTAGTAGGAAATAAAAGTGATCACAGATTATCATCCTGTTTTGATTTGGAGCACTTTTGAAGGATCTAGAGCCTATTTTAGGTTTCCATATAAAAAATCTATTTTTCAATATAAAAATCGATCTTTAGTAGGAAATAAAAGTGATCACAGATTATCATCCTTCTTTGATTTGAAGCTCTTTTAAAGGATCTACAGCCTATTTTAGGTTTCCATATAAAAAATCTATTTTTCAATTAAAAAATTGATTTTTAGTAGGAAATAAAAGTGATCACAGATTATCATCCTTTTTTGATTTGAAGCACTTTTAAAGGATCTAGAGCCTTTTTTAGGTTTCCATATAAAAAATTGATTTTTTGATATAAAAATCGATTTTTAGTAGGAAATAAAAGTGATCACAGATTATAATCCTTTTTTGATTTGAAGCACTTTTAAAGGATCTAGAGCCTATTTTAGGTTTCCATATAAAAAATCTATTTTTTCAATATAAAAATCGATTTTTAGTAGGAAATAAAAGTGATCACAGATTATCATAATTTTTTGATTTGCAGCACTTTTAAAGGATCAAGAGACTATTTTAGGTATCCATATAAGAAATCTATTTTTCAATATAAAAATCGATTTTTAGTAGGAAATAAAATTGATCACAGATCATCATCCTTTTTGGATTTGGAGTACTTTTAAAGGATCTAGAGCCTATTTTAGGTTTCGATATAAAAAATTTATTTTTTCATATAAAAATCGATTTTTAGTAGGAAATAAAAGTGATCACAGATTATCATCCTTTTTTGATTTGGAGCACTTTTAAAGGATCTAGAGCCTATTTTAGGTTTCCATATAAAAAATGTATTTTTTCAAAAAAAATCGATTTTTAGTAGGAAATAAAAGTGATCACAGATTATCATCCTTTTTTGATTTGAAGCACTTTTAAAAGATCTAGAGCCTATTTTAGGTTTCCATATAAAAAATGTATTTTTTCAAAAAAAATCGATTTTTAGTAGGAAATAAAAGTGATCACAGATTATCATCCTTTTTTGATTTGAAGCACTTTTAAAAGATCTAGAGCCTATTTTAGGTTTCCATATAAAAAATCTATTTTTTCATGTAAAATTCGATTTTTAGTAGGAAATAAAAGTGATCACAGATTATCATCCTTTTTTGATTTGGAGCCTATTTTATTTGGAGCCTAGAGCCTATTTTACGTTTCCGCATAAAAAATCTATTTTTTCATATAAAAATCTATTTTTAGTAGGAAATAAAAGTGATCACAGATTATCATCCTTTTTTGATTTGATGCACTTTTAAAGGATCTAGAGCCTATTTTAGGTTTCCATATAAAAAATCAATTTTTTCATATAAAAAATCGATTTTTAGTAGGAGATAAAAGCCTATTTTAGGTTTCCATATAAAAAATCGATTTTTTAATATAAAAATCGATTTTAGTAGGAAATAAAAGTGATCACAGATTATCATCCTTTTTTGATTTGAAGCATTTTTAAAGGATCTAGAGCCTATTTTAGGTTTCCATATAAAAAATCGATTTTTGGTAGGAAATAAAAGTGATCACAGATTATCATCCTTTTTTGATTTGGAGCCTATTTTATTTGGAGCCTAGAGCCTATTTTACGTTTCCGCATAAAAAATCTATTTTTTCATATAAAAATCTATTTTTAGTAGGAAATAAAAGTGATCACAGATTATCATCCTTTTTTGATTTGAAGCATTTTTAAAGGATCTAGAGCCTATTTTAGGTTTTCATATAAAAATCTACTTTTTCATATAAAAAATCGATTTTTAGTAGGAGATAAAAGCCTATTTTAGGTTTCCATATAAAAAATCGATTTTTTAATATAAAAATCGATTTTAGTAGGAAATAAAAGTGATCACAGATTATCATCCTTTTTTGATTTGGAGCATTTTTAAAGGATCTAGAGCCTATTTTAGGTTTCCATATAAAAAATCGATTTTTAGTAGGAAATAAAAGTGATCACAGATTATCATCCTTTTTTGATTTGGAGCCTATTTTATTTGGAGCCTAGAGCCTATTTTACGTTTCCGCATAAAAAATCTATTTTTTCATATAAAAATCTATTTTTAGTAGGAAATAAAAGTGATCACAGATTATCATCCTTTTTTGATTTGATGCACTTTTAAAGGACCTAGAGCCTATTTTCGGTTTCGATATAAAAAATCTATTTTTTCATATAAAAAATCGATATTTAGTAAGAAATAAAAGTGATCACAGATTATCACCTTTTTACATTTGGAGCACTTTTAAAGGATCTAGAGCCTGTTTTAGGTTTCCATATAAAAAATGTATTTTTTCATATAAAAATTGATTTTTAGTAGGAAATAAAAGAGATCACAGATTATCACCCTTTCTTGATTTGAAGCTCTTTTAAAGGATCTAGAGCCTGTTTTAGGTTTCCATATAAAAAATGTATTTTTTCATATAAAAATTGATTTTTAGTAGGAAATAAAAGTGATCACAGATTATCATCCTGTTTTGATTTGGAGCACTTTTGAAGGATCTAGAGCCTATTTTAGGTTTCCATATAAAAAATCTATTTTTCAATATAAAAATCGATCTTTAGTAGGAAATAAAAGTGATCACAGATTATCATCCTTCTTTGATTTGAAGCTCTTTTAAAGGATCTACAGCCTATTTTAGGTTTCCATATAAAAAATCTATTTTGCAATTAAAAAATTGATTTTTAGTAGGAAATAAAAGTGATCACAGATTATCATCCTTTTTTGATTTGAAGCACTTTTAAAGGATCTAGAGCCTTTTTTAGGTTTCCATATAAAAAATTGATTTTTTGATATAAAAATCGATTTTTAGTAGGAAATAAAAGTGATCACAGATTATAATCCTTTTTTGATTTGAAGCACTTTTAAAGGATCTAGAGCCTATTTTAGGTTTCCATATAAAAAATCTATTTTTTCAATATAAAAATCGATTTTTAGTAGGAAATAAAAGTGATCACAGATTATCATAATTTTTTGATTTGCAGCACTTTTAAAGGATCAAGAGACTATTTTAGGTATCCATATAAAAAATCTATTTTTCAATATAAAAATCGATTTTTAGTAGGAAATAAAATTGATCACAGATCATCATCCTTTTTGGATTTGGAGTACTTTTAAAGGATCTAGAGCCTATTTTAGGTTTCGATATAAAAAATTTATTTTTTCATATAAAAATCGATTTTTAGTAGGAAATAAAAGTGATCACAGATTATCATCCTTTTTTGATTTGGAGCACTTTTAAAGGATCTAGAGCCTATTTTAGGTTTCCATATAAAAAATGTATTTTTTCAAAAAAAATCGATTTTTAGTAGGAAATAAAAGTGATCACAGATTATCATCCTTTTTTGATTTGAAGCACTTTTAAAAGATCTAGAGCCTATTTTAGGTTTCCATATAAAAAATGTATTTTTTCAAAAAAAATCGATTTTTAGTAGGAAATAAAAGTGATCACAGATTATAATACTTTTTTGATTTGGAGCACTTTTAAAGGATCTAGAGCCTATTTTAGGTTTCCATATAAAAAATCTATTTTTTCATGTAAAATTCGATTTTTAGTAGGAAATAAAAGTGATCACAGATTATCATCCTTTTTTGATTTGGAGCCTATTTTATTTGGAGCCTAGAGCCTATTTTACGTTTCCGCATAAAAAATCTATTTTTTCATATAAAAATCTATTTTTAGTAGGAAATAAAAGTGATCACAGATTATCATCCTTTTTTGATTTGATGCACTTTTAAAGGATCTAGAGCCTATTTTAGGTTTCCATATAAAAAATCAATTTTTTCATATAAAAAATCGATTTTTAGTAGGAGATAAAAGCCTATTTTAGGTTTCCATATAAAAAATCGATTTTTTAATATAAAAATCGATTTTAGTAGGAAATAAAAGTGATCACAGATTATCATCCTTTTTTGATTTGGAGCATTTTTAAAGGATCTAGAGCCTATTTTAGGTTTCCATATAAAAAATCGATTTTTAGTAGGAAATAAAAGTGATCACAGATTATCATCCTTTTTTGATTTGGAGCCTATTTTATTTGGAGCCTAGAGCCTATTTTACGTTTCCGCATAAAAAATCTATTTTTTCATATAAAAATCTATTTTTAGTAGGAAATAAAAGTGATCACAGATTATCATCCTTTTTTGATTTGATGCACTTTTAAAGGACCTAGAGCCTATTTTCGGTTTCGATATAAAAAATCTATTTTTTCATATAAAAAATCGATATTTAGTAAGAAATAAAAGTGATCACAGATTATCACCTTTTTACATTTGGAGCACTTTTAAAGGATCTAGAGCCTGTTTTAGGTTTCCATATAAAAAATGTATTTTTTCATATAAAAATTGATTTTTAGTAGGAAATAAAAGAGATCACAGATTATCACCCTTTCTTGATTTGAAGCTCTTTTAAAGGATCTAGAGCCTGTTTTAGGTTTCCATATAAAAAATGTATTTTTTCATATAAAAATTGATTTTTAGTAGGAAATAAAAGTGATTACAGATTATCATCCTTTTTTGATTTGGAGCACTTTTAAAGGATCTAGAGCCTATTTTAGGTTTCCATATAAAAAATCTATTTTTTCATATAAAAATCGATTTTTAGTAGGAAATAAATATGATCACAGATTATCATCCTTTTTTGATTTGGAGCACTTTTAAAGGATCTAGAGCCTATTTTAGGTTTCCATATAAAAAATCAATTTTTCAATAAAAAAATTGATTTTTAGTAGGAAATAAAAGTGATCACAGATTATCGTCCTTTTTTGATTTGGTGCACTTTTAAAAGATCTAGAGCCTATTTTAGGTTTCAATATAAAAAATCTATTTTTCCATATAAAAAATCGATATTTAGTAAGAACTAAAAGTGATCACAGATTATCATCTTTTTTTGATTTGGAGCATTTTTAAAGGATCTAGAGCCTATTTTAGGTTTCCATATAAAAAATTTATTTTTTTATATAAAAATAGATTTTTAGTAGGAAATAAAAGTGATTACAGATTATCATCCTTTTTTGATTTGGAGCACTTTTAAAGGATCTAGAGCCTATTTTAGGTTTCCATATAAAAAATCTATTTTTCAATTAAAAAATTGATTTTTAGTAGGAAATAAAAGTGATTACAGATTATCATCCTTTTTCCGTATATTTTTCAATAAAAAAAAATTGATTTTTAGTAGGAAATAAAAGTGATCACAGATTATCATCCTTTTTTGGTTTGAAGCACTTTTAAAGGATCTAGAGCCTATTTTAGGTTTCCATATCAAAAATTGATTTTTAGTAGGAAATAAAAGTGATTACACATTATCATCCTTTTTCCGTATAAAAAATCAATTTTTCAATAAAAAAAATTGATTTTTAGTAGGAAATAAAAGTGATCACAGATTATCATCCTTTTTTGATTTGAAGCATTTTTAAAGGATCTAGAGCCTATTTTAGGTTTCCATATAAAAAATCGATTTTTTTATATAAAAATCGATTTTTAGTAGGAAATAAAAGTGATTACAGATTATCATCCTTTTTCCGTATAAAAAATCAATTTTTCAATAAAAAAAAATTGATTTTTAGTAGGAAATAAAAGTGATCACATATTATAATCCTTTTTTGATTTGAAGCACTTTTAAAGGATCTAGAGCCTAGGTTTCCATATAAAAAATCGATTTTTTTATATAAAAAGCGATTTTTAGTAGGAAATAAAAGTGATCACAGATTATCATCCTTTTTTGATTTGAAGCACTATTAACGGATCTACAGCCTATTTTAAGTCTCCATATAAAAAATCGAATTTTCCATATAAAATATCGGTTTTTAGTAAGAAATAAAAGTGATCACAGATTATCATCCTTTTCATTTGGAGCACTATTAAAGGAGTATTATAATGTAGAATGAAGTGGATTTTGCCACTTACTTTTCTAACTTTTGCCACTTAATTTTCTCTCCCACTGTACAGCATTTCAAGGTTATTAAATAATTATTTAACTTAAAAAATCTGGAGGTTGGCTGGTATTATAAAATGTAACAAACCTATAAACACATCTCATGATTTGTGTCCATTTTTTTCTTTTTACACACTATGACCATAAATTCTCCAACAAAGACATTGTTTACCCTTCCTTTTATTTGGTCCAAAAAAAAAATTCTTTAACTACAAATCTCTACCTACAGTTGCGATTTTGTTGGCTAAAAGAGCGAAACCGATGGAAAAAAGTATGCACAATGGTAAAGGTAATAAAAATCTGTAAAGTTAAATTAAAAAGAATTTTTACTTTCTTTTGCTAAGCAAAGCTTATGAAGGGAATACCTAGAAATACATTTGTAGATTTGTACTAGAAGTAGTATTAATTTAGCCAAAGAGTGGTAAGATAAGGACTAACTAAAGGAAGACCTGTAATAAATGTCTGTATAGCTGGCTGGTTTTCGTACGTTTGTCTGTCTAACTACAAATAAATAGTAACTTTAAGCTACAAACTACCAACACCCTCTAATGACTTCAATTTTATCTTTTTTTTATAAAAAAAAGTATGAACGAAATAAACTTTCATATCCTTGCTAACTATTGCTCTGTGTTTTTTCCAAACAATAAACATCAAAAAGCAAAAAAGTGGAAAAAAATACAAACAACAAGCAGCAAAATAATAAAAAGTACACGTATTCCATACAAAAAGGTTTCAAAGTTGGAGTATGTATGGAAACCTGGGCAAAAAAAATGTGGGTATAAAAAAATCAAAGATAAAATAAAAGTGAGATTCTTGGTCGTTTTGTGGTTCAACTGAGCTTAACATTCATTCATGACGTTTTCTGACCCCTTGCAACAAACTCCTTTTAATTTCAAACATTACCTTCGTCTTCTCCTGCTCTGTTCATTTCCTTTCTTTTTTATATATAAGAAACAAATGAACATCAGGAATTTAATGCATTTTATTAAAAGGATTCATACCGGTTAAAGAAAGAAATAGAATCCTGGAAAAAAGAAATTCTAAAGCTAAATTAAAAATCAGCAAGAGTTTAAGGGGTAAGTTAAGGCGAAGTGAATTTTTGGTATAGAAAATATTTGAAAGCACCTACAGAGAGAAAACAATTTTGGTTGCGATAACCAAATGTTATTTTAATGACCAAATTTTTCGGTTGTGGCTTAATTCTTCTTTCTCAACTGACATTCTTTAGCTATAACCGAACAAATCTGTGACAAAACAGATTCGTAGCCAACCGAATGATTCTTTCGTAGTGAATGAATTCTACATTTGTGGGTACAAAATTTTAAAAAGGGATAACAAAAGTTTGGTTGCCTCAACCGAAATTCTTCTTCATCAACTGACATTTGGTTGATAGAATCGTAGCCAATCGAATGATAATGTCATAGTGAATGAATTCTACAGTTGTGGGTACAAAATTTTAGAAGGGGTAATAAAAGTTTGGTTGCTTCAACCGAAATTCTTCTTCATCAACTGACTTTCTGTTGATAGAACCGAAAAATTATATATGTGCAACCGAATCATTCGATTGGCAACAATTCTGTTGCTACTACGAATCTGTTTTCTCTGTGTAATCGAATCATTTGATTGGCTACAAATTTGGTCATCACAACGAAGTCTTAGTGACCGAATTTTTCGGATTCTTCTTTCTCAACTGATATTCTTTTGCTAAAACCGAAAAAGTCTATGAATATAATCGAATCATTCGATTGGCTACACATTTGGTCATCACAACGAATCTGTTTAGTCTTAGTAACCGATTTTTTTAATTGTGGCTAACAAATTTATGTTGGGGTGGCAAAAAGCACCCTGTTTCTCAACTGACTTTCTGTTGTTAGAGCTGGAAAAATCTGTGAATATAATGGAATCATTCGATTAGCTACAAATTTGGTCATCACAACGAATGTGATTAGTATTAGTGACCGAATTTTTCGTTTGCGGTTGACAAATTTATGTTGGGGTGTCAAAAAGCTGATGTTTCAACCATAATTCTTTTTTCTCAACTGAATTTTTTTAGCTAGAATCGAATAAATCTTTGAATATAATCGAATCATTTGATTGGCTGCAAATTTGGTCGTCACAACGAATCTGTTCGGTCTTAGTGACCGAATTTTTAGGTTGCAGCTGACAAATTTATATTGGGGTGACAAACAATTGATGTCTGATCCTTGACTCTTCTTTATCAACTGATATTCTTTTGCTAGAACAGAAAAAATCTATGAATATAATCGAATTATTCGATTGGCTACTAATTTGGTCATCACAAAGAATCAGTTTTTTCTGTGTAGCTCTAATATTTGTTCACAAGCATCTATAAATATCAGTCGAGAATTTTAAGAGTAAAAAGTCCTGTAATTATTACTGATCTCTTGAGGAGATCCTAACAAATATCATTGATCATGTTGCAAATCATTTAACAAACTAAATTTGAAGTAACTGCTACTATAGTAGAATAATAAAATAAAACCTTTTGCAAAACTCACTAACGCGTTAAGAAATATTAGAAATTTCTTTTACCTTTTCTTTCGTTCTAACTTGGCAGTGCCTTAACCTTTTTACTTGCTGCCACAGTTTATTTAAAGCTGTCTTATAATTTTACAAGACAGCTCCAAGTTAGTTGTAGTAATGTCGGCATGTCTGTCCCTCTGTCTATCATAGATTATCAGTGGCGCGTGCTTTTTACCCTTTTCCTTCAAACGTAATACAGAAGAACAAACAGACATTATTTCATTTTATTGTTTAAACTAAAAATATCTAAGGCACACACAAAACTTAAGAAATAAAAGAAATTACACCTGTAATTCGCCCACATACAAAGAAAGAAAGAAATTTAAACAATTTTAAGATTTCTTAAGCAATCAAACAGCTAAAAATGAAAAAAAAAATCTTTTCATTTCATTGTCTTCTGGTCACAAGCGGAAAACATGAGTTTGTAGCTTCACCTTTATCAAACATTTGGCCATTTTAAGGTCTAGAACTAAATATTTTTTTTATTCTCAAACATTTGTTGCGAAACATTTCATTACAATACAAATATTTCCAGTTTGAGTTTCTTTTATTTGTCCAGAAAAAATAAAACAAAAAATCTATTTGCTAAATTGAAATTATTTTGACAGTTTTAGTTTAGTTGGGAATTTTTTGTTTAAGACAATTGCTAACATTTCACAAATTTACAATACATAGAATATTATTTTTGCTGACAATACAAGATATTGTTATTTTCTTTTTGTCATGTAAGTTTTCCTTTAACAATATAATCAATTACCAAGCTGAAACAAAAAAAAATTTCTCAATAACGAAGATAGTTGTTAATGGAAATATTTTAGTTAAATTAAGTTGTATTGATAATAAGAAAATGCCTAAAATTAAGGCCCATTTAGTTCTTTATTTATTTTATATTTAATGGAAATTAATTGAAATTGACTCTAAAAATAAAATTAAACATTTTGCTAAGTATGACCAGCAGTTTTCAGATTTCGTTAAAAACCATACGCCACACATTACTGAGAAGCCGAAATTTCTCTTGGAGAAGGTCATTGGAGTCAATGTGATCTGTCACTGTATTCACTGCTAGTGTTATGGATTTCGAATCAACCGGAATCCAGCTTTTCATTGCAAAGTGCCGATCGTAGGTGTCGTTCGCTGGAAACCTTTTATCAGCATTTCCATTCTACTTAATACTCACACAAATAGAATGCAGTCTAAAGCCCAATCTAGTTTGTTCCTACATACAGAGACCCCATGGAGTAATATCGGTCTAGTAGCCGAAATAAATTCCCAGTACATATTTCTGTACCTGATTCCTCATATCATAACTTTCTTGCAGACATATAAAGACATAACATTCCAGTTGGATAAATCTTCGTAGACGACATTGTCTTTGACGGTTTATGTAAGACATATGTCAGTTCTGTTTTGACATTTGTGTAGTAAATACATGCGAAATACATGTTAATAAACAATATTACGCTACACTGCTCTAGAACACGGAATATTGCTGACTATTTATTTGACCAATAGGAAGCGGCACACAATGCACGTGCCACAACCGATATGCTGAAGGATGCATTTCTCGTTTTGGCGATTTGCACTGGCTAGCAAGATCACCTGATTTGACCTCTCCAGACTTCTTTTTGTGGGGCTTTCTGAAGTCGCGGGTTTATGTCAGCAAGCCTCAGACTCTTGCAGCTCTTAAAGACAATATCCGTCAAGAATATCGCCGGAAGTTTTGGCCAAAGTGATGGAAAATGACATAAAAAGTGCTCAAATGACAATCAACTGTGGCGGCGGCCATTTACATGACATCATATTCTCGACTTGATGTAAAAAAAATTAAAAGACCAAATAAAAATACTCCACAAGAAGAATGAAAGTTTTTCATTTTTCTTTTTTATTACAGCCAAAAAACATCGGAAGTTTACTTTTGCGCCACCTTGTACTTTGCATAGGCAACAGTTTTATAGCTCAAGCAATCTAAATTCAGAAGCAGATGATTTAGGGGCAATTGATGTATGTTACCTTTGGCAAGTCTTGTGATCGAAGCAGTTCCAATTCCACAACGAATGATCGTAAAGTTATTAACGAAAGTTAGATATGCAGAAATAATACCACAACATCACAATTTTCCTCTTTCAGTTAAATTACCAGAACACCAAAAACTAAACAAAATAAAGATAAAACAAAATAAAGTAAAGACTCATCCCTTTTATTGATTTCACTTTCTGGCATTGGCATCACAGCCCAAGATAACGTAGTCGGATGTCCCAACAGAGGACAGGAGAGTACTCACTTCGGCTGGAGTAGCTGTCTTCTCATGTGCAATGTAGCTTGAGGCAATCGTAATGCTCACTTTATACGGTAGCTTGACCTTTGATACTGTTTGATCCGCTGAGCTAAGCTGCGTACAAAGACAACGTTTAATATGTTTAATAACAGTAAGACATGATCTTGGCTTACCATTACTACATGCTTGGAGAATGTTATATGCTGAGACCGGGAAACCCTTCGCGTCCGAGTCTGAAGTCCAGGGATCTTGCACCAGGCCAATGTCTAGGTCCTCTTCGGCTAAAAGTTCCCGAAAGTTATACATAACACATTTCGAGTGCTGAAAATTTATCTGCACTACCTTACAGACAATAATTATGAGGATTTCGGAGAGCTTCATCTATGTGAGCAGAGAGTTTGCCACTTCTACCTCATTCATTTGACCCCTCGCCGTACCTGTTGGCCGGAACACCTTTACCTTAGCATCCCTCATCCCGAAGAACAGCTTAAAACCCGACTTCAGCGTCCCTCACCCCGATTAAATCAGTCATCCATATAAATGTTGGGGTTCCGCATCTTTAAACACTCAAACATCTTATGGGCATCGGTTGTCATTTTTGGTCCCCAGATTTGTGCACGCGGTCTCATAGGAATTTCTTGAGCAGGGTTCAATTTAAGACTTAAACGTTCCCATGTACCACTGACCTTTGCGATGCATTTGCTAAGAAAGTCCTTTGAGAAATCGTCGAAGCATTTGAACACCCTGTAGCCCCGATGAATTTCACTTGAGTAACAACGTGGTGCCGTACAATTCCTATTAGCGGCCAAGTGTTCCATAAGAAGCTCAATTAATTTGAACTCGATAGCACCAATAATTAATGATACCTTTTCCAAATTGCTTGCCAGAGCCACTAAAAGATGGTCTTTCAATTAAGCTCAATTAATTTGGACTCGATAGCACCCCATTATGTTACAAAGAATAAAAGTCTCTTGAATAGAAAGTACCCGGCACTTCTACTACCATGTTAACCTTACAAGTGGGGCAGGGGATGAAAACGGGGGATTAGGGATTAAAAGGGGTAGAGATAAGAAAGGGGAGGATAACTTTTGGTCATGAAGGCTTTTGAGTTCATTATCTCGATGTTTGACCCTACATAACCAGCACTAAAGCCACCACATCGCTACAAGATTGTTATCCCGGTGGCAGCATACAATCTCGCAATAGAACATATAAAAATAACCAAATGGAATGAAAAATATACATAATATTTTTATAAAATTTTAAGCGACAATTCTACTAACCGAATCGAAAGAGTAACGGACAGAAAATTTCTTATTGTGTCACTAAATTGTTACAAGGCTCTTAAAAAATCCAATTTGGTCAGAAAGAACTATATTATCATATAGTTACAGCGGACACCAGTAATAGTTACTGCTTAACCAGAATAATTTTCGAAGAAGTACGACTCAATGCAGCCTTCAATCGAAAATCCGCATCAAACAGTGACACGTTGTGGATATTTTTCGTCAATCATATGGGTTCTCTAAACACCAAATGCGGATATTTTGGCGAAACCATAAAAGTAAAAATGTGCTTCATCGCTTTGGATGAGTTTGCTTGAAACAGTGACTCCCAAACATTCATAATTTTTTCAAATATTGCTCAACAATGAAACCTCGATGTTCTTAGTTGTTTTGATAAATTTTTACTAGACAAACTGTCAAATTGTTATACCCTACACCACCATAGTGGAGAGGGTATTATGCGTTTGTGCAGATGTGTGTAACGCCCAAAAATATTGGTCCATAAAGTATACCGATCGACTTAGAATCACTTTCTGAGTCGATTAAACGATGTCCGTCCGTCCGTCTGATCGACTGGCTGTTCATGTAAACCTTGTGCGCGGAGTACAGGTCGCAATTTTGAAGATATTTCGATCAAATTTGGTACATATTATTTTTTCGGCCCAAAGACCAAGCCTGTTGAAACTGGCTGATATCGGTCCATTATTTCACCTAGCCCCCATACAAATGTCCTTCCGAAATTGGACTTTAACGGTCATAAATGTTTAATTTATAAATGTATCTCCACAAATTGCGCTCCAAATAAGTTTTATATACACAAAATTCATGTCACCAAATTTTGTTACGATCGGTCCATAATTAGTTATAGCTCCCATATAGACCCGCTTCCGAAAATCACTTTAACGTGCATAAGTCGCTTAAAAATGTGGGTATACTCACAAAATTCATCATAGTAAATTTTCATATAGACACAAATCACACGACCTAATTTCATGGTGATCAGTCCATAATTGGTCATAGCCCCCATATAAGGCCCACTACCGAAAATCACTCAAAAATATAAATTATTGAAATTTTAAAAGAAAAATGTTTTTGCTCTTTTACTTAGTGTAGGGTATTATATGGTCGGGCTTGACCGATCATACTTTCTTACTTGTTTTTTTTACTGGAAAATTCTAACTTTGAGCTATTTTTGGGAACATATATGTATGTAATTTGTAAAGGAGTAAATCAAATTCTTGTCCGTTTTTTGCTCTAAAATAATCTTTAATATTTCAATTTAAAAGAACTACCATTTTCTAGCCATATTTCAATAAATTGTAAATATAATAAAACAGTTGCTTGTTGCTTGTTGCGTAGTTAGCTTAAGAATGCTTCTCTTTATTATCCATTTCTTTATTACATATTCTTATTACACATAGTTGTACAAAAGTAGTATGTACTATTGTTAGGGTTGTAATAATAGTATCTATACTAACTGGGATTTGCAGGGTTTGGCACTATACCTCCCTTCTTTTTTGAATAGAATTTGAAATATGTGTTTGAAATATATGAATGTATTAACTTATTGTTAATTAATAATAATTACATTGGAAATATTTAATATATAATTAGTTCGTTTTTTTTTATTTATTTTGAAACTTTTGTTTCTGAAATATGTGAGTTTAAAACTTATAGTTAATTAATAATAATTACATTATGAGTATTTAGTATTTGATTAGGCAGGTATACCTCCCTTTTTTTTTTGAATAGATTAATAAAAAAATTAATTTATTTTATAAGTAAAATAGATTTTGTAAATTTTGTACAAATATATTTTGTTTTATATAATTAAGGCTGGGTGATCACCGAACTTAATTATTTGTTATAAATTCTTAAAAACTAAAGTTTTTACAAAAAATAGTTTGTAGTGTATTTCATACAAAGTTTTTACAAATATATTACAGGATTAATTTGTATTTTGTTTTATTGCTTAAAACTTAAAGTATTAAAAAAAAAAATAGTTTGTTGTGTATTTCATACAATGTTTTTACAGGATTAATTTGTATTTTTTTTGTTTTTCTAGGATAAGAATTGAAATTTTGTGGCTTTTTTTTAAAACTTTCTCAATCTGTTCTTATGGACAGTTTTTTCTTTCTTTGTTACATCATTAAAAATTGTTACATTGACACCATTTATATTTTTAACAATATAAGGACCGTCATATATATTTTTAAACTTTTCATAGGGTTCTTTTTTCAGTAAAACATTATCATCAACTTTCAATGTCAAAGGTTTTGCAAATTTGTCATAAAATTGTTTGTTCCTTGCCTTGTGTTTGTCTATTAAGTTTTTCGCAAGAATATTAGTCTTCTGTAATCTATGTTTAACTTCTTTGCTATAATTTTCAAGATTATATATTGGGTCTAAATTGGTTTTTACTTCATTTGGCATTGTTGCCTTTTTTCCAAAAACTAATTCAAAAGGTGTAAATTGGTTATCAAAAACAGTATTCGGTGTAGTATTGTGGTAAAAGGTAAAGTATTTTAAATACGTGTCCCAATCGGTCATGTTTTCTTTTATGTAAGCTCGTATGTATTCATTAAATACACGATGGTTACGTTCGACTGTACCTACACTTTCATGGTGATATGCACTTGAAAAACATAAATCAATTTTCAGCAATTTACAAAGTTCATTAAATAGTTCATTTTTGAATTCCGTCCCCTGGTCAGATTTTATAGTGTTCATTCTCCCATATATTAGAATGAAGTTTTCAAATATTGCTCGCGCAATAGTACTAGCTGATTTATCGGGTACCGAAATGGTAACTAGATATTTGGATAGGTCACACATTAATGTTATGGCATATTTGTTGCCGTATGCTGATTGCGGCAAAGGACCTATAGTGTCTAAAACGATTATATCAAATGCTCTAGTTGGAGTAGGAGTTAGAACTAGTTTTTCGACATTGCCTGGTCTGACTTTATTTAAATTACATTCACTACAGTCTTTAACAAATTTTGAAATATATTTCGTCATATTTTTCCAATAGTATTTTGTTCGAATTTTTGCGTATAATTTCTTTTGACCACAGTGTCCGCCTGTTATGGGATCATTATGATATATTTTCATAAGTTTTTGTTTATCGTTTTCGTCAGTTATTATTTCTATTGGTTCCGTTAGCACAATTTCTAAAGTTTTTAAAATCTTTATTCCGTTATCTTTTAGAGTTTGAATTGGGCAAATTGAAAAAAATGAATCGTTCTTAGACCATTCTACTATAAAAATTTTGTGGATGTTGGCTTCTTTTTGCAGCCTCGAAAGCAATTTGTCGAAACAAATTGTTTCGTTAACAACTTCAAAATCAATATTAAACAATTTTTTAAATTTTTTATATATTATTATGCGCATTTTAATAAGTTTCTTATTTAGGTAAAATAACTCTGTTTTAATCTTCGGAATATTTTTATCAAAATTGTGTGAAAATTTGTCATATATTTTTATTTGAATAGACTTTTCTGGTTTTTCTAAATTAAGTTTTTTCTCATTAGAGTGTTTTGACTTCGATCGAGTTGTCATTGAAAATACATTGCTTTTTAGATTTTTCAGTTCTGTAATGGAAATTCTGGATAAAGCATCCGCACCTACATTTTCTTTCCCCTTAATAAACTCGACTGTAAAATTATATTCTGAAAGTTCCAATCTAATTTTCGTTAATTTGGAAGATGGATCTTTTATATTAAATAGATATACCAAGGGTCTATGATCCGATCGGACAGTGAATGAAGTGCCGTATATATATGGACGAAAATGAATAATTGCAAAGTGTATTGCCAAGAGCTCAAGTTCTATTATAGGTTTCTTTTGTTCGGATAAACTAAATGACTTCGAAGCAAAGTAAATAGGTAGATCATCTCCATTAATATTTTGACTCAATATCGCTCCACAACCAGTTTTTGATGCATCAACAGTAATTATAAATGGTTTCTTGAGGTCTGGATACTGCAATATTTTTGGTGATAATAAAGCAGATTTTAGTTTGTTAAAAGAATTTTGACATTGTTCAGTCCAGCTGAATGGTATTGTTTTCCTTGTAATAAAATTTAAAGGTGCTGCTATAATAGCAAAATTTGGAATAAATTTTCTATAATAGTTGGCAAATGCCACAAAACGTCTTACTGAGTCTTTATCGGTAGGGACTGGATACGTCTTTATAGTACTGATTTTAGAATCATCAGGCAAAATGCCATTTGCAGTACATTTATGACCTAGGAATGTGACTTCAGATCGGAAAAAATTGCATTTGTATGGGTTTATTTTGAGATTGTGGTTTCTTAAAATTTCAAAAACATTTTTCAAATTTTTAATATGATGTTGTTTACTACAACCAATAATAATAATGTCATCAATGTAGAGAAAAGCTTTGTTTGGTGCAAGACCCGAAAAAGCGATGGACATCATTCTAGAAAAAGAATTTGGGGCAATGTTAAGTCCGAAAGGTAAAACTTTCCAACGGAATGATCCTTTTTCAGTGCTGAAAGAAGTAACATCTCGAGAATCGGTGTGTAGTGGTATCTGATGAAAACCGGAGTATAGATCTATAACTGAAAAATATTTCGCACGACCAAGGTTGTCTAGAATGTCGTCTATTCTTGGTAGAGGAAATTTGTCGGCAATTAATTTCTTATTTAATGCTCGATAATCAACGCACATTCTATAGGATATCTTATCATCAAAACTTTTTTTGGGTACTAATATCAAAGGACTGTTGTAATTAGAAGTACTTGGTTCAATTAGATCGTTATCCAACAGATTTTTAACTTGCCTATTGATTTCTTCCTTTTGCGTGTGTGCCAATCTATAATTTTTAATGTACACAGGTGTAGTGTCGGTCAGTCGTAATTTTTGTTCATAAAAGTTAATAATTGTCATTTTGTCATCTTTTAAGGCAAAAATATCTGAAAATTGTTCGCAAAGTGGTAATAAATCATTTTGAATATCATCTGGCATTTGTTGTTGCAGTACACTTTTAAGCTTAGAATTACGTTCGCAATCCGTTTTAGTTTTGTTAATAGAATAAATATGAAAATTTTGCAGATTTTCCGCTTTCATGTTAAAATTTTTTATATATTGTATTTCATTAGTTGTGTTAACTACACGCAAAATGGGATTATCCGAATCAATAATACCCTTTCCAATAAATACTCCCGTACAAACTTCCTGTGAATCAATGAACATCGGTTCTGTAATGTTATTAAATTTAAAAATTCTGTAAACCTCACATCTGGGTGGAATTACGCATGAATAGTCACTTGTTCCTTGTAATATGGGTATTTTAAGTCTAGTATCTTGAATAAAGAGAGATAATGTCATTGATTCGTAATCAATCGTACATTTGTTGTCCTTGAGAAAATCTTTTCCGAGTATACCATTGGATGGAATATTAAAGTCATCATTTACCACATGAAATATTTGTGGAATTGAAAAATTTGAAATATTTAGTTGTGTGTAAATTGTTCCTAATGTCGGTACAGGAAAGGTTGTTATGCCAGTTATACTGATTTTATTATTTTTATTTAATGCAAAATTCGAGTTTAAACATGAAACTTTTATCAATGAAATGTCAGCTTGCGAGTCAACAAGGAAAGTGTATGGTAAATCTCTATGGAAGAAGTTCAACTGAACAAAGTCTGAATAGCTTGGATTTAAACTGTAAATTGACTTAAAAGTTCCTGATTCGTTTAATTTAAAGTTTCCTCCCCCAACAGCAGTGTTTGTTGAGGGGCCTCTACGTTTAAAGGCCTTACCGAAACCCTGCTGTTATTTAAACCTCGGGAAGAGTTCGCTCGGCTATTACCACGATAATTATTTTGATTATTATCAAAGTTTCGGTTGTCACGATTGTCCGTAGAATTAAATTTCCTGCCACGAAAATTGCCACGATTGTTACCTCGATAACCACGGTTGTTACGGTACTGAGTAAAATTATTCATTTGATTAGTATTATATTTGAAATTTCGATGATTAGTTCTGAAACTAAGAACCTGTTGTTCTTTATTTTCCGTTGCCTGTTCAACAACTAGTTTTGCAACTACCTCTTTAGGATCTGAAAAAACCGATGATGCCAATATTGATTTTACCAAGTCAGATTTGGCATTTAATCGACACATGCTTACTGTCTGTTCGACTGCCATTTCGTGTGCTTTATTTTTCGTAATACCCTCAATTACCAATGAACGCTCAAATGCCTCAGCTAGTTCTTCTGCCTGTTTAGAAAATTCCGCATAATTATTGTTCTTAACATACAAAGCTGCTATCTTACCGGCAATAACTTTCGAGTTATCTGGTTTAATTCTACTTTTTAAAGCAACCTTAATGTCGTTTACTGTGGTTACGTTTTCTGGTAATGCTTCCCTAGCTTTGCCTTCTAGTTTTGATTTAATAAAGCGTAAAAGTGTAGAAATCAAATTCTCTTCAGTGATGTCTTCAATTAAACTGATTTTATCTAAAAAGGAATCTAACGCTAATGGATTACCGTTGTAGTTATCCCTCAGAATGGATGAGCACATACTAATGTATGCCTTTTTCTGCTCAGTCGATGCCATTTTACTTCTCGTGTCCAAGTTATCTTTTCTGTCAATATTTGATTCGTTTTCTGATTCACTGTATTCGGAATCACTTTCACTATCAGTCAAAACGTCTTTGTCCACAAATTCTAACAACTCTATGTTTTCTGAGACCCTTATTTTACAATTAAGTTTACCAAAGCATCTAACTAAAAGCTCACGACAGTGCCTTATTTTGGAAAAAATTGGTGTTTTCGCAACAGTTGATAAATTTTCAGAATTTGTTTTTACATATTCCAATATTGAATTATAAGTTTCAATTAATGAATTTTCATATTCGATTATTTTAAATTTATTAGTAGAAATTGGCCGATTTTGTAAAATTCGTTTCTTAACTTTATAAAATTTATTAACCAATTCCAAAAAAATTTCGTTATCGAACTTTGACATGTATAATAATTTTTTTTTTATAATTTCAAAAAAAAAATTCCAAGAAAATTCAAAATTGTACAATTTTCCATTGTTTATTGTTTTACACTTTTTTTGAAATAACACTTATTAAAAGAATTTATTGCATAAATGTTTAAAAAAAAAAATTTGTTTAGTTTTATTATTAATATTTTATAAATTTCATAATTATAAACCATAGTTTAATTTTTCCGTATTTGTTTTGATTAAAAATATGTTCTTCTTATTCTTTTTTCAAGTTTTTGTAAGTTTCTTCTTTAAGTGTATACAATTTTGTTGTAGTTATAAATGTTTCTTATTTTAAGTTATCGTTTTTGTTTTGATTTGCATTTTCTTTTTCCATATAATTCATGTTGATTAAAAACAGAAAATTAAAAAAAAATTCATTTTTATACCTTGTTTTTATTTTTGTTTAATGTTGTTGTACAATAATACATTTTTAAATCTAAATCCTATTGTTATATTTGTTTTATTATTTATTAATTTTGCGTTAATAATTATGTATGTAGTTAATTTAATAAAAAAATTCATAAGTTTTAGTTTAGGTAAATGCTGTAGAATTATTAAAATTATAATCATAAATTACATTTGTTGTTTTATTTTAAATAGTTAATAGAAATTAACATTATTTTTTATAGTATTTATATATGTATACATATATACTTATATATATACTTATATTTATACATATGTATACAATGTGGAATTATATACAAAATATAATACAAAATAATGTTTATAATAAATATATGTATGTAAATATAAGATTATATTATATTAATATATAAATACTGACAATTTTGTATATATATATTTATATAATTATATGTAAGTATGCACTACTACGCTATTATGCTGCCTACCTTCACTGCTTCTCTTTTGCTGTCGATGTCGCTGTCGCTGTCCGCAGATGACGCGTTGAGTTTCCGTTACTATTTGTTTGCATTCTTTTGATGGTTAGTTTGTTGTTGTTGTTTTTATTTTTGATGGAATTTGAATCGTTTGTCTTATTCTTTTGATGGTATTTTGTTGTTGCTTTTTTTTTTGGATGGAATGTCAATTATTTGTCTCTTATTCTTTTGGTTAGTTTGTTGTTGCTTTTGTTTTTTTTTGATGGATATTTTTGTTTGTCTCTTGTTTCCTAACGGCTTTTCACATTCTTTTTTTATGGCATGATTTTTGCTTTACTTTTTTTTTTGAAAAAATATTTTTGGAAAAACTGTACCTTATTACAGTTATTCTTGTAATTTATTTAGGTATTTGCCACTGTTCAAATTTTTAAAGTTTTTTTTTTAAATTTTATGTTTAACTTAGATTTTAGTTAAATTTGTTGTTGTGTTCTTTGTAGTGAACTTTGAATTAAACATTTAAGTTTTTTAAATTGTGTTTTTTTCATTTTTATGCATGTACAATTATTATTTTTGGTTTGCTTAATAATTTGTTTCATTTTTTTCTATGTAACTATGTCATAGACAAAAAAAAGTTTTATTTAAAAAAAATCACGAAACCGGTAAAAAAAACTGTTTTTTTTTGGTGGATATTTTTTTGTTAAATTCGCACATTATGTTTTTTCTTTTAGTTTAAATTGTATTTTTTAAAGAAATAATCTTATATTTTTGATCTTATAGTTTTTAAATTCTTTTGTATGACATTTTTTTTCACCATCATCACTAAAAAAACTTTAAACACACTGACAAGTTTTATTTCAATGTCACGGTCGCCATGTAAATATAATAAAACAGTTGCTTGTTGCTTGTTGCGTAGTTAGCTTAAGAATGCTTCTCTTTATTATCCATTTCTTTATTACATATTCTTATTACACATAGTTGTACAAAAGTAGTATGTACTATTGTTAGGGTTGTAATAATAGTATCTATACTAACTGGGATTTGCAGGGTTTGGCACTATAAAATTTCACTTTTAAATCCCAGATTATAATAAGATAATCAGGAAACCATTTAGCGAAAAAGGTAGACGAAAAATACATAAAGAAAAATCTTAATTAGTTACCTACTATTAGCTAGAATTTATAAAAAACTTCTTTTTTATTTTATACACAGAATTTAACATTCTCTAGGACTACAAGTAATTTAGCAGGAAGCTTTAGTAATGTTCATATCTACAAAGTAATTTATAAGTACGAATGCAGTAGTCCTTTTGGCGGGAATATCTACATTTTACTCTCTTAGTTGTGGTACCTTTAAAGCTTTTTTTTATCCTTATCTTATGTGTTTGTTTGTGTCTTGCCTTTTGTCCTGTTGTGTCTGCACATTTAATTAAAATGTGTTTGCTTTTTAACGCTTATTTTGTGTGGCTAATACCACTACGAGTAAATGAAGTATTATTGTATTGTTTTAATGTGCAAGGGATTGTATAAGCCAGAAAATTAAAAAAAAAATAAACAACTGGCTAATAAATAGAAAAATATAGTCAGATGTGAGAATGAAATTATATGAAAAAAACTGCTCATATTGGACATGATTTTTATGATCCTGTTGATATAGATGGCTGCTTGTCTGTCTAAGCTAAGCTGTCTGTTTGGCCATTGATGTAAAACGAAATATTCTTTCTATGGAAAAAAAATCTTTAGAAAATATAAAATTTTTGTTCTCAAAGGTTTTTCTTTTGTATGACTTCTTTTTAAGTTTCTGTTTTTTTTTTATTTTACTTATTTGGGGTGTAATAAAAAACACAAATATTTTCTAATTTTGTTAATTTTTATTTAGATAAAAAAAGAAAATATTTTTTATTTGGTAATATTTTATACTACCTTCTTTAAAGTTTGTATACCCACCATCACAAAAAATGGGGGGTTTATTGATTTTATCATTCTGTTTGTAACACACCAAAATACCTGTCGCACCCACAAAAGGTCCTTATGAAATTCTAAGACGATCTAGCTACACTGGTGCATATTCCTATGAACGCACTTTTTAATGAGAGACAACTTAATTGTACTTCTTGAAAGTAATTAAGTTTTTTTTCTTATTCTTGTTGTTTGACCTAATTATGCGATCAAATGTTCTTGGTGCTATTTGAAGTGGAAGATTCGTATAAACGCAGACGTGAAATTTGTTTTTAAAAAAGTTACCAAAAATAAAATATTATCAATTTTAGTTTTTTTTTCAACCAAAGGTACGTTTCTAATAGTAACATCTCAATTTCCTGCAACTTTTTCTATTTGAATCAATAAATTTTATGACTTTTTAAGATGCCCAAGGGAACTTTTTTGTCGATCAAGAAAAGATTCAAATTAAATATTTTCACGACCAAGGATATTCCAATAGAGAAATTGGACGTAAAATCGATCGTTCGGAAAGTGTGGTGCGAAATTTCTTGAAGAAAGGTCAAAATTATGGAGTTCACAAACCTACAAAGGGAAATACAAAACTAACAAGAAGACAACTTAATCTAATAAAACAAGAAGCAACCCGCAACAAATTGAATTCCACACAAATAATGAATAAATTGAATCTTTCAGTGACTTCCAAACACGTTGCACACATTTTACGAAACGATGAAAACATCAAATGGAAAAAGCCAAAATGTAAACCAATGCTTAAAAAGCACCATTAAGAAAATCGTTTAAAAATCTTAAAAAAGTAATTTTCTCTGACGAAAAAAAATTAAATTTAGACTGTCCTGACTCATACTCTTGCTATTGGCACGATTTGAGATCAAACGATGTTCGGATGTCAAAACGTAATTTCGGTGGTAGCAGTTTTATAGTTTGGTCAGCGTTTTCTGCAGTTGGCAAGTCGAAAATATGTTTTGTTCCGACAAAAATTAATAGTGCGATTTATAACGAACTGTTGGAAGATGCTCTTCTCTCATTTATGGATGAACAAATGGATAAAGATTGCATATTCCAACAAGATAATGCTGCAATCCATGTTTCTTCCTCTGTTGGACTGGCCGGCTTGTAGTCCGGACTTAAACCCAATGGAGGACTTGTGGGGATACATTGCCCGTAAAGTTTATGCAAATAATGCCCAGAATGAAAGCATAATGACTGTGACAAAGCTGAAGCTAAGAATTAAACAAGTCTAGAAGGAAATTTATTCCAACCTGCTTAAAAAATTAGTGGAATCAATGCCAGACCGTATTTTTGAAACAATCCATAACAAAGGATCATCCACATATTATTAATAATGCTACAGTGGCCCATAAATTAAAGTGCGTTTATAGGAAAATACCCTTAAAAATGGCTGTTAATCTCGAAATTTAAGTAAACAAGTAAGAGTGCTATATTCGGCTGTGCCGAATCTTATATACCCTTCACCAAATTATACTTCAAAATTTTAAATATTTTTAGGTAAACAAAATTTAATTTTTTTTCCAGTTGTTTTTTGAATTATTTGAAAAAAAAAAAATTTTCGATTGTTATTTTAAATTTAAAATTTTTTTTTTTAAATTTTAAAAAATTTTTTTTTTTAAATTTAAAATTTTTTTTTAAAATTTTAAAATTTTTTTTTTGTTTTTTAAATTTTTTTTTTAAAAAAAAAAAAAAATTCGGGTTCAAAATTTTTTTTCCCGATTTTGACCCATTGTAGGTCCAACTTACTATATTCTTATATACGTCGTTGCAAATGTCTTTGAAATATCTATCATTAGATATCCATATTGTCTATATTAATGTCTTAGTAATCCAGATATAGGTAAAAAATAGGTCAAAAATAGAGGTTGTCTTGGTTTTTTCCTCATATCTCAGCCATTTGTGGACCGATTTTGCTGATTTTAAATAGCAAAATTCTCGAAAGCATGTCTGACCGAATTATTGAAGATTTGGATCCCGAAGATATCTGGGGTCTTCAGAAAACTGATTTCAACAGACAGACAGACAGACAGACGGACAGACAGACAGACAGACAGACAGACAGACAGACAGACAGACAGACAGACAGACAGACAGACAGACAGACAGACAGACAGACAGACAGACAGACAGACAGACAGACAGACAGACAGACAGACAGACAGACAGACAGACAGACAGACAGACAGACAGACAGACAGACAGACAGACAGACAGACAGACAGACAGACAGACAGACAGACAGACAGACAGACAGACAGACAGACAGACAGACAGACAGACAGACAGACAGACAGACAGACAGACAGACAGACAGACAGACAGACAGACAGACAGACAGACAGACAGACAGACAGACAGACAGACAGACAGACAGACAGACAGACAGACAGACAGACAGACAGACAGACAGACAGACAGACAGACAGACAGACAGACAGACAGACAGACAGACAGACAGACAGACAGACAGACAGACAGACAGACAGACAGACAGACAGACAGACAGACAGACAGACAGACAGACAGACAGACAGACAGACAGACAGACAGACAGACAGACAGACAGACAGACAGACAAACAGACAGACAGACAGACAGACAGACAGACAGACAGACAGACAGACAGACAGACAGACAGACAGACAGACAGACAGACAGACAGACAGACAGACAGACAGACAGACAGACAGACAGACAGACAGACAGACAGACAGACAGACAGACGGACATGGCTTAATCGACTCCGCTATCTATAAGGATCCAGAATATATATACTTTATAGGGTCGGAAATGAAAAATGTAGAAATTACAAACGGAATGACAAACTTATATATACCCTTCTCACGAAGCTGAAGGGTATAAAAATAAATAAAGTACAAATTAATTTTTTTTGTCAACAATATTTTAAGTGAAGTCTTAACTAATTTAATAAACAAATTTGTAGCCTCCTAAATATGTGAATGTTTAATTTTTGCAGTCTTTTTTAAAAAAAAGTAGTGTGCGTTTATAGGAATATGCACCAGTGTATGTGCGTCCGTCTGTCTGGCTGTTGAAAACAAGACAGGGCCAAACGAAAGGAGCTAGCTGAAATATTAGAAATATAGGAAAAGGCAACTGAATTTTCTGAGATTACAATACTAATATCTACAGTAACGACTTTGGCTCTTCATAGATAATTTTTCACTTTTTTCAATATAAACTGCCGAATTTTTCCTCATCTGGGAAAAGCTTTTACAAGTCGTCTTCATCTAACCACTAAATTTTATATTATTTCATATCTTAGCTGTGTCTTTTCTCTTTCTTTCTGTTACATTTTTACAAATTTTCTATCTTTCACAACAACAAAAAACAAGTAAGAAAGTATGGTCGGTCAAGCCCGACCATATAATACCCTACACTAAGTAAAAGAGCAAAAACCTTTTTCTTTTAAAATTTCAATAATTTATATTTTTGTGTGATTTTCGGAAGTTGGCCTCATTTGGGGGCTATGACCAATTATGGACCGGTCACCATGAAATTAGGTCAAGTGATTTATGTCTATATTAAAGTTAAATATGTTGAATTTTGTGTGTATACCAGCATTTTTAAGCGATTTATGCACATTAAAGTGATTTTCGGAAGCGGGTCTATATGGGAGCTGTGACTAATTATGGACCGATCGTAACAAAATTTGGTGACATGAATTCTGTATATATAAAACTTATTTCGAGTGGAATTTGTGGAGATACATATATAAATTAAACATTAATGACTGATAAAGTCCAATATCGGAAGGACATTTCTATGGGGGCTAGGTGAAATAATGGGCCGATTTCAGCCAGTTTCAATGGGCTTGGTCCTTGGGCCGAAGAAATAATATGTACCAAATTTTATCCAAATATCTTCAAAATTGCGACCTATACTCTGCGCACAAGCTTTACATGGACAGCCAGCCAGCCAGCCAGCCAGCCGACCAGCCAGACGGACGGACATCGTTTAATCGATTCAGAAAGTGATTCTAAGTTGATCGGTATACCTTAAGGTGGGTGTTAGACTAATATTTTTGGGAGTTACAAACATCTGCACAAACGCATTATACCCTCCCCACTATGGTGGTGTAGGGTATAAATATGAAATAATGAAAAGCAACAAAAAACATTAGATGAGAAAATTAAAAAAAAAAGAAAATCTACACATTGAACTTTTTCAATAAAAAGCCTCAAAAGTAACCAAAACTTTAGAATGTGAACTACAGTGAACCTATAATTTTAAGATGCCTCCCTGTTGTCCTCAAACTCCAAACACTTGCCACATGCTTCAAAAATATTTGCTGTGAAGCAGAGAGTTTTTTCTCCTCTCATGTCTTCAACTTTACTTATTTTTTGCTTTTCAAATGCTGTGTTGAAAATTCCATATTAGTTACGGTCATAAATCTTGTGGTCGCATCTTGAATTTATGGCCTCATAGCTGTTTTTGTTGTTTGATTTGTATGTAAAGTGGCAACTTAAGGTTAAATATATATATATTTTGTTGTTGCACAAGCTTCCCTAAATCAAGTATTTGTAGGGCGATTTTTAGAACTTTTGTTGTTTTGTTGCTTTGGCGGGGTAAGTGGTAGTAAATAAGGAAAAAATATAAAAGCTTTATAGGGAAATATTGTATTTATGCTTGTATTGAGGCACATTCAAATCATCATCTTAAGACTTATAATTTTATGTTTTATGATGTCAGCCCAAACCGTTAAAAAGCAGTGTAGTTAATGGCAAAAGATTTTGGAAAGTCCTAAAAAATCTTTCAAATATAAAAATCGCCCTAAAAATAGGAGTTTGTATTTTATTATAGCAATGAAAACAAAACAAATGGAACAAAAATTATAATAGATCATAAAGCAGCATTGAAAATTGCCATTTATGGCACAATATTTTTAGATAGATTTTACTTTTATAGATTTATTTTTAACATTTATAGTACTTAAGCAATGAACTTAAACTAGTGTTAAGGAAAGGCATAAAAGGAAGTTTAAACTATTAGATTTTAAAGATTTATTAGAAAAATTTAATGGCTGTAAAAGAAAATATAGAACAAATATAGATTGCCGTATTTACTGTGCCAAATCTTATATAACCCTTTAACCCAATATAAAGAAAAAGAAACAAATATGAGGAGCCGCAGAACAAAAGGTTTTTTTCGATTTTTTTACAAATTGTTTTTTGGTATTTTTATAATATTTGGGTTGAAATCTTCTAGAAAAAATCAATTTCCAAAAATGTTTAAATTTTCAAAAAATACCTTTTGTTCTGCGGCTCCTCATATATACTGTATCTTGTAGATTGTACAGCTTTAAATTTAAAGATGTTGTAATGAAATTTGAAAATTTTTGTGAAGTTTTTTATTTGTACTAGATCATTTGTACAGAAAGGTTGGAAACTCTCATGTCAAAGACCTAACTCAGTTGTTAAAAATCTAAGTTATCACAGAGAACTCAAATCACATAGTTTTTTTTTACTAATACATTCCCGACACTTAGGTTTTTGTCAATGATTTTATTCATATCACAACTACTACCATGACTTCTTTAACTTATAAAGGGAATGTCAAACTTACATACATCATTGTCATAATGATGACAACTTATTTTCATAATACTTGCATCTAAAGCTAAAAGAACCAACTATTAAACTTATGAATGGTTACCAACATACAGCACTGTCATTGCCAGTAACTAAATTAATTCATTGATGGCATTTAAACAGTGATCAGTGTCCAATAGCATGTCATCATAATGATCAGATGATCATGTCAAAGCAAAAATTTACGTATTTATGTTTACAACAGAGCAGCAGCCAGAGAACAATAAAAACAACGACTTAGAATTGAATTAATCTGTTTATAGTGAGTCTGTAAGACTATGCAGTGATTTAGCTGTTGACTTATGATCATGCCTAGTGACCATAGAGATGACAGTTAATGGCACGTCAAATTGTTTGTTAGTTTTATAAAATATTATAGGAAGAGCAAGATTGAAGGGAATTGGAAGATAGAATTAGCGAGAGTCATATAAACAAGTCAATCACTGAAAACTATAACAAATTGTAGGTAAAATTTATTTAAAGGGTATTTTTTTTTAAGTCCGATAGCACAGGCAAATCATCATGTAAAGATTGATGATTAAACTAGCTAATAAATTCTTCAAATTTACTTTGAAAACCAATCATTGATTCGCTCAGCTTATAGACGAAAATTTTATAGCAAAATTGTGTTCAGCTATGTGGCTCATTTTTGTTTTAACCAAGCCACAACAGACTCCATTACATCCAGAAAAATGATCCGTTTGGTGTGGTTTACACGCTGGTGGTATCATTGGACCTTATTTCATCAAAAGTGAATCCGGACCTCGCGTTACGATCAATGGAGATCATTACCACCACACAGTGTTATTTTTTTTGGCAAAAAGTCTATTTTTTTACAGTTATTTTTTAGAAATCTAATGATGCAATCTTTGAGAAATGTTTCATTTGTAGTTATCTAAATATCATAAAATGAAAAGTGTTGAAAATTTTACTACATTTCAGTTGTTTATACAATAAATACGGTTCAACTACCAATAGTTTTAGAGCACTTTTATTAAAATATAGCATTTTAATTTTAATAGGAAAGAAAACACATTTAAATTACATATATAGTTTAAGAGATCCGAGCAAATCGAAATGGCTCCAAAAAATTTAGCATTTACAGTTTTCATTAGAAAAAAATAAGTTATCTCGGTCCACCTCCGTGTTAGTAGTACTACTAAATGAAAACTTGGAATATTTTCTTTCATTTTATGTAAAAAAATTCTGTGACTTTTTGTGATCGCTGAACAAACTAATAAATTTTGTGATAAAACACACGTATTTTTTTTGAATATTTGCAATAAATTGCAATGCATATTTACAATAAATGGTTTTGCATACTTTTAGGCTTTTACTTTTACTTTTTATATGGGGGATAGGAGTAATTATGCCCCTATCCTTATGAAACTTAACATATATATTTGTGTTTATAAAAAACTTGTTTACGTCGAATTTCATCAAGATACTATTATTTGTATGTGAGTTTTGAACGATAAAACTATTTTTAGGAAGGGACCTATATGTGGACTAGGTTCAAATATGGACCGATTTTCTTCATACTTTGTAGTATGATATCTGGACACTTGGAACTAACATATGCGAAATTTAAATAAGATCGCTTGTATGGGAGGTACCCCTAGGGACTATCCGATATGAACCATTTTTAATATTTAGCTTTTCTAAATGAAACTAGCTAAGTGTATCAAAGTTTATTATCATAGGCGCACTCCTTCTACTTTTTGCCAAAAAAATGTATGAACCAATACCACTGTGCGCCATGATCAATGATTTTTTTGTTTGCAGATATGGATGAGAATGATTTGGTCGATATGTAGATTCAACAGGATGGTGATAAATACCATACGGTGACCGCAACCATCGATTTATTAAAATCTAATTGGCCGCCATAGGATTTGACACATCTTGATTATTTCCTGTGGGGCCACATGAAGTCACTGGCTTATGCTGCATAGTGGTTTAGAAACTTTTATTTTTTTTTAAATAATCTCGGGAACTATTGGAGATATTGTGAAATGGTTGGAGCTGAGGTGTTTCCGAGACGATTTACATTTGTTCAGCTTCTAGCGCTAAGGCGATCCAAGTTCCCCTGAAAGTTCGTCACCTCGTGTTTAATTTTTTTTAAAAAATTCGCCAAAAATCCCTTTTATGATCCGAAGGATCTGAAATTTAAAATATAAATAGTCCTAAAATATAAAGATCTACCAAAACTACATGTTTAGGCTATCTCTATTAGTTAGAGAGATATTAAGTTTTATTGATTTATTTTTTTAAGTTTGCTCCATCTATTAATGGATTTTTTGGCGATCCTACGGAGCATCGAAATTTATTTCTAAAATATCCACTATATTGGCGATAAAATTCTAACTAAAATAAAAATACCTGCTAACAGTAATCTCGTCCCTATAAAAAGCTACAAGAAAGATAACTTAGTGCTAAAGAGTGTAAAGTAAAACTTTTAAATTTAAAAAAAAAAATATGTTTGATTAAAAAATTCGACAAAGGCAAAGAACCGATTCTCGAAAAAGGCCCCATAGTTGTATAGCCCCATATGTTGTTTAAGCACATACCAAGTTTTTTAACTACAACACGGCAAAAACGTCACAGTAGGCATCTTTTAAAAAAAACTCAGTTTTTGGAATACATTTTTCCCGTTTTAGGAATTTCGGTATTTGTAAATACAAACTATCAAAAGTTGTAATGCCATTAAATTAAAGACACTTGGATCTACACTATTACCAAATTCTGTTGTGATATCTTTAACCATTAAAATTTTACATTAATTTAAATTTTATATTTTTCTTCATGGAAAGTCACAATATTATAAAATTTATAGTTTTTAAGGTAAAAGTCATCCGAAAGATTTATGAAATTATTTAATTTGACTAAAATATCAATCTTCAAGTCCAAAGGTTTTCATCAATATCAAGCACTTGTATATAAAGCGTTTATTTACTCCTCAGAAGTTCCTCAAACTTTGAAGCCTTTGAAAATTTTTACGTTTTTTCATATACATATTTCATAATAGAGATAACCTAGACATGTTCAGCTTATTCGGATCATAAATGGATTTATGGCGACTCTTTTTTAAAAAAATGCTAGACCCGAGGTGACCGGATTTGAGGGGCCACGTACTCGCTCCCATTAGCGCTAGGAAGGTGAACAAATTTATATCGGAATTTCGTAATTACGATATATAAACCAGCGAGTGTTGATAAACCACCAACAATTTACGCCTTGGAGGCCAACATTGCTGATGTTATTTGTGACATACGGCCAACGATGCTCGAAAAAGTGGCCCAAAATTGGAAGACGAGAATGCGCTTCATAAAAAGGAGCCGAAGTGGCCATATGCCCGAAATAAATTTTTAATGCCATGTATTACTGTTGGAGTTGTCGTAAATATTCTGATTACAAGTCCTATGTACTCTGAAAATATACTGTAAGGTATGGCAAAAATCTGACATGGTTTTATTTGGAACTTGAGTTCGAAGGACCATTGTATTGCACCAAATTCGGTTAAACAGTTTGGTACTTTAATAAAACTAATTTTTTCTGGAGCACATGAACACGGATTTGAGTAATTTGAGAGAAATCATTGTCACAAAAATATTTTTAAAAATAGGGTATTGTGAAATTTCAAACTTGACGGGTAATCTTGAAGGGGGAAAAGGATAACTGGTACTTTTTCTAATAAAAGTACTTTTTTAAAATATTAGTTTAATTAGGTTCGGAGTAAAGAAGGAGTCAAGGATAAAGGGCTTAATAGTATTATGGTACCAAAACGGGAGAACTAATGGTACCTTTTCGTTCCTCAAATTGTACAGGAAGGGTTTCAAATAAAACAATAATTTTACTATTTTCAGTCATTTTATAGAGACTATGTTTACATCTCATGACATTTTGTTACACTCCTCGTATTATTTTCCATACAAAAACTTTCCCACAGTTTTTTTCTTATGCTGCAATTTTCGAATTTTTCCCAAAAAAAAAAAAAACAAAACCCAATGCAATAATATTTTCTAATCTCTTTTAACTGCATATTAAGTACTGTCTACTTGCAGTGCTTTTTTTGCGAGTTAGACCATTAAACTGAAATGTTAATGTCATCATCATCTTACGCATATCAAACCGAAACAAGTCGAAACTATAACCATAAAAATAGCTGCTAGACTAAATTGCTTTAGACGATAAACTCGAAAACACATGTAGCAAATAATAGAAATAGAAAAATGCCAACAATCGACAACATTCTAAAATGTTCAATTCTGTATTTTTTCTCTCTCATTTTCTAAAACTAAAACTGCACAACACATTTTGGCCAATTGTTATTAGAATGGTTGGTTTTAAATTGCATCATATACACTAAGCGGAAATAGGAACGCATTAAAAAGCCATAGTTAAATATATTTTTGTGTAAAGTTTTATTGGACAATAGCTGGAGAAGAGGGGAAACAAAATACATAAATGACAATGGAATCATTTTGAATACACAGTGAGATAGACTCATACGCCTCATCATCTCACCTGTTTAGCATAAAATGCTTAATTTCATTCAAATTGCCAAACGAAATATAGTGACGGCCAGCCATTTTCAATTGAAATTGTTTTGTACTTACTCTGTTCAAAATAACTAAACTAAATAAAACTCTAACGTTTTAGTTTTGCAATATTCTTGTTCATGGCTTGGTCATGTCTGTTATAGTTTTTTTTTTTTTGTACTTTTGTGAATTTAAATTAAAAGTTTTCTGTGTTCATTTATTTCTCACATGAATGGTTGGGTCGGCGGCGTTATTTCTGCTTCATATTAATAATGAAAATTTTTGCTATTTCAACATAACGATGCATCATCAACAATTTTTGTTTAATTTTAAAAGTTTTAAGCGTTTTTATAGTAAGCAGGCAACACGAGAAAAAAAAAATAGTATGCAATACGCCCCTTTCTAGTCATAATAAATTGACACATATTACTTTTATGTCGGCTTAAAAGACTGCTTATGAAAGGGTTTGGTTTGGCAAAAATGTCTTTGTTAAAACAAAAGACGATGGCTGGCGAAAAGGAGAAATGTTTAAGAATTGTTAAGATCTTTTCATGGGCAAGATCGACTTTAAGTTGTGCAATATTGTTCTTAATGCAAGATCATTTCAATTCAGTTATATATATCAATTTTAAAGTTTTATATCCAGACCCAAAGATGTAGATTTTAAAATGGATCAAATATCTGAAATAATTAAAACAATATTCGCTGGATTAGGCTGTCTTTGCTGAAATTTTCCACTGTGGCCATATCAAAACCTAATAAAGCTCTTTATTTGATATAATTAAATACATTTTAGGAACATTTCAGTAGAACTTTTCTTTACGATGTTATTGGAAGCTCTATGAATTCTTAGTATTTTATTAAAACTACATCAAACTCCAATAAACACATTAAATCATATCCTAAGTGTCTTAAAAGTTTAGAGCTTTTGAAAGTTTTCATATTTTACAAAAGCTTTAAATATAGAGATCTGTAGCAATTATAAGCAAATTTTATAAATTCTAGTTGTATTGAAATCCCAAGCTTTTTAAATTTTGTTTGAAAACTTTACAAAAAGCTTTATATATGAAAGTTTTATAAAAAGCATTGTATGTGAAAGTTTTACAGAAAGCTTTATATATCAAAATTTTATACAAATACTTACATGTGAAAGCTTTATATATGAAAAGTCTGCGAATGCTTTTTAAAAACCTTTATACATACAGTGGTTGACAATACAATGGAAACTTTTCCAAATATTCCATATGTAGCCCAAAATTTAAAATATTTTTTTAAAATAAAATTTTTTTTTTTAGTATTTTACATGTATAGAGTTTTATTTATATAAATTAACTGAAAAATAAACAACATAATTAATTATATTCTGAAAAAAGGGAACAAAATTAAAAATATTCGCTACTGACAAAACAATGGAAACTTTTAAACTTCTGCAAGAAAGAAGTGTAAAACGAAAATAATATTTAAAAGAACGATGTAAAAACATCATGTTTACAGTTATTTTATTTTTAAATTCTGCTAATTTTTCACAATTTCTATTTCTAAGTTTTTCACATAACTGGTTTTTTTTCAAAGTTAACGAAAATGGCTAAAGTTAAGATTTGTGAAGACTTAAAAAATAAAATAATTAACGACTTTAAAGCTGGTTTAAAACAAAAAAGTATCTGTGACAAATATTCAATAAATAAATCAGCAGTTTCAAAAATTATAAAGAAATTTCGTGAGACAGGTTCTGTAAAAACTCAACATTTAGGTGGAAGACCTCGTAAGACTACTCCTAGACAAGATAATTTAATAGCGAGAGAGTTCAAGAAATTCCCAAAAATAACTTCTCGAGAGGTTGTTAATAGCCTAAAATTAGAAATAAGTACCGGAACAGTTAGTCGCAGGGCAAATGAGGCTGGTCTTAGTTGCTATCGTCCTGTGAAAAAACCACTCATTTCTAAAAAGAACCGTTCTGCTCGTCTACTATTTGCCAGGGATCATTTAAACCGGTCAATACAGAAATGGAATACTGTCCTCTATTCCGACGAATCCAAATACAATTTAAGAGGCAGTGATGGGAGCAGTGTTGCCAGTTTAGCCTTTTTGAGGCTAAATTTAGCCTTTTTATTTACTCTTTAGCCTCGAAATTTTGGTTTTAGCTTCGTGGCTTTTTTCTAGCCTTTTCTTAATTTCAAAATAGCCTTTTTTGAAATTAAAAAAGGCTAAAAATTTCGAGACTAAAGAGTAAATAAAAAGGCTAAATTTATATTTGTGAACCATTTTCATTTTAATTCATTACTGATTTTCATTTAGCTTTTCAACATACTCATGAATTGTGCAGTATTAAAAGAACAAATAACAATTGCCAATATCAAGTGGTTCAAAATGAAATAGAGTATTTTATATCTGAAAGCTTAAATGTCTAGCAAATTCTCTTTCAAGACAAAATTGTTATTACACATTATATTCATCATTATATAATGGACAAGAGCCCCACAAACTCTTGAAGGCTTGTGATACTCGATGGCGATCAATAGCCGTTAAACGTCTTTTTCCGTCCATTTTGTTTTAATTTCATCAAACCAGCAATTCTAAAAAGCCAAACTTTTAAGTAATTAATACACTGATTATGATTTGGCGTACCATCTTTTTTTAAAACCAGTATTTCACAAAGTACAAAAAGTAAATAAATCATTTGCTGTTTTCTGATTTGAAATTCAAGGAATTTGATCCATTATCGTCGCCAATTGAAAATTGTTTAATGTTTTTGACACATTTTTCATACTAGTTTGATGAATGAGAGATAAAATAAAGAACGTTTTAATCAGTGAAGATTATGACAAAAATAATACGACAAATTAAACTAATTGAGCAATTGCGACAAAGATTACCATATGAAAACTCTACGCAAAATCAATTTTTGTCCCGTTGATTATAAAGTAGTAAAACCAAAAAAAATATATTGTGTCATATTGATAGTGAAAAATTAAAGTGCTAATAAAATTACGAAGCTTAAGGCTCAGGGACAAAATATATTAAACTACAAATGGACAAATATAGAACCAACAATGTCCATTTTCTGACATGGTTAATCTAGTATTTAACTTTTTAGTACTTCCTTTAAGTAAAGAAGATGAATTTTATGAACATATTTTCTAATTTTTTATTTAAAAATAAATATAAACCAAAATTCTTAATTTATAATATTTTAGCTTTTTTTCTAAAGCGGTTTAGCTTTTTCTGGCCATTTTTTGAAGCCAATATAGCTTCTTTTTTCGCCAGCTCCTGGCAACACTGGATGGGAGAACATTTGTAAGACGACCAAAGGGAAAAAGATTAGATCCAAAGTACACAAATAAGACTGTAAAGTTTGGCGGTAGCAATATTATGGTATGGGGATGTTTTTCAGGGCAAGGTAGGGGCCCAATTCATATTATAAAAGATACCATGACAGGTATAGGATACAGAACCATATTAAACTATGTTATGTATACATACGCTGAGGAAATCTCCAATATAGTTTGGAGATTCCAACACGACAACGACCCGAAACACACCTCTAGAGTTGTAACAGAGAGGTGAGTTGTAACCCATAGAAATTCTATGGGAAATTGTAGATCGTAAAATAATGACCCAAAATTATACCAGGAAGGAAGATTTATCGGAGGCGGTTATAAGGAAATGGCAAAATATTTCAAAGGAGACCATTGACTCTTTAATTGGTTAACTGCATGCATCGTCGATGTGTAGCAGTTATAAAAAATAAGGGTTATTGAGTTATTGCAAAGTTTAGACCATATTTGTTAAAATAATACCTAAGTTTCCAGTGTTTTCTCAATGCCGTAATAAAAAAATCTTTTAATTTTGTTTTCTCATTTTTAGAATTTAATTAATTATGTCCTTTGTTTTTTGTTAAATTAAGTTAATAAAAGCATACAAATAAAATACTACAAAAATGTTAACATTTTTTAAAAAAATATTTCAGATTTTAGGCCACTAATGAAATATTTGGAAAAGTTTCCATTGTTTTGTCAACCACTGTATATGCTTTATATAAAAAAAAGTTATTTGAAAAACTTATTAAGAACTTTTCATAAAAAGTTTTACGTATTAAAGCTTTATTAAAAACATTGTATTTGAATGCTTCATTAAAATCTTCATATATGAAAGCTTTATAAAAAGCTTTATGTGAAAAAACTTTATAATATTATTTAAATGCGAATATTTTATATATCAACGCTTTATATACGAAAGCTTTACAAGAAACTTTTTGTATGAAATTTTTCCAAAAACTTTAGATAAAAAGCCCTTCTAAAAACTTTTTATTTTAAAGCTTTAGATTCCAAAGATTTATAAAATACTTTATAAAGCTTTAGTTTACAAGCTTGTATTACACTATAAAACTTTATAAAAAGCTTACAAATGTTTACAAAACGCTTCACAGAAAGGTCTACATTATAATTCTTGTATATAATATTATAATATTTTTTTATTCTACAGCTATATAAGGCGCTTTTTCCACAGATTTATGAAAGTATTTAAATCTAAAACTTTATTTAAATTTTTTTGTTCAAGGGCCTTCAAAAAGTTTTGTTGTTTAGGAACAACTTTAAAACAACTTTAAATCAAAAAGCTTTAGAAAAGCTTTACGTTATAAGGTTTTATATAAAGCTTTAAAAAGAAGTTGTGTAATGTAGTTTTTTATAAGAAATCTTTATAAAATGCTTTCGATTTGAAAGTTTTATAAAAATCTTAAAATTTAAAAGCTTTTTTTTAATCTTTACATGTAGCTTTGCAATGCCAACTGTAGAGTGTTTGTACATTTTTTTCTATTAACTCTTGGTCATACGAAATGTTTACAAAACGCTTTACAGAAAGATCTACATTATAATTCTCGTATAAAAAGCTTTAGATATGAAAATGTTATACAATTTTTTTATTCTACAGCTTTATAAAGTGCTTTTTCCACAGATTTATGAAAGTATTTAAATCTAAAACTTTATGATTTTTTTTGTTCAAGAGTCTTCAAAAAGCTTTGTTATTCTATAGATTTAGGAACAACTTTACATCAAAAAGCTTTACATTATAAAGTTCTATATAAAGCTTTAAACAGAAGTTGCGTAATGTAGTTTTACATAAGAAATATTTATAAAACGCTTTCTATTTGAAAGTTTTATAAAAATCTAAAAATTTAAAAGCTTTTTTTTAATCTTTACATATAGCATTGCAATGCCAACTGTAGAGTGTTTGTACATTTTTTTCTATCAACTCTTGGTCATATGAAGAATCGTCATATGGAATAGTGCAATGTTGCTGTTAAAAAGTTATCATTCTACTAAACATTGATTAAGTACAGCAAATGTTTTAAGGAATACATATGATTTTTTTGTTCGCTCATTCCTCTTTTTTTAGATTTCATTTAGTTTGCAGCATTTTGTTCTTCCTTGAAACTGCAAATGCATGTAAGTTTTGTTTCCTTTATAAATAATGTTGGGTACCAGAGATTAATCGCTAATCTGTCCCTAGAGGGCGGTCTGACATTTTTTGCGTTAACATGTTCTTTTTTTTTGTTTTATTCTTATGCTATTTGCAACAGGCCTAAACTTAATTTTTTTTTGTTTGGATTTTATATAGTGACGCTGTTGATGATGTCGTTTATTGCATCATCTACTATGTACGACAAGACATTGTTGTAAAAGACTTTACAGGATCATTTAGTAGTTGGCACCTCTTTTGCTAAAAGTCATTTGTGTGACTGTGTAATGTAGGCCTAGAACTTGGGTTTAAGCAAGAGTTTTGAGAGAGATTTTAAAGAAGAAAAAAAACACACACTTTTATAAATATTAATAAATGTAACCTTGAATTAATTTTTAAACTTGTCTCAAGTCCAATGTGTGTGATTGTGTAAGTCGTTTCTATTTGCCACAAAACAGAGATTAATCGATTTTAATGTTTTCATTATCCTAGATGTGTGTTGCAAGAGTGTAGGCTTCTAGGAATTTCATGATTTTGTTTTTATGCCAGTAGCTGCAAGCAAGAATTTTAGATTATTGTTGTGGCAAATGAAGATCAATTAAATTTAATGTTTTAATTTCGCCTTAGTTCTTCTTTAGCTCGGCCTAACGATGAAATGTAATCACCAGCAATATTTATCAATTGTTTGGCTTTAATGGCTGTTTACAATAAAATATTTCTATTTAACTAGCCAAAGTAATCGATTAAATACTTTGACAAGGCAATTGCTATTTTAATGAAGCAATAATACGGAAATTTTTATACGATAAACACTAAAGAAAACTAAGCAATTAATATGGTTATATGAAAAATGCCATGGAGCTTTAATGGCTGGATAAATTTGTTTGTGTGTTTCGGGAATATTGTTGAGATCAGTTAAGAAAATTTAACATTTTATATTATATAAAAACATTTCTTTAAATTAAAGGTAAATGTTGCAAAAAAACTCTTCCAAGTTATGTGTAAAAAATGTTGCACAGTGATGTTGGGTATAAAAACTAAGTTGAAAATCACAGAAAAGTTGTCAATGAAGAATGTGAAACTTGCCAGTTGACTTCCTTGAGGTGTGGTATAATATTTTGATGTTTTTACCTTTTAAAAACGGTGGTTTATTTCTTTTTAAATAAACCGGTTACTTTTTATTGCAAATAAAAGCAGTTTAGTAGTTTAAAATTGTAAAAAACTCTTTATTTGTTGATATTTACACACCAATTTAAATAATCACTTTCATTTAATGTACACACTTTAAAAACACTGTTAAAGTTCAAGTATACACTGGTAAAACTGTTGATGTTACTTATAATAGTATCTATCTATCCACAAACTAAACTGGGACTGCAGCCGCTGTCACTATTTATACACAGCGTCATCTTCCTTCCAGCAGTTTCATGAAAGTTCTATTTATGCAATGATCAACTCAATGCTTCTACACTGAGTTACACTGTTTTCTACCATAATTGAATTTTACATTTAGTTTAAATATTTATGTTTCTAACTAACTCCATTTATACCTGCTACCCATTTTACCTTTGAACATCAAGGCCAACAGGAAACCTTTAAATAAATCTTGTTTTATACAAAATTATAAATTTTTTGTTAAAAGAAATAAATCTTTATTCATGTTCATTATAATCAACCACAAAGTGTCTTTGTTAAATACCACTTGCCAAAAAATAATTGACATAATCACCCAAAAACAATCTCACGCATTTGTAGGAATATATTTTGTGATGTTGTGTAGCTGTTATTAAAAAAATCCTGTTTCCTTTTTTTTAACCAGTAAATATAAAATTTACAAAATATGACACTACTTAAATGATTTATAACCACAGCCAACAAAACAAAAATCTCGCACACACACCAAACAATCCAGAAAGATTTCAGAAAATAAACCAAACCCTGGCATACAATACGATTTCATGTTTTCAAAATTATTTTAAACCGTTAATAAACTTTAACACATCAGCCTTACTCAAGCTGAGGCAGGCCGCAATGAAGAAAAATAACTTGAGATATGAAGTAACAACAGTGGGTAAAAAGGAAAACTAATTTGGGGATACAAATATATTCATATTTTCAATAATTTTATGTCTTTGAAACACTGTTTATGAGAAATTCTTTTCTCAACTTCTAATAAAATTGTGTTTGTATTAAGCTACATATGTAGGCATTTAATATTTATGGCCTTTAAACCATATATTATATTTTTGGGGGAACTAGTTATTAAATATTTGTCGTTGTTTCTTTTAAAATGAAAAAAATTCTTTAGCCCAAATTTATATTTGCGGTTTCGATAACGCATTAAAATTAATTAAATATTTAAAAGTTTTTAAACCAAATTGGTTTAATTGTTAGCTAAAAGATTTATTATTTGAGGTTTTAAATGTTTCTGAATTGATAAGCAAGTATTTGCAATAATAAACTACAAGAAATCACAGGCTGTAATGTGTTAAAAGCACCAAGATTTAGTACACTCATCTCAATGTATGCCTTATAGACAGTAATTGCCACTAATGTCTGACCAGTTGGCTGACTTCAATTGATATATTTTGGATCATTTGAAATGTTTGTGCTCTTTGTAATGCACACATAAGTCATTTAGTTACTTTATATATCCCATGTAATCAAACGTGAAGACAATTCTCACTTAAGTGTATCTAAGTAATCAAGAGTGTAGTCTAACGTACATTTTGTACTGCACTTTTTTGTGAGTAATTCATTCAAACTTGTTTTATACAAATTGTGCTGTTACTTTAACTATAAGAAATAATCTATTGGAGAGTTGTTGGAGGAAGAATTACCTGTTTTTTGCCTATATCTCAGCCCTTTGTTGGACGATGTTCATGATTTTAAATAGCAACCTCAGTTGATTGGTCTATAGCGATAGACGGAAATGCCCTTCCGCTATCTATAACGATCCAGAATTAGAGATGCCAAACGGGGAATCCCGTCCCCGGGATTTTTAATTTTAAATACCGTTTTTTCATAAATAAATAGGGGAAAATGTAATTTTTGTGTGCCTTTTTCATGTATTTTGACATTCTGCATGCCCGAATGTCGCAAAGTGATGTTCAGCAAAGTTGTTAAGCTCAACTCCTGCTACAACATAGTTAATAAGGGAAAACGGAAATTTTGGTTTTCCTTGAGTGGATCTCTAGACCTTTTATCTACCAAAACTCAAATTACATCCTCTTCAAACGAAATTGATTTTATCTCAGATGAGGAGCTCGAACAAAATTAAATTATTTCGATTGCTAAAAGGCTAAAAAATATTATTAATAAAAGTTAAAAGCCCAACTAACAATAACGAAACCAAATTATAATGAACATTTGCAACTTGCAAAAGAAATAGATCATTTTATTTCTGAAGGAATAAGAGGAAAATACTTGCAGATTTGTTATAAGTATTTGCAGGGGTTTCTAATGTGAAAGATGGAATATAAAAAAATGTTTTTCGGCAGCAGCATATGTCGGAAACAAAATTCGTTCCAGAATGGCAAATGAAACCATAGATGCAATAGTAGTCTTAAGAAGCTATTTAAAATAAACTCTATTTATACCCTACACCACCATAGTGGCGAGGGTATAATGCGTTTGTGCAGATGTTTATAACGCCCAAAAATATTAGTCTAACATCCACCTTAAAGTGCACCGATCGACTTAGAATCACTTTCTGAGTCGGCTAGACGATGTCCGCCCGTCTGGCTGGCTGGATGGTTGTCTATCGCAATTCTGAAGATATTTCTATAAACTTTGGTACATATAATTTTTTCGGCCCAAGGACAAAGCCTATTGAAACTGGCTGAAATCGGTCCATTATTTCACCTAGCCCCCATACAAATGTCCTTCCGAAATTGGACTATATCGGTCATAAATGTTTAGTTTATAAATGTATCTCCACAAATTGCGCTCCAAATAAGTTCTATATATACAAAATTCAAGTCAACAAATTTTGTTACGATTGGTCTATAATTAGTTATAGCTCTCATATAGACCCGCTTCCGAAAATCACTTTAACGTGCATAAATCGCTTAAAAATGTTGGTATACACACAAAATTCAACATAGTAAACTTTCATATAGACATAAATCACAACCCAATTTCATGCTGATCGGTTCATAATTGGTCATAGCCCCCATATAAGGCCCACTTCCGAAAATCACTCAAAAATATAAATTATTGAAATTTTAAAAGAAAAATGTTTTTGCTCTTTTACTTAGTATATGGTCGGGCTTGAGCGACCATACTTTCTTAATTCTTTTTTTACTCAGGTACTGTTTTTTACCAGTATATACATATGTACTTTATTGTTATTTCTTCATATATAATGTACTCCTGCAAGTATTTTATGCTTTTTAGTGTCTAATAAAAATTAATTGCTAAATAACAAATTTACTTTCAATTATAAAGACATAATTATGTACGTTTCTTTCTTATAATTTTCGGGATTTTAGATTTTCCGAAAATCCCGAAAATCTTTACCAAATCCCGACCCCCTTGATTTTCAAAAATCAGTCCCGATTAGCATCTCTATCCAGAATATACTTTATGGTGTTGCAAATGAAAAATGTGAAATTACAAACTTATTGTGGTGTATGTAGGGTTTGGGGTCCGAAAATTCCCGCCCAGAAAATCCCGGGATTTCCCGTAAAATTATTGTCGAGAATTCCCGGGAAATTTAAATTTTTTCCCGGGAAAAACGCGAAATTTAAAATTAATTAAAAATACTTTAATATATTTAAATATGACATTTCTGCTTGATGAATGGCTTGTTCCAAATATTAGTGGAGGTTTTAAATACCACTAAGGACCACCATTTTTCTGATAGGTGATGCTATAATGAACACACTTTATGAACAGCAGTTATCTACAAATTCTACAGTATCTCAAAAAACGGTTCATTCAATTAAATTAAACCTAAAAACTTCAACATTATAAGATAAATTATAATATAAAAACACAATGTTAAAAATTTATGGACAGCAAATGCATGAACGTCTATTTGACCACAGTGTTCAAAGCGTTGATGATGAGATTTCCGAAATACAAATGGAGCAAAATTTTAAAAACCAATTAGAATATTCAATCAATATTGAAAAGGAAAGCCCTAAACATTTAAAATCAAATGTTGAAGTTTTAAGCGGGAATTAGATTTATTTGAAGCAAGTAGCAATCGGAGAATACATTTTGATTGTCATTGCAATGCTTTAGTAACGATAAAGTCAACACATGTTTAAATCGAAAGAGTTTTCTCGTCGAATGACTTATTGAATGCATTAGTAATTTCGACAAATCAATTTTTTAAAAAAATAGTTCTATGACGGACATATAACAATCAAAAGAAAGAATCTAAAAAGTACATTAAAAATCCCATTAACATATTAATCGACATCGAATTATAAAGATACGTTCACAATTTATAAAATTGTGTGACACTTAATTGCTCTTTTACTCTACTATATCATGAATACCGCTAATATTTAATTTTATAGTAACAAGTGATCTCCAAATATTTTAACAAACTTTTTTTGGTTTTATGTGGGTACAATTGAATTGTAATGTATTGTTTTTCTTTTTTTTAATAAAATGACACAATTTTATAAAATAATTTTCTTTTTTACTTATTTTTCTAGTTAAAAAAACATGAAATTTTTCATTCCAGTTTCCCGGGAAACCCCAAACCCTAGGTGTATGACTTAAAAATGCGGGATTTTTTTCACATTTATATCTTTTATTTTAAAATATTTGTACAATATGAATTTATTCAAAGTATTGGCCATTGTTAGCTATGACCTTTTCCCATCTTTCTGGCAACATATGTATTCCCAGCCAAATGAACTGCTCATCTTTTGAGTTCTAAAACGAATGCAGCCAATTTCGTATACTGTTTTCATAATTTCTTGTAAAAATCAAATTTTTAGTAAAAAAATAAATTTTTTCAGTTAAAAATCAATTTTATAATAAAAAATAAAATTTCAAACACTGTTTAGTGAAAAATCTATTTTTTGGTGAAAAATCTATTTTTTAGTGAAAAATCTATTTTTTAGTGAAAAATCTATTTTTTAGTGAAAAATCTATTTTTTAGTGAAAAATCTATTTTTTAGTGAAAAATCTATTTTTTAGTGAAAAATCTATTTTTTAGTGAAAAATCTATTTTTTAGTGAAAAATCTATTTTTTAGTGAAAAATCTATTTTTTAGTGAAAAATCTATTTTTTAGTGAAAAATCTATTTTTTAGTGAAAAATCTATTTTTTTGTGAAAAATCTATTTTTTATTGAAAAATACATTTTATATTGAAAAATCTATATTATAGTGAAAAATCTATATTTTAGTGAAAAATCCATTTTGTAGTGAAAAATCCAGTTTTTAGTGAAAAATCCATTTTTAGTGAAATATTAATTTTCAATGAAAAATAAATTTTTTAGTGATAAATTTTTTCAAAAATCAGTCATTTTCTAATGAAAAATCTCTACCATGCACTCTATGAACTTAAGAGTTGTTAAACTATGAACGCACTCAAGGTTTTTTAAATTTGTTATATGTTTGGTTAATAAAAGTTTACTTAAGCTCACTTTAAACATTCGTAAATGATAGAACCTACCAAAAAGCACGCTCATTGGTCAGTTCTTGTGCAACAGACAAAAACAACAACAAAGCAGTCATTAATAACACACGGTACATGAAAAAATGAGAAGTGCATAGTAAGCAGTCTTTGATTTTAGAGAATTTTTTTACAAGGCATGTGATTTACAAGCATTATTTTATAGTATAATAAACAAATAGATATAATGTTTTATATATCAATGGAAAGGTAATGAAATGTAGTTTTTAAAAATGTTTAGCTTTTGGACATTTGTTTATAATTTTTAGATGAAAATTAATAAAATGTAAAATAAATATTTTTTAGAGAAATAACTAATCCGATGTCGGAAAATTTTCATTTTATAATTTCTTAGTTTCGACTTCTGATAACTGATCAGCAATCTGCAATGATGTACAAAGATTAAATGAACAATTTTCATTATATAATAATTTAATTAACACACAATTTTGTAAATGCAATATTTTTCAGAAAATATTGGGTGTATGACTAAAAAATGCGGGGTTTTTTAAATTTCTAACAGCTGTACAATATAAGTTTATTCAAAGTATTGGTCATTGTTGGCTATGACCTGTTCATACATATCGTTTTGGCAACATATGGATTCCGAGCTAAAAGAACCAATACAGATACAGAGAGAGAGCGTGCTGCATCGATTGAAAAAATTAGTAGTCGGACGTGGCAAAATCTGGACTATAAAGCTGGTCAGGCAAAACTTCACAACCACTGCATTCTAAATACTTTTTAACAGGTATTGCAACATGTGGCCATGCGATGATATAATGAAATATTTCGGTTTCATGTCTGGCCGCATATTATGGAAGTTTTTCGGTCAATGCTCGCTTCAAAAGAATCATCTGCATTCGGTACAGGTTCCAAGTGATCGTCTGACCAGATTTCGACGGCTCATAGTAGATAGGATCCTCTTGGTCCCACCAAATACAGAGAATACACCAAAAACCTTAACAAATTGTATATTTGGCTTTAGTGTCTTAGGCTTCGGGTTATCTTAGTGGATTCATTTTTCATCAGAAGTAAGACCCCTTTCACACTATGCATTTTAATTGCGCAACTCTCTTGCCCAACAACAAAACAGCATGTAAAATTTTCTTACCTTTGCCATCTACAAACACAAGAGACTTGCGCAACTAAATTGCATAGTGTGAAAGGGGTCTAATCCGTTCAAAAATGATTTTCTTTTATAACGTTCAGACATGATTTCGAACATGCAAAATCGTCATTCAAGGTCTCTGGGCTTCAGTTCGGATGGTACTTAATTTTGTATGAATCCTCCTACCCGCAAACGTTTTGAAATTGTTGCTTGAGTAGCTCCCAATGATTTTACAAGCTAATGATGAGTTTGACAAGAATATTCATTTCTGAACCAAACAATCCATCTCTCACACATTGAAACCGATGAAACAATTAGCTTTGGTTAGAAATATGTGTGCTTCATTTTAAATTAATGAAGTAAAGTAAAAATTTCCGCATACGACGCTTTATTTGTACAAAATTCGACATTTTTGAAGCAAAAAAAAGAAACATTGCTATTTATGCTATAATGTTCAATAACTATGTGAGATTAAATGACAGATATGTACCCTTTAAAATGACGTATAAGTTATTAATAACAAAAATAGCTTTGAAAAGATACGCCATCTATTGTAAATCCCATTTTAAGTCATACACCCAATCATCACGTCAAACAATTTAATATTTCGTTTACAAAGTTTACTTAACCCAACGAAAATGCACGAACATCAATAAAAACAACCAAAACACGACGAATGCGAATTACCGAAATAATGAGAAGCGCATAGTAAGCAATGTTTAACATAAACAAAGCTGGAGGAAAATTGTTCAAGAAGTGATTTGCACAGTACTATTTAAAAGCATAATAAACAATAAGATATGACTTATGATACATCAATGGAAAGGTAAAGAAGTCTAGTTTTTGAAAATGTTAATAAACAATGTAGTTTATGTAACTTTCATTAGGTGAAGGGCATTTAAAAAAATCAAAATTTTCAGACATTTTAATGATCACAGATCGTTTTTGTTTTTCAATTAAACACTTCATTTACAAACCCATTGATAACTATGTGCTGGTAGAGTTTTTTGTTTTAAAAAGTTCTTGAATTTTCTAAAGATAACTCCCTAATAATAGCTCTTGCAACTACCACAATTAAACAAAGTCTTAACTTTATAAGTAACCTCTAAAAAAAAAAATAATTCATACAATGTTGAAATTGTTTATAATTAATTATTGCAGCTGAGGTGTAAAAAAATCCATACAATTTATTTTGTGCCATTCTTGTTATGTGAAAAATTATAATGCGTTGAGCATAATTTTGTTTTGTTGTTTATGTGAGAAGCTTACAAACCAAAAAAAATAAACTAAAAACAGCAACAAGTAACGGCCTTTAAAATGTTGGCAATGTCGGTTGCAAAGCAGTTTAAATTTATAAATTCATGTTCAATTTCTTAATGTTGGCTTTGGTGATGTTTTTGTTGTTCATACAAGCGCCACAAATTATGCTTAATTAATGTTTCACCATGAAAATCCCTCTTGCATTGCAAAGGAGAAAGGTTGCAGGGGAACGGAGTGGAGAGAAGGAGGAAAGAATTGGTAATAAACAACAGTAGTGGCATATAAGATGTGTTCAACATGTTGTATGGTTATTGTTGTATTGTTGTTTAGAGGCTTCATTTTTATTTATTAATATTACTCTTGTTGTTATTATTATTATTGTTGTTGCCGTTGTTGCTGTTTTATTCGTATGTAATTAACAACGCGTTACCTGATTAAAAATTCGACGCCGACATGTCGTATTCACAACTCAAATTCTGACAGCTCCATGCTGACATGACAACCTGCCACCGTCATTGGTAAAAATGTGAATGTTTTGTTGCTGCTGCTGTTATTTGTTGGTTGGTTGGTCGTCTTTACTGAAAAACAAACTCTTCTTGTTTTGTAGTTTTGTTTCCAACTCTTTGCAACAAAAGTTTAAGGCGGCTGCTGCTGCTGCTGAAAATGATGGTGACGATGACTTTGATGGTTTTCTTGTTGTGTTGCTTACATTTTTTTTTTTTGGCCTGTTGCTGCTCGATTTGGCTGTGTTGTTCTCTCCCTACATGATCTTTTGCCAAAGGCTGAAGTTGACCATTTTTCATCTACGACTTTTACTTATTTTTATTGTTGTATATGTCGATTTTTTAGTTTGTGAGCTGTATTGCTGATTCTGTTGTGTTGTGTTGCTGTTCATTTTTCGTTGCATACAAATTGAGTTTAAACAGTCCAGTCACCACAGAGCCTAAGCTGGCTTCATAAGGCATTATTTTCGACCTTGAATTAAATGAATGTTTAGCAATAAAACTCAAACTTACACACACCAAAAAAAAAAATATTGTTCAATGCATATTCAACTTTTTTGAGAAATGTTTAGGGGCAGGATGTTGAAAGAATGAAATTGAGGGATTTGATTAATTTAAAAAGCTTTTATTTATTAACAAAACGCAATGAAATTTTCGACTTCTTTCAAATTTGTCATTCTAAATAAGAAAGTGTAAAAAAACTTGCCAGAAGATCAAAGGGAATCCCGCAATTCCTAAAAATTAAAATTAAAAAAAATGGTATTTTTTACAATTTTGTTCTTAGATTCCACATTTCCTTCGGGTCTGAGAAAATACTTTGGACATAAATAGGAAACACATCAGGGTTTCCAAAGCTGCTTTCCGTTTTCTTATCCCAGCTTTGGGATTTTAGAACATGTGGCCCAAATTTGAAATTTTTATAAAAAACTAAGTCAAATTCCGAAGGACGTAGGGGCGACATATTCAAAAACTAGGTCACGTTTTTTATAGAAAATTATTCTCCGTAAAGATACCTTACAGAAAAACATAAAATTGTTAGCTGTTCTTAAAGAAAGTTATTTTTTAATAAAAAAAGAGTTAAGTCACCTTTTTGCCCAAAAAACAGCAAAAATCGACTATTTTTTTAATTTTTAAAATGAAAATCGTTTATTTTTGGATCCATAATAGATATTGATATGAAATCGTTTGTATATTATTGGTAATTTAGTTGTCTAACCAGCAAAAAAAATTCAATTCCATTCGGTGCAAAAGTACGCCCCATATTTTTAAAAGCGGCAAAATTTTAAAATTTCAATTTTGAAGTGCCTATCTCTCGGAAATTATAATAGATAAATAGCACGCGGAAGCATGTGTTTTCAAGACCTAGCCAAGCGCTTTAAAAGCATATCAAGATCTTTGAAATCGGAAGGGAAACAAAACAATGGCACGTGTTTCAAAATGTTATATGTCGAAGGTTTCCTACTTTGAGCTCCCATAGCGCCGCCCCTGGAGCATTTGTAGGACCCATTTTAATAACTTAAGCTCAGATGCTCCTTTGCTATACTTACGTCAAACTTTATCATGATCGGACCAGCCGTTTAAAGATGCCAGATTTATTTCTGCACAATTGTGAATCGGCTTCAATGTGCGACAGATGGTTTGTCCGGTTCAGAAATGGTGATTATGACACGGAAGGCCCACTGGAATGACCTCAAAAGTTTCTTTGATAATTTTAAGTGGAAACTATGCTTCCTCGATGACAACATCGACGCAGCTGCCGAGATGGTAGTGAACATAGTTCTATTGGGAATTAAACTATTCATACCAAGAAGGAAAATTTCCAGCAAATCGACGGACAAACGTTGGTTCAATAGAACTTGTCGTGATGCAGTTCGAAATAAAAATAGTGCATTGCGGAATTGGTGTAGAAATAAGAATCCCCATACTGATCAACTCCGTAGACAGGCACGTAATGACTGTACGAACATACTCGATCGCGAAAGGCTTAACTACGAACATCGCATACGAGCTAGAATACTTGATGCCCCAGAAAACAGCAAAAGTTTCTGGTCCTTTGTCAATAGGACTCGGAACAACACCGGTGCTTCAATCCCTCCCCTTCGTACGGGCGACTGTATTGCAAATGAAGCTAAGGAAAAGGCAAACCTTTTGGCTAAAATTTTCTCTACAAATTCATCTCTTCCCGACTGCAATCAATCGGTGCCAGTGATACCCTCTGTATCTTGTATTATGCCTAAAATATTCTTCAGAACTCGGGCAGTTAAGAAAGTTCTATCCGGACTCAATGTGAATAAATCCCCTGGTCCCGATTACATTCCAGCACTTGTTTTAAAAAAAAGTTCATCATCGCTGGCCCGTCCACTTAGGAACCTTTTTTACCTTTCATATCAATCTGGGATTTTCCCCAATTGTTGGAAGGTTGCCAATGTCCAGCCAATCCCCACAAAATCGCAATTTGTTCGGCGCTCTCGAAGATTATGGAGAGCATGTTAAACTATCACTTAGTCAATTATTTAGAACCGAACAAACTCCTAAATGACAGACAATATGGCTTCCGTAGTAGTCGTACAACTGGAGACCTAATGGCGTTTCTTTCTGAAAAGTGGGAGAGAGTAAAGTAGTCGTACTCGATAATTCGAAGGCATTCGACCGGGTGTGGCATGATGGACTAGTTTCGAAATTGACCTCGTTCGGTGTCGGGGTAGAATTTTCTCATTTTATTTATAGTTTCCTTCGTGGTCGTACTATAAGGGTAGTAATAGATGGTATTTGCTCCGAGAAATTCATATTGAACTCTGGAGTCCCCCAAGGTTCTGTTCTTTCTCCTTCCCTTTTTTTGACACATAAACGTCTCGAGATTTCACCAGAATCAATTCATCGTATTCGATGTTGCGAAGGAAACTTTTAGGTGCTTGGGTTTCTTGAGACGGTGTCGGACATATTTCTCCCCTTCCGATCTTCTTCGTATATACACATACTTCATTCGTCCAAAAATGGAATATAATTCACACATATGGGCCGGAGCTGCAAGGTCAAGTCTAGAGCTGCTGGACCGGGTTCAAAGAAGGGCGGTTGATCTTATAGGTGATGAAAATGTTACCCGGTTTATCGATACTTTAGAACATCTTCGTAATGTGGGCAGCTTATCCTTATTTTACAGATATTATCATGGGTGTTGTTCAGTAGACATAAGTAATCTTATACCCAATACGCGCACTTTCATTCGGAACACACGACTATCACACAGATCGCACCCATTTGCAATTAATTTGAGTACCGATCGCACGACACATTATAGGGAAAACTCTTTTTTTGGTCGAACCATACGTATGTGGAATCTACTACCTGCCAACGTATTTCCGGCGGAATATAATATTCATCAATTCAAGTCAAACGTCAACAAACACTACCCCCTCTTCCTCCTTCTCACAACTTTATTTCATAACATCAACACAATGCACTGCATATATAAACATGGCCCAGGCCGGCCAAAAAAGTTTGAAGAACAAGCATTAGAGGCAATATACCATGAAGATTGTTGTCAAACTCAACAAGTGCTGGCGAAATCATTGGAAGTTACTCAAGCAGCAATTTCAAAAAGTTTGCGAGCAGCTGGATTCGTCTAAACCCGAAGCGTAAGAGAACGGACGTGAAGCCCAGTCAACCAGCCGAATCGATACCTAAGCCTAATATCTATAGCGCTAACGTAATTATATGTATCTGGTGGGAGCAAAAGGGTCCTATCTATTATGAGCTGGTGAAATCTGATCAGACCATCACACGGAATCTGTACCGAATGCGTTTGAAGAGAGCAATACCTGTTAAAAAGTATTTAGAATGAAGTGGTTGGGAAGTTTTCTGTGCTCCGTCCAACTATTATTTGTTTCAATCGATGAAGAACACTCTCTCTGGGAAACGCTTCTTTTTAAAACAGAGTATTGAAAATTTACTTGGTTCGTTCTTGGTCTCAAAATATGAGTCCTTCTGACTCAGAATTCATATGTTGCCAAAAAAATAAGAAAAGGTCATAACTAACAATGGCCAATACTTTGAATAAATTTATATTGTACAAATGTTTCAAAATAAAAGCTAAAAATAAAAAAAAATTCCTCCATTTACACCCAATAATTATATGAAATATTCTTCCCTTCTTTATAAACTTCACCCCTTTCCAGCTCTGGCCAACATGCAACATGCACAAATATTGAAAATAAAATTATGTTTCTTTTTTTTTTTGTAAGGATTTTTGTTGTTTATTGGCACCTTCGTCTAAAGGACTGATTGTCTGGCTGTCTTTCATTTTAACTATCTGAGGTATATAAGCAACCATATACAAACCAACAATAAAGGTAAACTGTTGTAAGGTGCATGGTCAAGATGATGCATCAATGTCAACATAATTCATTTTAGACCAAACATAACTTGACATGTAAGGGCCTTTATTAGTTAACATGACTAAACACAAAAACTTAACTAAAAACTGGTATAAAAAATTACAATTCTCACAGGAGTCTTATTAAAAAAAAAAAAAAAACATTTTACTGACTTAATGAGCTACAAATAATTTTTAATAAAATTTAACAAAAAATAAATCATCTCTACTTGCCTCAAACCAACAAAATTTCAGCTAATATAATTTTATAGCTGTCTTTGTTTCTAATAAAGATTTTGTTGCAAACTTTAGTTATTTGCTCATTTAACAACTTGTTGCTTAATATTAATTTAGCAACAATAAACATGCAGACACTTCACTTCGTGCAACATTTATTCATCGGGTCTTTGAATATGTGGTGCGTTGCTTGTTTGTGATGTCGCCGCATGAGCTGGCGACACAAATATATTTCATTTGTGTGCTCTTTTTTTTTTGTTTTTGTTCATTCTTTATAATTGCAACAAATGTATTCAAGTATTGTACGAGTATTTAGCAAAACACTGTAGGAGTTTATTATAATTATCATTTCAACACTGTGATGAGTGTAATGAACTAATAATGAAAGCTCAGCAGAAGGCATCATATTAAAACATGACTATAATAAGGATGATATAGGGGAAATTTATTTTACTACTTCTGTCACCTTAAATATATAAACAAAGGAAACAGCTGTCATAAATATTGCGGAATAGGAGTAGCATTTAGACAGGCTGTGGTGTTGAGCATGTGTACGAAAATATAGATATAAAAGTCAATAATAATTTCGAATTGTTTTTACGATTTAAATCGTATTATCCATTATAGATAACCTAACCTTTTCTTACGATTTTGATTCACATTTGGTACCTTTACACCGTCACTGTTCTAGTCTGAGTTTAATGTCTTTTTATGCTCGTCTCCCAAAATAAAAAGAATATGAGTCTTTAAAAAATTCTAAGGCGATCTGAATGTAAGTTGAAGGCATGATAGTGCATAGGGCAAACGACCTACGAAGATGAAATCTGCCCAAATATTGTCTCTTGATCAGAAATGTTTGATAATGCTTTAATTGTTGCTGTTGATGCAACAGTTCCTTCTGTGATGACATCGGAGGAGTTATTCAAACTTCAACATCATACAGTTGGAGTCACAGGACCATAGAAAAACGAGGAGAGCATACAGAGGTATGTACAGGATCCATTTGACCGCAGCTCTTATACGACAGCTTTGAACGACATTCATATAGACACCATCAATTCCGCGGTAGCAGGATGCCGTATGAATGTTGTAGTTGGAGGTCGCCCACCAAAGATAGCAGACGACGAGAACATTCTGCAGTGCAGAACAAGAAGTGCTTTCAGGTCCCGCATAGACCGAGCCGTCCTCAACTTATAGCTAGCATGTCGCCAGGGTCTTTATGACACCCTCCACATATTCAACTTTCTAGCCAACACTACTATTGGATTTATGGATCCACCCGAAGTAGGAAACATTTTTTGGACTTGATATATATGCAGAACGCCCCGATTAAATATTGTAAAATTGTTTATGCTGTTACAACAACAACAAAAAATTAAAAAGAGATACGGAATACGATTCGTTCAGATACGCGGTGAAAAATTGTCTGCCCAATCTCAGTGGGTTTTTATGCTCTCCTCGATTTATATATATTTCCTCAAATGTCATATGTAACGTCACAGGAGAAAAGCGCTCCAGCACTGTTGTTAAAATCAAAATCTAGGTGGACAAAATTATGAAAATCGGTATCTTCAGAATTTGGAAAAACTAAGTTTTTTCGGAAGCTGACAATCTGCTCTCCTCCAATACAAATGGGTTTCTCAATTGGACATTTCGTTTTCTCGACAGAAGCGCGATAATTTCAACAAATTTTGAATCATATTTTCGTTAATTTTTTTAAATATTTTACTGCTTTACTAAATTAGATATATCTCAATTGTTTTACCACATAGAAATTCATACTTTAAAACATTGATAAAGGCTTTTATTAAGTGTATATCTTATATTTATGGGCCTCTCCATTTTCCTGTTATAGTCCTTTCAACTTGGGTCTCAAATATACTGATATTTTTTTTCTAAGAATGTTTTATAGCTTGCCAAACAAAAATACCGTCGGAGCCCTTCCAATGACTATATACATCATTTAAAGAAACTTCTGGGGAATGTCTTTGTAAAAAAATTGTAGCCGCCAGCACCGCCAAAATACTTTTTTTGTAATTTTTACGGAATGAAATTTTTCAAAATATTTCTTTATTTATTATTGATTTTTATATATCTAGACCGTACTGTCTGTAACTTGAAATATACTAAATACAGATCTTTTTAAAAATTTAGTTTCAGAAACACATGAAAACGTATTTTTTTTTTTAATTTTTTATTAATGATTTTTATTAAAAGTTGTTTATTTCTCTACAATGCGTGTGCACACGTAAGTAAGAGAAGAGTAAATGAAAAACGCGGCGCCCATGTTTTGATTTTCCCTGATCTGGACCCTACTGTAACTTGAAAAAAAGTTTATATTGATTTTTAAACATTTTCTTTGGAATCGGAGATACCAATTCTACATAAAAAGAGCGCCAAATAATTTTGTCCACCTAGATTTTAATTTGGAACCACAGTGTCCAGGTGCGAAAATGAAGAAACAAAGGATAACATTTCTATGCTGGGCAAATGCGTTGGTATCTCATAAAATAAAACCTTTAGTAATAGGAAAATCTAAAAATCCTCGCAGTTTTAAAAATTGTATCTGTCCCGTGAACTACATAAACTCAAAGTCAGCTTGAATGACTTCTCCCATTTTTAAAGAATGGTCAACTCTTTTGTGCCAGAGATAAGTAAACATATTAAAAGAGTTCAGTTTGGATTCTTACTGATTTATTTTTACATTAAGGTTACAGATTTTTAACGAAAAAAAGGTTTACTAGTAAAAACTCTACTCTTAATAGATAACGCCCCATCCCATCCACCTGAATCCGACCTAAAATCCGAGGATGCTTCTATAGAAACTATGTTCTTGCCTCTAAATGTAACTACTCTGATCCAGCCAATGGATCAAAATGCAATTAGAATCACCAAACTTCATTATAGAAACAGTCTTCTGACAACAGTTATTGCAAAAGTGGGAGATTTACTAGAATCGATAAAATAAATCACACTTAAAGAAATACTTTCTATTCTAGAGGCATCCTGGAATCGAGTTGGTGAAGAAATTTTATCTAATTGTTGGATAAATATTTTGAATATGGTAAACGATGAATGAGTATAATGTTCTTTTGAGCGTTTTAAAAGAAATATGGCAATCAGAGGTTAGTTGTTTAAAACTTACTGCATCAGATCTTGAACAGACATTGTGCCCTCAGGAAGTACAAGGTGGCGCAAAAGTAAACTTCCGAAGTTTTTTGGCTGTAATTAAAAAAAAAATTAAAAACTTTGATTCTTCTTGTGGATTATTTTTACTTGGTCTTTTAATTTTTTTTACATCAAGTCGATAATATGATGTCATGAAAATGGCCGCCGCCACAGTTGATTGTCATTTGAGCCCTTTTTATGGCATTTTCCATCACTTTGTCCAAAACTTCCGGCGATAGGTCCTCACATTCTTGACGGATATTGTCTTTAAGAGCTGCAAGAGTCTGAGGCTTGCTGACATAAACCCGCGACTTCAAAAAGCCCCACAAAAAGAAGTCGGGAGCGGTCAAATCAGGCGATCTTGCTGGCAAATGCAAATCGCCAAAATGGGAGATTAGGCGCCCTGGAAATGCATCCTTCAGCATATCGGTTGTGGCACGTGCAGTGTGTGCCGTTGCACCGTCCTGTTGGAACCACATGTTTTCCAATCCCAATTCATCAAGTTGCGGCAAAAAGAACTCGTTGATCATTGCTCAGTAGCGCTCACCATTCACAGTAACCGTTTGGCCCGCGACGTCTTCGAAGAAAAATGTCCGATGACTCCTCCGGCAAAAACAGCTGTGCTTTTGAGCGATTTTAATGGCTCTTTGTGGGTTACACGCGGATTTTCAGTGCCCCAGAAGCGTAAATTTTGCTTATTTACGTACCCGCTAAGATGGAAATGGGCCTCATCACTCATGATTATTTTTGATGAAAGTCACCGACCGATTATTGGTCAAATAAATAGTCAGCAATATTCCGCGTTCTGGAGCAGTGTAGCGTAACATTGCTTATCCACGTGTATTTCGCATGTGTTTACTACACAAATATCAAAACAGAACTGACATTAGGGGCCAATCGCAAAATTTATAGCATTTTCTGATAGGAGGATTACTTTTGCGCCACCTTGTATATACTGCTGCAAATATTAGAGATTGAAATAAAATATCTTTTGAGGATATCACGCCATTTGATAAATAAGTCGGTCAAGCTTGACCAAAATAATGGAGGTTAAATTGATATTGGGGAAGATCCATGTCAAAGCAGACAGCAGTCGGATTTAACATCCTAGATTTTAATGAAATTTACCACATAAATAATATATCCAATATGTTTCTCATGTCAGTGACTTTTTCAATGAAAACTCATTCCGATGTAAAAATATCGCGATTTGAAAATTTAAAAATTTATTAAAATTGTCTAAAATTATATACAAATAATTGCCCATAACTTTGGAACTACTCAAAGGCCAGCATAATTTTTTGCTCCATTTTAAAGCCAAGGATATTGTCTTTAAAATGGTGTGAATAATATTGTTTACTTCCAAAAGGTTAAAGGTCAATATTCGGAGTATATATTTCAATGTAAAAAATATCAAAGAACGCAGTATTAAAAATTAATAAAGAACGCGGTATGAGAACACCTAAATTCTCTACTACGAAAATAGCAATTTTCTTTCCGTTTTGATATGGATTCTCCCAACTTTTATATGGAAATTTTGTTTTATAAATTTGAAAATCTATTATGAATATTTAAAAAAAAAATAAACTTTTTATTTAAATTGTTTAATGTTGACAATTTTGAGTATATTATTATGATACATATCTCAAAATGAAATGAGGTGTATAAAAAACCTATTAATTTTGTTCTCATTATCTTAAACCATTTATCCACAAATAATATAAACCTAATTACCGTTAAATATTTGTTAACGCTAATTCCTTAGAACTAATCAAATAATTACAAAAATTTCTCCATAAAATCTTTACACTTTTACAAATGCGTTAAAATGATAAAACGTTCCAACATTTCACACAATTTCTTTTTAAACTATTTTCAGAAAAAGCCGTTTTCTAGCATTTCACTACGTGATTTGAAATTTCCTTTAATTATATGTAAAGAAACATAAAAAATAGACTCACACACAAACATAACATAACCTTTTATTAGTGGGAATAAATAATATTTCTGAGAACAGACATTGGGTATCATTCGATACAAAAAATTGTCCTCAATATATCACTTTACACTATCATTATCACGTAAAATGAATGGTTGAGTAGAAAAGCAACCACATAAAAAATTAACTTTGGTTTGAAATTTTTTTTTCTTTTTTTTTGGTTGATGTGAGATCTATTTTTCTCACTAGTTAGTTGTGTGGAATCTCTTGAATGTATGTAGAAATGACAGAACGAATGTGGTTGGTTGTTTGCTGCATGTATATAGTTTAAATACTATTACCCTGACTACTATGTATGACTTTAACATAAGTGACAAATATCTTGTCATATAAATCATCTAGTTAAAAACCGCTAGAATCATTAAATAACAAATCATGTTGCCACACTATGCAGCAAACAAACACTTACATACATATTTGTATGTAAGTATATGAAGGCTTTGAAACTAACCTCACAGCTCTAAAAAAAAAGAAATAGTACTGAAATACTGCTTGTAATGACCAACCAAAACTAAATAAAATATAGAATTATAACGCATTTTAAAATGCGCGTACAGATACAAATTCATATTGTCCATATATATTTACATGTGTGTATCACCGTGCATCACCTGTGAAGTGTTTGTTTGATTGTCTGTACAATACGCAAACGTTTTAAATTTCTGTGGAAATGAACGCAATTAGTCAAACACTTAAAACCTTTTTTGAAAAAAATCAACGAAAAAAAAATATAAAATGAAACGACAAAGTGAGCGAGTAAGTGTAAGTGAGTGAGTGACTGACTGAGTATTACAAATTTAACAGGAACTATTACGAGTTCTATAAAATATAAATTATTTTATACAAAGAAAGTACCTACCTCTTGTATTCATATCATCCTTACTCATCATCCACATAAAATAAGACACGTTTAACCAACACTACAGTTTAGAAAATATAATTAAGGTCACATTCATTTATTAAATTTCTATGATTTCGAAGTTGCATCGCTTTTGTTTCAGTTTGCGTCGCATGGCTTCGAAGTTGCGTAGTTAGTACTTCGATTTTCGTCGTGTATTGAAAAAATTATTTTTTTAGTTAAAATTATGAATCTCGGAAACAATTAATTGAAAATTAATATAAATGTATGAAAAAACGTGCTTCGGTTTGAGTCCAAAGAGGTAAAATTATCCATGAGTCCATCATATCTTAATAAGTATTTGCGTTTTCAGATTTCATAACATTATGGATCTAAAACCGAGGTCAACACTCATAGTCAATAGGGACCGAACGAGTTCGTATATTTAGATTTGAACAATACGAATGTGAGCGATACTCGTTAAATTGATCAAAAGAGAAACAAATTGGTACATCAAAAACAAAATCATTCGTAAAACTTCGTTTTATCTAACACTAGCTAAAACCCGGTGTGCTTCGTTAAGCGTACCTTAAAGATTTACAATATATTTACCCCCATATTCTCAATCTCTGGTTATTTTTTATCTTGACGATAAACTGACAGTTCTCATACAAAAAAAATGTTAATTCGTGGTTTATCGTTACGAAAAACTATAACCAGATATTGAGAAAATGGGGGTTAGTCTATCTGAAATTAGTTTCATGTGAAAAACATGGATTTTCTAGATTTAGTCCGCAAACTTGCAAATACTGATGTTGAGCTTTATCAATTATCATTGCAAATACTAAGCAAATAGGAAACTGCAATCGAATAAAATCAAATGGCATTTCCGAAGTTATAATTCGGTCGCTAAGATTAGAGGTCGCTCCGATTAGTGTGTTCATTAATTGTCTTATTGTAAGTCAAGTGCCATTACAAATACGCTAACAATCATAAAAACAAACGCACATTGACTTTTATATATATGTACATATATAAGGGTTTCAAATGTATACAAATTTTAACATTTACTTAATATTGTTGGTAGTCCGCGCACTTCTGTACTAAAAATTAATATTGATAGCTGCTATAGCTTTCCCTATATATAATTTGTCATTATATCTATGGAAGGTGCCATGCCCACTTTTGCTAGTTTGCCATTTTTGGCCTAAATATGTAATTCATACAAAGTTTCATTGCTTTACATATCAAAATTATACACATAGATATGATTTTTAGTATTTAGTTTGTATGGGATGTGCCATGCCCACTATTGATAGTCCGCCCATTCTTGTCCTAATTATTAATATTGATGATAGAATAACCGTGCAAAATTTATGGACTGTATCCCATATGATCGATTTTTTAATTATCATCATATGGGAGGTGCCACGCCCTCTGTGGCTTCTACTCCCATTTTGGCCTCAAATATTTATACAAACGGTGGTATTGCTCATGCAAAATTTGAGGACTATAGCTTTTATTGTTTCCAAGATATATGATATTTAAAATTAACTTTGAAAATTCAAAACAAAAGGTATCCTATTGTTCCTTCCAGATATAGAGAAATATACAGTCAAAATTTCAAGCAAATCTCGTTAGCCATTTAGACGTCTATAGACTTCAAACCAATAAATATACATATATACATATAAACACACATTCACTTTTATATATATAGATTATGATACAGTTGCTAATGTGGTATAATCGTAAAAATCGTAACATACATAAATGTTAATGAAAAAGAAACCACTTAATATAAAGTTTTGATTTTTTTATTTGATTGAAATTATTAATACAACTTAGAAAAAATATTATTTTTATAGTTATAATCAATATTGATGAATTTATGAACCTTGCTTTGTGCTTTGTGTCACAATGTTGGAACAGGTAGTCCATCTCCTTTTAAAATCTACCACACTTTTGGACACATTTCTTGTGCTCTTAAATTCTCTTTTAACAAGAGCTCAATATCTCTACTGGCTTTAACTTCAGGCAGTTTAGAGGATTTGCTTCTCTTGGTACAAATATCACATTATTGTTTTTTTTACCATACAAGACCTTGCTTACCATAGTGACAGGATGCCAAGTCATGCCAAAAATAAGTGGACACATTAAGAAGTAAGCATCCTCTTTTGGTAAACATTCCTTGATGTAAATTTTGATATTTATAGACACTTTTGTAACAAATGTTTGGCTTGCCATACCAAGCACTTTTTGGGAAAATTTTCTGCATCAGCAAATATTGACCCGGAAGATAAATTAGCCAAAACATACGTTTCGTCATCCATTATGCAGTAGGAATATTTTTTTTATAAAATATGATTTCAATTTCCGTGCTCTGTCTTTTGCCTCTAAATTTTTAGCAGAGTTACTGCTAGGAACTTTTTGAAAACCCTCTATGTTTTTAAATCTGCATTGGCTTTAACTTTTCGTACCAAATAGTCCAAGTACTGAGCTAACCAGACTGCTTTCCTACCGAATGTGTTGGGAGCTCTTTTAAAAATGGCTTTAGAAACCATTCCTGCTACCTGAACCAGGTTTTCTATCAACGGAAAAGTTCTCCCGATACTGCACAGAATCAAAAATTTTTGGAAATAAATCTGGCATTTCTTAACGGCTCGTCTGAACCAAGGGCGTAGCCAAGGATTATTCGAGTTTAAGTTATTAAAATAGACCCTACAAATGCTACAGGAGGCTCAAAGTAGGGCTATGTCTTGAAAAAACATGTTTGTGTGTGCTACTTATGATTTTAAGACAGTTATAGGAATTTCAAAATTTAAATTTTAAAATTGTTAGTTAGACAACTAAATTAGGATTTCAAAGCAATATCAATTATGGATCCAAAACTAAACGATTTTCAATTTAAGTATTCAAAAAATAGTTGATTTTGGCTTGTTTTTTTGGGCGAAAAGGTGACTTAACTCTTTTTTTTATTAAAAAAAACTTCTTTAAGAACATAACCATTTTTATATTTTTCTGTAAGGTATCTCTACGGAGAATATTTTAGTATGAAAAATACGTTCTGTTTTTCGAATATGTAGCCCCTACTGCCTCCGGAATGTGACCTATTTTTCAGCAAAATTTCAACTTTGGGCCACATGTTATAAAATCCCAAAACTAGGATCAAAAAACGGAAAGCAGTCTTATAAACCTTTATAAGTTCCCTATTTGTCCCCAAAATATTTTCCCAACCCCGACTGAAATGTGGACCCTATGGTTAAAATTGTAAAAAATTCCATTTTTGGGATTTCGCCTAAATTTTTAGGAATTGCGGGATTCCCTTTGACCTTTTGACAAGTTTTTTTACACTTTGTAATTTGGAAGTACAAATTTAAAAAACGTTGAAAATTTCATTGAGCTTTGTTAATAAATAATGATTTTATTACATATTACATATTTATTGAGTTTCTAAAACTAAAATTTGTATAAAAATTTTAATAGGATTGCAAATCTTAGAAACAATATGATCTACATTTATTCCGAACAACTTTTTTGTTTAATTTTTGGTCTTACAAAAAAAATTTCAAGTCTATATCTCAATTAGATTCAAAAATATGCCAGTTTTATAACTCAGTTCTTTAAAAAAAAATTTCACTTTTTCATATTTTAGTATAAAATGTGACTAAGTCAGAACCATAGAATAAACGCATAGAACGGAAGGAGAGAGGAAAAAGTTACTCTCTTTTCACACATAGGGGTGATACAAAAACAAAATACATGGAATACATTCGCATGAAGTAGGTTTTTGACAACAGACTTAGATTTTTGCCTCTCAGTTACCTATCTAGTTGTTGTATATGGTCAGAACCATTGATTTGCTGTTGAATAAAATATTAAAAAAATTTATAAAAAAAAAAATCTGAAAATGTGCAATATTTTCAGATCTCAATATAATTGAGATATTGACTTGAATGTTTTCTTTGTAAAACCAAAAATTAACGTAAGCATGTTTTTTTCAAGACCTAGCCGATCGCTTTCCAAAAATATATATAAAATCTTTGAAATCGGATGGGAAACAAAAAATGGCACGTGTTTTAAAATTTTACATGTCGAGCTCGGAAATACTTATAGTTTTTCTCGATCAGTTTGTTTTATTGAAATAGCCGAATTCTTATAGTTACAAATTCAAAACTTCATAAAACTTTTCTTTTGAAAATACTTTTGAAATTGTTTAATTTGTTATAAAGAGAACTATTTGTCAAAATCGGTTGAAAAATTACAGAGTTATGGTAGTTTAATGTCAGAATTCTCCCCATATATTTTTTTTACATGTCTAGGAAAGCTGCTTTAGTATGATTTTTCATTAGATATTACTGAAAAACTCCCTCTGTATTAGCCGTTATGTGCTATCACTTAATAAAATTCCATTCACTGTACCGCATTTAGTTCTAAAGCTAAAATGCCGAGTGAGAGAATCACATTAACATAAACCCGCAGAAACACAAAATATAGTAGAAATGAAAAAAAAGAAAAAACCACAAAATCCAACCCATCTCTGCCACCATACACACAAAGTAAAAGCCGCAAAAGCTATAGTAAGTAGTAGGTACTTGTAGCTATGAAATTCACTCGTATGCTTTATAGCTTTTACTTTGCTTGCTTGGCTAGGCCACAAACTAACATGACCAACTCATCATGGCAAAAACTTACTTAAGCAGCGAGCCAGCAAATAAACCCGCCAAGTCATACAGGCTGCTTAACTCAAGCCCAAAAGACATTTAGAGCCTACTTGCCAGCCTGTTACTATATTATAGAGTAGAGTAAAGTAAAATTAATCAGAAGTCACTATGAATTACAAATGCAAAATGCGTGCGATAAATTACTGCGAAATTCAACAAACAACAATTGTGTGTGTTTATGTCTGTGAGTGTTTAAAAAACGTATGCGAGCAACAAACCGTTCGTCCGTCTGTGCGTTTTGTCTTGATTGTGCTGGTTTTACATAAATACTTAAAGGTAAAGCTTACACACCGATCAAAAGAGATGAGAGCTTTAAAGTCCACTACTAGACCACAAACAGCAACTATAGCAACAACAAGACAGCGATTATAAGGTAATGATAATAACAATAATAAAATGTTTTTTTGCTGTTTCTGTTGTTCTTGTTATTGTTTTGTTTTGTTATGCTTTTAAACACAAATTCTAAATAATAATAATAAAGAATACAGAATGGTAATAAGTCAACGAAATACACTGGGGGAAAGGAAATACTGCCATGATAACTTTCAATGTTCCATTAGCATTCTACATAAATGTGGCTGAATTTGGCTGATGCCGGGTTGAATTTCCTCTTTCAATGCAAGGGTGATTATGGACTTGTTGACTTTGAACTTTGACTTCAAATAACTGTATTAAAAGAGATATAATGGTGTTAAATCACATTATCTAGAGGACCTATTTTGATCACAGGAACGACAGAGTACCAAGAAATGTCTCATGCTGTAATTGAACTTTTTGAATTTCCCGCCTCCCAACTAAGAGTTCCTGTAAACTGGCATCTGTAGATTGACTCTAGTTTGATTTAGACAGCCACTGATATCAAACTATAGAGTAACTTGAGAATATGGAAAAAAGTAAACTTCGTTTGGGAAACCATAAATAAGCTTGATAAATACGATGGGAATTCTGCACCATCAATTTAAATGGTAAAAAAGTGGTTTATTGAATTTTGTAGTGACGGTCCAAGATGACGAACGTTCTGGACGCCCAGTTGAAACAATTGAAAAAATTCACGTACCTCAATGGGGCAGAATCAAAATTTTTTGGAAATAATTCTGGCATTTTTATACCCTACACCACCATAGTGGGGAGGGTATTATGCGTTTGTGCAGATGTTTGTAACGCCCAAAAATATTAGTCTAACACCCACCTTAAAGTATACCGATCGACTTAGAATCACTTTCTGAGTCGATTAGGCGAAGTCCGTCCGTCCGTATGGTCGGCTGGCTGGCTGGCTGTCCATGTAAACCTTGTGCGCAGAGTACAGGTCGCAATTTTGAAGATATTTCGATGAAATTTGATACATATTATTTTTTCGGCTCAAGGACCAAGCCTATTGAAACTGGTAGAAATCGGTCCATTATTTCACCTAGCCCCCATACAAATGTCCTCCCGAAATTGGACTTTATCGGTCATAAATGTTTAATTTATACATGTATCTCCACAAATTCCGATCCAAATAAGTTTTATATACACAAAATTCATGTCACCAAATTTTGTTACGATCTGTCCATAATTAGTCATAGCTCCCATATTGACCCGCTTCCGAAAATCACTTTAACGCGCATAAATCGCTTAAAAATGTTGGCAAACACACAAAATTCAACATAGCTAACTTTAATATAGACATAAATCACACGACCTAATTTCATGGTGATCGGTCCATAATTGGTCATAGCCCCCATATAAGGTCCACTTCCGAAAATCACTCAAAAATATAAATTATTGAAATTTTAAAAGAAAATTGTTTTTTTCTCTTTTACTTAGTGTAGGGCATTATATGGTCGGGCTTGACCGACCATACTTTCTTACTTGTTTTATTTAATTTTTTTTTCTTGTATAAATTTTTTTAATATCTTATTCAACAAGAAGTCAATGGTTTTGACTTGTTGTTAATTTTATACTAAAATATGAAAAATTGTAATATTTTTAAAGGACTGAGTTTTAAAGTTACATATTTTTCAATCTAATTGAGATGTTGACTTGAATTTTTTAATACCAAAAATTAACTTATCCAAACATAAAAGATAGTCCAGAATAAATGTGGATTAAATTGTTACTAATATTTGCAATCCTATTAAAATTTTGGCACAAATTTTAGTTTTAGAAACTCAATAAATATGTAAAATGTGATAAAATCTTTATTTTTTAACAGAACTCAATGAAATTTTCAACGAGATTTTAATTTATCATTCTAAATAACAAGGTTTAAAAAACTTGTCAAAAGGTTAAAGGGAATCCCGCAATTCCTAAAAATTGGAGGGAAAATCCCAAAAATGGTATTTTTTTACAATTTTGCCCTTCCTTCGGGGCTGTCAAAATACTTTAGGGATAAATAAGGAACACACCAAGATTTCCAAAGCTGATTTCCATTTTCTGATCCCAGATTTGGGATTTTAGAACATGTGGCTCAAAGTTGAAATTTTGATAAAAAAAACAAGTAAGAGAGCTATATTCGGCTGTGCTGAATCTTATATACCCTTCACCAAATTATACTTTAAAATAAATTTTTTTAAATATTTTTAGGTAAACAAAATTTAATTTTTATTTAATTGTTTTTAAATTTTTTTTTTTTGAAATTGTTATTTAATTTTTTTTAAAATTTTATTTTTTTTGGGAAAAAAATTTGTGACAAAAAAATTTTTTTGATGAAAAAATAATTCGGGTTAAAAAATATTTTTCCCGATTTTGACCATTGTAGGTCCAACTTACTATAGCCTTATCTACATCGTTGCAATGGACTTTGAAATATCTATCATTAGATATCCATATTGTCTATATTAATGACCAGAAATAGATCAAAAATAGGTCAAAAATCGAAGTTGTCCCGGTTTTTTGCTCATATCTCCGTTATTTATGGACCGATTTTGCTGATTTTAAATAGCAAACTTCTCGAAAGCATGTCTGACAGAATTATTGAAGATTTGGATCCCGAAGATATCTGGGGTATTTAGAAAATTGATTTCAACAGACAGACAGACAGACGGACATGGCTTAGTCGACTCCGCTATCTATAAGGATCCAGAATATATATACTTTATAGGGTCGGAAATGAAAAATGTAGAAATTACAAACGGAATTACAAACTTATATATACCCTTCTCACGAAGATGATGGGTATTAAAATAGGTCAAATTCCGAAGGACGTAAGGGCGGCATATTCGAAAAATAGAACACATTTGACTTGAATGTTTTCTTTGTAAAACCAAAAATTAACGTAAGCATGTTTTTTTCAAGACCTAGCCGATCGCTTTCCAAAAATATATATAAAATCTTTGAAATCGGATGGGAAACAAAAAATGGCACGTGTTTTAAAATTTTACATGTCGAGCTCGGAAATACTTATAGTTTTTCTCGATCAGTTTGTTTTATTGAAATAGCCGAATTCTTATAGTTACAAATTCAAAACTTCATAAAACTTTTCTTTTGAAAATACTTTTGAAATTGTTTAATTTGTTATAAAGAGAACTATTTGTCAAAATCGGTTGAAAAATTACAGAGTTATGGTAGTTTAATGTCAGAATTCTCCCCATATATTTTTTTTACATGTCTAGGAAAGCTGCTTTAGTATGATTTTTCATTAGATATTACTGAAAAACTCCCTCTGTATTAGCCGTTATGTGCTATCACTTAATAAAATTCCATTCACTGTACCGCATTTAGTTCTAAAGCTAAAATGCCGAGTGAGAGAATCACATTAACATAAACCCGCAGAAACACAAAATATAGTAGAAATGAAAAAAAAGAAAAAACCACAAAATCCAACCCATCTCTGCCACCATACACACAAAGTAAAAGCCGCAAAAGCTATAGTAAGTAGTAGGTACTTGTAGCTATGAAATTCACTCGTATGCTTTATAGCTTTTACTTTGCTTGCTTGGCTAGGCCACAAACTAACATGACCAACTCATCATGGCAAAAACTTACTTAAGCAGCGAGCCAGCAAATAAACCCGCCAAGTCATACAGGCTGCTTAACTCAAGCCCAAAAGACATTTAGAGCCTACTTGCCAGCCTGTTACTATATTATAGAGTAGAGTAAAGTAAAATTAATCAGAAGTCACTATGAATTACAAATGCAAAATGCGTGCGATAAATTACTGCGAAATTCAACAAACAACAATTGTGTGTGTTTATGTCTGTGAGTGTTTAAAAAACGTATGCGAGCAACAAACCGTTCGTCCGTCTGTGCGTTTTGTCTTGATTGTGCTGGTTTTACATAAATACTTAAAGGTAAAGCTTACACACCGATCAAAAGAGATGAGAGCTTTAAAGTCCACTACTAGACCACAAACAGCAACTATAGCAACAACAAGACAGCGATTATAAGGTAATGATAATAACAATAATAAAATGTTTTTTTGCTGTTTCTGTTGTTCTTGTTATTGTTTTGTTTTGTTATGCTTTTAAACACAAATTCTAAATAATAATAATAAAGAATACAGAATGGTAATAAGTCAACGAAATACACTGGGGGAAAGGAAATACTGCCATGATAACTTTCAATGTTCCATTAGCATTCTACATAAATGTGGCTGAATTTGGCTGATGCCGGGTTGAATTTCCTCTTTCAATGCAAGGGTGATTATGGACTTGTTGACTTTGAACTTTGACTTCAAATAACTGTATTAAAAGAGATATAATGGTGTTAAATCACATTATCTAGAGGACCTATTTTGATCACAGGAACGACAGAGTACCAAGAAATGTCTCATGCTGTAATTGAACTTTTTGAATTTCCCGCCTCCCAACTAAGAGTTCCTGTAAACTGGCATCTGTAGATTGACTCTAGTTTGATTTAGACAGCCACTGATATCAAACTATAGAGTAACTTGAGAATATGGAAAAAAGTAAACTTCGTTTGGGAAACCATAAATAAGCTTGATAAATACGATGGGAATTCTGCACCATCAATTTAAATGGTAAAAAAGTGGTTTATTGAATTTTGTAGTGACGGTCCAAGATGACGAACGTTCTGGACGCCCAGTTGAAACAATTGAAAAAATTCACGTACCTCAATGGGGCAGAATCAAAATTTTTTGGAAATAATTCTGGCATTTTTATACCCTACACCACCATAGTGGGGAGGGTATTATGCGTTTGTGCAGATGTTTGTAACGCCCAAAAATATTAGTCTAACACCCACCTTAAAGTATACCGATCGACTTAGAATCACTTTCTGAGTCGATTAGGCGAAGTCCGTCCGTCCGTATGGTCGGCTGGCTGGCTGGCTGTCCATGTAAACCTTGTGCGCAGAGTACAGGTCGCAATTTTGAAGATATTTCGATGAAATTTGATACATATTATTTTTTCGGCTCAAGGACCAAGCCTATTGAAACTGGTAGAAATCGGTCCATTATTTCACCTAGCCCCCATACAAATGTCCTCCCGAAATTGGACTTTATCGGTCATAAATGTTTAATTTATACATGTATCTCCACAAATTCCGATCCAAATAAGTTTTATATACACAAAATTCATGTCACCAAATTTTGTTACGATCTGTCCATAATTAGTCATAGCTCCCATATTGACCCGCTTCCGAAAATCACTTTAACGCGCATAAATCGCTTAAAAATGTTGGCAAACACACAAAATTCAACATAGCTAACTTTAATATAGACATAAATCACACGACCTAATTTCATGGTGATCGGTCCATAATTGGTCATAGCCCCCATATAAGGTCCACTTCCGAAAATCACTCAAAAATATAAATTATTGAAATTTTAAAAGAAAATTGTTTTTTTCTCTTTTACTTAGTGTAGGGCATTATATGGTCGGGCTTGACCGACCATACTTTCTTACTTGTTTTATTTAATTTTTTTTTCTTGTATAAATTTTTTTAATATCTTATTCAACAAGAAGTCAATGGTTTTGACTTGTTGTTAATTTTATACTAAAATATGAAAAATTGTAATATTTTTAAAGGACTGAGTTTTAAAGTTACATATTTTTCAATCTAATTGAGATGTTGACTTGAATTTTTTAATACCAAAAATTAACTTATCCAAACATAAAAGATAGTCCAGAATAAATGTGGATTAAATTGTTACTAATATTTGCAATCCTATTAAAATTTTGGCACAAATTTTAGTTTTAGAAACTCAATAAATATGTAAAATGTGATAAAATCTTTATTTTTTAACAGAACTCAATGAAATTTTCAACGAGATTTTAATTTATCATTCTAAATAACAAGGTTTAAAAAACTTGTCAAAAGGTTAAAGGGAATCCCGCAATTCCTAAAAATTGGAGGGAAAATCCCAAAAATGGTATTTTTTTACAATTTTGCCCTTCCTTCGGGGCTGTCAAAATACTTTAGGGATAAATAAGGAACACACCAAGATTTCCAAAGCTGATTTCCATTTTCTGATCCCAGATTTGGGATTTTAGAACATGTGGCTCAAAGTTGAAATTTTGATAAAAAAAACAAGTAAGAGAGCTATATTCGGCTGTGCTGAATCTTATATACCCTTCACCAAATTATACTTTAAAATAAATTTTTTTAAATATTTTTAGGTAAACAAAATTTAATTTTTATTTAATTGTTTTTAAATTTTTTTTTTTTGAAATTGTTATTTAATTTTTTTTAAAATTTTATTTTTTTTGGGAAAAAAATTTGTGACAAAAAAATTTTTTTGATGAAAAAATAATTCGGGTTAAAAAATATTTTTCCCGATTTTGACCATTGTAGGTCCAACTTACTATAGCCTTATCTACATCGTTGCAATGGACTTTGAAATATCTATCATTAGATATCCATATTGTCTATATTAATGACCAGAAATAGATCAAAAATAGGTCAAAAATCGAAGTTGTCCCGGTTTTTTGCTCATATCTCCGTTATTTATGGACCGATTTTGCTGATTTTAAATAGCAAACTTCTCGAAAGCATGTCTGACAGAATTATTGAAGATTTGGATCCCGAAGATATCTGGGGTATTTAGAAAATTGATTTCAACAGACAGACAGACAGACGGACATGGCTTAGTCGACTCCGCTATCTATAAGGATCCAGAATATATATACTTTATAGGGTCGGAAATGAAAAATGTAGAAATTACAAACGGAATTACAAACTTATATATACCCTTCTCACGAAGATGATGGGTATTAAAATAGGTCAAATTCCGAAGGACGTAAGGGCGGCATATTCGAAAAATAGAACACATTTTTTACACCAAAATGTTCTCCATAACGACAACTTACAGAAAAACATAAAATTGTTATATGTTCTTAAAGAAAGTTTTCTTTTTTAATAAAAAAGAATTAAGTCACCCTTTCACCCAGAAAACAGCAAAATACTATTTTTTTAATTTTTATATTGAAAATCGTTTATTTTGGGATCCATAATTGATATTGCCCTGAGAGCTTCTATGATAATGGTAATTTAGATGTCCAGCTAACAAAAAAAAATTCAATTCGGTTCAAAACTACGCCCTACATTTTTAAAAAAGAGGACCAAGGGGTGGCAAAATTTTAAAATTTAAATTTTCAAATGCCTATAACTCGGAAATTATATGAGAGAAATAGCACACATAAGCATGTGTTTTCAAGACCTAGCCGAGCGCTTTCCAAAAATATTAAAAACTTTGAAATCGGATAGAAAAAATGCCACGACTATTAAAATAATACATGACGAAGGTGCATTTTTAGGGCCATTTTTTATAATTTGCTATGCCCACGTAATATTTTATTCCGATCGGATCAGACGTTTAGAAATGACGCATTTATTTCCAAAAACTTTTGATTCTGTTCCACTGTGCAGTTGGAGATTGAAAGTGAGAGAGATTGTGGAAGCCATGTAAGGTACACCGAGGTTTCAATATTGAATGATCACTTGGGTATGAAAAAGCTATCCCCAAGGTGCTCACAAGCCACCACAAACGCTATCGTGTGACAACTTCGCAGGAGTGTTTCGAGTTGAAGGACCATAATATGGACCAGTTATTGCGCCGTTTCGTAACCGTGGATGAAACGTGCATCAGAATCACTTTTTGAGTCGATCAAACAATGTCCGTCTATCCGTCTTGCTGGCTGGCTGTCCATGATCAAATTTAACTCATGCATCTTTTTCGGCTCAAGCACGAAGTCTACTGAAACTGGACCATTATTTCGCCTAGTCCTAATATAAATTTCCTCCCAAAATAGAACTATAACCTTTACAAATACTTGATTTTTCTAGATATCCACACAAATTTTCAACAAATTAATTTTATATACAAGTAAATCAAACCTATGAAATTTTTACGGATCGATTCATAATTGACTATTGACGAAATGTTTGCGTAAAATGTGTTGAAGATAAACTAATTAGAAGTTATTGAGGATAAATCATGATTTTGACTACAAAAAATCATGTTGCTAGTGCAAAATGCGTAGACATAACTTATGTGTGGAAAAGCACACCTAAAGGTAATCAACGTAAGTTTTTATGAGGGTGATATAAAGGTTAAAAACCATCACATTTTTACCAAAAATGTAATTTCTCTGAAATTCTTTCCAGTAAAACTTAAATATCTGATATTTAAACTACTACAACCTTTTTCTCTCTGTGTATTTCGACCTGTGTTTTAAACCTAAAAGGTTTTTCCATTTGTTTAATAATAAAAAAAATAAACTATTTTTTTTATTTGTTGTTTTCGTTGATATTCAATTGAATACGGAGCAATGTCAGTCATTTACTTTAAAGTCATGTTCATCGTTCGCAAAGATAGACCTTTTAAGTATATGATACTTTTGTTTCTTGCTTTGTCTCTACAATACTATTTTATTATTTTTAAGAGCCATTGTAGGTTTTGAATACTAATTTCAATTATTCTTTATGATTTCTGTTAAGTTTTTATTTCTTTTTCTTTATTTTTTTTTTATTATCAGTTATTTTTTTTTGTATTTTATGTTTTGTTTCATTTCTCAAGATGAGGCGGTAAAATAGCTTTTTTTGTTGATGTTGCTGGCTTGTACTTATTCGTTTGTGGCAAACAAAATAAACCGACCGCCGACATTTTGACATTTAAGTGTGTTGTTATTAAGCAAATGAAATGACAATGTCAGTTAGTTTGGCGCATTTTGAATAATTGTAGACCTACCCAATGGTTGAAGGGTACTTCATGACTTACAACAAGATGTGTTGTATTCATGAGGCACAAACTAAATACTTCTTTACAAGCTATAGAAAAAAAAAACTATTGTATTGATGTACGGCCAAAGAGCAAAAAAAAAGTCTCCTTGAATTTGTAAGTTACGTTTAAAGGAAAATTGTGGGTACTAGAGAAATAAGAACTCCCACGTTTACAATGCTTAGGAATATCTGGGTATTTTTGTGGAAATATATTGATTAGTTAATATTCAAAGAAGTGTTTTCTAAATAGTTTTATGGCTAAGCAAAAGAAAATAAACTAAAGTTTATTATTAGAAAATAAAAAGGTCCTAAATAATAAAATTTTAAATTTCAACACTGGCGGCTAAGAGTGCCTACCACTTCTTTGTATAAAGCTATGTGCCAAAACCTTATATTTCGTCACTATAGCATCAATACAGAATATTTTGACATAAAAAAAAAATTTAAACACGTACCATTTTATTGTTTCCCCCTCCGATTTTAATGATTTTTATATTTTTGGGTCTCGCTCGGCCGTCTTCAAAATTATTGCAAACTTCAAAAATATTGCAATAAAATATAAAAAGTGCAATATTTTTTGAAGGACGGAGTTTTGAAGTGGTCTATTTTTCAATCTAATTGAGATATTGACTTGAAAATTGTTTTTGTAAGACTAAAAATTAACTTATCTAAACAAAAAAAAAAATAGTTCGGAATAAATGCGGTTCAAATCGTTCCTAATATTTGCAATCCTATAAAAATGTTGATATAAATTTTAGTTTTAGAAACTCAATAAATAGGTAATATGTAATAAAATCTTTATTTATTAACAAAATTCAATGAAATTTTTAACGTTTTTTAAAATTGTTATTCTAAATAACAAAGTGTAAAAAAACTTGTCAGAAAATCCCAAAAATTGTATTTCTTTAGGGGATGGGAAAATACTTTGGGAGTAAATAGGGAATACATCAAGAATTCTAAAGGTGCTTTTTTTCTGATCCCATCTTTGGGATTTTTGAATATGTGGCCCAAATTTAAAATTTTGATAAAAAAATACTTCAAATTCCGAAGAGAGTACAGGCGACATATTCGAAAAGTTGGACACGTTTTTTATACCAAAATGTTCTCCGTAAAGATAGCTTACAGAAAATCATAAAATTGTTATATGCTCTTACAGAAAGTTTTTTTTAATAAAAATAGAGTTAAGTCATATTTTCGCCCAAAAAAACAGCAAAAACCTACTATTTTTGGAATTTTTAAATTAAAAATCGTTTATTTTTGGATCCATAATTATAATTGATATTGCTCTCAAATCTTTTATACATTATTAGCAATTTAGCTTTCTAACTAACAAAAAAACTCGAGGCCATTCGATACAAAACTACGACCTGTGTTTTTAAAAAGCCTACCAAGGCGCAGTGTGAGGTTTTAACAATTTTGCTTATCAAAATACAATTTTTTTTTTTTTTTTTAAAGAATTTTAAATAGAATTGATTGATAACATTCCCAACTTCCAACATTAACAACTGTATTTATACCCTACACCACCATAGTGGGGAGGGTATAATGCGTTTGTTCAGATGTTTATAACGCCCAAAAATATTGGTCTAACACCCACCTTAAAGTATACCGAACGACTTCAGAATCACTTTCTGAGTCGATTAAACGATGTCCGTCCGTCTGGCTGGCTGTCCATGTAAACCTTGTGCGCAGAGTACAGGTCGAAATTTTGGAGATATTTCGATAAAATTTGGTAAATACCCAAGGCCCAAAGACGAAGCCTATTGAAACTGCCTGAAATCGGTCCATTATTTCAAATAGCCGCCATACAAATGTCCTCGGTCATAAATGTTTAATTTATAAATGTATCTCCACAAATTGCGCTCCAAATAAGTTTTATATATACAAAATTTATGTCAGCAAATTTTTTTACTATCGGTCCATAATTAGTCATAGCTCCCATATAGACCCGCTTCCGAAAATCACTTTAACTTGCATAAATCGCTTAAAAATGTTGGTATACTCACAAAATTCAACATAAATAACTTTCATATAGACATAAATCACACGACCTAATTTTATGGTGATCGGTCCATAATTGGTCATAGCCCCCATATAAGGCCCACTTCCGAAAATCACTCAAAAATATAAATTATATAATTAAATAAAAACCTTATCTGTCTTCTTACAGAATCAACCAAAAAAATCTGCCCCAACTTGCCTCTCCACATTTGCCGATCCAAAAACTGATCATGGGTTCAGGTATTTCGCGCCAACAAATTTTTGACTATAGGTTGCAATTTTAAAGACAATTCGACAAAATTAGACACAAACTTTTATATTGCCCCAAAAACTAAGCCTGTTGAATTTGCTCTGATAAATATCTTAATTATAAGCATATCCAAACCAAATTCAGCACAAATAAGTTTTATATATGCTCAAATGATCCCACCAAATTTTGCGACGATCGGTCCACAATTCATCATACCTCCTATATATGGACTATTCTCGAAAATATGATGCAATACAAATAAGTTTCATATCAAAATAAACCTGTTTATAATCACTCGATGTAGGGTATCATAGGTCAGGTTTGCCCAACCACACTTTCTTACTTGTTTTTTAATGATTATAATGTAATATAAAATTTTTTTCTTATATGGGAAGTGGGCGTGAGAGTCGTCCAATTCCGCCCATTTTTTTACAGAAGTTGTGAAGTTAGTCATATATTATTTGTACCAAAATGCGTGACTGTAGCTTTATTTATTACCGAGTTATGAATTTTGATAAGCTAGAATGTCAGAACCTCACACTTTGCAAGGTATGGAAAAATTGTTAAATTTCAATTTTGAAATGCTTATAACTCGCAAATTATAAGAGATAAATAGTACAGACCTAGCCGAGCGCTTTAAAAAAATATAAAAGTCTTTGAAATCCGATGGAAAACAAAACAATGGCAAATTTTACATGTCAAAAGTACCCTATATTGAGCCCTTATAGCGCCGCCCCTGGAGAATTTGTAGAATTTGTAAGATTTTATAGCGATCGGGCTTAGAAATGTCAGATTTATTTCCAAAATTATGTGAAAAATCGATGTTCTAAATAAAAATCTATTTTTTAGTGAAAAATCAATTTTTAGTGAAAAATCAATTTTTAGTGAAAAATCAATTTTTTAGTGAAAAATCAATTTTGTTAGCGAAAAATCTATTTTTAGTGAAAAATCAATTTTTTAGTAAAAAGTCTATTTTTTAGTGAAAAATCTATATTTTAGTGAAAAATCAATTTTTTAGTGAAAAATCCATTTTTTGTGAAAAATCACTTTATTAGTGAAAAATCTATTATTTAGTGAAAAATCAATTTTTTAGTGAAAAATCTATTTTTTTAGTGAAAAATCAATTTTTTAGTAAAAAGTCAATTTTTTTAGTGAAAAATCTATATTATAGTGAAAAATAATTTTTTTAGTGAAAAATCAATTTTTTAGTGAAATATCTGTTTTTTAGTGAAAAATCAATATTTTAATTAAAAATCAGTTTTTTAGTGAAAAAAAATTTATTTGTGAAAAATCTTTTTTTTATATTCACTATAAAATGAATTTTCACTAAAAATGGATTTTTCACTAAAAAAAGATTTTTCACTAAAAATAGACTTTTCACAAAAAAAATTTTTTTCACTAAAAAACTGATTTTTAATTAAAATATTGATTTTTCACTAAAAAACAGATATTTCACTAAAAAATTGATTTTTCACTAAAAAATCCATTTTATAGTGAAAAATCCATGTTTTAGTGAAAAATTCATTTTTTAGTGAAAAATTCATTTTTTAGTGAAAAAATAATTTTTTAGTGAAAAAATCACTTTTTTAATGAAAAATACATTTTTTAGTGAAAAATAATTTTTTTAGTGAAAAATCCAATTTTTAGTGAAAAATCCATTTTTTAGTGAAATATTAATTTTTATGAAGAATAAATTTTTTAGTAAAAAATAATTTTTTTCTTCAAAAATCTATTTTTTTCTAATGAAAAATCTCTACCATGGACTCTATGAACCTAACAGTTGCTAATTTATGAACGCTCTGAAGGTTTTTCAAAATTGTTAAATGTTTGGTTAATAAAAGTTTACTTAAGCTCACTTAAACATACGTAAATGCTAGAAAGAACGAAAAAGCGCGCTGATTGGTCAGTTCTGTGCAGCTTACAAAAACAACAACAATTCGGTCATAAATAACATATATAAGAATTATATATAAGAATTTTTTTACAAGGTGTGTAATTTCCATGCGTTATTTTATAGTATAATAAACAATTAGATATAATGTTTTATATATCAATGGAAAGGTAATGAAATGTAGTTTTTAAAAATATTTAGTTTTTGGACACTTCTTAATAGTTTTTAGATGAAAATTAATAAAATGTAAAATAAATATTTTTAAGAGAAATAACTATTGCAATGTCGGATATAATTAAATTTTAAAATTATTTAGTTTTGATTTTCAATAACTCATCAGCAATCTGCAATAACGTACAAACGTTAAATGAATAAGTTAATTTTAATTGAACAATTTTCATTAGATAATAACCTTCAATAACATAAAATTTTGTAAATGTAAATTTTTTGCTCACAAAAGATTTGGAAAATATTTGTGTACTTTTAAAATCCATCTCCTATATTAGTTATTTTGTTAGCTAAAATAAATAAAATTAATTTAACTATTTAATGCAAAACAAACTAATTATAATAATTACTTTATCCATAGCCCTTTCTATATTTGCATACAAATTTTAAATAATATTATATGTAACTCGTTTTATACTTTGACTTAAACAAATACAAAACACCAAGAAATAATTATATTTATTTTATTTCTTAAGGCTCAAACATTAACTTAGCAAAGGAGTTTTTTGTTCCAACTTTTCTGTGCTCATTACTAAACGACTGACTACCCCTGTTAAAATGTTCTGCTGCAGCTTATAAATACTTTATAATTAGAATTGTATGTCTGCATAACTATTTGTTTAATCCCTGGGTGAAATTTATAAAACAGGAAAAAAAAAACTTGGATTCAAAGCTAAACAGGAAAGTAAACTATCAACCCTTTTAAAACTTGGAAGTTATTAGGAGAAAATTAGGTAAACAGAAACCTTTTGATCTTGTTTATGAAATAACTAAGTTTTGCTGAATTTTTTTTTGTATAAATAAATACTACTAAATAACAATATATAATTATAATTGAGCATGTAATTTTTTTAATATGAAATCTGGAATATTTATGAAAATATTTTGTTTTTAGAGGTTTATAAGCAAAATCTTCAAGTTGATGAAATAGAAAAATTTATTTGTATTACAATATTACACAAATGTTTTTAACCCCTATTAACACGAAGTCTGGTTATGTGTTAACTAATAGCTATACTGTCGGTTAAAATTATTTTTGTATGAAAACTGTCATTATAAGTTATAATTTATATCTATTAGTTAACACATAACTAGACTTCGCGTTAATGAGGGTAAGTATAATTCTGAAATGAGTTCGTATTTGTAAAGTTACAAAATTCGCAAATACAAAACACAATCAACATCTGAATAGCTTCTAAAATTCCAAGCCTTTCAAAATCTTACCGGATAAGAGAACGAGATCTTTCAAAGTGAATCGCCGTAAAAATCGATTAAATTGATGACCTCTGACTGATGACCATTGCAGCAATTATTCCCTATCCCATATTTTAAACATCTCCATTTGGGTATAAAATATTCAGCCATCCCATTTTCTAAAGAATATGATTGGAGATTAAACCAGAAATACACCCACCCTCTGGAAGCTAAATTCATCATTGATCGACCTACATATATGCCAGCGATAACAAGCTACAGACAAGACTACAAGATTATTTACTATCCTGGAAAGGCATATATTATGAGATGTCTGATAACCTGCAAAGATATACAGTGATTCATTTGGAGGTTTTCTGTTTATTTGTTTTTTTTTCTGTCATCTCATATTTATTCAGTATTGTTTAACATTTCATCCTGGAAAAACTCACACCGAAAATGGACGTTCTGTGATTTTTCGCTGTGATTTCGAGCAATAATTGCTTTATTGAGAAATCGTTTTTGTGATCAGTTTATTTTGCATTCTGGTCCTGTCAACTGACCCCCTAGATCATTTGATATCACACCTGTGGATTTTATTCAGTGGTTTTATATAAAATAATTCGCGAGATACTGCTACAGATACTGGAAAGATCCATAATTCGTGGGCTATCGGCTGCAATACTGGGAAACGTGGACCTTCCGAATAGACCACCTACAGCATAGTCGCAGTCAAGATTTGAATGAAATTATGCTTAACTGGTAAATGTCAGAGATTTGACTTTCCGGTCGTAACAAAAATTCCGACACCCACTTATATTTTAATAAGTGTTTTATTTAAATAAATTAATAACATGATCCTTGAGCTATCTCCAGACTTGTGTTGAAGAAATATATTTAGTAGAACCATTTAACCCGTACACAATACATCAAATTCCGGTAGAAGTCGAAATTTCGTGTTGCTTCATTCAGATGGTAATTTGCTTGACACAACGAATACCAAAGTTTTCCCTTAATCATCACACCATCTATTTTGTTGAAAAATTCAGCAGTGGACACCATTTCTAAAATAATTTATTTAGAACATCTAGACAACCTCCTATCGGCCCAATAGTAGCAATAAGTATATCGTCCTATACATTAGTACGAGATTCCAATATTTATGCTAAGGGATATCTAAGATAAAGATGAGTTGTAAGAAATGGTTCAGTATGGAGTCATGTGACATATTAATTATCATCCGGATATTGGACATTTAATCTGTTACCATTATAACAAATGTCCGATCAAGCAATTACAAATGTTTTTTCAAAATATAGACCTATTGCCAAAGTTAAACATCTTCTATTTTCGAATATCATAAGTGTTTGATTGTCGATTTCTAGCTACAAACTGAAAGTCCTTTAAATTTAAACCTTCTGTGATTTTATCTCCTATATTTTAAAGTAAGAACAAGTCCTTCAATTTATCTAAGGCAGATAGCAGTGAGATCGCTCGGCTGTTTCTAATCTGAGCCGGTTCCAAAACAGCTTACCAACAGCTTCTCCTTCCATCCTTCAGTAAACTATCCTATATTTATGCCTTGAGGAGGGATGATTACCAGAAATCTCCATGTGACAAATATAACATAATTCAAAATGCCATCATTTCCGCTGGGTCTTAAAAATGGTGCCATTCAAGCAAAAAAAAATTTTAATTTTTGTCTCGGATTTTATTTTTCGAACATGACTTTGGTCAAGCTGTGACTGGGAGATTTGTTAGATAAATATTTTTTTTCTCCCTAAGTTAGATGCTATTGATAAGGACAACATGTGTAAAATAATTGAACTACTTTATGCGACATTTCCTTTTCCATTGTATTTCTTTTCGTGGGATTATCTAAAGTCAAATTTCTATGCAAATAAACCAACAGCCGCTTGTGTCTTGAAGGAGTAAATTCAATTCATCATCCAAATGCAAAAACAAGTAAGAAAGACCATACTTTTTTATATGGTCAAGCCCGACCATATAATACCCTACACTAAGTAAAAGAGCAAAAATATTTTTCTTTCAAAATTTCAATAATTTATATTGTTGAATGATTTTCGGAAGTGGACCTTATATGGGGGCTATGACCAATTATGGACCGATCACCATGAAATTAGGTCGCGTGATTTGTGTCTATATGAAAGTTTACTATGTTGAATTTTATGAATATACCAACATTTTTAAGCGATTTATGAACGTTGAAGTGATTTTCGGAAGCGGGTCTATATGGGAGCTATGACTAATTATGGACCGATCGTAACAAAATTTGGTGACATGAATTTTTTATATATAAAACTTAATTGGAGCGCAATTTGTGGAGATACATTTATTAATTAAACATTAATGACCGATAAAGTCCAATTTCGGAAGGACATTTGTATGGGGGCTAGGTGAAATAATGGACCGATTTCAGCAAGTTTCAATAGGCTGGATCCTAATATATATAAATAATATGTACCGAATTTGATTGAAATATCTTCAAAATTGCGACCTGTACTCTGCGCACAATGTTTACATGGACAGCCAGTCAGCCAGCCTACCAGACGGACGGACGGACATCGTTTAATCGACTCAGAAAGTGATTCTAACTCGATCGGTATACTTTAAGGTGGATCTTAGACTAATAGTTTTGGGCGTTACAAACATCTGCACAAACGCTTTATACCCTCCCCACTATGGTGGTGTAGGGTATAAAAATATGTCACAAAAGACATCATGTGTATGTCAATCCTGGAAATATTTAGTCAAAATTTCAGATAACCGCTGTGAGAATATATTTGCTTCCTGAATCTGTAGTACTCAACAACTTTTATCTGAGCTTTTTCTTCTCTGAGGCAGTCTCAACCAATCGAATCTGACAAAGAGGATCTCTTAAAAATGCCAGCAAATATCTTTACTTGTCGAAATTTTCTGTGCAATATCTTTCTACAAATACCATAATTACTCTTTGTATTATTTTCGGATAACCGCTTTGAACATAAAATATCATTATTTGTCCATACAATTCTGCTGAGTATTTTCAATTCTTCGATGAAATGATAAATGTTTGGTGCAAGTTTCAATAGTTCGTTGTTATCTGATGGTAGGCTCGGAAAGGCTTCGTTCATGTGTAAGTTTTTTTCACTTATATCTCGAGCAATTAAACTGATTAGTCATATTCTGGAAATATTTTATTCAGATATAATTTACAGCAGCAAATAGAGCAATTCATATACACAGTTCCAATTTGTTTGCCATTGAATTATAAAAAAAAAATTAAAGTTTTTATTCTTCACAAACTTTATATAAACTTTCTACTTAATACAATAAGCAGTAACATTTTGCATAAAAACAGAAAATTGAAAATAAACATTCAGCATTAAATTGTACTGCATTGAGCATTTATTTTCTATATATTTTTTGCAATTTGCCTTATTGTTGTTTTATTTTAGATCCCAGCAATTTTACTTGCATTAGGAAAACAAAAAGTATTTTGAAATAATTTGTTTTTTTTTTTTACTCAATTTTCTACCAAATAAAAATAGAAAACTGAAACGCATTGATGTGTTTACAAAAATACTATGCAAAAAAAATAAAACTAACTACATAAAGTTTTTCGTTAAAGTATTTGGAAAAAATTTATAAACAAAAGTGCTGCTTTTTTTACATTATTTTGTCTGATTATGACATTTCTGAAGAAGGCAAGAAAAAGACATCACAAAGTGTATAAGAAGACTTAAATTTGTGTGCATGAAAAAGACAATCCCTAAACTACAATGAAATTTCAATGCTGCTTTTCTATATTTTTTCTTGTGTTTTTGAAAAGCTTAAGCTATTTTAACTGATCAGTAAACTGTATAAAAAAATGGTAGAAGAAAATAAAAACTGCAACAGTAGTACCAAGTGAGGTGAAACAGTAGCGTGGATGGGGTCACAAAAGAGATAAATGATTTAAAAAACCTCTATGAAGCTATAAATATTCAGTTGATTTCATGCAATTGATAATAATAAAAAAAATTAAATTTTCTTCTTAGATTTTTTCAAAAAAAGAGCAAGAAAAAACAATTTTTTGTTAAACAAATATTAACAAGATTTGTTTGCGGGCCTATTAGCTATATTATTGTCATATATAGTTAAGCGGTATCACCAAGTCTGAATTAGCTGTTGGCCAAAATCGGATGACACTTTTTTTTGAAAGCCCACTGATTTTCAAAATATATAAAAAAAAAAAAATTTTCTCCCTATATTTTTTTAAAAAAAATGAATGAAAACGCAATTTTTTGTTAAACAAATATTAACAAAATTTGTTTGCTGAACTCTTAGCTATATTATTGTCATATATAGTTAAGCGCTATCACCAAGTGTGAATTAGCTGTTGGCCAAAATCGGATGACACTTTTTTTTTGAAAGCCCACTGATTTTTAAATATAAAAAAAAATAAATTTTCTCCCTATATTTTTCAAAAAAAGTGCACGAAAACGCAATTTTTTGTTAAACAAATATTAACAAAATTTGTTTGCGGGACTCTTAGCTATATTATTGTCATATATAGTTAAGCGATATCACCAAGTCTGAATTATCTGTTGGCCATAATCGGATGACACATTTTTTTTTAAAGCCCACTGATTTTCAAAATATTTGGAGGCCCATAAAAAAAATTTATAATCAAAATCGCCAAACACAGTATAAGGTTTTACTAACCTTTGGTAATAGAAACGAATGTATTTAGTCCAGTCCGTGTGTTTTTCCAAAAGTCTTCTTTGGAAGGTATTGAAAAAGTATAAAATATTTTTTTTCATTAGTTATATGCTGCAAATGTTAACAAAAATTTCCTGATACATACATGATTCTTTAAGTAGAAGTTAATATCAATTTAAATTTGAATAAGTAATTTATATAATAGTCTTTAGTTTCGTTGTTAATTTTATCCCCTTTCTCCCTACGCCCTTGCCTTATAACATTGACAACAGAAGTGCGTTTCAAAGACACTTTTTAACTTTAGTATCCTTTATTTTTTATATTTTTCTGGCTTCTAAATGAAATGCAGCAAAATTTGTTAACAAAACACAACAAAATCCTGCAGTCCTTCTACAGTTTTGTTTTTTTTTTTGCTCCTAATAAGCAATAAACTCCAAAGTAAATACTTATTGAAAAACGTTTTCTGCAACAAATAACAAATTGCAAGACACAACAAAGACAGTTACAAAATGAACAACAATAAAATCACAAAAAAAGCAAAAAAACACTACAAACTTGTTCTTTTCAACAACATAAAATTTTATTAACAAACCATTTCTTAAACAAATTTTCTTTTTTTTTTACAAAATAAACTTAGAAAAAGAACAAAAACTTCATTAAACCAACTTAAATTAGATTTTAAATTCTTTTAGCAACAACAAGAACACAAAACTTTTTCTTGTTATTATTAAGAACTTTTAATTTAAATGCTGTTATACTTGCTAACTAACTTAATAACAACAACCCCTTGTCATATTTTTGCATTATGATTTCTAATTAATTTCTCTTATTCAAGACACAAACCTAAAATGCAAAGTTTTGTTAAATTTCAGAATTTTAAAATTTTTATTATGATTTTTCAACCCCTATCCTTTTAACTGTAAGTGTGTGTATCCTATAACACAGGAAACCACATTGCAAAATGCATTTACAGTTATGCCAGTTTCCTATTTCCTGTATCACTTTTATAAGCACGAACATTTACTGTTATAGGCCAAAACATGTGCCACAATGTGGTACATACATACATACATTACATGTGTGCTAGTGTTTTTGTTTCTGTTCAAGTGTATGTTCTGTAATACTCCCCCAAAACACTTGCTGTTTGTTTATAAATGTGCCTAAATGAAAAAGCTTTAATTCGTGAGGAAACCAAAAAGCTTTTTGTTAAAGGTTTAAGGTATGTTAAACAAATGTACATGAAAAGCTTTTAGTTTATTTTACTTCGGCTACGTGACTAAGAATAATGTTCGTGTTTAATAGAAATGTACTGTTATAATGTGTAACAGGCAAAAGGGAAATAAAAGCTCTTTTTTGATTTTAGAATTTTAACGGAAATTTAAATTCAAAAACTTAAAATTGCAGTTTTGCTTAAATTATTGGATAGAATTTAAGAATTATAAATAAAAACAATATAGAATTAATAAAAATTTATAAATACTCTTGTAAATTTGTTTTTATAATTCTAAAGTATTATGTAATTTTTTTAAAAATTACCCCTTTTTAAAAATAGAAAATTCTTTGTTTTATTAAATTTTTTTATTTTATATCGAATTTGAAGGCTGAATTTTGTAAATTTTAAGTTTTATTTGGAGGACCATAAGACAATTGAATCATTTATCGCAAAACCCATTCAAGCAACAAAATTCGAAAATTGAGTTATTGGGCGATTATTGTTTTGTAAAGGTAAATGCTTCGTTTAATGTGGTAAAATAGTTTTTCAGGAATATCCCAGCAAGTAAAATAGAAATTACAGAATTTCACTTGAGCAATTTTATACTTTAATTGATTCTAAAATGATTGCATTTGTGGTTAGGAATCATATCTGTGGACATTTGACAAAACGACTTCTCTCGAGATAAGACAATTTTACAGGATTTTTGTAGTAAATATAAAATTTGAATGCGCTTCTTTTGGTCTTATCGCCGTATTTCTATGGCTTTTAGAACATAAGATACGCAATCGAAAAAACGACCTCTTTCAGGTTTTTCCCCAATTTCAATTTGACAAAACAACTTCTCTCATAGAATTCAAATCATTTTAAAAAAACTAATAACTGCCTTTTGACAAAACAGCCTATCTCTATTTAGTTTTAGCACATTTTTAACAATTATTTTTTGATAAAACAGCTTCTTTCGAAAGAAGTCGTTTTGTCGAAAGCAAAGATTGAAAAACCTACCACTTGTCTGAGACAAGTAGATTTTTAAATCAGTTGATCGCAGGTTTTCGTTTTGACAAAACGTCTTGTATCGACAGAGGTTCTTTTACAAAAACCAAAATTTAAAAAAGTTAAGTCTTATCTTAACATAAGTGCTTTCAAAAATGGAAAACATAAAAGAAGCTGTTTTGCTACTTAATACTAGAATAAATAAAAATAAATTAAAATTCGTATAAATGAATGAAGTAAAAAACTTGAGGCTATGGCCAATAATGTGAAAAAAAGAACACGTAAATATGTCTTTGTTTTCGACTAAAGACCATAATCTAGAAAAATCTTTGGCTAAGTATATGGTTCAAGTGATGAAAATACTTTGATTGCCAAAAATTTCGATGATGTGAATGGATTGACCATACATTTCTAGTTGTGTTGCATCTTGAGTTTGATACAGTGCATGAGCAAATTAAAAAAAATTAAGAAAAATTCATCCTTTTCAATATACTATACACAAGACTGGGTAAATTTAATAACGGCTACAAATCGTTCATGAATTAAACCAAAACTATTTTTTAGATTTTATTGGTCTGATGAAAGATAGATACACATGGAGGAAATGCAACATTTCAGGTATTTATAAAAATAATTTTATTTATAGGCTACATTACATATTAACTTTTTACTACTTACATACATATATATTTTTCAGGTAAAAAATTTGAGTGAAAATAGGTTCGATGGATGCAGTACGAGTAAAGTAAACCTGGAGTTTTGCAGTACAAATCATCACTAGACCCAGGATATGCTTTTAAGCTGCTAGACATCAACTCTCGTCGTCTAAAGATGCCGATTCCACAATTGGTCGAAGTTACATGTCTCCATTAGTCGTATCACATAACAAAAAACGCGATTTGATGGATATGCTGCCACTGATAAATACCCATCTACACATTTTTTAAAGCATAAAGATCGTTTAAAATCTATTTGGATCTTGAAGAAGAAGAAAGTCAATAAAGTTTCACAAAGTAAATCGCAAAATATGATTTTTTACTGTTTTCTTCTTATAATAAGATAATAGTATTATTTTATTTAAAAGTTAATTTTTCTATTAAAATTCAACCTAATCAAATATTTACTGTTTTTAAAGAAACATTTTTATATTTGATTAATTATCTGGCTATTGTAACGAAAAAGTTGAATAATTTTTTGTAATAATACCGAAATATGTTTGTCAAATCAACTTCTTTCGACTTTTTTTTTTTATATTTCAATTTCACAAAACAACTTACTTTTACATAAGCCGACTCTAATTTAATTAAAACAATTTTGACAAAACGACTTATATGATACAAGCTAATTTGTTTGCTAAAAATACATTTGACAAAAAAGCCTAAAATTTGTTGTTGCTGTTTTAAAGTAAACTATTGCTCTTTCAAACAAAAGAAAAAGCGCTACTTGTTTATTGGATATTTGTCTATAATGTTTATATATAACATTTCTTTGATTTTCTACACAAGAACTTTTGTTAGTAGTTTTTACATTTTTTTCGCTCTCCTGAAAAGTTGACGTTTTAGAAAGAAGCCGTTTTGTCAAATGTCCACAGATATATCATCCAGAGTTTTATTGAAAAATTAAAAAAATTTTGCAGGTTTTCCATGAATGTCGCAAAATTTAGTTTTTGCAGAGCTTAACTCTTCCAGAAGTTATCAATGAAATATCATATGAAATATGATATCTGAATATTAGAACGATAACTCATTACGTTTTCTGATATGTGTTCACAAAAAGACTCAATTGATCAACATTTTTCTTGTAAAAAAAAGCTAAAATTAAAATTTCGATTCTAGATTACAAATTATATTCATAAAAAATATATAAAAACTCTTTCCTGTTTTTAGGCTGCTATGGCAAAGGTCATTGAAATATAATTCAATTTAATGCGATGTCAAATGAACGGGTATACATGCCCTCACCCTCATAATTGTACATTGGAATCCATTGTACAATCGCCAGAATTATAAAAAGTAACTAAAACATGATCAAATCTCTGAAGTATTTTAAAATTTTGGCTCAGCCCCTTTTCGGAATGATGTGATGGTACAATAATTATACCCTTCAACATGAGTAGCAAAATTGAGTTTTTCATTCCGTTTGTAATTATTACATTTTTCATTTGCGGCATAAAGTATATATATTGTGGATCGTTATATATATCAAAGTCGATATAGCCAAGTCCGCCTGTCTGTTGAAATCAACTTTCCGTAGCCCCCATATAACTTTCAATATGATGGATGCATCATTATTTCCGCTATAGCCCAACGTTGGTTGCTATTTGAAATCGAAAAAAATCGGCTAACAAATGACTGAGATATAAGTTAAGATCCGCGATTACCTCGATTTGTTCACCTATTTTTCACAAAATTTTTTTTTGCCACCAATTTTTTTTTAATCAAACATTTTTTAACAAGTTTTTGTAAATTTTACCAATTTTTTCGTGAAGGGTATATAATATTCGGCACATCCGAATATATCATTCTTATTTATTTTATCCTATCATACAATTGACTGCGTAACCTGGATGAAGTAATTGAAAGAAACCAATTTATGTAGTTTTATATTAATTGATTTCTTACCTCCATAGAGCTCCAGTATTCTATAGTTCTAGCTTTCAGGATATAGTTAATTTTTAAAGAATGACTAAAATGTATGCAGGATCTGAGTAAAATAGAAAATATAGGTTATTTCTTAAGATTGTTATTTTAGGGTTATTCGTGTAACAGCATCGGAACAAACGCAATATTTTGTCGAAATCTTCCATGGTACCATTTTGCATAAATTTCGTTGATATACCGTTGAATTTCCTCCTTCAATGTGGGCTTATTGGCACAGAAATTTCAATTCAAATAACCCGATAAAAAGAAATCCAATGGTTTTATCACTGAAACGAGAACATACCAGAAAATGTCTCATGTAGTATTTGAATTGTTTTAAGGTAACGAATGCATTCGTTTTTCGACAATAACATGTGCGTTCTCCCAAACGCCATTGAACTGAAAATGTACGAATCGAGTTTGGAAAAAAATAAAGCTTCGTCATTTAATTTACTTTCCAAGCTCAGATTTTTAATACTTATTTTTTGAAAATGGAAATGAGTTGAATCTCAATCTCAACATCCAAGATCAATTACCCGATGAGCCTCTTAACCTTCGCTTTACCAAAGGTTTTTTTATATACATGGTTTACCAATACCCACCCGGGTGGTACTGCAGTTCTATACATGTACGCGACTAACAAAATTTTAAAAAATTAAAAAAAAACCTTATAAAAAGTTTAAAATTGTTTTATTAAATTCTACAGAACTCTAAAATTTGTTCAGTGACCCCCATTAACACGACTCCTGGTTATGCGTTAACTAATAGTTATACTGTCGGTTAAAATTATTTTTGTATGAAAACTGTCAGTTTAACTATTAGTTAACACATAACCAGACTTCGTGTTACTGGGGGTGAGACTTAATTTCATTTAAATCGAAACAAAATTAAAACAATTATTAAACTACTAAAAACGAAGAGGTTACCCGGGTGGGTACTGGTAAAGCGAAGGTTAAAAATGTCAAACGTATATGTACGTCAAACTTTATTTTCAAATTGCTGCATTTTCAGTTTTTTCATATCAACTGATTTTGTATGTTTTAATTGTCAATACTGCCCCAATGGCATCTTCTAAGACCAATCGTCCATTTCTATGAGAAATATCGCTTCTTGGATGAATGAGTATTCATAATTCTTCCACTACAAAAAACTTCCTTTATCTTGTATATAATTGTAGACTGTTTAATTCCAACGCCTCCATAGCGGGGAAGCTATTATGCGTTTGTACTGATGTTTTTAACGCCTAAAATTATTACTTTAACACCCACCATAAATCACACCGATCGACTCAGAATCAATTTCTATGTCGATTTAACAATCTCCGTCGCAATTTCGATCAAAGGCCCACTTCTGACAATCGTTTTACCGAGCATAAATCTCATAAAAATAAAAATAATCTCGCAAATAAATTTAACAGAATGAAGTTTCGTATATAAATAAATCATGCGACCTAATTTCCTGGAGATCGGTGTATAATTGGTTATAGGTTCCATGCAGGGCCAACTCCCTTAAATCACTTTAACGAGTATAAATATTTTGAAAATGTTGGTATCGGTCTGTAATTGGGCATAAATCCGATTTTCACTCACGAAAATAAATTATCGGAGATTTACGAGAAACAGGTTTTTGCTCATTTACTCAGTGTAGGGTATCATATGGTCGGGCTTGAATGACTATACTTTCTTACTTGTTTTATTTTATGAATAATTCGGAAAATTGAAGTCACAAGTTTCGGTCAGATAAGAAAAGGCTAGTTTTATGAAAACATTATCTGACTAAAGATTTCTGAAGATTAATTACTTTACAATTTATTCTTCAACATTAAAATAGAATTTTGACTGTATTAAATTATTTCAATTAAAAGTAGTAAATATCTTAAAAATTTTAGTTGCGATTTCATCAATAATTTTTGGAAATTCTAACAAACTCTGGAAACGTATTCAAATTTTAAAGCAACATGATCACAACTTATTTATACAATACAAATACTTGGTATTTCATAAATTTAAGAAACTTCTGTAGAATCTCTGTTATAAACCTTCGAAAATAATGGTCATTCAGATTTTTTTTTTTTTTGAAAATTGGTAGATTTAATGATTGAAACCAATTTAAAAACATATTTTTTGAATAGAATTCCATTCAAATGATTTATTTGTATTCCAACGTTTCGAACTTCTCATATGTAGTACATTAACAATTTGTCCACCCACATTTATGCTAAAATTCTTGTAAAATTAATCGCTACTAAATTAATTAATTTGTTTGTTTTTATTGAAAAACCTCCAACATTGATTAACATTTCACATATAAAACATGTTCAATTCGTTACGATTTCATCATCATCATCAGGGCAGATGATGTCAATGTTCATGTAACGCTTTATAATCTATTGTGGTTAAACACAATTGATTTTTAGTTGAAATTAAAATGAATAAAAATCTATATTTGATTTTTGGTTTTATATTTTGTATCATAATTACCAATATAATTAATTCATGATGTTTAATTGTGTCTCTTCATTAAAATTCTAGCATGTAGTATAAATGGATGATTATATGAATGGCTGAATGTAGGTGTAACAAAACAATTCAGATTTATTGTCTGTCGTCTGATACTGATTGTTTATTTGTTTGTTTGTTTTATTTTAGTGTGAATAATATATTTATTGTAAAACAAAAAATTATAATACAATACATTAACACAATAAATAAATAAAAGAATCATATAAAATAATTTAATGCAAAACAATTAATTATTCCCATATTGAATTTCAGTTTTATTTCATTATCAAGTGTTTATAGAGTTGAACAAAAATCAAAAAACCAAATAAAGATCATATTTATATATCAATAACATACAAAATAATCAGAAAAAAAAACAAAAAAAATTAAATTGAAAAAACGTTAAATAACGACAATAAACCATAACAAAAATGTGTCATGAATTAATGATTTAAATCATTAACATTTAAATACATTTAAACATAAATATAATGAATAAATTGTTTGTCAATATGTACATATACATATATTCTGATAATTCAAAAACATAAACATGTACTGATTATTTAATATGATGAGTTTTGTAAAGGAGCAGAATTTTGAAATTAAATTGAAATGATTTTAAACCATTATAATTATAAATAAATATTAACGTGTAATGTAAAGTACTTAATACAAAATTTATGTGAATATTACGTGAGCGTCATCAACAATTAAGCACAGCAAGTGATTGAATCACATTAAATAGCAACAACAACATGACCGACAACTACAACTCTGGTCGCAACTGCATTAAATATCAATCATATATAGAGGAATGGATATGATTTTATGGTAACAGCACCCTATAGAATGTTTAAAGATGGAATATGATTTTGGTGCCATAGAAAAATTGGGTTTGAAGAAATTTATTTATATGACTATGACTTCAAAGCTTTTGATGGCTTCAACTCTAGAATAAGAAATTCAAAAAAGAGAATGAAATGCATATAAAAGATCTTTGAAGACAACTAAAGGACTATATGGATAGCATGGAAATAATTGTGATATAAATCAAATGACAGTCAAAATCTATATGTATAAAACAGTAGCATTACTGAGTGAATGATTGACTCAGCATTGCCCTGCCCAAACGCCTATTGGTTCCCCTCTACCTATGTAGATCCACTAAGTAGGGATTACTGAAAATTAGTTTAAAAAGTAAAAGCGGATTAATTCAGTAACCCAATGTATTCTAATCTAATATAGATACAAACAAAATTTAAATTGCATGGGTTAATGATGAGAAATTTATAGCCACTCCTTCTCAACAGACAACCTCACCCACTGTCTTCGCAGACTCAGTGCTCCCTTTTATTCGCAGGCGAGGCTCTATCACCGACCACTAGTGGTATAACCCCAATAGCATGTCTGGATGCTTAGTCATCCACCATGGCATCAGAGTCGGAAGCAGTTGTCCAATTAACCTCTCGCCCTAAATTTTAGGTTTAGGGCCTAACGAAACCGAAACAAATACAACCGAAAACAAAGCAAAACGAACCGAAAAAGCGTTGACGACCTTCAGCCTGAAACATGGATCACGAATTAGAACATGGAATGTACACACACTACGGGGAACATCCAAGTTAGCGCAGCTTAGCAACATATTCCGCAAATACTCCTATTTCTTGGGATAGCCGAGACCAGATGACCCAATACTGGTGATTTCGCTGCCCCGAATTTTTGCTATTCTCAGCAATACGAAAGGACCAAAGAAGACAGAGTGGTTTTGGACTTCTTCTATCAAAATATACATATGGAGCTCTGACAGAATGGAAAGCCGACACAGACAGATTTCGTACTCCCTTGGGGTACAGTTACCCAATGCTACGCCCTAACGGACGCTGCGAAGTACGAACAGAAAGAGGAGATTTACAGCAGTCTCACCAAAGCGCTTCATAATGTTAGAAGAGGCGACATTGTCATCCTTCTTGGTGACTTCAATGCTCAACTGGGCGACAAAAACACTGGCATGGAATCGATAGTGATCCGTCACAAAATTGGAACCATGACCGAGACTGGTGAACTCCTATCGGTCCTCTGCCTCAATCACAGTCTTGTCATTGCCGGCACTCTCTTCCCTCATAAGCGGATTCAGAAGGTGACGTTGGTAATACCAGATCGCGCAACCGAAAATCAAAATGACCACATCGCCTCTTTCGACCGACCACTAGTGGTATAACCAATAGCATGTCTGGATGCTTAGTTAGCATCGTCTGTGCATAACAGACGTGGCGCGGATATATCGAGTGATCATCATCTCTCAATCGATACGGCTTAAAGTTGATGCCATAAAGAATGATGAAAAAGGTTTCCAGAAGAAATTTAACAGTAGCAGACTAGAAGACCCTGTCATCAGAAGACGCTTTGTCAACGCTGTGAGGGAGATAGATGGGCCCACATCAAAAATATTCTGATCAAGACAGCAGAAGAACACATATGCTGCAGGACCGCGCTCAAGAAGCCATGGTTGACTGAAAATAAGTGGAATCTCATAAATCAGCATGTAAAGGGTAAGAACGGAGTAAACTGTGCCAAAACCAGAACTACAAAAGCTATAACCCAACAAGAATACGCCAGATTGGTCAAGATCGCGAAGAAAAGCGCATGGCTATGGAGCAAACAAAAGCGCAAGCAGCAGAAGATACCCATCGCAGTCAAGACCTCTTCCAATCAGTGCATTAATTAACAAACTCCACATTTTCTACCACCAAACCTTTAATGGATAGCAATGGTATAATTGCTACTTGGAAAGAGAGACAGATTAAGATATGGGAATAATACTACACAAAACTTCAATTTGCACCACCTCAAACTCCGACAGCAAGCATATGCACCTGCCCTCAACACCAGAAAGACAATCAATTTGTCACCGCACATTCGAGTATCTTCGTAATATCATTCGCGATTTCATCCCTGAACTCCAATAAAGCACCTGGTCCTGACAACACCTCCAGAGTTATTGAAAGCCGACTGTATACTAAACTCTGAACTGCTGCATCCGTTCATTTCAGATTTTTGGGAAGCGAAACAGTGCCAACTGTACTTACGGAGGGGATTATAACTCTGCTGCCAAAGAATGGCAACCTCTTTGATAGCAAGAATTGGAGGGGAATAACGTTATTAAGCAGGGTGAATAAAATTGTAGTGTATGTTATCCATAAGGCGACTATCAAACCATGCGTCATCTAGCGAGCGCATCGATCATGGTCGACATTGTACAATTAAATCTTGAGATCAATAGAATACAAAGGAGTCCCGAGCAAAATCACCAGTCTAATCAAAAGCTTGTACGACGGTGCCACCTGCCGAATACGGTACGAACAGCAATAAAGTTGCAAATTCTAGTGAAGAAAGGTGTGCGCCAAGGATGCATCATATCTACATTGCTGTTTAACATCGTACTTGCCGTAATGAACCGTAATCTCAAAATAACAGAGGAATTACGTAGGGTCTTCATCGCAATCTGTATGCCGATGACATCTGTCTCCTCTCACATAAACACACGGATATAACTGGTATGCTAACCGATATTATACAGTATCATTGCAAGGCTTTATGAAACGCTGCTTAAGGAAAATCATGAAAGTCTTCTGGTCGAACACCATCACCAAAGTGTCTTTATGGTCGGCCAAGAACCAGATGTCTGATGTCGCAAGTGGATGTGGATGGGTCATACCCTAAGAAAGCCTCAGGATGATATCGCACACTCAGCTCTAGATTGAAATCCTCAGGTTAGTCGCAGAAGATGTAGACCAGCGAATTCCAGCTGGCAGACGTAGAGGCACTAGAAGCAGACTACACATGGCTAGAAATTAAAGAATTAACTTTAGACAAATGCAAAGAAATTTGAATATACACAGAAAAAACTATTTCTTAAACCGTTTCAATTCAAATATTTGTCACATATTGAACTGGTTTCAATTATTTCATAATTGAATCAAGTATTCATGTGCTCAAAAACAAAATTTTCTAATATTTTCTATTGAATATTGAGTTTTGAATTTGATAATTTTGATATTTGAATATACAATTTTCGTTATTGGTTGAACTTTAAATACAAAAATTATTGAACAGATGATTTTCGTAATTGAAAACACATTTTTGTTATTTTTTGTTTTTTCAATTACGAAAATTATCTATTCAATAATTTTTGTATTTGAAATTCAACCAATAACGAAAATTGTATATTCAATTGTCAAAATAATCAAATTTAAAACTCAAAATTCAATAGAAAATATCAAGAAATTTTGTTTTTGAGCAAATGAATACTTGATTTAATTATGAAATAATTGAAACCAGTTCAATATGGGATAAATGTTTGAATTGAAATATAGTTTTTTCTGTGTATGCTTCTATTACAGTCGAATGTTTTCGAAAGGGACTTTAACTATATTAATGTTCAGTGACGGATATGATGGTACCATCTGGTTACATCATCCTATCTCGGGTTAGAGACCGATATGTAGACCACAACATACCAACTTCTGAACTCAAGTTGCAGTTCTTCAAATGATCTAAACATTTTGTCCGTAATTATCAATTTGTTTGTGAAGTCACGATAATTTGATAGTCAACTACCAGGAGTGAAATGAGTCTCGTTGCAAAATGATCCTACAAATCGAATTCGTTTGTATGTAGTCGTAGAGTCGCACACAAATAACATGCCTACACCATAAAAGGGATAACTCCATAAATTTACTTCTAGGATTGAAGTTCTCTCTTCGGCGATTACCAGTTGTAGATCACTTTGGAACTTTTCAGATTCCTTGACAGTTTCAGGATATTGTGAACTGTTGGCAAATTAAGTTTCACTTTATTCAAGAGAGACTTCAGGAGCCCATTTGAAAGCTACAACCACCATTAAATTCCCAAATTCTTTAACAAGTTTATGCTGGGATTGTAGTGTTTAAATAATTCGTTCTAACCCACCAAATTACTCATAAATATTTATTTTGCGTACAATATAAATTCAAATTTTAATCTTGATAATAAAAACCAAACATTTTCTCATACGAAAAGAAAAAAAAAACAATTAGAAATATGATTAAAATTCCCCAAAAATTTAACACACCATCGTCAACACCTTTCAATTTATTTGGTAAAGTCGTAAATAAAACAACATGATTTGGTTTAAATTTACAACACAGAAACAGACCTGTTATACAAACTACCAAAAGACGAAATTAAAAGCATAATTGCTAGAGTTACGTTTACCCCCCAAAAAAAAAATCAAAGTGTACTAAATTAAATAAATATGTACAAGCAAATGTATGTTTGACAGTTTTGAAGACAGACAGCAAGACAGTTAATTCGAACAATATTTGTGTTGCAGTGTTAAATTGTTAAAATGTTGTAATGTGTTTCTTTAAAATATAATTTATGGATATTTTTTGAGTTTTTGTCTTTGGTTTGAGGTTTGTTTTATGAAATTTATATTGAACATTCAGTGAACTTGGCTAAGACAACGAAAATATGTAGGGAATGGCTGCGAAATAACAAAAAAAAAACGAAGAAATTCTATAAACATTATGTTGCTGTCAAGTACTTTTTTGTACTTTGTGGCCAAGTATACCAAATACATTACTACTGCAGTTGGTAGTAATAACTAACAATAACAACATAAAACATTGATTTATGTATTTTGTCAAATTGAAATTGGACAAAGTTGTCATAAGACAGTGTAGTTTTTTTTTTCTTCTTATATTTCATTTCAATTCATTTCGTTTCATTTTTATAACACAAGTTCACAATTTATCGTAATGTTTTTGTGGCAGCCTGGTTTTATGCTTGAAGAAATGACAATACAAGCAGCATTAACGCAAAAAAAAATAAATAAAAATCGTACAATCGCTTGGCTTGACTGACGACATTTTACGTTGACAAGTGACAAACACGCAATATTAACTATGTTCATTTTGGTTTCTTTTCTTTACTTTAGTTATTTCCCTTAATTTATATCTCTGGGCTTTTTAGTACTAAAAAATATTTTTGTTCAAATAAAAGGACAAGTAAATAAACTAACAAATTCTGTTAGGCAGTTAAGTAGACAAGTACTGACTTATTGTGTATGTTGAAAATGTCATGTGACGAAATGTTGTTGCTCGTTTTGTGATTTGAAATAAATGTTTTAAATAGTGGGAAAACTCTCTATAAGCATTACACTCGATTATTACATTGATTTTGTATTCATAGGGAAAAAGAGAATTATGAATTACACAGTATTACAGCAAGAAATCGGAGAACGAAAATAACTCGTCCACTTATCCAAATGTTACAAATTCATATTTATTTTCAGTTACACAGAGAAAACCGATACGTAGAAGGAACCGTCTTCATATTTATTCATACCTCAAATGTTGCTATATATAGTAAGAAGAATATCGAGCAGTAAGATTGTTTGTCTGTCTTCTTAACTCTTTATTCGACAAGGTATTTAAACTTTAACTCGGATATATTGTCGGATCCAATATATTTGGTTGTGATTATGGTCTTTGTAACTTCAGTTGGCGTATAAAACGTTGGTGTATGCGAGATGTGAAGAATGTGATATTTGCGAACGACACTTCGTTTCATCATGTGTCTCTCAGGGTGCTCATAAAAAAAAACGAAATACATACGCGAGCAGCACTCAGTGATGGATTCGATGGTATGGTGGTAATCGCAAACTTCTCCGAGTTGGATTATTCTACCATCCTTCTTCCTCGGGTTAGGTATGGATATGTAGACCACAATATATCAATTTCTGAACTCAGGTTGCTCATAAAAAACCAGAAAACATACGCGAGCACCACTCAGTGATGGATTTGATGGTTTGATGATAATCGCGAACTTCCTTGAGATGGATTCTTCCTCGGGTTAGGGTGGGATATGTAGACCACAACTTACCAACTCCTGAACTAAGGTTGCAGTACTTCAAATAACCTAATCATTTTTTAGCTTGTCGTCCTTTATCAATTTGTTAAAGTCATCACGACAAGCTCTTCTGTTCATACCTTTATCAACCATTTTAATCAACTACCTGATAAGAAGCTAGCAGATTGACTTCTCGGACCAGTAATTTGTAGTTATCCGAGCGAGATCGTTGGCTTGTACTCAAACAAAGTTTTGTCTGTGGAAACAAAGCACAGCTCTAGTAATTATCCTACAAATTCAATTTGTGTTACACCACAAAAAGATAATCTTCGGCGGTTACACCTTTTAGATCGCTTTGGAATCAATATATAGATCAATATATTGTTCAGATTCCATGAGAGTTTCGAATCTTGGATAGCTTCTGGATATAGTGAACTGTTGAACGAATTTAGTACCATTTTATTCAAAAGAGTCTTCAGGATATTGTGAATTGTGGGAAAAATTAAGTTCCATGCCATTCAAAAGAGGCAGTGGAAATATAGGGACCCTGTGTCTCCACATTATCAATACAAGAGTCATTTTGGAAATGTTCACACTTAGTTTACATCCGTTTTTTCTAAACACAGAGCGATCCCAGTGAAGCCATCATTCCTATCCAGGTATTTCTCAGATACTGCCACGGTACCAGTACTAAAACCAATAAAATCGAGTTCCGCAAGTAATAAATTAATTGCGATATTCTAAATAACCATCAAGCGAAGTTCCTCTCTTCGGCGGTTACACCTTGTAGATCGATTTGGGATCAATATGTTAAGTGTTCGGATTTCATGACAGTTTCGAATCTTCAACAGCTTCTGGATATTGTGAACTGTCGGACAAATTAAGTTCCACTTCATTCAAGAGAGGCAGTAGAATTATACATTGCGACTCCACATTAAAAATGCAAGGTCGTTTTGGAAAGGTTCACACTTAGTTCACATCCGTTTCTCCAAGTACAGATTGATCCCAGTGAAGATATCATTCTTTGTTTGATAGTATTTCTCAGATACAGCCGCGGTACCATTCTTAAAACCAATAAAATCGAGTTCCTTAAGTTATGAGTTCATTGCGAGATTCCAAAAAACAAATAAAATCGAAAGGGGAATAATACACCACCTTGTGAAGAGATGGTTGCCCCGATAGTTGAGGAGATGATCATTCAGCTCTGAGGTATCTCTATTAAGCCGCAACAAATCCAATGTGTCAACACCAATTTCAGATGTAATTCCTCCATATGGGCATGTCGAGAGCCATGTACGCAGTGAATCCGATCATATCAATGGTCTTGGTCTTCAAAAGGACGAAGGTTCAATTTATAGATTTTTCGGTTTCGTTTAGGAAATCTTAACCCTCTTAGAGACAGAGATATGACATATCGAGAAGGGCCGTATAAATCCGAATAATCCAAAGCATTACAAGGACGGGATTGTGATGCAGATTCATCTGTATAATACCGTCATAACCAGGTAAATTAAATGGGTCAATGCTAATTCTATATTCAGAAAGCAGAAATTTGCTCGTCAACTGCCACAAGTTTTCTGTGCAAAACAGGGAACAGAAGGAATCTTTGACAGGATTTAAGTAAACTACAAGATTCACGTTCATTATTACGTATCATATTCTTGAATCTGTTAAGAGAAGATCTGTGGGGAGCCTAGTTTTCTGTTCTCCGCAATTCGTAAACCACACCATAGGCGTGCAAGCTGATGAGGTCGGGTTTTCCAACACTTGTAATAGGTTTTCTGTACAAAACAGGGAACTGGAGGAATTGTTGACAGGCTTTTACGTAAACTACAAGATTAACGTTAGTCATTCCTTAGCATATTCTGTTAAGCGCAGATTTGTAGGGAGCCCAGTTTCCAGTTGTCTGCACTTCGTGAACCTCATGAAGACCGGGTTTTCCAATACTCGGAATAGTGTTTACAGTACACTCAATATAAACCTGATCCCTCTTGAGGGTGAGAAAATGTTACCTTGAATTTCCAAGCATTCTGAACTTCTTTTGACTTATGTTTTTTAAATATTGTAATATTTTGTTAGGAATATTTGTATCATAACACCACCAAAAATGTCTTACTTTCTTAAATTCGTTGTACTTTAAACATTTTCCAAAGAAATTAAAAAAAAAAACTTAAATTATTTTCTAATTAAATAAACAAAGTTTTTGTTTCTTGTGTTAACCAGTTTTAATATCCTGTCGTTCTAAGAACACAATTTCCACCATAAAATCACTGTTTAGTTGGTTCGTTTTTTCCTGTTATAACAAGCAGTCGACCAACAGCAAAAAAAAGTATGAAAACAACTAAAACGACAACAAAAAATCAACAACATATCACATGCATGACAAACAACTAACAGCAAAAGCTGTTACAGCAACAACAGCAACTAGCAGCAGTAGGGCAGTGCAACAATAACAAGAAGCAGCAAAAACAAAAAAAAAACCACTAACATATGCATGTATAAATGTTGCATGCATGTCTTTAAAATAAAAAGGACGTTTATCACTTTGTGATAATCTCTTGAATATAAAACCAAAGCATATTATGTCAAACAAGGCACAAGTTAGCGTGTGTATTAAATCGTTAACTAAAAAAATAACAGCAACAACAATAGCAGCGGCAACGACAACAATACAATTTCAAAAGTAACAGCAAATGGACAAAAAAACCTAACTCGAGAATATTACAAGTCCACACTCATTTCAGCAGTGGTCAAGAAATAAAAAAGCACACCAGCACAAAGGAGCAGGAAAGTGTACGAGCAACAAAAAAAAAAAAAAGCGGAAGAAATTTAAAAAGAAATGAGTAAATATCATTGGAAAGGGAAGTCAATGCAGACAGGTTGAGGGAAGCACCCTACATTAGTAAATCAACCCCAAAAGGTAAATCCGCTAAAATATTTCATTGAAGTCAACAAGACTTACAGCCTATTTAAAAAAATTACGAATTTGAAAGGCTAAAACTGTGCCATTTTCGCCGAATATTCTCTCGACATTGTTAATTCAAAGGCGTCCGGGAGATTGTTGAAGACTGTCTTAAATGAAAGAAGCGCATACAATCCTTTCTACAAATCAACAGCAACCAAGACTTTTTTGCGTTGATTTCATTTAAACCAAGAAAAAGTACATTTTCCCAAAAAAAAAAACCTAAAGTGGGAAGAAACATTTAAACATATTTAACCAACAAAACTGACACTGAGATCATGATGTAGGCAATGTGATGATGTTTAATCATCATCATCATCATCACTTTGTGAGGACAATGTCCATGATCACCAAACGGCCACTCATTTGGTCCTGTTTAATGATTATGAGATGACGACAACAATGTCGACTATAACGTCAATGATGGTGCTGACGATGATGGTCAAAGACATTGAATAACTTTAGTTGGAACAACGAAAAAAAAATACGTTTTTTTTTCTCTCCGCACTTAAATGACGAACATACGCATGCGTTTTATTGACAAATGAAGAAGAAATTGTTGGGAATACGTAGATATACGTTTAAGCGTATGGTTGTTAAAGATTGGAAAATTACCCAGTGAAACATATTGTTGATTGGAATAACTAATGAATTTGGGAAAAGTTAAGCCATACATTTTTAAAATATTTTTTTTTTTTTTAATTTTACTTAAGCGAATATAGGAATCAAAGATCATTGAAGTTTACCTGTATGTTGTTACCTCTGAGAAGTTTCAAGACCAAAGGTGGACAATTTGGTCTCACTGTATTACCATTTATAGCTTCTGTATCATTCAGATCTGAATATTCCCCTATATGAATAGTCAAATTGGATTTAGTGGATCTCTATTGAATACTTTGATATGTTGGGATCACCGCGATCTCTTCGAGATCAGTACACAATAATACATTCAGCTCTATGTTGTCGCGGACCCCTTTGGGAGTCTTAGTCATTATTTTATAGGTACCTGCACCTGACGTTTGTCGATCTAAATATACAATTGCCCAATTCACAATTGATGTCGTAGTGTTGAAGAATTGTATGTCATAAATATTTTTCAAACAAATTTTTCGAAACAAAACATTAGTATAAAAAATTTCGACATACAACGATACAACGCTACGACACCAATTGTGAATTGGGCATATATTGTTAATATATATGCTGTCTTCGTACTTCCGAATTTTCAATTACTTTATTCCTTGGTTGGTAAGATAATTGTATTGAATTTCGATGGTATTTCGAACAGCTGTATGCTGCTCAATTTTGACGAGATTTAGGCAGATATGAATGTCTATCCACTGTATATCTCTAAATCATAGTGATCACAATCAAATAATCTGTCTTATCTGGTTTCTTTATCCATATTTTCTCTCTTAGACTAAAAATTACTCGGTTTATTAATACATAGCTGGAATTCTGAAAGCATTGACTCAATAATTCAGACCTAGTTTCTTTGACAAGATGGTGAAAAGAGTTATGGAGGATTTTGCTGGTGACATTTTAATACTAATCATAGTGATAAAACTATGAACATCTATTTATCAATCAAATCACAACCGTAAGAAAGAAGATTGTGATATTTTGGAGAAGTTAAATATAAACAGGGGAGGTGAGACAACCTGTATTGAGAATTCCCTAGTTGAATTCCACAATGTCTCCAGTTCAAAATCCATATCATTAGGTTATGTATAATGTCCATGTCCAAAAGTTCTGCCCGCAACCGCTTTAAGTACCTGATTTCTTACAAACAAAATCCTCGGAATATTTTTTGATTTTTTTTTCTTGGACCAGCACTCAGTTGAAGACCCATACTCATGCAATGCATTGTGTTGGAACTAGGAAAATAGGTTATGGGAAGGAGGATAAAGGGAGTAGTGTTTGTGGACATTTGATTTGAATTTTCCTACATTGAAAGGGACAGGAAATACTTCGACAGGAAGTTTATTCCATATACGGACGGTACGGCTGAAAAACGAATTTTCTCTGTAGTATGTTGTGAGATCCACTGACCAAGCGACCAGGAATGGATGAGCCCTCGCTGATGAAAGCATATTTCGTGAGAAACTACGGATATCAGGAACAAGTTCGCTAATTTCATCAGATCACATTCCATTGTAGTATCGATAGTACAGTGAAACACAACCTACATTGCGACGATGCTTCAGAGAATCAATAGAGTTGGATACCCTACTGTCACCGATAAGCATCTTCGCCCTCTCCTGTACGCGATCGAGTAACTCCAAAATAGACCTCGAAGCACCGGCCCATACATGAGAATTGTTTCCATTTTAGGTCGGATATAAGCGGTGTAAATAGTAAGGAGATCAGATTAAGTGAATAATTTCTTACACCGTCTTAGAAAACCGAGGCACTTGAATGCTTCTTTCGACACTTGAAAAATGTGATTTGTCCAGCGAACATCACACTGAATTCTCATGCCTAGAACATCGAGAGCTTCTGATTCCTTAATATTTACACCACCTATAGAAATAGACGAAGCAACATGATCTGTCATGCGTTTGCGTATTAACATACAACATTGAGTCTTACGTGCATTAAAAACAACTCTATTCACATAACCCCATTCACAGATTGTCACAAGATCTTGGTTAAGTGTATCATTCATGTTTTTCCACATTGCCCCAATATCCGAAAAGCTTGGCCTATAACTGAAGGAATATGAATGGCAAATGTTGATGTCATCTGCAAAAGAATAGATAGGGTTGGAAATTTGACTTAGAAGGTCATTTAGAAAAATAAGGAATAAAGTAGGAGAAAGAACGGAGCCTTGCGGTAAGACATGGATTCCGAGACAAAAGATCTGCTTATTTTTAAGACCAAGAACGAATCCATCCAATATCGCATACTCTGTTTCAAAGTGAAGCGTATCCCAGAAGGAGAGCTCTGCATCCATCGAAACAAATAGTCTGTACTATAAGGCGGGTGAGGAAAAACTTCCCAACCACTTCATTCTAAATGTGGCCGAGCATTGTCGTGATGTAAAATTACGCTTTCATTTCTGAATATTTGGTTTTGGTGTCGATTCGGCTGGTTGGCCGGGCTTCACTGGAATGAATTTTTCATATCTGAAGATTAATTTTTTGTCTAGTCTGGGAGGTATTTGTCTGAAACCAATCAAATAGTTAAAAATCCATTTCCTCAAATTCTCGAAGAGAATAATATGATTGAGGATACCGAAGATTCTCTATAAATTGCAAAAATGTTCATTATTTCACATAAATTTGATCTATTTATTGGGAGATGACCTACTGTTAGAGTGTGTATGAATTTAGGTAAACGAAGATACTTGAACATCTTTTCGACCAGTGACAATATATAGATCTGCCTATAAGTTCAAATGATCTGCGATTATGTCAGAGATTACAAGATTGTGATACCTTCTACCAACGCTTCCTTTCCACTTATTTGTCTCCTTGAGTTTGAAGAAGATCCTATTGTACCTTTTCTAAAAGTAAAAATATAGAGATCTGCCTGTAAGTTTTACTACTTTAAATGAGCAGAGCTTGCAAGATTATCCGTTTATTTGAGAAAAGAAAGAAACGTTTGAAAACTGATTAACTGGCAGTATTTGGTAAACTTAATCGGGGCTATATCTTTAGGATCTCCAATTTCAGTTTACTATTTACTGTTTATATCCGAAAAGCTAATAATTGGTGACCCCACCAACCATATATCTATCGACATCGCCTGGTAATTGCTGACGCACAATTTCTATTTTTTACCAGATATAAAACGAAAAGTAAAAATTGTGACTTTTTCGCCCAATATTCTCTCGCCATTATCGATTCGAAGGGGTCCGGGAGATAACGAGAACACGTTTTAATTTAGTTGAATGCGACGTTCATAAAATCGTTTGTTCAGTAGGTGGTCAGATTCAAATGAAACTTCTGCTCTCCAGGATGAAAAACAGATAAACTGATTAATGGAATACTCATTCATACTGCAGACGCAGAACCGCCAATCTGCTTCACCATCTGGTCTGATTCAAATAAAACTTCTGCTCTCTAGGATGCACAACTGATGAGCTTAATTGTATTCAGTGGGTGGTCTGATTCAAATGAAACTTATGATCCACAGGATATATAACTTATAACCTGGGTAATGGAATTATTATTCACAATAGTGAAAGTGCCACTGCTCATAGCGACAATTCAAGCTCACTATAACAACACGAATGGTGCCGGATACTCCACTTGCTACTGGGTATTGACATTTTCGTTCATTCTCTGGTCTTATCGAAACTCAAGTGACACAGCTGATGGTGAGCATTAAAATTTTCAATAACAAGACGAGAGGTGGCGAATAGCAAACTGAATACTAGAGGAATTTAAACATTTTAGTGTAAATCTAAGAAGTCTAACTCAATGTTCCGAAATCATGGCGCGTATCTAGATCAATACCTATCTGGTCTTCCTGAATGTTTAGGTGTCACTGTCTATAGTGAGTAGTAAAATTCAGAAGACTCTGTAACATATAGGCAATCGTCTACAAAACAGGGACATCCCCGTTCATAGAGCAGTGGGTGAAACAATCAATCTAATCCGCCATGTCAGCAACCCTTTCACCTTCCTAAATGTGCAAGTGCCACTGTTCGTGGTGAGCATTTCAATTCACAATAACAAGATGGATATTTTCGTTCATTCTTTGCTCTGCTGTCCTTCTGACTGCAATTGAGTTTAGGACGTGTAGGAAACGAAGGCGATGATAACATTATTGTGCTTAATGAATACACACAGAGAAAACAGATTCGTGATAGCAACCGAATTTGTTGCCAATCGAATGATTCGGTTGCACACATAGAATTTTTCAGTTCTAACAACAGAAAGTTAGTTGATAAAGAAGAATTTCAGTTGAGGCAACCAAACTTTAGTTACCCCTTCCAAAATATTGTAGCTACAATTGTAAAATTCGGTCACTAAGATAGAAGCATTCGATTGGCAACAAATTCGGTTGCTATCACGAATCTGTTTTCTCTGTGCAGTTGTAATAGGAATATTTCTCTGGAGGAAGTTGCAGTTAAACTGCAATGTTATCTTCCTTAAAATCTTCGAAAAGGAATCTACCTACTTCTCAATCTTTATGTTGGAAGATGTTGTAAAGACGATCATTCTCCCTATATTTTCACAACAATTTTCTAATACCCAAAATTGTTTGCTGGGCTTAAAGCCACCTTTGCCAGGAGTCTGCTGCTGAAACAAAACAAAAAAGAAAACATCATCCTCGTTTGCCATTGACGTGGTACGATAATATTTTCCTCTTTCTAGTTTTGTATTTAAAAATGTTCATTTGTTAAATATGTTTACGAAATCAGACAAAATGATCGATTGCGCGCAAACGCATTGACATATCAACATGAATCTTGCATTACATTTGTCTAAAAAGATGCAACCAACAACCAAAGGCAGCAGTAGCACAAAAGCAAAACAGCAAACAGGCAGCATTTAAAATAAAAAGGAAATGTTGTGATTTTTATCATGTTAAAGTTTTTTTTTTTTTTGTCTGCTTTTAACTACTTTAAAATGTCTTTCCTTAACGTTTCTGGTGATTCTGAGGAGTTGTGGGGAAAAAGCTACTGTTTTGAAGTCAGCCAGTAGTTATTTTTATCAATTTAGTTACACGTGCACCTGCATTACTGCTTAGTAAAGCAATGTTCTTGGTTTATTGGCTTGGTGTAGGTTCCATCAATAATCAAGCAGAGTTTGTTTGTTGTTTTTTTGTGAAATAATTTTTGTTCCTTCATCAAACTCATCATCTTTAAAAGTCTTCGATGTGGTGTAGACAGACAGACATCCTCTCATCATCAATTGTTTTATGCCGTTTTTGTGATGTGTAAAATTTTTATATTTTTATTGTCGTTTAATGCATTTTTATTGCAAATTTAGTTAAAATTAATAATAATCATTATTATTATTGTTTTTTTGCATTCACTGTTCAATGATTTCTGTAATGTTGGTTCGTTGGTATGTACTTTCAATACCCTCCTTAACTAATGACAATAAATTATGGTTTCCAAGCGGTTTTCATGTACTTTTTTCTCCTGTCCTCTTTTTCTGTTGTGTGTTTTGTTTTTTTCTGTAGTTAAAAAGGAGGACGAGTCTAAAATGACAATTGTCTCACACTTTTTGCTGAGGACATTTGCTCAAGCGTAAATGGCAACACTTTTTATTTTGTGTCCCGATTTGATCGTTCTGTAAAGAATGTGAAACACGCCATGGCTTGCATTTTTATATTACAGATTATTAGACATTCCAGTACTTTTGTCTTTTCTGTTTTTTTTTAGCATTTTCTTACTTGTTCTACAATCAATGATTTATATCGTATTTATGATGAGCTTCAAAACATCATTACATACCACAAAAGGGTTGTTGTCTTTGGTGCAGCAGCAGCACCACAAGATTGAAAACAAAAAAAAGGCAAAAACATTGAGACAAAACGTCACAGAATTCCAATGAAATGTAATGAATCAAGTTGAATACAATGTTTTTGTTTTCCTTGTCATTTCTTAAATAGGAGTGGAAATCTTAAAAGAAAAATTATTAGAAAACTTCTTATTAAAGCCTGTTTGTTTATTATAGTTTTTTGTTGGATTGTTTCATAATGTCCAAAGAGTTTTATTAGGTAACTTGACAAGGTTAATTAGACTTAATTATATCCTGGCATGAATGACAGTAAATGATAATGATGGCAGTTATAATAATACAGCTTAAAAGGCTGAAAAATTATTTATTAAAGTCATGGCAATAAATTGATCAGAAAAGTTAAGGATATATTAAGGAAGTACAGTTAAATTAATATATTCCAGCAGAATGTTTTACAATATTTCTCCTATTTTCCCCTTTCGTCCTTCTTTACTCCTTTATTGAAGATATTACTCTCTTCATTTCATCGCTTGACCATTAACACTTCATAAGTATTCACTCATTAGCATTTAAAGTTTTACCTTCTACCCCCTACAATTTTATGTTTTAACAACTTTAACTTTGAATTACCTGAAACTCTGGTTAGCTGGAAATAAAAATTATTATATTAAAAGTGACACATCATTTAGCGGCATAGTGTTTGATAAGCTTTTTAGCGGCCACAAACAAACGTTTTTAACCACATCAGACTTTGAAAATAATCTTAAAAAAAAAGTATTGTAAAATGAACCTCATCGTCATGTAAATATCTAGCCACATAAACACACTTTAATATAAAATAAAACTCATCTAAATGCAGATACAATGAAAATACTAAAAAAAGTACTTTAATAAAGGATATTCATATAAAAATAATAACCTTTAAGGGTATCTACACAAAACACATCATCGTCGTCATCAACATCATCACCACCATCGGCATGTTTCCTACTAATAACTACAGCCTGTAATAAAAACAACAGCTTTTCCCGGCAATAAGCCAGGCCTTGTATAAAAAAAGCTTTATGATTGGTTTGAAGGCAACCTTGGCAGGCTGGCAGTCAGGCAGGCTGTTAAAAGGAATAAAAGGTAAAACTAAATTAACATTGCACTTTGCACCATACCGTGTGCAGTAAGCTGATCATCAGTTTCTAAACATGTTGCAACAACACCATCAGCATGCTCATTATGTTCAACAAGTTTTTAAAGACCTACAAAAATATAGCATACCCAGATAATAAAGAAAAACTTTAAAGTGTTTAACCGTGGGGGCCTTAAGAGAAATTAATGATGTTGGCACTTTTGCAGGAAGTTAGTTTTATTTCCAATAAAGTTTTGTAAATACTATTAAACTTTGAATTTAAAAAGAATATTTTTTAAAAACAAATTTATTCGAAAAAAAGAATCCGTAAACGCTGAATCTGTAAAATCGTGGCAGGATTAAAATTAAATATAAAATTTTGCTACGAAATTGCATTATCAATTTGAATTTAATGGTGTGTAAGTTACATCATGTTTATCAATATTTTCATCGGTAGGAACTGCTACTCATAAACAATGTTGATAACATGATGTTGATAATATTGCTTATAATTATGGCACCATTTTCTGTGAATCAGCTTTAAAAGCTCTGGCTGATCACTGTAGAAATAGACAATACTAGAATTTACTAGAACATGGCGCTGTGTATATAAATGGTAACAGCGGGTAGTTGAGGTTAACACTGTTTGATTGAACAGCAAACCGTATTAACAGTGCGTTTTTAAAGTGTTCAATATGAGTGTCTATAGTAAAAGAATGTTACTATTTAAAGACAATGTGCGAACTTTTACAAATGTGCTTTCACACCGACAAGTGTACAACAAGTAATCAGATAACAATGCTTCGTGTTTATTTTGCAAACAAACAACGATCCGTATTAGAGCTTTCAATGCTCTAATACTCAAATATCGACGTATGTGTGCTTGGACGTAACTGATTTAAATTGTTGTGTAAATTTTAATAAATAAAGAGTTGTTAAAATTTTAAAAATGCTTGGTAATTTGAATTATAATTTAAAAGAATACGGTTTATTTAAAGGAAATAAACCACCGATTTTAAAAGGTAAAAATGATAATTGTGCATAAATGTGTTCGAATTTGGTTTAATGCAGATATGAATTTCATTCACCAATTCACGGATTCTTTTGGGCTTATATGCTTATAAAAATAAATGCAATGGTGTTAAATCACACAATTTATGAGGTCAATTCTGATCACCGACACGAGAGAGTACATGACAAGCAAATGCTTCATGCAGTAATTTAAATGTGTAACAAATTGTATGGCATGAGGAACTGTCCATTTTGCTCATATCAATAGCAAAAAGAAAATATATCGAGCACTGCTAGACCACTCTCATTTTCGAAGAAGTATGGTGCATTTGATCCGCCATAAAAAGGGACTGAAACGATTTTGCTGATTTTCAATACCAAATTGTCTAGAAGTGCGGTAAATAGTTCAGACGAATTTAAATTTTTGTTCTTGTATTTTGGACGTGAGCTTGTTTTACATCAAATTACAATAACGCAAAATTAAAGTATTTGAAAATAAATCTGAGGTTTTACAATGACATAGCAGAGAAGTATCTAAGTTTAAGTTTTGACGATGGATCGCAAAGCTCTCTTAGACATGGCGTTGTGGAAATTAGGGCACCTCATTCAAGCCAAATTTTTAAATGTTTGATAATTTTTTGTGGTTTTTCCAAAATCACTAGAAAATTTACAAAAAACAAATAAAATTCGAAATTTTTGTAATATTCAACTTCAAATTCATCTACTGTTAAAATTCTATAAAATTTTGATTTTAATTTTTTTTAGTGATTCTAAAGAAACACGAACTAATTTTTGTATAAAAAATACTAACATTTTATTTGAAAACTGAGAGCAAAGAGGAATACACATCGATCGAAAGCTAGTAAATAACTCAAGCAACAAAAGTACTCAAAATCCCCACACATACGAGTGTTGTTTTTGTTTTTACATAGCTTTTTTTAATATTATATTCTCACCACTTAGGTTTTTGACAAATGAGTTAGGTTTTTGACAGGAGAGCTTCTGATCTATGTAAATTACGGTGGCCCCAAAATTAAAGTTGCGGATGTTCCCGACTAAAATGAAAATTTGATTCATTCTAATACTACGTTTTGAAATTTTTTCGTCCTGGGGTCAATATTTGGCGAGCTGGATCAAAGGTCCTTTTTTAAGTTTTTTAGATTTTTTCCATATTTCTTCCAAAGGAAGTATATGTAAATTTGGTATCATATGAAAGGTCTTTGAGAGACGCATTCAATTGGTTATTAGAAATTTAAAAAAAAAAAATTAAAAAATTTTCGACAAAATTTTATTTTTTTTTAAATTTTTCACAGAATTTATTCAAATAAATATATGAAATTTCTTGATCATAAACATCCAGCTCGCCAAATATTGACCCCAGGACGAAAAAATTTCAAAACATAGTCTTAGAATGAATCAAATTTTCATTTTAGGCGGGAACACCGATACCTTATTTTTTCTCCATACAAACGGGGCCACCCTAATGTATATATCTTTGACTGAGTGAATTTGAAAATTGTTTTTCGTTAGTATATCTGAATCAGTCCCTAATTTTAGTGAAATTGGGCGTAAAATTGTCTGCGTTTTGGCAAAAATAGTGAAATTGGAAAATTCATTAATATATAATACTTAATGAAACGTTTATTGATTAACACATCGCAATGAAATTGTTAACGTTGTTATATTTTTCGATAGTAAATGCAATTATGAAAACGAATATACAATTTAGGAAAAAAATCCCGCTATTGCCAAAAAAACAAACAAATATTACAAATTTCATAGTTTTTGGAGTTTTGGCAAAGAAATTCTAATTTGTCTGCTGTTGTTAAAATTTTTATATGAACGATTTGAAATTAGAGGTGCTAATCGGGACTGATAACTATTGTAGAAGTAGTTTAGATGAAAAATCAGTACAACACCTTCTATTTCATTGCCCGGCCTTGCAAGAGCTTAGACAACTACATCTTGGTAGAGGTCTTTCTTATGATCTGGACTGTCAGATATATGTCACTAATAAATCTGATCAAATTTATTAGAGGTACAGGTTGGTTGTCACGGGTACCACAGAAGTCACATTCTCTCTTCATGTATGATTTTCAGCATACGAGAAAAACGTTTTTCTAAGGTATTAGATATCCATATTGTCTATATTAATGACTTATTAATTCAGATATATATCAAAAATCGAGGTAGTCGTGGTTTTTTGCTTATATCTCAGCCATTTGTTAGCCGATTTTAAATATCAACCGAACCGAGACTGTAGCGGATGAATGAATTATGTATGTAAATTATTTGCGGGCAACGGAAAGTTTATTGCATACATCAGTATATCGGGAATTCTACCGGCTAGGCTGCTATTTAAAATCGAGACTATTGGCCCATAAATGGATGAGATATAAGGAAAAAACCAGGACAACCTCGATTTTTGATCTATGTCTGAATAACTACAATGATGTATATAAGACCATAGTAAGTCAGACCTACAATTGGTCAAAATCGGGAAAAATATGTTTTACCCCAAATATTTTTTTCAGGAACAATTTTTTTTTTTTAAAATTAATAAAAAAAATTTGGAAAAAAAATTGTTCCCATAACTTTTTTCGCTAAAAAATTAAAAAAAAATCTGAAAAAATTTTATTTAAAATTTTTTTTACTTAAAAATATTTAAAATTTTTATTTTAAAGTATAATTTGGTGAAGGACATGTAAGATTCGGCGTAGCCGAATATAGCTCTCTTACTTGTTTATATTAAAACTTTTCGGTTTTGCACTTTTGATGAAGGGTATAAAAATTAATAACGGTTAAGTACAAATAACAATTCAATATACTTAAAAGTATAAAGTTAGAATCAGGCAACTCATGAGTTCAAGACAAGCTTTGTTCATTATCACGACATTTTTATAAAAAGTAATATAAGAAATTATGACACTTAATTAGTTTCCAGTGATCTCCTACTGTAATATCACTATAACCTCCTACTTAAAGTTGGCGTGGCACAGAATGATCGACTTGAAACTTTTATGGAATACTTTGGTAAACTTTCGAAATTTCAAGTTCTAGCTGCTTCCAGTTATTTTTTCCTCAATAACTGGTCATTGAAAATAGATTTGTTCCTAAGTTTTATTTTTCCGAAACGATAATGATGATTTTCAATGCAAAATGGTCGGTCAAGCCCGACCATATAATACCCTACACTAAGTAGAAGAGCAAAAACATTTTTCTTTTAAAATTTCAATAATTTATATTTTTGAGTGATTTTCGGAAGTGGGTTTATATGGGGGCTATGTCCAATTATGGACCGATCACCATGAAACTAGGTCGTGTGATTTATGTATACCTGAAAGTCTACTATGTTAAAGTGATTTTCGGAAGCGGGTCTATATGGGGGCTATGACTAATTATGGACCGATCGTAACAAAATTTGGTGATATGAATTTTGTGTATATAAAACTTATTTGGAGCGGAATTTGTGGAGATACATCTATAAATTAAACATTTATGACCGATAAAGTCCAATTTCGGGAGGACATTTGTATGGGGGCTATGTGAAATAATGGACCGATTTCAGCCAGTTTCAATAGGCTTGGTCCTTGAGCCGAAAAAGTAATATGTACCAAATTTCATCGAAATATCTTCAAAATTGCGACCTGTACTCTGCGCACAAGGTTTACATCGACAGCCAGCCAGCCGACCAGACGGACTGACGGACGGACATCGTTTAATCGACTCAGAAAGTGATTCTAAGTCGATCGGTGTACGATCGGTGTTAGACTAATATTTTTGGGCGTTACAAACATCTGCACAAACGCATTACCTCCCCACTATGGTGGTGTAGGGTATAAATACCTAGAACAATGCTAAATATTTCGGCTGAATCTCAATAAATTCAGTTTTGTATTTTGGACATGAGTGTGTTTTACACTAACATACAGATTAACAACGACTTAGCCAAATCTAATTAGAATATCATAAGAAATTCTTACTATAATTATGTATTTGCAGTGAGTTCATGAGTTCATTTCTAACATACCAAGTGTTAGAAATGATCACTTATTTTCGGTTGTAGGAAATAAATCAGTTCCGTTTTTTCTGTAGCTTGGTATTATAACAATTAAAATATGCAGTTTTAAATGGAGTATTTATAAATTTATTTCCTTTAGTTCAGCCATATTCAAGGCCCTTCTCTATTAACACTTGACTACATCCCTGCTCATGTTTAGTAAACACTATTAAAATATTATCATCCTGCTGTTTTTATAACAATAAAAAAGTGAAAAACCTTTTAGAAAAAAAACTCCCTGAGCTTTTGCTTTAAATATTCATATTTATAAAACAAAAATGTGGCAGGAACAGGCAATGATTTTAAAAAAAATTTCAATCTGAATGAGTGAAGAAGTATTTAGTTCTAGCTTTAACTAAATATGTCGTTGTTTACGGCATATTGCTGGCTGCTAGTTTATTTGCTTGTTGAATGTGCCACAGCTAGACGCGGTTGATGTGCTTGCTGCACATGCACATACTGCTGCTGCTGATGTTGCTAAAGTTGTTCTGTTAACATGTTACACATGTACCGCGGGTGATGATGTCTATGCTTTAATAGCATTCATTATGTCCACAATAATTCCAACACGCATATGATGCCATAGTAGTTTTAAGCATTTAGGTAACAGCCATCATAAGAAAAATATTGGTCTGTTTAAAGGCTTAAAGGAATTTTCATATTTAAATAATGATTTTTTAGCTAAAAGAACGAAAGAGAGAAAACTTAGTTTTTGCTCCTTCTCTAAAGCACAATGTGAAAGGGAACAAGATCATCTCCAGCTGAAAATTTGCAGGAAATCTGAAGAAAAAAAAGTCGGCATCTTGTGTTTTCTACTTGTACAACATGAAGGTATTTACGGCGGTTGTCTACAAGACGGTGATTTGTGTTTAAAGTTTTATGTTTTCCTTCATATTCAGTCAGTTGATTATAAGTTTATAAGTAATTCTTGTGTTTTTTTTTCTGGCTTTTTTGTTCTGGCAACACATGTGGTGTTGAGGTCTTTGTTGCTGGTTGCAGGAGGGAGCCTTAAAATCTCAACAAAACCGTCATGTGTCATAATCAGCATCATTTATAACAAGCATTTCACAAAAAAGAATCTATAAGAAAGCCAGAAAAAAAGAATCCACAAACTATTTGTGCTTTTATTTTCCTATTTTATTTTGTTGGAGAGTTAGTAGAAAAATACCACCTAAACAAATTTTTTAAAATGTTGCAGCAAAGCTGGTGTTGTTATATGTTAAGCTCCTGCTGTGTGAATATTGCACACAATGGTTTAATCGCGATTTTAGCTAAAACCCCAAAAAAAAATATTTTGATATTTTTCGTAAAAAAGAAAGAAAACAAAGCAACAAACTTAAAAAAACTTTCAAAGTTTTGTGGTTTTTTCTATATTTGGCTAAGAACAATGGAGTACTTTGAAGTTCAAGGCGTTGGTTGATGTTGCCTTTTTAACCTTTGTGTAGTTTGGGATTTTTTTTTCTTGATTTTTTTTGGGAAGATCATTGGGTTCATTTTAAGTGCTAAATGTCAGATGTAAATAGTTTTGTTTTAACAAAATAGTTAAAAAACAGATAGTTAAGCTATTGTCTGAAAAGATTAAATACCTACTTAAAAGATTTAAATTGTTTGTGTTAGTCAAAACTAATATAAAGTTGACCTATATTTGAAATATATAATAACAAGTTTCAATTGTAAATAATTTCTTAATCTACTTACCTTCATACATTTACTTCATGACTTTTTCTATAATCATTTCCTTATAAGTGTTTAACTATTTTACTCAATAGTTTATTAATTGTAAAAACAATATCGTCTTATTGCAATTATCTGAAATTATCTTTATTATTATAAAATTTTCCTTGTTTTTTTTTTCTTTTTAATATAAAGTTTACAATCTATTTACTAAAATGATTATATTACATAATTATGATTAACTTGAAATTAATTTAGACATAATAGACAACATTATGGTAGGTACAAAATTATGCTTATAAATAATGAACAACTTTATTATAAAATAAGGAAAATATAAATCTAACGTTTCCACCAAAAAAAAAGATTTTTATGATCAATTGATTTTTATTTATGGTATTAAACCATTGTGAGCCAGCGTATAGGCTCTGGCAGACAGATGGTGTATATACAAATTAAATTAGATTTTCTGGCCAGATGCAAAAAAGGAGTTAGCTGTCTGAAATATTCTACAAATACTCTTTAGTTTAAAGTACTCTGAATTTTTTTTTTTATTTTTGTTTTACTTCAGTTTAAATAGAAATTAATTTTGTTGCTGTAATTGAAATTAGGAAACTGTTTCCTTTTGCAAAACTATTCATACAAGAATCATCTAATTCAATATTCGTCAAACACAGAACCCGGGGAGGACCATTGATCGGCTTTTTACACATTGTGGTACCACGCCTCATGACAAACAAACTAAATTGAATTACGTTATCGTTCATTAACAAACTAAATTGAATTACGTTATAGTTCATAAAGCCTAACTAAAAAAGAAATTCTAAAATTAATTTTTGTTAATTCGACTTTATTTTAAAAAAGGACTTTAGTTTTTTTTCGTACCATAAGAAATATTCCTGAAGGAAACCTGGGGACAAGCGTCTCCAAGTCACCAGTTTTGTCGACTATTTTGGTGACTTTGTCAACGAAGCGTCAACGAAGACGACTCTTCCATCTGTTATGAATTCATACATACCATTTCTTTTTTTAATTTATTTAATACAATGTCAAATGTTAACAAAATATGCAGTTTCATTATTTACATCTACTTCAGAAAAGTACCAAAAGTGTAGATTAGACTTACTCAAATGTACTAGTGAATAAGTACCTAGTCAATAGTAATATCGTCTGTAGTAGACTTCCAATGACACGCACATGTTAAATGTCTATAGTAAATAGCATTATCTGGGGTAAAATATGTCACTAGTACTGGTGACTAAGTCAGTATAGTTTCACTATTAACACTTCCTGCAGGGATTTTAAAAAAGCTTTCAAAACTTCTACCAACTCATATATTCAAATGAAAATAAATAAAAGAAAAGGAATTTCAAAAAATTAAAAAAAAAAATGTTTAAAACAAAAAACTTATTTTAAAATAATAAAACAACATTTTAAATTATATTTGAAATTTGTTTTATGGTACGAAATTTAAAATACTAGTCAACTTTGTGGACTTAAAATCGACTTTAAGTTTTTTGTGGTTAGGCTGAAATTTTTTACCAAAAATCAAATTTTGGACTAAAAATTAAAATTTTCGCTAAAAATAAATTTTTTCACTATATATACAACATTTCACTATAACAAAATATTTCAATAAAAATTTTAATTTTTTAGAACTAAATTTTGTCAGTATTGCCGAGCATTTAAAAATTTTGGAAAATAGGTTTTTGATAGAAGATTTCAACTCAAATATTATAAAAAACAAGTAAGAGAGCTATATTCGGCTGTGCCGAATCTTATATACCCTTCACCAAATTATACTTTAAAATAAATTTTTTTAAATATTTTTAGGTAAACAAAATTTAATTTTTTTTAACTGTTTTTCAAAAATTTTTTTTTTGAAATTGATTTTTTAATTTTTTTTTAAAAAAGTTTTTTCCAAACAGACACGATTAGGCCATGTCGACGGACATGGCCGAATCGACTCCGCTATTTATAACGATCCAGAATATATATACTTTATAGGGTCGGAAATGAAAAATGTAGAAATTACAAACGGAATGATAAAATTATATATACCCTTCTCACGAAGGTGAAGGGTATAAAAACAAAAAACAATTTGTAAAAAAATCGAAAAAGGACCTTTTGTTCTACGGCTCCTCTTAACTCCGACGGTATTCCAGGCGACATTTGCATGGGGGATATATGAAATCATCTACCGATACACCCTATTTTCAATATCAATCAAACCCTAACAGAAAGTATTTGTGGAAGTTGTGTTTTCAACAGACAACCAGACGAACAGACCGACGGACATAGCTAGATATACTTTTTGGTCCTACAACCAATATCTCGATATGATACAAACAGACAGACAAAATAAGTATACCACCATAAAGTATTAAAAGAAATTCTTCTTTAAAAAAAATCTATTCAAAGTATTGGCCATTGTTAGCTATGACCTTTCCCCATCTTTCTGGCAACATATGCATTCCTTGCAAACAGAACTGTTCATCTTTTGAGGCTAACAAGCCAATGTCGGATACTCTCTTACAAAGTGAAGCATATCCCAGAAAGAGCGTTCTTCTACTGTCGAAACAAATAGCAGTCGGACGGGACAAGGTCTGGACTATAAAGCGGGTGAGGAAAAACTACCCTACCACTTCATTATAAATAATTTGTAAGAGGTGTTGCAACATGTATCCAAGGGTTGCATGATGGAATATTACGGCTTCATTCTGTGCGTTTTTCGGTCAATGCTCGCTTAAAACGAATTAGTTCCGTTAGGTAAAGGTTCTGTGTGATGGTCTGGCCAGATTTCAGCAGCACATAATAGGAAGGACCCATTTGCTTAAACCAAATACAGAGAATTAACTTAGCGCCGTGGATATTTGGCTTTGGTAATGACTTGGATGTTTGGCCGGGCATCGGCTTATTGTAATGGATGAATTTTTCATCGAAAGCAATGACTCGGTGCAAACATGATTTTCTTTTATAGCGTTCAAGCATCATTCTGACATGCAAGATCGACTTTCAAGGTCTATCGTCTTAAATTCGAATGGCACCCAATTTCTCTGCTTTTGGTGAATCCTATTGCTTGCAAACGTTTTGAAATTGCTGATAGAGTTGTAGCTCCCAATAATTTTGCAAGCTCTTGTTGAGTTTCATCAATATCTTCATGTAGTGATGCTTCCAATTGTTGGTCTTCAAACTTGTTTGGCTGGACTGGGCGATCTTTGTCTTCTGTGTCAAAATCACCACTTCTGAACGCTGAAACCAATGGAGCACATTCACCATAAGCTTTGATGAGCAAGCGGTGTGCTTCAGAGGCACTATTTTCAAATTAAAGAAGTAAAGCAAAACTTTCCGCATATGACGCGGTAAGTTTAATAACAATGACATATAAGTTATTAAAATCATATGCATCTATGGTAAACACCGCATTTGTAAGACATACATACAATATTAAAAAAAAATAAGTTTTCACTTAGGGTTTTTATCCCGGGAACTCCTCGGACAAATTTCCCGGGAATTTTGCAAATTTTTCACTACCCGATTCCCGGGATTTTTAGTCGGGATTCCCGGGAACTAAAAACTGACAAAACTACAAAGAAAACATTTTAGAACTCACAAAAAAATGTGAACATTTTTTTTGTTACAGTTTTTCATTTATATCTCGGCAATAATAGACCGATTATTACTATTATTTATTTGGGCTTTTTCGAATGAACATTTAAAATAACATATGGAAAACTGCACGATCTAGAAATAAAGGTGACAAATCTTCAATGCCAAGATGTAACGTTGCGAATTATTCCAGAAACTTCTAGTAGAACAAAGGCCCCTACTTTTGATGGCACACCATTTGGTATTTGCAAGTATAGAATGCATTTTGACCTTGAAAGGAAACACAGCAACAGTACTTGTCTTTTTTTATTAAAAGCTCAATAAAACTGAATGAAGAAACAACATTTTAACTCAATTTGTAGAAAATTTGAATCAACAAACATTTAATCATTCAAAGTTGAAATAAATTCTGTTATTAATTAACTGCAAAAATTAATTAAATTTAAATGAAGCTAAAGAATTAGATACTGGGAATGGATTTATGGAATGAAAGGCTGACAGTTTTTAATTACGCGTTAAGATTTTAGTGAATTTAACTCAAATTTAATTAGTTAATACGAAGCTCTTTATATAATGATTATAACACTAAGATTTTACATGAAATAATATTCCTAATTTTCAGTATTATTATATATTTCGGGAATAGCCGTGTACCCGGGAATTTGGAAACAAATTTTCCCGATTCCCGGGAATCAAAAAAGGTCGGGAAATTAAAAACCCTATTTTCACTAAAAACTATTTGTCAGAAAAATAAGTGTTTTTTTACTAAGAAATCGATTTCTCATCAAGGAACCAATTTTTCACCAAAAAATTATTATGTTATTAAAAAAATTTCATATTAGTAATTTCATATGTAAAAATATGACACAATCTTTAAAAAGTCTTCGAAATACAATTAAGCTCAATTTTTCTAAAAATTTTGCCATTTTTCAAGCTCATTTCCAAATTTTGTTTATTGATGTTGACCCGTTTCATTCCGTTTGTAATGTCTACATTTTTCATTTGCGACTCCAGAAAATATATATATTCTGGATCGTTATATATAGTGAAGTCGATATAGTCATGTCCGTCTGTATATTGACATTTTTTTTTAAAAACAAACACAAACTTCGAAGCGTTTTGCTTCTCTGCAGCTACACCCAGAGTTTCTGGCGGGAATCGAACCCGCAAACCTCAGATTAATAGTCCAGCACACTATCGATTTCAATGTCCTTTGCAACGATGTATATAAGTCTATAGTAAGTTGGACCTACAAAGGGTCAAAATCGAGAAAAATATTTCTTAACCCGAATTTTTTTTTCCTCAAAAAATTTTTTGTCATAAATTCTTTTTCCAAAAAAAAATTAAAAAAACAATTTGCAAAAAAAAAGAAAAAAATTTTAAAAAAATTGGAAAAATATTTTTGAAATAAAAATTTAATCTTGTCTACCGAAAAATATTTAAAAAAAAAAATTATTTTTAAGTATAATTTGGTGAAGGGTGTATAAGATTCGGCACAGCCGAGTATAGCTCTCTTACTTGCATTTTATATAAATTATTTTTTTATAAATACTATGGGGACAAGGTGTATAAAGTTCAAAGGAGACTATGAAGGACTTATTATTAACCTCATATTTTAATAAATTATTGATATTTTTATTCATGCTGCATTCGAATAATCGAGAAAATTTAAAAAATACTCTATCAGTCGACTAAAAAAATCTCTCCCATATATTGATGGAAACATTAACTAAATAAAGCCCTATTCTTACTAGTTCCATAACTCAATGGGTTAATTAGATGATAGTAAATGTTGCTGAAAAATAAAACAACAACTACAACAGCCACAAGAAATTCATACATTAAATTCAGGTGCAGTCATGCTGCTCAAGAGACTCGTACAATATGCCAGCTGCTGACAAAAGACAACAACTAAGTTTTATGATAAAAATAATAAACAAAATAAATTTGATTAATTATACAAGAATTGCAAAAACCCAACACAACTACTACTGCTAATAATAAATTTCAAATTGCAAAAGCCACTAAATAAATTGCAAAGGCACAAAAAAGGAAGGTGGCGTTAAAATAACGCCAAATAAAGGTGTTGCTCGTAAGAAAAAAAACCATGTAGACCAAAAATTAATAAAAAAAAAGAACTAAAAAATTCCACTAAAGTGTTATACATTCTAGCTAACACTTAAACAAAGTTACATTTTATATTGTTTTTGGATAAAAATCTTGATAATGCATAAATTTATTTACTAAAAAGGATGTTTAAATTAAGCAGAATTTGTTGCCAAACCAGGAGGTCTGTCTATACTTTGTAATATGATTAAATAAATTTATCTCACGTTTTAAATCTTAAAGTCATTAAGGTGGCACCAAATATGTTTTATATCTACAAAAATGGAGGTGATAACTACTTAAATATGTATTATAGAATATAAAGTGGCTAAAATGTATACAAATTTGTTTTGTTCTAAATTAGCTTATTTTGTAAGCACCTGCCTTTAAAACATTAACACTAACATAGCTTTTTTTCCAAAACATACTTGATTTGAACTCTGCAGCAAGTCTGGCTGATTGAACCTAAAAAAATCAATTAATTTTTTTGCAGCCAAACAAAAAAAAATTGAGACAAAAAAAAACTATACGGAAAAAATTTCAGCAAAAGTCGTGAGTTTCAAATTTTATTTTATGACATGAAATTTAGAAGACCAAACAAGATTGTGAATATAATATTGTACCAAACAAATTAGTTAGTGGAAAAACAAATTACCTTAAAAACAATACCAATTGGAAATTTACCTATTAACATAGAAAATTAAATTTTTGCTCATTCAAGTTCCTATTGGTTATTTTATTTGGCAGAAGAAAAAAAATCCTTTCACTTTTACCTAAAATACCAAACAAATTTATAAAATTTATTGCATGTAGCATGAAAATTGCTCTGGAAAAAAAATATATTTTCGAAATCTAATTTATATATAAGATTTTCGTCTATGCTCATTACTTTTGCTGGTTTTTTATTTCCTTTTCATTTTTATGTTGGAGTTTTTGCATGGTTTGCTATAATTTTTAAAAGGTATTGTTACATATACCCTACATATAGATTTGTTGGAATATTATGGGAAAAACTTATCTTAATTTAATCTTAAAATGAAAACAATAGTAAAGTTTATTTTATAAATGAGAGCTTTAAGGTAATGAATTAATGGTTGAGTAATGAATTTGTTGGATTATAGTAAAAAAATTATAACATTTTTCTATTTGGCCCATAAATTTCTAAAAGTAAGTGGGTGATGTGTTTTACCTATCCTAAAGCCAATGAATTCAAGTTATTAAACTTAGTTCTTAAAGACAGGATTGTCATTTTATAAATATTAAACAAATTGTGAATTTTTTAGTAAACATTGCTTCAAAGGAGCTGGAATCAACAACAACAATATCCAAAATAACCGATATTTTGAAGAAAAATTCATCAGAAATTTAGTTGTTTATCAAAAATTAGATTTTTCATAAAAAAAATAGTTTTTGCTTCAATTATCAGATCAGATTTTTTCAATTTGAGCACTGAAATCTTAATTCGGAATTAAAAAATGTTAGCCATTCATTCCATAAATCCATTTCCAACTTCTAATTCCTTAGCTTCAATCAACGGCTTTTATTTAAATAGAATTCATTCATTGTTGAATTAATTCATAAGAGAATTCATTCAACTTTTGAATAATTAAATTTTTATTAAAACTTTAAACAAGAGGCTATAGAAGGAAGACTCCAGACGAGAGACATTAGTCGATATACTATACGAGAGACTATAGACGAGAGATTATATACGACATCCAATAAAAGAGATAATGTGGACCAGATATTATAGACGAGAGACTATAGACTGAATTCTCTAGACGATAGGCTCTATTCGATATATGTATTATTGATGAGAGCATATGGACGAGATACTATAGACGATAGACCAGAGACGAGAGACGAGAGACTATAAACGATAGACAAGAGACTATAAAGGTGAGACCCTAGACGGAAGACTCTAGACAAGAGACTCTAGTCAATATACTATTGACGGGAGCCTATCGTCGAGATACTATAGACGACAGACGAGAGAAAATAAACGATATACAAGAGACTATAAACGTAAGACCCCAAACGAGAGTTTTCCGTCGAGAGACTATAGGCAGAAGACTCTATTCGATATACTATTGACGAGAGATTATAGACGAGTGCCTATAGACGACATAGTGTGAACGAGATATTATAGACGATAGACAAGAGACTATAAATGTGAAACCTTATACGAGAGATTGTTGTCGAGAGACTATAGACGGCAGACTCTAGCCGATATACTATAGACGAGAGACTACAGACGACGGACTAAATATAGATCAGAGACTATAGACGAGATACTGTGGACGAGATACGAGATACTACGAACATTAAAATATATCACATCTCGGTAGGTCTCTAATAACCGCATAATTTATATTCCTAAGGCTTCGTCTATAAAGTAGCGAATATAAGAAATAGAGTTGGATATTCTTGGGGTATAACTAAATCAATCTTAATTTTGTTGAATGAGATCTGATTTACTACATCTTATGCGATTTCTGCGAAAACTATCTATGACACGACCTCAAGAGCAAGTGAAACATTGGTTTGTGTAGCTCTGATCTGGAGTGACTACCAATGACTACAAATGGTTTCATTGTAATAATTGAATAAGAGCAGGAAACAGAGGAAAAGAATTCCAATCGACTAAATAATTCCTATTCATTCATAAGAAACAACTGATACGGAGACCAAGGTATTGCACAACCCTGATGGTGAGACATCGCTGTAGTTAGTTTAGGTCAAAAAATCTGTTGAAATCTGTGACAGAAAAAAAACGTAGGAAATGAAGATTTATATCAGAATTTCAACCAACCATTATAATTCTTTAACCAAATCTTTCCAATATGCAAGATAGAAGTGCCGAAGTTTTTCGAAAACATAATCTTGTTCAATCATATTCACTCGTTAATGTTAAGCAGGCAGTCACCTCCACTTTGCGGAACACTTGGATTCTTTACCATCAATTCTGGTGTGATATCTGAAAAATAAGATCAGGAGAAAGCTAAATCAACATTAATTGCAAAGTTCAAAAATCTAAATTAGATCATTCCGAATCACGAATAAGAGCATATGGGCAATTCCATATCATCGTACGTAACATTTGTACGCCTATAGAGTGGAATAGAATTTGCAAAAATAAGAGTATCTGAAAAATAATTTGGTCTTTATGTTCCATTTAGAGGTTACTATATTTTAAAATGACAAAAAGTTCTTTCGAAATATTGTTATCCAAGATATTGAGCGAAAAAAGGGTATATCGTACGTGACATAAAACGGAACTCATTTTGAGGTACATGTAGAAATAGGCGAAAATATTCGAATTACGAAAATATTCGAATTTTTATGTTTTCTTTTAATTTCTTACACTAAACGAAATATTTTTCTTTTACAATCCATCATATTGAAATAAAAACAATCTTTCGAAGATTTTAGATTAAATAAAATTTAATATCGTACGTGACAGATTTTTCTCTTATAATATAACAATATATATTCTGTAAATATATGTATACTAAAACTAAGATAGTGAATAGAAAATATACATTTTCTATACATTTTCAATAAACAATTTGACAATAGCAAAAAACAATCAAATTCATTTCGTACTACAAGCTAATTGGGAGCCTAGTTTTCGCCTCAATTTTACCCTAAAACAAACCTAAAACATTAAAAAATTAAATATAATTAGTTTAAGCTATTATTTTTGTATTTAAAATGTTGTAATATGATCTAAATACTTTCACATAGTAACATTTTATTATTTTCTTCTATTCAAATCATCTTGAAAAAAAGTTTCAAGGGTTTTTGTGTTTTCAGTCGTGGTAGCGATTCTCGTGGAATTGCCCATATGCTTTTGATATAAACTACAAAAACCGAATCGCCAGGTCCAGCAAAAAGGAGTCATATTAAATCTGGAATCTTTGGTTCGTTAGTGCTGAGTAATGGCAGAAAAGGTGTCTCAGTACATTTTCCTCTCCTCTCTCTTTTCGTCGTTATATAAATTTAGACCTCGAGTCACCAATACGAACAAATAATTAACATTCATTAACTCTCTTAAGTTTCGCAAATAAAAAAACAGTATATTCGCAAGATCTGTCGAACACAATCTTTCCTTCATTTCCCCCAATATAATTTCCAATGAAAGCAATACAGGCTGTCCTTAAATGAATTGTTGGATATGTTGAGCGTTTAACAAGATTGTGGGCATTCTACCATACTCTCTAAATGATCGCGTTTGGACTAATCTTTCGATTTGTTTAAGGGAAATGTAATAGTAGTCTCTGGTTTTGTTTGTTTAACATTGATTTTGCATTTATTAAAATATTTTTGAACATGTAAGACAGCGACACTCATTATTTGGAGTATAGCATTTGTAAATCAAGATAGATCTCACTGTCTTTACATCAGGGATTGTCATTTCATAGCACAATTGTGCAGACGAACATCACTCTCTTTAAAAGAGCATAACAAATGCCTCATTTTTTCAGAAATTCATTAAGCATTGTTGTTGGTTATGATTTTTGGACGAAGCATAGCAAACACACGCGTTTCAATTACAATTGAACACAAATCAACAAAGTCAGAAATAAATAAAAAAAATTGAGAGAATTTCGGCCGTAGAATGTATATTTTTTTATTTCCTTAAAATTTAAATAACATTCATTTAATAAATTGGTTATATCTGGCAAAAATTCTAAATCTAAACATTCTTTATTTTGTTCTTATTTTAAGTGTTTGACATTATGTTTGCTGGGTAGCTCTCTCACTAATACAATGACAGTTTTAGTTTTGGTAATCCCTGCTTTACATCACTGTCTTTTTGTCATTTGAAGGGATATTACGCTCCACCATCTTTTCTGCGATGGCCACCAAACCATTGACTAATAAGACTGGATAAAGTCGTAGGATTTTTTTTTTTTTCGATTTTAATTTATTTATTTATTATTGTACAATTATAACGGAGCCCAATGGGCCATATATAGTTAACAAATGATTTTAGGTCATTTAGAGGTATTTTTTAAAAAAGAGACCATATTCCCAGCGGTTTTTCCACTACATTTTCCATATGGTCTTCAAAGATAGGCAAGGGCATATGATTATTCTTATATAAAGGATCTTCCTTGCTGGCCGTTGGATGTTATATTCCGTACGTAATGGCATCGATTGACCTCTCAAACGAATAATGAATATTGATGATAACTGAATTCCGAAAGCTAGAATTGGCATCATTCTCTCTTATAAACATGCAAATTTCCATCTTTTCCGGCTTGACGTTTAGGCCTCTGATTTTAGACCAGTTGAAAGAATCTACTTCGAACTTAGTCAACAGAATTTGGGATCGTAGGATATTGCGGGTTCCGAATTTTATCAACTACATAAATTTCATATTAGATATGGATAAAAAGGCAAACATTATTATAGCTATGTAGATAGTTCTATTCTTTATCAAAATCTATTAATATCATCAATCTAACCCAAGATGTAAGTGGCGAAGATTAGTTCAAAAAGACAGACCGCTCTATGTCAATTGCAAACTTAATTTAGAGCACTTTCACAGTCTCTAACTTCCCAACAAAAATATTAGCTCACTTAACTGCCATCAGTATTTTCTATTTTCAATCTTCCTTTTCTTTTCTACAGCAACTAAAGTGGAGTACACAGCAATAAAAACTAATCTTCAATATTCGAAAGAAAAAAAAACTACACTTACATACATGTTTCTTTCCTTTTTTTCCTAGCTCGAGGATAAATTACAAGTATATTAAAATTTAAAGGCCTAGTCAAGTTATTTATGTTGTTTAAGTTTCATTATACCAGTACTTTAGTATAAAACGTATGCGAACATTTCGTTTTCCTTGCCTTAAAACCAAAAAAAACGGAAAAAAGAAAAGAAATAGTAACGAACGAACGCTCTTGTAGTATCGAAAACAAGCAAATGATAAAAATCTGTAAATAAATTTACTATAGATTGTGAGTGCAAAAGTAACATAACATGGTTAATATATTGGATAAAACTAAAATATGTTGGCAATATATATAGGGGTACACTAGGACTAAGGCAATAATGCCACCATCAGTTTTTTTTTAACTTTTTTTATTACAAAAAGAAACAGAATTTGGATTCACGTACACCAAATACTAATTTCAAACTTGTGCATATTAATCTATTTGTCTGTCTACCTGTCTGCAGATTTATTTGTGTTCATTTTAAGTTTATTTTTTTTATATTTTCTTCGTTATAAGCAACAATCAATCAAGTGTCAGGCTTTAAATGATGTTTATGGCTTCTGTAGACATTTATTATTAAGCAAAATTTGTATTTGAATTATTTTTTGTTGAAGTAAATTTAAGTTTTAAGAGAACTAGCAGCAAAAAAACAGGTAATTAACTTTATTTTTCTGTTAATTTATTTGTTTGTACAAATTAAACTTAAACCAACACAAACACTCCTTCATATTCATTTAAATAAATATGTAATGGCAGTGTGTAGGAAAAAAAATAAAAGATTTATATTTTTTAAATACCATTTTTTGTTGTTGATATTTAACAGTTCTCATAAATTTCATAATAATCATTAAACAATTGTTAAATGCAATTATGCAATTTACATTGTTTGTTCATTTGTTTGCCGTTGTGATAGTGCTCTAGTTTTTATTTTATTATATAAATTTTTTCCATTTAAATATCGTGTTTGTACCCTACTTGACAGATATGGGGATTATGGGTTCAATGTTGCAAATGACAACTATTAATAAATTGAAAATAAGAAAAAATAAATCAAAACATAAAAAAACCACCCCATTCTAAGGTTTTTTTGTGGAATGAGGTGGTTAGTTTATTAACCACCTCATTCCATCATCAGTGAACAATAAACACTTTCTGCATTTTTTATTGAATGCGTGAAAGTCTCTTAGAAAAGCTGCGGTTTACGCAAAGTTTTGCAAAGAAACTTAAAAAGTGTAGTTGTTTTGCAAACTTCCAATATAAGGTGGTTAGTAAAGTGACCACTAAACCGCAAAGATTTAATATATATTTATGAAGTCTAATCTATAAGTAGTATACTTTTTATATCCTTAATACTTCATTTTATATTTCCATACTTTGTTACTTCACCAATTCCATGAAATCATGGCAAATATAAACTAGTTTTTAATAAAATATTAACAAAATTTAAAGAGGCTTTGAAAGCATTATAAATACTAAGAGGCACAAGTAAATATATTTACAAAACTACTCGTATAATTTAAATTGTATTTAGTATAACAAAAAATAAAAATTAAATTAATTTTGTTACTTAGTAGAATTCTGTGAAAATATCATTATATAAGTAGAAGAAATGTACTCACAGATCACAATTGAAAGTTTCCAATTAATTAATAGCCTGTTTCGCAATATCAAGTGAAGGATTTAGTTTGCATTCGAAAATGATTTTGGTTTCCAAAACTTCATGTTGATGTGAACGAATAAGTTTTCGATATTGTGTAACAGGTTTTAAGTAGGACGTACTAAAGATGTAAAATTAGGAGTTTCTAAAAAGCCCAGATTGATGTGGATTTTGATGTTCCTAAAGAGATAGAAATAACATGGATTTCTGACTTGTTAAAGAATCATGATCTCTGTGGAATCTTTAGTTTGTATATACCACAATTGCTTTGAATTCTCGGTCTTATTGAAGATCCACAAATGAGGTAAAGTTTGGAAAGCTAAGATTGCTATGGAGTAGCTAGTTACATTTCCTAGAAAGTAACGATTAATGCGGAATTTTGAGTTACGCAAAAACAATTTGGAATTCCTAAGGAGCCATGATTAAAAAAGTGTCATGATCGGCATGAAATTTGTTTTTAAAGATCCTTAATTGACATGTAATTTGGAGCTTCTAAAGTGGTAGGACTGAAAAGGATTAAGGGTTCTTAAAGATCCAGGTTTGACATGGAATTTTTAGTTCTACGATTAATGTGGAGTCCTGAGTTACTAAAATGTCACGTATGATATAAAAATATGGAATTCTTAAGGAGACATGTTCAAACAAATGTCACGATCGACATGAAATTTGTTCTTAAACACCCTTTATTGATATGGAATTTGGAGCTTTTACATAGTTACGACTGATAAGGAATTGTAGGTGCTTAAAAAGTGTCTCGATCGGCATGAAATTTGTTCTTAAAGATCCTTAATTGACATGGAATTTGGAGCTTCTGAAGTGGTAGGACTGACAAGGAATTAAAGGTTTTTAAAGATCCAGGTTTGACATAAAATTTTTAGTTCTACGATTAATGTGGAGTTCTGAGTTACTAAAATGTCACGAATGATATACAAATATGGAATTCTTAAGCAGCCATGATTAAAAAAATTTCACAATCGACATGAAATATGTTCTTAAACACCCTTAATTGATATATAATTTGGAGCTTCTTAAAGTTCTTAGAGATCCACGTTTAACATGTAATTCGTAGTTCTTAAGGAGTCAGGGTTTTTGTAATTTGTATTTCTTAAGGAACCACGATTGGCAGGGAATTTATAGTTTTTGAAGAGCCACGATTAACATGGGATTTTGAGTTCTTAAATATCCACGATTCCAGTTCTTACGAAGTAAGTGTTACGATGGATATGGAATTTGTACTTCCTAAGAGACCACGATGAATAGCAAATTCAGTGTTCTTAAGTCACGTTTCCGATAGAATATGGAGTTTTTAGATATATTGATTAATGTGGAATTCTGAGTTACTAAAATGTCACGAATGGTATAAAAATACGGATTTCTGAAGCAGCCATGTTCGACATATACTTTGTTCTTATACCTTAATTGACATGGAATTTGGAGCTTCTGAAGTGTTGTGACTGACGAGTAATTTTGGGTTCTTAAAGATCCATGTTTGACATGGAATTTGCAGTTCTTAAGGAGTCATAGTTGTTATTGAATTCAAGAGCCAAGATTTGAAGATCTTACGGAGCCACGATTGACACGGAATTCACAAATAAGGTAAAGTGTATTATTGGCTGTGTATTGTTGGCTAATTCTGAATAAGAAGAAAACTTCAAAATCAGTCAAAATTAATGTATAAAATTCAGTCCTTAGAGAGTAACTATTAATGCGGAATTCTCAGTTACTAAAATGTTACGAATGTTACACAAATGTGGAATTCTTAAAGAGCCATGATCGACATAGAGCCACATTTAAAATGAGATTTGAAGTTCTTAAGGAGCCATGATTGATACCGAATTTTTACTTCTTAATTATCCACGATTTATATGGAATTTGAAGTTCCGAAGGAGTAATGCTTAATACGGAATTTGTAGTTATTAAGAGACCTCGATGAAAATCAATTTCAGAGTTCTTAAAGAGTCACTTTTGCGATAGAATATGGAGTTCTTCAAGATTCATGATTGATATGGAATTTGAACATCTTAAGGAGTCATGGTTGATATGGAATTTTGAGTACCTAAAGAATCACAATTTACAAGGAATTCAGAGATTTTAATGATTTAACATGGTATTTGGAGTTCTAAAAGAGCATCAATTTATATTGAATTTAGACTTCTTAAGGATTTACAATAGTTATAGAATATGGAATTCAAAATGACTCGCTATTGACATGGAATTAGGAGTTATGAAAGAGCCAAGATTTACATGGTATTTGGATTTCTTAAAATGCAAAGATTGACATGGAATTTGAATTTCTTAAAGATTCACGATTGGCATGGAATTTGATAATCTTAAGGAGTCACGGTTGATATGGAATTTATGATTCTTAAAGAACCATAATTGACAGGATATTTAAAGTTTTTAAAGAGTCAATATAAACATGGTATCTGGAGTTATAAAAGAACATTTGGCATGGTATTAGGAATTCTGAAGGAATCACAACTGACATGGAATTTGGAGTGCTGAAAGAGCCGAGATTAAAATGGCATTTGGAGTTATAAAAAATAAAGATTAATATGAAAGAGTGACTACTATTGAGATAGAATTTGTAGTCCTTAAGTAGTCAAACTTGACATGGAATTGAATTTGCAGTGCTTCAAGTGTTACTATTAAGATATTATTTGGGGTTATCAAGGTATCACGATTAATATGTAATTTGGAGAATTAGGATTTTTTAAAGACCCACGACTTAAATGGAATTTTGAGTTCAGAGTTCTTACAGAACATCACTTGGCATGGAATTTGGAATTCTTAGGGAGTTATGATTGACAACATATTTGAAGAACTTATTGTCATGGAATTTGGAGTTCTTAAGGAATCAAGATTGACATATCATTTGGAAAGTTTAAATGGTGTCTTAAACTTGGAAATCCTTTAAATTTGGAGTTTTTAAAGAGCACCACCTGACATGGAATTTGGAGTACTTAAGAAACCTTGATTGACATGAAATTTGGAGTTTTTAAAGAGAATCACTTGACATGAAATCTGGAGCTCTTACGGAGTTACGATTACCATGAAATTTTCAGAGCCCCTATTGACATGGAATTTGGAATTCTTAAGAATCCACGATTGGCATTCAATTTTTAAGAGCCATGATTGACATGGAAATTGGTGTTCTTAAAGAGCCTCGGGTAATATGGAATTTGGAGTTTTTAAAGAGCCACTATTGACATGAAAATTGTAGTTCTTAAAGAGCACTAATAGAATTGGAATTTTTAGTTCTTAACCCTAGAAAGATAATCTGCGTAAAATTTACGCATACTCTTTCAAAAATAGTTTAATTACTGAATTGTTCCTTTGTTTTTGTTTTTTCTGATAACAAATACATATATATTAACATATTCAACTGTATTGAAAAAAGTAATCAACATTAGTTTATTTTAAATTAATCAACAAAATGCCAACAAAATCTAATTACTCACTAACGAGAGCATTAATTAACAAATGGACCCCAAATTAATGGGGTGATTGATAAGCTCTACGAAGCCTCAACTGAGTTTGGCTCTGTGCTAGAAGTCCAGCAAGTAGGTTTGGGTGGCTTTGTAACTGTTCAATGTATTTCTCACGAATTTTTCTGAACTCATAATTCACCAATATATATATAGATCTCAGTGGATATTCATTTCTAATGTACCATGGTGCACCCGTCATGGCCTTAAGAATTTTAGATTGGTCCCTCTTTATAAAATCAATACTTGTATTACTAGCAGTTCCCCTAAATTGGATTCCATATGTCCAAATTGGTTTTATAAATTTATTGATTCGTCACTGATTAACCAGCGAAGGCTAGATGTTTCAACTCCATGTAAATTATCTTGGTTTCTATATGATGGCGTCAAGTAAGGCTTCTATCTAAATGAATACCAAGGTATGTAACATAATCGGACTGAGGTATATTGACAACTTAAATCAAAAATTCCCACCACGATTGTTTAGATTCTTTAGTAGCGAGGTAGAAGTTGATTGTACCTATATCGCCTTTTTAAAGTCCATATTTCTAGATTTATACACAAACAAGTACTGACTTCGGTTACCAATAATAACTATTAAATAAATGCGAATTTATCACATATTTTGTGTCGTGAGCTTTCTATAAAATTTCAAGCAAAATCTTTCTTTAATATTTAATTAAATAGTATCAAGGTCTAATAAGTTTAAAAACTCATTCTCCTTAAAGCAAAATACGCCACAAATTATTAATTTAGTTTACAAATATAAAAAAACAATACAACATTTAATATAATTCACCACATCACTTTGACCACCTTTTTTTAAACACATTTTTTTATTTATAAAATAAATGTACGAACGTCCATCACATTTCAACAAATCATCAATATTTAATTTCTAAAACAGCGTTAATAACAAATGAAATAATTGATTTATGAAATGTTTACATTCAATTATTCAAATTAGTTTTACAAACGTTATATATTTTTTTATAAAAACTGCGTTTAAAAAAAAACAGTTCAACCGTGCGTATGATTAATATTAATTGGTGGTTTTTTGGTTTATTTAACAAACAATTCAATTTTTTGCACTAACATGGCAAAAAACGTTTGACATATTGAAGTGGATTGGATTGGATAGACCGCGAACATGAAATTAAATTGATGTGTAGTGGTTAATCGATTAATTGGTAATAAAGCCAGCAGAAAGTAATTTAATAAAGAATATAATTTCTGTAATTATGATGGTAAATGGAAAGCCAAACTGTGAATAAATGTATTAATTTTAATAGTTATTTTTTTAGATTAAATTTAGAATTTAAGATACATGTTCTGAATTTCATTATACAAAGATTTAAAGACATTTTACTATCCTTGTATTCTGGTTGTGTGACTCATTTACTATTCAACCCTAAATCAGATTATTCGATTTATTTTATTGCAAAATATTGTATTTCAAACCTTAAAAAACTGCCATAAATATGTTTGTTAACTGCATTGATATGTATGTGCCGCCTGTCATAAACTCATTTATAAAACGAACACTTAAACATTTAAAACATGACTTTTTCTATTAATTGTTGAAGCTTATCAATGTATTTAATATCTTGACTTGTCACTTTTATGTGCAACTGACAGTAGTAGGTGTGTATGTTGCTGTTTTATTGTTTTTTTCTTACTACAAATTATATTTGTTGGTTGCATGTTAATGCAAATGTAAAACAGAATTCAACGAAAGGCAAAAAGCCCAAACAAACATTTGTGACAAATTTTCAAATTGATAAAATGGTATTAAATGTCTTAAGAAATATACTTACGGCAGCATATACGTATTCGTATTGTGGCAAATATAGAGAAAGAGAAACAAAAAAAGGGATTTTCAGTTACAGTATTCATCAGATAAGATTTTGTAACATTATTTAGCATAAAATTGTGTGTTGCAGAGCTAACAATAGTTGGGTAGAGAAACAACATTTACAGCTTAAGCTGTCAATGCAACAAATAGAAATAGAAATACATACACAGCAGGGTATAACACATTTTTATGCCCAGCTGGAAATTTCTGAAATTTTCAATTCATACTTCATTTACTTTAAGATTTTCCAAAAGTTTTTCTCTTGCTTACACCAAATTTCCTACTAGCTGTATTTGTCTGTTTCTTCAGCCAAAACTCCTTATTTTCCTATTGTTTTTTGTTCTTGCTGTTCAACACAACAAAATATGATAAATCAATAAAGACCAAAAACAATTTCAAACTTCCAACACCACATAAAAATAACAAGAGCAAAGGTGCTGATTGTCACACTGGCATTTTGCTACGAATGCCATAATAAAATACAAAAAACCTACCAAAAACTTTTTGCAACAAAAACAATTCGAAACAATTTAAGACCACAAGAATCTAAATGTTACACCCACTAAGAAGTCAATACATTCAGTCATATGATACTCATTGTTTTTACTTTAATTCTCATGCATGCTTGTCCACTTTTTTCTCAGTTTGATTGCTGTTTGGCCCAACTGTGGCATGCCTCACTTTGGGATATTTGGTGTGATATTCTGGGTGCTAACAGTTGGTGGGGATATTTTCTGTTTGCTGTATTGTATTGTATATATTGTATTTTAAAAACATTTAAGCTTGCAATTTATGGGGTTTCTTATACTGAATATTGGTAGTAAGATAAAAAAAAAATGTGAAACAAGAAATACAGACAAAATGTGTGATTGATTTTTATGACTTTCTGAAAACAAATATTATAGAATAGGTTTTACTTTGTTTCTTTTTAACAGGAATTATTTCCTTTGAACTGTAAGGTACCCTAAAGTAGGTAACTGCTAAAAGACATACTTATACGAATTTCATATCAAATCAAGCTTTTTATGAATTCCAAATTCCACATATATCGTATCTCTCTTAGATCTTCAAATTTCACATCAATTGTTCTCTAACACAACCAAATTACATATCAATCGTGGCTATTTAAGAACTCAAAATTCCATTTAAATTGTTCATTGTTCGCTAAGAACTCCAACTTCCATGGCAATCGGTGCTGTTAAAGAACTCCAAATAAGTTGTCCAAATTTATTTGGAAATACGACTGCCAATCGTAGTGTGAAATGTATAACAATTGTGGTTCCTTAAGAACTCCATATTTCTACCCAACAGTAGGACTTTAAAAACTCCAAATTCTTCACCAATCACGGCTCTTAAGTACACCAAATTCCTCACCAATCTGGGCTCTTAAGTACTACAAATTCCATATCAATCATGGCTCTTTAAGAACTCCATATCTCTACCAAATAGTGGGCCTTTAAGAACTCCAAACTCCACATCAATCGTGGTTCTATAAAAACTCTAAATTCCTAGCCAATATTAGCTCCTTAAGAACTCCAAAGTCCACATTAATCGTGCCTTTCTAAGAACTCCAAATTCCACATCAATCGTGGCTCTTTAAGAACTCCAAATTCCATAGCAATCGTGGCTCTTTAAGAATTCCAAATTCCACATCTATCGTGGCTCTTTAAGAACCCCAAGTTCAACATAAATCGTGGCTCTTTAAAAACCCCAAATTCCATATAAATCGTGGCACTTTAAGGACTCCAAAGTCCACATTAATCTTGGCTCTTTAAGAACTCCAAAGTAAACATTAATCGTGTCTTTTTAAGAACTCCATATTCCACATTAATCGTGGCTCTTTAAGAACTCCAAATTCTCTTTACGAACTCCAAATTCCACATCACTCGTTGGTCTTTAAGAACACCATATTCCACATTAATCGTGTCTCTTTAAGAACTCTATATTCCACATAAATCGTGGCTCTTTAAGAACTCCATAGTCCACATTAATCGTGACTCTTTAAGAACTCCAAATTCCATAGTAATCGTGACTCTTTAAGAACTCCAAATTCTACATCAATATTCGCTCTTAAATAACTCCAAATTCCACATCAATCGTGGCTTTTTAAGAACTCCAAATTCCACATCCATCATGGCTCTTGAGGAAATCCAAATTCGACATCAATCGTGGCTACTTAAGATTTCCAAATTCCACAACAATTGTGGCTCTTTAAGAACTCCATACTCCACACTAATCGTGGCTCTTTAAGAACTCCAAAGTCTACATTAATCGAGGCTCTTTAAGAACTCCATATTCCACGTTAATCGTGGCTCTTTAAGAACTCCAAAGTCTACATTAATCGAGGCTCTTTAAGAACTCCATATTCCACGTTAATCGTGGCTCTTTAAGAAGTCCAAATTCCATAGCAATCGTGACTCTTTAAGAACTCCAAATTCCACATAAATCGTGGTTCTTTAAGAAGTCCAAATTCCACAACAATTGTGGCTCTTTAAGAACTCCAAATTTCTACTCCTATCGTGGATCTTTAAGAACTCCAAATTCCACATCAATCGTGGATCTTTAAGAATTCAAAATTCCACATCAATCGTGGCTCTTTAAGAACTCAAAATTCCACATTAATCGTCTCTTTAAGATCTCCATATTCCAAATAAATCGTGCCTCTTTAAGAATTCCAAAGTCCACATTAATCGTGTCTCTTTAAGAACTCCAAATTCCACATCCATCGTGGCTCTTGACGAACACCAAATTGCACATCAGTCGTGGCTCTTTAAGAATTCCAAATTCTCGTCAATCGTACAACTCCAAATTTCGTCTCAGTCGAGATTTCGTAAGAATTCTGAGGACCTAAAGCTCTTTGCGATTTAGTAATACACAAGCCCACCTTTCGTGCCTGTCTAAGAACTCCAAATTCCACATCAATCGTGGCTCTTTAAGAACTCCAAATTCCATAGCAATCGTGGCTCTTTAAGAATTCCAAATTCCACATCTATCGTGGCTCTTTAAGAACCCCAAGTTCAACATAAATCGTGGCTCTTTAAAAACCCCAAATTCCATATAAATCGTGGCACTTTAAGGACTCCAAATTCCACATTAATCTTGGCTCTTTAAGAACTCCAAAGTAAACATTAATCGTGTCTTTTTAAGAACTCCATATTCCACATTAATCGTGGCTCTTTAAGAACTCCAAATTCTCTTTACGAACTCCAAATTCCACATCACTCGTTGGTCTTTAAGAACACCATATTCCACATTAATCGTGTCTCTTTAAGAACTCCATATTCCACATAAATCGTGGCTCTTTAAGAACTCCATAGTCCACATTAATCGTGACTCTTTAAGAACTCCAAATTCCATAGTAATCGTGACTCTTTAGGAACTCCAAATTCTACATCAATTTTTGCTCTTTAATAACTCCAAATTCCACATAAATCGTGGGACTTTAAGAACTCCAAATTCCACATCAATATTCGCTCTTAAATAACTCCAAATTCCACATCAATCGTGGCTTTTTAAGAACTCCAAATTCCACATCCATCATGGCTCTTGAGGAAATCCAAATTCGACATCAATCGTGGCTACTTAAGATTTCCAAATTCCACAACAATTGTGGCTCTTTAAGAACTCCATATTCCACACTAATCGTGGCTCTTTAAGAACTCCAAAGTCTACATTAATCGAGGCTCTTTAAGAACTCCATATTCCACGTTAATCGTGGCTCTTTAAGAACTCCAAAGTCTACATTAATCGAGGCTCTTTAAGAACTCCATATTCCACGTTAATCGTGGCTCTTTAAGAAGTCCAAATTCCATAGCAATCGTGACTCTTTAAGAACTCCAAATTCCACATAAATCGTGGATCTTTAAGAAGTCCAAATTCCACAACAATTGTGGCTCTTTAAGAACTCCAAATTTCTACTCCTATCGTGGATCTTTAAGAACTCCAAATTCCACATCAATCGTGGATCTTTAAGAATTCAAAATTCCATATCAATCGTGGCTCTTTAAGAACACCAAATTCCACATAAATCGTGGATCTTTAAGAAGTCCAAATTCCACAACAATTGTGGCTCTTTAAGAACTCCAAATTTCTACTCCTATCGTGGATCTTTAAGAACTCCAAATTCCACATCAATCGTGGATCTTTAAGAATTCAAAATTCCACATCAATCGTGGCTCTTTAAGAACTCAAAATTCCACATTAATCGTCTCTTTAAGATCTCCATATTCCAAATAAATCGTGCCTCTTTAAGAATTCCAAAGTCCACATTAATCGTGTCTCTTTAAGAACTCCAAATTCCACATCCATCGTGGCTCTTTAAGAATTCCAAATTCTCGTCAATCGTACAACTCCAAATTTCATCTCAGTCGAGATTTCGTAAGAATTCTGAGGACCTAAAGCTCTTTGCGATTTAGTAATACACAAGCCCGCATGTTGGCTTCCAGTTTAGTTTTTTAAAGAATCCGAATTCTACATATATCTTGGTTCTGTGAAGACTTAGCACTTCATATCAATTGTGGTTTTTAAGAAATTCAACCTCTGGATACATTCTTTTTCATCATCAATCTTGATTTTTTAGGGGTCAGAGATAAAAGCAGTCGAGGTTCCTTGAAGTCTCTGAATTCACACCAATCGCAGTTAATTGAAGTCTCAAGGTTCCCATTACGAGTGGTTACTAAAGAGTCTATATTCATATCATTGTGCATTGAGGACCCAGAACTCAGTAGTGGTTATTTGAAATTCTTACCACAAGATCACGTCAATCGTGGTTCCCTGAAGATCCTTAAATCACAGCAATCATGAAAAATTAATATTGACTCTAATAGGTCATCTAAAAATCGTTCTTAACTTCACCTAATCCAGCACTTTAGTTCATTATTAATAGCATTTTTTCACTGTTATATTTCTCAGTTATTTCAAACAAAAATCTAAAGACAAAGATTAATGTTTGGTTTTAAGTTTTATTGACAATCTAAATGAGTTTAAAAATATGTGCATACATTTTAAAGCATTTGAAACCTTTTTTTGTTTTTTTTTAAAAGTTTTTGTGAAGTTGAGCTTGTTGTAGTTGCTGTTGCAAATTCATTGTTATACAGTTGCTGACTTTTGTTGATTTTGCAACAATTCCGGGTGTATATCAAAGTTGCCAACTAAAACTAAAGTAAGTATTATGTCATTTAGACTTATGCAAATTATTGAAATCCTTTTTGGATTTTCTGTTATTGATATGCAAACATTATTTTATACTATTACTTATATAGCTGAGTGTTTGTGTGTGTTGATATTTAGGTATATCAAATGTTAAACAAAAGAAAAACTTAATTAGATGCACATGTTTAAGTATATAGAAATGTATGTAGGTATTTTTCTATACTCCTCTGTACCTTCATTTATTTTAACATGTCAGGGAAATGTTAAATTGTTACATTGTTAAAATCACAATTTTTGTTTTGCATTAAATGGAAAAGAATTTAACATGCTTTAGCAGTTTCTAAACAACAGTAAACGTCCAAGGAATATTAAGTTAAGGCTATTTAATGTGAATGTTTAAAATTATTTTATCATATGATGTTACAATATTAGAACATTTTTAATTTAGAACCCGGAAAACGTTATTTATGGTATTGTAAGATTCTACATTTGATTAAAAACTGTCAAATGATCTGGATCGATCAAAAAGTTCTGGGGGTTCAAATTGCGGATTTACGACAATAAATTAACTTCTCCGTGTCGACTGATAAGAGGTTCATTTTAAATATTCTTATTTTTGTATTAATTTCTTAGTAATAGTTTCATAAATCTCATATTCAATACCCGGCCGTTGTTGGAGACAGTTCCGAAACAAACAAACCTTCCTCCGCTTGCTATCCAATAGTTAACTTCTGGAGGGTTCAAAAGTGCAGTACAAAATAAACGACTCTGGATTACTTAGAGACAATTAAGTGACAATTGACTTCACGCTAGATTACCTGGTATGTTTAAAGTATCCAATTGATCTCTATGCACTGCAAATAGCACGGAAGTGTAAAATTACCCAAAATATATAAACTGGAGTCATTCAAGTTGTCTGCCATTAGTTACAATTACAATCTATAAGGGATACATTGAATACTTGCTTCACTGCTGGGTATTTGTCATAAATATTTGTGACATTCATTGCCTGTTTCGATTACTCACACCTTTAAAAATTACACCATAAACAAAATTAAAACTCTAACAAATCATTGTTATTGTAATCCAAAAAAAACACACTCATATAATATTGTAATACTTTTTTACATAAAAAGCAGCACTAGTTTTTATATATCCTGTTAAATTGCTACAATCAAACCAAGTGTATGTTATGTATGAAACACATAGAGAACAGATGGCAATCGAATGATTCATCCTAATTACCGAATTTTACAGTTGCACTTGCAAAATATTTGATATTTTGACAAAACTTTGGTTGTCGCAAACCAAACTTTGTGTACAATCGAACTGCTCAATTGGCAATGAATTCGGTTGGTAATACGAATCTGCTTTGAATCTTGATTCATTCTTATCATGAATCATCTCAAACGTTATTTATCTATATCAACTTTATGTACGATCGAACCGTTCAATTGGTAAAGAATTTGGTTGGCACAACGAATTTATTTTCTCTGTTTACAAATAAGTAATAAGCTAAATTTGAAACATTTAAAAGTGAACATTTTATATTGGATGAAATGTAGATGGAAAAAAGTGTCCATGGTAACGGACAAAAGTAAAACATTATTATACCCTTCACCTTCGCGAGAAGGGTATATTTGTCATTCCGTTTGTAAGTTCCACAATATAATTTTCTGACCCTATAAAGTATATATATTCTGGATCCTTATAGATAGCCCAGTCGATTAAGCCATGTCCATCTGTCTGTTGAAATCAATTTTCTGAAGACCCCAGATATCTTTGATATCCAAATCTTCAATAATTCCGTCAGACATGCTTTCGAGAAGTTTCCTATTTTAAATCAACAAAATCGGTTCACAAAAGGCTGAGATATGAAGAAAAAACAGTACAACCTCGATTTTTGACCTATATCTGGATTACTAAGTCATTAATATAGACAATATGGATATCTAATGATAGATATTTCAAAGACCTTTGCAACGACGTATATAAGACCATAGTAAGTTGGATCTACAATGGGTCAAATTCGGAAAAAGTTTTTTACACCGAATTTTTTTTTCAGCAAAAAAAAAATTTGAAAGAAAATTTTTTTTTTTAAATTTTAAAAATTTTGAAAAATTTAAAAAAAAATTTTTTTAAATAGCAATTTGAAAAAAAAAATTTCCAAAAAATTAAAAAAACAACTTCGGAAAAAAAAACAAAATTTTGTTTACCTAAAAATATTTAAAATTTTTATTTTGAAGTATAATTTGGTGAAAGGTATATAAGATTCGGCACAGCTCTCTTACTTGTTTTTAAAATATTTTGTTTTTCACCTGATGTATCTATGTTAAAAAGCTTAAGTAAAACAAATTAAACATAATTTTGTTACGTATCATAAAAAGCATAGCATATAATAATTTATCATACTGTATGTAATTACTGTAATATCCACTTGCGGTCTTATAAATTATATTCTTTAAAATCTGGCTCGTTTCAACGATTTAATGGTATCCGTTTTCAAAATCCCTCAAATAACTTCAAAGCCCTTAGTAAAGACTATAAATATCCAAAAAGATGTGAATGAAATATTTATTTATTACGAAAAATTTATTCTCCAAAAAATATCCCAATTTTGTTCGTAAATAGTAGAGATAATTGTAATTCGATTTTTATTCCAACTGATTTTTCTTTGAAGGGAGCCCCGATAGACTTGACGATAATGTCCAGCACACTATCAATCTGAGAGCTGTGGGTTCGCTTCTCGCAAAAGACTTTGGGTGTATGTATCTGCAGACAAACAAAACCCATAAAAACAGTATTTTTTACAAAAATCTATTTTTCAAAATATATAAATTCATTACGAACCAAGTTTTATGTAGAATTTGAGTTTTTTGATGACTATTGATATAGAATTCGGAGTCTCGAAAGATCTAAAATATAAAAGACAATGTGGAATTGTGTATTTATAAATCGCCATGTTTTATAAACAATACAGAAGTGCTAAAGAATCATGGCGGTTTTGAAATTAAGATTCCCCAAAAGGACTGATGTGATTTCTTAAAGTGACAATGTTTGATAAGGAATATAGAGCTCTTAAATAACCGGAATCAGGATTCCCTAGTTGTCAAAGTTCACACTTAAGAAGAATTTTCTGTTCATAGTACCTAAAATTGATTTTGGTTATATAGTTTTTTATGAGTTACGATTGATGTGGTATTCTACATTCTTAAAAAGTCAAGACAGACGAAGAATTCCGAATGTAAAGAAGCCATGATTCATGTGGATTCTTGAATTACATGGAACTACATTGCCGTGATTGACATTGTATTTGATGTTCTTAGAGAGCCTCAATAAACATCAAATTTTGAATTATTAAAGATGGCTCGATATTTCTTGAAGATTTATATAGAATTTTATGGTCTTGACGTGCCAGGATTGACAAAGAATTTGGAGTTCCTAACGAGCAACCACATGGAGTTTGAAGTTTTTTAAGAGTAAAGATAGACGAAGAATTCGAAGAATTCGAGACGAGCTACGGTTTATGTGGATTCTTGAATTACATTTAAATACCATGATTGAAACTGAATTTAGAGTTCATTGAGTGCCACAATGAACATGAAATTTTGAATTCTTAAGGATTCATTATTGGCTTGTTATTTCTTTAAGATTGTTATTTAATTTTATGTTCTTGACGAGCCACGATGATAATGGAATTTAATGTTCTTGTTATGTCAGGATTGATAAAGAAAGAGTCCTCAGCGAACAACGACAGGGAATTTCAATTTCTTAAAGATCCCCCTATTGAGTTGGATTTAGGAGTTCTTGACATGGAAATTCATGAAGAGCTGGACATTTACTTTCACATTCCTAAAGAGCTACGATGGACATGGAATTCGAAATATGTATTATTAAAGATACTCAATGAATATCGAATTGGGAGTTCTCAAAGACCCGCAGTGAATATGGAATTTGGAGTATTTAAATATTCACGGTAGACTTATAATTTAGTGTTCTTAAATAGCCAAGATTGACATGGAATTTGGAGTTCTTCTAGTGCTACAATTAACATCGTTTATTGAATTCTTAAATAGCCGCATTTGATGAAAATTCGAAGTTGGCTTTGGTTTTTGTAAAGTGCAAGGATTGACTTGGAATGTGGTATTTTTAAGGAGCCATGGTTGATAGGAAATTCAAAGTCCTTAAAAAGCAGCGATTGATGTGGGATTAGTAGTTTATTGATATGGAATTCAAAGCTGTTAAAGAGTAGGAGTTCATAAAGGGACCAAAACATGTGAAGTTCGAAATTCTTAAAGTGTTTGGCTAAGAATTTGGTTTTCGTAAGGAGCTACGATTGACTTGGAATTTTTAATTATTTAGGAGCAACGACTGACTTGGAATTTGGTATTCTTAAGGAGACATGAATGGTGAGAAATTCAAAGTTCTTAAAGAGCAGCAATTGATGTGGAATTGATAGTATTTTGATATGGAATTTTAAGCAACGATTGACATGAAATTTTTGTTCCTAAAGAGCTAAGACTGACATGGAATTTAAAGTTCTTAAGGATTTATAATGGATATAAAATTTGCAAATCTGAAAACCCGAAATTGATGTAAAATGTGAAGCAAGTTCTAGTAGAGCCACGATTGACATGGAAAATGGAGTTCTAAAATATCCACTGCTGATGAGGTCTTCTTAAAGTGAAATGATGAAAATGGAATTTTATGTATCTGAAGAAGCGCGATTGAAATAGTATTTTGAGTCCTTCAAGATCCACTAATGATGAGCAGTTAGCAGTTCGTAAAGAAACTAATTGGTGTGAAACTCGGAATTCTAAAAGTAGCACTTGATTTTTCAATAAAAACCGATTTTGGCTTGTTCACATATATCTGTGATTTCAGAAAGATTAAAATATAAGGAAGTTTGAAGTGGTTTAAGCGGGCATCTTTCCTGCAACTTCAAGTCACCATAGTTGAATTCCAACAAAAACCACATATGCTCGAGTTCCGATTCATAAATTTTCGGCAATATAAATTACGGTTCCTCAGACCTGGCTTAGATTGCGCAGTATACAGACGGAGTAATTAGCCATTCTCAGTTTCCCCCAATATCACAGTCTTTTTTCAGATGAAATTGGACCTCGTTTCTCGCGATTTTGAGGTTCAGAGGTATCAAATGTAAAAAAAACTAAGAAAATTTAAGTTGTAGCTTCTTAAGAGAGCATGATACATTTTTGGGCACCTTGTGAATTCAAAATCACAAAACTGTATTGAAACTAAATTATCTACCGTTACAACTGGGATGTCTCATAAAATCCATAAGAATGTTTTATGTTAACAAAAATTTGGATTTTCTATCAAAATATAATGGATTTTATTTTTTTTCTTTTAGTGCAATCAAATATGAAGGGTATTTAAGTTTTGCTAAAGCAAAACATTGCTGTCTAACTTGTTTTATTTTTGGAAATTCATGGCAATAACCAGTGTTATATTCTGAACTTTTAGTAACTTCCAATATTTTATTTATTTTTGGTAACAAAATGACATACGAGCTACAAACAACAAATAGCAATGAACAAAAAAAAAACAGATATTACCAAATCATTAACTGACTGTTAATAACATACAATAATATAAATGGTTCAGTGAATGCAGAGGCGTTAAGGAGTAAAATGAACTCAATGGCTAGACAAAATGAAATTTATCTCTCCTTAATAACCAGTATTAGTATTTTTGTGTTGAAAATCCAGAATGTCATTAAAAATTCTTAAATTTGTAGACATTCTTATTAGGTTAGAAATATCACAATACCTACTTCCTTTGACAATTTCTAAATATTACATTTTTAATATTTTCTAAGCCTTTCATGAATTAATTCATTATCTTATGACTTACCAAAGCCAATGAACCAGAAGGTCTCCCTCTTAAAATATTTTTTTTTTCTAAACAATTTTTGTCTCTAATGTACAAAATAATGTTAAATGTTTATTGTTAAAATTTATTAGAGAATTACTTGAAAAAAAACTGCAAAAACAACAACTACAATAAAACTATACAAACGAACGACATCAATCACTTTTCATTTCAATTCACATTTGGCACAATCACTGTTAGTTCTCTGAACTCTTTTGTTCAAATCTATTCATTGCAAACTTACAATATGGCAAAAGTACCAACATAACAGACTGAAAAATGCACCCACACATACACTATTTAGTGTCTAGTATTTATTTGTAGCAAACATTTTTCATTTAGTTACTGCTACAAATATATCTGTAAGAGTGTTCATGGATTTTTGTAGCTGTAATGTTGGCTTGATTTGTTCAAATATTATTTAAAAATTATACCATGAATAAATACATAAATCTTTATATTGTTTTTCGCCATTTGTTTTGATTTTGAATTATTTTTTTTTTCCCTGAGTATATTTATTTATACAACATATTGAAAATTATTTAGTAATTGACATGAAAATCTGCTTATATTTTGATTGTAATTAAATTTATGTTTATATATATTTTTAGATACCCACCATCAACAGAGATGGGGGGTATATTGATTTTGTCATTACGTTTGTAACACATTGTAGTATTCATGGCAGACCTGCAAAAGTGTATGTATATATTCTGGGTCCTTTTGAAATTCTAAGACGATCTAGCTATGTCCGTCCTTCCGTCTGTCTGTTAAATAAAAAGAGTTAGCTAGCTGAAATATTCCACAAATGCTCTATGTTGCTAAGGTTTGTATTGGGCAGTATCGGTCCGTGGTTTCACCTAGCCCCCATACAAATGTCCCTTTGGAATACTGTTTGAACAGCCGCGAATATTTTGAATATTTGTCCAGATATAATTTTGCATAAAGTACAGAGAGCCTCAAAAGTAAGTAAAAAACACAAATTACTTGATTTTTTTTAAGATAATGGAAATCCATTTGTTGGAGATTGGTTTGTTGAAGATTGGGCTGAATAATAGATTCTATTCTGAAAGAAAATATTTAAGTCGGACTATAGTCAGACATAGTCGGACATGATCTCAAAAAATTCACTGGTGTTTACTCACTAAGTACTATGAAATTATATTGCAGAGTATGACGAAAATCGGGCAACAGTTGTCACTAGTCCTCGTTTCAAGGTCACCCTTAGATAATGACTTTCATAATTATACCCTTCACCTTCGTGAGAAGGGTATATATAAGTTTGTCATTCCGTTTGTAATTTCTACATTTTTCATTACCAACCCTATAAAGTATATATATTCTGGATCATTATAGATAGCGGAGTCGATTAAGCCATGTCCGTATGTCTGTCCGTCTGTTAGTTGAAATCAATTTTCTGAAGACCCCAGATATCTTCGAGATCTTTGCTATTTAAAATCAGCAAAATCTGTCCATAAATAACGGAGATATGAGCAAAAAACCGGGACAATTTTTGACATATTTTTGATCTATATATGGATTACTAAGTCATTAATATAGACAATATGGATATCTAATGATAGATATTTCAAAGTCCATTGCAACGATGTAGATAAGGCTATAGTAAGTTGGACCTACAATGGGTCAAAATCGGAAAAAATATTTTTTGACCCGAATTTTTTTTTTATCAAAAAACTTTTTTGTCATAAATTTTTTTTCCAAAAATATCTATCAAAATAAATATTTTGTAACAATTTTTTAATTTTTTTTTGCAAAATCGAAATTTTTTTCCAATACTTTGACAAAAAAATTAAAAAATTGTTACAAAATATTTATTTTGATAGATATCCCACTCGCATCCCACTAAGGGACTAAAAATATCTTAAAGGAATGGACCTAGGCTTTCTTTTGAGCAAAAAAAAAAATTAAAAAAGGGCCCATATTGGAAAAAAATTTTGATTTTGCAAAAAAAAAGTCAAAAATTGTAAGTCTTGAGTTAAAAAATATTTATTTTGATAGATATCCCACTCGCATCCCACTAAGGGACTAAAAATATCTTAAAGGAATGGACCTAAGCTTTCTTTTGACTACAAAAAAAATTTTAAAAAAAGGGCCCATTTGGAAAAAAAATCGTATTTGCAAAAAAAAAAGTCAAAAATTGTAAGTCTTGAGTTAAAAAATATTTATTTTGATAGATATCCCACTCGCATCCCACTAAGCGACCAAAAGGGTCTTCAAGGATAATATCTAAGCTTTTGTTTGACCTAAAAAAAAAGATTAAAAAAGGGTCCATTTTGAAAAAAAAAAAGTCAACAAAGTTTTTGATTTTGCAAAAAAAGTCAAAAATTTTATGTTTTGAGTTACAAAATATTTATTTTGATAGATATCCCACTAAGCGACCAAGTAGGTGTTCAAGGAAAATATCTAAACTTTATTTTAAGAAAAAAAAAAAAAAAAAAAAAAAAAAAGGACGAATATTAAAAATTTTTTATTTTTTTTTTTAAATATTTTTTTTCGAAAGATCGAAGAAATAGCTATCTATACTATTTGGGACACATTTTTCTAAGAACAATAGGTAATAAGTTACATGGATAAGAAAAAACCTCTGTTTGACCAAATTGTCAAAATTTTACCCCCTATAACTCAGAGAGTTCTCGACCGATGTTGTTGAAAAATTGTGTCTGAGTTACTATCCAATAGAGCTAACCTTGGTGCAAATTTCATCCCGATCGGAAGACATCGATTTCAAAAGTTGGTTCACTTGACATGAAATGCCCCATATGTAACCAATAGATATTTAGGTTTATTTATTTATTATTTTTAATTCTGCTCGATCCTTTTTTGGTTTTATAGATATGGCGGCCTACAAAAGTTTGAATTTTTTTGTTAACATATTATCTATATTTGCTATAAAATTTTGAAAACAATAAAAATAACATGCTAACAGTTATCTCATCCCTATAAAAAGTTACACGCATCCAAAGTTGGAACATGAAAAAATGGCCATATTTTTTAGCTGGACTATAAGTTTATTTTTCAAATATGATCTAATCAACATGCCCTTTCAGAATCATAGGGTCGCTGTTCTGTTCCAATCAAAAAGTCTCAATTTATTTTATATGAACATAAATCTTTCTACAATTTTATGTGAGGATCGCACAGTGGTTTAGAAACTTTTTTTTTTTTGGAAATAATTCGTTATCTTGGGAACTATTGGAAATTTCACATGGTATGAGCTGAGGTGTTTTCGAGTTGATTTGTTCAGCTTCCTTGGGCCAATGGGGTCAGTGCGTAGCCCCTCAAAGTTGGTCACCTCGGGTCTCAAATTTATTAAAAAAATCGCCAAAATTACATTTATGACCCGAATCAGCTGAAATTTTTAACGTAATTGGTCTTTGAGAAGATCTACAAAAACCATGCTTACAAGTGTAGGTTATTTCTATTAGTTGAAGAAATATTCAGGTTTATTAATTTCTTTTAAATTTTGCTTGATCTTTTTATGGTTTTTTAGATATGGCGGGCCTACGGAGGGTCGAAATTTACTTTTAAAATATCAGCTATATTATCGATAAAATTCTAAATAAAACAAAAATAACTTGCTAACACTTATCTCTTTCCTATAAAAAGTTATACGCATTAAAATTTGGAACTTGAAAAAGGGCCGTATTTTTTACGTTTTTTCACAAAAAAGCCCATATATTTTTTCTTTTGTAGAAAAAAAATTTCTTCGGGACTATATACAATATTTATATTATCCGGAAAGATAACGTAATGCAAAAGCGTGTAAAGAAAAACTTGGCTCAATTAAGCGGACATACCACCCGCCAGTCCTATCCAAACTTGGCCAATTTTAAAAGAAAAATTTTGGTTTGAGTAAAAAAGTCTAAAAAGGCAAAACACCGATCCACGAAAATGCTTCATATTTGTATAAACCCATATGTTTCTTAAATACCTACTAAGTATTTTTACTATCATACAGTAAATAACTTCATAGTAGGCACTTTTCTAAAAAAACTCAGTTTTTGGAACACATTTTCCCCGTTTTAGGAATTTCAGTATCTGAAAATACAAATTTCAAAAATTCGAATGCCATTGCTTTAAGAACATTTTAGTCTATATTGGTTCCAAATTTTGTTATGTTATCTTTAATTGTTAAAATATTACATTAATTCAAATTTTATATATTTATTCGTGGAAAATAACCATATGATTTTTTTTTTAGTTTTTAAGGTAAATGAAGTCCGAAAATTTTATAAAATTTTTTAGTTTTACTAAAATATCAATCCATAAGTCATAATGTTTTCAATAGTATCAAATACTTGTACAAAAAGCCTTTATTTTTTCAAAAAATTTGAGACCCGAGGTGACCAACTTTGAAGGGCTACGTAATTGCCCCCATTAGCGCTAGGAAGCTGAACAAACGTAAATCAACTCGAACGCACCTCAGCTCACACCATGTGATTTTCGTAACAATGTCTCTAATAGTTCCCAAGATACCGAATTATTTACAAAAAAAAAAGTTTTTAAAATACTGTGGATCGGTCCATAATTGAATCGTTTATTTCAAAAACCAGTCAAACAACAAATGGTTGAAACCTAAAAATTAATTAAGATACCGAATTATTTACAAAAAAAAAAGTTTTTAAAATACTGTGGATCGGTCCATAATTGAATCGTTTATTTCAAAAAACAGTCAAACAACAAATGGTTGAAACCTAAAAATTAACTTTAGAAAACTTATAAAATATATTGTAGGGGACAGTATTTAATTTGTTTGCATTTAACGATTAATTCTCCTTTACAAAATAGTAATCGCCCAATAATTTAATTTTGTTTTTTTTTTGTTGCTTGACTGGTTTCGGAAATAAACTATTCACCACCCCACTATATTAGAAAAATATTTTATTTTCAATTATTGCTGATGGGTATAAAAAATTCGGTACAACTGAATATAATAATCTTTCTAGTTTTTCTTGTTTCTACAACCATGTGTAGAGTATGAAAACATCCATCCAAATAGAATATAAATTCTAATCAAGCATACAATTTAATATATTTTGGAGTGTGTTTGCAGTAAATTAAGCAAACAGTTAATTAATAATGTTATTTATTCTATTTTATATGTGCATAAATATAAATAGAAATATACTATACTACACTCCCATATAGGTATATGAATATATGCATAAATGTTTATGCATGTTTGCATGTAAAATATTGTCTGTTTTCATTTTCAATATACGATGAAATTCATAATAAACGCGAAATATTACGCGAGTATCCTTTAAATTTAATTATGAATGTAGTGAAGTGAAAAATACACATACCCTTGAAACGTAGAGGAATTGGAAAGTCATTTATTATATTATTTGTACTACTACTTGAAAGATGAGTTTATTATTACAAATTGAAGTTCCTGTTAATGGTGAATTTTAAATATTTTCTTTTTAATTAATTATCAATTGCTCCTCATAACTTTCCCTATGTTATGTTTGAAAATATATTTATTGGAGTTGGCTGTTCTGGCTCAATCAACCATGTTATTCATAATATGAACACGTGACTAAAATATTTTATTAAATCTAGGATTTATTTTTATTCTCTCTTTTTTTTGCAAAAACATAATTTATTATTTTATGTGAATATGAAAGTCACCATATTAATAGATCACATATCAAAATATATATACAAATATTCAAATTAATATTTGTGTTTATAAAAAAAGAAATAAGAAAGTACTTAAATGTATATGATACCACCTTACAGTTGTTATAGGATATATTAGTATGGTCCCATATTTAAGGTTGATGTTAATATACAACACATACGATCTCTTACTCTTCGGGTTATCGTAATGGATCCATTTTTCATCGCAAGTAATGATTCGGTGCAAAAATGATTTTTTTTATAGCATTCAAACATAATTTCTATCATGGTAAATCGTATTTAAAGGTCTCTCAGCATCAATTCGTAAGATACCAAATTTCCCTGCTTTTGAATGAATCCTGCTGCTCGCAAATGTTTTCAAATTACTGTCTGAGTAGCTCTAAATGATTTTGTAAGCTCTTATTGAGTTTCACAACAATCTTCATGGAGTAGTGCCACCAATTCTTGGTCTTCAAACTTTTTTGGCTGAAACCGATGGAGCACATTCACCATAAGCAATCACGGTGAGCAATCGGTGTGCTTCAGCGTCACTTTTAAAGAATTAAAGAAAAACTTTCCGCATATAACATTTTTTGGTACAAAATTCGAAAAACAAATAAGAGTACTATATTCGGCCGTACCGAATCCTAAATACCCTCCACCAAAATATGATGGTATAGCAACTGAAATAATATAACAATTGTTAGAAATACTAGTTTGCGCAGAAGATATTTTATTTCAAATGTACAAAAAATTGTATTTAATTCAGCAATTTATAATTTAAATTCCTGTGTGCAATTTAACAATTTATATACATAATAATTAGTTAATACGTTTGGATCAACATTTTTCCCTGATGAACTCAAGTGAAGAAACAGAGTATAAAAAAGGGTATACAAATATATTTGGTCAAATTTAAAAATATTTGGTTGTGGGACTTATATGGGAGCTATGACCTATTATGATTTGATTGTCATAAAATATTTTAACGTGATTTTTATGGACTTACAAAATTCAGTATTATGATTTTTGAATACAAATTACTGATCTGTGTACTATTTTTGTTCAATATATGGAAGCTATGACCTATTATAGTCCTAAGTATATGAGGCCTATTTTTATAGAATTTCATATAAACAACGCTATTAACAAAAGTGGACATTATATGGGAGCTATGCCGAATTATGGACGAATATTTAAAAAATCTTGTACCTCGATTCTTGGATACAAATTACTGATCGATGTAAAATTTTGGTTCAGTACAGATTTTGTTGGATATTTGTGCAGGTTAATGTGTTTTCCTGAAGTGGTTCTTATATGGAGGCTATGACCAATAATGGGCCTACCATCATAAAATTTGGTACATCGATTTTTGTATATATTGAATAAATTTGTTTCGAATTTCAACCTGATAACTATATTTGTAACAAATTTATGAGGATTTTAGTGATTTTCGGGAGTGGACCTTATATGGGAGCTATGGTTAAATATGGACCGATATTCAAAAAATTCAGAAGTATGATTACTGGATACAAATTACTGACCTGTGCGTTATTTCATTTTGATATCGATATGTTTTAAATATTTTTTAAGGTTAATATCTTTTTCGGAATGGGCCTTATGCATACAATTTAGTACAGTGATTTCTATGTATATGAGTGTTATTTTTGTCGAATTCTAGCATGATAAAGATATTTATAAGAGATTTATGAGTACTTAACCGATTTTAGGAAGTGGACCTTATATGGGAGCTATGGTCAAATATGGACCGATATTCACAAAATCCTGTAGTATGATTTCTAAGTATAAATTATGGATCTATGTAAAATTTTGTTTTGATATTGATATTTTTTATATATTTATGTAGGTTATTGTGTTTTTCGGAAGTGGTCCTTATATGGGAGCTATAACCAATTATCGGCCGATCTTCATAGAATTAAGTATAGCGATTTTGGTATATATGGGGACTATTTATGACGAATTTCAACTTAATAGCGATATTTATAAGACATTTATGCTTATTTAAGTGATTTTCGGAAATGAACTTTATATGGGGGCTACGGTCAAATATGGCCCATATCCACAAAAAATTTGGGGTTGTAATTTTTATAAGCACGAAACTTATTTCTCCTGAATTTTGTGTGGATACTGCAATTTTGTAGGCATTTACAGACCTAATAACCATATTTCGTGAAGGAATTTTTATGGGGGCTAGGAGAAATCATGGACCGATTCTTATAATTTTCGCCAGAGTTAGTCCCTTTAACATAAAAATAACGTGTGTGCAATTTTATGGTATTATCTGCAATATATAAGGAGAACTATGTTAAAATTATCATGTTTTTTTTAGGTTGTCTCACATTTTGGTTCATAACTCTGGTTCCACTGAACCGATTTTGCTGATTTTCAATACCAAACTGCTTAGGAGAACACTAAACATATTTTTTGCAAGTCTACCAATTTTGTTTGCCTATTTCGGACGTGAGCGTGTTTTACACAGACAGACAGACAGACAGACGGACAGACGGACATGGCTCAATCGACTTAGAATTTCATAAGGATCAATAATATATATACTTTGTTTGGTCTCAGATGAATATTTCTCAATGTTACACACGGAATGACAAACTTATATATACCCTTATTCACCACTTATGGTGGTGGAGGGTATAAAAACTTATAAGTGACATATAAGTTACTGAAAACAAAAGCCGCGTTCAAAGGATACGCCATCTAATGTACGTAAGTCATACAACCAATAATATAAGCATTTGTCGTATGTCTTTTATCATCTCTTGAAATTTTTATACCCTACACCTCCATAGTGGGGAGGGTATAATGCGTTTGTGCAGATGTTTGTAGCGCCCAAAAATATTAGTGTAACACTCACCTTAAAGTATACCGATCGACTTAGAATCACTTTCTGAGTCGATTAAACGATGTCCGTCCGTCCGTCTGGTCGGCTGGCTGGCTGTCCATGTAAACCTTGTGCGCAAAGTACAGGTCGCAATTTTGAAGATATTTCTATAAAATTTGGTACATATTATTTTTTCGGCTCAAGGACCAAGCCTATTGAAACTGGCTGATATCGGTCCATTATTTCACCTAGCCCCCATACAAATGTCCTTCTGAAATTGGACTTTATAGGTCATAAATGTTTAATTTATAAATGTATCTCCACAAATTGCGCTCCAAATAAGTTTTATATATACAAAATTCATGTCACCAAATTTTGATACGATCGGTCCATAATTAGTCATATAGACCCATATAGACCCGCTTCCGAAAATCCCTTTAACGTGCATAAATCGCTTAAAAATTTTGGTATACTCGTAAAATTCAACATAGTAAACTTTCATATAGACATAAATCACACGACCTAATTTCATGGTGATCGGTCCATAATTGGTCATAACCCCCATATAAGGCCCACTTCCGAAAATCACTCAAAAATATAAATTATTGAAATTTTAAAAGAAAAATGTTTTTGCTCTTTTACTTAGCGTAGGGTATTATATGGTCGGGCTTGACCGACCATACTTTCTTACTTGTTTTGTATTGAAACAAATCAAAGGACGATCGATCGTTTTAATTCATACTGATCGTGTAATGACAGTATAGTTTCAACTCTACTACTAAAGGGTAGTAAAGCCCTATACTCAGTTTGTCAATTTTTGTGACCAATTTTGTCAGAGTTGTTCAGCTTTACCGTAGCTACAACTTTGCTAAATATTGTTGGTAACAGTTATACTGTAAGTTATTCTGAAAAAAGTTTAAAACAAATTTTCTTACTTATTTTTTTTTTCGAAAAAAAAGGAAACGAAAAAGCAATTTTTTTTGCAAAAAATTTCTACAGAATTTGTTTGGTAGACTCTTGGCTATATTATTACCATATATATGTAGTTAAGCGGTATAACCAAGTTTGAATTAGCTGTTAGCCAAAAACTGATGACACATTTTTGTGAGGGCCTACTGTTTTTCAAAATCTTTGGAGGTTCATAAAAAAATATCGGTCACCAAAATCGCCAAGCTGAGTACAGGATTTTATTACCCTATGATAGTAGAGTCGAACCTATGCTGTAGTGGCCTTGTGTTTTTCCAAAAGTCTTCATTTGTTGCACAGTGATATTAGGATATTAAAAAATTAATTCATAATATTTTTTTTTTAATTTTGACAAACATTTTAAGTATTGTTCAGTTTCGCTTTTCCATATACATATGTTTAATTTGTATCCAAGGCGTGGTCCATGTTCTTTTCCAGCCAAAAAGTCATTTAAAATCATACATCTGCTAGATGCAGTATGTATTAGTATATAAATCAGTTACTGCAAATTAAAACTTAAAATTATTTAGTAATTTTTTTTATTATTTCGGATTTCATAAATTGTAAAAACCGATAACAGTTTTTGACACAAACAATTTAAATTTTGGCATGCATAGGAAAATACATGCTAGTTTTCCCAAACAAAAATTCAATTAAAAAAATCATGTTTGTTTTAAGCTGATTTGATTTTTTTTTGTTTTAAAAATAAAAAATGACCACATAAATACTGCTTGCTGACTATTTTATCAGCTGTATGTGGAAAACATAGAAAACAAACAGATTTAATAAGACAATTTTTTAACAATTTGGCAATTTAAAGTATAATTTTAATAATATTTGTTAGTAAGTCATATATTAACTTATTACCAAAAGGCAATTGCGGTTGTTGTTCAAAAAAAAAATTTAACAACAATCAAACTATTTTTGGAACAATTTAAACAGCAAATGCGTTGTGTTTAGATTTAACGATTTATGTTTAAGACCAAAAATTATATTTGTTATAACATAAAAAACAGATTGATTTGCAAAACCCCAAAAAATTATTTTTGTTAAAAACAAAATTATCAAATCTAAATTTATGTCTGGCAGATTTAAACACATTTTTATTTTCTGTATAAAATTTGGGTCAATTGTGGTTGTGGTCTTTAATACTATTTAATGGGCGTTTAAATGGAGTAATAAAAGATTAACATTATTTTATTTGTAGATTAAATGTATTTAATAATGAAAAAAAGGTTGGTTGGAAAATAAAGGCCTGCTAATGTGGCATTGTTAAACAAGGCTGCAAGTGTGTCACATAAAAACATATGACCGACATAACATACAAATGCAATTTCAGACACATCTTATGTCAGAAATTGAAGGCTAACATTGTCAAGTCATGCAGTGCTCTTTAAACAAGGTCATTATAACATACGAAGGCACTGTTGGATACAACTCAAGTTAGAATCTAAAGGGCTCCAAATATTGAATTGTTTACCTAGGAGACATGTGTCACATCAAACATTGTCATGTCATGCCATGCTCCTCAAACATGACCGAAATGTTATACAAAGGCAATGCCAGACACATGACATCTTAGAAACTAAAGGTCTGCAAATATTGAATTGTTTACCTAGAAGACAAGTGTCTCATCAAGCATGGTCAAGTCATGCCGTGCTCTTTAAACATGCTCAACATGACATACGAAGGCTATGCCAGAAACATCTCAAGTTAGAAACTAAAGGGCTGCAAATATTGAATTCTTTAACAAGGCTGTCAAGTTCTGCCATGCTCCTCAAACATGACCCACATGACATACAAAGGCAATGCCAGACACATGACAACTTAGAAATTAAAGGTCTGTAAATATTGTATTGTTTGCCTAGGAGACGACATTGTCAAGTTATGCCGTGCTGCTTAAACATGACCAACATGTCATACAAAGGCAATGCCAGACCTAGTGTTACCTAAGTTAAAATTAAAGGGCTGCAGACATTATCAAGTCATGCATGACATATGAAGGCAATACCGGACATAACTCAAGTGCATTGCTGCTTTTTTTAAGAAATAAAATAAGTCACTAGCTCTTCATAGGTCAGTATTGATCAGCTGGCAATTAAGAAGTCCGTAAGATGTCTTAATTTCATTGCTATGAGTGACTATAAGTTGAATGAACGTTCACAATAAATAATTCTAATAAACGATTTTATGTTAAGACAAAGTTGGCTAATTGAGGCTCAAATAATTAGATTCTGAAATAAACATTTAAATTGTCTATTACTACATTAATTTTAATTATGAATATTTTAAATACCTATCAAAAGCATTTCCATATTTATATGGTAAAATAGAATTGTACTTTAACACAATTCCATACATTCATGTTCATAATAATATAATTGTATTTAAATTACATTTATATAAACAATTGAATTTGAATAATAATAAGTTTTTTCCCCACAACACGTCAAAATACACTTTGTATTTCATTGTCTCTGTCTCAAAAACGGAATTGGCACAAATTAGAATTGATTTTTATTTCTCTATATTTCAAACACATTTTATACTTATGGCTAAAATATAAACATAAATTGTAATTGTTTTCATATTTGTATATTTCCACGTACAATATTGCTTTGTGGTTTATAGCGGTTTTATAGCCATAATGAGAAATTAATTTAAATATTTTGGAAAGGTTAAATATGAATAATTGAAAGGTCTGTTTAATTAAATCATTTAAATTGAAAATGAAATGAACGAATTATTTAAAAATTTAATTTATGAATAAAGTAGAAACCTGAATGCGGAAAATATCAAATAATAAATGGATTTTGGGTACAAGAAAGGAACACTAAAGTGAATTCAGCTCTATTAAAGATAAATAAATCAGCCAAAATTCTTTTACTCGAAGCTCTTTGTGGAAAAGATTCACATGACTCACATCTTCAAAATCTTGAAGTAAACCTGGGAAAAAGCTAAAAATTTCCATTTGAAAAACAAGTAAAAAAGTATGGTCGGTCACTAAGTAAAAGAGCAAAAACATTTTTCTTTTAAAATTTCAATAATTTGTATTTTTGAGTGATTTTTGGAAGTGGGCCTTATATGGGGGCTATGACCAATTATGGACCGACCATCATGAAATTAGGTCGTGTGATTTATGTCTATATGAAAGTTTACTATGTTGAATTTTGTGAGTATAAAAAAATTTTTAAGCGATTTATGCACGTTAAAGTGATTTTCGGAAGCGGGTGTATATGGGAACTATGACTAATTATTGACCGATCGTAACAAAATTTGGTGACATGAATTTTGTATATATAAAACTTATTTGGAGCGCAATTTGTGGAGATACATTTATAAATTAAACATTTATGACCAATAAAGTCCAATTTCGGAAGGACATTTGTATGGGGGCTAGGTGAAATAATAGACCGATTTCAGCCAGTTTCAATAGGCTTCGTTCTTGGGCCGAAAAAATAATATGTACCAGATTTGATCGAAATACTTCAAAATTGCGACCTGTACTCTGCGCACACGGTTTACATGGACAGCCAGCCAGACGGACGGACGGACGGACATCGTTTAATCGACTCAGAAACTGATTCTAAGTCGATCGGTATACTTTAAGGTGGGTGTTAGACTAATATTTTTGGTTACAAACATCTGCACAAACGCATTATACCCTCCCCACTATGGTGGTTTATGCATTAAACACATTCAAGACAACAGGCTACACGACTACACGAACACAAATTCTGCTGGTTACAGTTGTAGTCGTGTGGCAGCTACTGAATTATTTTAAAGACGACAGCTACAAAGTAAACAGCTGATTAATAATTCAGTGGTGCCACTTTAATAAAAAATAACCGTACAAAATTCCAAAGTAATTAAGACTGAAACAATTATTTTGAGTAAAAATATGTTATTAATTTATTTCAATATGGTTATCAGAAACTTCTCTTAATTAAGTAAAAAAAATATATTTTTTTAAGCACTAATTTGATTTACATTTCCTTTATTATATTAGCAACACTATTTCTGTTTTGTAGTTGACAAAAATAGAAATTAGCCTAATTCGGCTACATCGGCATGAGTAGTCGTGTGGCCGTGTAGCTGTGCTGTCGTTAAAATAATCGTCTCCATATAAACGTTGGTAGCCTGCTGTCTTGAATGTGTTTAATGCATTAGGGTATAAAAAGTGATTTTCGAATTTTAAATTCAATGATATATGTAAGGGTGTACCAAAATTCAAGCAAGAGTTGATTTTACCGCCATTTGTGAAGTAAAGTGGTGCCAATAAAAAGCAAATAGTTGTTGAACAATATTTGTTTTTTTTAAATATATCTTATATACCCTTCACCAAATTATACCTCAAAATACAAATTTTAAATATATTTAGGTAAACAAAATTTATTTTTTTTGTCCAAAGTTGTTTTTTCATTTTTGTTAATCAATTTTTTTTGAATTGTTATTTTAAACTTTTTTTTTTTAATTTAAATTTTTTTTGTTTTTTTATGTTTTTTTTCTTCCAATTTTGACCCATTGTAGGTCCAACTTACTATGGTCTTATATACGTGCAAAGGTCTTTAAAATATCTATCATTAGATATCCATATTGTCAATATTAATGACTTAGTAATCCAGATATAGGTCAAAAATAGGTAAAAAAATCGAGGTTGTCCTGGTTTTTTCACCATAGCTCAGCTATTTATGGACCGATTTTGCTGATTTTAAATACCAAACTTCTCGAAAGCATGTCTAAAAGAATTATTGAAAATTTGGATCCCGAAGATATTTGGGTCTTTAGAAAATTGATTTCAACAGACAGACAGACAGACAGACGGACGGACATGGCTTAATCGACTCCGCTATCTATAAGGATCCAGAATATATATAGTTTATAGGATCGGAAATGAAAAATGTAGAAATTACAAACGGAATGACAAACTTATATGTATAAAACCAAGTAAGAAAGTATGTTCGGTCATTCCCGCATATCACGCTTTGTAGGCACAAAATCGACATTTTCGTACTTTGTTGTTTACACTACAATGTTCAGTAACTAAGTGAGAAAAAATTACAGATTTGTACCTTTCAAAATTACATAAAGTTATTTTAAAAAAACCGCTTACAAAAGATACGCCATCTATTGTAAATCCCTCATTTAAGTCATACACCCAATATTTTTTATTTTCAACAAAATTTTGTTCACCAAACATTTTTTTGTAATAAATTTCACTAATAAAATATTTTTTTTTTTTAATTGAAAAAAACTATTTTGCATTAATTTTTTCCAGTTTTTTAGCATAAAAAATTTTTTTAAAAAAAAAATATTGAAATGAAATTTTAAAAAAATAAAATTTATGATTGAATTTTATGACAAAAAGTTTCACCAAAAATAGTTTTTATACCCTTCACCATGAGTGGCGAGGGTATATATAAGTTTGTAATTTTTACATTTTTCGTTTGCGACCCCACAAAGAATATATATTCTGTGTCGTTGTATATATATAGCGGAGTCGATATAGCCATGTCCGTCTGCGTGTAGAAATCAACTTTTCGTAGCCAACACATAATTTATATACACGATTCATACATCAGTATCTCCGAAATTCTTCCGGCTCGGTTGCTATTTAAAATCGAGAAAATCGGTCCTCAAATGGCTGGGATAGAGGTAGATAGATATATTTGACCTACATATGTATATCTGGATTACTAAGTCATTAATGTAGACAGTATCGATATCTAATGATAGATATTTCAAAGACCTTTGCAACGACATATATAAGACCATAGTAAGTTGGATCTACAATGGGTCAAAATCCGAAAAAATATTTTTTAATCCGAATTCTTTTTTCACCAACAAATTTTTTTTCAATAAAAATTAAAAAAAAAAAAAAAATTAAAAAAAAATTAAAATAAATTAAATTTTGTTTACATAAAAATATTTAAAATTTTTATTTTAAAGTATAATTTGGTGAAGGGTATACAAGATTCGGCACATTTTTTTTACATTTTGTTTACCTAAAAATATTTAAATGTTTTTTTATTCTTTTTAACAAACCAATTATTATAAAATTTATATTTTTAAATATATTTTATTATATTATTCGAATAATAATTTGTACACGTTATTCGTTCGTATACACGTGGAATTTTCATAAATTAATCGTTCACTCGAATAATAAAAAAAATTATTCACATTCGATTAAATTAAACTCGAATAATTGCCAACCCTATACCAAACACATGTCTTACCGGTCAATAAAGTGATAACTGGTTTAAAACTTTTGCATGTCTGAGGTCCCCTCTTGTGAACCACACTGCGTCGTTCCTGAGGGATCTGTGGGTCCATCATCAAAATTCAAATACTATTCTGCAACGTCTGTGTAAAATTTCATTTCAGATTTATTTACAAAATATTTCGATTCTGCCCCATTATACCCTCGTCACTCTAAGCTATGTTTGCAAAATTAAACAAATTATTTGCATTTACTGTGTCATTTATTTGCAATTAATTGTTGCTCCTACTTCAAACGAAATCTATTATGTCTTTTCAAATATTTTATCAAAAACCATATATTTCTCAGAAAAACTAAATTAATTTTTCTTGTTTAATGTTTATTACTATTATTTTCTTTATCTCTTAACACAAAATTACTAAATGTTGGCCACAAATTATGAAAATAAAGAAACAAACATTTAAAAAAAAAATATTAGACAATAAAAGATAAAATTGTTTAGCAGTAATTAAAGCAGCTTTTACTTTAAATTGCTAAGAAATAAATATTTAAACAATTTTTATATTAAATAAAATAAATAGCAACATTGTTACAAGCAAAACCACAGAACAAAATTTTAAATAAATTTTCAACAATCACAATCATATCAATGGAAACCTTAAGTTTGACCCCTTTCCAGCAGGCCTTACTAAATGACACATTCATGCAGCTTTAAATGTTTAAAATGAAAAATTTCAAATTTTATTTGGTTTTTTTCGATTTTCTTAATCAAAGAAAACTAAAAACAAACAATTTAATGTAACAATTTTTATTTAGCGACAAAAATTGTTTAAAAAAAAAAAATACAATCCAGTCGATTGAGGTCTTTAGTGCTAGATAATGCCAAAAAGCGGGCGTCGTCATTTCATGTATTGAAAACTTATGGATGAAGTTTTATGTTGGTTTTTCCATTTTCTTGGCCAAGTGTCTGTCTTTCTAGTGTCTGTTGTTTTATATCCCAGGAGTTGTATAAAAAGTGTTGTCCATGTCCATTTCGATTTTAATCTTGTGAGTTAAATGTGATCAACAATTTTATAGCAGCATTACGATCAGACATCCAAACAGCTCAACATACTCTAGTTTCTTGTAGTTTTTGTTTTGTTTTTCTTATTAAACAGCTGGTTGTTCATGTTATTATTGTTATTTTTTTTAGTAGTATTTTATTATTAGATTGAATATTTGCCATGTTGACTACTTGTATGAACAGAGTGGCAGAATGTTGTTACAATGGATTTTTTTTGGCAAAAGTACTTGCAATACACTGCCCCCCCCCTCCTGCCTTTTTTTCGGTTGGCTGGGTGTCTTGAAGTGTATGAGTGTTAACTGCAAAATGCCATAAAACTTCTTGACACAATTTTTTGTTGGCCAAAAAGTCTTTTCGAAGTCAATGAGACTATGAGCGCAGCACAACCGACAAAAGACAACAGCAATGCATGCAAATTATAGTATAAAATCTAGCAAACAAAATAATAATGCTGAAAAATTTAAGCCACCGCCTGCATATTGGCCAAGTTCTTTTTTTGTTTAACTGATAGTTAAGGCAGGCACGCTTCAAGTGGCTGCCTGGCTGGCTGACAAATGCTGCTGCGTTTATCGAGGCTGCCGCAAATGTTGCAGCTGATATTGACTGTTTAACTGACTGACTGGTCTCACTCCATACAACATCTATCCATCTGTAACAATTTAAAGTTTGTCTGACTCTACGTTTGATAGTTTGCCAGTTCTCCCATTTAATTGTCTGCCTTATTTTCCTTTATCCTCTATGTATAACTGTTGGTCTGTCTGCACACGTAGAGCATTGTCCCCCCCTGTTGTAATAAAACTAAAAAATATATAAAAAATAACCAAAATTGTTGCCATTTTTCTAGTAATTTTTTTTTTAGACGGCAGCAACAACAGCTACAAATTCAAGCCAACAAACTGAAACTATACCAAACAACCAATTCTATTTTGCATTATTATTTTCATAAGTTTTGTGTGCGAATGAAAAAAAAAAATTATTTTACTCTCGTCGTTTGTTATGATGTTGACGTTTTTCTACTTCAGTTAATTTCGACACAGTTGTATCAAGAGTTACGCATAATTTTCATTGTTTTTCCCAAATACCCTATATGCAGTAAAAAACTTATAGAGTTTTAATTAATAATTGTCACAATTATAACAATTTATTCTACACAAAGAAAATTGTTCCAAAATTTGACTTTTTAGAGAAAATTTTCCAACTGGTAAATCTTTCGAACATTTGTGACAATTTTTTAATGGTTTGTAAAGTAATTTTTTGTACAAAGAACATAATGTGAAAATGTTTGATTACAAATAAATGATTCTTTATAATCAGACAATTTTCCATTTGTTAAAAATTATACTTTAGAAAGAGAATATTTAAAAAAAACAGTTTCGGATTGGGACAATTTTCTGTATAAAGAAACTTTTGTCCCAAATTGTAAAAATTCTACAACGAAAACAAAAATTCCAATTCCGTGACAAATGCTCTGAATATTAAGAAACAAATCGTAAAAAAACTTTATTTGTCCCAAAGTTATATCTAATACAGACAGTAAAATACTTACATATATTAAAGTTTTTCTACAAATAGAAAGTTGTCTCCAAAAATGCCTTTAAAGAGAAAAATTTCCAATTAAGGAAACTTGTGTCATTAATTCAACATAGTGCAAACAACAATGTTTTTTTTTTTTGCTTTGGAAATGTTGAGTTTTGTGCAAAGGGAAGTTTTGCTTTACTTATTTAATTTACACACCGATTGCTCACCGAAGCCTATCGTGAGTATATTCCATTCGTTTCAATTTGAGAGAGATGGCTTGTGCGGTTCAGAAGTAGCGAGTTTGACACCGTAGACAAATATCGCCTAGGCCAGCCAAAAATTTGAAGACCAAGAATCGTGTTGTGAAATGGTCAGCTCATATCTCAATTTCATCGGCCAAAAGTCCAACTTTTTGTTAACTCCGATTTGAAAAATTTTAATGCCATTCAATTGTAAACACATTGAAACTAAGGAAGCCAAAAAATTACATAAAAATATTGTCAATTGTGTGCGTGGCATGCTGTTAAAGTCAAATATTTTATGTCATTTTATAAAAATGTAATTTTTGTAAATTTGATCAGAAGTAAATTATCATTACTCGCAAACTATTATAGATAATTGGATGATTTTTCTTTTGTTATGTCGGTAGGATAATAGTCTATAAGACCTGATATGACTTTTCATTGTACATTTTATACCTGATGTGTTATTAATTTTTTTCTCAGGTACTATATTTTAGCCAAATTTGAATTTCAGTGGAGTAAAAGTGCTTAGGGTCAAAAGGGGTTAAACAAGTTTTACAACCAAGAGAAAGTTCAAAGTGTCCTCTTTAAGCCTATATATACTTGTTGACCTGTTTTGACCTATTTGTTGAACACTTTTTTCATTTGAATGAAATTACTCCCAAATTTTTGTTCTATTTTTATTTTATTTGTTCATATGACTGGCGCAAAATACAAGTCGCAATTTTGAAGATATTGCGATAAAATTTGGAACATAAATTTTTTTCGGCCCGAGGACGAAGTCTATTGAAAATTACTGAAATCGGTCCACTATTTCACCTAACACCCATACAAATGTTCTCCCGAAGTTATACTTTATCGGTCGTAAATGGTTAATTTATATATGTATCTACACAAATTTTGCTCCAAATAAGTTTTATATAAACCGAATTAATGTCACCCAATTTTATGATGATCGGTCCATTATTAGTCATAGCTCCCATATAAGACCCGCTTCCGAAAATCACTTTAACGAGCATAAATCTCTTAAAAATGTTGGTATAAACACAAAATTCAATAGAAATAACTTCCATATAGACATAAATCACACGACCTAATTTCATGGCTATAGGTCCATAATTAGTCATAGCTCCCATATAAGACCCGCTTCCGAAAATCATTCACGAAAATAAATTATAGTGTAGGGTATTATATAGTCGAGCTTGGCCGAACATACTTCCTTGCTTGTTTTTATCTGCTGATAACTTTTTTAATAAGTATAGCTGATTCAAAAATCAAAAAATTTGCATTTTCATACTAAATGCTATAAAAAATTAAAAGTTCAACTTTAACCTTAAATTGCGCAACAACAGCTGAACCGATTTTAATGAAATTAAAACTGGAAAAAAAAAGTTATCTGTCCACCAAAAAATTTCTAAAATATCTCTATCGGTTCAAAAGTTAAAAAATTTGTTCCGATGAAAAACGAAAATGAGCCACGGTGCACCGTGGCGGTTGGCTTTAAAAATAACTAAAGAAGTGGCCACTTAAAATCCGTACGCACTATAGTAATCATAACAACGCCCCCTGTTATCAAAATGGAAAAAGATTAATATACATTTTTAACAACAAATTTACCATTATTTTACAATGAATTGCAAGTCATTATGTTTAATTTTAAAAAGTGTAGACACAATGGAAAATGAAGCTAGAGATAGAATTGTGCACAAATATCTAGAAAATCCGACTTTGTAATGATAAAAATATGATTTTTGTTTCGTATAATTTTTATTGAAATCGAATATTTTTGACTAAATTTTCTGACCAGACAACCGAAATATCAAAGTACCACTGAATTTAATGAACAATAAAAACTCTGTGCGTGAAAGTCTATTAAAAAAACAGATTTTTACAATATTTTCAAATTAATATATTTATCTAACCAAACACACTGACGGCAAAGATTTTCAAAAAATCATTCACGATGACTTCAAAAAATATAATTGTTTAGCAAAATGGCAATAAACTATGTTTTAAAGACTATAGAAAATGTGGTTAGTAAACTAACCACCCAACCGCAAACAGTTAAAAAGTATTTGGAATGAAGTATTTGCGAAGTTTTGTCACACCAGCTTTATAGTCCGTCCGACTACTACTTGTTTAGGTCGATATAGAACGCTCTCTGGGATACGCAAGGAAAGGAATATCCGATATTGGCTTGATTTGTTCTTGGAAACCGTAATAGCCCATCATAACAACGCTCAGCCTCAAGTTGCACTACCTGTTAAAAAGTATTTAGAATAAAGTAGTTGGGAAGTTTTACCTGACCCACTTTATAGTCAGACTGTTTCTACTATTTGTTTCGATCGATGCAGAACGCTCTCTATGGAATACGCTTTGGAACAGAGTATCTGAAATTGGTTTGATTCGTTTTTTTCTTTTGGATCGGAATCCATATGTTGCCAGAAAGATGGGAAAAGGTCATAGCAAACAATGGCCAACAATTTGAATAAATTTATATTGTACAAATGATTCAAAATTAAAGCTAAACATTTGAAAAAATCTCGCATTATTATGTCAACAACCAAGAAGAAAATATACAGAAGAAGTTGAGAAAAATTTTTCAATTTGAAATATTTTGCCAAATTTATGCTTTGAATAATACTTACAGCAATCTTGTGAAGAATTTTTCTAAATAGTAGACAGTTTCCCTAAATTTGTTTAAAAATTTTCTGTATAGAACAAAATTTCCTAAATTGGTAAAAAAAAGGTTTTATACAGCAACAAATTGTCCCAAATTTGCGGAAAACGTTTCATTTTCAAGTATAATTGTGACAAATTTCTCTATAGAATATAGCATGTCCCAAATTTATGAAACAATGCAAAAAACAGAACGTTTCTAAACAGAAGGCATTTTGCAAATTGTTGAATAACTTTTCTATTAGAAGAAAATTTTACAAATTTCTATAAAACAATTTTCAAAAAGTTGAAAATTATTTCGAAGAATATTACCAAAGTATAACAATATTACTATTAATATTTCAATCCCAATTTTTGAAAAATTTTTCAGTAATGGAAATTTTATTCCAAATAATATTTTTTGTGTCATATAATGAAAAATTGTCTCAATTATCTGTTACTTGTTAACAAATAAAGAAAAACTTATCCTAATTGTGACCAATTTTTATCCATAAAGAAGAACTTGGCCAAATTGTCTATTACTTGTTCCCAAATAAAGAAAAACTTGTCCCAATTGTAACCAATTTTTGTCACAAAACACATTTCTGTAAAATAAGTTTAACTTGTGCCAACTGCAGTAAAATTTTCTATATAGAATAACTTGTCTCAATTGTTACCAATATTTGTCATATAAATAAAAATTTAGATGATTGTTTGCCAGTGGAAACATAAAGAACAAATTTTCCAAGAAAAGCATGCGAAAATTGTAACTTGTTTAAGTGACATAAAGAAAAATCCCAACAAGAACTAATGTCAGATTAAAAAATTATTTTCACAATTGTGAACATTAAGTTAATAAACTATTTTAAAAAAATTTCAATTGTGACATAAATTTCAAAAAATAATAATTTGTCTCAATTGTTGCCAGTTCTTGTGACACAATTTGAAATTTGTCCAAACTGAGACAACTTTTAACTACATAAAAAGAAAAGAATGTTGCACTTGTCATCAATTTTTGTCATATAAAGAAAGACTTATGCTAATTGTGAATAATTTTTTTTGTAGCAATTTAGACAAATATTTGTCCCGTAAAGAATAACCTATCGCAATTATGACCAATTTGTCTGTTGAGTAAAATATCCCAAATTGTGGAAAGTTTATCCCAATTGTGATTAAATTAAAATTAAACATAAAGAACAAATGTGTCCCAATTGTGACAAAAGGAACAAATAACTTGTACCAATTGTTACCATTTTTTGTGACACAAATACAAAACTTGTCCCAATGTAGACCGTTTTTGGCACATACCGAAAAATGTATCACAATTGTGATACCTTTTTCTCACATAAAGATAAACTTGTCCGAACATAAAGAAAAACTTGTCCGAATTGTGAGAATTTTTTTTTTTATATTAAGATGAACTTGAATGATTTCCATGATGACATTTAAAAAAAAGAAAATATTTCCCAAATTGTTACAAAAGTGTTCCCAATTGTGAAAAATTTAGTTCTACAGAACAAATTTCATCCAAATCCTTCTATTAATTGTTTGTAGAGCATCTCATTATGTCGCTGCATATGCATTCTCTATCCTGCAACAATATTAAAACCATTTAGCCTGCCACGCAGCGTAAAAGCAACAACAACAACTAATACTTAAATAAAATCGGACCCATTGTCACTCCATCGGTTGTATGTTCCAGCAATTTTTATACTTTTCAAGTGATATAAAGTTTAAAGTGTTGATTAAAGTTTGTCCAAAACCACCCTCCTCTTCAGCCCCAGAAAAAAATCACCGACCACATTTGCAACCAAATAAATTTTTTGACAGCCCCAGTACTGTGCCTGCGAAATGTGTGTTTTTTAACAACTTTTATGAGCTCATAAAATTAAATGTTTCAAGTCAGGCGAGGTTTAAATTTATAGCATGTCGTTGCTATATTCTGTACATTTGTTTGCAACAATTTTATTTTAATTTTTTTTTTTTTTTTGTTTGACTACAAACTGAAAGTGAAAATATTTATTGGCGATTTTAAATTTTATAGGATTTTTCAGCAATTTTTGCCAGAGCTATTTTATTTTTTGGTGGGAAAATTGTAAATCTATAATAATTTGATTTGGTGGAAAAGTAAAAGTGTTGTAAAGGAATTTTAAAACTTTAAAACGTTTTAAAGGCTTAGCGATTGTTGTGGTGGCCAGGGTATTATTGTAAGGGATTTGTGAAATACATATATTGTTTTATGTTGGTATTAAATGTTTAAGTATTTTAAGGTTTTTCGAATTGTGGGAAATTAAATTCTAGAAATTTCTTTAAATTAATGGCCATCATTATTACAAATTTATAACATGATCCAAAATATCTGAATATAATTGTATAAAATATTAATTTAATTATTTATCAGCCTAAAGAGAATGTATGGCTCAATTGAATACAGTCCCAGGCTTATGGAGAGCGTAACTCATTAGTGAATGTATTGGACTCTTTCCTCTAAATAACAATTCTATTATAGGCTGAGATCTTCTTAGTAGTCGGTGTGAATATGTTTTGAAAATATTCTACATGACCCCAGCTTTGCTGAAAGCTTTCGATCTCTCAAATAGCCTAAAGAATGCATATTTTATTGAGATTATTTATATCCTGCACCTTCGTAAGTTTGTCATTCCGTTTATAATTTCCACAATATAATTTTCCGACCCTATAAAGTAAATATGTTCTGGATCCTTATAGATAGCGGAGTCGATTAAGCCATGTCCGTCTGTCTGTTGAAGATCCCAGATATCTTCGGGATCCAAATCTTCAATAACTCTAAAATCAGCAAAATCGGTCCATAAATGGCTGAGATATGAAGAAAAAACCAGGACAACCTCGATTTTTGACCTATATCTGGATTACTAAGTCATTAATATAGACAATATGGATATCTAAAGGTAGATATTTCAAAGACCTTTGCAACGACGTATATAAGACCATTGGACCTACAATGGGTCAAACTCGAAAAATATATTTTTTAACCCGAATTTTTTTTTTCACCAAAAAAAGATAAGATTCGGCACAGCCGAATATAGATCTCTTACTAGTTTTTCATTCGTATAGTTCAGAACGGTACTGTCGGTATTTCAATTGTTTGTGTAAGCAGCCGATTATTGTTCGTCCTCTGGTCTTGTGTTTGTCTCCATTGATCATGGATGGCCCACAGACAGAAATAAACTGGAAATATTTTAACCGTGTGGAAAATGTTCCTGAATATTAATGAAAGAAATTAACGCCACACAGTGGCGTTAATTTCGGCCGTGCCGAATCTTAAATACCCTCCACCTAAATACGATGGTATAAAAACTGAAATAATATAACAACTGTTAGAAAGAGTAGTTTACGCAAAAGATATTTTATTTCAAATGTACAAAAAATTGTATCTAATTCAGCAATTTGTAACTGAAATTACTATTAGAACGTATGAAATTTAATAATTTATATACTTAATAATCATTTAACACGTTTGGATCAACAATTTTCCCTTTTAACATCAAGTGAAGAAACAGAGCATAAAAAAGGGTATACAAATATATTTGGTCAAATTTCAAAATATTTGGTTGTGGGACTTATATGGGAGCTATGACCTATTATGATTTGATTGTCATAAAATATTTTAACGTGATTTTTATGGACTTATATGGGTGCTGTGGCCAATTGTGTACAGATATTCACAAAATTCAGTATTATGATTTTTGAATACAAATTACTGATCTGTGTACTATTTTGGTTCAATATATTTAAGCTATGACCTATTATAGTCCTAAGTATTTGAGGGCTATTTTTGTAGAATTTCATATAAACAACGCTATTAACAAAAGTGGACCTTATATGGGAGCTATGCCGAATTATGGACCAATATTTAAAAAAACTTGTAGCTCGATTCTTGGATACAAATTACTGATCGGTGTAAAGTTTTGGTTCAGTAGTTTTTGGATATTTGTGCAGGTTAATGTGTTTTCCTGAAGTGGTTCTTATATGGAGGCTATGACCAATAATGGGCCTACCATCATAAAATTTGGTACATCGATTTTTGGATATATTGAATAAATTTGTTTCGAATTTCAACCTGATAACTATATTTGTAACAAATTTATGAGGATTTTAGTGATTTTCGGGAGTGGACCTTATATGGGAGCTATGGCTAAATATGGACCGATATTCAAAAAATTCAGAAGTATGATTACTGAATACAAATTACTGACCTGTGCGTTATTTCATTTTGATATCGATATGTTTTAAATATTTTTTAAGGTTAATATCTTTTTCGGAAATGGGAATTATAGGGGAGCTATGACCAATTATCGGCCAATCTGCATACAATTTAGTACCGTGATTTCTATGTATATGAGTATTATTTTTGTCGAATTTTAGCATGATGAAGATATTTATAAGAGATTTATGAGTACTTAACTGATTTTCGGAAGTGGACCTTATATGGGAGCTATGGTCAAATATGGACCGATATTCACAAAATCCAATATTATGATTTCTAAATATAAATTACGGATCTGTGTGAAATTTTGTTTTGATATTGATATTTTTTAGATATTTATGTAGGTTATTGTGTTTTTCGGAAGTGGTCCTTATATGGGAGCTATAACCAATTATCGGCCGATCTTCATAGAATTAGGTACAGCGATTTTGGTATATATGGGGATTATTCATGTCGAATTTCAGCTTGATAGCGATATTTATAAGACATTTATGCTTATTTAAGAGATTTTCGGAAGTGTACTTTATATGGGGGCTATGGTCAAATATGGGCCGATCCACGAAAAATTTTGTAATATAATTTCTTTAACCACGAAACTTATTTCTGCTGAATTTTATGTGGATATTCCTATTCTGTAGGCAAATTATAGACATTAGAACCATATTTCGGGAACAAATTTGTATGGGGGCTAGGAGAAATCATGGACCGATTCTTATAATTTTCACCAGAGTTACTCCGTTTATCATAAAAGTAATGAGTGCAAAATTTTATGATATTAGCTGCAATATATTTACAAAAAATGTCCAAAAATATGTGAAAATTATCAATTTTTTTTTGAGGTTGTCCCACATTTTCATTCATAACTTTGGTTCCACTGTACCGATTTTGCTGATTTTCAATACCAAACTGCTTAGGACAATAATAAACATTTTTCTTGCAACTCTACTAAGTTTGTTTGCGTATTTTGGACGTTTTACACAGACGGACAGACGGACAGACGGACAGACGGACAGACAGACGGACATGGCTCAATCGACTTAGAATTTTATAAGGATCAATAATATATATACTTTGTTGGGTCTCAGATGAATATTTCTCAATGTTACACACGGAATGACAAACTTATATATACCCTCATTCACCACTTATGGTGGTGGAGGGTATAAAAAGAGGGAAATAAATCTGTAACTTCTAAACCCTTACGCCGATTTGAATGAAATTGTGCAGCGAGTTGTTTAGTTTTCCCTTATTTATTTGACAGGTAAAAACATAAGGTAGACACGTTATATATCAATGAATAGAGGATTTTGTCTACTTTTTAAAAATGTATATAACTTTTGACAATTAAAAAATTCATGGAATACTTTTTGGAAAAATATGACAAAAAAATTTTTTTATTGAATTTTGCATAGATACAAATTTTTCAAATTGAAATAAAATTTTTATTTATGAATATTTTTTAATGGAATTTCACAGTTATGTAGATTTTTCTATTTAAAATGGAAAAATAAAAACAAATTTTGAAATTTGTAATCAAGTATCCCGCAATTCCCAAAAAGTATTGAAAAATCCCAAAAATGTGATTTTTTAGTTTTTTGGCTATAATATCCATAATTGGGGAGGGATTATCGGAACCCTTTACAAGATAATTAAGAACTTATTGGGCCATCTAAAATAGGTTACTATATTTTGATATCGAGTATGCGATTTGGGAATTTTTGCCCTAAAGTTGAAATTTACATAAAAAATAGGCATTTTTTGAATGGATCTGATCCCGTCGGTATCAAAAATTAGAAATGTTTTTTTCATTTAAAATATTTGGCGTAAAGTTAGCTTTTTAAAAAGTACAAATTCATTATACATCTTCTTAGAAAATTTTTAGATAACTTAAAAAGAATAAAAGTACTTTTTTCCCAACAAAATTGCGAGATATCGCCTTTTTTAATTTTTTTACATTCAAATAAATGTAACTTTGAACTCAGCCATGATTTTTAAACACTTCTTTCTTTATTTGATATATAGATCTATTGTTAATCCTACAAAAGAAAAATGGATAAAATCGGAGAATATTTGGAACCGCGGTCACTAAAAAACTGGTGTTGGGTGGATAAAAATGTTGAAAATGAAATTTTCAAATGCGAAGATCTCCTATAAGCTATAAGATATAATTGATAGCTACGACGAAGTTTTATGTAGTACTCGACGAGGAGATTCTGTATGTGTATTTTTTTCAAATCGGAACACAAACGAAGAAATAGGATCATTTTAAAAATTGAACATACCCGAGGTGTCCTACTTTGGAAACCCCTGGTCCTGCTCCTGGTGGGCTCATGAGGTTCAAATTCAAAACTTAAACTCGACTACACTTCCTCTTTGCGCATGTGAAATTTCATTCAAATCGGCGTAAGGGTTTAGAAGTTACAGATTTATTTTCCTCTTTTTTTATTCTCATACCACTGTGCGCCATTGAAAATAATTGTGGAGAAGGGTGCATCAAAAACCGGGAAGGCTTATTGTCATTCTGCGGACAAATGCTGCGATTGTTTTTAAAACAAGGAGGACTATTGAGGATATTTGAAATCTTTTACGAATATGGTAGGGATAAGTCCGGTTCCTTGGTCGCAGTCGAAGTTTGTAAGCCACGAATCGTTTTTGTTATTCTGTCAAGGTGAAGATCCCAGAATCTATTATCGATCGATAAAGGCGATCTTATGATACTTACGAAATTGCTTATTTGTCATTGTGGTGTTAGATACCATCCGTAATGAGACTATATGGATTTAATCTCGTTTGTTCTAATAGAAAATAATTCGCTTCTTTCTGTATTTGTGTTTATTTCCTAAAGTTTTAAAGCTTTAAAACTAACCACTGTCGCTTTTAATATCTTTTTCCTATCTTTCTTTAACATGTTATTAATTCCTACTCAATCAAATGGAAAAAAGAGCAGCCAAAATCCAACCCAACCATTGCAATCAATGGGTTCTTACTCATAGTAACAGTTGGAAGTATGTATTCAGTTAAATACTTAAATGTTGCCATTCATACAATGTTTCAGATTTTTGGCTTCCTCTGTTTAACATGAAATTTGGATACACAAATAACTGCAGCAAAATGTTGCAAATAAAATATTTACTTACATATAAATGGGGATGTATGTATGTATATGAGTAAATGTTTTTTGGTATCTTGGTCATTTACTCATATAGTCAGTTGTTGTTCGTAACGAAATTATATTTGCAAAAATGTTGCTGTTGTTTATTTTCCTCTTAATATTTGCCGCTTTTATTGTTGCAGTTGCAACTTGTTGTTGTTGTTGTTACTGTTGTTATTATTATTTGCGATTGCATTTTTTTGTCTGGCTTTAACATAAAGATCTATAGCATATTATTGTTTGGCTGTCTGTCTGTCCGTCTGTCTGGTTTGTTGCTGTTTGTAATTTGTTTGTAATTTTTATTGTTGTAGCTGTGAGTTTTGTTTTTGTTCAGTTTTTTGTATTTTTTGGCAGACCGCGTGTCAGTTTGTAAATGCTAAATGGAGATCGATGGTTAAACGTGGCCTCATTAATCAAGGGACTTACATACACATATAAAATTTAAACAAAATATAAATATGTATGTAAAGAATACATTGTATACATACATATAAATTTAAGTAACTTACAGTAGTCCCTTTTAGTGTGAAAATCAGGCGGTCTATAGGAAAGTGTGAGAACTGAAATAGTTGTTCAGCTCTATGCAGCTGATCAGTGGGTTTGGGTATAGCTTGCAGATTTTTGTCTTTGAATTTGAACCAATTTAGATATCGTCATCTAGAACACAAATATGTATATTTTAGACACATTTGTATTTGATTTGAGACCCTTTTTCCTCGTATATTCTGTTGCCAATAAACATATTTTCAAATATCTCTACTGATTCCGAAGTTATCATAAAGGATCATTAGCAAATTTCTTTGGCTTTCATATAAAAACTAAACTGTTATTTATATATTGATATATTGGATCCCCTGAAAAATTTATAAAAATCACATATGTAGGACTTTTTGCTGGCATATTCCGGGACTCTATGAAATCTTCTCGCTGTATAGTTTCAGCTCTTTACCAAAATTATCTCTTCTGCAAACAATTTCACCTTATCCATCAAGGCTATACTGTTTTTAGGTGATGTTAATATATCACAGCTCTGGAAAAACAAAAATGAAAAAAAAAATTAACAAGAATTATTGCATAAGGTTTTATTTTTTGTAAAGGTAAAAGGATTGTATACATTTTTATTTATATATTTTGTGATTAAGCTGAACAATTCTTATGAGATTTAAAAATTGTCAGGCCAGTGTAATTTCATGTTTACAGTCACATATAATGACCACTTTAATAATTTAATATGTCATTATTTGTTGTAAAGGTATTCCAAACTTTTGAAGGTAAAATTTATTTAAGATTGCTGGCTTAAAAATCAAGAATATGTCATTAAGCCTGAACAATTTTTAACAAAACAATTCACTAAGTAATATATCATTTAAACAGGTGTATTTAGTTCAATTGCCGGCTTAAAGGGAACATGCAACATAGATTATTATATTTTGTTACCATAAAACACTCAATGATCTCTAGGGTATTTTAAACGAAGACTCTCTGGAAACTTAGCTTTAAACCCAGTTGAAGAAGTTTATATAAATCACTGACGGGTCAATTGGTCTCTCTCTGGATATTTTTCTTGACACTCAAACGAGGAAAATTCTACGAACCACTGGTGTATTGATCGATCTGTAGGTATGAGTAAGAGAACAGTGTTTGTTTGCTACGAAAATAGGGTTCGCTTAAAACCTATAGGTTGTCGAATTCTTCTTACTTAACCCTAACTCTGGCACCAATATGTTTCTACGAATCCTGTCACTATTTACATTTGTAAATACGTTTAATTTATAAACGTAATTAATATTTAATTTCTTTTATAATCATATTGTTAGGGATATTCTATGAACCATTAGGAACACCGTCCTTAAATTGACTACAATAAGACCAGTACTCAAGACGGACCTACGACCTTTTAGCTATTTTAAAATTCAGATATTTACATATGGGCAATTCCAAGAGAATCGCTACCATGACTGAAAAAACAAAACCCCTTGAAACTTTTTTTAAGATGATTTGAATAGAAGAAAATAATAAAATGTTACTATGTGAAAGTATTTAGATCATATTACAACATTTTAAAGACAAAAATAATAGTTTAAACTGATTATATTTAATTTTTTAATGTTTTATGTATGTTTTAGGTTAAAACTGCGGCGAAAACTAGGCTCCCAATTAGATTGTAGTATGAAATGAATTTGACTCTGATTGTTTTTTTGCTATTGTCAAATTGTTTATTGAAACCTAACGTATATTTTCTATTAATTTTTTTAGTTTTTGTATGCATATATTTACAAAATATATATTGTTTTATTATAAGAGAAAAATCTGTCACGTACGGTATGTCACGTACGATATTAAATTTTATTTATTATAAAATCATCCAAAGATTGTTTTTATTTAAATATGATGGATTGTAAAGGAAAAATATTTCTTTTAGTGTAAGAAATTAAAAGAAAACAAATGCTTCTCACGATTCGAAAATTTTCGCATATTTCTACATGTACATCAAAATGACTTCTGTTTTATGTCACGTACGATATACCCTTATTTCGCTCGATAGTTTGGACAACAATGTTTCGAAAGAACTGTTTATTATTTTAAAATATAATACCCTCTAAATGGAACATAAAGACCAAATTATTTGTCAGATACTCTTATTTTTGCAAAATCTATTCCACTCTATAGGCGTACAAATGTCACGTACGATGATACGAAATTGCCCATATGTAAATAGTGCCAGAGATAGTGCTAAACCTAGAGGGCTAAATTAACTTAGGAGGTTTATCATCTGTTAACCAAAGCAAATAACAAGTAAGGGAGCTATATTCGGCTGTGCCGAATCTTAGATACCCTTCACCAAATTATATACAAAATTAATTTTTTTTATAAACATTTTTTTTTAAATTTTTTCTTTTCGAAATTGTTTTTAATTTTTTTTTTTAAAAAAAGTTTTATCCAAATTTTTTTTTTTAATTTTTAGAAAAAAATTTTTTTTGGAAAAATAATTTTTACAACGATCCAAAATATATATACTTTGTGGTGTCGCAAATGAAAAATGTAGAAATTACAAACGGAATGAAAAACTTATATATACCCTTGCCACTCATGGCGAAGGGTATAACAAGAAGAATTCCAGTTTGGCATCAAGGAGAACCGCAACTTTTCAACAAAACGAAATTGTCCAGGGAGCGTCTTAACAGGACTGCTTTTAAACTTATACTTAGAGATACTGAAAGTGATAAATCACCGAAGAGTTACAGTGAAAACGAGAAATCTTCTGTGACACATCTCGAAGCAGTACATTTTTTTGGAAATGTCATGCACATTGGGATATTTAAAGACTTTCAGTGATAAAACGAGTAATTTGAGCAAAGACTCACTGAAAGTTATATGTGTTACTCAACTTGCAAGTAAATAACGAGTGACTGGTTTGTCATCCTAATCAGGGTGTGATCAGTTGTGAAATCAAAAATGTTGATTATACAAATGGATGGTCATAAACATAGGACATGAATTCCGTATATACATAAATACCTATTGGGTGTATGACAAAAATGCGGGATATTTTAAAATTCTTAGATTTAATTTTGCAACATTTCACGATGGTAAATTTTTCTTAACACTTCAGAATATACAGTATCATTATTATTTTGGCTATAAATAGTGCTGTTAATTCAAAGGTTTTTTCTTGTCATTTTAATATTAGAAAAATGTGATTTTTTTACTTTTGAATCGAAGTAGCCTGTGCTTTTTTCTTTAAAGTTTTTTTTTTTTGCAAATTAGCACATTTTTTTATAAAACAGTAAGCAGTTAACCATTCCACATGGTTATTAGGGAGTTTTTGTGTGTTCTTTTTATATAAAAGTGAAGTGATTAGGAACTAGTTTTAAATCTATAGAAACTAAATTAAAAAAATATTTGAAAGGCCAAAACAAATTAAAAGCTATTAGATGTTGAGTGTAAATTACATCTAATACTGTAAAGTATCAAGAGTAAGTACTATAAATTTCAGCTGCAAATATCTGCCATTCCAATAAACAGAACGATTTCAGTGCCTACATATTTTACACATTTTTTTGTATTTTTTTGGTTAATTTCAAAAATTATGCAAGTTTGAGAGTTATTTACGTCTATCCTGATTTGGCCAATCCATGTAAATTGTACAAAAATTACATATTATTTTCGATACATTTATAACGTCAATGTTTATTTGGTCAATGGGATGGATCAAGTGTGTTTTCCTTAAATGTACACCAAATTTCAGGCATTTACACGAATAACCTAACTTTTCCGATAATTTGAAAACGTCCATGATTTTTGGATTAAATTTCAGGCATTTACATGAATAACCTAATTTTTTCAATGCTTTTAAAACGTCCATGATTGGTTGGCCAAATCCTGTATATGTAATCTGAAATTTGAATGACCAATTTCTTTTTCGATCGCATATTTCATTCTTTATTTTTTTACTAAATTTCAACCACTTACATGCAATTTTTTTGATACTTTTAGAACTTCCATGCTTTTTTGGCCAAACCCTGTATTTGAACATCGAAGTATTTATAGATCGATCGGTTATGTTATTCTTAATACAAATACCAAATTTCAAACATTTTCATAAAGAAATAAAGAAGTTATGGATTTTTGACCGGAATTGCCCACCGTGCATTTGTACAATATAAATTTATTCAAACTATTGACCATTGTTAGCTATGACCTTTTCTCATCTTTCTGGCAACATATGGATTTCGAGCCAAAAGAACTGTTCACCTCTTGAGGAAAAGAACGAATAACGCCAATATCGAATATACAAAGTGAAGCGTATTACAGAGAGCGTTATGCATTGATCAAAACAAATAGTAGTCGGAGAAATATTAGCACGGTCTGGGCTATAAAGCGGGGGAGGTAAGATTTCCCAACCACTACATTCTAAATACTTTTTAACAGGTATTGCAAGATGTGGCCGATACTTGTCATAATGCTCGCTTCAAACGAATCAGTTGCAGCTTATAATAGATATTGCTACGAAATTGTACTTGAATTCAAATATAACGATTTTAACGGCTGATTTAGAAGTTGCATAATGCTTTCAAATAGCAGTGCCTCTCAAACTGTAACATATCTGTGGGCATTATTAACATTGAATAAAAGCTTTTAGTTGACCATTGATCGTAAATATGGCAACGCTTTTTGCTGCGACCGTATATTCGAATTCGAATATTCAGTTAAAGAACATTGTAGAAAGTACACCACAGATGGCGTATGTATTAGAAAGCTCTAGAATATTTGACAGTTAAAGAGCAATCTAGAGTACAGATGGCAGTGTTATAAATAGTGGCAGAGGTTGCAGTCGTTAGTGAGTTTATCAGAGACGCTTTTCGAATAAACATCAACTGAGTGCCTTAAAGTTTTCTGTATTTTTCAAGTGAATTCGTGTACATTATAAATTGTATCTGTATTTCTGCGAATTTATAAACGTGTATAACAAACATTGAGTGACTATTTAATTCTGTTGTTGTACATTTTTAAATAAATAAAGAGTTGTTACAATTTTCAAACTACTATCCGGTTTATTTAAAGTAAATAACCAAACGTTTTGAAAAGGTTAAAACGTAACAATATGTATTCAAATGCAGAGAAATACCTTAGCGCCATGGATATTTGGCTTTGGATTGTCGTAATCGGATCCATTTTTCATTGTAAGTAAAACTGAATTAACTGAAATAAGTCAAATAATAAAAAAACATAAACAAATTCCGAGTTTATCCAGGATCATGCATGTGTTTAATTTTTAACATAAAGACAAAAGTTCAAGAAATATTTTGCAATTGATTAAATTATTTAACAAATTCAATTGTAACATAATCTTAAACCAAACTTCAAGGTGTTTATTAAAATTTTAAAACTTTATAACTTAAAATCATAAAAACTCACATATAAACCATATTTTAATCAAACTAATTTTATGACATCTTTAAAAAATTTCATACTTTATGAACTCACGTCGTTTTTTAAGGTTTTCATTGTTAAATAAATTGAATTCACACGAAAAAACTAAAAGACTTATCAGTTCTTAATAATCATGATTGTGAAAATAATGATGAAGATGATGGAGAAGATGGCACACCCAGGCAAAGAAAGTATAGTTTTTAAAAAAACTATATATAATTTAAAATTTCTTTCTTTAAGGCTGGTGTGTGACAATATGAGTTACAAAAGGCACCCTATAAACTTTATGAAACTAACATAAAGTACTTGAAATAAATATTACATTAAGTTGTAATGATAACAAATGCAATATCTTAACACTAAAAATTGTGGGTGTAGTTTTAAAATTAAGTCGAAGTAAAATTCAAATTATTCTGTTTTTGTCATATAACACAAGGTTTTATCAGTTTTAATTTTGTTTAAAACTTTAAAGTTATACTAATATAAAGTTAGTTAGCTTTGGCTAAATGAACGTATTCTAACATACAGTCGATCTTTTTTTGTCTGCCATCATTACTGTGTTGGTGTTAAACTAAAATATAAACCTTTTATTAACATTTAAAGCGCGAAATTGGTTTGAAGTTTTTAATAATGATGGTGTTATGCAGAGTTCGGCTTTTGCTCCATGACCATGTGCTAATAAACATAAGGAAGTGCATTTAAAAGAAGACCTTTTTGCACAAATACCAAATTTTATTTTCTTTTACACGTAGTAGATGGTAGAAATAAAATAAAAAGGAACTTGCTTCTCAAAAAGGTGGGTTGTCATAACGGCTTTACATATTTTTCAGGCTGGCTGAAAGTTTAGAGTCAAAATTATAAATGTTTTTTTTTGTGGCTGCTTTTGTGACACACATGCATGGGTGGGTTAAGAGTGCGTGTTCTGTGTTGTTGCACGTACTGTTGATCGGTTGCCTACAAAAACCTGTCAACGTCATAAGCATGGCAAATTAAAAATTAATTTTTGTGTTTTTTTTTTTTGTTGACAAACTTCTAAAAATTAAATTAAATAACGATTGAAATAGGAGATTAGATTTTAAGAAAAATAGAGGCTATGGAAATTGATTAAAAAATAGACAAATTTATTGCAATAAGAACTCACAGCAAGGTTTAATGTATTATAGAGAGATACAAACAAATTATTCAAAATAATCACATGCATGAGTGTTGTTTATATACCCTTCACCATGAGTGGCAAGTAGAGATGCCAAACGGGGAATCCCGTTCCGGAAAATCCCGGATTTTCGGGATTTCTTAAACCCCGAAGCCCGGGATTTTTTAATTTTACATCCCGGGATTTTCGGGATTTTCCAAATCCCGTTTTTCATATATAAATATGTAGGGGAAATTGTCATTTTTGTGTGCCTTTTTTATGCATTTTGACATACTCCATGTCCGAATATCTCAAAGTGATGTTCAGCATAGTTGTTAAGCTCAACTCCTGCTACAACATCTATCTTCTATATATATACATTTTTAATTTCCGACCCTATAAAGTATATATATTCTGGATCCTTATAGATAGCGGAGTCGATTAAGCCATGTCCGTCTGGCTGTCTGTTGAAATCAATTTTCTGAAGACCCCAGATATCTTCGGGATCCAAATATTCAATAATTCTGTCAGACATGCTTTCGAGAAGTTTGCTATTTAAAATCAGCAAAATCGGTCCATAAATAACGGAGATATGAGCAAAAAACCGGGACAACCTCGATTTTAGACCTATTTTTTATATATATCTGGATTACTAAGTAATTAATATAGACAATATGGATATCTAATGATAGATATTTCAAAGTCCATTGCAACGTTGTAGATAAGGCTACAGTAAGTTGGACCTACAATGGGTCAAAATCGGGAAAAATATTTTTTAACCCGAATTTTTTTTCATCCAAAAATTATTTTGTCATAAATTTTTTTAAAAAAAAAGAAAAAATAAATAAATTTTTTTAAGAAAAAAAAAATTTTAAAATTTTAAAAAAATTTGGAAAAAAAAATTTTTTTAAAAAAATAAAAAACAATTTTGAAAAAAAAATTTTGAAAAACAATTAAAAAAAATTAAATTTTGTTTACCTAAAAATATTTAAAAAAAAATTATTTTAAAGTATAATTTGGTGAAGGGTATATAAGATTGGGCACAGCCGAATATATTTCTCTTACTTGTTTTTTTATACGATTCGAAATTTTCAGGAGATGGTTTGTAAAGCAAAAAAATCGGGTAAAACTCGGAATTTATTTTTTTGAGTCCAGTCAACAGTATTAAAAAAGCTCCCTAAAGTATGCAGTACAAATTTAGATATTTTATTTGCAAATAAATAAGAACAGGCGTATGTGGGTTCGAGAAACTTTTAGAACTAACATTAGTAAATGCTACCGGGAGAAGCCGGGGCGGTCAACTAGCAGTTAATAAAGGAAAGCGGTATTTTTGGTTTTCCAAGAGTGGGGCTCTGGAAAATCAATTCTTCATATTTAAATGCTTTTTAGTGTCTAATAAAAATTAATTGCTAAATAAAAAATTTACTTTCAATTGTAAAGACATAATTATGTACGTTTCTTTCTTATAATTTTCGGGATTTTAGATTTCCCGAAACCCCGGGTCTTTACCAAATCGCGATCCCCAGGATTTTCAAAAATCAGTCCCGATTAGCATCTGTAGTGGCAAGTTTGTCATTCCGTTTGTAATTTCTACATTTTTTATTTGCGACCCCACAAAGAATACATATTCTGGATAGAGGAGTATATAATGATAGCGGAGTCGATATAGACATGTCCGTCAGTCCACAAATAACTTACATACATGATTCATACATCAATATATCCGCTACATACCCGGTTCAATTGCTATTTATCTCGACCCACAATGGCTGAGATATAAGGCAAAACCCAGGACAACCTCGATTTTTGAGATATGCCTGGATTACTATGTTATTAATATTGGCAATATGGATATCTGATGATAGATATCCAACACCTTTGCAACGTATATATAACGCCATAGTAAGCCGGACCTACAATGCACGATGGGGCCAACGACCAGTTTTGAGGCAATAAATCACAGGAAACAGCTAGACCTTTAAAACTTCGTACAGATGATAATAATAAGTTTTTAAATCTTCAGTAAAAAATTGAAGTCTATCGGGCAGTGCCACGCCTATTTCCAGTAGGTGGATTAAAGTGCAACTGCGGATGAAGAGCACTGGAAAATAATAAGTTTCTGACTTTCAATTAGGTCGTATAAATGTTCACCAAAGACTTTAGTAATCATTTCAAGTCAATCCGTCTACTGCCACACCCACCTCTAGTGACAGGAAATATATGCATGGCGATAGGCGGATCGTGAAATTAAGCGAGGATCTATCTCTAGTTATGGACAAATCGCCTTAAAATTAGGTGGCATATTTTCTGTGTATATGAAACTTATTTGTGTTGAATTTTATTTTAATACGAAGATCTGTAAGAAATCTATGCTCGATAAAATGATTTTTGGTAGTGGGCCTTATATGGGAGCTATGACTAATTATGGACCGATCGTTATAAAATTTGGTGACATGAATTTTGTATCTATAGAACTTATTTGTATTGAATTTTAATGGAATACCCACATTTTTAAGAGATATATGCTGGTTAAAGTGATTTTCGGAAGTGAGCCTTATATGGGAGCTATGACTAAATAAGGATCGATCGTCACAAAATTTGGTGGTGCGATTTCGGCTTATATAAAACTTATTTGTGGTGGAATTTGGTTTGGATATCTATATAACTAAGATTTTTATGAGAGCTTAAATATTTTCAGATAGGAAAAAAATTTTTATAAACAGCGGCAAATAGCGGCAGATGGTTTTTCCAAAAAATTATAGTACACATGATTACCTTTCCCCACACATATATTTTTTCACGGATACGCTCGGATAAACAAAGTTCTATTCCAAAAAATATATGGACGACAGCAAAAACTTCACAAAAAAGACAACACAAGTTGACACAAAAAATTATTTACTACATCTATTTTTTTTTTAAATTTTTAATAACATTTTAATTTACACACCTTTACAAGTGTTTTCCATTTTACAAAATTTTTATAATCTTAAAAGTTTTTGTTTGACGACTAAAATTCCTTTGTTGTTTCATTATGATTGAATGTCGGAAAATGTAGCAAAGCAAAACTTGGCAACTTTGGCAGCTCGGCATGTCGCCATGAGTTGCCACCTGACTTTAATTTTTTAATATTTGAGTGTTTCAAAGTGTTAAATATAAAATTCCGTTATTTTTTTTTTAAATGGTTGACTTGAAAAAAGGACTTTTTGCCTCAAAACATGTCATTGGCCCCATCGTGCAATGGGTCAAAATCGGAAAAAATATTTTTTAAACCGAATTTCTGGTGAAACCCGAAATTTTTTGGTAAATTTTTTTTCATAACATTTTTTGTCACTAATAAATTTTTTTTTAAAAATTTCCAAGAAATGTTGAAAAAAAAATTTAAAAAAAAATTTCACAAAAAAATTTTTAAAAAGAACCAACAAGAACTTTTTGTGAAAATGTTCTGGATTTGGGTCCTTTTCTACAACATTCCCTCGAGTATCAGCAACATAAAAATATTGACCCGGAAGCTGCGAATACTTTTCATATGTAAGTTTCGTCATCCATTATACAGCAGGTATATTTATACCATAGTGGTGGTGTAGTTTGTAACGCCCAAAAATATTAGTTTAACACCCACCTTAAAGTACACCGATCGACTTAGAATCACTTTCTGAGTCGATTAAACGATGTCCGTCCGTCCGTCTGGTTGGCTAGCAGTCCATGTAAACCTTGTGCGCAGAGTACACGTCGCAATTTTGAAGATATTTCGATCAAATTTGTGCAGATGTTTGTAACGCCCAAAAATATTAGTCTAACACCCAACTTAAAGTACACCTATCGGCATAGAATCACTTTCTGAGTCGATTAAACGATGTCCGTCTGTCTGGTTGGCTGGCAATTTTGAAGATATTTCGATCAAATTTGGTACGTATTATTTTTTCGGCACAAGGACCAAGCCTGTTGAAACTGGCTGAAATCGGTCCATTATTTCACCTAGTCCCCATACAAATGTCCTCCCGAAATTGGACTTTATCGGTCATAAATGTTTAATTTATAAATGTATCTCCACAAATTGCGCTCCAAATAAGTTTTATATATACAAAATTCATGTCACCAAATTTTGTTACGATCGGTCCATAATTAGTCATAGCTCCCATATAGACTCGCTTCCGAAAATCACTTTAACTTGCATAAATCGCTTAAAAATTTTGGTATACTCACAAAAGTCAACATAGTAAACTTTCATACAGACATAAATCACACGACATAATTACATGGTGATCGGTCCATAATTGGTCATAGCTCCCATGTTAGGCCCACTTCCGAAAATCACTCAAAAATATAAATTATTGAAATTTTAAAAGAAAAATGTTTTAGCTCTTTTACTTAGTGTGGCTTGACCGACCATACTTTCTTACTTGTTAATTTTGACTTCAATTTCTGTGATCTGTCTTTCGCCTCTAAATTTTAGCAGAGTTCTTTTTAGGCCTTATATATTTTTCTGTGTGACAGAAACAGTAAATTGTTAATTTAAAAAATAGAAATTATCTTAGTAGCTTGACATAATACAAATTGAAATTATAATTTCTTATCTTTTAAATATTAAATTAGTTTAAATTCAATTTAATTTAATTTCAAAATTCATTGAATTTAAATAAATAAATCCACTACAAATCTTTAATTAATTTTCTTCTTATTTACAATACTTCAAATCCCTTTAAGTTGTCCAAACAACATTCTGTTTTAAATTCCAGCACACTGCTTAAATTCAAACTCATAATATACATAGTAAATCTAAACAACACATCAGACTTGATTAAAATAGAAATTTTTAAACAAGAAAATTTGCATACAACAGTTTACTGTTCAATGACTTTGAATAAATAAATTTTGAATAAAAAGGAGTAGAAATCAACTGCAACAACAACGAAACTACTACCAGACACAGCAACTAAATAATCAACTAAAATTATACTTATATTTAATAATAAACAGCCTAAAGACGAAAATGCCCTCTGGCTGGCCAAGTGTTAGACTCAAAGAGAAATATTAGTAAAATGAGTAAAAAAAACTTTAAAAATTTTGAAAATAAAATTTATGAAAAGTAATAGGTACTATATAGAAGGTTTTATGGATTTGAAAGTTTTAAATATAAAAATCAAAGTTTTTTCGCTGATTTAGTTAAATATCAGATAACCAAAGTTTTGAAAAATCTTGGACATTTCTGTGCTATAGAAAAACTGCTGCTTTCTGAAGACCAAGAATTGGAGGCATTACTCCATGAATATTGTTCTCAAACTCAACAAGAGCTTACAAAATCATTGAGAGCTACTCAATCAGGATTTTCAAAACGTTTGAGTGTAACAGAGAAATTGGCTAATATACGAATTTAAACCGAGAGAGCATGAAAAACGATTTGGAATATCCGAAATAATGTTTCAACGCTATAAAAGAAAATCATGTTTACACCAAATCATTAATAGATGTTAATTAAAATCATTTATTTCAAATATTTTTGTAATCAATTTGAATTCCCTTGTATCCCTTTAACAAATATTTGTTAAATTCTTGAAAAATTCCTTCATATTTGTATTTTTTCTTAAATTTTTTTTCGCCGAGTGTATTGCGGATTCCATTAAAGCAGGAAAAACTCTCTCATATATAAAATATTTGTCTACTGCAATTTGTATGAATAATTTTTTTGTTGAACGAAAAAAGTAAATATTTTTCATCTTGTTGTTGTTGTTGTTGCTGCTGTTGTTATTATTCAACGGAATATCTTTCATTCAATTTAAGACATATAACTATAACTAGTCATTAAATTTACTATGAAGTACGAAGTAAAGGCGAGAATTAAATCACGTAGACTGACTACAAAATTGCGCATAAAATTATTAATTTTTCACTAGAGCAACCAACACTAAATAACAACAGCAACTGCTGGTTTGGCCCAACAGCAGCAACAAACAGCAAAAGGTTGAGTGTACGTTTGAATGTATGCTGGCTGGTGGAAATTTGTGTGGTACTTTTTTTTTGGCGGATGCCACAGAGGTGTGGAAAAAGGTATACTATTTTTAACTAAATTGAAGGTTTTATTTTGAATTTTTTTTTACAAAATTTGTCGAATTATTTATCAACATTTTTTTCGAAATTGTGAACTTTTTTTAAATTTCTTTACAAACAATTTTATTATATTTCTATATCTATATATTGTTACGTTTTAACCTTTTCAAAACGTTTGTTTATTTCCTTTAAATAAACCGGGTACTTTTGATAGCAAATAAAAGCCGTTTAGTAGTTTGAAAATTGTAACAACTCTTTATTTATTTAAAATGTACAACAACAGAATTAAATAGTCACTCAATGGTTTTTTATACTCGTTTATAAATTCTCAGAAATACAGACACTTTATAATGTATTCGAATTCACTTGAAAAATACAGCACACTTTAAGGCACTCAGTTGATGTTTATTCAAATAGCGTCTCTGATAAACTGACTCACGACTGCAACCTCTGCCACTATTTATAACACTGCCATCTGCACTCCAGATTGTTCTTTAACTGTCAAAATTCGAATATTCTAGATCTTACTAATACATACGCCATCTGTGGTGTACTTTCTACAATGTTCTTTAACTGAATATTCGAATTCGAATACAGCGTTACCAACTTACGATCAAATCAACTGAAAGCTTTTATTTAATAATGCCCACAGATATGTTACAGTTTGCTATTACAGCACTGTTATTTGAAAGCATTATGCTACTTTTAAATCAGCCCTTAAAATTGTTATATTTATATATATTCAAGTACAATTTCGTAACAATATATAAAAATGAAATGGTCCAGTATGTAATGTCATCACGTGAGAACGGCTGGAGCGATTTGGCTGAAATTTTATTTTATTCGATTCGAAATTTTCAGGAGATGGTTTGTAATTTTTTTTTTTTATTTTTTTTGTGAGTCCAGTCAACTGTAATAAAAAAAGCTCCCAAAAGTATGCAGTACAAATTTAGATATTTTATTTGCAAATAAATAAGAACAGGGTGGTGTGCGTGGCTTGGAGAAACTTGAAGAACTAACATTAGTAAATGCTACCGGGTGAAGACGGGGCGATAAACTAGTTATATATAATTTTTTAGTTTTTATCAAAAAAAATTTTAAATTTTTGATAAAAAATAATCCAAATTTTGGAAAATTAATTTTAAAATTTAAAAAAAAATATATATAATAATAAATATAAAGATAAAATATGTAGTTGGTAGTTTTATTGGATGCCACAGATACGTATATATGTGTTTTAGAATTATAATATTTGAATTTTTATATTTTAAAAATTTTATATCAAACTTTTTCGTATTTTTGAAAAAAAACAAGTTTTAAAATTTCTTATAAAAATGCTTATCACATTTCTATATAAAATATATTTTTTTTAGTTTTTATCAAAAAAAAATTTTAATTTTTGATAAAAAATTTTCAAATTTCAAAATAAAAAAAATAAAATTTTTATAGAAAGATTTTAAAATTTTTTGATAAAATAAATTTTTCCAATTTCGGTATTCAAAATACCAAATTTTTTTTAAAATTTATAAAACAATACAAACTTTTTCGAAATTTGGAAAAAAAAATTTTAAAATTTCTTTTTATTGGATGCCACAGATACGTATATATGTATTTTAGAATTATTATATTTGAATTTTTATATTTTAAAAATTTTATATCAAACTTTTTCGTATTTTTGAAAAAAAAAAAAAAAAGTTTTAAAATTTCTTATAAAAATGCTTATCACATTTCTATATAAAATATATTTTTTTTAGTTTTTATCAAAAAAAAATTTTAATTTTTGATAAAAAATTTTCAAATTTCAAAATAAAATTTTTATAGAAAGATTTTAAAATTTTTGATAAAATAATAATTTTGAAAAAAAAACTTTTAAAAATTCTTTACAAACAATTTTATTACATTTCTATATTAAATATATTATTTTTTTAGTTTTTATCAAAAAAAATTTAAATTTTTGATAAAAAATTTTCAAATTTCAAGATAAAAAAATAAAAAAATAAAAAATTTTATAGAAAAATTTTAAAATTTTTGATAAAATAAGTTTTTCAATTTCGGTATTCAAAATACCAACATTTTTTTAAAATTTATAAAACAATACAAACTTTTTCGAAAGTTTTAAAAAAAAACTTTTAAAAATTCTTTACAAACTATTTTATTACATTTCTATATTAAATATATTTTTTTTTAGTTTTTAACAAAAAAATTTTAAATTTTCTATAAAAAATTTTCCAAATTTTAAAAAAAAAAAAATATTTTTTCAAATTTCAAGAAAAAAAATTCAAGTTTTTTATAAATATATTTTAAAATGTTAATTTCGGTATACAAAATACCAACATTTTTTAAAATTTATAAAATAATACATGTTTTTTATTACAAAATGTCTTTTGAAAAGTACCTTTATTTTTACAAAATCTTAAGTACCTCCTCTAACTCCATTATCTCTACACAATATTTTTTATCACTTTTCTTTCACAAATTATTTATGCATAGAGCAAAAATCTTCCAAGCACAGTGACTAAATGAATGAATTGTGAAGCAAAAAATAAAAAATAATAAACAAAAAATCGTAAGGAAAACAAGTGTTTTTTTTGCACCAGAGGGACCAATGAGAAAATACACACTAACGCACTTAAAAAAGCAACCTAAAGTGTAAATAAGGTACCCAGTAGTGCTGCATAGTAGTTGAAAATAATAATCAAGTCTCTGCAAGATTGGTAGTCTGCATGGAGTAGGCTTGCAAGGCAGAAAGTTACTTGCAGTGTTTACGTAGCAAATGCTACTTTTAATGGTAGAGCATTAAGAATTAAAAATTGCTTAAAAATAGGATTTTATGGAAATTTCTTAATAACTTATAATGTGTTTTTTCTTTTACATGTATAATTCAGCAGACAAATGTTTTGTGTGTATAAGAGAAGGTGGCAGGGGAAAGGAATTTTAATTGAAAAAATAGATGAGAATTTTTGACGCTAATCAATTAAAGAAGACAGGCAATAAATCTGGAATTCCTGGAGATTTTTAGGAAGTCTATGGGAAATAGAAGTAAAAATTTAAAATAAAAGTGAGATTTAAAATTTTCTTCGTGTGATCGAAAGCATATTTTCTAAACAAAAAGTTAAAATTCTCTCCATATTGTCAAGATGACTATAGTGATAACCTTTGTCCATGCGAAGGGATACAACTTGTCTGGAATATTGTGGGTTCAATGTATTTCACAAGATATAGAAATGCTGAAGGGTGAATCCCGTTCCCGAAAATCGCGGAATTTTCAGGATTTCTTAATTCCCAAAGCCCTGGATTTTTTAATTTTATACCCCGGGATTTTTCAAATCCCGTTTTTCTTTATTAAATAGGGGAATTGTAATTTTTGTGTGCCTTTTTCATGCATTATGACATTGTACAGCGCACGAATACCGCAAAGTGATGTTCAGCAAAGTTGTTAAGCCTGCTGCAATATAGTTAATAAAATATTTTTTGTTTTCCTTGAGTGAGGCCTTGAAAAATAAATTTTTCATCATATTTTTTCCGCAAGTTATCTAACAAACTGCAAACAACCACGGCAACCCCGATTGGCATCCCTAACAAGATATCACAATTCTATTAGTAGCTGCTATCGGTCAAGCTGCCATTGCACCGTGGTTTAAAAACTTTTTTTTTGGAAATAATTCGTTATCTTGGGAACTATTGGAGATATTGTTACGAAATTTTACATGGTTTGAGCTGAGGTGTTTTCGAGTTGATTTACGTTTGTTCAGCTTCCTAGCGTTAATGGGGGCAAGTATGTAGCTCCTCAAAATTGGCCACCTCGGGTCTCAAATTTTTTAAAAAAATCGCCAAAAATCCATTTATGATCCGAATGAGGTAAAATTTTAAATATATATAGTCCTTGAGAAGATCTACAAAAAATATGCTTACAAGTGTAGGTTATCTCTATTAGCTGAAGAGATTCAGATTTATTGATTTATTTTTTTTTAATTTTGCTCGATCTTTTTACGGTTTTTTAGACATGGCGGGCCTACGGAGGGCCAAAATTTATTTTTAAAATATCAGCTATTTTGGTGAAAAAAACAACTTTTTAACAGTTATCTCTTCCCTATAAAAAGTTATACGCATCCAAACTTGGAACTTGTAAAAAGGACCGCATTTTTTACGTTTTTCCCCAAAAAAGCCCATATATTTTTTCTTTTGTAGAAAAAATATTTCTTCGGGACTATATATAATTTTTATATGATCCGGAAAGATAACTTAATGCAAAGGTGTGATAAGAAAAATTTGGCTCACTAAAGCGGACTTATCACCCCCCAGTCCTATCCAAACTTGGCCAATTTAAAAAAAAAAATTCGGTTTGAGTAAAAAATTCTAAAAAGGCAAAACACCGATCCACGATCCAAGCTCTATATTTGTATAACCCCATATGTTTTTTAAATACGTACTAAGTATTTGTACTATCACATGGTAAATAACGTCACAGTAGGCACTTTTCTAAAAAAAACTCAGTTTTTGAAACACATTTTCAACGTTTTAGGTTTTTGAGTATTTGAAAATAAAAAATTTCAAAAATTCTAATCCAATTGATTTAAAAACATTTTAGTCTATATTGTTTCCAAATTTTGTTATGTTATCTTTAATTGTTAAAATTTTATATTAATTCAAATTTTATATTTTTGTTCGTGGAAAATCACCATTTGATTTTTTTTTAGTTTTTAAGGTAAATGAAGTCCCAAAATTTTATAAAATTATTTAGCTTTACTAAAATATCAATCCTCAAGTGATAGTGTTTTCAACAGTATCAAATACTTATATAAAAAGCCTTTATTTACTCCTCAGAAGTTCCACAAACCTTGCCCCATTTGACTAGTTTGTACATTTTTTCATATAATGAGTGCAAAATCTGTTACGCAAAAATTTCTGTTAAGTCAGTATGTGTTCGAATTCAAAATTTACATTTGATATGTTAAATAACATTTTGCATGAAATATATGAAAAAACGTATAAATTTTTCAAAGGGGACATGGTTTGTGGAACTTCTGCGATTGTAATTATTTTATGGAAAAAAATTTTTTGGTGAAAAAAAACATTCGGGTTAAAAAATATTTTTCCCGATTCCGGCCCATTTTAGGTCCGGCTTACTATGACGTTTTATACATAGTTGCATCTATCTATCATCATATATCAGTATTGTCCATATTAATGACTTAGTAATCCAGATATAGATCAAAAATAGGTAAAAAATCAAAGTTGTCCCGGTTTCTTTTAACAACCGCGAAGAAATAATATAGTGGTTTTTCATATTTTGTAATGCTCTATTCGACTATGCTATGCCAATTTGCATATTTGCAACAAATGTCAAAAGTTATGTCCCTAATGATGGTATAACAACTGAAATAATATAAAAATTGTTAGAAAAACTAGCTTACGCAAAAGATATCTTATTTCAAATATACAAAAAATTGTGTCTAATTCAGCAATTTATAATTGAAATTCCTATTAGAACGTATGAAATTTAACAATTTATATACTTAATAATTAGTTAATACGTTTGGATCAACATTTTTCCCTTTTAACCTAAAAAAATATATTTAGACAAATTTCGAAATATTTGGTTGTTGGACTTATGACCTATTATGATTCGATTGTCATAAAATATTTTAAAGTGATTTTTATGTATTTATATGAGAGCTGTGGCCAATTATGGACCAATATTCACAAAATTCAGTATTATGATTTTGAATACAAATTACTGATTTGTGTACAACTTTGGTTTAATATATGGATGTTATGACCTATTATGGTCCTAAGTATTTGAGGGCTATTTTAGTAGAATTTCATATAAACAACGCTATTAACAAGAGTGGACCTTATATGGGAGCTATGCCGAATTATGGATCAATATTTAAAAAGCTTGTAGTAGGATTCTTGGATACAAATTACTGATCGGTGTCAAATTTTGGTTCAGTATAGATTATTTTGGATATTTGTGCAGGTTAATGTGTTTTCCTGAAGTGGTTCTTATATGGAGGTTATGACCAATTCTGGGCCTATCATCATAAAATTTGGTACATCGATTTTTGTATATATTGAATAAATTTGTTTCAAATTTCAACCTTATAACTATATTTGTAAGAAATTTATGAGGATTTTAGTGATTTTCGGAAGTGGACCTTATATGGGAGCTATGGTTAAATATGGACCGATATTCACAAAATCCAGAAGTATGATTACTGGATACAAATTACTCATCTGTGCGTAATTTCATTTTGATATCGATATGTTTTAAATATTTTTTAAGGTTAATATCTTTTTCGGAAGTGGGCCTTATAGGGGAGCTATGACCAATTATCGGCCAATATGCGTAAAATTTAGTGCAGTGATTTCTATGTCTCTGAATATTATTTGTGTCGAATTTTAGCATGATAAAGGTATTTATAAGAGATTTGTGAGTAATTAACTGATTTTCAGAAGTGGACCTTATATGGGAGCTATGGTCAAATATGGACCGATATTCACAAAATCCTGTAGTATGATTTCTAAATATAAATTAGAGATTTGTGTAAAATTTTGTTTTGATATTGATATTTTTTAGATATTTATGTAGGTTAATGTGTTTTTCGGAAGTGGTCCTTATATGGGAGCTATAACCAATTATTGGCCGATCTTCATAGAATTAGGTATAGCGATTTTGTTATATATGGGGAGTATTTATGACGAATGTCAACTTAATAGCTATATTTATAAGACATTTATGCTTATTTAAGTGATTTTCGGAAGTGAACTCTATATGGGGACTATGGTGAAATATGGGCCGATCCACAAAAAATTTGGTGTTGTGATTTTCTTAAGCACGAAACTTAGTTTTCCTGAATTTCGTAAGGATACTGCAATTTTGTAGGCATTTACAGACAATAGAACCATATTTCGGGAAGAAATTTGTATGGGGGCTAGGAGAAATCATGGACCGATTACTATAATTTTTACCAGAGTTAGTCCTTTTAACATAAAAATAACGTGTGTAAAATTAGATGGTAGTATCTGAAATATATTTGCACAAATAACAAAAAATATTTTAAAATTATCAAGTTTTTTTTTAGGTTGTCTCACACTTTGGTTCATAACTCTGGTTCCACTGAACCGATTTTGCTGATTTTCAATACCAAACTGCTTAGAAGAACAATAAACAAGTCTTTTTTTGCAAGTCTACCAATTTTGTTTGCCTATTTTGGACGTGAGCGTGTTTTACAGAGACAGACAGACAGCTATGTCCGTCAATCGACTTAGAATTTCATAAGGATCAATAATATATATACTTTGTTGGGTCTCAGATGAATATTTCTCAATGTTACACACGGAATGACAAACTTATATATGTATACCCTCATTCACCACTTATGGTGGTGGAGGGTATAATAAGTGTCATGGAAATTTAAATTTTTGGCACAAAGAAGTTGAATAACGATTTCTTTTTATATTAAAACTAGAACAAAATAAAGAAATTTCCAAAAAATTAATTTCCCATCATTAACATTTAATTGTCATCGCTTTGGCATAGTTTTACATTTTGATTTTTGTTATGTTTTTTAGTTCGTTTTTTGCGCAGCTATTGTGGCATTTGTTAGATGGATTTTTTAAGGTGTCACAGATGCACCACAAGGAAACCAATCACCACCAACTACCATCCAACCAGCTCAGTGCTGACAAAATGTGCAGACAATCCATTTAAAATAGAATTTCACTTGTAAACATGGTTTAAACGTTTTATCACATGTCTTAAGTAGGCGTTACAACGACAATTTTTTTCGACAATTTTTTTTTGTGTTGTTGTTTGTTTTATGTTTTCTGTTGTTAGCACTTCTTGGCTCAACTATTTAAAGCAACATGTTGTTGATGTTGTTTGATTTCTAAGTTTGTTTCTATTTGTTGGTGTGTGTTTATATGGTTATCCTAGGGGGTTAGGAAAATACCCTAAATAGGTGACTCCATATAAAATTTAATCATAAATAGACAAGTCTTATTAATGGTTTGAGAAGGAGTCTGTAATTAACAGTATTAAGAGGAGTTTAAAGTTAACTCTTCTACTTCAAGTTATTTTCAGGACCTTTTATACCCAATGTAGCGCTCTTCAAATTCACTTTGAGACAAACTACATATTTGTGTGAAATTTATCAAATTAATAGTGGGTGGTTTGCTTAATTTCCACAGTTAAATAAAAAAGGGGACACTAAAAACAAACAGCCAGTGTTTGTTCAACAAACAAAAAAAAAGAAAACACTGACTGACTGTGAGCCTGAGTGACTAGTTAGTTAAGACTGAAGGCTTGGTGAATTCAAACCAACGCTTCAATACATTAAAAGAATGTCGCGATATTGTCTTCTTCCAAAGACAATTTTCATTGTTTTATTGTGTTTGTAACTGTGGCCTAAGATCAGTTAACTGGCAACCTACTTTTTCCTTAATGTTACAGCTGGATTGGAAACTTTGTTTTTGGATTTTTTTTTTGGAAAATAATGTTTATTTTGTTGCTGGTATTTTAATTGATTTGTAGTTACCAGACGTTATAAAGTGTTATTTAAAATGTTTTCATTTTAGTTTGAACAAGGTTTTTTTTCCAATTTTCTAGCACCACTCTAGAAAGTATAGTGCAGTGATTGTTTTTTAGTTTTAATCTGAACAAGTCGTTGTTTAAATAGTTAAAACATTGTATTTTTAAACATTATTATTGCTAGAAAATTTGGCCTATAAAATGGCTACGAACTATTGAAAACTTATTTTAGTTGCTGGCAAAAATAAAAAAGGAAATACAAAAAAAATATATTGGAAAAACTTCAATTCAATTAACCAATGTTATCTACAGTAATGGGAAAACATTGTTTTTTTGAAATTAATTTTAAAGTGCTTAATTTCAAAATAATTTTTTTGTGGTAAGTGCAATGCAATGATTAAATGAAATGAAAAGTTTATTTAAAATAATGATAAAATTTGTAAAATTCAAATAATTTAAGCTAATTTCTATTGAGACTTTTTTTTAATAAATAAAAGTATTTAAAGATTTTATAAATTTAAAAGTTGTTTATGAATACCTGGTAAATGTTTAAATTTGTCAGATTGTCAAACTATTTTTTTTTAATTAAATATCCTTGATTTACTATATATTAAATGTTAATTGATTTATAACTAGTATTTATTTTTTTAATTGAACTGTGCAAATTAATAACAACTAATTTTCTTCATTTCCTTTTTTAACAAATTATCATTAACAATATTTACATGACAATTCTCCATCACTCACCTTTGCTGTTCATTAGGGTGGCCTCTACTTTGAAATTTTTGTTCTCAAAACCCACAATTGTTCTACTTCATCTATAAAGCAAATGCTGGAAATTTTGAACAAAATCGGATAACGTTTAGAGACTATTGGTAGGCAAATAGAGGCATTTAATTTTGTGCTTTTTTGGGTAAAAAACAAAATATCCACAACAACATTAAGAAACCGAATGAATTGTGTGTATTTTTACGCTCTATTACGCTCTTTTCTTCACATTCGGGTTGTATGACGAAAATCATCGTAACCTGAACAATATGAACGCCTACCATGGGACTAGCGGCTAGTTACTAGACTATATACAAGATTATAGACGAGCCTATAAACGACACCATAGACGAGAATAGAGACTTGACCGGAATAGGGAAGAGACTATATTAGAGAACATTAAAGAAGAGACTCTAGACCAGATAATACTGTACACGAGACAATAGGCGAGAGTATAGTCGATAATATAGAAGAGACTGTAGAGAAGGTTATAGACGAGACTGTAGAGGAGAGTATAGACGAGGACATAAATGACACTATAGACGAGACTATAGAGGAGAGTATAGACAAGCCTATATACGATACGGTATACGAGACTATAGATGACACCAGAGACGAGACTAGAGATGAGACTTTTGAACAGACTAGAATACTACAGATGAGACTATGGACCAGACTAGAGACATGCTTAGATACGAGACTAGTTACAAGACTAGAGACAAGACAAAAACGAGACTAGAGACGAGACTAGGAACGAGACTAGAGACGATACTAGAGACTAGACTTTTGACCAGACTAAAGAAAATACAATAGACTAGAGACAAGATTAGAGACGAGACTAAAAAACCGGACTAAAAACTTTTGATGAGACTATAGGCTATAGACGAGACTGTAGACGAGACTATAGATGACTCTATAGACAAGACAAAATTAGAGAAGAGACCATAAACGAGACTATATATGAGACTAGAGACGAGACTAGAGACGATACTATAGATGACACTATAGACGAGACTATATATGAGACTAGAGATGAGACCGGTGACGAGACTAGAGACGAGACTAGAGACGAGACTAGAGACGAGACTAGAGACGAGACTAGAGACGAGACTAGAGACGAGACTAGAGACGAGACTAGAGACGAGACTAGAGACGAGACTAGAGACGAGACTAGAGACGAGACTAGAGACGAGACTAGAGACGAGACTAGAGACGAGACTAGAGACGAGACTAGAGACGAGACTAGAGACGAGATTAGAGACGAGACTAGAGACGAGACTAGAGACGAGACTAGAGACGAGACTAGAGACGAGACTAGAGACGAGACTAGAGACGAGACTAGAGACGAGACTAGAGACGAGACTAGAGACGAGACTAGAGACGAGACTAGAGACGAGACTAGAGACGAGACTAGAGACGAGACTAGAGACGAGACTAGAGACGAGACTAGAGACGAGACTAGAGACGAGACTAGAGACGAGACTAGAGACGAGACTAGAGACGAGACTAGAGACGAGACTAGAGACGAGACTAGAGACGAGACTAGAGACGAGACTAGAGACGAGACTAGAGACGAGACTAGAGACGAGACTAGAGACGAGACTAGAGACGAGACTAGAGACGAGACTAGAGACGAGACTAGAGACGAGACTAGAGACGAGACTAGAGATGAGACTAGAGATGAGACTAGAGACGAGACTAGAGACGAGACTAGAGATGAGACTAGAGACGAGACTAGAGACGAGACTAGAGACGAGACTAGACACGAGACTAGACACGAGACTAGACACGAGACTAGACACGAGACTAGACACGAGACTAGAGACGAGACTAGAGATGAGACGAGAGACGAGACTAGAGACGAGACTAGAGACGAGACTAGAGATGAGACTAGGGACGAGACTAGGGACGAGACTAGAGACGCGACTAGAGACGAGACTAGAGACGAGACTAGATACAAGACTAGAGATGAGACTAGAGACGAGACTAGAGACGAGACTAGAGACGAGACTAGAGACGAGACTAGACACGAGACTAGACACGAGACTAGACACGAGACTAGACACGAGACTAGACACGAGACTAGACACGAGACTAGACACGAGACTAGACACGAGACTAGACACGAGACTAGACACGAGACTAGACACGAGACTAGACACGAGACTAGAGACGAGACTAGAGATGAGACGAGAGACGAGACTAGAGACGAGACTAGAGACAATATAATTTTCCGACCCTATAAAGTATATATATTCTGGATCCTTATATATAGCGGAGTCGATTAAGCCATGTCCGTCTGTCTGTTGAAATCAACTTTCCGAAGCCCCCAAATAAGTTATATACACGATTCATACATCAATATCTCCGAAATTCTTCCGGCTCGGTTGATATTTAAAAAATTATTACCTGGATTACCAAGTCATTAATATAGCCAATATGGATATCTAATGATAGCTATTTCAAAGACCTTTGCAACGACGTATATAAGACCATAGTAAGGGTCAATGGATCAAAATCGGAAAAAGTATTTTTTAACCCGATCTTTTTTTTACCAAAATTTTTTTTTTCGCTAAATATTAAAAAAAAATTTAAAAAACAAAAATAAAATTTTTAAATTCAAAAAAAAAAAAATTTAAAAAACAATTCGAAAAATTTTTTTTTCCAAAAAATTAAAAGAATAACTGAAAAAAAAATTTTGTTTACTTAAAAATATTTTAAATTTTTATTTTGAAGTATAATTTGGTGACTTGGTACTTGTTTTTTAATAATTTCATGTAGTTTTCTGTCTAACTTTGCTGTATTGGACAATGTTGGCCCCAGATATAAAAGGCGTAAATATTTCTTAAACATTTTAAATTACAAAATCATTAATAAGTAGCTCAAATAAACTATATTTTTACATATTAGAAAATAAGCTGCGAATTTCTTTTCAATAAATAATATTAACAAGCTAGTGACTTTAAACAAAATTTCCTCGAAATCCTCGAAAATCAAATCACAGTTTTTTAATTTTTTCTAGATGTAGTTTAAAAAAAAAAACATTTTTTCTTTAGGTATCGAATTATATTGGGTTATCGATATCAGAAAATGGTTGTTTTTTTATGTTTAAACTTTTTTTCAACATTAAATTTTTAAAATTTTGTTGAAAAATATTGGTGTTACTTTGACCGAAAATGCAAAGCTTCAACATAAATGAGGTTGCAGATTTTACTTAAAGTTTTAAGCATTATCCAACCTCTAAATATTATTTTAAATTATTGTTATCAGATTTAGCAAAAATTTTAGAAATTGTTTTTCAGTTAACTGAGATCAATTACACTTTGATAGCAACGAAAATCGAATAAGTTTAAATTAAGGCCACCCTATTCTAAATGTTATACAATTATGAATAAGCTTCAACGCCACTAAGTTATTAAAAACAAGTCCTCCCTCTTTTCCCCCTAACACTATAATTGAACACAAACACACCATTGACGGACTGCATTACATTACAGTTGGACACAGTAATTTAAAATTCAAATCAACCCTAAAACGTAACATGTCATCATCATCAACAACAATAATAACACAACAGCAACAATAAATCGATTATATTTTACACTTGCCACACTAAACAACAAGAGGCAGCCAGCAGCAGCAGCAACAATAACATTTGAAATCATATCTACACAAATTTGTAGTAACATACTCCATGTGCAACAGCAACAAACATGCAGCAATGTTTAACATCTTTTTGGAGATGATGATGATGACGATGACGACAAGAATGATGATGACTTTGGATGTTGTTATCATTAGTTATAACAAGTGATGAAATAAATCATTTTCATCATCAGCTACAACGTCACAAGCTTTTTTTCATCCATATCCATACATATTCACACTTTAGTGGTGGAAAGAGGGGATATCAGTCCACCACTTATATGCTTGGGGTAGGGGGACAAAGTTATGGGAGTCATAACGCACAAAATTTATAATAACTGACTGGGAGATGTGATGTAATATGAATGTGTTTAGTTTGGAATAAGATGCATTTACACTGGCAGCAATTATTTGTTGGTGACAGTAGTGAAAAAGACTTTAAAAATATTAGAAATATTTTGATACAATAAATTTTAGTGATTTAGTCGAAGATATTTGGAACCTTTTCATGCACATCTAAGGAGGGTATATTGAATTTGTCATTCCGTTTGTAAGACGTCGAAATACTTACATAGTTTTGCCGGGTTTTTTGTAGTCCATATAGAAATTAAATATGTGTGGAAAACCACACACCAGGCTAAGCAAAGTAATTATCATTTTTTCAGCGTTTTGAGTACTAAATTGATGCGGCGGGAAATGTCATTACTTTTCATAAATATCGCTTGGCAGTTTTTTACATATATTTTATTAAATATTAATTTTGTGTGGTTTCCCACACAAATTTGAGATGTAAGATAAATGCTCAAAAATCGGTGCCGAGTATAATATGTATTCTTATTTTTTATTTTCCATATAGAAATTACATATGTGTGGAAAACCACACACCAGGGTAAGCAAAGTAATTTTTATTTTTTCATAATTTTCAGTGCTAAATTGATGCGACAGGAAATGTCAGTAAATGTAGAAAAAATATGCATTTTGTGTGGTTTTCCACACAAGTTTTAGACTTAAGTTAAATGCTCAAACTTCGGTGACGAGTATAACATTCTTACTTTTTATTATTCTTGTTCTTTTATATTTTTATGTTCGACAGTGTGAACACTTCTAATTCCATAGCTAAAGAATCTCTTCAGAGACAACAAGTGCTAGTGTCAATTACATATTGTGTCAAAAATGTCAAAAATTGTCTGACATAAGGTCGAAAATAAATGGTGTGTGCAAGACAAAAGGCATAGACTCTATGAAAAGAAGATGACGGACTGCATGTTTGAAAATTAATATGACCATTAGGTTTGAAAAAACAAGGGAGCAGAGTTTAGCAGTATTACAAACCAAAAGATATTGTTACAGTGTGGTTAAGGGTATAAAACTATAGACCCCATATAGTAGCTTTATTCAACAAAAGTATAACGGGTATCTTGTCTAGCAACCATGTCGTTTACTTTTTTCTAGAACTCCCCTTTTTAAAAGCATAAAAGGTTCAGCACCAGCAACATCATGCATTTCCATCAGCAATTTGAGAAAAAAAAAACTACATAAGTACATGATTGCCCATCATAAAATTCAAACTGTATTTGGAGTATTTCACTTTTATGGGAAATATGATACTCCCAGAGTTTTCACACTATGATGTCACAAGAAAACAGAGCAAACAAAAAAATAGAGCCAGCAAAAGACTCCCAAATTAAAGCCTGCTGGGTTTAAACACTCATGTACATCATATGAAGCTGCTGTTATATCCTTTTCCATCATCATGTTCATTTAAACTGTCAAAACTGTGTGTGTATGACAAAACGAAGCGAGCGCACCAAGTGCTTAATGTCTCATACTAGGAGTTTATTCACATTGCGGTCTATAACTCAAACACAAAAATAATGTATGAGTCAATAAAACAGAAATTATATTTGGAACAAATACTTTCATGTTTTTTATGATTTAATACGAATGGAATTTGTTAAAATACAAAAAAGACCGATATGTTAAGAAAAGTAATTAATTTTTGTCATTCTAGGGAAGATGTTAAAAGAGTTATTAACCCTATATGAATTGAAAATGTAAATTAATTATTATTGATTAACTCACAGGAGGCACAGTTGCATGTTGCATGCTCATATTACACTTAAACACAAATGTGTTTTTTTTCTAAGAGATGAGATAAGAATTTCACAAAAAAATATCTATTTATCACATAAATTTAATTTTATTTTTGTTGGGGAGCTACTAATATTTGGGGTCTTTATCAGGCGACAAAAGATATACTAATTTTTATCAGTACAATGATAATTTCAATGTGTTTCCAAATACTGAAATTATCATTAGATTCTTCATTATCAGTAGGCTCAGGACTGAATGCTTGTGAAATTCAATACTAAATAGAGTTTCTCTTAAACATGTCTATTGGAAAAATCCATATATTTTGCCTGAAGTCACCGATTCCATTAAAAATTCGGCATAAAGCAGTGATCGGCATTCAATGTATAAAACACGAATGATAGATTCGGCTGTGTTCATCCCCAACAAATCTTATATACACTTCACCAAAGTAGACTTTAAGTAAAATATTGAAAATAACAATATGTGGTGAAAAAATGTTTGGTAAAACAAATTTTTGTTGAAAAAAAAAATATAGATAACCAAGAGAGCAATATTCGGATGTGCCGAATCTTATAAACTCTTCATCAAATTATACTTTAAAATAAAAATTTTAAATAATTCTTTGTTTAACAAAATTGAAAAAAATTTTAAATTTTTTTATAAAATTTTTTTTATAAAATTTTTTTATAAAATTTTTTTATAAAATTTGTTTATGAAATTTTTTTATAAAATTCGGATAATTCGATTTGCAATGTGTCAAGCAACAAAGGTCTTTGAAATATCTATTATTGGATGTCCATAAATTTTTTTCCAAATTTTTTTATAAATTTTTTTTTTAATTTTTTTATAAATTTTTTTTTATAAAATTTTTTTATAAATTTTTTTTAAATATTTTTTAATTTTTATTTTTTTTTTAAATTTATTAGTAAAAATTATTTTACGACTAAAAATATTTTTTTTGGTGAAAAAAATTCGGATAATTCGATTTGCAATGGGTCCAGCATAGGTCTTTGAAATATCTATTATTGGATATCCATATGGTAATCCAGATATACCACAGCCATTTGTGGGCCGATTTTCTCGATTTGAGAAATCAACCGAACCGATTCTATAGCGGATGTATTAATGTATGAATCATTTATTTAGTTATTTGGAGGCTACGGAAAGTTGATTTCAGAAGTTGACAGAAGGACATGGCTATATCAACTTCGCTATCTATAACGATCCAGAATATATATACTTTGTGGGGTCGCAAATGAAAAATGTAGAACTTACAAATGGAATGACAAACTTATATATACCCTTGTGAAGGGATTAAAAGTTGATTGAAAAAATATTAAAAAAAAAATAATCAATTTTAAATAGCAATCTAAGCTGGACTATAGCGGATATGGATATATTGGTTTATCAATCATATATGAAGGTTATTTGGGAGTTTTGGAAAGTGGATTTGATTCCTTTGGAATGACGATTTGATTCCGCCATCCTTAACGATCCAGAATATATATTAGGGAGGGATAATTAGTTCGGTTGAGAAAAAACATGACAGGCGTATAGAAAAATCGGAATCTATACAAAATTCTAAGAATATTACCAAATGAAAGTATGGGTCTAATCTTAAAACCCAGCTCCCGCCACGAGACATAAAGATTTAATATTTTTAATATAAAGTTTTTAAAAATTTCTTAACTGTGCATTTTGAAGTCTCTCTGCGTTAGCTAGGTTCTTTGACCAAAGAAATTGTTCGGATGAGAAAAAACGTGACAGACGCATAGCAAAATCGGAATCTACACAAAACAACAATGTTTTTTTGCTTCGAAAATTTTAAGTTTTGTGGTTTGGAGTATAGTTTTTTTGGCCAAAACCATATAAGGAGTGAGATCGAAAAATTCTTAACACACGTTTTTCATTACATTTTTTAACCCAAGTATTATTTGAATTTTTTTTTGATCAAGTTACCTTTGAAAAACATGTCAGTTATTATGTGTAATGTCAATTATATTAATTTTTTTGTTAATCTGATTAAAATGAGTGACCAGAAAAAAGTGCGTACTGAAATTATTAAATATTTTCAACAAAACCCAACTTGGTCTTACAAAAAGTTGGCCAAGCATACAAAGGTCTGCCGTCAAACTGTTTCCAATGTTATTAAACAGTACCGGGAGAACTTGTCAGTTGATAGAAAACCTGGTTCAGGTAGAAGGAATGGTCCACATGATGTTTCTAAAGCCAAAAAAAATAGAACGCATTTTCAAAAGAGCTCCCAACACATCCGGTAGGAAAGCAGCCCGGTTAGCTCAGTGCTCGGACTATTTGGTACGAAAAGTTAAAGCTAATGCAGGTTTAAAAACATACAAGGCTCAAAAAGTTCCTGACAGGAACGCTACTAAAAATTTAGAGGCCAAAAACAGAGCACGGAAATTGAAGTCAAGTTTTATAAAAAAATATTCTTGCTGCATAATGGATGACGAAACGTATGTTCTGGCAGATTTTTCGCAACTTCCAGGTCAAAAATTTTATGTTGCTGATGCTCGAGGGAATGTTGAAGAAAAGTTTAGGACCCAAAAGCAGACAAAATTTCCCAGAAAGTTCTTGGTATGGCAAGCAATATGCAGTTGCGGCAAAAGAAGCCACTCATTTGTTACAACGGGCTCTATAAATACCGAAATTTACATCAAGGAATGTTTACAAAAAAGGCTGCTTCCATTCATAAGACTTCATAATGTGTCCACTTATTTTTGGCCTGACTTGGCATCCTGTCACTATGGCAAACAAGCCCTTGAGTGGTACAAGAACAATAATGTGGTATTTGTACCAAGAGAGGCAAATCCTCCAAACTGCCCGGAGCTAAGGCCAGTGGAGAGATATTGGGCTCTTGTTAAAAGAGAATTGAAGAGTACAAAAAAGGTGTCCAAAAGTGTGGTAGATTTTAAACGGAGATGGACTACATGTTCGAGCAAAGTGACAGAAAGCACTATAAAAACGTTAATGGAAGGGTTTCCGAAAAAGGTTCAAAATTTCATCACTAGTGATTAAAACTATAAAAATAATTTTTTTTGTAAATTGTAATAATAATTTCAATCAAATAAAAAAAAATTAAAGCTGTAAGTTTAGTGGTTTCTTTTTTATAAACATATATGTATGTTAAGAATTTTTCGATCTCACTCCTTACTTTCTTTTTTACGTTGAAAATTAATTGAATACTAATAAGTGAGAGGTTGAAATAAATTTTAGCACTTTTTAACCCTTGAAATTTTGAAAGATAAATGTTTAATTAGATAATTTATTATTAATGTGCTAATATTTCACAATCTAAAAATAGATCAAATTCTCTCAACACTTTTATTGTTATTTTAAGTCTGTATTAAAAAAATGTTTATAACTTAAAATATAAATTTCTGAAGCAATAATTAGCTTAAATAATGTAAATTTTGCATTAAACGGGCGAGTTATGGTAAAATAAATTGATTGCAAATATTTTCCAATATATTGGATTAATTTCGGTTTTTAAAATTTTTCTCAACACTTTTCAACATTTTGTTTTATTCTCAATTAAATTCTGTATTTAAAATTAGAATCAAAAAATGTTTATGACCAAAAAAAAATATATTTTTTGAGTAATAATTTCCCTAAAAATGTTTAATTTTTCACAAAATGGGCATGTTATGGTAAAGTAAATTGATTGAATATTTTCCACCATATTGCTCTAATTTCGGGTTTATATACTTTTCTCAACACTTTTAAACATTTTGTTTTATCTTTGTTTAAAGTCTGCATAAATATTCCCACTATATTTATACCCTACACCACCATAATGGGGAGGGTATTATGCGTTTGTGCAGATGTTTGTAACGAACAAAAATATTAGTCTAACACCCACCTTAAAGTATACCGATCGACTTAGAATCACTTTCGATTAAACAATGACCGTCCGTCTGGTTGGTTGGCTGGCGGGCTGTCCATGTAAACATTGTGCGCAGAATACAGGTAGCAATTTTGAAGATATTTCGATCAAATTTGGTACATATTATTTTTTCAGACCAATGACCAAGCCTATTGAAACTGTCTGAAATCGGTCCATTATTTCACCTAGCCCCCATACAAATGACCTTCCGAAATTTAACTTTATCGGTCATAAATGTTTAATTTATAAATGTATCTCCACAAATTGCGCTCCAAATAAGTTTTATATATACAAAACTCATGTCATCAAATTTTGTTACGATCGGTCCATAAGTAGTCATAGCTCCCATATAGACCCGCTTCCGAAAATCACTTTAACGTGCTTAAATCACTTAAAAATTTTGGTTAATACACAAAATTCAACATAAATAACTTTCATATAGACATAAATCACACAACATAATTTTATGGTGATCGGTCCATAATTGGTCATAGCTCCCATATAAGACCCACTTCCGAAAATCACTCACGAATATAAATTATTGATATTTTAAAAGAAAAATATTTTTACTCATTTACTTGGTGTAGGGTCAAGCCCGACCATATAATAGGCTTGACCGACCATACTTTCTTACTTGTTTTTAATAAATTTGTTGCAATTGAAAATGGTTGACCTGGATTCGTAAATTGTAGAGAAATTTTTGTAGATACCCATATAAATTAAACATTTATGACCGATAAAGTCCAACTTCGGGAGGACATTTGTATAGGGGCTAAGTAAAATTATGGACCGAATTCCGCGATCTTCAATAGGCTTCGTTCTTGGACCAACATATTTTTTGTAATTATGATTTTATCTTTCTTCACTGTCTTCTAGAAAAATCTTGGCTATATTTGGTTTTTAAGTACTAGTACGAGTACTATTACCAGTTGCCCCCTAATTATGATCTTTATTATTTTTATTACATTTCTTTTCAACTAATCCCAATTTGTTTCTCTACTTAAGAATATATATACAATTCTAAACATATTTTACAATCCATCTGTGCTTTTTTTTTTATTTGCTCTTAATGATATACATATTTATTCTTACTAGACTAAAAACATTTTTCATTTATTTTCTTAGATGCGCAACATTTTATCACTTTAGTCAGACCATATAATTTGACGTATAATTTGCACATACATTTGTGAAAATTCAAAAAAAACTGTTCAAACAACAAATTGCTGCACATTGACTGACAATGATGACGGAGAAGTAGCAAAGATGCTGAAAAACAATGTTTAGGTGGGGGATAAACCCAACAACATGCTACGACAATAATGATGAAGTATTGTACAAATAGTGTTGCAAATGGTGTTGTAAGTATTAAATATAAGCAAAGTTTCTGCCATAGTTGCACTAATTAATACTTAAAACAATTGCAAAAACAATTTACAACATGTTGTGTTAAAATGCAACAGCATCTCACATGCTTGTAAAACAACAAAATTTACTAATTAATCTAAAAATAAATAAAAAACATAAAGAAATCTTTAAACAAAATAAAACAAATGACTATTTAGTTAAAAAAAGGAAACATTTTAAACAGTAAAAACTCTATAAATTGGAGTAAATAAAAAATGGATTATAAGTTCTTTTATAATTTGTTTAAATATTTTTTTAATAGGTCAACGGAAATTAATTTTATTGTCTTTTTTACTCTTATATATTATTTTTCTGTTATTGTTTTAATTGTGTTTAGTTTTTTATTCATTTCTTTAAAAGATTATTTATTGCTTTAAATAAATAATTTTTCATAAATTTTCCTAGCCATGCATTACATATTTATGTTTTCTTTATAGTAAAAAAACTGAATATATTTGAATTCATTTCCTGTTATTAGTTACAATAGAATTATTAGTTGTGTGTTTTTTAAGTAGGGTGGGTTTTTCATATTTATGTTAACTTGTAAACTAAGGTTTGTGAAACTTTAAACAAAAGAATGCCACAGTCTTTCACAAAAGAACCAGAATTTCACCAAAAATTTCAAATGTAGTCATACAATATTGTGTCATGAAATCATGGTTCGCTTTTTACCATTTTCAACAGAGTTTGTCATTTTATCATTGGAATAACAGTGCATTTAAGCAAAAAAGAAGATTGTCTCATATTTTCGCAATCGAATAACCTAGTTCACTCTACTGAAAACTCTGAAAAATGAGATCAACATTTCTAAATATTTGAACGTATATGCCACTTTAATCCTAGTCGAATGGAATAGGTACAAATGTTTTTAAATTTCAGAAAAATATGTCGACGCCTTGGCTATTTAGTAAGCCCTAGTTGTATTGACACCCTTAAAAGGCTGCAGAGATACTTGTGCCTTCATATATTTTGTATGAAATGTGATTATAGAAACTAAATATTACTTCGTTTTAGCTAACTATCTGCTATTTCAGAATTTTTGGGATCAATAATTTAATTCATTAACTACCAAAAGTCTTATTTATAACGATAAGTATATGTACAATAGTTAAAATTGTACCTTTATCATCTTTTTATACCCTGCACCACCATAGTGGGGAGGGTATTATGCGGTTGTGCAGATGTTTGTAATGCCCAAAAATATTAGTCTAACACCCACCTTAAAGTAAACCGATCGACTTAGAATCACTTTCTGAGTCGATTAAACGATGTCCGTCCGTCCGTCTGGTCGGCTGGCTGGCTGTCCATGTAAACCTTGTGCCCAGAGCACAGGTCGCAATTTTGAAGATATTTCGATCAAATTTGGTACATATTATTTTTTCGGCTCAAGAACCAAGCCTATTGAAACTGGCTGAAATCGGTCCACTATTTCACCTAGCCCCCATACAAATGTCCTCCCGAAATTGGACTTTATCGGTCATAAATGTTTAATTTATATATTTATCTCCACAAATTCCGCTCCAAATAAGTTTTATATACACAAAATTCATGTCACCAAATGTTGTTACGATCGGTCCATAATTAGTCATAGCTCCCATATAGACCCGCTTCCGAAAATCACTTTAACGTGCATAAATCGCTTAAAAATGTTGGTAAACACACAAAATTGAATATAGTTAACTTTAATATAGACATAAATCACACTACCTAATTTCATGGTGATCGGTCCATAATTGGTCGTAGCCCCCATATAAGGCCCACTTCCGAAAATCACTCAAAAATATAAATTATTGAAATTTTAAAAGAAAAATTTTTTTTGCTCTTTTACTTAGTGTAGGGTATTATATGGTCGGGCTTGACCGACCATACTTTCTTACTTGTTTATAAATGTATCTCCACAAATTCCGCTCCAAATAAGTTTTATATACACAAAATTCATGTCACCAAATGTTGTTACGATCGGTCCATAATTAGTCATAGCTCCCATATAGACCCGCTTCCGAAAATAACTTTAACGTGCATAAATCGCTTAAAAATGTTGGTATACTCACAAAATTCAACATAGTAAACTTTCATATAGACACAAATCACACGACCTAATTTCACGGTGATCGGTTCATAATTGGTCATAGCCCCCATATAAGGCGCACTTCCGAAAATCACTCAAAAATACAAATTATTGAAATTTTAAAAGAAAAATATTTAATTACTTAGTGTAGGGTATTATATGGTCGGGCTTGACCGACCATACTTTCTTACTTGTTTTTTAATTTTTTTTTTTTAAATACGAACTTTCGACTAGGCTAAATTACTGAGCATATTACAATACGACTTTTTGAATTTTCCGGCCCTTAACTAAAAGAGCAACTCTGCTCCTGTCAACATGCATCTGTCAGTTGACTCCTGTTAAAATTTGAACAAGGTGCATCATTTAGTTTGTATTTGACAGCCATTGCAATGACTGTTAGTCAATGCATTGATAGTAGTCTGATCTCCTGACTTGAAGAGAAGTTGGAAAAAAGTAAATTTTGAATGCTCATTTATTGCGGAAAAAAACCATCACTCAAATAAATTTCAATGGTAAAAAAGTGCTTTACTGAATTTCGTTTCCATGGCAAAAATCCATGAAGTAGCCTACGAATTGCTCAATCATCCGTAATATGCTCAGGATTAATCACCGAGTGACTATTTCTTGTTTCGAAACCTGAAGAAAAGGCTCGGCGGAATGAGATTTGACTCCAACGATGAAATCATATCACAAACAAATACCTATTTTGATGACCTCGACAAATTTAATTTTTTGTAAGGGATAAAAAAAATTGGAGAAATGTTGGACAAAGTGTATAGAGTTCAAAGGTAATTACGTTTCATTCAAAAAGAAACGGATTATTTGCCAGCAACCCCACACCCCCCTCGTATCTGGCTTAACAACAGTGACAATTTTGAATATTGTCTAGTTCAAAATTTAAAATTTTTTCGAGGATGTCTCACATTTGGCATCACAACTTTCAATTTACCTAATGGATTTTCCTATTTTTTTAAATAGAAAAAGTCTTGAGGAATGCTAAATATTTTTGTTTCTTTCCATTCAATATTTCGGACGTGAGTGCGTTGTTTCGATACCAACAAAATTATAAATTCTTCATAAATTTTCTTGTCTATTCGGGTTTTTTCTATCTTTCTCAGAGATCGAAATACACCAATTTTTGTTGACGGCATCTTATCAACCGAGTTATTGCAAGACTCTGTTCTTTTTCTTATTCAAAGGTTTTTTTTTAGCCCGATAGGACTTACGAAAGGGTTAACTGTATAACGAACTGCCGCACTGCTCTCTCGTTTTAACATTTATGATCAGTATACTCTGACAAATCATCGTGAGGAGATTGACGCTTTTACAACGCTACCAAATTATACAAAGTTACTTTGAAAATCGCAAAATTATGTCAGCGATGAGTATCATTTTTGGTTAATGGGATTGTTAATAAACAAAATTGCCATTTATTGATCCATCGAATAAAAACAAGGAAGAAAACTATATTCGGCTGTGCCGAATTTTATATAACCTTCACCAAATTGTACTTTAAAAGAAAACTTAATATTTTTACGTAAACAAAATTAAAACAAAAATATTTTTCAACATTTTTTAAATTCAATTTAAAAAACAAATTTTAAAGCATTTTTTAAATTTATTAGTGAAAAAAAATTTTATGGCAAAAACAATTTTTTTGATAAAAAAATTATTATAAAAATATTTTTCATTTTTTGTCACATTGTAGATCCGATTTACTATGGCGTTATAGACGTCGCGATATTGCAAAGGTCTTTGCAATATTTATCATTAGATGTCCATATTGTTTATATTAATTACTTAGTAATCCAGAAGGAATGACAATCTTATATATACCCTTGCCACTCATGGTGAAGGGTATAAAAATGTTTGATTAAAATTTACATTTTTGTATTATTTTCTACAATTTCAACTTCTATCTGGATTAAGGAAACACCCTTTATGTTCCTTGTATTTTCAAAACGACCTATATTCTATAGATGTATTTATGGTATCAGATGCTCTTGCAGTTCTGGGCGTGAGAATACAGGAAAGACTTCAGATATTATATACAAATCATTTTTATGATTCCATGCGGTGATTCAAAGTTTATTTTGGAGCTTTTCCATCGCATACTGAAGAAGGTAAAGGAGATTATCAGTGACAGTTGGTTATCAATCTCTAATAAGTCGCAATGTGGGTTATGTTTTTATATCCTATTGCCTATTGCAATTTTTAAATATTAGTTGGCTTCAAAAACTTCTAAAAATTAATTGAAATGGCTTTTGAACTTCTAAATTAAAAAAAAGCTTTAGTAAAGCTCAATTTAAACCATCAAGTTTAAACTAAGTTTAAAATTACTCATATATAAATATTTAACTTGGAGATATTTTTTACATAAAGTTCAGTTTATCTTACTCTAACTTACTCTTGTTAAAACTAAGCCTTCAATAACACCACACAATAACATAAATAATACATACAATTATTATACCCTTCAGCTTCGTGAGAAGGGTATATATAAGTTTGTCATTCCGTTTGTAATTTCTACATTTTTCATTTCCGACCCTATAAAGTATATATATTCTGGATCCTTATAGATAGTGGAGTCGATTAAGCCATGTCCGTCTGTCTGTCTGTCTGTCTGTCTGTCTGTCTGTCTGTCTGTCTGTCTGTCTGTCTGTCCGTCTGTCTGTCTGTTGAAATCAGTTTTCTGAAGACCCCAGATATCTTCGGGATCCAAATCTTCAATAATTCTGTCAGACATGCTTTCGAGAATTTTGCTATTTAAAATCAGCAAAATCGGTCCACAAATGACTGAGATATGAGGAAAAAACCAAGACAACCTCGATTTTTGACCAATTTTTGACCTATATCTGGATTACTAAGACATTAATATAGACAATATTGATATCTAATGATAGATATTTCAAAGACATTTGCAACGACGTATATAAAACCATATTAAGTTGGACCTACAATGGGTCAAAATCGGGAAAAAAAAATTTTAAACCCGAATTTTTTTTTTCAAAAAAAAAAATTTAAAAAACCAAAAAAAATTTTTTAAAATTTAAACAAGTAAGAGTGCTATATTCGGCTATGCCGAATCTTATATACCCTTCACCTTTGTTGTGGATGCATTATTATTTTTTATAATTAGTAGGTATATATGTATGTACATTGCCCACTTTCAGCGTACAGCATCCTAAATTTATCAAGAACACAAAAAACAACAAACGAACAGAACACCAAAAGAAAAAACAAAAACAAAATACGCAAGGCAATGAAAGCAACACACATCCAAACATACGTTTAATTGTATAAAAAACAACAACAACGCCAAAAGAAACAAAACACAAAAGAAAAACAAAATACGCAAAGCATGCACATTCAAACATACGATTTGTTGATTTTTTGTCAAAAAAACTAACACACAACCAAACAAAAGTTTAGTTGTATAAAAAACAACAACAACGCCAAAAGAAACAAAACACACAAAAAAACAAAATACTCAAAGCTTGCACATTCAACCATACGTTTTGTTGTTTTTTTTTGTCAAAAAAACCAACACACAACCAAACAAACGTTTAGTTGTATAAAAAACAACAACAACGCCAAAAGAAACAAAACACAAAAAAAACAAAATACCCAAAGCTTGCACATTCAACCATACGTTTTGTTGTTTTTTTGTCAAAGCATGCAATACATTGTGTTTTTTGATGAAATTTTCAGAGGTTGTCTCGGATTTTTGCTCATATCTCCGTTATTTATGGACGGATTTTGCTGATTTTAAATAGCAAAATTCTCGAAAGTATGTCTGACAGAATTGTTGAAGATTTGGATCCCGGAGATATCTGGGGCCTTCAGAAAATTGATTTCAACAGACAGACAGACAGACGGACAGACAGACAGACAGACAGACAGACAGACAGACAGACAGACAGACAGACAGACGGACATGGCTTAATCGACTCCGCTATCTATAAGGATCCAGAATATATATACTTTATAGGGTCGGAAATGAAAAATGTAGAAATTACAAACGGAATGACAAACTTATATATACCCTTCTCACGAAGCTGAAGGGTATAAAAAAAAAAATTTTAAATTTAAAAAAATTTAAATTTAAAAAAAAAAATTAAAATAAATTTTTTTCCAAAAAATTAAAAAAAAACAACTAAAAAAAAATTAAATTTTGTTTACCTAAAAATATTTAAAATTTTGAAGTATAATTTGGTGAAGGGTATATAAGATTCGGCACAGCCGAATATAGCACTCTTACTTGTTAAAAAAATATTATTCAACCTTTTTGAACTAATTCTTTTGAAAACACTTTTAATTTCTTATTTTTGGATTTTATTAACTAAAGGTGTGTCTTTGGAGTTGTGGCTTTTTTTTGTTACTCTTTTATATTTGACGTTTTAAAATAAAAACTTCAAACATAATTGACCGACAACATTGAAATTTTGCTGGGTTTTTTTTACAAAAAGTCATAGATAGATAATAGGATTGTTTGTTGGCGTAACTAAAGCGTCGTTTATAATTAAGGTAATTAAGGTAATATGTATATATTTTTGTTAGTAAGAGTATTTATTTATTGTTATTATTAGGTGGCTGAATGCGTGCAGAAAATTGTTTATCATATTTCATTCATAAAATTTCAAATCTTTTTAAAAGCACAATGTATATTGCTAGGTATGTAGGCTTAGTTTACAAAAAAAAGGGTGTTACATTTCTCACCGTTGCAGACTACAAATTCATTTAATTGTAGTTGGGTGCGAAATATTGCTTGAGTTAATCACGCTCCGGAAATATAAGATTATTGAGGTGGAAAATAATATACTTAAAGTTTGTAAATTGCCTGGTTAATTTAAACTAATTTTATGCTAATAAGCTTTAAAATGCTTATATTTTTTTTTGGAAATTAAAAAAAAATATTTTATACAGAAGTTTGAATTAACAAAATTAATGTATATAAGGAAATATCTAGAAAACTGTCAAGCTTTTTCCTCTTTTTATATTTTAAATAAATATTAATGATTTCTATTGAATACTTATCGTGTTGAAAATATGGGTGTACTTTTACAATCATTTGTCATGTCACAATTATTGCCTCAAAAATCTTGAAATTCTTTAGAAAACCATTATTGTTGCCACTAAATTAAACTTTCAACAATTTAAAAATTTATATTTAAAATATAAACAGACTTTAGAAAATTTGTTTAAAATGTTTATACAACTTTCTGTAAACACTATAAATTTTCATCTAAACTAGACTTAATTTTGATTGATGACATTAATTTGTCTATTTGTAATAAAAATAGAACCAACTGAATACAAGAAAAAAAAACTCGACATAAAATGTTAAATATGCATAAAGCATACACTCAGAGAGACACATTCATATCAAAAAATATGATGAATGACTATTAAATGTTTAATAGTTTGTAATAAACAAAAGGCCATAGAATATTTATAAAAATATTTATGTATATGCTGTGTAATATAATATTACAAGCAAATATGTATTTAACCCTTTTATAACAATAGTTCATTCGTTCACTCTGTCAATCTGTCATTTATCCATATATACATTCATTTATATGAATGTATGTAAATGACACATTTAACTGACAAATAGTGGAAAAAATATGTATTTCAATAGAAAGAGTTTGACATACATATTGTTGTAAATGTGGGTGTTTTACAATGGCGATAAGCTGATGAAACATAATTTTTTATTGTTAACAATAAATATTATTATAGTATATTTTTTCTACTTTTCTGACAACTAAAAGATTTTTGTTTTTGGTCCTAAAAACAAAACTCATAATAAACCATAAATCTCAATTAGTTGTTACAATTTTCAAAAACAATAAAACTCAACTGACAAAACTTTGCCAATATATGAGGGCCTTATATGGTTGTATACTTAAATATACATTTGATTATTAAATGGAATGAAATTAGCAACAATAGGGTATTTTTTTCAAACATAATTGATTTTTGAAACAGCTAAATGTCAAACCAAAAAACTTTCAATTAATATATTTTGTAATAAAGAGGAACGTCCAAAAGTTTCGTATAATGCTGGTTAAATATCAATACTGCCAATTAAATATCAATAGAAAGATTTCAAAACAATTCAAAATGTTGATAATTTCTCATATACATGCATATACTTTGCTACGGCTTTATTATGCACTGCATTACAAAACTTGCAAGATCAACAAGGTGAAATCAACCGCTGCAAGTTATTATGATTGACTAAAAAGGGCTATGACCAATGATGGACCGATCACCAAGAAATTAGGTCATGTGATTTATGTCTATATGAAAGTTAACTATGTTGAATTTTATGTGAATATGTATTTTTGAGCGATTTATGCACGTTAAAGTGATTTTCGGAAGCGGGTCTATATGGGAGCTATGACTAATTATGGACCGATCGTAACAAAATTTGGTGACATGAATTTTGTGTATATAAAACTTATTTGGAGCGGAATTTGTGGAGATACATATATAAACTAAGCATTTATGACCGTTAAAGTCCAATTTCGGGAGGGAATTTATATGGGGGCTAGGTGAAATAATGGACCGATTTCAGCCAGTTTCAATAGGCTTCGTCATTGAGCAGAAAAAATAATATGTACCAAATTTCATCGAAATATCTTCAAAATTGCGACCTGTACTCTGCGCACAAGGTTTATATGGACAGCCAGCCAGCCGACCAGACGGACGGACATCGTTTAATCGACTCAGAAAGTGATTCTAAGTCGACTAAGATGGGTGTTAGACTAATATTTTTGGGCGTTACAAACATCTGCACAAACGCATTATACCCTCCCCACTATGGTGGTGTAGGGTATAAATATTGGGTGTATGACTTAAAAATTCGTGATTTAGAATAGATGAGGTATCCTTTGCTTCGAAAATTTCAAATTTTCTGCTTTACCTCTTTAATTTGATAAAAAGTGCCGCTGAAACATACCGATTGCTCAGCAAAGCTTATGCTGAATGAAGAGCTTGACAAATCATTGCATGCAGCAGGATTCATTCAAAAGCAGGGAAATTGGGTACCATACGAATTGAAGCCGACAGAACTTTAAATACGATTTTGTATGTCCGAAATGATGCTACAAAAGAAAAGCATTACTTGCGATGAAAAATGGATCCATTACTGTAACTCGAAGCATAAGAGATCGTGTGTGAAGCCTGGCCAACCAGCCGAATCGACACCTTTAACATATTATGACTACCGCAATCATATACATAATTACAGTAACCATAATATTGTTATAGAACTTGTACAACTATATTTTTTCTTTGCAAAATGCATGCAAAAGGCAAAAAAATTAAAATTTTTCCTATACGATACATACTAATTTCAAATCGACATATCTCGATTCCTCGACCTGACCCAGCGAAACGCCTGGATACGTATAACTTTTGTTTTTACCGATCTAACAAATCCCGGTGGGCAGAACCCCCGGCGATCACTACCAAAAATTGTATATCTTGAGTTAGAAACATTTATTTTGATATATATCCCACTCGAATCCCACTATGAGACCAACAATTTCATAAAGAAATAGACCTAAGCTTGCTTTTGAGAAAAAAACATTTTAGAAAAAGGCCTATTTTGGAAAAAAAGTCAAAAAGTTTTAGATTTTGCCAAAAAAAAATCAAAAATTGTATATCTTGAGTTACAAAACATATATTTTGATATATATCCCACTCGCATCCCACTAAGCGACTAAAACCCTCTTACAGGAATGGACCTAAGCTTTCTTTTGAGCGAAAAAAAAAATTAAAAAAGTGCCCATTTTGTAAAAATGTTAGATTTTGCAAAAAAAAAGTCAAAAATAGCTTGTTTTGAGTTACAAAACAATTATTTTGATTGATATCGAACTCGCATCCCACTAAGCAACCAAATAGGTCTTCAAGCTTTCTTTTAAAAAAAGAGCCCATTTTGAAAAAAAAATTCAAAAAAGTTTTGGATTTCGGAAAAAAATATTAAAAATTTTTTATTTTTTTTGTATACATATATTTTTTTTTTCGAAAGATTAAAGAAATAGCTATCTAAACTATTGGGACACATTTTGCTAGGAACAATAGGTAATACGTTACATGGATGAGAAAAAACACATGTTTGGCCAAAATGTCAAATTTTGACCCCCTCTAACTCAGAGAGTTCTGGACCGATATTGTTGAAAAATTTTGTCTGAATTACTATTCTAGACCTATTGAATAGTAATTCAGACAAAATTTTTTTTGGTGTAAATTTCATCCCAATCGGAAGTCATCTATTTTAAAAGTTGGTTCACTTGATGTGAAATCCACCATATAGAAGAAGATAGAAATACTTAAATTTGGTATCAGCGGAAAGGCACTTTACATTACAATAATGTGAAATTAGAAAAAGGTCGAAATGTTAGCCTGAAAAGGGGGTTGGAGAAACTTTAAATATTTTAGATTAACTAGTCTGACCATTGTAATTACTCCCGGAGCTAGTTTTGTAATATTTTTAGATTCACAGTGCTATACATTTAATTCCGACAAAACCAAAATCACGAGTATTCCCATACGAAAATCACGAGTATTCACATTGGAGAGAAAATAGTTTTCGAAAATTCTATGCAATAATTTAAAGAACATAAAATGATTGACAAAATTATTTATCATGGATAATACGATGTTTGTTATATTGAAATTTTGCAAAAATATTGAAATTTTATTAAATGTTAGCACTACAATATATCTTTGGTAGCACTTATATCTGTCTCTTTTCATAATACTTGTATGAAAACTGGGATTCCTCGGGTATATACCAAAGCTATGTTTTTCATATCCTTCATAAGGTCTGCGGGTCAAATTTGACTCATTTTGAAATTAAAATTGAATTTTCTGTAAAAGTGAGTGGTTGGTATTTTTGATATTTTATGACTTTTATTTAACTTCAAATGACAACAACTACGTTAGGTTTAAAATGAGGGTTAATTAATATATTCAAAAATATAATATATAAAATAAAAAGTTACGTTTTTTATTTGTTATCTATATGTGTGGTTATCCACACACACAGTATTTTCCATAACTAAAGCACCCCCTGGACAGAAATTTTAACCTGAAAAGGGGGGTTTTGGAGAAACTATAAATATGTATTATGGACAATACTTTCTTTGCTATTTAATATAGCCATGTGTGAAAAATCACACAAAATTTATCTTATTCATAAATTTAATAAAAGAATTATGTAAGCGACGTTCATGAAATTTCATTAACACAGAAAAAGCATTAATGTATTCCAAAAATATTGTTCGATATCGAAATATTAAAAATAGACTTTTCTTTACCTCTTGTGTGGTTTTCCACACATATACATAAATGTGTTGTCGATGGTAAATTATGATGTTGACACCATACAAATTTATTTTACTAGTATAAAATACATAGACAAAGCCTAAAAAACCTTAAAATTCAAAATTTTTGTAATATTCAAAATTAAAGTCTAGTATTCTGGACTCGTACAAAATAGTTTTATGAATTTTATTCGAACAATCATTTTCTGAAAAAAAAACAGTTGATCTGAATGGAATTCAGAGAAAAATTGTCTTCAATATTTTGGAAATGCATATTTATACAAATATTGTGAAAATTGGATAATCAATCAATAAAAGGTTTATTCGTTATCATATTGCAATGAAATTTGTCAGTACTCCATTTACTGGATGATGGAAACAAATGTACGATTAAACAAGTAAGAGAGCTATATTCGGCTGTGCCGAATCTTATATACCCTTCAACAAATCATACTTTAAAATAAATTTTTTTAAATATTTTTAGGTAAACAAAATTAAATTTTTTTTTAATGTTTTTCAAATTTTTTTTTTTCCAAATTGTTTTTTAAAAAAAGTTTTTTTTAATTTTTTTTTTTTGGAAAAAAAATTTATGACAAAAAAAATTTTTTGATGAAAAAAAAATTCGGGTCAAAAAATATTTTTCCCGATTTTGACCCATTGTAGGTCTAACTTACTATAGCCTTATCTACATCGTTGCAATGGACTTTGAAATATCTATTATTAGATATCCATATTGTCTATATTAATGACTTAGTAATCCGTATATAGATCAAAAGTAAGTCAAAAATCGAGGTTGTCCCGGTTTTTTGCTCATATGTCCATTATTTATGGACGGATTTTGCTGATTTTAAATAGAAAACTTCTCGAAAGCATGTCTGATAGAATTAGTGAAGATTTGTATCCCGAAGATATCTGGGGTCTTCAGAAAATTGATTTCAACTAACAGATGGACAGACAGACGGACATGGCTTAATCGACTCCGCTATCTATAAGGATCCAGAATATATATACTTTATAGGGTCGGAAATAAAAAATGTAGAATTTACAAACGGAATGACAAACTTATATATATATACCTTTCTCACGAAGGTGAAGGGTATAAAAAAAGCGAATCACTAAATTCCCAAAAAAAAAACTAACAAAAATACGAATTTTCATATTTTGTGGAATTTAGTCTCTAAATACAAAATTTGGTCCGGCACTGGTAAACGAAGGTACCATGAAATATTTTCCAAATGAAGTACACCCAATGAAGTAAATCCCAAAATTTCCAAACTTTAAAATAAATTAACTTCCAAAGGGTAGGATGAAATTACTCCCAATAAGTGTCAGTTTTATAGTAATAATAATAAGATTAGTCCCAACAAAAGCGAAATAGTTTATGTTGTATTTATTAATGCTTACAAAAGCGATAAAGGTTGTATCCTCTGGGGTATATAAAAACCGGCCTATGGCCGGGAACATAGTGTCGCCTGTGGGGTGCATTATTAACCTGCTTCTCATAGTAAAGATTTCATTTACGCAGATATGTTCCGAAATACTTCAAAATACCTATTTGGTCTACAGTGAAAAAATTTGGTCAAAATGGTAAAAAAAATTGGGTGTAAAAATCGAGATAGTCATGGGTTTTTGCTTATATCTCAGCCATTTGTTGGTCGATTTTATATATGTTAATCGTAAACATAATTTTTATAGAACTTTGACTATAGATGAATCACAAAGAAGAGTTTTATTTTTATTTTGAGGACCCACAGCGCAAGAGGTCTGTCGCTAAGACCTTAACTCGAATGATCCTCTGCTATGATTATGTTTAACTCTAAGCCAATTTTATTTCCAAATATTTTGAATCTGCCCGTTGTGTAGTGGCAAATGCGAACAAAGTTTTTAATATATTTTAATCAAAAACTTTTTACCGGTTGAACCTTTTTGATTGAGGCTCTTTAGTTGAAACAAAAAGTTGACTTTTTTCGATTTTATAAAAAGTGTTTTTCGACTTTAGCTAATTATGAAAAGTAGACTTTCTGTTATATTTTAATGCAAACTAAATTTTAAGAAGAGACTGTCATATCCTAAGCTATCCATGTTCATATCATAACAAATCATACTCGTAACAACATAGTAAATATTATTTTCTTATTAAACTTCATCATGACATCAACATGATTAAAATGATGATGAAATTAATTACCAAGCTGATGATATATCTGTCAAATATTGAAATGTTTAAATTGATTTTGTTAGAAAATTTCTCTTTCAAACATTACAAACATGTAGACAGACCATCATAATAGTGGCATGCTTGTAATGTTGGTTTTTGGTATGTACGTATGTATGTTTTTGATACCCAAAATTCTTTTAATTAATTTCAATTTGTTACAACACATGTTTTACAGATTGTTGTGTAAAGAAATTTTTCCAAAAAAACAATAAACTTTTTGTTATCAAATTGTTTACATTCTCATGTTGGAAAAAATCTTGTTACTAATTATGAAAGTGACCTCTGGTGTTGATATTTGCTAGGTAAATGATGACCTACTGAAATAAGAATTTTTGTTTTAGTACAATATAGTCATGCTAATAAGATTTACTTTAGTTACATGGAAAGGTGTTGAGGTCAGTTTGAAAAAATCTTATTAGAATTATTAGTGTAACAAATGTTTAGGGTACTAAAACTAATTGGAGTGAAAGTAATCATAGTTATACTGAAATTAAATTTAGCTGCTCAATAACTAGATGTCGTGCCTAAAATTTACTGGTTTTGGAAAATCTCAGTTATAAAATATTTTTCTTTGACATTTTTATGAAAACTAAGAGTTAACTTAATTACTTTTCATTAAATATTTGCCAGTTTTTACTGTACCTTCGAAAGGACTTATTATTTTCTAGCATATTTTCAAATTAAAGTATAACTTTTCTTAACAAAAACATATGCCTTAGATTAAAATAATTTGATTTCAAATATTTCCATGTTAAATTTTTTTCTCATTCAGTCTTAATCTTTCTGTGAAAATAAAAATTTTCAGTTAAATTTACACAGGAAAGGCCAGCAAAATAAAAAAGCAACAACAGAAACTTTTGGTTTTTTTTTGTTAAAAATCTTTACTCTTAATTGGTCAGAGGAATAAATTAATTTACCATAAAAACATTCGTGATGAAATTTGATAGAAATTGGTCAGTCAACGTACAAGAATTACAAAAAAAAAAACAAAAAATTGAAACGAAAACCCGGTAAAAACAACAGTTCTTTTTAAAACTTGCTGTATGCGAGTGTGTTTAAATCTGTGTTCCTTATATACCCCCAACAATATGAGCAAAACTTAAATCATGCAAACTTTGTGTTTATTTTACAAGTCGTACTACAACATCAACTCAAAAGAAATTCAATACCACACCAAACCATGCCATGCCACCACAGTGCACTCGCTCACTTACTGGGTAAGCTGAAAGTGTTTGTAATATTGCCCAGCAATTCTTGGCGACTGTCCCTAACTAAAGTTTTACATATTATTTAGGGTGACAACTAGTTCATATGTAGTTACTTAGCTAGTATGTTGTTCAATTTTAGCTTCAATCATAGAACTTTAAGTTGTTCAATTTTAGCTTCAATCGTAGATCTTTATGTTGCTCAATTTTAGCTTCAATCGAAAGTCTTTGTGTTGTTCAATTTTAATTTCAATCGTTGGTCTCTATGTGGCTTAATTTGAACTTCAAACGTAGGTCTTTATGTTGTTCCATTTTAGCTTTAATCGCAGGTCTGTATGTTGTTCCATTTTTGCTTCAATCGTTGGTCTTTAGTTTGTTCCACTTTAGCTTCAAAAGTAGGCCTTTATGTTGTTCAATTTTAGCATCAATCGAAGGTCTTTATACTGTTCCAGTTTTGCTTCAATCGTTGGTCTTTATGTTGATAAATTTTAGCTTCAAACGTAGGTCTTTATGTTGTTCAGTTTAAGCTCCAATCGTAGGTCTTTATGTTGTTCAGTTTTAGCTTCAGTCGTAGGTATTAATGTTGTTCAATTTATGCTTCAATCGTAGCTCTTTATGTTGTTCAGTTTTAGCTTCAATCGTAAGTATTCATCTTGTTAAATTTTAGCTTCAATCGTAGGTCTTTATTTTACCTCAATCGTAAGTCTTTATGTTGTTCAGTTTTAGCTTCTATAGCAGGTCTTTATGTTGTTAGCTTCAAACGTAGGTCTTTATGTTGTTCAGTTTTAGCTTCAATCGAAGGTCTTTATGTTGTTCAGTTTTATCTTCGATCGCAGGTCTTTATGTTGAACAATTTTATCTTCAATCATAGGTCTTTATGTTGTTCAGTTTAAGCTCCTATCGCAGGTCTTTAAGTTGTTAAATTTTAACTTCAAACGTAGGTCTTTATGTTGTTCAGTTTTAGCTTCAAACGTAGGTGTTTATGTTGTTCAATTTTAGCTTCAATTGAAGGTCTTTATGTTGTTAAGTTTTATCTTCGATCGCAGGTCTTTATATTGTTCAATTTTAGCTTCAATCGTAGATCTCTAAGTTATCTAATTTTAGCTTCGATCGCAGGTCCTTATGTTGTTCAATTTTAGCTTCAATCGAAAGTCTTTACTTTGTTCAATTTTAGTTTCAATCGTAGGCCTTTGTGATCTTCCATTTTAGCTACATTCAAAAGTATTCATGTTGTCTAATTTTAGCTTCAATCAAAGGTCCCTATGTTGTTCTATTTTAGCTCCAAACGTAGGTATTTAGGTTCTTCAATTTTAGCTTCAATTGTAGGTCTTTATGTTGTTCAATTCCAGCTTCAATCGAAGGGTTTAGTTAGTTCCATTTTAACTTTAATCGCAGGTCTTTAAGTTGTTAAATTTTAGCTAAGACTGTAGGTCTTCATATTGTTGAATTTTAGCTTCAAACGTAGGTATTTATGTTGTTCAGTTTCAGCGTCAATTGCAGGTCTTCAAGTTGTTCAGTTTTAGCTAAGATTTTAGGTCTTTATGTTGTTCAGTTTCAGCGTCAATTGCAGGTCTTTAAGTTGTTCAGTTTTAGCTAAGATTTTAGGTCTTTATGTTGTTCAGTTTCAGCTTCAAAAGTAGGTCTTTATGTTGTTCAATTTTAGCTAAAATCGGAGGTCTTTAAGTTATTTAATATTAGCTCCGATCGCATGTCTTTATGTTGTTCAATTTTAGCTTCAATCGAAGGTCTTTATGTTGTTCAGTTTTAGCTTCAAATGTAGGGGTTTATGTTGTTCAATTTCAGCTTCAATCAAAGGGATTAGTTTCAATCGTAGGCCTTTGTGATGTTCCATTTTAGCTATATTCAAAGGTCTTCATATTGTTTAGTTTCAGCTGCAAACGTAGGCCTTTATGTTGTTCAATTTTAGCTTCGATCGCAGGTCTTTATATTGTTCAATTTTAACTTCAATCGTAGATGTTTATGTTGTTCAATTTTAGCTTCAATCGAAAGTATTTCTGTTACTTAATTCTGACTTCAGTCGTAGGTCTTTTATGTTGAACAATTTTTACCCATTTTGATTACAATAATACTGTCTGATAGATAGTCCTAAGTAGTCAACGCATTGGAATCACAAAGCGGTTACATGGATTCAGTTAACTATCTAGCTACTAGTTACTTGATCAGCTACATAACTAGTTATTTTAATAGGCACGGATGCTAATTGACTTCAAATAGTCAGTTAAAACGATATCTTATAGACAGTCCAATAAAAAATTGCTCGTAAACAAACCTTTTTCCTGCAACTCTCCAAAAGATTACATTTTGTGGGTAAAAACCTTCTGAAGTGCAGTACAAAATAAAAATTAAATTAAAGTGACTACACTCTACGTTACTTAGAGACACTAAAGTGACAATTGACTTCACGCTAGGCTACATGGGATGTTAGTTTACTTAAGCAAAAATAAAATAAACTGTATGCGAATTACATCAACAAAATTTGTATAACACCAGTGTATACGAATTACTCACAAAATAAAGGTTTCAAGTGACTATACTTCAGATTACTTAGAGACACTTTAGAAACAATTGTCTTCACTTTAGATTACATGGGATGTATAAAGTAAACAATTGACTTCTATCTGCACTACAAAGAGAACATTCGAGTTAAATGATTTAAAATATAGCAATTGGAGTCAACCCAAAGATCAGACATTACTGACAATTTCTAGGGATACACTGACTACTTACTTACCTACTGGGAATATTTACTATAAAAATGTTTTACGAGTACATGAAATAGAGTGGAGTGCCTTTATTAAAAACAAAAAAATAAATAAATAAACTTCCTTATAAAAGAGAAAAATATTGTTCATATGCTGCCATACAAACTTGTCAATTGATGTGAATACCAGTAGAATTGAGATTGTAATAAAAATGCAAAAAAATAACAAAAATTATAGGAACAGTTTTGCTTTTCTTTGTTTTTCTTTTTGTTTCTTATTTTGGGTATATTGAACTCTATACTGCAGAAAACACTAAAGATATTGGTATCAACATCAGTGAAGCTAAACCACCAACAACTTATACAATTAAGAATTTTTTTTTATATTTTCGAACAAAGTTGACAAGGTTTAGAGTTGCCAGGAGATGAGGAAATATAACATGTTTGTGTATAAAATGATTTTTAAATATTTTTAGTACAACAAAATTTAAAAAAAAAAATGTTTTTTTTTAATTTTTTATAACAAATTTTTTTTTAATTTATTAGTAAAAATAAATTATGACAAAAATTTTTTTTTGTTGAAAAAAAAAATTCGGGTTAAAAATATTTCCCGATTTTGACCCATTGTAGGTCCAACTTACTACTGCCTTATATACCTCGTTGCAAAGAACTTTGAAATATCTATCATTAGATATCCATACTGTCTATATTAATGACTTAGTAATCCAGATATAGATCAAAAATAGGCAAAAAATAGAGGTGTCCTGGTTTTTTCCTTATATCTCAGCAATTTATACATACTACTTAAGACGAAAGTCTTATACTAAGTCTTAAGTCTTATACTAAGACAAAAGTCTTATACTAAGACTAAGGTCTTATACTAAGACTAAAGTCTTATACTACGACTAAACTCTTATACTAAGGTTAAAGTCTTATATTAAGTCTAAAGTCTTATACTAAGACAAAAGTCTTATACTAAGACTAAAGTCTTATACTAAGACTAAAGTCTTATACTAAGACTAAAGTCTTATACTAAGGTTAAAGTCTTATATTAAGTCTAAAGTCTTATACTAAGACTAAAGTCTTATACTAAGACTAAACTCTTATACTAAGACTAAAGTCTTATACTAAGACTGAAGTCTTATACTAAGACTAAAGTCTTATACTAAGACTAAAGTCTTATACTAAGACTAAAGTCTTATACTAAGACTAAAGTCTTATACTAAGACTAAAGTCTTATACTAAGACAAAAGTCTTATACTAAGACTAAAGTCTTATACTAAGACTAAAGTCTTATACTAAGACTAAAGTCTTATACTAAGACTAAAGTCTTATACTAAGACTAAAGTCTTATACTAAGACTAAAGTCTTATACTAAGACTAAAGTCTTATACTAAGACTAAAGTCTTATACTAAGACTAAAGTCTTATACTAAGACTAAAGTCTTATACTAAGACTAAAGTCTTATACTAAGACTAAAGTCTTATACTAAGACTAAAGTCTTATACTAAGACTAAAGTCTTATACTAAGACTAAAGTCTTATGCTAAGACTAAAGTCTTATACTAAGACTGAAGTCTTATACTAAGACTAAAGTCGTAAGACTGAGACTAAAGTCTTATACTAAGACTAAAGTCTTATACTAAGACTAAAGTCTTATACTAAGACTAAAGTCTTATACTAAGACTAAAGTCTTATACTAAGACTAAAGTCTTATACTAAGACTGAAGTCTTATACTAAGACTAAAGTCGTAAGACTGAGACTAAAGTCTTATACTAAGACTAAAGTCTTATACTAAGACTAAAGTCTTATACTAAGACTAAAGTCTTATACTAAGACTAAAGTCTTATACTAAGACTAAAGTCTTATACTAAGACTAAACTCTTATACTAAGACTAAAGTCTTATACTAAGACTGAAGTCTTATACTAAGACTAAAGTCGTAAGACTGAGACTAAAGTCTTATACTAAGACTAAAGTCTTATACTAAGACTAAAGTCTTATACTAAGACTAAAGTCTTATACTAAGACTAAAGTCTTATACTAAGACTAAAGTCTTATACTAAGACTAAAGTCTTATACTAAGACTAAAGTCTTATACTAAGACTAAAGTCTTATACTAAGACTAAAGTCTTATACTAAGACTAAAGTCTTATACTAAGACTAAAGTCTTATACTAAGACTAAAGTCTTATACTAAGACTAAAGTCTTATACTAAGACTAAAGTCTTATACTAAGACTAAAGTCTTATACTAAGACTAAAGTCTTATACTAAGACTAAAGTCTTATACTAAGACTAAAGTCTTATACTAAGACTAAAGTCTTATACTAAGACTAAAGTCTTATACTAAGACTAAAGTCTTATACTAAGACTAAAGTCTTATGCTAAGACTAAAGTCTTATACTAAGACTAAAGTCTTATACTAAGACTAAAGTCTTATACTAAGACTAAAGTCTTATACTAAGACTAAAGTCTTATACTAAGACTAAAGTCTTATACTAAGACTAAAGTCTTATACTAAGACTAAAGTCTTATACTAAGACTAAAGTCTTATACTAAGACTAAAGTCTTATACTAAGACTAAAGTCTTATACTAAGACTAAAGTCTTATACTAAGACTAAAGTCTTAAAATAAGACTAAAGTCTTATACTAAGACTAAAGTCTTAAAATAAGACTAAAGTCTTATACTAAGACTAAAGTCTTATACTAAGACTAAAGTCTTATACTAAGACTAAAGTCTTAAAATAAGACTAAAGTCTTAAAATAAGACTAAAGTCTTAAAATAAGACTAAAGTCTTAAAATAAGACTAAAGTCTTAAAATAAGACTAAAGTCTTATACTAAGACTTAAGTCTTATACTAAGACTAAAGTCTTATACTAAGACTAAAGTCTTATACTAAGACTAAAGACTTATACTAAGACTAAAGTCTTATACAAATGTTGAAGATTTATATCCTTATATTTTCTTATCCAATATCCCCTTTCATTTTCCACTTGGCAACTCCCGCCTTTCAACATTTTGCTAAATATTATAGAAAAAGATAATCGTTTTCTGTTCAGAAAAAAAAACACATACAAAATATTTTAATTTCTTTAAAAGTTTTAGTTTACAAAATGTAAAAACAAAAAACCGAAACGAAACTATTTAAGAGAGTAAACAACAGCAAGAAAAAACAGGCAGACCACACTAAGGGGGGTTTTCAATTTGCAGCAACACCAACAACAGTGCAGTCGACAGTCAATATAATACTTGCATGTAACACGAAATCAAAGCCAGTAGAAGGATATAAAATAGCAAGCCAGGCATTTAGAGTATGTTCTCAATACAAGGAAAGCACAAAAAGTTTAAATTACCATTTACAATTTTTTGCTGTTTTTAAAGAATTTTTCAGATTTTATTTAAATTTTTGTTTGTTGCTTTGCTTTTAAAAGCAAAAGATAAATCTTGATGTGGAGTAAAAAATACACTAAACAAATAAAATGACCCTTAATAAAATATACAATATGACCACTATCTTGAGGACAAATAAGAAATAAAAATGGAAAAAAAAGAAAGCCTTGAATGTAGAGGGAGTATTATTTAAACAAAGAGGATGAAAGGACGTTATGGTGATATGATCATAACATAAAGGTTTGTTAAAACAAATAACGGTCATCATCATAAAAAGACACATACATGAGAAACCAACATTAATATGGCAAATCCTGGTCTTTTAGTCCTGCTGATACACTCACAACTATAAAATATTTCATCAACTTAACACTATTACAACATTTTATGGCAAAGGATATCTATCTGTTGTATCCTTATAAGAACTTTTGTTTGTGTATTTACAAAAATACAGGTCATACAGTTTGTATTTTGACAACTCCGTTAGGTTGTTAAGATAACAGCAACACTCAGATATAACAAATATTTGTTACGTATATTTTCCTTCATAGGAATATATTTTTTTTTTGTATGTGAAATTTTGACTACAAGTGAATTTCTGTACGTGCAGTTCTTTATCTGTGCCACTCATAAAAATATGTATTTTTTTGGATTTCTTATTTTTATAGCTTTTGTTATCTGTTTGTATGAAATATATTTGAGTAGAGAAAATTATCGTGTCATCATTAGTATGTTTTTTTTTTTTTGTAACTTAACAAGAATCCTTCAATAAACCTCTCTTTAATATACAAATATACATTGTGTATTCGTATTTGTATAAATTGACATATTTTTTACGATGATTATGTAGTTTTTTTTACTATTATTTAAGTCCTGTAACCATAATGAGGACATCATTATTATAATGCTCTATTAGAGTTTAAAAAGATATATAAATTCTTAAAGAACTAGTTCATAAAGTAGGTGTACTTATGTTGACATTGATTGATACCCTACATATTTATTGATGGTTAGTATGTTGGAAATAAGGCAAAGATTTTTGAATTCAAAATTTTGGGAATTAAATTAAACAGAGTGGAGAACCTAATTCTCGCGATTTCTTGAGAGCTCTTTCATACAAACTTGCTTTTAAGTCAATTTTGTTTGAATTCAATTTGATATGTTAGTATGTATACCCATTTTGCATGCAATATCTGAGAAAATGTATAAATTTTTCAAAGGGGGCTAGGTTTGTGGAACTTCTGAGAAGCAAGTAAAGGCTTTTTTTTATAAATATTTGATATTGATGAAAACCTTAGATCTTGAGTATTGATGTTTTAGTAAAACTATGTAATTTTAGGAATTTTTGGGACATGATTTTCCTTAAAAACTAAAGAGTTATAATATCGAGATTTTCCATTAAAAAAAATATTAAATTTGAATTAATGTAAAATTTTAACGGATAAAGATATCATAACAAAATTTGAACCTAATGTGGACTCAAATATCTTCAAATCAATGCCATTATAATTTTTTGAAATTTTTTATTTCCAAATACCGAAATTCCTAAAACGGGGAAAATGTATTACAAAAACTGAGTTTTTTAGAAAAGTGCTTACTGTGACGTTATTTACCATGTCATAGTAAAAAAAACTTTGTAGGTATTTAAAAAACATATAGGTTTATACAAATATGGAGTACTTTTGAGGATCGGTGCTTTGGTTATCTAAAATTTTTTACTCAAACTTAAATTTTTTTTTTAAATTAACCAACTTTCGATAGGGAGGTGTTATGTAAGCTTAAGTAAGCCAGGTTTTACTTAACACAAATTTGCATTAAGTTTTCTTTCTGAATCATGTAAAAATTGTATACAGTCCCGAAGAAAATTGTTTTCTACAAATGAAAATATATATGGCCTTTTTTGGTAAAAAAAAAACGTAAAAAATACGGCCCTTTTTACAAATTCCAACTTTGGATGCGTATAACTCTTTATAGTGACAAGACAACTGTTAGCAAGTTCTTTCTATTTTATTTATAATTTTATCTCGAATATATCTGATATTTTAAAAATAAATTTGGACCCTCCGTAAGCCTGCCATATCTAAAAAACCATAAAAAAAGAACTTCTCAAGGTCTACATATATTTCAGCTCATTCGGATCATAAATGGATTTTTGGCGATTTTTTAAACAAATTTGAGACCCAAGGTGACCAACTTTGAGGGGCCACGCACTGGCCCACATAAGCGCTAGGAAGCTTAACAAATGTAAATCAACTCGAAAACACCTCAGCTCCAACCATGTGAAATTGTGTAGCAATATCTCCAATAGCTCCCAAATTACCGAATTATTTCCACAAAAAATAAAACGTTTCTAAACCACTGTGCATAGTGGGGAGGTTAGTGCTAACTACTGAACTAAAATAGCTGACATATTAGAGTCCCCTTCTGATAAATCAAATATATTACAGTCTTCTAAAGTCTGCCTAACATTTCTTCTTCATACCTTTTGATTTGATAACATCAAATTCTAATAAAATATAGCCATCATTCAGTATCTGCATGTCTTCAATACAAACACCACTCATATGCTTTTTTCTCTCTAACCTTTATTCTAAGAATATTTTATGGTTGATTTTGTTACACATTAAATTACCTGCTACTTCTTATAAGGATAACAATTTCTTTTATATTTTACTATTATTTTCTTTAGTTTGCTTTATGCTAAGTTAGAATTTCTAACCCATAAGATTTGGTTTCTTGAGTATGACATGACATCTATAATTTGAGTGTTACAATTTTATAACAACTTCTTTATATATTTTCTAAGAGACCTTATAATGGGGTTAAGAGTATGTGTTTGGTTACTGTAATTGAGGTATACAATTTAATACAATTTAAGGCAAATAGTTTTCTTTTTCACATTTAAGCATGATTGGGCATTATTAATTGGTAATAAAAAAGGATTAAGGTTTTGTAGAAGAAAAACTAAAAGCAAAACAGCTGAATAAAAGTCAAGGTGGATCATGAAGAGTGAACCCGTATTTATGAAAATGAAAGTAATGTTTGAAGGACTTTATTGATGCAAGAAAGGTGATTAATAGGATCACAAATTTATTGTGTAAGGGTTAAGTGTGAATAAATGTGTTTGCTTAAGGAATGTTGGATTATTAAAGAAGTTATAAGTAGTATAAGACAACTAAAGTTATTGACACAATACTGATACATGAAATTGTACTATAAAAAAGAAGTATTTTCGAAATTAAAATGTTTTGTGGGCTAAAAAATCATCTAGGTTATGTTAGATAAGAATGGCTATGTCATCGAATATTGACATATAGATAAAACAGATTCTTATTAGCAAACGAATTTGTTGCCATTCGAATGATTCGGTTGCACCATAGAATTTTTCGGTTCTGGCAGCAGAAAATCAGTTGACAAAGAAGAATTTCGGTTAAAGCAACCAAAATTTCTGTTTGTTGCCACAACTGTAAATTGTGGTCAGTAAGGCAGAATAATTCGATTGACAACAAATGCGGTTGCTACTATGAATCTATTTTTTTTTTGCATAAAGTACTTGATCATTAATCCCATTGTGATGACTTAAAAGGAAGAGTTAAGGTGAGGATTACACAATCGGTATCTGCTTCCGACTGTAATGAGTTCTTAACCAAACTATTTATGTGAATATAGTAAGAACATTTATCATTCTGATTTCCATCTCCGACAGATCCGTCAGGTTATGAGAAAAGACACAAACCAAGCAATATAAGAAAACTCTGTCATCTATCTGACATTACTTTAGTTTGGGTTCCTGCGCACAGAGACTACTAAAGCAATGAACAGGCAAACGAATTAGCCAGAATGGGATCCATTGGATATCTCCAATGCGGTTTCAGTAGCAATTCCACTGGGTACTGTTAATAGTATTATCTTCACACAATTTCTTATAAAGGCTGAGAATAGATGACGCAACTGAGACACATGTAGGGTGGCCAATTTAATGTGACCAAAAACGAATTATGCAACAGATAACCCGAAATAGAAGGGATAGATTAGTAAAGCACTGGACGCTATACATTCATGGAAATCGGACTTTCTTTTAATGTCCATTGTCGTAGCTGTAAAGATAGGGAAAAAGAGGAAACGAAACTTGCCAAAATGGTTTACTTGGAACCCCACTTGACTGTTCACACGCAGTGAGCTACCACGTAAACCAACCAACCAACCAACAAACAAGCAGAGACAGTGAACAACCATCTTCTTTTCTTTCTTATTCTGACAGAAATCATGAATTGGTAAATTTCATCTCCTGCAATATAAACCAAATAAGCAGCGATAACCGCTACTAGGTTCCATAGCAAAGTAAAATCATCCTTGTCATCCTTCAAGTAGTCTCTTTGAACCATCTCATCCGAATCACATGCTCTCAGCATGAAATCGATACCCTGACAAGTCGATATATGTCTGGTTGTAAAAGCAAAGTCTCCCTCATTGTCGACGTCATTACCTAGTGCACTTTGATTACCAGGTTCCGATAGAGTCCAGGTACTGTGGATCATGGACCAAACTAAAAGCTAGGCTATGGGTTTAGAGCCTAATATAAACCCTGTGTATCCGATAGAACCTTAACCAAGTCAATGTCAAACCATACGTTTGGTAGACACTGCATGGTTGAAAGACCACTATCACACCTCCTTGTTTTTTATACCCTACACCACCATAGTGGGGAGGGTACAATGCGTTTGTGCAGATGTTTGTAACGCCCAAGAATATTAGTATAACACCCACCTTAAAGTATACCGATCGACTTAGAATCACTTTCTAAGTCGGTTAAACGATGTCCGTCCGTCTAGTTGGCTGGCTGGCTGTCCATGTAAACCTTGTGCGCAGAGTACAGGTCGCAATTTTGAAGATATTTCGATAAAGTTTGGTAAATGTAATTTTCGGCCCAAGGACCAAGCCTGTTGAAACTGGCTGAAATCGGTCCATTATTTCACCTAGCCCCCATACAAATGTCCTTCCGAAATTGGACTTTATCGGTCATAAATGTTTAATTTATAAATGTACCTCCACAATTTGCGCTCCAAATAAGTATTATATATACAAAATTCATTTCACCAAATTTTGTTACATCCGTCTATAATTAGTCATAGCTCCCATATAGACCCGCTTCCAAAAATCACTTTAACGTTCATAAATCGCTTAAAAATTTTTTTAAGCGATTATTGAAATTTTAAAAGAAAAATGTTTTTGCTCTTTTACTTAGTGTAGGGTATTATATGGTCGGGCTTGACCGACCATACTTCTTACTTGTTTTAAATAAGTGAATACATACAATTAAAACTCACGGGAAGATTCCATCTTTTTCAGTCACTGTTAACAGCAACAGAGTGTCATCTGTCAAAGAAATCTCTGGACGTTTAGTAATCAATGTTGTCTTTCCCATAACCCTTATCCATGAGTTAAATACTGCAGCCGCTTTAGATACTCTAAGTCACACTACACTTCAGTTTCGAATGTAGGTTTCAGAAATAAATCTGGCATTTCTAACTGACTGCTCCAATTGATCTGAAATTGTGCTGCTGAAGCACACCGATTGCCCACCAAAGATTGTCATGAATGTGTTCCATAGGTTTCAATGTGCGACAGATGGTTTGTGCGATGCAGAAGTGGTGATTTTGATACTAAAGACAAAGATCGCCCAAGCCAGCCAAAAAAGTTTAAAGATCGAGATGTGGAGATATAATTACTCCATGAAGATTGTTCTCAAACTCAACAATGGTTTGCAAATTCAATAGCAGCTACTCAAGTAGCAATACGAATTGAAGCCGAAAGACCTAGAAAGACGATTTTGCATGGCCGAAATGATGCTTGAACGCTATAACAGACAATCAATTCTTCACCGAATCATTACTTGCGATGAATCCATTACAATATTCCGAAGCGAAAGAGATCATATGTGAAGCCCGGCCAACCAGCCGAATCGACACCATAGCCAAATATCCATGGCGCTAAGGTAATTCTCAGTATTTGGTGGTAGCAAAATGGTCCTATCTATTAGTTGCTTCTGAGATATGACCAGACCATCACAGGGAACCTGTGAACGCCCAGAATATGCGGCCAGATATGAAACCGTAATATTTCATCATGACAATGCTCGGCCACATGTTGCAATACTGTTAAAAATTATGTCTCGGTCGGACCGTGTCCGTCCGACTACCACTTGTCTCGGTCGATGCAGAAAGCTCTCTCTGTGATACGCTTTCCCACATGGGAAAGTTCATATCTAACAGTAGACAATACTTTGAATAAATTTTTATTGTAGAAATGTTTCAAAGTAAAAGCTAAGCATTTGAAAATTTTTTTTTGCAAAATCAAAAACTTTTTTTACTTTTTTAACTCAGAGAGTTCACCACCGATCTTGTTGATAAATTGTGTCTGCATTACTATCCAATAGAACTGCAAAATCAAAAACTTTTTTTGATTTTTTTTTTTAAAATGGACATTTTTTTCCCCCTTTAAGAGAGTTCTTGTTGATAAATTGTATCTGAATTACTATCCAATAGAACTAACCATGGCGCAAATGGATTTAGCCTAGTTGTACTAAAATCCCCAAAGCAGGAATGTCCAATCAATGTCGATTTATTTTAGTTAAAATTAAGTTAAATTTTGTTGCAAAATCTTAAACATTGTATTCCTGCAATAACCATAAAATCATCTTACAAACCCTAATTAATTTGTCATGTCTTCTCTTCAACATATAACAAAAAACTTTCACATTCCCCAACATTATGATCTTTAATGAAGTGTAAAGTAATTACCACAAAAAAGGAAGTATAAAATTACAATCTTAAAAAAAACATAAATGTCAACCAACCAGAAATTACCCACAGGTTAATGATTTCATCCTTTTTGTTAATTTTTTGTTGGTTAACTGAGATTTTTATTAAAAAAACGGTTTTACCACATAATTAAAACTGTAAAACCTGCAATTATAAAGCCTTACACAGGAATTATTTTCACCAACAGCTGTGATTTTTTTTAATCAAAAGGGTTCATAGCAATTCATATATGATATCTAAAAAGATTCAAGCAAAATTTTGTTCTCATAACAGCTGTAAAATTAAAATTTGCTTAATTTTGGTCTATAGATATGTTACTCTGTAAAGCCTGAGAATTTTCATTTTTTAGTTCAATGCCAAGATGACAATTTTTGTTTGTGAGATTTTTTTTCTATATAGCTAAAGTGATTTTGAAAGTTTTTTTTTGTTTGTTGTTTTGTTAAAAAGATCAGTTTACCTTAGATCAATGATTTGCAGTAAAGTGAATACTATTATTTTGTTTATTTATCATATTTTAAAAATCTTTCTTTTTAGAAATAGCTAGCTAGCTAGCTAGCATCCATTTCTTAAGAGTTGTTGTAAAGTATCTACAGGAATTTTGTTGGCATTGTCAACAGATGTTGACAACATAAATGAAATGACGCCGTTTGCTTAATACTCTAATGCTATAATAACTGGCGCACTTATTCTATTGAAAACTGAAACTAAAACCTTTAATACACTTCTAGATTTCAAATGTATTTAAATCAACTGATAAGATTTTTGTTTAAAAGCCCGCCTTCAAAATGTTTGCTGTTTTCTTTATTCTTTTTTTTTGTGAAAACATATCTATACAGAGATGGTTTTCGTTGCTTGACAAACCTTTATTTAAAGTTTTTGTCCTCTTGTTGGCTCAAGAACTAAAGAGAAAAACGTTTTGAAATGTAGATCATTTGTTAGAGATATAGGATCAAAGTATTAGTATCTTTGTGTGGAAAATTGATATTTTTTTTTTTTGCACATTTTGCCTTCATTCATTTTGCTAATGATAGGTTGCTGGTTTAACAACATGTTAAATAATCCTCCTAGAATAAATTCGCTGTTGACAAACCCACCAAAAACTAAATATAATATTGGTTACAACTCTAGATATTAGTTTAGTTTAAGTGCCTGTCTGTCTGTAACTCTGTCTGTCTGGTTTTCTCTTTGTGTTTCGGTCTTTCTCTCTCTCTCTAGCTGTGTCTGTCTTCTTGTTCATAAAGTATTTTAGGTTGTTTGCTGGTTTTCTTTTGTAAAACTGTCATGACTTAAAGTATAAAGAAAATGATTTTAATCAATTTTTTTCTTTATGTTTTGTAGTTTTGAGGATCACTCCTTTGTGGTTGTGATTTTTCAAAAACCTAATATAACATATAGAATAAAATATGTTGAAAAAAAAAAACAACAAATCATTTGGTATGAGTTCAAATTGTGGACGAGTAAATTTATAATGCACAGAGAGAATTTTTTTAGTCAAGGGAATGAAATGTGAAAATAATTAAAGAGGCACATAGGCAGGAGTTTGGATTTAGTTTAAATTGGACCGACGAAGTAGAGCAATCACTTTTTTTAGCACAAATTATTTTGTTACTCTTACAAGTGTTTTGTAAGATCAAACAGCATCAAATTAAATAAAACTAAACATATGTTTTGAAATGTCTTAAGTAAAAGGAGTTTTTGACAATAAATAAAATAATTAACATATATTTATAACATATCGCAATAAAATTTATTTATATAGGTACACTTTTGTAAAAGTCGACATAAATTTACGAACTAGGAATAGCAAATCCTGCCATTCCCAAAAAAAGAAACAAAAATACCAATTTTAGTTTTTTTTTAGAATTTAACCACAAAGTCCACTTTTGATCCAAGGCTGATAAAAAAACAAGTAAGAAAGTATGGTCGGTCAACCATATAATACCCTACACTAAGTAAAAGAGTAAAAAATGTTTCTTTTAAAATTTCAATAATTTGTATTTTTGAGTGATTTTCGGAAGTGGGCCTTATATGGGGGCTATGACCAATTATGGACCGATCACCATGAAATTAGGTCGTGTGATTTGTGTCTATATAAAAGTTAACTATGTTGAATTTTGTTTGTATACCAACATTTTTAAGCGATTTATGCACGTTAAAGTGATTTTCGGAAGCGGGTCTATATGGGAGCTATGACTAATTATGGACCGATCGTAACAAAATTTGGTGACATGAATATTGTATATACAAAACTTATTTGGAGCGCAATTTGTGAAGATACATTTATAAATTAAATATTTATGACCGATAAAGTCCAATTTCGGAAGGACATTTGTATGGGGGCTAGGTGAAATAATGGACCGATTTCAGCCAGTTTCAATAGGCTTGGTCCTTGAAAAAGTAACATGCACCAAATTTGATCGAAATATCTTCAAAATTGCGACCTGTACTCTGCGCACAAGGTTTACATGGACAGCCAGCCAGCCAGCCAGCCAACCAGACGGACGGACGGACATCGTTTAATCGACTCAGAAAGTGATTCTAAGTCGATCGGTATACTTTAATGTGGGTGTTAGACTAATATTTTTGGGCGTTACAAACATCTGCACAAACGCATAATACCCTCCCCACTATGGTGGTGTAGGGTATAAATATATATACTGAAATATCATTGGATAAAAGTCGAAATGCGGAAGATAGGATTTCATTTTAGAGCTATGGTTTCTTTAGGAAACTTTCTTAGAATTTTCCATAGATTGCGATTCTGCTATACGATTTACCCGTCCTAAATAGAACTCATTCGCCTAAAAATGCAAAATAATTAGTTTTTCTCGAAAATTTCTAAATTTAAATCACAGGTACGGAAAAACTATAAGAGATATTTTCATAATTTTTGTTTCATATGTTTATTCCCTATTATATTTTCAATGAGATGATTAAAACATTCTGAAATATGTTTAACAAAATTTTTAAAAACTTGAAAATGGAGTTTTGAAACTGCCGCACAGTGCTTTGTTCAATGGACAAAAATCAAAAATAAGAACATGACATTCATGTTAATGGAATTAATATTTTTGAATACATAACTAAATAACTCAATCGTGTAATAAAATTTTTTTTTATAAATATCTCTTTTTGTCGTCACTAGAGGTCGCTAAAGTTAGTACATTTTTAACATAAATGTTATTGAGAAAAATATATTTTTTTAAGGTTAACTAAAATAATTGTTAAAAGTTCGTTTTACAAGATATCAACTTACTATTGGCTGCAAATGAAATAATATGAATGTGAAATTAAGGGACATTACCGTTTTTATCCAAAAAAGGTTAAATGTTTAATCTGCGCAATTTTTAATAATTAACATTTTTTTATTATAAGCCTGAAATTCCAAAACTTTGTTGGAATATTAGTAAAATACGTGTTAATCGATTTTTATTATGTTTTACCTTAGAATAGCTTTAGGTGTTATATTTAAGAAAATGTAATCATTGGTTGTCCTTTCGTATGAAAACTATGAAAATTTAGTTTTTGTTTAAATGTCTAAATTCACATTTCGGAAATTTTCAATTTGATGATTTGGGAAAATAGCTACAGACTTTTAGTTTTTTATAAAATAATACCGTTTTTTCTTTTAAATAACTAACAAATATTGCGTTATTTGATAATAGTAGTTTTATGACATAAAGTGTATTAATAGTTCTTTATTTGGTTTTTGAAGTTGTAAATTTTTTTAGGTGAAATCCAAAAAAATACAAAAGTTTGATTTAATTTTACAAAAAAAACGTGTTAATCAATTTTAATTTTTCTTTAATTTTATCTAATGCCTATCTCTTATTTATTATAATGTGAAATCATTATTTGTCCGTTTTGACTAGAACTTTAAAAAAAAAATTTTTTTGGTGGCACCCATAAATAATACATTTTTACAGTAAATGTAAGTAACTCAATAATTTTATATAACCTTAGGTTGAGATAGTAATATGAGCTTTTGCTGATATTAGGAGCACATAAATTATAATCCAGCATCCAGTTTCTAATATTACAGCTGAACTATCATCTATGAACATTTCAAAATGTCCGTCCATCCGTCCTTCCGAATTTAGAAATTCGATACAAAACGGGAGCATATTTCAATAGCCTAATTTTAAATAAATTGTGTACTTATTTATACAAGTTTGTAGGGAATGATGTTAATTTGTTTAACTTGGTACAAATTTTGAAACAATTAGATGATTTTAAAAGCATTTATAGTTTTTTCAAAAAAAAGGATATATAGCAGCTATGTAAATCCTTGCTAGAATTGAAATGATAATAACTAAATTAAAGCTTGGTTCCAAAATAGTAAACGATTTTTACGAATTTGTAAAAAAAATAAGATGTTACACAGGATATTGATATCTTTATGGATCGGAATTATGAATATCCTTCCGATGACATTTTCATAATTTTACATCTAATATTATAAGAGAACAATAATTTCTGAAAATTAATGATTTTATTTAGGTTTCTAGGTTTTTTAAGGAAAACGATGTATGGCAACCACCCGAATCCTTGCTGCGATTGTAATACAAATTTTCAAAAACATCAATAAGTTTATTAAAATGAGTATAACCAAATTTTAAAATGTTAGGAGTATAACTGTAAATTTTATTCAAAATTATATGTTCAGGATATATGGGAGGTACCCGTATCCTTGCACGGATTTTTTTAAAAATTATATTTTTTCTTAATCTTACCAAAAGGTAATATCCTACTAATTTTTATTCGTCTGCGATAACTCCTTCTATTTTTGTCCATTGCTTATATGAAAACAAAGCACTGTGTGCCGTTAAATTTTTTTTGGCTACACCTGCGAATAGGTTAAGGGTATCCTAAGAAGACAAAAACTCATATACAAGTAAATATGGATATATTTCAAGTAAAAATGAGCTTTTATTTTAATATTTTTCAAAATATGTTAATTTTTTTCATACATTTCATGTTCTGAGACAAGTTAATGGCCTGGGAAATTTTTAATAACTTTACAATTTTTTAACCAATTTCTGTTTCTATATCTTCTTAGAACGATAATTACGCACACATTTCTATTCTTTTAAATTAAATTGCAAAGGTAATTTTTTAATGGCAAAATTTTTACAAAAACTGAAAAAAAAATATTTTTTTCCCTTGTAAATGCATCTCAAAAATTCAGATGGCTTTACCCAACCGATTTACCTAAAATTTGTTCAGGATGATTTTTTTACTAATGTTCACTAAACTTTCGTTTATTAAGAGGCCATTGTATATCAATTTCTTGCTAAAATTGAAATTGAAAAATTTTGAGTTGATTCTCGTGTTTTCAGCAGACAGACAGACGGACGGACTTAGCTTGATCGTCTTAGAATCGTTTGAGGACCCAAAATATAAATACTTTTTGGTTCTACGACCAATATTTCGATATGTTACAAACGGAATGATAAAATCAATATCATATTTGATGGTGGGTATAAAAAAAGAGTAACATTTTTGGAGTTATTTATAATGATAGATCAATTTGTTGAGTAAATTTTGTCCTAAGAAAATTCACTTTAAATTAACGATTAACATAAATATTTTCTCTTGCCACATTTTCTTCAAGTGTATTTCAATCTTAATAAGTGGTTGAACCTTATTTTCTTCCTATATATTTTTTTATTTAATTCTCGTCTGCTTTAAAATTCTCATCAGCATGCGTCTATTGTCAACTCAAGTAATGTCATGTTTTGTAGGTTTGAATTCTTTGTTGGTTGGTTTTTGGATTTGTGCTTCTATTGTCTTTGAAAACCAAAAACCAAAAAAACAAAAGATATCGATCAATACAATTCTTTGTTATTTTTAAGAAAATAATAAATGTTGTATGTTGTTGTTGATGTAACCATTAATTATTATGTAAGTTTTAATTTGAGTCCTAGAAAAACAAATACTTAACTATACACACTCCATACCTCATGTGTATGTTACTGGTCATGCCTTAAAAAATTCCTTGAAATTTAAATTCAATTTGTGTGTGTTTTTCTTATAAAAATAATGAAAACATGTCATCATTGAAAACACACAATTTTTTTTTATTTATGTTTAAGGACAATCAAGACATTATTAATTATAAGGTTTTTCTACAGGGGTTTGTCACAGTTATAGCTATTACAGAAACCCAAGAAATTTGATTTAAATGACAGTTGTTGTTTTAGGCATAAATTTATTTAAAACAAAAAAGTGGCGCTTAGCATGGTGGCATTTTTGGTTTAAAAAAATAGATTTTTTGTGAAAAAAATAAATTAACATGTTTTTTCTAAATAATGAATTATATGAAAATTATGTTAAATTAACCATTAGTAACACTTGTTGAGAGTTTTTAAAATAAATCATATTTTTTTTTTCTAACAAAAAAAGGAAATATTTTTTAATTTTATTTATAAAATTTCAATAAATTATTTGAAAATTTTATTTATTTTATAAATTCTTTTCATTATCTTAAGATTTTTTTTAAATAATTCAATTTGAAATTCTTCAAGTCTACATATCTGTTTTACATCAACTAAGAAAAGTCAAAATTTAAATGACACCTGTTGTTGATTTTAACATGCATCGCTATTTTGACATCATAATCATTCGGAAAAAAAAATAAGAAACATAAACAACTTGAAAAAACTTTTAATGCATTAAAGTTCTTTGTATATAAGTAGTACACGTATTTATTTTAGAAGAAACTGAAAGTTTTTGTGGAAAAAAATCTCTTGTTAAGCATTTTGGCCTAAAAATAATAAATATTTATATGAGTATAAGAGTTTTTGAAATAAAGAAGTTTTTTTAGTGTGACAAAAATATATGCGTAATGACATAAATTGTTATTTAAAACAGATTACAAATATTTATATTTAATATTGATAAATAGCGAATATTATTGAAAAACAGTATTAACAACCATCAATATGTGGGTTTTTTAACAATAAAATATTTGTATATATAGGGGTTATATGGGGGGTAGGGTCAATTATGGACCAATCCTCACAAAAGTTGGTAGAAAGATTAAATTTCAATATAAAAATTGTGTTCAATTTCATCACGATATTAATTATTATAAGACAATTATGAACGTTCAGGTTATTTTCTGAAGGGTACCTTGTATGGGGACTAGGCACAAATTTTGCCCAATTTTCGCCATACTTTACAGCATAATTTAAGAGTATTTAGAACTAATTTTTGCAAATTTTAATCAGGATTGACGCATAATTAACATATTTATTACTACTGAAACAGTATTCCGGGGTGATATATTGTCCATTTTCAATACAAAACAAACCTTACCTACAGAGAGTATTTGTGGAAAGTGTTAGCCAAGTAGCTCTTTTCGTAGTGTTTTCAACACACAGATAGACGAACGGACATAGGTAGATCGTCATAGAACCATATGAGGACCAAGATTATATACACATTTTGGTTTTACGACCGATATTTCGATATTTTAACATTTTAGCAAAATCGGATACCATTAAGAGGTTGCACATTTCATTTAAAATTTTGAGTTTTTCGTTAAAGTAGCAATCATTTTTTAAAAATTTAAAAAAATCTAATTTTAAAATAGTTTTTGTATTTTATTTAATATAAATATAAAAACAAGTAAGAGAGCTGTGGCGAATCTTATATACCCTTCACCAAATTATACTATATTTTTTTAGAAATATTTTTATTTAAACAAAAATTTTTTTTTAAATTTGTTTTTAATTTTTTTAAAAAAAAGTTTTTTCCATTTTTTTAAAAATTTTTTTCAATTTTTAAAAAAGTAAATTTTTTTCAAAAATTTATAACAAAAAAAAAATTTTGATTAAAAAAAATTTCGGGTTACAAAATATTTTTCCCGTGTTTGACCCATTGTAGGTCCAACTTACTATATATAGTCTTATATACATCGTTGCAATGAACTTTGAAATATCTATCATTAAGTAGATATCCTTATTGTCTATATTAATGACTTAGTTATCCAGTTATCAAAAATAGGCCAAAAATAGAGGTTTTCTGGTTTATTCTAATATCTCAGCTATTTATGGGCCGATTTTGTCGATTTTAAATAGCAACCGAGCCGGAAGAATTCCCGATGTATTGATGTATGAATCATGTATTCAAGTTATTTGGAGGCATCGGAAAGTTGATTTCAACATACAGACGGACATGGATATATTGACTTCGCTGTCTATAACGATCCAGATCGCAAATGAAAAATGTAGAAATTACAAACGGAATGACAAACTTATATATACCCTTGCCACTCATGGCGAAGTGTATAATAAATATAAAAGTTCTGAGATCGATAAACTATTATAATTTGATACCAATAAATATCATAAAATTTCACACATATTTCAAATACCAAATTTTCCTTTATCAAAATTTGTTTTAAACAAACTTTAAAAGAATTGAAAAATATGTGTCCGATTGTAATAAACACTAAATGATTAAAAACAAGTAAGAGAGCTATATTCGTTTGGTCCGAATCTAAGACTTTACAATTTTTTTTTCAAAATTGATTTTTATTTTTTTTTTAAAAAAAGTTTTTTCAATATTTTCTTTTTAATTTTTTTTTGGAAAAAGATTTTATGACAAAAAATTTTTTTGATGAAAAAAAAAAATTCGGGATCCATATTGTCTATATTAATGACTTAGTAATTCAGATATAAATCAAAATTCGAAGTTGTCCCAGTTATTTCCTTATATCTCAGCCATTTGTTTGCCGATATCGTAGGCGGACAGACGGATTTTGTAGGCGTACATCTATAACGATCCAAAATAAATATACAGTGAGGCCTCGATTATCCGGCAACATCAATTCAATGAAAAAAAAAAAAATTTTCGATCGATTTCAACTTTTTTGCTTAACCGTAATTACCTCAATTATCCGGGATTATAAGCAACATTTTTTTCGATTATTTTCGACACAATGTGAATAAAACGAAAAAGAGGAATTCCGCATTCGGAACTGAAAATATTTAAAGAGTGCTGAAGAACCAAAAGTTCTGGAATAATAGTGAATGACAAGGCTAAAATATTTCACTCAAAATTAAACAAAAGAGCGACATGGAATTCACAAACTTAGGACAAAAATCTTGAGCTGATTATGTCAATTCATATCAATAGAATAGAAAAACTCAGCAATGAACGATTTATACAATTTTTAAAATCAAATGTGACGTCTTTGATCCAACCAATGGATCAGGGTGCAATGTGGAGATTTAAATGTCATTATCGAAAAACTATAGTGCAAACACTATTCACGTCAATCAATAGATAAGAATTTAAGAAAGCGTTTAACATCAAGAAAGCGCTGTTGTCAATTAATAATGTTTGGTACGCTGTTACTTCTGAAGTTTTGAAAATGCGTAGAATAACTTACTCTGCCCAGAAAATGAAATGCTGTGGGCATATGTCCGAAATTTAATAAAATTCTTATATTATTTAAACATGTACATAAAATCATTTAAAAAACAAGTAAGAAAGTATGGTCGGTCAAGCCCGACCATATAATACCCTACACCAAGTAAATGAGTAAAAATATTTTTCTTTTAAAATATCAATAATTTATATTCATGAGTGATTTTTGGAAGTGGGCCTTATATGGGAGCTATGACCAATTATGGACCGATCACCTTGAAATTAGGTCGTGTGATTTATGACTATATTAAATTTAACTATGTTGAATTTTGTGTGTATACCAACATTTTTAAGCGATTTATGCACGTTAAAGTGATTTTCGGAAGCGGGTCTATATGGGAGCTATGACTAATTATGGACCGATCGTAACAAAATTTGGTAACATGAATTTTGTATATATAAAACTTATTTGTAGCGAAATTTGTGTAGATACATAGATAAATTAAACATTTATGACCGATAAAGTCCAATTTCGAGGGGACTTTGTATGGCGGCTAGATGAAATAATGGACCGATTTCAGCCAGTTTCAATAGGCTTGGTCCTTGGGCCGAAAAAGTAATATGTACCAAATTTGATCGAAATATCTTCAAAAGTGCGACCTGTACTCTGCGCACAAGGTTTACATGGACAGCCAGCCAGCCAGACGGACGGACGGACATCGCTTAATCGACTCAGAAAGTGATTCTAAGTCGATCGGTATACTTTAGGTGTTAGACTAATATTTTTGGGCGTTACAAACATCTGCACAAACGCATAATACCCTCCCCACTATGGTGGTGTAGGGTATAACTACTCAAAATTGGTACTCAATTAACCGGGGAAATTGATTACCCAGAATGCTTCCGGTCCCGACCAATATGGATTATCGAGGTCCCACTGTACTTTGTGGGGTCGCAAATGTAGAAATTACAAACGGAATGACAAACTTATATATACCCATCGTGAAGGGTATAATACAAATTTTATCGGTTGTACCTGTTATGGGTTAGTGTGGGGATCGCTTTTAAATTGGCATTTTTTTAAAACATATCTTAAAGTAGGGTCATACATGATAAATATTTGCTCAAAAAAGCGTAACCACTTTTTTTAGCACAAATTTGTTTGACGTATTTACTCTTACAAGTATTTTGTAACATCAAATAGCATCAAATAAAATAAAACTAAATTTTTTGTTTTGAATCATCCTATGTAATATAAGTTTTTGAAATAAATAAAAGAATTCAAATGCCTTTTATTTAGTGGTTACATCTTTTTGTCAAATATTTGTCATTTGTGACCCTACCTTTAGCTTATTTTCCAAGATTTAAGTTCAGATTGCTTTTATGGATTGGTAATTTACGATTTTGTAATTTTAAATTACTAGGACATTGTTAACCCTTTACGATTTTGTTCGCTAATTGCTCATAGCTCCCATACAAAAACCACTTCCGAAAATAATTTTAACGAGCCTAAATCTATTACAAATGTTGGTATCTAAATAAAATTTAACAGAAAGAAGTCTTGTATAGAAAGAAATCACACAAACTAGTTTCATGGCGATCGATCGACCGACCTAATTTGATGTCGATCGGTACATAATTGGTTATAGATCTCATATAAGGCTGACTTCTTAAAATCACTCACGAAAATAAAGGATTGAAATTTTTAAAGCAAAATGTTTCTTTTCATTTAAACCGTATAGTGTATTATGTGGTCCAGATTGACCTACTACACTTTCTTACTTGGATTTTGGCTAAATCTTGATTTTTCCGTAGAATATGCACGGCTATAGCTTGGAAACCATTTGGAATTTGTTTCCCCGCTTTCAGGGACCGGAAAATAAAATTCCAATTTGTTTCCAAGATATAACCCAAATGGGGTGTTGTTAGTTTCGATAAGTACTTAGTTCGAGAAATTCCACACAAAAAGAAGTTTGCATTTCATGACTTCAAAAATGTTGCACTGTGTATACTTATAAGCATAAAGCCAAAACTCGGGTTAAAAAAATTGTTGCCGTTTTAACCCATCGTAGATCAAAACAGGGAAACAATTTGTTTTAACACGAGTTTATTTTTCACCAAAAATAGTTTTTTCAATTTTTTTTTAAAGAATATTTTCAATCTTTATTTCTCTTCGACACAGCTCTCTTACATATTTGTCATTAAATTATAATAATTTTAAATGTAAAGCTATTTCTGTCTATCTTATGAGGGTGTCAAAGCCATAGCAAATGTTAAATATTCAACTTCAAAACATAACACTTTAAATATTTGACATGCGACATAAATAAATATATTTATACAAAATAATATTTTTACACAATTTTGATGATGATTAACCCAACACAAAAACACCAACAATCAAGCTGAAAAAGCCGTCAATTCAACTACAGAAAGCAAAAAATATTTTAAGTATTTTCCTGTCCGCATTAGAGTACAACAAGGTGTGAATCTTCAAAATTAACAATTATACAGAAATTTTGGCAGGTGTCAAAATAAAAAGATTGTACAAGCTTCAACAAAAAATGTACATTTCATATGAATGAGAATTTTGTTTTAGCTTATGGCAAAAAATTGCCATGTCATTTTGAAATCATTAAACAGTTGAAATAACAGCAATTTACTTGGTATTATTATTAAGAATGAGAATGACAGACACTCACTCACTCACACAAATCCTGATAAATGTATTTTAACTATAGGATACCAAGTGTCAAAACCGACACTTTATTCAAACAACACCTTGTTCAAAAATTTTATTGGCTTTTTATGTTTTTTTTTGCGGGTTAAACAGAATTATTGTTTATAAAACTGAAAATAATTAGGCTTCTCAATTTCATCATCATCAGCAGTATAATAAAAGCGGGAGAGAGAACAAAATTACAAATGAAAAGAAAATAAATTCCAGCAATATAAATATAGGTTTTTTGTTCTCAAATAAAATTAAATTTTTGAGGCGCCAATCATAATTATATGGTGCAATGACCAAACAAAAACACTCACTAATATCAATCCCTGGAAACAAAAGGTGTTAATGAAATTTGAAACAAAAAAAAACTCTTCCAAAAAAGTAGCCGACTTTAGAAAATGTACAATATTCAAGAGAGAGTGGGCAACTTGTAGTGTTGCGCTAGAATTTATGTAGCAAGTGCAACATCCTGCTGTGTTTCCCCCTGCAGTGGTTGCTACACTTTGTTTTTCAATTCTGTTTCCCTAAGGAAGCGTTAGGGAGAAAGTATGAGTTATATGTTTAAGTTAACGCCCCTACAAACACCTTAATGTTTTAAATTTTTAGATTTTTTTTAGTACAATCATCTTCTAAACTCATGCCGAGTTAAATGTTTCAAAACCCTGTTATTACATTGGCATGTAATAATTCACCTGTAACAAAATTAGGAAAATTGTTACAATATTTTAAATTTCCCCTTGGTTTTTTTCTAAATAGGAAGTTACTATAGCAAGTGTTATTAAAAGGTAGACTAAAATCGGTTTTTTAATTGATTTTTAGATTTTGTTTGGTTTGTAAGTAAAGAAAGCAGGTGTAAATTTTTGCAATATTTGTAATGGTAATTAAATTTCTAGGAACATGTTTACAGGAAAATCCGGACTTTATCGAAATATTATTATGGGATAGTGTTTTACAAAGTGTTAGTAGTAGCACATTTAGTATCAGCTATAATTTACCACAAATTAATGCAGCAACTTTAAATCTTTAAGGATAATTAATTATTCCCATTACAGGTCCAAGTTCATATTGTATGATTATTAAGACTACAATAGCATTATTAATTACTTCCCAAGATGTTCTATCCAAAATTAACCATGTGTTTTATACTCAAAAACCAAACTTTACAGGAATAAAGGACCTAGTTCCATTAGGATCATAAGTAATAGACTCTAAAAACTAAAAACTATATCTAGACACATAACGGATAGACAGAGAAAACAGTTTTGGTTTTGATAACCGAATTTGTAGCTAATCGAATCATGCTGTCTTAGTGATCGATTTTTCCTGTTGTGGCTGATAAATTTAAGTTGGGGTGACAGAAATTCGGATATTTCAATTTCAATTCATCTTTCTCAACTGATTTGTTTTTGGTAGAATCTAAAAAATTTATAAATGTAATTGAATCATTCAATTGGCTACAAATTTGGTCATCACTTCTGTATATATCCTCTGACGACACATTTAATTAATGTAGAAACAAATTCTGCATTCATTAACAAGTAAGAAAGTATGGTTGGTCAAGCCCGACCATATAATACCCTACACCAAGTAAATGAGTAAAAATATTTTTCTTTTAAAATATCTATAATTTATATTCGTGAGTGATTTTCGGAAGTGGGCCTTATTTGGGAGCTATGACCAATTAAGGACCGATCACCATAAAATTAGGTCGTGTGATTTATGAAAGTTAACTATGTTGAATTTTGTGTATATTTCAAAATTTTTAAGTGATTTAAGCACGTGAAAGTGATTTTCGGAAGCGGGTCTATATGGGAGCTATGACTAATTATGGACCGATCGTAACAAAATTTGGTGACATGAATTTTGTATATATAAAACTTATTTGAAGCGAAATTTGTGTAGATACATACATAAATTAAAGATTTATGACCGATAAAGTCCAATTTCGAGAGGACATTTGTATGGGGGCTAGGTGAAATAATGGACCGATTTCAGCCAGTTTCAATAGGCTTCGTCATTGGGCGGAAAAAATTATATCTACCAAATTTTATCGAAATATCTTCAAAATTGCGACCTGTACTCTGCGCACAAGCTTTATATGGACATCGTTTAATCGACTCAGAAAGTGATTCTTAGTCGATCGGTATACTTTAAGGTGGGTGTTAGACTAATATTTTTGGGCGTTACACACATCAGCACAAACGCATAATACCCTCCCCACTATGGTGGTGTAGGGTATAAAAATGTAGAATTTTTTTTTTATTTTTAGCTTTTATTTTTAAATATCTTTCTGGCAACATATGGATTCCGAGCCATGATCAGTCTTTCATCTTTTGAAGCAAGAACGAATCAAGCCAATATCGGATACTCTGTTTCAAAATGAAGCGTATCCCAGAGAGAGCCTTCTGCATCGATCGAAGCAAATAGTAGTCGGTATAGACTATAAAGCGGGTGAAGCATGATGGAATATTAAGGTTTCGTGTCTCGACGCATGTTCTTGTCGTTTTTCGGCCAATGCTCGCTGCAAACGAATGAGTTTCGTTCGGTACAGGTTCCATGTGATTGTGTGGCCAGATTTCAGCACCCTTTTGCTCTTAACAATATCCTCTAGCATTGAAGCGAAACTGTGAACTGGAAACAGAGAAATAACGATCATGCTTAGATATTGGGATTGCGAATCTAGTTCCTGAAGAAATCAGCTGACTATACAACATCCCTCATGAACTTCGAAATTACATTCATTATACTTTTTCCATCAATACAGAATCAAGGAATAGTGTCCTCGTTGCATCTTTTCTGGTGATGAAAAAGTATGTTAGCTGTAAAAGTAGTGATATTACTTATATATTTACACCTAATGCTATAGATATTGGGATTGCTGTTCTCCTTCCTGAACAAAAATACTGACTGTATAACAACCCTTAATTACGCTCCTGATATTTAAAAGCAGAATCTATAGACACAATCAATAAATCTTTAAAGAGTTCAAAAAAGAAGGATACCTGAAGATTAGCTAAAAAACATGATACATAAATCATAAACGTAGAGAGATTTAAAACTACTGACAGTTTAATAGATCCTTTGACGATCAACATCAGAATTTACAGATACTTTTTGTCACTAACCTTAACCTTCGCTTTACCATACCCACCAGGGAGACCACATCGATTTTATTGGTTTAATATTTTTTTTAATTTTGTTTCGATTTAAATGAAATTTGTACTCACTGAACAAATTCTAGAGTTCTATAGAATTTAATAGAACCATTTTAAACTTTTTATAAGGTTTTTTCAACTTTTTAAAATTTCGTTCGTCGCATATATTTATAGAAGTGTCGCATATATTTATAGAAGTGTAAACCATGTACATAAAAAATCTTTGGTAAAGCGAAGGTTAAACGATATGAAAAATATTCCTAAATTTGGCGATATGATTTTGCTTTTCATTGAAAATAATAAATTTGTCGTTAAATAATAAACTAAATATTAAATAAAATCTCCAATGAACTATAAAATTATCCTCAATGTTGGCAGGTTCTCAGGTGATCCGATAGACTAGACGATAGTGTGCTGAGATATCATTCTGAGGATTGTGGGTTCGATTCCCGTCATATACTCTGGGTGTATCTCTGGGTGTATCTGAATAGATAATTTTCGTAATTGGAAACACAAAAAATAACAAAAATGTGTTTTCAATTACAAAAATTATCTATTCAATAATTTTTGTATTTAAAGTTCAACCAATAACGAAAATTGTATATTCAATTGTCAAAATTATCAAATTCAAAACTCAAAATTCAATAGAAAATATCAGAAAATTTTGTTTTTGAGCACATGAATACTTGATTCAATTATGAAATAATTCAATATGTGACAAATATTTGAATTGAAACGGTTTAAGAAATAGTTTTTGTGATCTCAAAATTTTATCAATTAAAATTACTTTTAGTTACACTACAAATCCCTATCTAATATTTCCATTGGAAATTAAACCAAGAAAATGAAAATATCAATTAAATAGTTACTATCGATAACAAAAACCATCAATAGTTGATCCCAAACCAATTTTAAAATTCTCTAGTTTGTTTAGAAATATCCTAGTTGGCCAGGACATGCGTGTAGTCTGGAACTCTCTTTCTACCACTTTTCAGAATTTTAAGAAAAATATTACTGTTTTTGATTTTCTTTGTGAATGTCCCGCTTGTTATTATTCACACAGTGGTTCTTAGTAAAATTTTATAGTGGACACCGTTTCCGACTCTTCTACTAGTTTCCGGACTCTTAGGAAAGAGAAGAGTATTTTTCATCTTATCTGTGACTGTCTGACTTAGTTATTATATTTCTAGACAGATTTCTTAGTAATACTTATAGTGGACGTGGTTTATGTATGTTTCAGTAACTCGACTGCTTGAACTTTTTAAATAGCTTTCAACCATTTATGATAAAGACATTATCTGGGATATCAAAGAGCTAAACTTTTCATTAAGCTAATACTAATGTATTGTTGTCTTTTTTGGTTAATGTTTCGCGGCAGATCCACCCACCGAATATCCTTTGAAAGAATCCTACATAATTCTGCACCGATGGTTATAGGTTATTTTCGTATTCGTAGCACACAACATCTATTGGGGTCTTTGTAATCCTGAATGGGTATTTCAGAACGATATGGTGAGACATTCCACTCTTGGATATTTCAGAGTACTCGGACAACACCAAATTGTCCCTGGAAATCTGGTCTGAATTAAAAGCTGGATATCTTTGAGATGCCGGAACATTCCACAGTTTCTGCACAGAGAAAACAGATTCGTAGTAGCAACCGAATTTACTATCAATCGAATGATTCGGTTGTACACATGTAATTTTATGGTTATATCAAACTTTTATCACCCATTCTAAAATATTGTAGCCCCAACTGTAAAATTCTGTTTTCTCTGTGTGGGTACGAAAAATTGCATTGTTAATTCATTGTCGAAAAGTGGAGCCCCGTTTTTGGATGATTAGTTTGAGCGATTGGTTGGTGTACCTCTCTCATTGTGTTCCAGTGGGACTCTACGTTTGCTCCACCTGAGGTTCGACGACTGTATGATTTAAGTGTGACTGTCATCGAACACCAGCACTGATAAATATACTACGGAATGTGGTGGTAGTGGTCACAGGATACTGTCTCTTCGGTCGGTGAGAGTGCTTGGAGATTAAATTTCCCATCTGTATGAGTTGTCCTGAGGAAGCAGAGGTGAAATACCCGGCAATGCTCATCCTGTCTAACCAGATATTAGAAACTCACAGCGACTTTTTCCTGCACGAACTGACGGATACGATGTAGATGGACATCTATAGGTAGGATACCTTTATAAGTGCATTGGGATGGTTTGGTTAAGAACTAACATTTCCCTGATATGGGGAATTGTTTTCTTCATTCTATTTATATAACACATTTGTTTTTGAAATCCCTACACCACCATTCTCTTTATAATTTTAACATCCTACAAAAGTCCAGAAAAATGTATATGTTTTAAAGGTTTACTTTTACTTTTTTCGCCTGTAAAATCTATCACCTTGTTATTTTTATCTCAAATCCATCTATGTTTTCCAATCTCCCTAATAGCCCACAAAACAAACATGTTCCAAACCTAAGCTCACCTAACAACACATGTTAATACGCACACCTTATCAGGTATTTTCCAGAGAATTATGCAAAAGATAACATCATCATCAACATACTCATATGAACTGCTGTGTAGGTGACACCTTCAGCAAAGTAAACAAAAAAAGCAGCCAGCATTTAGTGGAAAATGAGAAATCTGCACATGTGGCTGGAACTTGTGGTTAAAAGGTTTTTCCTGACACACGCACAAGTTCACAGCTACATAAATAATTGTACTACTGATATATTCAACTTCCTTTAAGAAAATATTTAAATGTAAAGGAAGATAAACAAAACAAAAGAAAACAAACTTCATATGAGATATAAGGATATTGAGTGAATGTTAGAAGGAGTGGACTTAAAGAAACTCTTATGAATATTATCACTAAAAAACTATCTAGTATCAATGATCTTGATAGGGCAAGAAACATATGAGGAGTACAAGTAGTAAATGCATGGCTGGTATTGTATTTAAATATTAATGTGTGTGTTTACAAGGAAAACCAACAATTTTAAGGCCATAATATGTGGTTTACACCAGCAGAAAAAGAAAAAATAAATAAAATGTAAAGAAAAAGCGTGAATATGCGTTGAAACCACATGTTGCTATTGTCTACAACATGGTCTTTTTACACTTTTTACTTTTACAAAGTAAATTTACTACGTAAAAAGAAAAAAAGTAGGCAAAATGTTTCTTTCAATTTATGTTCATATCTTGATTGAAGGAATAATCGTAAAACACATGTAAGTATTCATTCAATTGAGAGTTTTGTGTGTTTGAGTCATTGAAATGAATTAAGATCATAATTGTTTAGAATAAATTGATAAGCATGCTAAACAATAAGGACATGTTAAGGAATTTTGTAGTTTTGTTCTTTATTATTTAAATAAAAGAAAGGATATTTAGGTATTTAGATGTGGTATTTAGATGCTGATATGAGTATAAGATTTGAATGTGTTATATGGAGAGTAGTAGTATGACAGATGTCGTCATCAAATTGTAAAGTTTTAATAAGAACTCTTTTCATGTAATACTTATAGGGTATCATAAATTGTTCTTTAGATAATCAATTTTGAATTTTTTTTAGTTGCAAGTAAATAGGATTTTACTATAAGTGAAAATTATATATTTGCTAAGTTCTTTTATGAAAATCACATATTCGTCTTCTTTATATGTTTGTCAAGTGAACCAACAACATGTGTTAAACTAATCGAAAATTCCATAGAATATGGAAATGTATCTCCTCTTGCCCAAAGTTCCGACAGTAGCTTCCATAAACCGATTCATTACGAGTTTTTACCTCTCGTCCTATGACTCGTAAATATTTTCCTCAGTCAGAAATTTCTTCAATTACACCGTCCGACAAATAGAGAAAAAATTCGTTAGAATCGAACCGGATGATATACGCCGGAAACTATAAATTTAATGGAAAAAAACTGTGTTTTCAGTTTTTCATTTCGTGATCCTGTGTCCTTTTTTAAGGACTTAAAATTTTCAAAGAAGTACATTTTTCAAAAAATATTTAAAAATACTCCTGCTATTCCAACAATGACAAATTGTATATCAAATGAACAAGATGAGTTCTAGAATATTTTGTATTATCTTTATTTTATCCTGTAAGGATCAAAATATGTCAAAAATGTCCTTTAAAGTGTTTATCCTTTAATATCCTTTAAGATTGCCAATAAATTCCTTTTAAAAAAATAGTGCGTTAAAGACCCAAATATTCTATACTAAATGTCAAAATTTCATCCTTTATATATATAAAGGTCAAATTAAAATATAAAACAAAATTTATTAATATACAAAAAAGTTTTATTAAGAATAGTGCATGTTTATAAACTACACCACCATAGTGGGGGAGGTATAATGGATTAGGGCTGTTGTTTGCAACATACAAAAAATAGCCACCTTAAAGTATACCAATCTGCTCAGGATCAATTTCTGAGTCGACTAAGCGATGTCCGTCCGTCTGTCTGTCCATCCATGTAAACCTTGTAATTAAAGATAATTCGACAAAATTTGGCACAAACCTTTATATTGTCCCAAGGACAAAGGCTATTGGATTTGGTTAGAATCAGCCCATTATTTATCCTAGCCCCCATACAATTGGCCTATTTGAAAATAGTTAAGCTCTCATAAATATCTTAATTATAAACATATTCAAACCAAATTTAGCACAATTAACTTTGTGTAAGCCGAACTCTCACGATCAAATATCGTGACAATCGGTCAACAATATTCCATAGCTCCCATATAAGCAACATTCTCGAAAATGTCATTAATATACATAAATCTCTGAAATATGTCAGTATCCAAACAAAATTCAACACAAATATGTTTCATATATTCGCAATTCATCCCACCAAATTTTGTGACGATTGGTCCATAATTAGTCATAGCTCCCATATAAGGTCCACTACCGAAAATGTGTGTATTCAAATAAGATTCAACACAAATAAGTTTCATATCAAAAGAAAACTCTTTATAATCATATACCCGGTGTAGGGTATCATCAGGTCGTGCTTGCCCGACTATACCATTTTACTTGTTTATTAAATAGTCTTCTTCGTTGCTTTTCACAACGGATTTTGTTATATTTGTTTCGAATGAAATATTAAAATAAAATATAAAAAATCAAATAATTCAAATTTAAAATATTTTTTAACACTTAAGTAGTTAAGATAGAAGGATGAAATTTTTGGCATATGGTATTCAATATTTGGATCTTTAACTCACTATTTTTTTTAAAAAAAATTATTGGAAATCTAAAAGGATATTCAAGGATAAAAATTTGAAAGGACATTTTTGACATCTTTTGATCCTTACAGGATAAAATAAAAATAATACGAAATATTTTACAACTCTTCTTGATCATGTAATACCAAACTTGACATATTAGGATAATCAGAAGTATTTTAAAACATTTTTTTAAAAATGTACAGCTCTGAAAATTTGAAGTCCTTTTAAAAGGAAACAGGATCACGAAATGAAAAACGGAAAATGCAGTTTCTCCCCATTTAATTTATTGTTTCAGACGTATATCATCCGGTTCGTGTCTAATATTGAGTCGTACGGTGTTATTCTCGAAATGTTTCTCCAGTTACGATACAAAAGCTGGATAGATCGTTTATCATTATATTCATTTCCGGCTTTATTCATCAGATTATAGGTATCCATTTAGCATTATATATTTCTGCCTTTTTGCTTGTCTACGGATACAACCAAAGTTTGTGGAGGGAATCGAACTCGCAAAGCTAGTCTATCGGGATACCCTTTCAAATTTGTCATTCCCGATATTTTATATTTTATAATTTCAGGTCCAGCAATATATCATCTTGAAGTTTGAAAAAAAACACTGTAATCTTATATATAAAAAGAAATGTACATTTTGATGTCACCACTAACTGCGAAAACGGGTCGACCGATTTCAACCAAAATTTCAGGGTACGTTGGGGATGGTCTGTAGATGGTTTTTGTGAAGTTTTCACGAAATTCATTTTAAATACAAAGATATTCCCTTTAAATGGTGTAAAAAGGCTTTTTCTTTCAATAGCTCAATAGTCAAAACCCAAAGACAAAACCCTTAGAAAATTCCCAGAAATATCAACAAATATCTTATCAATGTTTGGGCAGGGTTTCCAGATGGACATCCTTTTAATTAGGAAGGACTTCACTTAGTTTCTAAAATAAATGAGATACAAAATCATAGACGATTTCATCAAATAAGAAAGCGGTTTTGAAACTTCCATCTAAAAATCAAATACTGACTTAAAAATGCGATTTTTTTTTAAAAAATTTTAGCTATTATTTTGAAACATTTATACAATATAAATTTATTCAAAGTATGAGCCATTGTTAGCTAAGACCTTTTCCCATATTTCTGGCAACATATGGATTCCAAGCCATAAGAACTGAGGCCAAGAACGAATCAAGCCAATATCAGATACTCTGTTCCAAAGTGAAGCGTATCCCAGACAGAGCCTTCTGCATCGATCGAAATAATTAGTTGATGGACGGGGCACGATCTGGTCTATAAAGCGGGTGAGGCAAAACTTCCCAACCACTTCATTCTAAATAGTTTTTAATAGGTATTGCAACATGTGGCAGAGCGTAACCATGATGGAATATTACGGTTTCATGACTGGCCGCATAACTATTCTAGGCGTTTTGTCGGCCAATGATCGGTTCAAACCAAATACGTACGAAGGTTCTGTGTGATGGGCTGGTCAGATTTCAGCAGCTTATTATTAATAGGACACTTTTGCTCCCGCCAAATACAGAGCATTATCTTAGCGCCATGGCTATTTAGCTTTGGTGTCGATTCGGCTGATTGGGCTTCACGTACGTGCTCTCACGCTACGGGTTACAATACTGTATCCATTTTTCATCGCAAGTAATAATTCGGTGCAAAAATTATATTCTTTTATAGCGTTGAAACATCATTTCTGACATTAAAAATAGTATTTCAAGGATTCTCGCCTTCAATTCAAATGGTACCCAATTTCCCTGCTTTTGGATGAATCCTGCTGCTCGCAAGCATTTTGAAATTGCTGCTTGAGTAGCTCCTAAATGATTTTTTACAACAATTTCCATGAAGTAATATCTCATATTCTTGGTCTTCAAACTTGTTTGACTGGCCTGGGCGATATTTCCCTTCCATGTCAAAATCACCACTTATGAACCGAACAAATATCTCACACTTACAAATTTTTGCCAGTTCATGGTTGAGTCAGGAATAACACATATCTGAACTCAAAAAATTTTTAGCCCCTCCTATTTTAATTCGGGCATAAGACGGTTAAAGCTATCCCGAAATGGCAATACAAAGAATAAACAATATAACTTATAATGAATCTGTGGAGCTTTCTCCAAGACATATCTAGCTCTAGCCAGGATTTTCTATTAACATGCGAATTCCAATTCAACCCTAGAACAATTCCTTTCCCTACTATACAACTCACCCGACATTTTAATGAGAACACTTCAAACATGCCCTCCCCCATTTAGGCCTTGGAAAATTTCTGGGTATTTACTGATAGAACTATTACTTTTTCTAGTTAGGGCAACAAACACCAGCCCCTGTGACACCATTAACCACAGTACACACTCTAGTTTAACCAAGTAAAAATCCCCTATAACTATAACAAAATTTATTAATTTAATCAACATTTGTCTAAACAATTTATATCACTTAAAGCTTGTTAATTAAATTGTTTGCCCGTAAATTCTAGGCTTATTATTTATTTATTTGTGTGGATGTATTTTGTAGACAAAGTTTCTCTCTCTATTCTCCCAACCATTCATAATTTAGTTAAGTTGTCGGTTTTAAGCTGCACATATATCGGTAATTGTAAGTTGCATCAAAATTTATTCATATTGCAATTGCAGACTTTGAAACACAGGAACATTGTCATTAAATTGTACAACGACAGCCAGGAAACAATTACAAATTGTATTTGAAAATTGCTATTGTTTAATTTAAATCAGCAGCAATATGTTGCAGCCATGAAGTTGGAGTTTGGTGGGCCAATAGGAAATGGAGAAAGAGTGGATATATATAGAACTGGTCATTGAAATCAGGGAATTGAAGGAATATTGAGGATTGATTTTAAATATGTATTAAAAATCATATTAGCTCAAACTCGAAGTGCCTTATTCACGAACTCGTAAAACCTGAAACAATTCGAAAAACTTCTACGACTATTTCAGTTAATTTGAACCCCAGAAACATATTTGAAAATTCATTCAATCGAATACTATAACTTGATCTGATAATCTTCTACCCATAGATTTAATTTTGGTTTAAGGAACGAAAGGTTTTTGCATAATTTTATATCAGTGGTCGGCATAAAGAGAAAATGTAGCATAATATTCTCATTATTTCGCTGTTGTAATCTATCGAGCTATTGATTGTGCTTTTGTTTATTTTTATACGGAGTCGATATAGCCATGTCCGTCTGACTGTATGTCCGTCTGTATGTTGAAATCTACTTTCGGAAGCCCCCAAACAACTTACATACCTGATTCATACATCAATATAACCGCATATACCCGGTTCGGTTGCTATTTAAAATCGAGAAAATCGGCAAACAAATGGCGGAGATAAATATAAGGAAAAAACCAGGACTATCTCGATTTTTGACTAATTTTTTATACGTCTGACCGTATAACCGCTACTTTCAGTAGCCCCCGAACAACCTACATAAATGATTCATACATCAATATATCCGCTATACACCTGGTTCGGTTGCTATTTCGAGAAAATCGGCCCACAAATGGCTGAGATATAAGCAAAAAACAAAGACTATCGCGATTTTTGACAAATTTTTTATCTATATCGGGATTACTAAGTCATTAATATAGACAATATGGATATCTAATGACAGACATTTCAAAGTCCTTTATAACGACGTATATAACACCATAGTACGTCGGATGGATTACAATCGGGAAAGATATTTTTTAACCCGAATTTTTTTTTTCACCAAAAAAATTATTTTCATTAAAAATTTTTTTTAAAAAAAATTAAAAAGTCAATTTTGAAAAAAAAATCCTAAAATTTTTTTTACTAAAAAAAAAAAAAAAAATATATTTTAAAGTTTAATTAGGTGAAGCACAAATCGGAAATTTCCCATTTTATGTTAAATAAAAGCATCGATGTGATGTTAATTTCGGAGACACATCTGACAAATAGATATAACTTTAATATATCAGGATACTCATTTTATTACACAAACCATCCGGATGGTAAGGCACATGGCGGTACCGGTATCATAATTAGAAACCGATTGAGACACTATGCCCTAGATGCGTTTTCAAAGGATTATATGCAAGCAACATCTATTCGCCTTGAATACTCAGCTGGAGACTTAACTCTGAGCTCTATATATTGCCCACCACGTTTTTCGATGACCAAGGAAAAATTTGAAGAATTCTTTATAACACTAGGAGATCGGTTTCTGGCATGTGGAGACTACAATGCCAAACATACATATTGGGGTTCAGGATTGGTAAATCCCAGAGGTAGACAGCTGTATAAAGCTCTAGTTGATCGCAAAAAATGCTTAGATTTTGTGTCTCCTGGACACCCAACTTATTGGCCAACTGATCCTAGAATAATTCCTGATCTAATAGACTTCGCCATATGCAGAAATATTATTCGGAATGCAATATCCACAGAAATATCCTATGATCTATCTTCTGACCACTCTCCTGTAATTATTAATTATTGTGAGAGACCCAACATCCCAAGATTTCCTAAGGACTCTTTGTATTTTAAGACAAATTGGCTAAAATATAGGAAATATATCAGCAGTCATATCCACACAAATCCTAATTTACAGTGTGAGGAAGACATAGATAGGACCGTCAATGACTTCACGTCATTGATTGTTTCGGCTCTGGAACACTCTAGGTGCCAGATCCCTCCAAAAACTAATATTGAAAGACTCCTTCTCGAAAAGAGAAGACTCAGAAGAGAATGGCAACATAATAGATCACCTGCTGCAAAGCAGAGGCTGTCCGCAGCAGTACGAAAACTGAAAAGAGCCCTTCATTTAGAGGAGGATCGCATAAACGAAAAATATATTAAAAGCTTGACGAGTACAAAATACACAAATTTCTCTCTTTGGAAGGCAACGAGGAACATTAAGCCACCGGTAGAGGCACAAAGCGCTTTAAGAAAAGCTGACGGAACCTGGGCACGAAGTGCTATAGAAAAAGCCTCAGTATTTGCTGAACATTTAAGTGAAGTATTTCAACCCAACTCCACGGCAAATGAGTTTGAACTAGAAGAACTGCCAGCTTCAACAATGGCTAATGCAGCCCAATTCGATATTAGTCCTGAGGATGTTAATAGAGTAATTAAAAATAAATTAGACTTGAAAAAATCACCGGGATATGATTTAATAACGCCATCAATGATTAAGGACCTACCAAATGTGGCAATAATTGCGCTATCTATATTGTTTAATGCGATCTTGAAACTAGGAATTTATCCAAAAAATTGGAAAATTTCTCAAATAATAATGATACCTAAACCGGGTAAAGATTTAACCCTGCCATCTTCTTATAGACCTATTAGCCTACTCCCTTGTTTGTCGAAGCTATTCGAAAAAATATTCCAGGAAAAGATAATACCTTTTTTGAATGATGGAAACATTATCCCAGTACACCAATTTGGTTTCCGTGAACATCATGGCACCATTGAACAGGTCAATCGTTTAACTGGAGAGATTAGAAAATCTTTTGAATTAAAGAAATATTGTTCTGCCATCTTTTTAGACGTTGCTCAGGCTTTTGACAAGGTATGGCATAAGGGTCTAGTACATAAAATCAAATGTTTACTACCACTATGTACTCATAAATTGCTGGAGTCTTATTAATCGAATAGACTTTTCAGAGTTAAGTACAATGATTATGTGACGAGAGAATACAAGATTGGAGCTGGCGTTCCACAGGGAAATGTACTAGGACCTACGCTATATTTGATTTACACCTCCGACCTCCCTACGTGCGATAAACTAACAATTTCAACATTTGCTGATGATACCGCCATTATTAGCTCAGACGAAAACCCACTCATGGCATCTAGTCAACTACAGAATTACCTCGTACGTGTGGAGTCATGGTTGAAAAACTGGCGAATAAAGGTAAATGAGCTGAAAAGTAAACATGTTACGTTCGCTCTAAGGAGAGGAAATTGTCCACCGGTCACACTCAACAACGTTAATATACCGCAGTCTGATTATGTCACCTACCTTGGTATTCATCTAGATAGACGGCTTACTTGGCGCCGACACATAGAAACCAAGAGACTTCACATGAAGTTAAAAGCCTCTAGCTTTCATTGGTTAATCAGTGACCAATCAAAATTAAGCCTTGAATATAAAGTCATCCTGTATAAGACCGTTTTAAAACCAATTTGGACATATGGAATTCAATTATGGGGAATGGCTAGCAACACCAGTATTGATCTTATACAGAGGGCCCAATCTAAAATTCTTAGGACCATGACGGGAGCACCATGGTACATAAGAAATGAAAACATCCACAGAGACTTAGAAGTGACACTGGTAAAGGAAGAGTTCGAGAAAGTCCGTGAGAAATATATTGTGAAGCTGCGAAACCATCCCAATACGCTTGCAAGACAACTTGTGCAGACCCAAACCCGATCCAGGCTCCGTAGAGCAGATCTACCACCCCGCTAAGATGAGTGACAGTTTACCATTATGGCTCTCTTGCTGAAGAGCAAATAGTTTTAATTTTAGTTATAAGATTTAAATACTTATTGTAAGGTCAAAATAGACAGATTCAATAAATCAATAAAGCGTTAAAAAAAAAAATTAGTTGAAGGATATATAAGATTCGGTGGAGCCCAATATATAGTTGTTTTGTAGATCATTTTAACAAACTTCGTTGACATTCGTGTCCTTCCAATCATGTTCGGCCCCTGAAGACTCTAAGTGCCGATCACTGCTTTTAATAAATATGATCGTTTTTTCTTACAAATATTTCCTCTTGGGTCAGCATTCTTTTTCAAAAGAAAAACTATTTAACACATTGATATGCTTGAACGCTTTCACTTCACTTTATTTCGCATCGACAAGTTTTGTTGTTTTGTGCAATTGACAACACAAACGTATGACTTCATCTGCCTGAAGACCAGCAACAGCTAAAGCAATATAAAATAACAACAAATATGTACAACAGCAGTAACAACATCAGCAACAATTATTGTTATAAATCCGCATACATTGTTTAAAGGCTCAATCACTAATTTGCCGCAGCTTTAGTGAATGAATGGATGAATAAATGCCTGTGTATCTATCTGTACCGCGGGAGACAAAAATGATGATTTATATTGCTTAAATTATAGACTACAAACCAAGTCCATATTTATAAACATATAAATATGTATTGCCGTACATACATACATATATCAAATGGTCATGAACAACATAAGTAAGTATGTTTTGCTTATTTTGGGCTGGTGTTTTGATACTTAAGTACTGGTTGGTAAATACTTATGTACATACGTATGTGACTCCTCACATGTGTTTATTTCTCGGTTAATATGCTGTTGTTTTTTTTCTGATAAGGGGAGGAGTTTATATAGTCTTTGATTATTTGTGACATATACATACACATTGTATTGTTAAGTTAAATCGATCAAAAACGCATAAATTTCAATTGTAACAATTGAATTGTTTGGAAAATGATTAAAGCTTTAATAACGGTTTTTAATCGTTTTGAAAGTGTATGGGGTGAGAAGCATATGAAAGATCAGAATTCAGCACTATAAAGTTTGAAATCTAAAGACTGAGGATGATTGGGCTTTGGGTTTTGATATTTAGTAAGATTTGTTTCCAAATTTTCTTATGAAGCCTGTTTGTTGAAATATCTAAAACATCTACCGGGAATACTAAAGCCCTTCTATGCGACGCTAATATTGGGAAATAATATTTACATGCTTAGATGTTTCATCATGTATCCCGCAATATCTTTACTGTTTTGACTCAAAATAAGTGCACCTAATTATCGATGAAATCTTCCGTGATTTACTCTTAGACAGAGAAACAGAAAATTACCCCATTGGCCAGCGACTTCCGATTTAGCCTAAGAATAAATCACCTACCTAGCTCTAAGATGCCATCGATAAGCAGTTTCGCTTGTCTGACCCCAGATAAATGGACGAGCAACTACCAATTTAGACCAAGAATAAATGATCTTTCTAGCATAACCTTGCTTGAGACAAATAAGGTTTCCGATCCTATAAATCAATGCCAGGCTCTGATGACCAATAATAAATCTGCTCGTTCCCAGCTTCGTTAGAAGTTTGTTCAGACATGTGAAGTGTAGAGTGATTATACGATCTCAATAAGCGCCAAAGCCCCAAAAATTCAATCACTTGAACATTTTGTTGGAATTTGACTTGAATTCAAATATAATAATGTTTTAAACTTGAAAACTATTTGAAAAATTTAATATTTTTCAAACAAAAAACATATGGCTTGAATTTATGTTACCTTTCTACTGGATAATGTTATTGATATAAAGTGTAATATAACTGTAATTCAATTGCTTGACTATTATGCAAGGCTTGAATTACACTAGCTTGGAACTTGAATTCCAGTAAAAATGCTTAATCAAGATCATATTACAATCTTAAAATTTAGAGCACTTTGTAATAAGAAAGCCCGACTCTGGGAGAAGAGAATGTGTGTTGTTTATATTATATGATTTTTAAATCTTCTTATATTGTAACTCGCTACAGAAAATTTAATCCACATAGGAGCAAAATAGTTAGAATCTTAGCTGGAATTTCCTATTGAATATCTATCGACCACATATGGATTCATCTACCGTTTTTCTGTTAACATAAAGGTGTTTTCTAATAATCATAATTATAATGATAATGTCTAATTTTTCGACCTTTTTTTATTATTAATTTTGTTTATTTTTATTTAAGCTTGAGGTCACTTTTTTTATAAATAATTATATTTATAAAAAATATTTCGCTACGCTTTGTGTAGCGAAATATTGAAAATAAATAAATATAATTATTTAAAAAAAAAGTGACCTCAAGCTTAAATAAAAATAAACAAAATTAATCATAATTATATTTATGAAAATAAAACAAAGGATAAATAGGATGTCAATCTAAAAAATTATATACAGGTTTAATAAAATTTGATCGCATTTATATGAGTACCGCAAGCAAGTCCGCAGCGATCGATGAAGCTTACAGGACTTTTCCTCACATATGGACCTAAAAGTTGTAACTCCGTGTTTGATATTACGTCTGACCTACTCTAAAGTTGTTGTCTTATTGGAGTAAATAATTGGTATAAACTTAATTCCATAAATCAACAAGGTGTCCATTTGACTAGACTAATTCGTAAAATTACACAATTACCGAATTATTCCTTCAGTGTATCATTAGTTTGACTAGTTGTGAGTCATATGAGAATATTTAGTTAAAACCACGTACCACTGATGTCAATTTTAGCAAATTCCAGTCAAAAATATTCTTCCAATGAGATATGTAATTTATTTATTGCAGGCGCGGATCCAAGTCAACCATTTAGGGGGCGAAAAATTAAAATTTGTTCTATATTTTTCTTTTTGTTCCTTTTTTTATATGAAAATTATTCGGTTTTCGGGGCAAATTTCCTATTTCACCACCTCTGGATCCGCGCCTGATTTATTGCCAAAACAAGCAACAATTTCAATGTTTGTGAGCAGTAGTATTCATCCAAAAGCAGGGAAATTGGGTACCATATTAAGCCAATTGATACGATTTTGCATGTCCGAAGTGATCTCTGATTTCAAATAAAATCGTTTTTTCACCGAACCATTGCTTGCGATGAAAAATGGATACATAGTTGGATTTTACCGTTCTGTATAAACATTCAAGAAATTCATCGACATCGCAAGTGCTGAAATGATACCAATTTTTTTCTAATAGACATCCGAAGAGCATGGATTCGAGATCAGTGCTTGCATACGATGAAACAGTGCAACACGAAAAAAAATAACCATATACGGAAACCGCTACGTGATAAGAGACCAAAAAAAGACGCGTGTCTCCCAAGTTTTGCCCAAAGTCTTGCACTTTTTTACGGGCCCCTAAAGATTTGGGGCTCAGGCTCATATCTTGCAAGTAGTTCCGAATTTTGATTCACTCTTTGAGGCAAAGTTGTAGCCATAAAATAAGTGCATGGCTTTGGGCAAAAATGGTGTTTTATCAAGTAGTAGAGTCCGTATATGGTTATATTTCCATGACTCAAAAAATTACACACAGTGTTATATTTGAAAGGAAATGTTTGCAAAACCTAGGTTTATCTTATGAATTTGCAAACCACTTCCCATTATTCAAATAATGTGGTAAACATGTTTTTTAAATTAAAGAAACAATTCTTTAGGATCTTCAATATTTGGTTTGGTTGGTTCGCTACACGAAATCCAGGCAGTCAATTTTGGTAAGGAGATTCAACAATGTCGAATAAAAAAGGACAACAACCAGAGGAATTTTGATATCAAATAGGACAGGGTTGGTTGCCTTTTCCTATATATAAAGTTGATATACAATATTGATATCTACAAATTAGACAAATCAATCCTCCTAGCTGAGTTAAAGTGAAGTTTATACCAATAATCTTATAATACAAAGATTTGTTTTAAATACATTTATTGTTCTTAAATAATCCAATCTGTGATATTAATTATTTTTAATGTTTTTTTGGTTCTGTTTTCAAACATTTTCCTAAAACAACAATTCAACTCTTTGACCACCAACACCACGAAAATTAGAAAGGTTCCTTTCAGTTTTGTGTTCTCGTAATTGTGGCTCGTTGTTGTTCTTGTCATTAATACGAATCGAAAACAACAATTTACCTGTAATTAGCACCAATTCGCTAATTACGAAAACGCTTAAACAACAATATTTCTACTCTCTGTTTTCACAGCACCACAGCGAAAAACAAAAGACCAATAACAACTATAAACATGCATATGCATGTATACAAAGTAATAACAATTGTCTGGTCATTGATTATTGCCGACTAAATACTTAAGCAAATATTATAGATACCAAAGATAAAATAGGAAAAAAATAACGTGTTATTTTTGGTCTAAATACAGACATTAATGAAGAAGGTACAAGAACAAGTACATGTCTAAAGTAGAAGTAGAAACAACAAGATCTATCAAAGCTAAAAAAATGTTATAGATCGTGAGTGAGGAGGTTTTCTTAAAATCTTTTGTTGTTTATTGATGAATTGCCGCCAGAACAAATTGTGTTTTGTTGTATGGTATATTGTGGGCATACGTTAATGAGTTACAATGTTTACTCTAGGTCTGCATAATTAAATTATGGTTGTAAAATCAAGTAACAAAAATAATTATGATTAGCAGCCGAAAAAATATAGAAGAAACGCTTAATGACATGTGAAAATAATCAGGTAGCTAAAGGGATTTGTTTCCATAATTTAAATTTTATATTTTAAAAAAAATGTTTACTGGTTTATATCCTTACCATTGCATTTTAACATTTATACAAATATTAACTGCAATTTACATACTTACTGTTGTTGTTATAGTTTTCTAATCATATCCATTTGCCTGCTTTACTTTTGTTTTCGAAAATGCTTTTAAAATCTTATTAATTAATAACAAACATCCGCTGATTTGATATTATTAGCTGAAACTGCAAATAAATGTCTGTGTTTGTATGCATCTTACTAAGTAGCAATATCGGCAGCATTTACTTTAACTAATTTACCCCCATTTGTATGCATTAGTTTTCATATTCTATGGAAATTCTATTACATTAGTGTGGGTAAATGCTTTTAATTGTTGTGCATTATTAAAACTTCTTTTTATTGGGGAGGGAGGTTTGCTTAAATCTCCAAATAGAAAATGTCATTAAGTCACACAAAGAAAAATATAGGTCAACTTTGAATGTATAGTTAAGTTAGTCTTAAGAGAATGAGTTGGATTATGCACAAAATACATATGTAGTTTGCTAGAGGTTTAAATTCACATGTGGATGTGAATAATAGAAGGACTCACGAAAATAATGAAGAAATTTAATGAAGGTTCCAAAAACTATGTACGTTACTACAAGTCTCATCTACTCTATCATAGAGGCAAAATCATATACTTTCCTATAAAGAAGTAGATCATCTATTTTCCTATAGAGGAGTAGACCATCTACTCCCCTATAGAGGAGTAGACCATATACTCTCCTTTAGAGGAGTAGACCATCTACTCTTCTATAGAGGAGTAGACCATCTACTCTCCTATAGAGGAGTAGACCATCTACTCTCCTATAGAGGAGTAGACCATCTACTCTCCTATAGAGGAGTAGACCATCTACTCTCCTATAGAGGAGTAGAACATTTACTCTCCTATAGACGAGTAGACCATCTACTCTCCTATACACGAGTAGACCATCTACTCTCCTATAGACGAGTAGACCATCTACTCTCCTATAGACGAGTAGACCATCTACTCTCCTATAGACGAGTAGACCATCTACTCTCCTATAGAGGAGTAGACCATCTACTCTCCTATAGAGGAGTATAGACCATCTACTCTCCTATAGAGGAGTAGACCATCTACTCTCCTATAGACGAGTAGACCATCTACTCTCCTATAGACGAGTAGACCATATACTCTCCTATAGACGAGTAGACCATCTACTCTCCTATAGACGAGTATACCATCTACTCTCCTATAGACGAGTAGACCATCTACTGTCCTATAGACGAGTAGACCATCTACTCTCCTATAGAGGAGTAGACCATCTACTCTCCTATAGAGGAGTAGACCATCTACTCTCCTATAGAGGAGTAGACCATCTACTCTCATATAGAGGAGTAGACCATCTACTCTCCTATAGAGGAGTAGACCATCTACTCTCCTATAGAGGAGTAGACCATCTACTCTCATATAGAGGAGTAGACCATCTACTCTCATATAGAGGAGTAGACCATCTACTCTCCTATAGAGGAGTAGACCATCTACTCTCCTATAGAGGAGTAGACCATCTACTCTCCTATAGAGGAGTAGACCATCCACTCTCCTATAGAGGAGTAGACCATCCACTCTCCTATAGAGGAGTAGACCATCTACTCTCCTATAGAGGAGTAGACCATATACTCTCCTATAGATGAGTAGACCATCTACTCTCCTATAAAGGATTAGACTAACTGCTCCTCTATAGAGGAGCAAACCATCTACTCTCCAACAGATGAGCAGACCATCTACTTTCCTAAAAATTAGCAGACCATCTACTCTCTTATGGAGGTGTAGGCCATTTACTCTCCTATAGATATGTAGACCATCTGCTCTCCTCTAGGGGAGTTGATGATCTACTATTTCCTTGCTTCCATTTATTTACAATTTTTGAAACCCTTCAAGCCAAATGTCCAATTGTTTAAAGTTGTGTCTCAAATTATCCAACTACTCTTAGTTTATTCTAAAAACATTTTTTTCTCTTTGTATATTTATGTACTTATATAAAAAAAAATTTGTTCCAGTTTCCATTACTACTACATTACCATCGCTTTTACTTTTGCTAGCAGCACCACTCTATTTAATATAGAATAATCCTTTCATTTTATTATTTTCTATGATATTGTTATTTTGACTTTTAGATTTTAGCTTTATCCAACATTTTCACTACCACAGAAACCAATAAAACCACACATAAGAATATGCATCAACACACATTCATACATATACATACGCGCAATTGCATACATGTTGAATATAATCGCATATAAACAAACAAATACATATAAAGGTTTTTCAATGTGATATATGAGTATAAGGAGTGAGAATAGTCAAACAAGTAAATACTCGAGATCTGTCAATAGTTCGTGAAGTCTCCTGAAATCACACATCCTTGTTGTACTCCTGTACCAAATTTAATCTTGCGCGAAAGCAAGCACTCTTAAGGATTTGTCCTGCTAGCTGCCATTGTTAGATGGATCAATGTTTGATCCAGTATTATCGATTAATTAGAGCATCTTCGTAAAATAGTTTGTGCTTTTCTGTTCCAGACATACTACAATCTAATGCAATTAGAGGATATACGAGAACTCTCTTCAGATATAGGACTCAGGAGCAAATTATCAATCCGTTTGAAGTTTTCAGAAAATTCTTTTGCGAACCTATAAACTTTATATTCTGATTCATTATAAGTAGGAATGTCGATCAAGCGATGTCGATTTGATCATCTATCAGGGTGTTGAACTGAGTTCTTCAATTTCTCCAAATATACCCATATCCGATGTCAGTATATAACATATATTCAGCACAATCGGTCCATAATTATAGACACAAAGTTATTTATATAGACAACATTTACATCAAATAAAAGAGATTTGAAACAATTTTTTTTTTTCATAAAAAAATCTACTGATTTTATATGTATATTAAGTTGAAGGATATTTAAAATTTGCAAACTTATTCTGCTGATTTCAGTCCTTTTGCAAGTATTTTCACATAAAGCTCCCTTTTTATAATAAATATTAAATTGCGAACATTAGACAGGATTTCACTTTTTTTCTGTTTGTTCTGAAATAGTTTAAATTGCATAAAAGTACAAATACGAGTACTAAACATACTAAGTAAAGGCAATACTTAATATGTTTGAATTTTATATATACAACATCTAATAAACACACCATTTGTAGAGTTTATGATTTTATACAAATGTTTACAACTTAAACTATAAAATGGTACTTTATTTGTTAAATAAATAGCATAGAAATGTTTTTTTTTAAATGAAAAGCATTTTGAGCTGGACTCTTTATTAACGTATGCTGGTAAAGTCATACAAAGGGAAAGAGTAAACATTAAACATAGGATTAAAATAGCAAACTGACTTAAATTAAATATTTCCTAGCTATATTCGAAAGAAATTCAAATATTTCTTTAGTTTAGTTTTCAAAATTCTAACGCTTGAAAGTTAAAGTTTTACTTGACTACAAAATGGGATTTTAAAAATTAATCCCTAGCTTAAAATAATAAAAATATCTTTATTCAAAAATCTTTACACTAAATTCGATATATATTTACACTTGACAGGATTAAAAAGAACATTCCAAAATTAAAACGCCAAAACTAACAAGATTTGGCTTTTAAGAAAAAGGATTCATAAGAATTTTTCTTAAGACTTTTAAAATAATATTATTTTAAAAGTGTGACAACAATTCCCAGGAATTAACACATCAGACGCAGACATTTAAGGTAGTCATTGTAATCATAAGAAATACAAAGAAGTGATTATCGATCAAAGCCACAAACAGGGTTAAAGGATTTAAATACAACTTGTAAATAGCAACAGGTATAAAGGACTAAAATTGTGCTGTGTAATAAAGATATTTCCATTGTTTCATTATCTTTACACCAATATTTTTTGCGTTATAATCTTAATATATTTTTAATTTATTTTTCTTAACTACTTAAACCAGTCCGCTGTACTTTATGAATGTCTGTCTGCAGAGCTGTCTTTTAAATTATTTAGTTTTATTATTGGTTTTCTTAGGAATTTGTAATATTAAAGAAAACGAAAAAACAATATTTATATTTTGACAAGTGTCGGTACAATTCACCTGACGTTTTATGACAGGCTTAACAATAACAACAACAATGTGAAGAAAAACTACCCAAGCATTATTACTGTCAGTTTTAAATCAAGCCAGACATACCCACGAATGCCATTCATATTAATTCTAGAGGTCTCTAACTCTGTATTAATAAAGAATTTACTTATTTATTTAAAGGCCAGAATAGCCAACATACTGTAAAATTATATGAACCTTGCAGTATTGAAGACAGTCTCCGACAACTCTGTTAATTAAACCAAAAAAACCTAATTGTAGTGAGTAAAATAATCGGTGCTTAAAGTACAATACAAAAAAAACTAAATTTTAAATTGACTACTCTCTTAACTGCCAAGGAACGGTTAAATCATCAATTGACACCCTCGTACATTACTTGAGGTTCATAAAGTAACCAGCTCCTCAAGTAAAATTTCGTAATGAATTACAAATGCATGTTTTGTGAGAAACAAATGACAATTGCTCAACAACTATTAAATATCACACTGACTACTTGGGGACAGTAAAGTGTCAATTGACCCCACCACGAATACAGTCTTATTAACTTCAATTAATGTTGGTTTGCCATTAGAATATCTGTCTTGAATGAAATCAAAAGTCTCCGACAACTTTGAAGATTTTGGTTTACTTAGGAAACCCTAATGTTAATTTATCAAAGAAACCTCAAACCCTGACTACACTTTTAAATACTAAGGTGCAGTGAAATCACTATTCACACGCTCGTCCATTACTTGTTCATAAAGTAGGAAGTTCTCCAATTAAAATTCTGCACTGATTTCCAAATCCATAGTGGAAGACAAAAAAATGGAAATTGTCCCCAACAGATATTAAATACCACACTGACTACTTAGGGACAGTTATGTGACAAATAACCCCACAATGACTACAGTCTTATCAACTTCATTTCGCAACAGATATTAAATACCACACAGACTACTTAGGGATAGTAAAGTGACAAATGACCCCACAATGACTACAGTCTTATCAACTTCAATTAATATTAATCTACCATTGGATTACTTGTCTTAAATAAATTCAAAAGTCCTTGAAGTTAAATTCAAAATTAATTTTCCACTGCCTCATAAGATAAAACAAAATGGCAATTGAGCTGACCAAAAACTACTTCTGGTGAGTAAAATAACTAGCCCCTAAAGTAATGAAAAACTATCCACGAAATGTCATTTAAAATGTGAGGCTTTTGGCAAAATTAATAAATTTATTAATTAATTTACTTGGACTAGGTAAACGAAAGTAGCATCAACTGTCCCCAAGTAATCAAGAGAGTAGTCAGTTTAAAATGTTCGCATTATGAATTAATTTTATTATAATTTTCACATTAGGAACTAAATACAGTGGTAAAACAATGGAAACTTTTCCAAATATTTCATTAGTGGCGTAAAATCTGAAATAATTTTTTAAAAAATTTTAACATTTTTGTAGTATTTTATTTGTATACTTTTATTAACTTAATTTAACCAAAAACAAAGGACATAATTAATTAAATTCTAAAAATGATAAAACTAAACTAAAAGATTTATTTATTACGGCATTGACAAAACAATGGAAACTTAGGTATTATTTTAACAAATATGGTCTAAACTTTGCAATAACTCAATATTTTGTTGGGTATCCCTTATTTTTTATAACTGCTACACATCGACGATGCATTGAACCAATTAAAGAGTCAATGGTCTCCTTTGAAATATTTTGTCATTCCCTTATAACCGCCTCCAATAAATCTTCCTTCCTGGTGTAATTTTGGGTCCTTATTTTACGATCTACAATTTCCCATAGATTTTCTATGGCATTGAGATCTGGCAATTGGGCAGGCCACTTCAAAACACGTACCTTGTTGGATGGTAACCACTCGGTTACAACCCTAGAGGTGTGTTTCGGGTCGTTGTCGTGTTGGAATCTCCAAACTAGGGGCATATTTTCCTCAGCGTATGGATACATAACATCGTTTAATATGGTTCTGTATCATATACCTGTCATGGTATCTTTTATAATATGAATTGTGCCCATACCTTGACCTGAAAACATCCCCATACCATAATATTGCCACCGCCAAACTTTACAGTCTTATTTGTGTACTTTGGATCTAATCTTTTTCCCTTTGGTCGTCTTACAAATGTTCTCCCATCACTGCCTCTTAAATTGTATTTTGATTCGTCGGAAAAGAGGACATTATTCCATTTCTGTATCGACCAGTTTAAATGATTCCTGGTAAATTGTAGACAAGCAGAAAGGTTCTTTTTACAAATGAGTGGTTTTTTCACAGGACGATAGCAACCAAGACCAGCCTCATTTGCCCTGCGACTAACTGTTCGGGTACTTATTTCTAATTTTAGGCTATTAGCAACCTCTCGAGGAGTTATTTTTGGGAATTTCTTGAACTCTCTCGCTATTAAATTATCTTGTCTAGCAGTAGTCTTACGAGGTCTTCCACCTAAATGTTGAGTTTTTACAGAACCGGTCTCACGAAATTTCTTTATAATTTTTGAAACTGCTGATTTATTTATTGAATATTTGTCACAGATACTTTTTTGTTTTAAACCAGCTTTAAAATCGTTAATTATTTTATTGTTTAAGTCTTCACAAATCTCAACTTTACCCATTTTCGTTAACTTTGAAAAAAAGCAATTATGCGAAAAACTTAGAAAAAGAAATTTTGAAAAATTACCAGAATTTAAAAGTAAAATAAAATAACTGTAAACAGGATGCTTGCTTTTTACATCGTTCTTTTAAATATTATTTTCGTTTTACACTTCTTTCTTGCAGAAGTTTAAAAGTTTCCATTGTTTTTTTCAGAATATAATTAATTATGTTGTTTGTTTTTCAGTTAAATTATATAAATAAAACTATACAAGTAAAATACTAAAAAAAAAATTTATTTTAAAAAAATATTTTTAATTTTGGGCTACATATGGAATATTTGGAAAAGTTTCCATTGTTTTGTCAACCACTTTATATTACAATTCGTAAAGTGATTTTAATTTTAGTGGACTAGGTAATCGAAATTTCACATTATGAATTGTAATATAATCAGTTCCAAATGTGAAAATTATAATATAATTAATTCCTAATGCGAAACTAACTACTCTCTTGATTACTTAGAGGCAGTAAAGGAACAATTGACTCTACTTTCAATTACCTAGTCCCGGTAAATTAATAAATTGATTAAATTTGCTTAACAATAGACACATAGGAGGCAAATGAGCTGAAAATATATACATTCGAGTTAAACAAGTTCAAATAAAAAGGGGCCACATTAACACTTTCAAAACTGGGGGTTAATAATTCTCTTTTTGTCTTATTTTATTCTGTAAAGTTAATTAGCGTTTGCTACTATTAATTTTACATGCTACACATGAAATTTGAAATGTTTAAAAATTAAGATTTCATGATCTTCTTTCTAAATAAAACATCTTGCATTTGTTTCCCCCTTAACAAACTCTTTCCGAAAATATTTTATCTTTGAATACAATTTTAGACCTTAATTAGCCAAGCGGCATATACTGTAAATGCCTTTAAATGTGGCAACAATATTATAATAATTTTGTGGTTTATTTAAACTAAATTGAAGTACATATATGAAATGAATATGACAGCATGTGATGAGCAAGACAATGGCTTAAGAATTATTGTTTTATTTTATTTTTTTTTAGTAAATTAAGCGAAATTAGAAAAATGTGTAACATAAATTATTGTGGTTTTGGATACGCTTTGTTTTTGGAATTTTTAATTAAATGAGAGTTTAAGGTGTGTAAAAAGAGATTATACATGATTTCTGTATTCCCAAAGAACTAGACTAGATTTAAAGAGAATGTATGTAGAAAATATATTGAGCAATTAGAGTAACAGTTGGTTTTCAAAAGCTACAGGTGAATTGAAAATCTTCCCACAGATGCTGTAAGGTATAATAATTTAAAATTATTAGTGGTTTTCCAGTCACTTATTTTACATGCATGAAAGTCACATTTTGAAACCACCCAGAAAGACAAAAAAGTTATATAAAAGAGATGGTTTAAAATCGATCACGTTATCTGAAGATGCTTTTACTTTTTAAATGCAGTAAACATATACAGAAATATTCACGTTTCTAGGACACTAAATATCTACTCATAGTCTGTGCTTCCTTCACTTACTTCAGAAATATCCTTGTCGATCGAAAAAACGTGGCAATAAATTTGAATCTCTTAAGCTACTGGTCCGATTGCAAAATTATGTATAAAACAAGTAAGAAAGTATGGTCGGTCAAGCCCGACCATATAATGCCCTACACTAAGTGAAAGAGCAAAAACATATTTCTTTTAAAATTTCAATAATTTATATTTTTGGGTGATTTTCGGAAGTCGGCCTTATTTGGGGGCTATGACCAATTATGGACCGATCACCATGAAATTAGATCGTGTGATTTATATCTATATTAAAGTTAACTATGTTGAATTTTGTGTGTATACCAACATTTTTATGCGATTTATGCACGTTAAAGTGATTTTCGGAAGCGTGTTGGGTATACAAAATTGTATATGAGGGTATATGCTTTAAGAAACTAAAATTTGTACAACTTATGCATTTTACCTTTCCCATTGTCTCTGTAAGCAAACCTTTGACTCCGGAGGATCTCAACAAGAATATTCGGAATAGTTCAAGAAATGATGGCTGCAAATGTTAATTAAATCAAAATGTATATATGGATTCAGAGCCAAAAGAACTGCTCATATTTTTAGGTCAGGAACAAATCAAGCGAATATCGGCTACTCTGTGAAGTGAAGCGTATCCCAGAGAGAGCGTTTTGTATCGATCGTAACAAACTGTGGGCACGGTTTGGATTATAAAGCGGTTAAGGCAAAACTTCCCAACCACTTCATTCTAAATACTTTTAACAGGTATTATATAATGTGGCCGAGCGTTACCATGATGGAACATTACACTGGGCATTTTTTGGCCAATGCTCGCTTCAAGAGAATTAGTTGCATTCGGTGCAGGTTCGGTGTGATAACATGGTCAAATTTCAGCAGGTCATAATAGATAGGACCCCTTTGCACATACCAAATACAAAGGATTACCTTAGCGCCATGGGTATTTGGCTTTGGTGCCGATTTGGGTGGTTGGCCCGGCTTCACTTATGCTTCGGGTTATCGTAATGGATCCAATTTTTATCAAGAGTAATGATTCAGTGCAAAACTGATTTTCTATTATAGTGTTCAAGCATGATTTCGGATACGCAAAATCGTCTTTCAAGGTCTCTCGTCTTCAATTCGTATGGTACCTAATTTTTCTGCTTTTGGATGAATCCTGCTACTCGAAAACATTTTGAAATTGCTGCTTGTGTAGCTCCCAATGATTTTTCAAGCTTTTGTTAAGTTGGACATCAGTCTTCATGGAGTAATGCCTGCAATTCAAAGTCTTCAAAATTTTTTGGCAGGCCTGAGCGATCTTTGTCTTCCGAGTCAAAATCACCACCATCTCTCGCACGTTGAAACCGAAGATCGTGCAACTTGTCCCCGTTAGACTTTTTCTTGTTGGGATTCCTTAAGTCACAGGTCTATACATACAAGGTGGCGCAAAAGTAATCCTCCTATCAGAAAATGCTATAAATTTTGCGATTGGCCCTTAATGTCAGTTCTGTTTTGACACTTGTGTAGTAAACACATGCGAAATACACGTTAATAAACAATGTTACGCTACACTGCTCCAGAACGCGGAATATTGCTGACTATTTATTTGACCTTAATCAGAGGAAGATGATTTTTCATCAAAAATAATAATGATTGATGAGGCCCATTTCCATCTTAGTCCCTGCCCACACTGTGAAACATTTGCTGCAAAACATTTTTAAATTCTCTTTTGAAACTGCATTCGTGTCCACAGAGTGAAGTTTTTGCTTTTAATTTTTTGACATTTCTGTACAGTACGAATACGAACGAACAAATGTGGATGACATACTCAACAAAAACTTCATGTACATGAAACAAAGTTCCCTATTTCATTCCTCTTTCCCCTTTCATCAACAAACTCAAATGTTTTGCAGCAAATGTTTCACAGTGTGGACCGGGACTTAGCGGGTACATAAATAAGCTAAATTTATGCTTCTGGGGCATTGAAAATCCGCGTGTAACCCACGAAGAGCCATTACATCCGCTCAAAGTCACTGCATGGTGTGCTGTTTTCGCTGGAGGAGTCATCGGAACTTTTTTCTTCGAAGACGTCGCGGGCCAAACGGTTAATGTGAATGGTGAGCGCTACAGAGCAATGATCAACGAGTTCTTTTTGCCGCAACTTGATGAATTGGGATTGGAAAACATATGGTTCCAACAGGACGGTGCAACGGCACACACTGCAGGTGCCACAACCGATATGCTGAAGGATGCATTCCCCGGTCGCCTAATCTCCCGTTTTGGCGATTTGCACTGGCCAGCAAGATCGCCTGATTTGACCGCTCCAGACTTCTTTTTGAAGTCGCGGGTTTATGTCAACAAATCTCAGACTCTTGCAGCTCTTAAAGACAATATCCATCAAGAATGTGTGGACCTATCGCCGGAAGTTTTGGCCAAAGTGATGGAAAATGCCATAAAAAGGGCTCAAATGACAATCAACTGTGGCGGCGGCCATTTACATGACATCATATTTTTGAATTGATGTAAAAAAAAAGACCAGATAATAATAATCCACAAGAAGAATCAAAGTTTTTCATTTTTTTTAATTACAGCCAAAAAACATCGGAAATTTACTTTTGCGCCACCTTGTATAAGCCATAAACTACAAGTGCCCTCCTAGCCAATATAACCCATGCCATCGGCCAAATTCAGCCTGATGCGTCAAAGTCATGGAAAATTTTATACTTTAGCATCGATAGACCTTGAAAATTAATACAAAATTTCGATGATATTTCATTGTTTTGTTTTAATTTAAAGATAGGTTTCCCTTGATTCCCTTGTTTCCTTTTCCATATACCTGGATCCATTTTCAATATTGGAGCGATCGACGAAATTATAGCTTAAAATATTTAATCTTTTTTTTCGTTATTAAGCGATTTCTTGCTTTTTGTTCCCACATTTATAAAAAAATAAAACTTATTTTAAATAACTTTAGCACAATTTCCAAATTAAGATCTTTTACAAAATTAAGTGCAATTTTATTGTCCAAAACATCGACAAAACAAAATATGTAAGACTTTAAATCATCTCACCTTTTCTTCTAACACAACCCTAACTACACAAAAGGTCATAAATAAGTTTGGATCATTTTTGTTTAAAGAAAATTACCTTTTTTTGGCTGGAAACAAAAATTGATTAATTTATTAGTTTATAATGAGTAACTGCAAGTAAATGTTCAATAATAAAATTTTGTTGTAGCTTCTTTTTTTCTCATCTGCCAGCCAGCCAAACAGTCAGTCATAAATTACCCATAAACTTAAAGAAAAAAAATCACAAAATAATAACAATTCAAAAAAATTATGGAAAAAGTTTTATGCTGAAGAAATTTAAGAATGTAACTATAAGAAAGCTAAAAAAAGAAATGGTCATAAAAACATGTAATTTCCACAATTTCTTCCCTATAAACCTTTTCTGTGTTAGAGCTAAAGTTTTGGCTATATAAAAAAAGGTCATAAGTGTGAATATCTACAGAATATCTTTAAAACAAGAAGTGTGAAGTATAAGAGTTTTCCAATTTCCAAAAGGAACATAATCATATTAAACAAGATAAGTTTGCAGTTAAAGGAAAATAGTTAAAATAAAAACCAAGCAAATTTAAATCGTGCCAAATTTAAAGTATTACTAAAACAACAGCTACAAAAAAATTACACTTTTTAACTCATTACATTTTCTGTTTTTTTTTTTTGTTAGCAAATTCTAACTTTATTACAAAAAACTGCTTTTCGACAAGCAGACAATTTTTCTACTAGAACAGACAAATGCATCTAAACTACATAATCGGTGGGTGTAAACCCCTTTAACAACAGCATTAATATTACCACCTTCCATTTCCATACAAACTTTTTTTTAAATACGGTATTTCTTCATAAATAAGTTACCACCAAACACTCTAGTTAGAAAATGTCTGACAGTCAGCCAGCCAGCCAAGCAGCCATCCATGCAGCCCAACCATGCATTTATCCATGAAGCTGGAGATGATCGTGTCTAACTGTCTAACCTTTATTTTATTTCAAACATTTGTGGATGATGCTCATAAGAAAATTAGGTTTTTTTTCTGGTTTTGTGCAAAATAAAAAAAAAACTATTAAAATTTTTATTGCCACGAATTCTTTTACTGTTTGATATTGGCTGGGCAAAAAAAAAAGAATAAAATTAGAGAAAAAATGAAACAAATGAATCTTATAATTCCATAAACTAATGTTGCATAATAATCTTAGATATTTTGTGAGCTACAAAAAAGTAAAGCAAGAGTTGACATTGTTCGGAATTTGAAACAAAATAACTTTAATAAATTCCATGGAGACAACAAAATTGTAATGCCTAATGTAACCAACCCACAAAACACTAGAACTTCTCCAAAAAACAGATAGAAATTACCTCCCATTTGTTACCATTGCTACCAATATTTTACAACTCTTAGTAGCGCGCCTCCTTAGTCGTATTGCAAACCCCCTTTTATTACTGCCTTACATTTGTTCTTTGCTGTGATTTCAGTTGCTGCAGCATTCTTATTTCCATCTTCCACTTCATGCCACTTCACGTTCACAATTGTTGCACAATTCGCATTAACTAAAAAATTCTTAACATTGCCGGCTGTCTACAAGTGAGAAAATTAGTTTAAAAACTACGAAAAACTAGGTCTTTCATGATCTATAAACTCTAGCGTTTTTAATCTTTGGCAATAAAAAAGGTTTTTCTTACCAGCCACCACACCACCACCAGAAACAGTTATTGGCCATAAAATATTTCATATTTTTTTTGTAGAACAAAACTAGTGCAGTAGTAAATTGCGGGGAAAAATTAAAGAATAATTTGTTATGAAATAAAAAATTTTTATTTAAATGAAGCATTGCATACTTGATGTATTCTTTCTTAATAAAGATTTATTCAAAATTGTTGAAATAAAGTGTTAAAGGGAGACTGGATAAAATATGCCAAAATATTTCGGATATCACATTGGTTCCTCTAAATAAAGTCAACTCAAAAATTTTAAATTTTCACTTTTTGCAAGAAATCGATCCCATTGTAAAAATCTTACATCATTTTCTCTACTCTTTCACCATAAAATATCCGTCTTCAACTTTCATTGTAATGTATTGAAAAAAAACAGTTTTTAACCTCTACTGAAAAATTTAAATTTTGAGTGGATTTTCTTTAGAGGAACCAGTACGATATCTCTATGTTATATAGTTTGTTTGTATTGTATGTTTAGGTCAAAATTTGTAACTGAATTTTGAACCACATTCTCGAGTAGGCTGAAATATGGCACTAATATACCGGATAACAACGCAATTTTATGTTGCAAAATTCGAAAATTCGAAGTTATGTTCGAAAAAATTTTAAAACTGTTTTAATAATCACTAGATCATGCTTAAACCTAATGACAATACAATATTATGTTCGGAAATTCGAATTTATATTCGAAAATCCGAATTTATGTTCGAGAAGTTCTAAAAGCTGCTAAAACAATCTCTAAATTATGAATATTTTTTTAGTTTTATTTGAGGCTAATTTCTTACATTTTCTAATTTCGAACTCTTTTTAAAAACTACTTAAAATTATTTTCAATGTAGTATCAGAATATAAACGTTTAAAAAAAATTTCGAAAATTGTAATTTAACTTCGAAATATTCAATGAGCTCTAAAAGGAAGGAAATAAAATGGGTGTATGACTTAAAAATTTAGCTTTTATTTTGAAACATTTGACAAGGTGGGTAAAATTAATCACCCTATTGGAAAACTTTTGGAAAAGGCATCAAATATCAATTTGGTTTTGACATTTGTGAAGTAAACAAACGATTAATACAAATCGACAAGCCATGAATCGGTTTACTCCGCAAGAACGCTGAAAAATTGTTTCCATTTGTTTGTGAAACAATTCGTCGGTTATGTTGGCGCAGCGTGAATTTTATTGCAGATTTCCAAGGCGACTCACCTTGAAGAGACCGGGACAACACAATATCTTTCCAAGGCTGGCCAGCCCCGGAGCAACCGTTGTGCTAAGAATATCGCTACTGTTACCCAAGATGTCGAAGCGGAGCCTGGAAAATCGACCAGACGACGTGCTACGCAATTGTGCATTAACCTGCCGTCCCTACGCAGAATGTTGGTGACAGATTTGAAGATGTTGCCTTAAAGAGTGCAGACAGTTTATCAAAGGTTAGGTGTTGTCCGCCATCCTGAATCTCAATGAAGAAGTGGACGATTTTTCATCGAAATTTATAATGTTACATGAATAAATAAAATATTTCTTACTGAGGCACCGACAATCCATGTATCACCCACGAAGACCCATTACACCCACTCCAAATTACTGTGTGGTGTGCTGTTTAGAGTAACTTCGGGTAATGTGGACTACCGTTTTGATTTTTCTAAATTTTGGCCACAATATATATGGATATTAAAAGAGTTGTGAAGCAATAAATTAGCTAATGTATTCTCTAATGGTTTTTGCAGTTGAAAATTTTTTCCGTTAAAGGATAAAAAATTTATGTGAAAATATTGTAAGGAACCCAAAAATCAGCATTAAAAAAATTGGAGGGTAATATGGACCACTATATGAGGGTAATGTGGACTAGTATTTAATACATAAAATTCATGAACCAGCTAATCATGAATGATTAAAAAATTTAATTTCAATATATTTTTATTAATACAAACTAAAAAGTCGCGTTCTTGGCTTAGATAGATTGCTTACAAAGTACATAGTTATTGTAGGGTAATATGGACCAGTAGTACATAATCAAGTAATTTAAGTGGTCCACATTACACGAACTTGAGTTGCAGTGGTAAAAAGTTACTTTTACGTAATAATCTAAATGTGCTTAAATTCTTACCAAATATATGCAAAACTACGTGTGCACTTTAACTATATAAAACAACCAAACATTAAATTCTACCAAGTAACTGTACCAAATTTTGTTTCTTACTTGAGCCGAAAAAATGTTGAGCAGGCGCATTAATTTCAATACAAGAATAAAAAGTCAACATATCAATAACTCATGAAAGCAAATGTGCAATTGTCGTTTCAAACAAATTGTAAAATGTACGACAAATCAGTTTTATCATACCTTCAATAGTTTCTGAAAAAAGACACTGGTCCACATTAGACGCATAGTCCACAATACCCGAAGTTACTCTACGCTGGAAGAATATATGGCAATAACAGGATGCGCGCTACAGAGCCACGATTACCGAATTATTTCTTCCTCAATTGGATGATTTGGGACTGGAGAACATGTGGAGAACCAACAGGACAGTGCAACAACACACACTGCTCAAACCACAACCGATATTCTGAAGAAAGCATTTCCGAGTCGCTTAGTATCTCGTTAGGATCTCTTTTTATGAGGTTTTTTGAAGTCGCGTGTTTATGTCAACAAGCCTCAGACTCTTGAAGACCTTAAGGAGAATATTTTCCAGGATTGCGAGAACCTGTCACCCACAGTTCTGGCTAATATCGGATACTCTGTGGCAAAGTCAAGCGTATCCCTGAAAGAGAGTTCTGATGCGATCGAGAGAGACGGAAGAGAAAGTGTCTGGACTATAAAGAGGGTGAGGCAAAACTCCCCAACCACTTCATTCTTAATAGTTTTTTACATTACTGAAACAAAAGGCCGAGCATTGTCATAATCAAATATTACGGTTTAATTTCTGTCGGCGTTTTTCGGTCAATACTCGATTCAATCGAATCAGTTGCATTCGCACCAAATATAGAGAATTACCTTAACGTCATGGATATTTGGTTTTTCTAGGCTTCACATACTATCTCTTACACTTCGGGTTATTGCAGTGAATCGATTTATCATCGCATGTAATGATTTGGTGCAAAAATTATTTTCTTTTTTGGCGTCCAAGCATCATTTCGGACATGTAAACTCGTCTTCAAGGTCTCTTGTCTTCAATTCGCTGATACCAAATTTCCTATTTTTTTGATGAATCCTGCTGCTCCAAAACGTTTTGAAGTTTCTGCTGGAGTAGCTCGCAATGATTTTGCAAGCTCCTTGTTGAGTTTTACATCAATATTCATGTAGTATTGCCTCCAATTCTTGGTCTTCTTCTTTTGATCAGCACTATTGAAATTGACATGGTTTTTTATGGTTTTAGAGGTTTGAGGTCATTTAAACCCCAAGTGCTATTAAGGAGTAATTTAAATTTTTGTGTTGTTGTTATAAATACTATATTTTTCTTAAGTTTCATCAAAATCGGCCTAAAAATATATAACATTTCGCTATCTTTCCATTAGAAATTCAAAATATTGAAAAATTTTACATTTGACCTTCACACTTTAAATGATAACGTTTTCCGATTTTAGTAAAACTTTCAGACTAAATTTTGAATTATCTGTACTATAATATTCTGATTAGATTTTACTTAAAGTTCATAACAGTAAGAAAATTGGGCTCATTCTCCAAAATATGGTAAAAAATTTGTTTTTCTAGAAAATCGCAGATACGGAAAAACTATATGTCATATGTATTGTCATATTTTTCATATTTTTATTCCCTATTACATTTTCAATAAATCCCAATGTGGTGATCAACAAATTCTGTTATTTGTTTAACGAAATTTTTAAAAATTTTAAAATTAAAAATTAAAATTTGTTGGTCATACCCACTGGCGTAGATAGGGGAGGGCTGGGGTGTGCAAAACCCCCCCAGACTTGCATCTGCCCACCCCAGATTTGTTTCTTTATTTTAATTGCCGCTTTATTTTTACATTTTTGTAACTGTATTGATATTTTTCAATAGCCGATTTAATATTCCTTAATAGATTTCTTTAAATGTTTACTTTGCATAGAGTGTGAAATTTTAACAATAAATAACAAAGCTGAAGAGAAAAGTGTGACTTTTACAGACTGGAGGTAATACTGAAACATCAAAAAGCTGTTTGGAACAAGCAAACTACAATGATTTAGGATTACCAGAAACTGGACCGCAGTAACCAAAAGTAGCTTTTAAAAAAGTGTTTATTTTTTCTTTTTGCCCACCCCAGAATAATAATCAAGCTACGCTAATGGTCATACCTGAGGTTAACGATATTCTACGAAGCCAAAAAATCATATTAAAGTAACTATAGACATATGTTAAGTAAACATTAGCTATTATTTTAATATTTCTCAAAAATATGTTAATTTTGTTCCTACATTTCTTGTTCTAGTGGCCTGAGACACATTAATAACCTGGGGAATTTTTAATAACTTTAAATTTTTTTAACCAATTTTAGTCGTTTATATCTCATTGGAACGAAAATTACGTACACATATTTATTCTTTTAAAGTAAATTGCTAACGTGATTTTTCAATGGAATATTTTTTACAAAAACTGACAAAATTTTAATTTTTTACCCTGTAAATGCACCTCAAAACTTTGAGCGACGAGAGTCATGGGTTAACGTCGTTTAATCGAGCTCAAATTTCGGCTATCTCAATATATTGAAAGGGACATTTTTGCCCCCCTATATGAAATCTGGTTACCCTAATAAATATATCCTTTGCATTTAGTATTAACAAATTTTACGAATTATTTATTTGATACAAATTTTTGACAAAACTCAGATTATGGAGGAAAGAATTCTAGCAAAATTCTAGAACAGATGTCTTATATATGGAGGTAAATAATAGATAAGTAGGTTTTCTGAGGCTTTATTAAAATCGATTTTAATTAACGCTTAAAGGAACTACCTTTATTCGCCTTTCATATCTCTATTTATCTAGAATATACTTACATACATCTAGCCTTTGAAGGCTCACAATTGAAATTTGTAGAAAAAAAGGAAAGTAAGGGCTATAAAATCATTACTATTTGTTCTCAATCTCTAGATAAACTCAAACTGAAATGTGTTTTTTTTTTAAAAAAAACTCTTTTCACATTTTCTTTTTTACAGTTTAACAAAGAAAGGCTTAACACACATTTTCAGTTACTCAACTCATTGTTATTGAAAAAGAAATTCCCAAAAAAAATATATGATCATATTTAAGCGATAACAACTTGTCACAAATTTTGACAAGTTGTTATAATCGTTCTTTTGATAAATTACTCATACAATAGAAAAGTAACAGAAAAATGAAAATAATAAAATATATTTCTTCAATGATGGATAATGGACAGCAAAACAATGATAAGTAGAAAAATATATATGATATGTATTCTAAAAGAAAATTACATAAAATTCTAGGAATTCCAAAAAAAAGAGAAATTAAGTAATTATTAGATAGAATTTACATTAAAAATGAAACAGATAAACATCAATTTGTTTAAAAGGGGAGGGCGTAAACACAGAGAGAGAGAAGTGATAAAAAACCACATGCCACAACAGGATCAAGAGAGCGTAACCATAAATGTAATAAACAATAGTTCTTAATTAATATTTGAAACAAAGAAATCAACAATTTTAGACAATTTTGACAAGGATTTTCTATACATATTTTTGTCACATGTCTGTCAAAATTTAGTCATACATTTCTAACAGAACTTGACAGGTGACTTCAGAGATAAAAGTGATAATTTGTCATAATAGAGAGAGGTTTTACCATTATATATTTTTCGCTTATCAGCTCTGAAATTTATAAAGTAATTTAAATAGTAAATTAATATTTAAGCAGGTGATTTAAATTTTCACACGTCTAGCCATTCTCTTTCCTCTATTTAAATAACACATTTCTTTTGGTTTTTCTATTTAGTCACACTTGCTGATAATTCTCAGAATTTGTTGAGTTTCATTACAATTGTTATGTTTATTTCCTTAGAACTTGTCTCTTACATAATACAATTCCACTTGTCATTACCTATTGAGCCCCTATAGGGGTTATTTTCTAATTGTATTTTTCCAAGACCTCAAGTACGTGTTGTTATTCAACTTATTTCTTATTTAACTTATCCTTTAAGTACATAATTTTATTATGTAACATGTAAATATTGATCAAGGTTAATGTTAACAATAACTGACAGTTACATGTAACATACAAGTAATGAAATACACGAATGTTGACAAAACCATAAGTTAATGGTTTATTATATAAATATCTATAAGGAAAGTTAAGATGTTTGAATGATTTATTAATATGCAAGACTTGTAGCAAACTACGGAATGTTATAAAAGTTAAAGAAATTAAGCAGAATTTTAACTGGAGCCAGAAATACCTGAAAGGTTTACAGGCATGTGACAAGTAATTTGTAAAGTAATAAGAACTTTTTCCAAACATGTCCAAGTTTTCCAGGAATAGAAGGTCGTTTGGAGAAAAAGTACGGGTTATTGCTAATGTATGTTAAGCATATTTTCTGGAAAATGTTTTTGAAGTGTTCCTAAGTTACTTTTGTGTTCAAGAATGTTACAAAGGCTGTATTGGAAACATAATAGAAAAATATCTTTTATAACATGAGACATAGAAAACAAGTAAGAAAGTTAATCGGTCAATACCGACCACAAAAAATTTAATTTTCAATAGAAAATTTAATTTTCTATTGAAAATTTTCAATTTTCTAGTGAAATTTTCAATTTTCTAGTGAAAACTTTAAATTTTCTAGTCAAAACTTTAAATTTTCTAGTAAAAACTTTCGATTTTCTAGAAAAATTTTTTAGTGAAAATTCAATTTTCTAGTGAATATTAAATTTTCTAGTGAAAATTCAACTTTCTAGTGAAAACTTTAAATTTTCTAGTGAAAACTTTAAATTTTCTAGTGAAAACTTTAAATTTTCTAGTGAAAACTTTAAATTTTCTAGTGAAAACTTTAAATTTTCTAGTGAAAACTTTAAATTTTCTAGTAAAAACTTTAAATTTTCTAGTGAAAATTCAATTTTCTAGTGAAAATTCAATTTTCTAGTGAAAATTCAATTTTCTAGTGAAAACTTTCAATTTTCTAGAGAAAACTTTCAATTTTCTAGTGAAAACTTTAAATTTTCTAGTAAAAATTCAATTTTCTAGTGAAAACTTTAAATTTTCTAGTGAAAATTCAATTTTCTAGTGAAAACTTTAAATTTTCTAGTGAAAATTCAATTTTCTAGTGAAAATTCAATTTTCTAGTGAAAATTCAATTTTCTAGTGAAAATTCAATTTTCTAGTGAAAATTCAATTTTCTAGTGAAAATTCAATTTTCTAGTGAAAATTCAATTTTCTAGTGAAAATTCAATTTTCTAGTGAAAATTCAATTTTCTAGTGAAAATTCAATTTTCTAGTGAAAATTCAATTTTCTAGTGAAAATTCAATTTTCTAGTGAAAATTCAATTTTCTAGTGAAAATTCAATTTTCTAGTGAAAATTCAATTTTCTAGTGAAAATTCAATTTTCTAGTGAAAATTCAATTTTCTAGTGAAAATTCAATTTTCTAGTGAAAATTCAATTTTCTAGTGAAAATTCAATTTTCTAGTGAAAATTCAATTTTCTAGTGAAAATTCAATTTTCTAGTGAAAATTCAATTTTCTAGTGAAAATTCAATTTTCTAGTGAAAATTCAATTTTCTAGTGAAAATTCAATTTTCTAGTGAAAATTCAATTTTCTAGTGAAAACTTTAAATTTTCTAGTGAAAACTTTAAATTTTCTAGTGAAAACTTTAAATTTTCTAGTGAAAACTTTAAATTTTCTAGTGAAAACTTTAAATTTTCTAGTGAAAACTTTCAATTTTCTAGTGAAAACTTTCAATTTTCTAGTGAAAACTTTCAATTTTCTAGTGAAAACTTTCAATTTTCTAGTGAAAACTTTCAATTTTCTAGTGAAAACTTTCAATTTTCTAGTGAAAACTTTCAATTTTCTAGTGAAAATTCAATTTTCTAGTGAAAATTCAATTTTCTAGTGAAAATTCAATTTTCTAGTGAAAATTCAATTTTCTAGTGAAAATTCAATTTTCTAGTGAAAATTCAATTTTCTAGTGAAAATTCAATTTTCTAGTGAAAATTCAATTTTCTAGTGAAAATTCAATTTTCTAGTGAAAATTCAATTTTCTAGTGAAAATTCAATTTTCTAGTGAAAATTCAATTTTCTAGTGAAAATTCAATTTTCTAGTGAAAATTCAATTTTCTAGTGAAAATTCAATTTTCTAGTGAAAATTCAATTTTCTAGTGAAAATTCAATTTTCTAGTGAAAATTCAATTTTCTAGTGAAAATTCAATTTTCTAGTGAAAATTCAATTTTCTAGTGAAAACTTTCAATTTTCTAGTGAAAATTCAATTTTCTAGTGAAAACTTTCAATTTTCTAGTGAAAACTTTCAATTTTCTAGTGAAAATTCAATTTTCTAGTGAAAATTCAATTTTCTAGTGAAAACTTTCAATTTTCTAGTGAAAACTTTCAATTTTCTAGTGAAAACTTTCAATTTTCTAGTGAAAACTTTCAATTTTCTAGTGAAAACTTTCAATTTTCTAGTGAAAACTTTCAATTTTCTAGTGAAAACTTTCAATTTTCTAGTGAAAACTTTCAATTTTCTAGTGAAAACTTTCAATTTTCTAGTGAAAACTTTCAATTTTCTAGTGAAAACTTTCAATTTTCTAGTGAAAACTTTCAATTTTCTAGTGAAAACTTTCAATTTTCTAGTGAAAACTTTCAATTTTCTAGTGAAAACTTTCAATTTTCTAGTGAAAACTTTCAATTTTCTAGTGAAAACTTTCAATTTTCTAGTGAAAACTTTCAATTTTCTAGTGAGAACTTTAAATTTTCTAGTGAAAACTTTAAATTTTCTAGTGAAAATTCAATTTTCTAGTGAAAACTTTCAATTTTCTAGTGAAAACTTTCAATTTTCTAGTGAAAACTTTCAATTTTCTAGTGAAAACTTTCAATTTTCTAGTGAAAACTTTCAATTTTCTAGTGAAAACTTTAAATTTTCTAGTGAAAACTTTAAATTTTCTAGTGAAAACTTTCAATTTTCTAGTGAAAACTTTCAATTTTCTAGTGAAAACTTTCAATTTTCTAGTGAAAACTTTCAATTTTCTAGTTAAAACTTTCAATTTTCTAGTGAAAACTTTCAATTTTCTAGTGAAAACTTTCAATTTTCTAGTGAAAACTTTCAATTTTCTAGTGAAAACTTTCAATTTTCTAGTGAAAACTTTCAATTTTCTAGTGAAAACTTTAAATTTTCTAGTGAAAACTTTCAATTTTCTAGTGAAAACTTTAAATTTTCTAGTGAAAACTTTCAATTTTCTAGTGAAAACTTTCAATTTTCTAGTGAAAATTCAATTTTCTAGTGAAAATTCAATTTTCTAGTGAAAATTCAATTTTCTAGTGAAAATTCAATTTTCTAGTGAAAATTCAATTTTCTAGTGAAAATTCAATTTTCTAGTGAAAATTCAATTTTCTAGTGAAAATTCAATTTTCTAGTGAAAATTCAATTTTCTAGTGAAAATTCAATTTTCTAGTGAAAATTCAATTTTCTAGTGAAAATTCAATTTTCTAGTGAAAATTCAATTTTCTAGTGAAAATTCAATTTTCTAGTGAAAATTCAATTTTCTAGTGAAAATTCAATTTTCTAGTGAAAATTCAATTTTCTAGTGAAAATTCAATTTTCTAGTGAAAATTCAATTTTCTAGTGAAAATTCAATTTTCTAGTGAAAATTCAATTTTCTAGTGAAAATTCAATTTTCTAGTGAAAATTCAATTTTCTAGTGAAAATTCAATTTTCTAGTGAAAATTCAATTTTCTAGTGAAAATTTGATTTTCTAGTGAAAATTTGATTTTCTAGTGAAAATTTGATTTTCTAGTGAAAATTCAATGTTCTAGTGAAAATTCAATTTCCTAGTGAAAATTCAATTTCCTAGTGAAAATTCAATTTCCCAGTGAAAATTTGATTTTCTAGTGAAAATTCAATTTTCCAGTGAAAATTCAATTTTCCAGTGAAAATTCAATTTTCCAGTGAAAATTCAATTTTCTAGTGAAAATTCAATTTTCCAGTGAAAATTCAATTTTCCAGTGAAAATTCAATTTCCCAGTGAAAATTTGATTTCCCAGTGAAAATTTGATTTTCTAGTGAAAATTTGATTTTCTAGTAAAAATTCAATTTTCTAGTGAAATTTTGTTTTTCCAGTGAAAATTTGATTTTCCAGTAAATTTTTTTTTTCTTTGAAAAATTTGTTTTTGTAAAAAATTGCTCCTCATTACTGTGTTTACGAAGCAGTTGAATTTTTAGTTTGCAAAGTTTATTTAAGCTAACTTTTAAGGGTACATGGAAAAATGAGAAGCGCATAGTAAGCTCTGTTTATTATAATTAAAGTTAATAGGAAATTGTTCAAGAGGTGCTATTTGCATGCATTATTTTAAAGTATAATAATTATGTATATACTACATGTTATATATCGTTGGAAAGGTAATGAAGTCTAGTTTTCGAAATTGCTAAACATTTTTGAGTTACTTAATTATTTGGAGGTAAAAATTGGTGAAAACAAAAAAAAAATAAAACTTTTGTTTATGCAAGCTTAATTAATATAGTTGTAATACTGTTATTCAATATGTAAAATCTTCAGTACTTTAAGAAATAATTCAGCTGATTGAGATTATATTTACATATATCTATATTTAGTATTTGTAAATGGTGTTTTATATTGATTTATAATAGTTTAAACAAATTTTTGAATTTACATTTTTGCATTTCTTTTAAAACTATTATTTGTTATAAATACGAAATACGTGTCAAATATTATGATTATTTTATGATTTTGTTTATAATTAATTTTCTATACAAAACTCCTAAATACCAAAACACTGGCTAACTAATGAATTCCATGAATGATGTTTGTTTTCTTTGTGTGGTTAAGGAAAAACTGGTAAATGATAATCACTGCAATAAGTTTGATATTACCCAACCAAGACTATTTTGTAACAACATGATTTACCACCCATAGAGTTAAGTTTTTTTTTTTAGAATCTAAAAAAAATTACACACACATAATATCTACTAAAGACAGACCAAAGGAGAGACAGTCAGACATACCAATAAACAAACATATGCTTAAATAACTAAACATCTAAACAAGATATTAACGTGTTACGCATAATAATTGCAAAACACACACAACTAGCTAAAAGATGAGGGAAAGAAACTGGTAAGACTATGCGCTGCTCTTACCAAAAAAAAAAATACCAGCAGAACACAACTTAAATTAAGCAACTAACTGAAGAGGCCAAGTATCAATCTCTTAACTCAAAACAAATAACTAGGACATCTTTTACACGTTCTTATCTTAACAATAACCGAAAACGAACAGAAATAAAAGCAAAGATACATGTTAATGTTTATTAGATCTTTTGAAAGATGTAGAACGTTACTTTTACATAGTACATACATATGTAAGGCTAAATACAAACATACTTAGATAGATAGATGTTTTTATAGGTATGCCCAGTATAAGTGTGAGTCTTGGTAAAATAATTCTTAAGAAAATTGAAATGTTGTAAAACGTGTGGAGACTGCTTATGGTCTTCTTCAGCCTTTCTACTAGTGTATGTAGTTGCTTGTTTTACACAGAATTTTATTTTTTGGGTTTTGTTACCACAAGACAGGTCAATTCATATCTTAGTTTTCATATTTTTCAGTCATCTTTTTCTTATTATTTGGGGGAAAAAATGGAAAAACTTGTCTTTACATTTTTGTAAAGATCAGACCATAAATTTTATTTTATTTATTTTGATATTGTTTTGAAAACCGTCAACTGAACACCATATTCATTGATAACTGTGTGTATGTTAGACTGTTAATACATTTACTTTGCCACCTTTTTGTTGCATGATATTGTTGTTTTTTTTTTTTTTAATGTTGTCTTGTTTAATGATAACACTCCATTCAGGAAATATTCTTCTAGAGAAACACCATTAAGTACGTGACTTTTATTCAATACTTTAAGGAAACTAAATCATTCATATTGTACGAAAGTATAGTAGTTACTAAATAAAATAGTTAGTATATGTGTATAAATATAGGTTTGAAACGAATTGTTGATACTCTATTTGTAAGAATTCATCTGCTTCAGCGTTTCGGCCAAAGTAAAATAAACTTAAACTGTTGTAATCGATAATTTTCAACTTTTTTGATCGCTAGAACATCTGCCTGAAAATCACCACACTGATCAAAGAGATTTCATGATGGACTTATTTGACATACTCGTCAAAGGAGAGGAAATATTACTTCTAAAGTATTGACTGACAGCGTTCCCAAATGACTAAATGGTATTCCTGCTTCGACTTTCCGAGATTTTTAGGCAGTTGTTCTGGTGATAGACTAGACTACAGACGAGAGACTATAGACAAGCGACTATAAACGAGAGACTATAGACGAGAGTCTATAGATGAGAGATAATAGACGAGAGAATTTAAACAAGAGACTATAGACGAGAGACGAGAGTCTATAGCCGATAGACTATAGATAAGAATCTATAGACTATAAACAGATCGTATACGAAATATTCTATACAAGAGATTATAGATGAGAGACTGTAGACGAGAGACTATAGACGAGATACGAGAAATTATAGATGAGAGACTGTCGACGAGAGAATATAAATGAGAGACTGTTGACGAGAGACTATAGGAGGGAGACTATAGATGAGAGACTACAGACGGGAGACTCTAGACGAGCGACTATAGATGAGAGGCTATAGACGAGTGAATATTGCCGATAGACTATAGACAAGAGTCTATAGACTATAAACAGATTATATACGAAAGATTGTAGACGAGAGATTATAGATGTGAGACTGTAGACGAGAGATTATAGACGACAGATAATAGATAAGAGACTGTCGACGAGATTATAGATGAGAGACAGTCAAGGAGAGAATATAAACAAGAGACTATATTCGAGATACTGTAGACGACAGACTATAAACAAGAGACTATATACGATATACTGTAGACGAGAGACTATAGGAGAGGGACTATAGATGAAGACTATAGACGGGAGACTCTAGACGAGAGTCCATAGACGAGATACTATAGACGAGAGACTGTAAACAAGAGACTATATACGAGAGATTATAGATGACAGATTATAGAATAGAGACTATAGACGAGAGTCTATAGACGAGAGACTATAGACGAGAGACTATAGACGAGAGACTATAGACGAGAGACTATAGACTATAGACGAGAGACTATAGACGAAAGACTATAGACGAGAGACTATAGACGAGAGACTATAGACGAGAGACTATAGACGAGAGACTATAGATGAGAGACTATAGACGAGAGACTATAGACGAGAGATTATAGTCGAGAGACTATAGACGAGAGATTATAGACGAGGGACTATAGACGAGAGACTATAGACGAGAGACTACAGATGAGAGACTATAGACGAGAGACTATAGACGAGAGATTATAGTCGAGAGACTATAGACGAGAGATTATAGACGAGGGACTATAGACGAGAGACTATAGACGAGAGATTATAGATGAGAGACTATAGACGAGAGACTACAGACGAGAGACTATAGACGAAAGACTATAGACGAGAGACTATAGACGAGAGACTATAGACGAGAGACTATAGACGAGAGACTATAGACGAGAGACTATAGATGAGAGACTATAGACGAGAGACTATAGACGAGAGATTATAGTCGAGAGACTATAGACGAGAGATTATAGACGAGGGACTATAGACGAGAGACTATAGACGAGAGATTATAGATGAGAGACTATAGACGAGAGACTATAGATGATAGACTATAGACGAGAGACTATAGATGAGAGACTATAGATGAGATACTATAGACGAGAGACTACAGACGAGAGACGGGAGACTATAAACGAGAGACTATAGACGAGAGACGGGAGACTATAGACGAGAGACTATAGACGAGAGACTATAGATGAGAGACTATAGACGAGAGACTATAGATGAGAGACTATAGATGAGAGACTATAGACGAGATACTATAGACGAGAGACTATAGACGAGAGACGGGAGACTATAGACGAGAGACTATAGACGAGAGACTATAGACGAGAGACTATAGACGAGAGACTATAGACGAGTGACTATAGACGAGAGATTATAGACGAGATATTATAGACGAGAGACTATAGACGAGAGACCATAGACGAGAGACTATAGACGAGAGACTATAGCCGAGAGACTATAGACTATAGACGAGAGACTATAGACGAGAGACTATAGATAAGAGTCCATAGATTATAGATAGATTATAGACGAGAGATTATAGATGATATACTGTAGACGAGAGACTATAGACGAGAAACTATGGACGAGATACTATAAACGAGAGACTATAAGCCGGCGACTGTAGTCGTTAAACTATAGACAAGAGACAATGAACGAGAAACTATAGACGAGATATTGTAAACGGAAGACTACAGATAAGATACTGTAGACGAGAGACTATAGAGGATATACCATAGACAAGAATCTATCGACTATAGATAGATTATATACCATAGTTTGTAGATGAGATATTATAGACAAGAGATTGTAAACAAGAGACCATAGACGAGATACTGTAGACAAGAATCTATAGATTATAGACAAGATACTGTAGGCGAGAGATTGTATACGATAGACTATAGACGAGAGACTATGACGAGAGACTATAGACGAAAAACTATAGAGAAGAGTCTATAAACGAGATACTGTAGTCTATAAACGAGAAACTATTGACGAGATACTGTAAACGTGAAACTATAGACGAGGTACTTTAGACGAATGAACTAAGATGAAAAATTATAGACGAGAAAATATTAGCAACTGTAGACGGGAGGCTATAGAAGAGAAACTATAGACTATAGAGAGATTATAGAGGAGAGATTGTAGACGAGAGTTTATAGACGAAAGTCTATATGTCTGAGAATATAAACTATTTTGGAATCTCCCTTCCTTTCATCTCTTAATTATTGGACTGAGGTGTTTACCAAAAGCACCTTTTTGAACCAGAAGTACAGTGAAATACACATTTATTTTATGGTGAAAGAAGTTGAAAAACTGGACATTTTTTGATAAATTCCATCGCATTTGGAATTTGTTGGATAGCCAGGAAGCTTATCGAATTTTGTTACATCATTTAGATGACTTTGGGGTTTATCGTTTTGATCCTGTTGTCGATAACTGAACACTATCTCATGGGGCTGACTCCAGATGGGCTGTGCCGTGAAATGCTTCAAACATTTCTTATGTGTCTATCTCACGTTGGCTTGGAAACAAATCTTCATAGGATCAATTGTTTTCGATTAGCTTTACTAAGAGCTTTAACTGGCATTAAGTTGGGGATTCTATGTGTTGGATTTGGCTTAACATATATCTTACAATTTAATAAACTACTTCCTGTTACTCTATTACCTACTATAGCGTACCTTTACTATTACCAAGAACATTTTTACTACCCATGGTGAAAAAGGCTTTTTATTTATTTATCTACTACTTTTGTCTTTTTTTTCTATTTTCAGAAAAAAAATATTATTACTCAATCTTGTTTGCTGTTGTTTTCCCAATCTTGGCCTAAAAGTTTTGGTCAAACGAGAATGTTGTTGCTGGTGTTTTTAATGCGCTGCTGTACAACTGCTTGGTCTTGTTTATGTGTTTCCTGTTGTAGCGGGTGTTACTAAACTGATATTTGGCTTTAAACCAAAAAACAAAGCCATTATAAAGAAGGTTTGTTAATGGCTACTACAATCACGCTCCTTCTGGTTAATAAAATCACAAGAGGATTTCGTTTAAATTGTAAGTGTGTGAGAGGAAAAAAAAAAGAGTGTGTAAGATGAAGATGCTATCAAATCTTCATCATGATCATCATTGATGAGGATGTGCTTCTTGTGTAGTTTTTATTTTAATTTTAATCTTTTATATCAATCGAGTTGTTCCTGTTTCAGTTGGCTGCTGCTGCTCTTTTACTTATTTATGACTTTATCTTTTGCTTGGCTTTTTTGACTGGCTGTCTGTCTTTCTTAGCATTTAAATTTTCTTGGGAATTTAAGAGTTTAAGCGTGTGATGCGTCTGTCAGTGATAAATAACTATTTATTTTTTTATTTTTTCTTTGTATGTTGTTGGCAACTGAACATGATTTGTTTTGTGTGTATATATGTCTCCGTGTTTAATTTTATTACCTTTGTTTTGATATCACGTGCAATTCGTGGTAATTATTTCATTTAGAATTAGATTTCTTGGCCAAATATGTGACTTGATTTTGGAATATGTTTAATTATGTACTTTTTGTGTTATTTGGAATTTTTTAATAAGAAATTTCTCATGAGTTAAACAGAAATGCAATGACTTGATTTTTGTTTTAAATGAAGGAAATAAATTGTTTAGTAAGATTTTGTTTCAAAGAAATAAGAGAAATTATTAAGGTATTACAAGTGTATTTAGAGATGATTCATAGAAGAGCACAGGAAAGTTATTTTATTTTATAGCTCCAAAACTAGAATGCTTAATGAATATATAATTTATCACTCTAGGATAATTTCTGGGATAGTAGGGACACTAGGATGTTTGAATATTTTTATTATTAAGAAAGTACCTTTCTTAAGCTTAAACTGAAAAAACTCAGTTTGTCACATAGTTTCAATAGAATTGTAATCTATTGTCTATTGGCTTTTTAACATGATATAAAAGAAATAAGCAAATATATTTTGTTAGAATATTCAAGTTTAAAGAAATTTCCCCACCATAATATAGTTTTCAAAATTTAATTAGTAACAAAAGTCAATTGTAATGCAATACTTTCGTTTGATACTACCATGACAACTTCGTTATAAAGCTAAAAATTTAATTAAGTACAAAGTCCGAACATCAGAAAAAAAAAACCGATACCATGAATAGCATTTGTCAACGGATAGTATTGGCAAAATATGAAAATCTCATTTTATTTTTCCCTTCTCTATAGTTTTTACACATTTTTTTGAAATCAACAATATTTTACTAAAACAATATCCAATAAAATGAATGTGATCAAAGTTATTTCGGCCAATTTTATATTCACCAACTCTTAGATACTACACAGAAGTGCATTTTTATAGCTCCTCAATCATCTGTTTAAATAATGAACGACTGTCTAGTGCAGCTTTCATTCTCAAGAACGAGAACTCAAAGTCCTGTCAGTTGTGGAGACGATCCCAGCTAGTCTGTTACATCTCCATTTGCAAACATCTTTGAAGATTTTTAATGATTGATAATAGGTCATCATTTATTTTTAGTGCCAATTTTGGTGTCTAAATTCAAAAGAGACAAGAAAATACATAATGGAACAGACATAGCCCTTTGCCTCAAATTATCCTTCTGTTAATCTCAGTCATCTCGTTAAAAGATGAACGGGCTGTTCTCATGCTAAGGTACATGGATTCTAAGGCTTCTACGGATATTGGAGTATCCTAATAGATAGATGTCCATCATCAAAGTCTGAGTTCACAAGAGATTCGGAAGAGATTCTGGCAAGTTCAGCATCTCTGGAGACCTGTTATTAAAATGCTCAGTCATTTTACTAAAATTAAGCTGCAGCTAAAACATGGCAAATGTTTAAACATTCAATACAAACCCTTGTGGAAATTGCTCAAATGTAAGAATCTCTGAAACACTGAAATGATTATTAGTCCATCTCATTTTCTCCAGCTCTTATATCCTATCCCGAAGTCAGTGTTTCAAAAGTGGTAATGATTAGTCTTCAAAACTCAATTGCGCAAATCCAAATGAATCTTATATGCCTCTTAAGTCTTCAATTTTTGTAGTCCTAAATCGTCCTCAATCGTAGCTCTTTGTGCAGCCAAAGTTAAGCTAAAATTATAGCTGTGTTTATCTTCCAACTTTAGCTTTAATTCTAGCTATTTTTACAGATCTGATTTATGCTCAATCATTGGACATTACAGATTCCAAATTTAGCTTTAACCGTATGTAATTTTGCAGTACAAGCTTGCCTTCAAGTCTAATTATTTTTACAGTCCAAGTATAGCTTTAGTCGTAGATCTCTTTATGTATTTGCTTTAAAAGTTCAATCGTAGAATTTTTAGCTTCAGTGGTGGCTATTTTATAATCAAAATTAAGTTTTAATCGTGTTTATTTTTGAGGACGAAGTTCAAATTAAGTTTTTTCAATCGTTGATTTTTTTACAGTTCCATTTGAGTCTTAATAGTAGTATCCGCCTTTCATCCGGTATCATTTGATATTTATTGTCCAAATTTTGCTTTAATCGTTGGTGCTTTTGCAGTCAAAGTTTAGATTCAGTCGAAGCTATTTTAATAGTAACAATTTAGCTTAAATTTTAGGCCTATCTAAATTCGAAGTTTAGTTTTCATTGATGGTATTTTTACACATTGAATTGAAGTTCGTACACTAATTTTTTACTACACCAATATAGCTTCAATTATGGCAGTTTTTACAGTCCAGAATTAGCTCCAATCGAAGGTATTTTTACAGTCCAAATTAATAGTTCATCATAACTTTTGTTCAGGACCATGTTTAACTTCAACTTTGAACTTTTTACTGTTTCTTTTTTAATCTTTTTACAGCTCCAGTTTAGCCTTAATCATTGTATCCGGTATTTTTACATTTTGTCTTCAATTGTAGATTTTTTATTGCCTAAATTCAACTTAAGACATTTGAGATTTTGAACTCTAAGTTAAGCTTCAATTGAAGGTCCTCTTACATTTCCAATTTAGCTTCAATTTTGGGTATTTTTACAGTTCAAGTTTATTTTCCATCGTTAGACTTTCTACACACCAATTTAGCATCTTCAAGGATCCAAACTTTTTATAGTCCCAATTAAGCTTTAATTGTAATTCTTCTTACACTCCAATTTTTATTCTCCAAATTTAGTTTATATAGTTGGTGTTTTGCAGTCTGTGTTTAGCTTCAATCCAAGCACTTTTAAACAAAATTTGGTTTCAATTGTAGATATTTTTATATTCCAAGTTTAGCATAAATTGTTGGTATTTTTAACAGTCCCAATTTAGCATCAATCTTAGTATGCGCCCTTTTTGCACCATAATTTTATCTTGGAGTTTTTTAACACGAAGTTAAACTTGAATCGAAGCATATTTTACATTTCCGCAATTGTTTTATTTGACTGTATTTTTACAGTTCAAGTTTGGCTTACAAACCAATTTAAGTTCAGCTTCAATCGAAGCTGCTTTTACAGTTTAAATTTAGCTGCACTGGAAGGCCTTTTTCAAGTCCAAGTTTAGCCTCCATCGTAAGTCTTTCTACACGCCAATTGAGCTTTTTCAAGCATTCAAGCTTTTTATATTCCCAATTTAACATGAACTGTAATTCTTACAGTATTTAATTTATATTGTCCAAATTTAGTTTACATCATTGGTGTCTTTGCCGTCTACGTTAGCTAAAATCGAAGTTCTTTTAATAGTGGCTTAAATTTAGCGTCAATCGTTGGTCTATCTCCATTCCCAATTTAGCCTCAATCGTAGTATTTTTGCACCATAATTTTATATCGGAGTTTTTGAACTCTAATCGAAGCTTCTTTTACATTTCCAATTTTGTTTTATTTCTAATCATACTTTAGCTCCAATGGATGTGTTCTTAATGTCCATGTTAAGAATCCACCGTTATTCTATCTATAGACCAATTAAGCTTTTTTAAAAAACTTTTAAGAGTTCAAATTTTGCTTGAATTGTGGTACTTCTAACAGTCCAATTAGTTCTTTGTAGTTGGCTTCAATTGTAAATTTGTTTATATTCCAAGTTTAGCATCAATCATTGGCCTTTTTACGGTTCAAGACTGGCATCACACGGAGGTACTTCTACAGTCTAACCATGATATTTTCGTTAATGACTGTGAGAATAAATCTTTTTTATACCCTACACCACCATAGTGGAGAGGGTATTACGCGTTTGTGCAAATGTTTGTAACACCCAAAAATATTAGTCTAACACCCACCTTAAAGTATAACTATCGACTTATAATCACTTTCTGAGTCGATTAAACGATGTCCGTCTGGTTGGCTGGCTGGCTGGCTGGCTGGCTGGCTGGCTGGCTGGCTGGCTGGCTTGCTGGCTGGCTGGCTGGCTGGCTGGCTGGCTGGCTTGCTGGCTTGCTGGCTTGCTGGCTGGCTGGCTGGCTGGCTGGCTGGCTGGCTGGCTGGCTGGCTGGCTGTCCATGTAAACATTGTGCGCAGAGCACAGGTCGCAATTTTGAAGATATTTCTATAAAATTTGGTACATATTATTTTTTCAGCCCAAGGTCCAAGCTTATTGAAACTGGCTGAAAGCGGTCCATTATTTCACCTAGCCCCCATTCAAATGTCCTTCCGAAATTGGACTTTATCGGTCATAAATGTTTAATTTATAAATGTATCTCCACACATTACGCTCCAAATAAGTTCTATATATACAAAATTCATGTCACCAAATTTTGTTACGATCGGTCCATAATTAGTCATAGCTCCCATATAGACCCGCTTCCAAAAATCACTTTAACGTGCATAAATCACTTAAAAATGTTGGTATACTCACAAAATTCAACATAGTAAACTTTCATACAGACATAAATCACACGACCTAATTTCATGGTGATCGGTCCATAATTGGTCATAGCCCCCATATAAGGCCCACTTCCGAAAATCACTCAAAAATATAAATTATTGAAATTTTAAAAGAAAAATGTTTTTGCTCTTTTACTTAGTGTAGGGTATTATATGTTCGGGCTTGACCGACCATACTTTCTTACTTGTTTTTTGTTGAGACCTTTTACATTGCTTTTAAAAACAAAAATAGTTTTAACTCCTACTTATGGATACATCTGTGTATAGCGCTGGTATTGCTACCAAAAATAATATTTCGAAAAGCTTCTCAGGATGACATAATCCTTTAATACATAAAATTTTAACTTTGACAAAACAATTTTTTTTCTGATTCGAAATTAATAAAAAAACTAACTTGTTTTTTAGTAAAACTGAGCAACAGAATAATATTAAACAAATTTTGTTTTCCTGAAACTCACTGAATTATAATCGTTGGTACACGTCAAAATTATGACAGTTATTGAGCTAATTCTCTTTCAAAATTTAAAAAAAACAATGAATCACACATTCATTTTACACTCAAAATGTATGTCAATAGCAATTCACAAAGAGTATTAGATTTCTATAAGTTCTATGTTGTTTACACTTTCAAATTCATTTTTTTCACTTTTCATACAAATACTTGTTTTCAAATATTCATTTATGATTTGAAGAAATGTAGGTTATTTTCATAAATCTGTCATAAAATAATGAAATCCGTTCTTTGTGTGTGCTGAGAAGAGGCCCTAAGTTATGGAGAACAATTAAAGAAAAGTATACATTTTCTTTTAATTTCCCATAAATATCAAGCTTAAATTAATAACAATCAAAATTTATTTCCTACTCAAAAATAAAAAAAAAAAAATATGAAATGATTCATAAATAACAAAAAAATCACAAGAGGAAAAAAAGAGAACAAGAAAGAAATAAAAAAATAAAATTGAAAATCTTTAAGATAAATAAATGAGAATGAAATCATTTGTATGCGTAATTCGTATTTAAAAAAAACTGATTTAAACACAACTAATCCTTATTGTATAAACGTCAAATTTTACAGAAATATTAAAAAGAACAAAATAAATAAAATAAAAAAAAAACAAAAATCAAACAATGCTGTATATTTTGAAGGGGGATCTTGTATTCATAAGATTCAATTTTTTTTAAAGCAATGCAGCAGCACTTGCTGCTGGCAGCATTAGTAAATCTCCAAAGAGTTTTGTTATAATGTTAATTGCTTAGTCTTGGTTTGCTTAAACTATGTTTGAATTGAATAAGCTATGATCACTGAATACAATGACTGGTTAAAACATCTTTAGACGTCATCAGTGTCGAAGTGTAAGGAATTTTATATTCAAGATAACAAAACTATTTATTCATTCTTATTGATTTTTAATGCTATTTTACTGCCTCCGAAAAGGGTTCAATATCGAAATTGACAAGCCAAACACTAAGGAATCATGTTCTATTATTTATTAGCTTAGGGATTTCTCTCTATATACACAAAGATTTGAAATACTAGCAGTAATGCCAGCAGAAGACAGTGTAATGTACATGCTACTTATTTACTATATTGCTACAATAATAAAACTCCCTTTGGTAGGCCTTCAAAGATTTGCTTTACAACTAACGCCTTGAAGTCATAAAAATACTAAACAAAATTTTAAGTGTTTTTTATGGGTTCTTTTACAAACTACAATTGTATATGAAAAAACCATCTCCTGGGATATTTATTTCAACAACTGATTACTTGGCCTTTGGATTACAAACATAAAACTGAGACAAATACATAAATACACACACAAAAACCAAAATCCGATCGTTAAATATCGCAATGAAATGTAATGAGAGTCTAATATTTTTTAATGATTTCAAAACTTTTTGTGACATTTTTATTACAAAAACCCCAACAAACCGTCTTCTTAGTCTTAGACTCATAAATGTCAATCAGGATTTGGTTGTAAGTGTACTAGAATCACAATAAAGATATAAAATTGTAAAAAATTTTAATTTCAAATTTAAAAAGGATACAACTACAAGCAGCTATAAACATGTTTATGGTAGATTTTGAAATAAATTTTTTTATATCATTTCTAGAAACAAAATTAAATTGTATGTGTTTTTTCAATAAATTTTCATGCCAAACACGTTAATTAAGATGAAATATTTTATGGGAAAATGAACAGTTTTCAATTAACATCAATCAGAGTTTTGTAAGGCTTAATTGGTTTCTAGGTATTTATTTAGGAGGACATGGAGCGGTAAATTTAAGGACATTTGTTTAGAGCATTAACTCCCTCAAATTATTCGGCTGTGTTATGAAAACCAGCGTTTTATGGGAAATGATTTTCGTGTACTTCGAGCAGCAATGGGTTTATTGGTGAGTAGAAAATTTCACCTACCAGACTCGTCAACTAGTCGCCTTGATCGTATGATTATCTTTGGCGTCTTGTGAAGTTAAACGTCAGCATTCGCTAGAAATCGCAAGCAATGCTGGAAAGAGTGACTAAAAATTGGACCTTCTAAATGGATCACATTTTAATGAAATTATATAATTCTAATTTAAAAGTTTTATTTAAAATTGAAATAAAGATGTAAATTAATCACCCTCTACAACTTTTAGACAGTAATTTTCACTAATGTCTATCGCTATATGCAGGACACAATTTTCTGGCTGCCTTTCATGTTTCCATTTTATACCATCGATTGTCAACCTTCTGAAGATAGTGTCTGGATATTTCGCATTTAATAGTCTTAAAACAGAAACTGATGTTATATATATGTCCTATTCTTAATACGGTCCGACTCAGTCGTAGTAAAGACCTTAAGAGGTGTAGCCTGGTTGTCAACAAAAATATCAGTGTTTCCTCAAATATTCATTTCGCGTAAAATGTTACAATATCTTAGCCAGAAAGACATTGGTTTTATCCGAAAGTTGTATTCAGAAAATTAACCAGACTTCTGCACAGAAGATACCACAATTAATTTTGGGACCATCAGTGTATACTATTATGCCATATCCATTTATCGTGTTACCTACCACCATTCACGTCTGGAAGGTGGTGGTGATTGTCGTTGTGAAATCAGAAGCGAGAGAAACAAATTCAATATATTTGCATGTCCATTTGAAGGTATATTGCATTTAAAGGCAAACATGTGTTCAGAACTTATGAAGGTCAATAATGTTCAAATTGTTTCGACTTTTCGCTCTTCCCAAGACATATAGTAATAACTAGGGTTAATCGAGCAAATAATTAATCGAGGTTTAGATTTATTCGGTTAATAATCGGTTAATTTAAAATTATTCGATTAACCGAATAATTTCTATTTTAATTTTAAATTGAAAATACAACAAATTGTGTGTACATAAACATAAAAAAAACAGCAAATAAGGTATTTGAGATCATTTTTGTATACATATCGCCTACTTGCTGCATCAACGTCATAACTCAAAATCCGTATTTTTTGAACTGAGTAATACAAAATATGCACTGTTCTATAATCTTTCATATAGTTTTATCAGTTTTCAAAGAAGTCAATTATTTTTTGTGTGAGAGGGTTTTTTTGTTGTAAACATCAAAATTAAAATTCATGTTTTCTCGTATATTTGATAAGTAAAAATTTGGGTTAAATACAGATTGGAAAGATATTAACATCTACTATTTATATGTATTTCTGAAATCGCATGATATGTTGAAAATTTATTTAAGAAATAGTAAAATGTCATAAAATATTCAAAGACGTTTTTCTCGAAACGACTTTTTTTGAATTATGACGTTGTTGCAGCAAATTAGCTATGTGTGAGTTTTTTAGGGTTTTAGAGAGATCTTCTGAAATAATCTTTTATAAAAAGAATATAATTTAAACGATTTTTTTCTTTAGATTTAATAAAACTTTTCTTGGAAAAAAACTCTCAAAAGCATGATAAAGAATATTCCCTTTTGGATTGTTTTAGATTTTGATTAATTTAACAGCTTCGTTTATTTATGATAAAACCTCATTTCAAAAAAAGTTTCGTCTATACATGTAAATATAAACAAAGTTTCAAATACATGTAAATTAAATATGTCAGTTGTTATACAACTCACTAATCATGTTTATAGGATGTTCAAAAAATATCTAATTTTAATTTGAAATTTGTATTTGAATTGAAACGGATAAATAAATACAAAAGCATTTTTTTAAGTGCAAAAAAAAAGGATTTTCGGTTAATCGGTTAATCGACACAAATTAATCGGTTTATTTGTTATTTGAAAATCGGCAATTTCAAATTATTCGAACAGTTAACCGTCTAAAATTAATCGGTTAACCGATTAACTGTTAATCGATTGAATACCCTAGTAATAACCCTAGTTTTCAAATAGTCATTAACTAGTTGCTTATGTATATTTTAACACTAAAATCTTCAGAAGTCATTGAATAGTTATGTTGTGGACCCTTCTAAGCCTATAAAATTAAATTGTTTGTAGTTAAGTCATCAAGTTATGGTCCTTAAAACCTGTTTTCATTTAAAGAATGTTTAAACCATCTTCAGCCTTACACTTGAGCCAACGAGTATTTCCAAGGTTTTCACATTCACCATTTGACTTCAAACAGAACGTAGTTGAGAAAAAGGCAGAGCTTGTCAAAGAATGATAGATCTCTTCGCAACAACTGCAGTTCTAGTGATTTGTAGGCCCAAAATCTATCAATCGCTCACCAAATTCTATCCTGGGGGATTATGTTCATTGAACTCATAGATTGAATCACTGTGGAGCAATTCACCATCACTCATGTCCTTACAGCCTGGAAAATTGGTTACTGAATAGAACATCCAGAGATTCCGATGAAGATTTTGACCAGGTGGTATGAATCTCTTTAACATTGAATCGGATTTAAGTGACCCTTGGCCAGAGCCGTGTTGAGTCCTATATATTCATTCGTATTCTCAATAGATTCGCCGAAATTTCTTCTCGAATTCCTCTTCGTTACTATAAATGCCTTCATTTGGACATTTGGTTTAATTCGGTAATGTTACCATAACTTATAGTCAATATTAAGGGACTGATTTAGAAACACAATTGAAACCCATTTTAAATTTTTTTATTGAAAACATTCAAAACTTATTTGAAAACTGAAACAGTCCTGTTTCAGAGTCAGGTCTTAATAGCCAATAATCTTCTTAACCCTTGCTTTGAAATAGGAAATTTCAAATGCTGTCTCTATGTAGCAAGGTGTCCAAATGAATTGAATACTATTATGATCTCTACAAGGACCCAATTACCTTTTTCGTAGGACAAGTACACTAACTTATATTTTTCTTATTTTTTTTGAAATTTCAAATTTTCAATACAAAAATTGAACAATTTGTTGGAAACTTATAGAATTAGCAAGCAAATATAGTGTTTGTTTTCCAAATGGGTTTGCTATAGAAAAACCCCGTTCCTACGTAGAGTCAGAGTTTGTTAAACACTGGGGAGGCATTTATGGACTTTAGCTTATAAAGGGTGTTTTTTAAATCAAAAAAATTTGGTATCATTACATTTGAAAATGATTTCGAGCCTTTGGCCATCGCGGCTGTTCTTGACAAACCGTATTCTGGACGTCAAATTTTGGGCCACTTTTTCGAACATTTCTGGATGTATATCACTAATAACAGGAACTATTTTGACATACAAGGCGTTAATTGTTGCTGGTTTATCAGCATAAACCAGTGACTTCACGTGGCCCACAGGAAAACATTGAGAAATCAGGTCCATTTCTCGAAATCAAATTATAGCCAAATTTTGATATCAATAAGCGCCATCTTGTTGAAACCACATCTCTCCCGGATCAATGTCATCCATATTTTCAAACAAAAAATTATTGATTATGGTATTTTGAAGAAATACCAGTGTGTAATCCGCACCAAACGGTGCATTTTTCTCTGAGTAATGGAGGCTGTAGAGTCTGTTGTGGATTGGGGTCATATACGCCAATTTTGTTTATTAGTAATCGTTATGCCAAAAATTAGCTTCATCGCTTAACACAATTTTGCGATAAAACAGTCATCTATAAGTTGCACAAATCAATGACTGATTTTCAAAAAAAACTTGGATGATTTGGTAGCGTTGTTCAAGCGTCAATCTATTCATCATGATTCGCAGAGTATACTGATCATCAGGGAAACCAAAATATGCAAATGCATGTTTTTTCTGGTGAGTCTAATGAGCACATGGATAAGATATTTACACGTTTCAGAACTATTTAAGAACTTTGGCATCGATTTGTTAGTGCATATTTTTGCATATTTTACCCTTAATTTCATATTTTGCGTTTTTTGAGCATATTTTACTGTTTAATAGCATATTTTGAGTTTATCAAAAACAAATTTTGTCTTACTTATTTTTCGCTGTTGTGTTACAGGTTTTTACTTCCTTTGTTTAAAATTCAAAATTGAAAAATAGATGGCTTTTCACCAAAAAAAAAAAATTTAAAAAACAGAAATTTTTTTTTAAAATTTAAAATAACAATTCGAAAAAATTTTTTATCCAAGAAATGAAAAAACTGAAAAAAATTTTCACCTAAAAAAAAAATTTTTTTTTTCCAAAAAATTAAAAAACTGAAAACAAATTTTTGTTCACCTAAAAATATTTAAATATTTTATTTTGAAGTATAATTAGGTGAAGGGTATATAAGATTCGGCACAGCCGAATATAGCTCTCTTACTTGTTTTAATATAAAATAAGCACTATTTTAATAATAGCTCCATCTAAATATCAAATTTTAGTTCTAATTCAAACTTAACCGTTCTAAGTGTTAAAGAAATATTGTCTTTTAAATTTGCTCCTGTAACATCAGTTGATGTCGAAAGAACATTTTCTATGTATAAAAAAAATGTTTTCAGATCCAATAGACAACGATTTTTATTTGAAAATTTAAGTAAATTTTTTTTGGTTAAAAATTATGTAAAAGTTTGTTTTTTTAAGAGCATATTTTTTAAATTTTAAGAGCATATTTTAAAGTTTTTACTGCATATTTAAAGCGCCTAAAACGCTTTTTTTAGAGCATATTTCCGGTTTCCCTGCTGACCATAAATGTCAAAAATTGAGCACAGTATGACAGTTTGCTTGTTCGTAAGTTCTATCGGACTTGCAAAAACACCATTTAAAACGATTTATCATGCTAGCCGTGGGATAAACTCAGAAATTATTATCACGCTATAAGTTTGATCTTAGGATACGTATGCATTATTTTAGTATATATTGTGATTTGAGATAAGACCAACAAACAGCTCTGGCTAATGTGTGTTGCAGGATGAAAGCTGGGAGTATAAAATCTGTGAGTATGTCGTGAGGTTTGTTGTTAAGCTCACACTTTCTCTAAGATATGTCTTTAATCTCTCTTCATACTGTATTTTTTTCGGTTTTAGGTCACAGTGCTTAAAACCCTCTCGCCCAAATATCATGTGTGACTCTCACTGATTTTCACTCTGAAATTTGATCTAATTAGATGTATATTCACTCTTCGAATCTTATAAATTGAATGGTTTCTATATACTCAGATGATTCTAAACTTATATTTTATCATTTCATATAAATTAAAGTGTAAATGCTGCAAAAATTTTTAGTCAAAAGATTTTTCTTGTTGCTAAAACATGTTTTTGTAAGTTAAATTCTGATCATGGATTGTAAAATTTATCAGCTTTTCAACCAAAATTGGAACTAGTTTTTGCTTTTAATTTATTTCCTTTACTTTATATCTTAGTTAAATGAAGCTATTGTTTTAATTTTATTTGGAAAAATATATAAAACAAAGTCAACTAAAAACCTTTTTTATATTATTTTCCTTAGTCTGATTAACCTTTAACTTCCTGTCCATAAACTAGCATAAAATATGACTCAATTTTTATTTCTTCCCAAAACTTTCTCTAAATAACATCCTTTTCCTTACAAAACAAATTAATATCTTATCAGAAGCATCCTTGTTTATTATAGCACAACTAAGAAACTACATTGTAAAACTAAGAAAAATCTTTTTATGAACTAATTTTCTTAAATAAAAAACCCTCACGTACGTTATGTGAATAAATGTTAAAACATATAGATTAAAATCTTTAAACTAAGATAAGAACTATAACACTAACGATAACACCACTACCACACACCATCCTCTCCATTTAATCAGGTACAATATTCTAACATTCATCTAAAGACAGGTACAACCCTACTTCCATTCTAGGAAGTAAGGAATCTCTATTAGATTTTCTGTTGTAAATTAATGAATTTCATTAAATTCTTTTTAACGACACACAAAACCAAAAATTAATATTCAGCAGCAGTAGTTCGCTAGATATTGAAATCTAGATTATATTTAGGTTTTCAGTCTTGGCTCTGTAAATAAAAACTATTCGGAAATGGTTGGTAACTAACAGAAAAAAACGGTTATTAATAACTGTATTGTGTTGGTGGTTATACAATAACTAAATATGTGAGTAAGTAATAAAATTTTGTAACAGCCGTAATAACCGTTAATAGGAATTTAACTATTAAATCTAAGCCAATGTGAATATTGATTTAGGCAAAGAATTTCTTAAGGTAATAATTACTGCAAAGCAGGAAATATGTTTTTATTTTATAGTTTAGAAGGAGGAGGTAATAAAATAATTATTATTAGTTTTATTGTGGTGGTCGGTCGTAAAATGTTAAAGTAATAAAAATATATAATATTAATAACAATAATGAAGAATAAGGTGAACGTTTTAAGAATATTTTATAAAATTAGTAATAAAACTAAAGTACCTAGAGAGTTTTTAAAAAGAACTGTTATATAAAAATTTAGAAAAGCAAAATGAATACAAATGAGGGTACATATCATTACAACATTAAATCTTTAATTAATTTTCTGAAATTAGTCCAGGAGTATTTATAGTAAACCTGTAAAAACTTGCTATGACTTGCAATTACTGAGTAAATTACTTTGCAATAACTACTACTTGCTTCTGCACTGCAGCATTTATTTTATGATTTTATTAATATTTCTGTACCTATAGCGGTAACTTTAAAATACATATGTATTTAAATTATGATATATTTAAATCTTCCTCCTAAATTATAATTAGCCTTTCCAAAACATGACATCAATTATTGCTTTAAATTATGACTTATGGCATATATTCCTTAATACTAAACTCCTTGCTCCTTTCTCTCAAAAGCTCTTAAAACAATACCTTCCTTATTAAAAGTTGTACCTCAATTTGCAAAAACACATAAATATTTATTAATTACAATAATCTCCTGATACATTTTGAAACAAAGTAATAATTTCTGTTTAATGTTCAGTTAACCGCAAATATTTGAAAAAAAAACAAAGTAACAACAAAATGTGAAAGATGTTTCAAAAATAATTATAATAAATGACCATAAAATATTAATTAATCAATATGTCGTTGTAAATGTTAAAAAAATGAAATGACAGAAAAGTGCAAATGTTAGTTTATTAAAGTTGGTAATCAACGACTTTTAGATGCAGTATGAAAAAATGTGACATATCTAACTGGCTGCTCCAATAGACATGAAAATTCACATATGCATAACAGAGTAAAATTTGAGTTTATATTTTGGTTTAGAAAAGATTACGTCTTGAAAGCGGGATGACTGTTAGTCAACTCAGAAACACCTCAGCTCCAACCATGTAAAATTTCATAGATATTATATCTCTAATTGTCAAGCCCGACCATATAATACCCTACACTAAGTAAATGAGCAAAAAATTGTTCTTTTCAAAAACATCAAAAATTTATTTTCGTGAATGATTTTCGGAAGTAGGCCTTATATGGATGCTATGACCAATTATGGACCGATCGCCATGAATTTAGGACGTGCGATTTATTTCTGTATGAAAGTTATTTGTGTTGAATTTTGTACGTATACCAACATTTTTAAGAGATTTATGTACATTAAAGTGATTTTCGGAATCGGAACTATATGGGAGCTATGACTAATTATGGACCGATCGTAACAAAATTTGATGACATGCATTTTGTATATATAAAACTTGTTTGGAGCAAATTTGTGGAGATACATATATGTATATATTTATATATATATAAATTAAACATTTATGACCGATAAAGTCCAATTTCGGGAGGACATTTTTATGGGGCTAGGTGATGTAATGGACCGATTTTAGCCATTTTCAATAGACTTGGTCCTTGGGACAAGAAAATAATATGCACCAAATTTTATCGAACTATCTTCTAAATTGCGACCTGTACTTTGCGCACAAGGTTTACATGGACAGACAACCAGCCATATGGACATCGTTTAATCGACTCAGAAAGTGATTTTAAGTCGATAGGTATACTTTAAGGTGGGTGTTAGACCAATATTTTTGGGCGTTACAAACATCTGCACAAACGCATTTTACCCTCCCCACTATGATGGTGTAGGGTATAAATAAGTTAAGGCAATATTTTTTGCTAGTCCAAAAATAATCAATGCTTCTTCAAAAAAAATTTCCTAAAGAACTTAGATATAGAGATTTTATATTTTTTGGATGCTATCTCATCCAAAATAGCTCCAAACAGGGTCTTCCATAGGACCCTTCATATTTAACTGATTTTAATGAAATTTGTAAGTTAACCTATTTCAAAAGCCATTAAACAGTATAAAGAAGACTTGAACGTTGAAACCTGGATCAGGACGAAGACAAGGTCAGATATTGGTAAGGCAAAAGAAGTCGAACAACTCTTTCGAAATCACCGAAGACTTCTATCAGAAAAGCAGCTCGTAAAGTTAAATGCTCTGATACTTTTGAGCGCAGAGCCAAAACTAATTGATGTCGTATAAATTTCAGAAAGCTACAGATTGCAATGCGGTACAGAACTCAGAACCAAAAGAAAGATTCTGCCCTACTGTGCAGTGTTAGAGTTAGCTTTATGTTAGGCTGGGTACAGGAATTTTTATACCCATTTCAAGTATACACATATGACCATTTCGGCATGTTGTGCGCTTTTGAGGAAAATTCCTTCCCCGTTGTTTTTCTTAGAAGCCAAGAATCCTTGGTCAGCTAAGTAAAGATCCTAGTTTCCTCAGTGTAATTTCTAAGATTCCTAAGATTTCCTGGTTTGGCTACAATCCATGTAAAAATGTTCGCCTCTAATTCGACTAAAATGAAAATAGTGGCACAGATAATATTCCAATGTTTCGTTCTCTTCCTCACACACTCAGCAGATCGTATTTTTATAGACACTGATACCAGCCAACTTATTGTGTCAACTCTGTGTCAACTCTGTGTGCTCAGTTGAGACATTTATTAGTGTTTTGAGTGTTGGTCTATTTAGGTTTAGAATCACTTTTGTTCTCTTTAGGTCTGGGTTTCCCCAAAGCATAGAGTTGTAGAGTTTCGGTAGTCTCTGACATGTTCGTGAAGCCCCATTCCTTTAGTTCATCTTCAAACCTTCTGAAGAGTTTGGTATTGTCCAGATTGACGGTATTCATATGTGAGCCCATCCTGATTAGCATGTCTGCCTTCTCTTTTCCTTTAATGCCATGTTGGCTTGAGGCCCACATTATCTCAAGATTTTCGCAATTGCGGGATTTACATAGAAAGTATATCTTTTTTTAACGCGGTTTTTGTTTTTGATAAATTATATGTCATTTTCAAGGGTAAATTTCTATCATTTATTCTAGCTTAGTAATTGAATATTATAGTGTAAACTTCAAAGTTTTTTTTGCTTCGAAAATGTCGAATTTTGTACCAACGAGGCATGTTTTGCTTTACTTCTTTACACCGATTTCTCACCAAAGCTTATATGGTAAATGTGTTCCATCGGTTTCAACGTGCGAGAGATTGTTTGTACAATTCAAAAGTAGTGATTTTGACACGAAAGACAAAGATCGCATAGGCCAGCCAAAAAAATTGAAGACCAAGAATTGGAGGCATTACTCCATGAAGATTGAGAGCTACTCAAGCAACATTTTGAAAACATTTACGAATAGCAGGATTCATCCAAAAGCAGTGGAATTGGGTACCATACGAATTGAGGCCGCGATACCTTGAAAGACGATGTTGCATGTCCGAAATGATCTTTGAACGCTATAAAAGGAAATAATTTTTGCACTGAATAATTACTTGCGACGAAAAACTGAACCATTACAATAACCCAAAGCGTAAGATATCGCCAAATATCCATGGCACTATGGTAATTCTTGGTATTTTGTAGCAGAAAAAAGGTGCTATCTATTATTAGCTGCTGAAGTCTGACCAGACCATCACAGGGAAACTGAACCTAACGCAACTGATTCATTTGGAGTGAGCATTGGCCGATAAACGCCAAGAAAATGCGGCCAGACATGAAACAGTAATATTCTATCATCACAACGCTCGGTTACATGTTGCAATACCTGTTTAAAAGTATTTAGAATGATGTGGTTGGAAAGTTTGGCTTCACCCGCTTTATAGTCTAGACCGTGCCCCATCCGACTACTATTTGTTTTGGTCGATGCAGAAAGCTCTCTCTGGGATACGCTTTATTTTGAAACAGAGTATCCGATATTGGCTTGATTCGTTCTTGGCCTCAAAAGATGAGCAGTAGGCTCGGAATCCTTTTCCAATCAGAAAGATGGGAAAAGGTCATAGCTCTCAATGGCCAAAACTTTGAATAAATTCATATTGTACAAATAAAAGCCTAATATTTGAAAAAATCCCTCATTTTTCAGTTATACACCCAATACTATGATTTAACTTCATTTGTACATTGTAAAGCATTTTCAGATTTAAAATTTTCGTTCCTAATGTTTCTAATAACCACTTGACTATCCGAGTTCGATTTTTGTTATCAATCCACTCCAACTATTCAATACCTTCCTTAACCGAGGAGTTGCTGTGTTTATTTTAGAATTTGGACTTTAAGCAATACGAAGAGCGGAGCCTCAATGCTCCACGAAGGGAAATATTGGGTATGTGAAAGAAATTTTCTGTTCGTGTACTTTTTCTTTTCGGTGTTCAGATTTGGTCCACCAGATCGTGAGATTTAACATCATTGGATTTATGTTTATGGGATTAGTGGAAAAAAAATCTGTAAAGGAGGAAATTGATATCTGTAGTAACTAAAAGAAGATGGAGAATTTCGTCATTTTCCAAAATTTCAAATAATCTGATTACAAATATTTATGTTACTTTTAAAATGCTGTAGCGCCCCAAAAATTTACCGTTTTAAGCCTCTGATGCGATTATAATTTCCTCTTGCTACTCCACAACAGCTTATTAAATTTCTTGCGTTTAATTTTTTCTCGCTCACTCATTTCATGTCTTTTAAATGTTAAATACTAATAAAACAAAACGAAGCTGTCAAATAATGTGTTTTTTTTTTATTTTTTGTTAAACAGCCTAAGAAAACAATATGTTAAAATTTAAGAAAATACATCATTATTTTATGGGATTTTGTTAACGTTTTTTCCTGCTCTGTAAATTTTAATGCCAAAAAAACACGACACATTTTTGCATAATGTTGCCACCCAGTTAAGGCACATAAATGCTAAAGAAGCAGCAGCAGCAGCAGCAGAAGGGGTAATAACATTGTCATTTATTATGTTGCTTCTTAACGCAACAAATACACAACAAATTTGCTGAAACACAGCTTCCGAAAGTGAAACAAATCTGTGACATGTGTTTCTTGTTTTATAGTTCACCCCTCTCACACACAATCTTTGCCGCTCCAGGATGGCCTGAAGAAGACTGATGTTGCTGATTTGTTTTTTTTTCTTCAGTTTCAGTTTTAATTTTATTCTTTGTTTTTTTTGGTACGAATTTTTATGGGCGTTTGTTTGTATGTAAGTTTTTAAAGTGGCATTATGCACTTCATTAATTTCTTTTACAAAGTGAATTTTTCGGGGGAGACAGACAGACACCAGCCATCTATTCAACCGTATTTCTAGAGTATGTGTTGGAGTATTTGTTGAATTTAACGCGTTTTTTTTTTTTTCTTTCTTGGGGTTTTGTCGTTTGTCGCCTGTCATTGTTAGTATATTTTTAAGCGGATTTTCAGTGATGAATAAGAAAAACTTGGAAATGAGTAGCTAAAACAAAGGGGTTTTGTTATTTATGTGATCAGCTTAGAGAAAATATTAAAGAGGTTTTTAAAAGGAAACAATAAGTAGACTTCTTCTTTTAAATTGCTCAGATTAAGGCTTTAATTTGTTAAATAATGTCTTATATTAACAGATTTGCACTTATACTAATTGTAATGTTCCTTAACCTTCAGCACACTTTCAAAAAACTTACATTACCTCATGTGTTGTTTTCCACACATACGGTATGTCTACGTATTTTACACTATCAACCTACATTTTGTTATACATTATGAATGTATAGGGCTAGGGTATATATAAGTTTTTCACTCCGCTGTGATTCAGTTTTTTTTAACAAAAATTCGTTTCAACAAAAATATTTTTGAAAATTTTTTTTATTTTTTTTTAATTTTTTTTAATTTTTTTTTTCACACATTTCAGTTGAGTACAATACACCTTTTTGTCAGAAACAGTCCTAGTGCAAAATGCATATAAATTACACATGTGTGGAAAACCACACAACAGGGTAAACAACGTAATTTTTTAAATATTTCATTATCAAACCAATTTATTTTGGATTTTTATCATTTTCTGTGCGAAATTGATGCTGAAACATCAAGAAATATCATGAACATCACTTAACGAAATTTATAAAAACGTTTATTTTGAGTGGTGAGCTGAAGGTTAATTTCTAAAAACTAAGAATTCTAACTCTATTAAAGAAACAAGTTTTTGTGATTCCTGAAACCATAATTTCTCTTAAACTCAAGTAACTTTAAGGTCTGTTCTGTTGGAAGTTTATCCAGTTTTTTTTAACAATATTATCAATATAAATTCATTATACTTAGGAACTCATGCCACCTGCATATTAATTGATGATGACTGTTTTCTAGGTGCAAAAAAATTGTTAACACATACAGGGAAATTTACTTATACATGTAAACTTATACTAATATTTGTAAACTCCATAATCAAACCATGTCTAAATTATGATTTATGAACTGTCGTTTTAAATACAGTTTTATTATTAAGGAAGTTTTATTCTATATACAAAAAAAAAATATAAAAAAAGTTAGCAGTCTCTGAATATTTCTCTATATAGCAAAACTTCACATATTCTTTTAAAAAAAAAAAATTTAAGAAGAAATTCTGCAAATTTAATAATACAACGCGTACAATATACACCCAGCACTACAACACACTAGAGTATCATAACACGATCAAATATTCTAAACCATCAATTTTTTATTTTTGCCACAATGAAATTCTTAATAAAAATCTAGAGCTGCTGTATAATGCTGCTCTCCAGTCTTTATTGCGAAAACTTGCAGCAAACACCACAGGTAGTCATTATAACTACAGCAGCATGTGTGTAAGCAAAGTGTGTATATTTTGCTATATGATTTAGATCAAATACTTCTAAAGAGTGTGGAGGACCAACATTGCAACAAAAAAAACATATAGGAAAAAAGACACATATGCGTAAATAAACATAAATAATTCCTTGAATACGCATTAAGCATATGAGAATAGTTGCTATGTACCAGAAATTGCTATAAAGACTCCTTTCACACACTCGAGAAGGAAATGTGAGTAAATAATTTTCAAATATATTACCACTATTGCTGCATACAAGAAGTTTTCTTCAACATATCATCAAGCTGATATTTTAAACAATCTTTAGCTTCAAATACCGCTGACCACGTCACATTCTGAAACATTGTTATGTATCATCGAAAACTTAAGCCAAACAATATATTAAAGCAGAAATTACTTGCCATTGTAATTTCTTGTTGAGAAACTTTCTGCTAAATTATTGTCGAATGATCATACAGATCATTCAACGATATTTGACATACTTGAACTTTTGTTATAGTTTAATTTAAGGTTTGTACTTTTAAATTTGTTCTTTATTTTTAAGAAAATGTCGGTCAAATAAGGGTCCCACTACTAATAATAATTTGGGTGCTTTTTATCTCATTCTGGTGAACAATTCCAATGATAAGTTCTCGCACTTTAGATGGACATTATCTTTGAAATCTTGCAGAGGCTTGTTCAAAAGAACCAGTTACTTTAACAAAAATCCAAAATAGGATGTCTGAGGTGGTCAAATCAGGTGACCCTATTGACCAAAATAGGCTCCAAATAGAGACATTAGACAACCCGAAAATGTTTTTTCAAACATTGAACTCTTTCTGAATGAAACATAATTCTCAATACTCCAAACAGCAACAACATCTGTGAAAACTCTTCTGCAAGATATGAATAGATATGCGGATAGTTTCCATGTATATTGTAGTATCATCGGGCTTATGGGCTTCTTATCTTCTTGGACCAAAACTCACATTATAGCCCCTGCTCATGCACTGTATTGTATTAGACCTAGGAGAATAGGTTATGGGAGGGATGAAGGAGATAGTAGTGTTTGCGGACATTCTATTTCAACTTACCTATATTGAAAGCTACAAGAAATACTTCAGCAAAGTGTTGTATGGTTCACTGTCCAATCGACCACAATGAAATGAAGCATCTTCGGGAGGATATATATGACAAACAGATCAGATGGACTGAAGAATTTGCTACAATGTTTAAAAATACCAAAGAAATTGAAAGCTTATTCTCCTGCTCACAAAATCAAGAGCTTCCAATTCCATTAATATTTAATCGTTTTAAAAGCTTGGCGTAGAACATTGGAAAAAGAACGGATCCTTGCAGTACCCTTGAATTCGTTTGAATTTCCACCAAATGCAATTAGTTTTGATAAATGTACAACATGTCACACCCAATCGAAAGCCTTCAAAATATCTAGAGCAAACATTTTACTTTCGCCGAAAAGGCCAATGGAACGACACAATTTTTACGCAAGTCTCCCGTAGAGCGTTCCCCAGAGAAACCATACCGGCGGTCGCAAAGTAAATTATTGAACTCCAAATATTTAACAACGTAATAGTTTTCGATAATCTCCATAACTGTAGAAAGTTTCGAACAAATTGCTATTGGGCGATAATTTTCAGTGTTATTAGACTCTCCATTTTTTGGAATTGTCATTACATTACTAAATAGGCTGAACAGGTTTAAAGAGACTTATTCAAATTGAGATCCGATAGTCTCTATTACTTGTTCGAGTTCGTGCAGTATTTGATCTCGTTCCTGCAAAACTTGCAAATAATTCAGCCAAAAGGTAAGCTTTATCAAATGGTTCAAATAATGTTCGATCATCCTTTTAAGGAGTTGTAAGTTTAACCCTTTTAAAAGCTTTTACAACCCCTGGGAACAGAAAGAAGTTTAGCACGAAGGCGTTTCTTTTTCGCACCTTAGCACATTGACTCACAAAGACCTCGCCTTTTTGAATTTTCTAAATGGTTCCTCTCTGGATCTGTAATTTTACACTTCAGATTAAAAAAAGTCTTTTTCAGGGTCTAATCGAAGATTTCTGTAATGGAATAACGCAAGTCTTCATTTTCAACAGGATAATGTTCTGAACCATTTTCGCCATGGCATTGAAGTTATTATCTACGTAACAGTGTTTCCAATTGGAATAACGAAATCGTTAAAATCAGACCAACGAACTGAACGTTGAAAAGAGAATGAGGAAATGGTACAGAGATCCGAATTGAAGAGAGGTGCAAGAAGGCTTCATACTTCTCTAGGGTTTGAAGTGAGAAAAAAGTCGAGAATATTATGTTGCTGCCTTTCAATATGAAATCGTATAGGGTATCGAAGTAGAGTAATATCTTTTATAAAGAAACCCGAAGTGCAGTAAGAGAGTACTGATTTCGAATTCTGCACTATACGCGCTTAATGTTTGCTGGCACTAGTATACCACTCCATCGCGTATGTACATTTGAATACTCTAATGGAAATACTCTAAATGGAAAGCAGCGACTTTTTTCATTTTATTTTTCAACATATTCTCCTTTGAGCTCTAAACGCTTTGTCCAGCGGTTCGTAAATTTTTGTATTTCTTCCAAAAATAGTTATTTTTGTGCGATACTTTCATGGTTGGAGTCAAATCTATTTCCGCCGAGCTATTTCTTCAGGTTTTTAAACAAGAAATAGTCAGTCGGGGTTAAATCTGGAGAATTAGGCAGATGAGGGTGCGATTCGTAACCTATTTCATGGACTTTTGACATGAAAACTACAAATATGTGCACCCTTGCTTTTGTGGTCGATTGTGAGCAAACACGGCACCAAGTGATCATTCAAAACAGAAAATACTGAGCCATGAGCGATGGTTATGGCTTCCATAACCTCTCGCACCTTCAATAACCGATCGGACAACACCGTATTGTGAATTTTTTAATTGTTTCCTGTATAGAGATCTCAACTAGGCATACGTTCTTATACATACACAATGAAATCCAGTAAACTACTTTTTTACCACTTAAATCGATGGTGCAGACAGAATTCCGATAGTATTTATCAAGCTTTGACTTGTTACGAGTGATGGGTTTTTTCCGCAAATAATAATGCTTAATGAGCATATGAAACTCACTTTTTTTACATTTTCAATGGCTTTCAAACACGAACTAAATGAAGCAGCTTCTTCAAATTTTGATAGATGTCAACTGAGAGATGCGTTTTGGAGGAACCTGTGTTGAGCTTTCAGTTATTTCCGCATTCGTATATGAAAATCCTGTGGATCAGCATCTTAGATAACTTTGTTATACATGCGGCCAATGGAGATAACTGTGAGCATACACTGAGAAAAAATTGTATATGTTACAAAAGTCTATCATTAAGCAACCTGTCATCACAATAGAAGAAGGTTTAAAACGATTGTGTAATTTTGTAGTACAAAAAGGACATAAGATACTCTTCTCCAAATAAATGTGATCTCATATAATTGTCGCTAGTTGTTGTAGATCAATAGCTGAATGTAGTTCTGTGGTAAAGTATTTTTGAAAGGAAGCTCCAAGACGGAGTAATCATATCCCAGATAGAAATAAAAACTACATTCATTTATAGATTTAAAGATTTTGAAGTTATATATAGTATAAACGATATAGCCATGCCCGTGTATCAGTTGAAATCAACTTTCTGAAGCTCTCAAATAACTTTCATACACGAGACTACTCGTATAACAAAAGTTGAAAGTTTCGTAGCTGTACGTGAAACGTTGCTGGGAAATCGGCATACAAATAAACCGACATTTTTTTTTCGCATAAATTTTTTTCTCCAACGATTTTTTTCACGAAATTTCTTTTTCATCAGATATTTTTTTAAGCATACTTTGGTGAACATATAAGACTAAATACAGCCGAATATAGCACTCTTACTTCTTCCTACTAACATTTGATTCTCGAGTGTGATGGCAAACAAATAACATTCTAAACTTTACTTAACGCTCTAACTATACATTATAATGACCACCAAACTAGTCTAGTCGTCTATAGAAGAGTAGTTTACACATGAAAGTTTATTTATCCCTGTCCATGTACACAATATTGTTGTCTAGATTCTGTTGTTATTGTTGTTGGATCTTTTACAATGTTCTTGTGTTCCTGGCTGCTTGGCTAATTAATGTTACACCCAAAACCATGGTGCGAAAATTGCGTTTCGTTCAAGTCTTTCAATAAGGTTTTTTTTTTTTGTTCTCCAACAACCTCAACAACACAGCCGTTGTTGTTCGATAGCCGTGGAAAGAGTAGTGTGTTGGAGATAAGTGTGTTTGGAAAGTGTAAGAGTATGTTTGACTAAACCATGTTTAGTTTAGTTGTTTTCTTGTAAAATTTGTAAAAAGTTGTCATGTAAACTATATTTATTTTTTTCCAATGAGTCATTGAACTTCTTGTTCAATAAGTTCTTCTGATGCTTGTCTTTGTATTTCTATTACTAGTTTTTTTTTTAATTTTTTCTTGTTTAGTTATGGTTTAATAATAATAAATGTTCAAATTAATTGTTAATTTCACACTTCTAAAATGAAGATTTCTACTCAAATATAAAGTTACATCATGTAATAGGAAAATAATTATGTAAATCACAGACAATAAAATTAGAAATATATATAAATATGTTAAAAGAGAATGCTGGATGGAAGTTATTAATAAATGATGGGGTAATATAAATTTTTCAAATTATAACTTAATGGGATTTTTAGTAGGCAGTTAGTTTTGAATATAGTTATACGGGTAATAATCATGTGAAAATCAAGTTTGAGACTTTTGGAGAATGTATTTAAGTTGTTTATCAAGTTTATTTGCTTGTTATTGTTTGAAAATTTTAAGTATTTATTGGATAGATTAGTTATGCCTACAAGCAAGTGTTGGCATGTTGAGATTTTTAGCATATTTAGAGAGTTATTATTCTGAGTTATATGAAAAATCACAAAAAATCTTTAGTTTTTTATAACTCTCAAAATAGTTTTTAACCTTCATCTCACCCTTGAGTGGTAAACCACACAAAATTAAGCTTTTTATACATTTAACTGCTCATGAAATGTCTTGACGCATTGATTGGTTTAAAAATCTGTTTTAATAACGAAATATTTTATAAACTTCATTGCTCATCCTGTGTGTGAATTTCCACACATATTTAATTTCTGAGTATTTTGCACTTGAAACACCATTTTGACTACAAAACAAATATTTGGGCATAACATATGTTTTAACCGTAATCTCAGATATGTGTGGTAAACCAAACAAAATTAAACTTTTTTGTATAAATTTAAAGAAAATTGTTCATAAAATGTCTTGACACAGTAATTGATTTAAAAAACTGTTTGATAACGAATTATTTTAAAAATTACATTGCTTACCCTGTGTGTGAATTTCCACACATATGTAATTTTTATGTATTTTGCACCAAGAAAACAATTTTGACGCATTAATTGATTTAGAAATATTTTTTATAATGAAATATTAAAAAATTTACATTGCTTACCCTGTGTGTGAATTTCCACACATATGAAATTTGTATTTATTTTGCACAAAGAACACAATTTTGATGCACTGATTGATTTAAAAATCTTCTTTGATAACAAAATATTTTAAATATTGCTTACCCTGTGTGTGAATTTTCACACATATGTAATTTCTATGTATTTTGCACTAAGAACACCATTTTGATTACAAAAAAAATGTAGACATACCATATGTGTGGAAAACAACACAGAATGGTAACAACGTAAGGTTTTTTGTGTTTGAGTTTCGGCAATTTCTAAGATAATTTTCTATTCAAAACTCTAAAAATCTTCAGTTTTTTTTATAAATCTAAAAATACATCTCACCCATGTGTGGGAAACCACACAAAATTAAGCTTTTGTTATACATTTAAGGAAATTTGTTCATGAAATGTCTTGACGCATTAATTGATTTAAAAATATTTTTTGATAACAAAATATTTCAAAAATTACATTGTTTACCCTGTGTGTGAATTTCCACACATATCAAATTTGTATGTATTTTGCACAAAGAACACCATTTTTACACATTAATTGATTAAAAAATATTTTTTATAATGAAATATTTAAAAATTACATTGCTTACCCTGTGTGTTAATTTCCACACATATGTAATTTCTATGTATTTTGCTCGAAAAACATCATTTTGACTAAAAAAAATATGAGGGCATACAACATGTGTGAAAAACAACACAAAAGTCCAACAACGTAAGGTTTTTTTTAGGGTTAGATGATAGTTAAAAGCTAAACCTATACTCATGTAAAGCATTTCGATTACTTCAAAGATTATTTAATCCCAGAGGCATTTAAATACACCATTATTCATGATTAATCTCTACAAATTTCGCTTAAACCTTTTTGTAAATCCATCATACTTACACTAAATAAACTCTGGAGTCAAAGGTTTATCTCTCTCTCTTATGTAAGCTGGAAATTAAACTCTAATCTGTCATAAGATTTACGAAATGCAGTTACGCATGCTCACACCTTATTAAATATGAAAAATGAACAATAGAGACAATATTACCACCACCACCAACAGCAGACATCAAAATTAGCCATTTACTGGTTTTGGCTCTACTCTATAAAAACAAAAATAAAATAACAAAGAAACCCAAAAAAATGTGCCCAGAAACTAATGATAAGTGTTCGAAAATGCATTAACGCCCCATCAAAAACAAATACCCAGCAAATGAATGCCATTGAATGGCAGCCGCGGTGTGGTGCACACATGCTTGTGACAGTTTTACGATCATAAAACTGTCAAACAAATTGACAATCAAAATGCATGAAATATATTTCTCTGCAATAGCAGGCCATCAGAGTGTGTTGTTATGTCTGTCTGCATGCTGCATAAGCTTTTACATGGACCACCTACCAGACAGCATATATTGATATAGAAAATATTTATTTTTGTTTTTTTTTTTTAGGAAATAAACGCCCTTTTATTTCGCTTTGATTTTGGTGGTTAGCCTATATGTATTTCTCTTAATTTTTATTAATAAAAACCATTTATTTCTATATAGTATTTATTTATTTCTCCAAGATATAATTTTTTATGTTTTAAATTAGTTTTTGTTTTGAAAAGAAAAAACAAAAATCCATTTATTTTATTGCCAAAGTGCTGATAAAAATTTATTATAATCAATTAAGTGTTGGCTTTAATGTAGTTTTTTTTTATATGCCCTTTAGTCTGTCTATGAATTTGATTGATCATATCATTTTCAATTTCATCAATGTTTTGTGGCCTTTGCTATGAATTTTATTAGTTGTTTGTTTTAGTTTTGAAAAGAAACTCACCAAAAAGTGGAAATTTAATTTTTTATTATGCTTAAAGACATTTATTTATTTTCTCAAAACAAAGTATTGTATTATAAACTTCAATGAAAATCTTGTCAAACGGTATTCAAAACAAACTTCAACATGATCTTTACTTTTTAATGATTGTTGTAAATAATTAAATTTGTTATATTTGGACAATAAAATTTAAAAATGTTTTTGTCTTATATTTGTTTCTTTTTTAACAACCAAAAGCTAATAAAAGTGAAAGGTTTTTGTTGTTTGTTAGAGCAGTGATCTCAGATGATCAATGAATTTAAGTAAAAGTGTTAGAATGTGACAGGTGGGTTTTTTGGTAATTTACCACTATGTGTGAATGTAGAAAGGAACTAAGGTAGAAAGATAACAAAGAAACGAGTATAGTTACTTAATATTGAATAAATACTTCTGAAATCCATATAATACATTCTCATAATAACATTCACAAGACCTGTGATGCTGATCCATAGTGAATTCTCAGATTGTGAAAGATTTGGCGTGACATGACCGATGCCTTCATTAGTATAGATTCTAAATAAATAAAATTCACAATGTAAAAGAATCAAAAGATTTCGGAAATAAGTCTGCCATTATTAACTGACTTATTCGTTGTCAGTTTAAATTTTTTTCAAAACTTCAAAATTTAAAATTTTAAAAATATCGGACACAGTTTATGTTCGATTTCATTCGAAAATATGTGACATTGACCTTCATAGGGTCTTCGGGTAAAATTTTTATCCATTTAGAAATTAAAATTTAATTATTTCCTAAAGTGAGTGGTTGATATTTTTGATATTTTATGACTTTTTTTAATTTGAAATGTCAACAACTACATTAGGTTTAAATAAAAAGAAATTTTTATATATTTCGGTCAAATTTGACCCGAAGATCACTAACGTCAGTAAATTTGAAGATCTTAAGTTTCTTTAATAACTAAATTTTATAGCCTGTTTCACAATATCGAATGAAAGATTTCGGTCACTGATTCGGTCACATAAATATGAAGATAGTGAAACCAAAACCTTTCGCTTAGAATGGGAACGAAAGCTTTTATTCAATATTGTGAAACAGTCTATTAGCTAACTTTTCGAACCATCCAAATAATTCCCAGAGCATGAATGTATTGAAACTTCACAGCATTAGAAAATGTCTTCCAACAAGACTTTCGAACATTAATAGTTGATAGAGGCCATATTTTTTTTAGCTACAGCTATCGAATTGGCTGCCATTTATTTAGCTTCTTTTGCCATGAACGGATAAAGCGTTCAACAACACATACCAATGATAAAATTGTGAAATGGCAATTGAAGGGAAACTGAATATAATTTTCATTACATTTCGTCTTCAGGGTTGAGGCCCATTTCTGGATGAATTAGGAGGTCAACTAACAAAATTGTCAAATTTGGGACGATATCAATCCACATGAGATCCAAGATTATCCAATGCATCCCGAAAAAAAGTCAATGTTTTATGTGGATTTTGAGCCATATTTCTTTGAGAACAACGCACAGTGGCGCCCGTAGAACAAGTGAATAAACTTTTTTTACAGTAAATTGTCCAACGATTTCAAAAATACTACCCTTATTTTTTGTTCAGAAGATATAGCCCAAAGTTGACTGATTTTCAGTTTTCAAAAAAACAGAAAATTTTTAGGTAATTTGGTCCGCTTTCAGATACAATATATCGAAAACTATGTAATTGATCGTCATTATTTTTCATTCTTTTGATAGATATATTTATTAAAAAAGAATAAACAAAAATTGTACTCTTTGCTTTGTATTTGTCCAGGTAAATCGATATTTACCAACTATCCATTTTTTCAATATTTCTCAACTTTGAAGGAAAATAAAAAAAAACTTTCAATTTCTATATTTGCCATATTTTCAAAATAAGTTCTTTGATTATTCCTTTAGATAATGCTGTCCGCCTTTGCCCCATTTTTTGCTAGAGGTAAAATTTTGAAAAAAGACATGGTTTCAAAAATGACATATGACCGTGAAAAAATAACTAAAAATTTTTTTTGAAAACAATTTTTTTTTTTTATATTTTCTGGAATAAATTTAAATCATAAAGCCTTTAAAAAGAAACATAAAAAATTAAAAAAATATTTTATTTTCTTCATTTTTCCACAAATTTTAACTTTGCTAACCGATAAGTAGGCTCCTGAAAGGCGTAGAACCATTTTCGAACACTAATTTCATAGGCTGATCAATTATCTATATTAAAGTTTTCAGCGGGTACCGTATCAACATTTCAAAAAATTTAATTCTAAGGGACACTCTAGTGAACACCTAGTCCACTGTCTGTAGCCCAGGAATTGTAATTATATCATAAAACTAACCCAAACATACTGGTTATGTTTTGAAATTTACAGTACAAATAGGAGTACTTCCACTTAGTATGAACTTTAATTGACTGTTATTGAGATTCGGTTTCATATTTAAATATTTATAATCTGTTTATTTTGCAAATAACATCCAGAAACATCATAAATGGATTTTTTTTCCAAAGTTTTTTTTTTAATTTTTTGGAAAATTTTTTTTTCCAATTTTTATTGTAATTTTTTTTTTAAAATTTTAGTTGTTTTTGGTAAAAAAAAAAAAAATTTGGGTTTAAAAAATATTTTTTCCGATTTTGACCCATTATAGGTCCAACTTACTATGGTCTTATATACATCGTTGCAAAGCTCTTTGAAATGTCTATTATTAGATATCCATATTGTCTATATTAATGACTTAGTAATCCAGATATAGGTCAAAAATCTAGATTGTCCTTGGTTTTTCCTCATATCTCAGCCATTTGTGGACCGATTTTGCTGATTTTAAATAGGAAACTTCTCGATAGCATGTCTGACAGAATTATTGAAGATTTGGATCCCGAAGATATCTGGGGTCTTCAGGAAATTGATTTCAATAGACAGACATACGGAAGGACAGACATGGCTTAATCGACTCCACTATCTATAAGGAATATATATACTTCATAGGTTAGAAAAATTATATTGTGGAAATTGCAAATGGAATGACCCTTCTGACGAAGGTGAAGGGTATAAAAATAGATTAGTATAAAATAAATCTCTTAACTTCTTTCTGCACTAAACATGGATTTCTCGGCTTTGCGTCACCATAATATTATTTTTCGCTTTGCATTAAACGATGCATTTACCTTTACTAAACAGTAATCGCCCAATTTTTGATTTTTGTTGCTTGACTGGTTTTTGAAATAAATGATTTAATTGACCATAGCTACCTGGTAAGGTCCACTTCCGAAAATTGGCGCCACTGTGCGACGTTGGTCAGGTCACCAACTTCAACGGCGAGCGCAATACGTCGTTGATTATCAAATTTTTTTTTGGCCTCGGGTGGATGATATGGACACCAACGACATGTCGTTTCAATAGGACATCCCTACGTGCCAAACAGCTCATATCACATTGGACATTCTGCATGAGCGATTTGAGGGCATGATCAATCCACATGAAGGTGATGTGACTTATGTCGCAGATCCATACGAATAAGCCACAAACCACAGCGGTCCTCAAAATCAACATAACCCATACAGTGCACAGTGGATCCGCCCATAGGCCAAAAATAAATAAAACGATGACAAAATATTTAGACAAAATGCATAAAAATTGTCTCTTAGATATCCAATCTTTTAAATGTAAAACCGGTTTTTGCTGGAAATCTAGCGGGACTTTTTAAAAATAAAATTAAAAGCATGAGCAAATATTCATTTGCAAAGCGCAGCTGAACGCTGGATTTACAAACGTGCACTTCAAAACGGTCTTGCAATTGCTGTAGTCTACAAAATTAAATTATTTTCAATGAATTTTGAAGTTAAAGGTATTTATTTTATCTTTAGAAAATAATAAAACTAACTTGTGTTGTAATTCTTGTGAAATTAATGTTTTAGTTAACCTATATATTTGTTACTTTTTTGTATAACTTCATTATGTTTACTTAAAGTTTTAGATGTGTTCCCCCAATATTCCCCCGTAGGGTTTTTTTCATTGTATTTATCAGATTCTTAAGATAATAAAAGTGCTGAAGTTAGTTGCGGAAATTTGCGGATGGGCGTGTAATCTTTAATATACTAACTCGCCCCACAGTGGGATGGCTTCATACATTTTTTTTGCAAAAATTATAAGCTGTGGTCGTAGAGCGCTGAAATTTGGCACAGAGAATTATATGGACTAAGTTAAGAAAAAAATGAAATTTTATCAAAATCGTCCACGCCCAACGCCTACTGCCCATACAATCCAAATTGATTTTTTCGCATAAAATTGTTTATATCCAAACAAAAGTCTAGAAATTTGGTACATACATTTATTGAAACCAAAAAGGAACTCATGCTGAATTTCAATAAAATCGGTCACGCCCACCGCCCACGAAACTCATTCATAGATTAGAATTTTTTGGATATTTCGTTTATTATTCGACAAAAAAATTTTAGTTTTCATCCTGTCCCGAAAACTTCCGAAAACAATTATTTTTTTTAATCGAAACAAGACACTCCCACCTTTAATTTTATTAAAAAAAGAGCTTGGGGGAAAGTGGGGCTACATTTTTTTTCTCCATGGAAAATCAAAAATACAATAATTATTAGAGACTTATAGATTTGGGCATATCTTTTTAACTGTTTATGGTATCCCCATAATTTTTTTTTATTGATGTGGAAATGTTATATTTTTCAAATATGTTAAAGGTAAATGGTATATAAACCACTGAATTGCGTGAAAATATAAGTAAATTTTAGCTTAACACCCTTGCAAGGACTTTACTAGCATGGACTTTTTTAAAAATAAAATAAATTTTTTCTTAAAACTATAAGTGTACATTTCATCTTTAAACATTTCTCTACAAAACTGCATCATTTGATTGTTGAAATTAAGTGTTTGAAAAATTGACTTTTTGACACCAAAATACCTCTGTGCGCCGTCTTATTTTTGGTAAGCAAGCATGTAGTAGTGTCAATAGGTGAATTGTCGGAGGAAGATGCTGAAGCGAAAAATAAGCATATAAAACAGTTTAGATTGCAACATAACCGAAAAATATCGCGCATATAACTTTGTATAACTTTTTAATTTAGTTTTTTTTTCAGTGTATAATTCAAATGAATTAAAATGGAATAAAAATTAACTAAAATTGTTTAAAACAAACGAATTTTCATACTGAAATATTTTATTTCAAAAATTCATAAAACAAATCTAAAAGCCAATTAACCCTTGAAAAATCAAAGGGCTACTGTGGCTACATTTGTTAATATTTTTTCTAAAAAATTTGCGGACTTTAAGTTCTTCGGGCATGCTAAGAGGTGATAAATTTTGAAGACCCTACCTTTTTTAGTTTTGAAGATATTGATTATTGACCGCTTGTTCATATAAGGGAAACCACTGTGCAGTGGGTTAAATTAGGCCTGATTTTTGCGGCAGAGATATTCAAAATTGTACATTTGGGATGCCCATCACCCAACAAAGGCTCGGCACTGTGGTTCCAAATCAAAATCTAGGTGGACAAAATTATGAAAATCGGTACCTTCAGAATTTGTAAAAACTAAGTTTTTTCGGAAGCTGACAATCTGCTCTCCTCCAATACAAATGGATTTTTCAATTGGACATTTCGTTTTCTCGACAGAAGAGTCGGAAGTTCAACAAATTTTGAATCATATTTTCGTTAATTTTTTTTTAATATTTTACTGCTTTACTAAATTAGATATGTCTCAATTGTTTTACCATATAGAAATTCATACTTCAAAACATAGATAAAAATTATAGGCTTTTATTAAGTGTATATCTTATATTTATGGGCCTCTCCATTTTCATGTTATAGTCCTTTAAACTTGGGTCTCAAATATACTGATATATTTTTTTTCTAAGAATGTTATATAGCTTGCCAAAAAAAAAGACCGTCGAAGCCCGTCCAACGACTATATACATCATTTAAAGAAACTTCTGGGAAATGTATTTGTAAAAAAATTGTAGCCGCCAGCCGAAATACTTTTTTTTTAATTTTTACGGAATGGAATTTTTCGAAATATTTCTTTATTTATTATTGATTTTTATATATCTACTCGTAGACCCTACTGTAACTTAAAAAAATTTATATTGATCTTTTAAATATTTTTTTTTGGAATCGGAGATACCAATTCTATATAAAAAAAGCGCCAAATAATTTTGTCCACCTAGATTATGATTTGGAACCACAGTGCTCGGCCAACAATAACACGATGTTACATTTCATATACAATGGCATCGAAATGCCTTTCAAATGAATTAATGAATGCAATGATATCTCATACACACTTTCCTTTATTTAAATTTATAGATAGGAACCGCTTAGTGAAAGACATTTAATTATATTTCCCATAACAAATGCAAGTACTCCGATCAATAAGTAGATAAAACGATTTTAATATAATCTTAAAGTCCTCGATTAGGGTTATGTGCTTTCTTATTTAACAATATTACATATCTGTGGTTTCGTATATTGAGACCTAATAACGCCGCTACTATGTGGTCTATGGGTTCCATAGCTAAAATTTAAACTTCAATACAACTCTGCTATGTCTATGTGAAATTTCATTTTAATCAGATAAGCAGGCTAGAAATGACAGATTTTTTTCCCAAATATTTTGATTCTGCGCCTCATGCGTTGTGCATTTCTATTTGAAAAATACTTTAATATTAAAGACATTATTTTCAAGTCCATTTTTCCTTTTCTTTTAATAATCCCCTAAATTTTAATATTAACTGAAAAGGTCATTGCAAATTGCTCTTTTTTTATAAAATTTAAATTTAAATCGCAATTTATTAAAAACATTCTCTACAATGCCCTTGTTCAACATATAATTGCTTTTAACCAATACCACCCATATACATATTTATTTTTATTTTTTGCTCATTCTTAAATAACATAATGCAACATGTGGCAACAATGGTTTTATTCCTAGTTTAATGAAAAATCATCAATTACTTCATGAAACAACATGTGTTTGTGATATAGCACAAACACAAAATGCAAGTTAAAATCTTTCAAAAATAATTAAACAAGACAACATTAAAATTCACCAGCATAGATTTTAAAAACCTACACTTTACAACTTCAAGTAAATCTCAAATTTTAATTAATAATAACCCTGGGTTTTATTAAATTTTACACCTTTTAGCGACAATATTATTAGCATATTTCAAACGTTAACCAAAGGAAGAATGAAATGGTCTTTATAATTACCAACTGCCTGAAATTGTAGTATCTGTAATTTACATTTCAAAGGCTTAATTTTCTTAACTGTTAAATTGTTCTCTAAGTCATGGTGTTTGTTCATTTGCTGGGTTGTTTATGAGGTTGCATGTAGTATGTATGTTTTCTTTTTTGTAGTTGTCGAGATGTTCTTGTTGTTGGCAATTCTGTTGTTTAATACCCCTTTCTACTGCCAACTTCTGTCTGTTTAACAGGCAACATATTGTATTTAAGAGTTTAGGCCATAATACAGCTTCCGTTGCAATATATTAGTCGACAAGAGTATGAGTGTTTGTTTGCAAGAGCCAAGAATTGGTTGTAATGTTAGTAGGAGATGGCTGCATAAAGTTGCTTGGTTAAAATGTTGTTACTGTGTGGTGTTCTATTAGCTCTAACACCATGAGCAATATTGTTACAACAAGTAGCAACTGCATCATTGCAGTTTAAATTAAAAATGAACCAAATATCTTGTATGAGTCTAATACTAAATCTATTTTAGAGTGAGTAAAGGGAATGATAGTCAAAGAGTATATGTTGGGTATCAACTATGAAAGTTGTTCAAAATTTTCCGGTTTAAAGATTTATTCATGGAATTTTCCTTAAAGCAAATTGAATATTTGTTAAATATTGAGATATATTAAAGAGTTTGGCCCAGGTCAGATAAAAAATTTCGAAGATCAAGAATTAAAGGCTTTATAAATATTAAATTATTTGTATACCCACCATTAAAAAAGAGGATTCTGTCATTCCAAAATATTCATTTCTGCTTCTTAGCCAACCTTCCCTCATCTTTTCTAAATACATACACTAATTCTGCAGGAAGTGAAGGCGTTAGTTAATACATGCATTCATAAATATATACATTGAGCATACCCCAAGCTTTTAACTACTGGCTAGCTTTTACTACTAAGATGAAAATAAAACCCAATCAGTATTAAAGCAACACCAAAACATACACTCTCTTGCCAACAAACAGCATAAAAAAAATATTGAATCTTCTTAAACTAAAAGAGGCAGGATTTTTAATATAAATTATAATACCACAGACTGGCAGCAGGTGTACTTGATAACTGATTGAAAATAATTTGCATAGTATAAGAAATATATTCAGTTTAGTAATTGTGTTTAAAAGAAAAATTAATAAAGATTGCTGTACAGCACTATATTCTTGAAACTTAAACAAACTGTTTCCATATAAACAATTTAAATATTTCAAAATTGCATAAAAACCCATATTTTATAATCAAAATAAACATTATTATTGTTAAAATGACAAATGATTGGAAATCGTTAAGAGTAAAAACAACTTTTTGTCTAAAACGCAATTATCTTAATTTTTTGTTTAGTCCAAGCTTTTAAGCCATGTGTTAACAGCATGTGTGAATGGCATGTATGTAAATACTCCACCCATTTTAAATAAAAACAGATTTTTCAATGCAAGCTGTTTTTTTTATGAATTTATGAGCTTGTTTTGTTTATTTGTTTGTTTTGCTTGGCTTTTTTTAACTAGTCTAGTAGAACATTTATAATAAATATCAATTTATTTTATTTTGTTTTGCTATACAATTATTTTGCGCAAAGAAAAATAAACAAAATTAGCATTATTTACACATACGTATGTCCTAAAAGAAGTGTTTTACACTGGTAGAGAAAATTTTAGTAAAACAACAATTAAAACTAACGATATTTAATTGTTAAGTTTGTTGGAAAATTTTGATATTATCATTGTGAACAGATACAAGTTCTCCACCAATTTTAAATTCTAAAAATAATATCTCGTTTTCAATCTTAAATATTTTAAAAATTAAAAAAAAATTTACTCCAAAATGTTCTTAACAATAATTTTTACAAAAAAATATCATCAAATTTTAAATGTAATTGCCTGTAAAATATTGATTTGTCATTGCTATTGTTTTTTTGTTATCGATTTTCATTACAAATGAAATTCACAGTTTTTTTAAATAAAAATTTTGAAAATTTTTTTTTATTAAAATTTTGTTATAAAAAAATATTATTATTTTCATAAATTTTTTTTTGTTTTTAATAATTTTATATTTTTGTATGCAAAAAAATCCCCTAGAAATAATTAATACAGATTGTATGAAAATACAAAATACATTCTATGAAAATACAACTACTCCGCCAATTGCGGGGAAAAAAACAACCATGCATTTTTAAACATTTCTTTCAGAATCTGAATAAAAATGATTTTTACATTTAAATTTCTAGATAAAAATATTTTTTTTTTTAGATTTTTTTTTATAAAATTTTATATAAATATTTTATTAATTTTTTTTATAAAAATTATTTGTTTTTAAAAATTTTAAATTTTTTTGTCTAAAATAATCCCTGCATGACAATTGATACAAGATTATAAATCAAAAGCTTTTAAATACCTCAATTGGCTGAAAAACATTTATTTTAATACTGTAAAAGAATACAACTTCCCCGCCAATTCCGAATTCAAAACATTTGAAAATCTATATCTCTTATTTAAACATGAATTTTTTAAAATTTCTTTTAGATTCTGAATTTAACTGATATTCGCATTCAAATTTCAAGATAAAACTTTTATTTTTTGGAATTTGTTTTTTTTTGATAAAATCGATAAATTATTTTATTAATTTTTTTATAAATTTTTTTTCTAAAAAATTTAAATTTCTGTATCCAAAATAATCCCTGCGAAATACTGAATAAACATTAATAAATCAAAAGTTTTTAAACAACTCAGTTGACTGTAAAACATTAATTTTATCACTTTAAGAAAATACAACTACCCCGCCAATTTCGAATTCAAAACATTTGAAAATCTATATCTCTCATTCAACAATGAATTTAGAAATATTTCTTTCAGATTCTAAATTTAAAGGATTTTCGCATTCAAATTTCGGGGCAAAAATTATATTTTTGGAGTTTTTTTATTATTAATAAAATTGATAAATTAGTTTATTAGTTTTTTATAAACTTTTTTAGTTTTTAAAAATTTTCAATTTGTTTGTCTAAAATAATCCCTTCGCGACAATTAATACATATTTATAAATAAAAATTATATTTTTTGGAATTTTTTTTGGATAAAATTGATAAAATAATTATTTTTTTTATAAAAATTTTTTGTTTTTAAAAATTTTACATTTGTTTGTCTATGATAATTCCTTCGTGACAATTGATACATATTTATAAAGCAAAAGGTTTAAAGTACCTCAACTGGCTGAAAAACATTTATTTTATTACTGTAATATACGACTTCCCCGCCAATTTCGAATTCAAAACATTTGAAAATCTATATCTCTCATTCAAACATGAATTTTGCAAAACTTCTTTCAGATTCTGAATTTAATGGATATTCGCATTCAAATTTTTTTTTTATAAAATTGATCAATTATTTTATTAATATATAAAATTTTTTAGTTTTTAAAATTTTAAAATTTGTTTGTCTAAAATAATCCCTTAGTGTCAATTGATACATATTTATAAATCAAAAGCTTTTAAATACCTCAGTTGGCTGTAAAATATTGATTTTATCACTGTAAGAAAAAACGACTTCCCCACCAATTTCGAATTCAAAACCTTTGAAAATCTATATTTCTCATTCAACCAGGAATTTTTTAAAAATTCCTTCAGATTCTGAATTTGACTGATGTTGGGATTCAAATTTCAAGACAAAAATTATATATTTTGGATTTTTTTTTGTTTTGAAAAAATTTATAAATTATTTTATAAATTTTTTTTATAATTTTTTTTTAATTTTAAAATTTTTAATCTGAAAAAATCGCTTCATGACAATTCATACATATTTATAAAACAAAAGCTTTTAAACACCTAGTTGGCTAAAAACATTGATTTTATCACTGTAAGAGAATACAACTTCCCCGCCAATTGCGAATTCTAAACATTTGAAAATCTATATCTCGCATTCAACTAAGCATAATCAAATATTTCTTTCAGATTCTGAATAAGTAAGATTTTCTTGTTCAAATTTCGATACAAAAATATTTTTTTTGTTTTGATTTTTTTTTATAAAATTTTGTACTAAACTTATATTACTTTTAGAAGTAATTTTTTTTTTTGTGGTTAAAAATTTTTATTTTTATTTTGAAATTTGTATCTACAGTGTAGTGTAAACCTAACTTAATATTATTTATAACTTTAAGATATTTCATTTTAACACAAATACATTTAAAGCTAAGCATAATCTTTCACTGCATTTGCAGCAAGCAGTATGACAACAAAAACAATAAAAATATGTGCATAATAAATATGTAACATGCCCACCTCATATGCATGACGAATATTTTCAATTACTGGCCATGAAGTTTTAATTTGTTAAAACTAGTTTAAATTCATTTTCGAGAAGACAAATATATTCTATTAACGTTTTTTTCTAGTTCCTTCAACTTTATTCTATGTTTACTTATGACTTCAGTACAAGGGTGGTGCATATTATAAGAGTTTAATTAAGGCTATGAAAATATTTAGTGTATAATGTCTAAGAAAGCTTCTTCAGATCAATAAAAATGGAGAATTTTAAGTTCCTACTTTTTAGTTTTTTTTTATAGATTTGGTATTACCCTAATATTAATACCTGCATTCGTATGTGTTGTTTGCAAAGCAAATGTTTGTTTCTTCTATTAAGTGTTGATTATACGTAGTTTGGGTGAGTGTTTTACATGTCTCTTTAAAATTTTACATTAAAATGGAATCTTAGTTACAGTGAGTGGCAATACTTGAACATCTATTTTGTATATTCTGTAAATAGTTGTAAATAATTTCAAACAAGTTTGAATATAGACCTTTTTGTGATTATATTTTCCCAGGAATTTATATAAATTGGAAACAATACTTAGTTTTAGCACCCACTGTTTCCTCATATAAACCTCATAGAAAACTAATACTATAATTGCTTAACAAGAGCACATTTTGTATTGTAGCTTAAAACTAGTACAACTTTACAATAAGTTTTACATAAACTAATCTTTTTAGCAAATCCACACCTTAAAAGTAAGTAAGTAATTTAAGTTTTATTTTATTTAATTTTGTTTTTGGTGTCTAACAAAATAAAGCATTTTGTGCAGATTTAATAATTTATAGCTCATTTATTCATAAGTAGCTATTACTATGCCAACCAACCATTATTATTATTATCATGGCAACAACAAATCAAATAAAAATATTTATTAAATTTTTCTACCATAAGATTTTATCTCACAAGCGAATACAAAACAGATTTAATTACCTGCATTTCATATATGTAAAATAGAATTATTTTATTGCAAAATGTTGAAAGAAAAATTTTAATTAATTGTGATAATTGAAATTGTATTAGCTACCGTTAGAAGATTTTATTTCAGTGCCATAAAATTCATGTTAAAAAATAAAGTGTTACGAAAAGAAAAAAAAATTAAATTAAAATTCAAATTATCATTGCTGAAGATACAATTAAATTTTATTAAACAATTTCATGAAATCATAAAAATTTCCATAATATATAAAATAATTTGAAATTAATTGGAAAATTATTTTTGTGTTAGAATGGAATTTTTTTATACTGTTGGAAAAGATTGTACTACTAATTTACTTAGACTATATGGAAAAATGTCTGTATTTCAATAAACTGGCTTATCAATACAAGAAAGTGATCACTCCTAAATAAGTCTAGCGCGAGAGGAACAAAGGTTATTTCTTTTTATTGAAAATGATCAGGAAAAGTTTCACAAATATAGGGAAATAGGAAAAATAGGAAGTGTAAAAATTTATGAAATAAATAAAAAATTTAAACTTTTTTTATATACATACATTAAAAAAATTAAAATTTAAAAAATTTAGTTTAAATATTAGAAAAATTTATAATTAAAATTTATAATTAGTTGTATTTAGATGAAAGAAAAAATTCCTTTTAGACAAATTGCTAAGTTTGTGTAACATATATTTTTGAGAATTTAAAAAAAAAAATATTTTTTGATATAAATTTTAAGAGCAAAAAAAGGATTGAAATTATTCAGAAAATTTATTCAATTCATAATCAAAAAAAAAAAATAATTAAATTCCCTTAAAATGCAATCCAAAAAACACAATTGGTGGGGAAGCTGTATTTTGTCAAAATAGACTAAATTTAATTGTTCATTACATCACTTCAGTAAATTTTGCTTGTAGGGAAATGATTTTTAAAGAAGTATATGTTTGAGATATAAAAAATAAATAGAAAATTAAAAAAAAAAAAATTGAAAGTTGGAAATAAAAATTAAAAAAAAATATTCCAAAAATTTAAAAATAATAAAAAGTTAGTAATTTGGTAAAATTAGTAGTTTAAAAATGGAAAATTAAAAATAAATAAAAAATTTTCCAAAAATATTTTTTTTACAAAAATTAAGCAATAATAAAAAGTAATTTTTAAATTTTTAAATTCGATTCTTAGATATGATCAAAGATAAAATTTAAAATTCGTTTAACAGAAACTTTATAATTTTTCGAAACTTTCGCAATTGGCGGGGAAGTTGTATTTTGCAAAAAACGAAAACATGAGAATTAATCAGCCATTTGTTTGTTTGAGAAGAAATGTTTTTTTTTAATGTTTTTTTTTGAGATTTCAAGAAAGTAATTAAAATTAAAAATAAAAATTTTGAATTTTTTTTTTAAATTTCAAATTTCATTTAATAATTTTCAATGACAAATAATTTATAAAATGTATAAATTGGAATCCAAGTTATGTTTTTTGAAAATTTGAAATTCACTGTTGTATTTTGGAAAAAAAGGTTGAGAATAAATTTAATCAGCCAATTGATCACTTAACTATGTCTTACTCATACAGAAAAGATTTTTATAGTATTTGTTTAAGACTTTATGTAAAAAATATGTAAATAAAAAATCCTTTAAAAAATAAAATAAATTTAAAATTTTTGTAAAAAACAATTTGGTGAAAAAATAATGTTGGTCGAAAAAAAATTTTTGTTATAAAACATGTAAGAGAGCTTTATTCGGCTGTGTCGAATGTTTATACCCTTCACCAAATTATACTTTACAATAAAAATTTTAAATAATAAAAAACTTTTTTTTTTATTTTTCAGCGAAAAAAATTTTATTGCAAAATTTTTTTTTAATTTTTTAAATTCATAAGTAAAAAAAATTTTTTAACAAACTAATTTTATTTACTAAAAAAAAAAAATTCGGGGTAAAAAATAATCCATATTAAAAGGTCAAAAGTCGAGGCTGTCCTGGTTTTTTCCCTTTATCTCAGCCATTTGTGAACCGATTTACTCGATTTTAAAGAGCAACCTAGCCTAGGGAATTCCTGATGAATGAATCTTGTATATAAGTATTTTTTGGGCTACAGAAAGTTGATTTCAACATACAGACGAACATGGCTATATCGATTCCGCTATCTATATCTATCCAGAATATATATACTTTGTGGGATCACAAATGAAAAATGTAGAAATTACAAACGTAATGATAAACTTACATACCTAATGCCACTCATATGGAAAATCGATAAAATCGGCCCACAAATGGCTGAGATATAAGGAAAAAACCGGGACGACCTAGATTTTTGGCCTAGTTTTGATGTACAGTGGTGGCCAGGAATTTAAGACAAAAATTGTTTGCTAAATTCCACGTGATTGTCAATTATTTTTTCAAATATTTCCTCAAATATGTATGCATGAGGACTGTTTTAACACACAAGTGTGTTTTATTCGACTGTGTCAATTCATACATATTCACCACGAACACATAAAATTTTTCTACAACCTGACCAAAAATTTTTTTTTTTAAATAAACATATTTTCTCACATTTATATCATTATATTTGTATTATTATAAAATATTCGGACCAAATTTCGTATTTTTAGTTCCATTAGTTTCGCTCATATCATGTTATTAACAGCGGATGTTCGCTGAGGTGGGTCAACGTATTTCCACATATCTTTGTCCATATATGTTTTACCGATTTTTCCAAATATTTTTCAGAAACTAGAAACATTAATAATAAATTACATACCCTTAGAGGTCCTTTTATTTTGGCTCTATCGCACTTAAAATTCAGTTGATGAAAAAAATTCAAGTATTTGTCTTAAATTGGTGGCCACCACTGTATATCTGGATTACTAAGTCATTAATATAGACAATATGGATATCTAATGACAAATATTTCAAAGTCCATTGCAACGATATATATAAGGCTGTAGTAAGTTGAACCTACAATGGGTCAAAATCGGGCAAAAATATTTTTTTAACCCGAATTTTTTTTCACCAAAAAATTTTTTTTTAAATTAAAAAAACAATTAAAAAACATTATTTGAGCGTTGATTTCAACTTACAGACTGACATGGATATATCGATTCCGATATCTATAACGATCCTGAATATATATACTTTATGTGGTCGCAAATGAAAAATGTGGAAATTTAAAATGGAATGACAAGCTTGCCACTCAACTTCAAAGCATCATAAACACATTGTTTTGAAACAGATTTTTAAAATTAGCATAAATTCCGGAGGTTCAATATTCTGTGGAAGAGTTGATGTTGTTCCTTAGAACCTAAATGAAATACTTCTCACAAATCTCCTCCATTTGTTGAAGTTGGGATATGAATAATATTTGATAGACGTTTTTTTTATAATCAGCAACAGAATTTTTTTGAATATTTTCTCTTAAGTATCTATCCGAAAGTATATCAGTGACTTAATCTTTATTTTGTTATTTTAAGAAATTTTATGATCCTTTAAACATATGTACTAATCTCAAACTATAAGCAATTCCTATAAATACTATGTTATGATTAGAACATTTTACATCAAACAGATTTCCAAAATCTTTTCTCCACTTGCGTAATGGAATAATGTTCTTAATGGATTTCAATACAAACAAACATTCATCACACATCATTCAACAAAGCAGCATTTGCTAGCAACAGCAACAGACATAACAACAAAAATTTTGTGATGAATAACACAAAATTAAACAACATTTCCTTCCGTTACAAATTGATATTGCACACTCTTCGGCATTAAGAAAATACGTACGTAGACACACAACAGCTCTTTGGAATAAAAAAATATTCCTTCAATGCATATAACACATGCAGCTGGAAAATGTGTGGAGTGCAATACAAGAACGTACACAAACATTTGTTGGATGCCAACTTGTGACAAATAAAACACTCTCTTTGTAAATACAACACATAAAAAAGTATCTACATACTACATGTCGGTTGCTTACTTTTAAATACATAAAAATCCAATTCAATACATACATATTTAACAAATCAAGCAACAAACAAACAAAAATTGTAGAACAACAAGAGAGAAAAAAGAAAAAAAAACATTTAGAAAACCCCATTCATACACCAATTCGAAATGCGAAAAGCGTAACGAATATTAGCTCAACAAGCTGCAGTGTTCAGAGCTGTGTTGCATTTAAGATGGTTTATGTGTTTGTGCATGTGTAATGTTGCTAAAAGGAAAAACTTGAAAATCCTTTAATACAAAATATACCACATTGAGAGAAACAAACAGACTATGGCAGCAGCAGCAACAAAAATCTGCTGCAACTTCACAAGAGTGTAAAAAAGAAATGGGATAAAAAACACAACGAAGTGTGAAAAATTTCAAATAAAAGACAATACCACATTGGAAATTTTGAAAGAAAAAAAAAATGTAGTAGAAAAATTGCTTATTCTGTCGTATTTTCTATGCTATTGTTTTGCTAGCTGCTCAGCTTAAAAGTTTGTAAGGCTCAGAAGTGTTAAAGAGAGGAATCTTGTTATCTTCAAATATTCTCAAAAAAGTAAAAAAACTTTTCTAAACGTTTCCTAGAATAGTATTTTTTTTTGCTAATTTACCTATGAAAATTCTATTTATAGTTGTTATTTAATTTGTTTAATGTTTAAACTCTTTTGAATTCAGCTTTTTGCTAAATGCATGCATGCATGCATGTTAAAACCAATTGTTTTACTAATTCTTCTTTAGTTTTAGTTTTACGATTCATCTCCCATAATAAAAGCGTTAAAGTGTAAATCTGTATGTTAGTTTAAATGTTTATAAAGGATATTAACAAATAAAAACCCTCTTTCCGGATTATACATTTTTCTTAAGATAGTTTTGGCAGAAAAAATGTTGCATTAAATTGCCTTAAGCCAAAAGAAAGTCAAGATGTCAATTATGTATTAACTTTTAATACTGTATTTAAGAATATAGCAGCCAAATTTTAAATCTCAAACTACTGTTACGATCTGTATAAAAATTTGAGTATCAATAGAAAATTTATTTTCCAAACCATTTTTTAACGCTTAAATTTTATAAATAGGGTTTAATTTTAAGGATGGATTTTAAAAATTTACTTAAAAATTATTTTAAGCTTCTAATAACATTAATTGCCAATTTCAAAAGGTTACATAGAACTGAAGATTAAATTTTTACAAATCTGTAGAAAACAAAATTGGCGGGGAAGTTGTATTATTAAAATAAATTTTAATTGCTATTAACATATTATCTTAGTAGTTTGCATCAGAATAAATAATGATTTGAGCTGTGGGGTGGCAATGATTTGAATAAAAATAATTCTAATAATCATTTAAAAGTTATTGGATTAACCGACATTTAGTGTAACAAATAAAAAAACTTAAAGGAATATAATGTTTGTATTGGGTTATTCGTACATAGCTGTCATTTATTCTGACTTACTTATTAAACATTATAGTGTAAACAACAAAGTCTTGCTTCGAAAATGTCGAATTTTGTACCAACGAATCATGATATGCGGGAAGTTTTGCTTTACTTCTTTAACTTAAAGAAAACTGCCACTGAAGCTCACCGATTGGTCACCAAATCTTATGGTAAATGTGGCTTCAACGTGCGAGAGATGGTTTTTCCGGTTCAGAAATGGTGATTTTAACACGGAAGACAAAAATCGCCCAGGCCAAGCAAAAAAGTTTGAAGACCAAGGATTGGAGACATTGCTCCACGAAGATTGTTGTCAAACAAAAGAAGAGGTTGCAAAATCATTGGAATCTACTCAAGCAGCAATTTCAAAACGTTTAAAAGCAGCATCCAAGATCAGTGAAATTGGGTACCACATGAATTGAAGCCAAGAGACCTTAAAAGAAGATTTTTAATGTCCGAAATGATGTTTGAACGCTATAAAAGAAAAAAATGTTTGCATCGAATCCCTTACAACAACCCGTAAGAGATCATATGTGCAGCCCGGCCATCCAGCAGAGTTCACACCAAAGACAAATATCCATGGCACTAAGGTAGTTCTATGTATTTGATAGCAGCAAAAGGCTCCTATCTATTATGAGCTGCTAAAGTCTGGCCAAACCACCACAGAGAAGAATATGGGACCAGATATGAAATCGTAATATTCCATCATGGCAACTTTAGGCGACATGTTTCAATATCTGTTAAAAACTATTTAGAAAAAAATTGTTGGGAAGTTTTGCCTCACCCGCCTTATAGTCCAGAACTTGCTCCGTTCGACTACTATTTGTTTTAAGCGACGCAGAACGCTTTGTCTGGTATACGCTTCACTTCAGAAAAGAGTATCCGAAATTGACTTGATTCGTTTTTGGCCTCAAAACCATCACATGGAACCTGTACTGAAAGCAACTGATTGATTTGAAGCGAGGATTGACCGAAAAATGTCCAGAATATGGGGTCAGATATGAAATCGTAATATACCATCATGAAAACTTTAGGCCACAAGTTTCAATACCTGTTAAAATATATTTAGAAAGAAGTGGTTGAGAAGTTTTGCCTCACCCACTTTGTAGTCCAGACCAAGCTCCGTGCAACTACTATTTGTTTCGAACGACGCAGAACGCTTTCTCTGGGATATGCTTCACTTCAGAACAGAGTATGCGAAATTGGCTTGAGTCGTTCTTAGCCTGAAAAGATGAATAGTTTTTTTGGAGCGGAATCCATATGCTGACGAATAGACAAACATGGCGATATCGACTGCGCTATCTATAACGATCCAGAATATAGATACTTTATAAGGCAGCAAATGAAAAATGGAAAAATTATACATGGAAGGACAAATTTATATATAAACAAAACGAATTATCTTTTAACTTGCAACAAAATTGCAAAATTTCAGAATTCTAGGTCTATATCTTCATTAGTTATAGTTTCTTAAAGTTGAGAAATTTTAAAAAAAAATTATTGAAACGAGCCAAAGTTGTTTTTCGCTTTTTTTAAATTTATTTTACCACAAACTGTAACTTTAAGATTTAGAGTTGTATAGACGAGGAGCAATAACGTTATATGCGTTATTACTCAATAACCATCCCTTAACAAAGCTAGATGCGAAGATAAGCGATAAAAACTGATATAATTATGTTTCGACTAATACTTATATAACTGATGATTAACAACAACGATCGCTTTAAAAGTTGAAAGAATTAGCAGAAAAGCCTAAAGTCTAAAGCCTCAGATACACGGTTGTCATATCTTACAAAGTTGTCAGTTCAATAAAGGGTTAACAACCATATGTTTAAACATAAGTTCTCATGGTTGTGTTAACCATTTTCTATGATGTAGCTTAATATAGAGTTTGTAAACCCCAGCACATTTTGCTCAGGCATATCCAAGATCCTTCATGAAACTTTTCCAAATTTAATTTGCACTATCAATTATCAGTAAACCAATACATTTTAGATTATAAATATTCAATCATATTCAAAAATAGTCCTGAAAATATTTCATATCATCTAAAAATCATGTATATTTGGATTAAAATTATTAGAATGTATGTAATATTGAGAACTAGATGAAAAAAATTTACTAAAATTTCAATAAGAGAATCTCTGGCTAAAACTCTCTAGAGAGTTTCTATTGATTTTGGAAGTTACGGACAGACTGGGATAGAATATCATCTGCACAAGGACGGTTGATCGGCTCATTTCGACCAGTTTGTCAGATTACATTATTGGTAATTTATAATTTAGAGAATGGCTTTCTATCGGATTTCTTTCAATGACATTGATGCATGTATTTGTGCTACTGTCTATGAGATATTGTCTTGGACATTGACTAAAATGACTTTCTATATCTATTGAGTTTGTGCTGCTGTTCATAATAACCGGATATTGTAACTTTAACAAATTTGAATCGGTTTAAAATTTTAGTAAACATGACGAGACGATATAAAACTTTATTTTCAGTCTTATAATTTATTTAGAAAGAATCCACATTGCTGAAGATTTTACTATAATATAATTATGTATCAGTAAACTTTAAATTATCATTTTTCTCAGAAAACTTAGGCAATCGTTGTTAAAATAAATTAAAATATGCGAATTTTTTAACAAAATTTTAAGTTTTCAATCTGGAAAGAAATCACAATTGCTTTTTACAATTCTTTGGTTTTGGACATGCTTTATTAAAGTTCAAATATCCTGAATAAATATTACAAAAATCGTAAAATAACTACATACAATTTCATTGTTATTAAACTTTTGTTATCATTATAGCTTCCACCTAGTTATTCACTAAAAACTTGCAAAACAACCTGTAAAGATCCTGTAAGAATTGTCCTTAAAAATTATCACATTAAATATGTAAATACTTGCACTTTTTATTATCTCTCTCTCTACCAAGCCAATTTATCAACAAGTCTATACATACATAAATTTCCACAAAATTCCACATTAACCCAATTTTACCAAGATAAAAACTGAGTGTTTAATGCAAAACAGTAGAAAAAAAAACTACGAAGAAGAAAAAAAGTGAATGAATGAGTAGTGAATTGGTGAAAAGAAAAGAACACTTCAGTGAAAACACACAAAAAACTGTGTATAAAAAAATACCCACTAGATAAAAGCTTAACAAAAAAGACTACAAAATTTTTTATGTTCATTTTGTATGCCTTTTTTAAAAAGAAAATTGTAACATATTGAAGATGCAAATGCATTGACATGGATTTTCTACAACATTGACAACAACTCCAAGTTTGAAACTGGCAAAACCTAAACTGATTAAATGCCAAACAATACAACTACCACTGCTGCGACCGACTACCACTAACGGCAGTGAAGGCAATAACAACAAATAAGTAATAATGTGTAGGAAAACCCCTACCATATAACACCCTACACTGAGTATGAGTATGAGCCAAATATTTGTAAAAGAATTTTTGTGGATAACTCTATATATCAGTCATTTATGACAAAAAAGTCCTTTTTCGTCTTGGGCCCAAACAATTTTATGGGTCAAACTTGATCGTAATATCTTCAAAATTGCGACCTGTACTTTGGGCACAATATTTAATATTATCAGAAAGTGATTCTAAGTCGATCGGCATACTTTAAGGAGAGCTTTCGTTAGCATTACAAACATCATCACAAACGTAATATACCTCCCATCTTTGGTGGTGTAAAAACCAAACTGAGTGCTTACACACAATTCTCCACCTCCCCAGAGATGTAAATGTATGTAAAATAGAAAGTTAACTCCATTTACTCTTTGCACTACAAACACACATTTATATTGATAACAAAAAAGCACTACTTTGTTTAAAGGACAGCCATCCTCCAACCAACAGCCAGTATTCAGTCTCAAACTACAATATGAACTACTAAAAGCAGCATAAAATCGATAAATTTGCCCATAAACTATTGTTAAATTTTGTATTTCAACATTTAAAGGATGCAAATTAGGACGATACACATACATAGACAAATTTACTAATACACACATTTAGCTATGATTTTTCGGCATCCTTAGAAAATTTTATTTAAGTGAGAGTAATATGTTTGGTTGTTGTAAGTAAAACGTGTTAAAGAGCTTGGAGAATTGAATTGTATTTAACACAGACTTGTTTTGTTTGTTTTCTTTGTTGTTAATTTTCAACAAAAATTTGTTAAATAAATTTGACTGAGGAACCTGAGAAAAAAAATACTATAGATTTGTTAGAAAATACTCATACATTTGCATAGGTATAGATGTTGACCTAATTTTTTTTGGCATTTTTAAGGGAAAAGGATGTAATGATTTGATGATATAACTGTTTGTTTGTTTTCGGTTGTGTGAACTATTAAGCAGGGGAGACCTATAGGAGATTTTAGAAGTAGCGATTATGACTTAGGTCAGTCACGGATCCAGGTCAACTATTTTTGGGGTTGGAAATAAAGTAAAATTTTATTTACCTTTTTATACCCTTCACCATGAGTGGCAAGGGTATATATAAGTTTCTCATTCCGTTTGTAATTTCTACATTTTTCATTTGCGACCCCACAAAGTATATACATTCTGAATCGATATAGATAGCGTAGTCGATATAGCCATGTCCGTCTGTCCGTCTGTGTGTTGAAATCAACTTTCTGAAGCCCCCAAATAACTTACACGAATGATACATCAATATCTCCGAAATTCTTCCGGCTCAGTTGCTATTTAAAATCGAGAAAATCGGTCCACAAATGGCTGATCCCATATCTGGATTATTAAATCATTAATATAGACAATATGGATATCTAATAGGGTATACAATCGATTAACCGTTAATCGGTTAACCGATTAATTTTGGACGGTTAACTGTTCGAATAATTTGAAATTGCCGATTTTCAAATAACAAATAAACCGATTAATTTGTGTCGATTAACCGATTAACCGAAATTCCTTTTTTTTTGCACTTTAAACATTTTTTTTGAATTTATTTTTCCATTTCAATTCAAAGACAAATTTCAAATTAAAATTAGATATTTTTGAACATACAATAAACATGATTAGTGAGTATGTATAACAACTGACATATTTAATTTACATGTATTTGAAACTTTGTTTGTATTTACATGTATGGACGAAACTTTTTTTGAAATGAGTCTTTTATCATAACTAAACGAAACTATTAAATTGATCAAAATCTAAAACAATTCAAAAATGAATATTCCTTATCATGCTTTTGATTTCTCCAACATATACAATCAGCGAGAGAGTTTTTTCCAAGAAAAGTTTTATTAAATCTAAAGAAAAAAATCGTTTAAATTATACAAATCATGCGATTTCAGAAATATAAATAGTAGATGTTAATATCTTTCTAATCAGTATTAAACCCAAATTTTTACTTATCAAATATACGAGAAAACATGAATTTTAATTTTGATGTTTACAACAAAAAATCACTCTCACACAAAAAATAATTGACTTTTTTGAAAACTGATGAAACTATATGAAAGATTATAGAACAGTTCATAAAACACGGATTTTAAGTTATGACGTTGTTGCAGCAAATAGGCGATATGTTTAAAAAAATTATCTCAAATACCTTATTTGCTGTTTTTTATGTTTTTGTACACAAAATTCGTTGTTGTATTTTCAATTTAAAATGAAAATAGAAATTATTCGGTTAATCGAATAATTTTAAATTAACCGATTATTAACCGAATAAATATAAACCTCGGTTAATTATTTGCTCGATTAACCGATTAAACCAGAAACCCGATTAATTGAATACCCTAATATCTAATGATAGATATTTCAAAGACCTGTGCAACGACGTATATAAGACCATAGTAAGTTGGACCTACAATGGGTCAAAATCGGAAAAAATATTTCTTAACCCGAATTTTTTTGTTACACCAACATTTTTTTTCACTAAATATTAAAAAAAAAAAAATTAAAAACTAAAAAAAAAAAATTTTTTAATTTAAAAAAAAAATATTAAATTTCAAAAAAAAATTTTAAAAAACAACTGGAAAAAAAATTTAATTTTGTTTACTTAAAAATATTTTAAATTTTTATTTTAAAGTATATTTTGGTGAAGGGTATATAAAATTCGGCACAGCCGAATATTGTTTCTATTAAAACTTTTCGGTTTTGGGTGGGGGAATTTCCTTTTTTCACCCCCTGGATCCGCGCCTGGCTTAGATTTATGGTCATTACATATTCACCAACTTTTCAAGTCTAAGGTTTCTGGAATACACAAGGTATAACCTATTCTCTTAAGGTTAATTTTGAGCCTGGGGAGCAAGCAGACCATAATTGATAAGATATGAGATGTAGTTTCATATTTGTTCGTCCTCACGAATAAGCAGTTCATGGCTCCAACTTTGGTTTTATGTCAAAGTATATCTTCAAGGTTGTTTTTAAAACAATATTTCATACATTGATCGACATAATCACTTACTGAAAAGCAATAAAGCGATTTAGGTATTTGATATTAAAACTTAATATCCCTAGTTCCACCAGCAATACATTTCACTAAGCAATTCGATAGGATGCCATAACATTTGAGAAATCTCCAGTCCTAATCCAGACTACGTTGCTTACAAATTTTACTATATCCATCAGTGACACAATTTTGAGACAGGCAATAAATGCAATTGAGAAGAGATTTCGGCCTTATTATATTGGCTGTAACTTAAAAATGCGGGATTTACAATAGATGGCGAATCTTTTGAATGCGGTTTTGTGTTTTCACAACTCATTTTGAAAATTAAATATAAATAAATTTATTTTTTGCTACGAAAATATCGATTTTTGTACCAAAGAATCGGGAGGTTTTGGTTTACTTCTTTAATTTGCAAAAATGTGCTGCTGAAACACACCAAAGCTTACGGTGAATGTGTTCCATCGGTTTCAACGTGCGAGAGATGGTTTGTGCTGTCCAGAAGTAGTGATTTTGATATGGAAGACAAAGATCGCCCAGGTCAGCCAAAAAAGTTTGAAGACCAAAGATTTGAAGATTGTTGTAAAACTCAAGAAGAGCTTGCAAAATCATTGGGAGCTACTCTAGCAGCAATTTCAAACATTTTGTGAGCAGCAGACTCCATACAAAACAAGGTAAATTGGATACCATTCGAATTGAAGCCGAGAGTCCATAAAATACTCAAGCAGACTCTAGAAGAAAATCATGGATCACTTGTGATGAAAACATAATTCATTACAATAACCCGAACTATAAGAGATCGAATCGACACAAAAGCCAAATATCCATGGTAATTACTTGTATTTGATGGGAGCAAAAGAGTTCAATCTATTTTGAGCTGCTGAAAGCTGATCATGCCATCAAAAGAAACTTGTACCGATCGCAACTGACTCGTTTGACAACGCTTGGTGACATGTTGCAATACCTGTTAAAAGGTATTTAGAATGAAGTGGCTGGGAAATTTTGCCTCATCAGCTTTATAGACCGTACCCCGTCCGACTACCATTTGTGTCGATCGATGCAGAACGCTCTCTCTGCACGCAGAGAAAAAATATAATTGGGCATGGTTACTGTAACCATTTATATAGTGTTACAAGATTTTTAACAATATTATAGTCACAGTAACAATTTACATGATTGTGGTAACCATAATATGGTTAATTTACGATTCACATGATTGTATCAACCATATATATGGTTACAGTAAACAAATATATGTTTGTGGCAACCATATTTATGATGAATAATTTTATCATAATATGTTGTTCTCAGATTATGATAAGTCCTTCATCATATGAATGGTTGTCACAAACATATATTTGTTTACTGTAACCATATATATGGTTGATACAATCATGTGAATCGTAAATTAACCATATTATGGTTACCACAATCATGTAAATGGTTACTGTGACTATAATATAGTTAAAAAACTTGTAACAATATTGAAATGGTTACAGTAACCATGCCCAACTATGTTTTTTCTCTGCGTGTGGGATACGCTTCACTTCAGAACAGAGTATCCGAAATTAGCTTGAAACGTTCTTGGCATCAAAATATACGATTCACTACAGAACAGAGGATCCGAAAATGGCTTGAAACGTTCTTGGGATCAAAATATCTTCAGTTCTTTTGGCGCCGAATTCATATATTGCCAGAAAGATGGGAAAAGGCTAACAATTTCTAAAATTTACATTGAATAACTTTGTATTGTTCAAATGTTTCAAAATAAAAGCAAAATAAATATATTAAATATATATATCGATGTATCGGGATTTAGTAATCAGATTCTTCTTGCGCTACATCATTGACACAAATTTTCATATGAAAAACGTTGCAGTTATTCGGTGTTAATCTAAAAAAATGCACCAGCCGGTGGCGTTTCCGTCTTTAAACCGCCAGTGTAGACGCGATTGGAAACAAATTCGGTTGCTACTACCAAGTAGTAGTAATACCAAGACAGGCTAGTGTATACGGCTGGATACTTGAATTTTAGTATCAACTACTCTCCTTCAGACTCGAGTACCATAGGTCGGAATAAATCTTATGAATTTGAGAGCTCATATCTTCCGAAATGTTTTCTTACAAGGAAAAATGCCCAATGTTGTTACGAAAGACTTCCCTAAAAAACAGAATAATATCATACATATTCCGGGACTTTATCTTTTGGTACAAAGTTCCAATTCAATCTTCGCCGGTTAACTCCATACTATTTTCAGAGACTCATGGTATTAGTACGCCATTATCGTTGGCATATGTATACTGGAAACTGGAAATTAAATCTCTGCTCTTTAGCATAAACTTCGTTCAATATTCTTTGGTGTACCTCGAAATCACTCAGGTCCTAGCTATTAAGAATACAATCTTATTGTTGAAGGCACCCTCTATATGCCCTTTATGCACTGATCTTCCTTTAATATATTCTTGCTGTGTCCCGCTAAAGTTACCTAAAGTGAGAATATTCCTGATATGCACATAAACTCTGTTTAGCTTTCTCAATTAATACGATTAATACGAATTAATACGAATTAATACGGTCAGTAGTCGTTTGCGGTATTATGATTGTCTTTACCGCTTTAGGAATTAATTCTATCCATTCTGTGAAAATGATATCAGCTATGTTTAAAGTTATACGTACATTTCAACAAATATTATATATATTGATGACTAATAAAGACCGGTGGGAGTCACTACATGGACAGGCCGACATCGTTATTATTAAAGAAAAGTACGAATATGCCCCTCAAATCTTTATGTTTGTTCACCACAGAACTCTTTTAAAATCTACGTTAGAACAATTTGCAAATTTTGCCAGCTTAATTTGTATGTGAGTAAATGTGATTGTGTGTATTTTTTTTCTTTTTTTATAGCATACAAACAAGACAAATCTTTTTGCAAAAAGCCTCCAGAGAATTTGATTAAAAATTTTAGAAGGAAATACATGCCTGAACAAATGTTGTTAATCAAGCAGCAGTTTATGGGCATGAAGTATGAAATACCCTTAGGTAACAAAAATCATGACAAAAGGAAGTCATTATTTAGGTTATTGGTGCAGCAACAACTACACACATAACCAAACTAATATAAACCCAAAAAATATTTGCTTAAAAATATGATAGAGCAAATCAATTATTTAAGCATATTTAAACTAACGAATAAACTCAGATGGCAAAAGAGATTTCCAGCACACAAAACATAAAACTGATGGAAACTATAATCGATTATCAGTGAAGCAAAACACAATGTGAATGAATGAATGAATTGTTAAAGGAATATAAAAGATAGGAAATTTAAAAAAAAAAGAAATATAAAAGAAAATCTATTGTAAAAGATGCGCTGTGCACAAGGTGACAACTAGTAATGAAATGACCTTTAAGACCTACCACAAAATCTTAATGGCAGCAACAGCGTAAATGATTGAAGGCCAATAATAGAGTAGCTGGTCTTGGGGTTTTGTAGAGAAGCCGGAAGAGTAGACACATTTTAGAACACCTAGTATCAAAAACAACTCTTGTAGGCTTTTGTATGTTTAACAAGTGACAGTGTTAAAAAATAGTAACAAACCGCCTTTGAAGCAAAAGAATGCTGAAAAGACACACACATACAAAATATCGTGCTATTTTTGAAAAACGACAGGATATAAATGTGTGATGATTCTCTCAGCTTAATCTCTTTGGAAGATAAAAGAAAATATGAAAAAATGAGAAACAAGTGTAACAAATTAGAAATGTTAGATACAATATTTTAGCATTAGCTAGGCAAAGATCCTATAGGATGGTATGTGTAGCTACATGAACAACAAAAAAACGAAAAGTGTCAAAAAATTTTAATTGAAAATTAGTTACGCCTTTCGCTTAGGAAAAAAAATCTTTGTGATCTTTAAGATCAAGGGTAAGTCACACTCATTTAAAACTCAAAAAACTATGACAACGATGTGTGTGGTTTGCCTAACATGCCGACAAAGTATGTATTTGGGTATAAAACACTTTCGTCACTTAAGTGTCAAAAGATGAGCTACAATTGCAAGGCATTATATTTAAAAAACAAGAAGAATCAAACTCCCTTATGACATGATTTGTAACAAACCAAACAGTGGGCGTTTTGTTGTTTTACAAAAATAGCACAAAAATCAATGGCGGCTTGTTTTTGGTTTCTTAAATACAAAAATTACTTTTGCCAAGTGTCATTTTGTATCGTCTTAAAAAGCCATTAAAATATGCTCTCCATGTTCTTAGACAATTTGCAGCCCACACACATAGTTAATCATGTAAAGCGAACGATGATTCTTTATTTTTGTTTCTTCGAGTATATGCAAATATCTGTGAACCCCTCGCCAGTTGTAAAGAGGAAGTTGTCGTATTGTCAGTTTTAATTTTGTATGCTTTACTGCCATCTTAGACTTTAAGTCACCAAATACGTAGAGTGGCTGGTTTTATTGTTTTATTTATTTGCGTTTATTTTTGTGAATGTGTCAAGTTTTGTTTTTAAAAGTTTCTATGCCGCAATGTTTAATATTTGCTATTGTGTTACAGTGTTTCCTAAAGAAAGCAAGACAAACCTGGACTTTTAATTACTGAACATTTCTAAATGACTAAAAATTACCATCTACATTACTTGGAAGTAGTCTAGTAATGACTTTTTTATAATTTTATATATAAATACTTAATTGTTAAACAATTACATAAAATTTTAGAAGGCTATATATCTGTAGCAAAGTTTTTTTGCTACGAAAATGTCGAATTTTGTACCAACTAATCGTCAGAGATAAACGTGCCAGAGATATGGTTTGTTCGGTTCAGAAGTGGTGATTTTGACACGGAAGACAAACATCGCCCAGGCCAGCCAAAAAAGTTTGAATACCAAGAATTGGAGGAATTACTACATGAAGATTGTTGTTAAATTCAACAAGAGCTTCCGAAATAATTGGAGCTACTCAACAGCAATTTTAAAACGTTTACGAGCAGCCGGATTCATTCAAAAGCAGGGAAATTGACACCCAATCATTACTTGCGATGAAAAATGGATCCATTACGAAAATCCGAAGAGTAGGAGATCGTACGTAAAGCCCGGCTAAACTGCCGAATCAAAACCAAAGCCAAATATCCATGACACTAAGCTAATGTTCTGTATTTATTGGGTCCTGTCTATTATGAGCTACTGAAATCTGGCCAGAACACCACAGGGAACCTATAGCGAACTGATTTGTTTGAAGCGCACATTGATCAAAAAACGCACTGACCAGACATGAAACTGTAATATTCCATCATAACAAGACCCGGCCACATGTTGAAATACCTGTTCAAAACTATTTAGAATGAAGTGGTTGGGAATTTTCGCCTCACCATCTTTATAGTCCAGAATTTGTCCCGTCCGACTACTTTTTCTTGCGATCGAAGCAGAACACTCTCTTTGGGATACGCTTCACTTTTGAACAGATTCGTTCTTGGCCTCAAAAGCTCACAAAATAAGGAGGCTAGGTTAAGATCTTGGTTAAGAATAATTGTTTAGATTTCCAATTTGAATCCCTAAGATACCTATTCCCAATTTGGCATATGAAAGTTTTCATCTCTAATTTGACATTGACAATGCTAATGCTAATAAATTATGGGAAGAATTTGGCATCTTTGGAGGTAACAGTATCCATAGGTACTTCAAACGCTCAAGAGATCATATTGTCGAATAGATCAGTCCTATCCAGATGAGCCTTTAACTCTGTAGTTGACCTATTTAGATCCAGAATTTCCTTTGTTCTTTTTATGTTTGGGTTTACCATATAATATCAGCTGTTCGGACAGTGGAGATCTGCCAGTTTATCCTCATTTATTGAACATTCTGCAAGTTTATTTTTAAACTATGGAAAGGGTTTGGCATATCTCAAAATTAAGGTATCCATAGGTTTTTCAGACGTTCTACAGAACTTATTGTCAAACATGGGAAAAGTTAATGTTTCAGCGTTCATCTTCCTCTTTCACACATGAACTACAGATCGTATTATAGGATAGGAAAATACGAGCCAGAAGAGTATTCAACTCTGCTTAACCAGCTAACACTTAAACTAGTCTTATTTAGGTTCAGAATCTCTTTTTTTCTATCTAGCTTTCGGTTTATTCATAACATGCTCATAGGATAGGATATTGTCCATTCTTTAAGTTAATTTTTAAATCATGTAATGGGTTTGGCATCTTTCAAACTGTCGTGATCCTCACACGCTCTACTGATTAGATTGTCGGATAAACCAATGCCAACCATTTAAGCATTCAACTCATTATGTCAGTTTATACACTAACTAACTTCCGAGTGTTACCCAATTTAGATTCAGAATTTCCTTGGTTCTCTCTAGGTTTGGGTTTCCATAGGATATTTTAACTTTGGGAAAGATTTAGAGTTTTCTAGATTGCCGATAATGACATAGTTAATTGGGGTCAATATTGTTTTAGGTTTCTCTCAATTGAAGTTAAATTTTATTTTACTCTTACATTGTAAAATCTGCTGAGTTTATTTCAATTCAGCAAAACATTCCGATATGTAACACTATTGTTCCGAGTCTTTTTTTTAAACATGCAGATACTCCAACCGTCAGATTGATAGTCTAGCACACTATCGTCTAGTATATCAGGGCACTAATAAACGCATGATTTTCGGTAAAAATATGAGAAGGAATTATCAATCCTATTCAATCGTTTAATACCTTGAACTTTTACCATGATGTCGAACAGAAAGATATCATGTGTTGTGATCTGGTAGACGTATGTAAGTATATTTGGCTAAGTTCGTGGAAGGGCATTCCCGTTTCTTGGATAATTCCATTGATATTATCCTATTCTGTATAGCTTGTATGTGATTTCGTTTCGGATAAGGCCATGGGGAGGCTTGGGGTTCATGTAATCTCAATAATTTCGCAATAATAAACATCTTTCTAAAGAGTAATATTTCCACTGAAAGATGTGACATAATTCAATGCAAATATCTGAAAAAGAAGTTTATTTTATTTCAGCAAAACATTTCAGATTTAACACTATCATTCCAGGTTTTCTATAATCATCTTCAACCATTTAATACCTTCTGTTTTTACCACGCTCTCAGACAGAAAAATAATTGGAGTTTTGTTATCAATCTTCTTCAACAATTCGAAGCCTTTGCCCAATCTCACCTAGATAAACAGTATTATAATATGGGAGGAAAGTAAGCAGCTATATTTCAGCTTAGTTTGTAGAAGATTCTATTAGTTCTTGGTTATTCCTCGATCTTGTTAATTTATCACATTCTCCCCTTTCTGGTATTATGATGATGCTGTTTCCATTATTAGCAATCTAGTTGGAGATGTGCCGGAAATATGATTTTCACTTGTATTTCGATCGCAATATATTTCGAAAGTGAAATTTTCAATTGCGTTTGTCAATGCACACAGTGTATGTATTTTTTGAATTGGTAAGAATTGATCGTAGTACCCTCGTGTATAGCCAGTCTCTAATCTTCGGGCTCATGACCCATTTCGTGATATTTATATCATTGTTTATGTTAGATGAGGGTCTGGCGATATGTCTTGTGAGTCTGAAGTTCCGATACGTCCTTTGATACGTTTCCTCATGTTCTTGAGGATTTTATGAACACTAGAACTTGTGACCATTTCCGTTACTTCTCTCTACTCAGTAACTTAATTTTATTCTTTATTCCGTTGCATTTTTGGCTAGCTAGTTCTCATTTGATCGGCAAAGAGTTTTAGAAACCCTTGGAGCTAACTTTAATATACACAGTTTTATTACTCCCCAGCAAAAACTTTACTTACCTAGTAAGCCAGCAAGTATAATTGGAGCAAAGCGATAACTACTTATTATTTGACTGAAACACTACTTACCGTTGTTCGAGATTTTTAAAAAATTCAGGGGTCAAGCTTACAAATGTACTTACAATCAGTTGAGAAATAAGTAGTAAATTCACAACAAAAATATGTAGCTAAAAAAAATACACAAAAAATATTGCATTGTGTGGGAATCGAACAGTCACATTATTTGCTTGTGTTTGATAGTCAAGCTGCTAACTCACTGCTCCATGTACGAGTTATTTTATTGGAAGCTAACAATAGTTTTAACATCAACATATAAATGAATATGATATGAACAAAAAAATTAATGGCTTTGACAGGTGGCGAACCACTAACCTCCCGTTTTCCAGTCAAACACACTAGATAGCTGTGCTAAATGCAAAAGTTCATTACCAGCCTGTATAAAAATAAGTACTTATTCTAGTAAATAAAATAATGTGCTGGGTAACCACCACTCCTTACAAAAGAATGCATGAAATAACTAGTTGTCATTACAAAAATTCACAACATTTTTGCTGGGTCTAAGTCAAACCCAGGAGCTGTGATAGACTCATTAAAGTTTTGAGGATAAATGATATAATAATATAATTAAAACCATTTTAAATCCTCTGGAAATAGTGTAATCTCCGCCGTTTAAGCATAAATGTGTCTCTCTATATTTGTTGTTTCCTTCTAAGGCATTTAAAGTTATTTTTATTATGCACCTGTTTTATTCAACTCAACGACTGGGTGTTCAGTTCATATGCAAATGTTGCTTAATGGAAAATTTGTCATTCTTTTACATTTAACTGGCCATAAAATTTATAATTTCATGGCGTTTTTTTTTTTTTCTACATTTTCCTTTTTTTCTTTTTCCTATATAGTAGACATTATAACGCCAAATATTGTTCAATGGTTGCCTGCCCAGCCGCTGTCCCGAGTTATATTCAGAAATCGAGCGACAGCTGGACTACTAGCGGAAAGGAAACCCTAGAGGTTTTGATGGACGCTCATTTCCCTGGCAGTGTTCCCCTATCTGAGGGTAACACTGCGATATCTTATACTGGGCCTTTTGAAGTCACAATTCTCATAAATGAGGAGAGACTAAAATGGGCCCTGCGTAGCTTTGACCCATATAAATCTCCGGGTCCTGATGGCATCATTCCGGCGGATCTGCAACGGAATGAGGATTTAATTATTCCCTGGTTGACTCGTATATACTCGGCCTGCTTGGCTTGGTCATATATTCCGGAGTCGTGGACCAGATGTACGGTGGCCTTCATTCCCAAGGGAGGGAAGGCATCTCATACTAGACCCAAGGACTTTAGGCCTATTAGCCTATCGTCCTTCCTCTTGAAAACTATGGAAAGGTTGATCGATTTACACCTTCGTTCATCGATTAACCCGAACCGACTATCCATGTCTCAACATGCCTATATGAAAGGTAGATCTGTTGAGACTGCTTTACATTCGCTTGTGGGATTCGTAGAAAAATCACTCGAGCATAAGGAATATGCATTGGTGGCCTTCTTGGATATTGAGGGGGCCTTTAACAATGTGACGCCAGAGACGATCCTTTCGGCTCTAGGTGGTCTGGATATAGATCAATCTATTATCTGCTTCATAGGTAGACTTCTGACTAATAGAGTCATTATCTCTTCTATGGGAACTGCTACTATTTTTAGATTAGCGAATCGGGGCACTCCACAGGGGGGGGTTTTATCTCCACTCTTGTGGAATCTTGCCATCAATATGTTACTCATGAAATTGGATTCCATGATGTGCAAAACTGTTGCATATGCTGATGATGTTGCCGTAGCTGTTTCTGGAAAACACTTGGACACATTATCACAATGCCTGCAAACTTCACTCAGTACACTCAGCCAGTGGAGCACTGCAAGTGGACTAGGTGTGAACCCTGGGAAAACGGAGCTTGTGCTGTTCTCCAGAAGGTACAAAATCCCTCCGTTCCCATTACCGCGCCTTAACGGTGTGGAACTTAAACTCTCGGATAGTGCTAAGTATCTGGGAATTATACTAGACTCTAAGCTGTCCTGGAGCCTTAATATTCATGCGAGAGCGTCCAAGGCGGCTGTCGCTATCTATGCCTGCAGAAGGGCCATTGGGAGTACCTGGGGAATAAGCCCTAGGAATGCGAAATGGCTTTTCGATATGGTGGTCAAGCCCATACTAATGTATGGAGCACTAGTTTGGTGGAAGGCTCTAAGTAAATCCACCTACTGTGGGATAATTGAGAGAATCCTGCGAATATCCGCACTAATGATCACGGGTGCGCTGCGCAGTACTCCGTCTCGTGCTCTGTTTGTAATGATGCACTGGCTACCGGCTGATCTGATGGCAAAACAATTGGCCATAAATTCGGCGGTTAGGTTAAGTACTGTTGGAGCATGGAGGTCTAGTTGTACTGGCCATGTGTCTATTTTGGGCGGTATATCTTATATACCTGCTAATATTGACTACTGCACTCCCTTACCCTTTATTGACATACGCTTCTCTGTGTCATTGACGGGTGGGTCTAATTCTTCCATGGACACGTTTGTCATATACACAGATGGCTCTAAGTCTGCGGATGGGGTGGGTGGAGGCTTCTATATTCCCCATCTTCAGAAGAGGGTGTGTTTCAGGCTACATGATCAATGTAGTGTAATCCAAGCTGAGATTTCAGCGATCAAAAGGGCGGTACACTGGATGAAGTACTATAGGCTATTTGGTGTGAATATCCGAATCTGTACCGACAGTAAGCCTGCTATCAAATCCCTATCTGGCGTCTACTCGACATCCAGATTGGTACATGAATGCCGGGTATCTCTTAATGAGATGGCGAGACATTCTAACCTGGAGTTATTCTGGGTGCCTGGTCACTCTGGTGTACCTGGCAATGCTATTGCGGATGAACTGGCCAAAAGAGGCTCTCGCCTACAAATTGACGAGATCGATAACTTGGTCGGTTCACCGCTGTCTTGCTGTAAGTCAATCATACAGCGTAAATTATTTGAGTCTGCTCAACTCAGATGGTCTAACTCGACAAACTGCACGATATCGAGACTCACCTGGCCCGTTTATGACCATCGTAGGTCAATGTCCCTCACGGGGCTACCTCGGGCTAGGCTTCGAGCTCTGATGTCAGTGCTCACGGGGCATTGCTTGATAGGTGAGCATGCTAGGAGAATGAACACTCCATATAATGACTTCTGTAGAAGTTGCCATGATGAAGACGAGAATGAGACGATTGAACATCTCCTCTGTCTTTGCCCTGCCTTAGCAGGGGTGCGGACTGCGACAATAGGTAGTCCATTTTTGCACGGCCTAGCGGATCTATCTACTCTTGATATCAGGAGGATGGATTCGTTCATTCGTGCGTCAGGTTGGTTCGGCATTGAACCCAGGTCTGACATGTGAAGAATCTCTTGAGGTTCTGAGCATGATCTTTAGGGTAACACAAAGGGACCAACTTCATGGACCCAAGTGAGCTGGCTGATAACTAGCTGCCTTCATAACCTAACCTAACCTTGCCTGCCCAGTGTTTTAAGAGTTTTATTAGTAAATTTAGCTGAAAAGCGTTAAATTCCACAGTATTTAGTCAAGGATAAATGTGTTTACATAGAAAGAGTCAGAGCAATGTGTTAAACTAAAAGGTAACGGCTTGTATGTTTTAAATATAGTGTAAGTAAGTTTATGGATTTTCATTAATTTCTTTACTTAAGTGGTTTATTTATGTGTTAAAGGGGACACATATACATTTTTATGCTAAGGAAGCATGAAATTTTTTATTAAAAGAGGTTCTTTGGAAAGCAATTAATGGTGAGTTTTGTTTCAAAGCAGGCGTCTTAGGGTCTAATAAGGATTATGGAAAGAAATAGTGAGAGTTTTAGGGAAAAAGGTCATATGGGGACAATTTCAGGCGTTAAGAAATATTGATAATTTTAGAGAAAAAAGTCATATGGAGACAATTTCACGCATAAAATTAAATAATTTTGTATATTTAAATTTACATAATAAGCGTTTATTTTGTTATTTTCTTTTAATTAAACGTATATAGAAATGAAAGTATTGAGAAAAAAGAATAATAAATAAAACCAACATTTAAATTTGAGAAACAAATCCACACTTTCCCATTGTTTAATAAAATCTCTATAACTAATTGTATTTATATAAATTTTGCAAGTTTTGTATGCATCTTATAAAAGAGGGGTGTATGAGAAATATTCATGATTCTATGAATAAATGTTAGGGACGATGGAAATTTTATTTATTTTTTTTTAAATTTAGAAAATGTAGGAAAAATAAATAAATAAGGAGTGAGATCGAAAAATTCTTAACATACATATATGTTTATAAAAAAGAAACCACTAAACTTACAGCTTTAATTTTTTTTTTATTTGATTGAAATTATTATTACAATTTACAAAAAAAATTATTTTTATAGTTTTAATCACTAGTGATGAAATTTTGAACCTTTTTCGGAAACCCTTCCATTAACGTTTTTATAGTGCTTTCTGTCACTTTGCTCGAACATGTAGTCCATCTCCGTTTAAAATCTACCACACTTTTGGACACCTTTTTTGTACTCTTCAATTCTCTTTTAACAAGAGCCCAATATCTCTCCACTGGCCTTAGCTCCGGGCAGTTTGGAGGATTTGCCTCTCTTGGTACAAATACCACATTATTGTTCTTGTACCACTCAAGGGCTTGTTTGCCATAGTGACAGGATGCCAAGTCAGGCCAAAAATAAGTGGACACATTATGAAGTCTTATGAATGGAAGCAGCCTTTTTTGTAAACATTCCTTGATGTAAATTTCGGTATTTATAGAGCCCGTTGTAACAAATGAGTGGCTTCTTTTGCCGCAACTGCATATTGCTTGCCATACCAAGAACTTTCTGGGAAATTTTGTCTGCTTTTGGGTCCTAAACTTTTCTTCAACATTCCCTCGAGCATCAGCAACATAAAATTTTTGACCTGGAAGTTGCGAAAAATCTGCCAGAACATACGTTTCGTCATCCATTATGCAGCAAGAATATTTTTTTATAAAACTTGACTTCAATTTCCGTGCTCTGTTTTTGGCCTCTAAATTTTTAGTAGCGTTCCTGTCAGGAACTTTTTGAGCCTTGTATGTTTTTAAACCTGCATTAGCTTTAACTTTTCGTACCAAATAGTCCGAGCACTGAGCTAACCGGGCTGCTTTCCTACCGGATGTGTTGGGAGCTCTTTTGAAAATGCGTTCTATTTTTTTGGCTTTAGAAACATCATGTGGACCATTCCTTCTACCTGAACCAGGTTTTCTATCAACTGACAAGTTCTCCCGGTACTGTTTAATAACATTGGAAACAGTTTGACGGCAGACCTTTGTATGCTTGGCCAACTTTTTGTAAGACCAAGTTGGGTTTTGTTGAAAATATTTAATAATTTCAGTACGCACTTTTTTCTGGTCACTCATTTTAATCAGATTAACAAAAAAATTAATATAATTGACATTACACATAATAACTGACATGTTTTTCAAAGGTAACTTGATCAAAAAAAAATTCAAATAATACTTGGGTTAAAAAATGTAATGAAAAACGTGTGTTAAGAATTTTTCGATCTCACTCCTTAATTGTAATACATACGGTAGTGCTACTATAGTAAATGACTGTTTTTTTTAATATTTCGAATTTTTAATAAATTTGACTAGATATTAACATACCATAACGAAATACATACCATGCAACTGATAACACGGAATAGAAGCTATATATCAAGGTTGATGGCAATATTGACGGGGTAGTGGGCATTAGCAAGCATGCGAATTGTCTGGGACACCCTTTTAACGACCATTGTCGTAGCTGTAAGGATAGGGAAAAAGAGAAAACGATTTTCCACCTTCTCTGCGAATGCCCAGCACTGAGTGTTAAGAGGCATAAATTCATGGGCAACTACATATTGACTAACTTTGGTGAGGTAGCCGGGTGTAAATTAAACGACCTACTGAGATATCTCACGGCTACAGATTGGGTCTAGCACATTTCAAATACATTGCGATGTAAACGACATTACATCTGACGAGTGGTGTGGTCTTGTCAAACGGGGTCCTTTCGACTCTATTTGATTGTTCGCACGTAATGAACTATCACGTATACCAACCAACCAACCAGCATACCAGAGATGAGAGTCCGGATATTAAAATATTGAGTTTATCATTCTATAAATTGTTACATATGGTCTTTCCCATATTTCTAGAAACATATGGATTCCGCGCAAAAATAACTACTCATTTTTTGAGGCCAAGAAGGAAACAATCCCATTTCGGATACTCTTTTTTAAAGTGAAGCATATCCCAGAAAGAGCGATTTGTATCAAAAAAAAATAGTAGTCGGATGGGGAAAGGACTGGAAAATAAGGAGGTGATGCAAAACTTCTCTACCACTTCATTCTAAATATTTTTAAGCAGGTAGGTATTGCAACTTGTGGCTGAGCTTTTTCGTGATGGAATATTACGGTTTCATTACAGACCGCATATTCTGGGCATTTTTCGGCCAATGCTCGCTTCAAATGAATCAGTTGCGTTCGACCAAATACATTTCGTTGGCCGGGATTCACATACGATCTCTTGCGCTTCGGGTTATCGTAATGGATCCATTTTTCAACGCGAGTAATGATTCGGTTCTAAAATTATTCGTTTTTATAGCTTTCAAGCATCATTTCGGACATGCAAAATAGTTTTTTAAGGTCTATCGGATTCAATTCTTATGGTATCCAATTTCCCTGATTTTCGATGAATCCTGCTGTTTTTATAAATACATCGAATTTTTAATAGATTTCACTAGATTGCCATTGATTTAGTAGATTTTTTAGTGATTATGTTCTAAAGAAATTCCCACAAGGAGTTCTTCTGCATATCTCGAGGAATTAAAGTATCAACATCCACTCCGGTCCTTGTTAATTCATGTGTAGTTTTATTACCTCCAATATTACACTTTTTAATACGTGTTGTCCATTGAGAACACATATCTTTTTGGTGCAATGACTGACTATCCTCCATCTAATATTTCCACTATTCACTTCCTTTATGGCAGCCTGACTAGTTTCCAGAATCCACAATTATGGTGAAATTGGGATTCATAACTAGTTTCAATAGCATTTAACCCATTTCATCATGAATATGTCGTTGCAACGAAACGAATCTTCGTACCTTTATAATCCATTCATTCAGTATTTGATCACCACCTGAATTGCAGAGTACTCTTTCAATTACTTAAGGCTTATATTGCTAAAAGCATCTTTTATATTCAGAAAAAATTCCGATACATATTCTCCATAATAAGTTAGGTTAGGTTCCATGGGCTGCCAATCGTCAAGCAGCTCACTTGGATTCATTAAAAGCTGATCCCATTGTGATACCAAAGAACTAAACATTGGGATATTTATACAACATCCATCGTTTCCAAGGCGAACTAACCAGATTATCGAATGGAGTGGATGCGTCTTAGATTCATCCTTGATAACTCATCTAAACACACGAAGAAGGGGGTTCCAAATATACATTATCTCAAGTTTTTCCAAGCGGGGAATTACCAGAATAAGTGAGCTACAGTCTCCTCCTCTTCTTCGTTTCGACAGCTTCTACGTATGCCCAATCTTCTACCATGTGATCCAATTATGCAGAGTCCTGTAATACAAGAAACAATTAGCTTTATTTGCCCATGACGGTAGTCCATAAGTATAGTCATGCTGCCGGCATCGTATACGGTCTAGGTCGTCCTCACGATAACCCAGGTGGATGCATTAGTCCTCCTGTTCTGTCTCATATAGTCTCTGCTGTACAACCATCTCACATTTTGCAAGGGAAATAACAGAAATGGGATCAATCGCCTGCTCAGTCATCATAGCACCATTTTTGGCCAATTCGTCTGCTGTACAATTACCCTGATTATCATGTATTCTCTCTAATATTGTAATTAAAAAGAAAGTTAGACAAATCGGTCTATATTCCTGAATTTTTCAAACCGATATTATGAAAAAACTCTAACAATGCGCTAATTACTAGTACAGTTTCGAGAGCATATGAAAATATATAATCAAGTTCTCTGCAGCATTATTGGATAAATTCCATAAATCTTCTCTGAGATGAGGAGATTTACATTTCAATAAGGACACTCCGTTACAAGCTACAGCTGCCAGAATCTCTTCTTATTTGTGAAGTAAACTGACAAATAGTCTACGTCGTCAAAACATGGAATACATACTAATCAATAAACTTCTCTATATACATTCAAGAATCTCGAAGATTCAATAGATGAATTTGGTTCAAAATTCATCGTAAGCGACGAGGTCCAATTTAATCTGAGCGGATATGTAAACAATTACTCCTCGAATAAGTAACGATTAGAATATGTTAGCTTTATTTATTTATTTTATTTGTTTGTTTTCCTTAATTTCTAACCTATACTTATCACTCCTCCTACCACAACGTTGAGAAAGTAACAACTCAGCCAGCAAAAGTTTAATAACCCTGAGAATGAAATTTTCGCTACTTTTACTCAAACTAACAGCAAATTACACACACGTAAATATTGCTACTAATTTTGAAACGCTTTGATTAGCATGAACATCTAATAAACGTGAGAATTTTTAAAGCAAATTGTAAGTTACCACTAAAAAAGAATTCTTACAACTAAAAAAACCCTAAACAAAAATAACGAAAAAATCATGCAAAGAAACAACATTACGTTTCAGCTTTTTTTTCACAATGATGTCAACATAAACTCAAAATATATAAACAATAATTACCAAAACACCAAATAAGCCGACTTTAACAAAAAAAAAAAAGTTCTTGCAATTCACTGATTTTGATTTGCCGCCAATGTTTGAAAAATAACAACAAAACAACGGAAAGAGGCAAGCAAACAAAAACTACAACATTCCCACATTATTAACTAATTTGCTAAGGTTATTGTTGCCAAAATACAAACCACAGAAAAACAAAATTACAAATGATGTACTAGGCCACACATTAAAAAATTATAGAAAAAAACTTTTACTATGTAGGAATACAGCTAAAAAAACAAAAAAAAAAAAAACTAAACAAGAGCTAATTGCTATTTTGTCATTGTTATAGAAAAAACATTTAAGAAATTAGTGAAAAAAAAGGAAGAAATCATGTACTTTGAAGTTTTAAACTGACAGTTTAGTGTTTGTCTTTCCTTGGGTAACAATGAAAAGCAGAAGAATAACCAGCAACCAACATGACAAACCACCGCCTTTTGGCTGCTTTTAATACGATTTTAAGACCGCTCCATTGTGAGGACAAACATAATTAAACATTGTTTATGCTGTTCAAAAAAATGTCTTAAGCCCAAAAAATAACACAAAAAACCCAGCCAAATAAGAAAACGAAGAGCGCAACTTCTTAAAGAGCTGCTTGAAACAATGACATGTTATATGTCATTTATGTAGCATCATCCTCTTCATTATCTTCAACCACACAACATGATCATGTGATCTTTCATTTATTATTATTATTATTTGTAAGTGTCAATTGTTTGTGTGTGGTATTTTTGCTAAAGAAAAACTGCTTAATTGTTCTGCTTTCTTAATACAATACACTGGGAACTATTTGCTTCAGTCTTTCTTTTACCATAGTTTTTCATTAATTTGACAGTTATTTGCCTTAAAGCCCCGAACAATTGAACAAACAATTTAAAGCTATTGTTGGAAATGAAAAAAAAAACACCACCACTCCCTAAAGAACACTCACTCTCAGAAAATGTCACACACGTTGTGGTTAACCAACCAACCATCCACTGAAGAAAATCTTGTTCTTTTGAAACTTTCTTTCCCAAGAGAGTAATGAGAATGTTTAGGTGAGTAATAGCAGAGATTTATGGAATGATACTGAAATGCAACTTATTGATGCTTTTTGGAAATTGTTCAAAATTTAACAATATTCAGAAAACAAATTCTACCAACCACTTTAAACGTTTACTGGGAGATAGACTCATAGAAATTGAGCATGATCAAACGTAAATATGTTGCCAAAAAATCAAAAGGATTTGGAATGCAAATAGGTTAAAAGAGCTATAGACATGACTGTGGGTTTCCAGGTTCCGGCAAACAAATATGTAGAAATTATACAAATTGATATAAGAAAGGTTAGATTAGGATCCTTGGATCCATTCAAAACTGATCCCATTGTGATATCCAAAAGACAAACAGTAGGTTATTTATAATACGTTGTATCCGTGTTAAACCAACTAAATTATCTGATGAATGAGTAAATTCGTCTAAGATTCATTCCTGATAGCTCAACCAAACATGATAGGAATGGGATTCCGAGGATGCTTTCCCCCCAGATTTGTCAGAAGAATAAAAGTAATATTATTAGCATTTATAAATTCGTTTTTGAAGCTACAGTTTTTATGTTTTTGAAGCTACAGTTCTATGTCAAAAAACCACATACTCATGAAGTTTTGAGTTCTCTTAAACGAAACTCTGAGGCAGTCAAAAAGGAATGCCTTTCTTGAGGTTTGAAAACAGCATGAGATTAGTTTAGATTTCTACCATGGGTTCACCGAAATTTCGTGAAACCTCTAGATTGACACTGGTTGGTGGACCATCAGTTTTGGCTTCCCTGTTAGTTGTCAGAAATCACAAACGGTTCTATTCACAAGGAGATGATTACCGAACTTTAGGGTCCCGTAGTTTTTGAGAAAATCTTTAGAGATGTTAGAAAGAGCAACGTTTCTTGGTATTATTTTAGATTGTACACATAAATAGACTCACAATCAGAAGGAAAGATGTAGAAAAAAAACTGAGAATATAAACCACCACATAGGTGAGTAGTACCTCTAAGTATTACAGTTGCGGGTTACAAGTTTACAGCTACCGATGGAGTACTAAACATCGATTACTTACATCTCTATATAAAGAATATGATCGTGCAACTCAAGTGAGACTATGAGAGAATGATCAGCGCAATATTGGAAGATCCACGCTCTTTTCTTTGGTGTGGAATTATTACCTCGAGATCACAAAAACTTACGTATGTTTGCCACTCTGCCATTTGTCCACTGTAACCTAAGCTTCTTCCTTATATGCCGGATGATGAAGGATAGGGGAGGCAAAAAATAAAATGTATGCATGGCTTAACGTGATTTCAACCATGGATACATTACAATTTCGTGACCCTCATAGATCATGATGCCCTTTGATGATGCCGTTCTGTTAGTGGTAAATTTCTGGTTACTCTTTCGGGCATATCTCAGTCGATGGACCATCTGTTATGGCTTCGTTGTTAATTATCAGAAAACACAAATGCTTCCATTCACAAGGAGAATAATACCGAACTTCAGGGTCCCTTAACTTGTGAGAAAAACTTTAGAGATGTTAAAGGAAGCAAAGTTTCTTGTTGTGATATTAGATTATTATGTATATAAATGGACTCGCAATCTGAAGGAAAGATGTAGTCTTGTGATCCTGTTTTACCTAGCCCTGAAAATATAAAACGATCCAAAAATCCGTTTCAAAAACCCAATAATCGTGAATACCACTTGTTCGAAATTATCTTCAAATAGTAATGGGAAATACATGAAGATGCAAATAAACATGATTTAGATAAAAAAAAAATTAATTTTGCAATTTGCACATGAAAACATTTCAGATCCTATAAAGTATAATTTGGGTATATTCCTTATTTTTTAAAATTGTTATCTTTTATTTTAAAATATTTATACAATATTAATTTATTCAAAGTATTGGCCATTGTTAGCTATGAACATTTCCAATCATTCTGGCAACATATGGATTCCGCGCCATGTGAACCATTTGCAATTATTCTGGCAACATATGAATTCCGCGCCAAATGAACCATTTCCAATCATTCTGGCAACATATGGATTCCGCGCCAAAAGAACTGATCACCATTTGAGGCCAAGAACGAATCAAGCAAATTTCGGATAGTCTGTTTTGAAGTGAAGCGTGCACTAGAGATAGCGTTCTGCATCGATCGAAGCAAATAGTAGTCAGGCGGGACGCGGTATGGACTATAAATTCGGCTAGGCAAAACTTCACAACCACTTTATTCTAAATACCTTTCAATAGGTATTGCAACATGTGGCCGAGCGTTGTCAAGATGGAATATTACGAATTCATGTCTGGTCATATATTCTTCAAACACAGACAATTACCTTAGCGACATGGATATTTGACTTGTGTGTTGATTCGGCTGGTTGGCGGGGCTTCACATACGATCTCTTACAATTCGAGTTCTCGTAATGGATTTATTTGGTGTAAAAATTATTTTCTTTTATAGCATTCAAGTAGCATTATAGACATACAAAATCATCCTTCAGGGTGTCTCAGCTTCAATTCGTATGGTACTCAATTTCGCTGCTCCTACTTTTTAATTTACCTTATCAATTAGCTCAAGCTATATTTATCCTATTTGAGTTCTCATCTGAGTTGAATTTCGAATTGTTCATCTCAGATGAGAATTCACATAGTTAAAATGAAGCTGTGAGTGCTGACCACTGCTTTAATAACATTAAATTAGATATTAAGTTTACAGCTTCAACCTGTCCATATCATCGTTGGTGTCAATATCATATAATTGAGGCCACAATAAATTGGTAAAAATCAACTTATAGCGCTCTAGTTCTCAAAGAAATGTCAATTAATGAAGTCGCCATCCCAAAACCTACACCGTTTTTTTTTGGATGAATTGGAAGCTCTTGGATCTCATGTTGATTGGTATCGTCCCAAACTCGACAATTTTGTTTGTTGACTTACCCGTTCATCCAAAAATGGGCCTCACCCTAAATTAGGCGACGCACGCGAAAAGTTGCCCGAAGAGAATACCAATTTTGATATAATAATTTTACCATTTGCTTTCAACAACACGTTGAAAGCTATATTCCTCCATGGTCATTTGGCAAACAAACTGAATGAATGACAGCCAACTCGACATATACATATAGCTGTAACAATATGGCCGATATCAAGTTTGGAAGTTCCTACTGGAAAATTCCTTCATATTCCTCACTGTAACAACAACCCATAAAGTTTGAATTCTGTCGTTCTGTAGCTGTTTGAAACTATTTGAGTTCTCATCTGAGTTCAATGCTAAAAAAGCAATTGAAAGTCAAAAACCAATAATATCGGCTTCAGTCTCAATACAAATCTGAGAATTCAGATAGTTTAAATGTAGCTATGAGTACCGACTACTGCTTTAAAAACATACTATTTTTACCTCTTAAACCTGGGAAAATGAAAATAAATGAAGTAAAGGGGATAGAGATGGAGATGCTAGGCATATATGAAAAAAGACTGATACCATATTTTAAAAGTACATTTAAGCAATTTTCAGGATTTATTATAAAAATGGGAATTTTGATTTGGGATAATATGATGTATCGCTTATGAAGGATATATATGATTCGATACAACTGAATATATCAATCCTCCGAGGACTAATATAAACTATACACTATTCAAAGCTGAAGATGAGAACTTAAGTAGTGGATGGTTCTCATCTTTTACACCTTGCGCTTTGTAGTTAAGGCCACCTTCGTAGCAATATTGAAAACAATTGACTATTTTCCTATGATTTTACTCTGTACCACACACACACTCGATCCATTATTTGCTTTAGCAACTACATACTACTGTTTGCCAAAATAAATAAAACAAAATCTACCATAAATGACCTTACGCTCTATTGCTTTTTAATACTTTCTTTTTAAAAATGTTTTTTTTGTTTTTTTTCAATATCTTTAGCTCCTCCTTAATTGTTGTTCATTTTCAATTGTTTTCAAAATTTTATTGTTTTATTTGTGTTGTTCTGTTTGTTTGTTTGTTGGTGTAAGTCGGTTGATTATTTGTTGCATCATTGGAGTTGCCGCTCGAGAAAAGAACAACTACAAAATCTTTTTAATATATGCCGCTTTTATTTCTTCTTCTGCTTCGGCTGTAAGAGTTAAATTGTTGTTGGTAGATATTTTTATTTAAAATTTTTGCTACTTTAGTTGGACTCTCCTTTCACTGTGTGTTCTGTATTTTTCTATTACCATTTTTATATAACTTTGCTATTCTATTGGCCTACAGGTTAGTTACCAGTTTTTTGTCTGTTTACTCCCATTATTTAAATGCTTGTTTGTCGGTGTAACGTTTTTCAATTTGAAAATCATTTAGCCCATGTGCAATTGTTTCCATTTGTTTGGTGTTATTGTTTTGATTGTTTATAACAATGTGTTCTTAAGTGTTTTTACCGCTCAGGTTTCTTGATTTGGATTTTGTTTAGGTTATTTTTCGTTTTTTGCACTGATTAGTTATGGCGTATTTAGCAATATTAATTGTCTAATACATTGTTTAAGCCATTATGATGCCAAGTAATTGGCGATTGAGTGTGTGTGGTCGTCGGAATACATCAAGACAAGTTGGGTGTAATAAATATTTAAAAGACAATAACTTTCTAAAGAGACAACTGTTTATATTTGAGAGCAAATATTGTAGCAAATAGGACCTTCTAGAAGGTATTGTAAAGGTTTAGTTGTATGGAAACTGTAATATTGTGAGGAACACTTTTTTCCCCTCAATACTTTAAATGAGCCTCAGGAAATATTGAAATTAGAAATGCCCTAGATTTGTTCACAACAGCTGTTAGTAAATCCAATGCCCATAACTAGAAGCTCAAGTTTTAACTAGAAGCTCTAAAACAGAAAAAAGAAAAACAGGCAAAACTTGTTATGACAAATCACGATTACTATACACATAGCAGTGGCGATCTATAGAAGAATATTCATATATTATCTTAAAACTATTCTGCTGCTTAAAACCATTAAAATATGACAACGTAATTCAGAGACAAAATTCTTACTAAATTTTTTCAAAAGTAAAATATTACCAGAAATTGACAATATTTCTGCTGGTACAAGTATCCTAAAATTCAACTATCAAGAAGCTAGCAAATTCTCCAAACTTTTGGTCAACGGAAACTTGAACCAATGAGCTCGTATAATGTTTACTAATCAAAATTCTATAAATAGGGTCATTAGATAAATCTGGTAGCTTGTAGCATGCAAGCAATCAAGTAGAATTGATATGCTTCCATTTTGAATAGACTACAACACCCAAGGATATCGATGAACTAGATCAAGATTAGATGATATTGAAATGAGCACAATTCCTACCTATCGTATTCAGGTATCAAATAAGGTCACACAGTCTGGTTCCCAATACCTCGGATAGGTCGTTCTGAAATCTATGTCCTATGAAGTCGAAGTTACGAACATGCTGTTTTAAAGGTTAACTCGAAATGTTCTTCTTGTTTTCTATTTAAGATTGTATACAGGTCAAATTACTCTGTAAACCTTAAATTATTTTATTGATGCTAGTTAAATGCGAACAAGATCCAACCTGTCTCAGATGAATTGTTCAGAAATCTATGTATTAATCGGCAGCTGCTGCAGTAACGGTTGAAAGAAAATATAATAATACTTGCGTACTTACCTATCATCGAGTGTTTTAGAAACACTGTCCCTGACCTCGAAATTTCCTTTCGGTCCATATTCTACAGTTGTTTGGTGCACTTTTTAATGAATACAAGACAAATTTTCTTGGAAATGAAAGTTGCACAAGATCTAAGTATCCAATTAGTACAAGATCTAACCTAGTATCCAATTCAATCTAAATATTATCCAATAAGGTGACAATGTCTGGTTCCTCAGTTATACCGTTCAGTCATACACGTATTAACCGGCAGTTGCTACGTCACTGCAAAATTTTCACAATAACACAACATTCAGCCTGTCTTGTTCAGACTCTCTAACGAGTGCAGTGTCTTCCAGGCAGAGATCTTCGCGATCTGGGAAGCCACAGAGTTGATAAAGACACACGTCACTGAGGGGTCTATAGTGACTATATATGTGGACAGTCAGGCGTCACTTAGGGCTTTGAAATGTCATTTAATACATTCCAGCTTAGATGACTGTAAGAGAGCTCTCGATGAATTATTGGTACAGTACTCAACAAGATTGTGTTGGGTACCAGGGCACTGTAACATGCAAGGAAATGAGGTGGCAGATGAATATTTGAAATATTCCGTGACTACGCCCACCAATACTAGAATAGTAGGACGGATTGTCAAGTGTCCAGGGCCTTTTGGCCAGAAATGGATGCAAAGGCAACCAAAACACTGATTGAGTTCGATATTTGTAGTCTCAGAATTCCAGTGGAAGTGATAACAGGTCACTGCTCAACTGGGGACTTCATAGATTAATGGGATAATCGCACACAGGATTTATGTAGGGTGTGTGGGGATGTAAAGGAGTCGGATACAGTAGAGCTCTTTATAAACAACTGCACTAGACTACAGGGTCATACTTTTTAATGGCTACACAGAGAAAACAGATTCGTAGTTACAACCGAATTTGTTGCCAATCGAATGATTCTGCCTTGGTGACCGAATTTTACAGTTGTGGCTATAAAATTTTAGAACTGGTAACAAAAGGTTGGTTGCTTCAATCGAAATTCTTTCTTATTAACTGATTTTCATTTGCTAAAACTGAAAAATTCTATATGTGCATCCGAATAATTCGATTGGCAACAAATTCGGTTGCCATTACGAATCTATTTTGTCTGTGTAGGTAACACATTCTTGGATGATATTGGGAGTGTTTTGTTGGCTGTAAACTGAGTAACATTCTAGGTTTTATCATAGGAATAGGTCGGCTATTTAAAAGACGTTCTACAGTGACTTCAAATCCGTAACCAATTTTTTCCTCCATGACTAACTCGATTTGTTACCTATTTTTGATCTATATCTGGTCTACTAAGTCATTAATACAGACAAACTGGATAGATATTTCAAAGTCTTTTATGACGACGTATACAAAGCCATAGCAATTCGGACCTAGAATGGGTCAGAATATATTTTAACCCTATTTTTTTTATTATAAAATTTTCTCAGATATTCTCAATATCTTTTTTTAAGTATACTTTGGAGAAGGGTATAAGAGTCGGCACATGCGATTATAGCTCTCTTACTTATTATACCCTTCACCTTAGTGAGAAGAGTATACATATATAAGTTTGTCATTCCGTTTGTAATTTCTATATTTTTATATTCTGGATTCTTATAGATAGCGGAGTCGATTAAACCATGTCCGTCTGTCTGTCTGTCTGTCCGTCTGTCTGTTGAAATCAAGTTTCTGAAGACCCCAGATATCTTCGGGATCCAAATCTTCAATAATGCTGTCAGAGAAGTTGACATCAGCAAAATCGGCCCACAAATGGCTGAGGTATGAGGAAAAAACCAGGACAACCTTGATTTTTGACCTAGATCTGGATTACTAAGTCATTAATATAGACAATATGGATATCTAATGATAGATATTTCAAAGACCTTTGCAATGACGTATGTAAAACCATAGTAAGTTGGACCTATAATGGGTCAACCCGATTTTCACCAAAAGTTTTTTTTCGCTAAATATTAAAAAAATTTAAAAAACCAAAAAAAAAATTTTAAATTTAAAAAAAAAATTTAAAAAACTGCAAAAAAAAATAAATTTTGTTTACCTAAAAATATTTAAAATTTTTATTTTGAATGTTACTCCCTCCAGCCCTGACCTAAAAAAAGTACAATTGTATAATTTTGACATCTTTAAATATCTTACAAATTATTACCAAAAACAATTAATTCCTTTTACCATCTTCTTATTAAAGCAGACTATTAATTTTCCTTTAATTAGTTCCAAAATTTGTTTAAAAATCAATCGAGCATGGCATATCAATATTTAATTTTTTTTTTGGGCATGACCTTTTCTAAGTACTTATGGGCAGATGATGTAATTGTTAGTAATTATCCTGTTATTATAAACACATTCCTAAACTCAAACATACATATGATAATAAACAATAAACGTACATATGTAAAAAATGTATAGCCCCTAACAAATCATATGTAATATTTTTTTAGCAGCTTAATACTAAATCTACAGCTGGTAAAAGAGCAAAAATTCCATAATACACACAAAAAAAATATTTGCGCATGCCCAATTTAAATTTTATACGCCTAAGTGATCTTCACAAATTTGTATAAGTTTGATTATAAATTTGTGTGTGTTTTGTTTTCTTTTCAAAGGACATTTCATTTGGCACCCTTAAATTTTGTACGCATTTCAAATGGAAATCCTGCTTTTGAAAATCCTTTGCATACAAACTGTTTAGAAATACACATCTTTTCTCTTTCTTAAGTGAGTTAGTTCTGCTCAAATGCAATTCTTTACTCTCTGCCTGTGTGCAACATTTTGTTTCTTACCAGCAGTTTTTTGTTTCTTGATTTGTCAACCATCAGATTTTTTTCTTGCACCAGTCCGTTGAAAATTTTGTTCGTCACATTTGATTTAGTCAATTTTAAACGCTATTGGTTTTCTTGTGTGTTAAAGAGAACTTTTTAGGATCTGCAGTGATAAATGATCTTTTGAAAGTACTTTTTAGAGAAATAAGGTACTTTTTTCTAAAGGATTTTATGTAGTGTTTGGGTTGAGCAGTTTCCTAAGGTACTTTTTCGGGTGCAATTTTGGTTTGTGTCATCTCTCTTTTTGTGTGCTCTTTGGGTGTGTAACTAAACTGTTAATTGTTTGTAAAATATGTGTCGGTATGTTCGTTTAGTTTGTTTATTATTGTTTGTTCTCTCAGTTTTGCTTGTTTGTCTTTATGAATATGTCAACTCTTGTTAATCCTGTTCCAATTTGATGTGTAACCAATTGCATATTATAATTTTGTTTTAATTGTGTATGATTTTTGTCAAAAAAAAAAAATGTTAAAATTTTTAACCAATTATTTAAGGTGTCCAGGTGTATGGTTTAGATTTGGTATGTGTGATGTGGGATGACTGTTGTGGTTTTATAACCTTAATTGTTGCTGATGATGCGGTGGAACGCACACGGAACCGGCAGATGTTTTGAAAAATTGGACAAATTTTTTAGGTCTAGGGGAATGCAAGTTTTAATTGCAACAAATCTATATAGATTCATCAAAAGTACACAAAAAGCCTTGAAAACCAAAAATCTGAAACTTCCGAAATATTTCATTTAAATCAAAATTGTATGAATTCTGCCAATGAATCTTTTTTGCAGCCTTCATTAATATCAATTTAAAATACTATTACTTATACCCAACACTTATAGCCCTTTTATATTTTTATATTTCATTTAATATGCCCTTAATATGCATTGCAAAATTTAACACTTTCACAGTTTCAACCTGTGAACACCTTGAGCTTTATGCCTGTTACTTGAAAACTTCAAAATTAACCCTCAACTCTTTTTCACACACATTCTTTTTTTTATATACCGACCGCAGCTCATCATCATCATCAACATCGTCTTCATCTTTTTCATCGCCACAATCATCAAGTACTCTTTTATGATCTTTAAGTATCAATGTAATTATAAATAAATTAAGCGTGTTAAATGTATTAAAAACGCCCCATTTTTTGGTTATCACAAAAATAAAGCTACAAATAAAACAAAATTACAAAAATATTCCCTTTTTTGTTCAGAAAAAAAGTTACAGCCGCTGTTTTTAGTTTTATTTTCATATAATTTATAGCCAAGAATTACACCTGCAATTGAGGTTTTTGGTTTGTAATATAATATTACAAAATTTTCAAAACTTTTTTAAAATATCTTTGTGCCGAATCTTATACACTCTGCACCAAATTATACTTTAAAATAAAAATTTAAAAAAATAATGGTTTAATTCATAAGTGAAACCATTTTCAAAAAAAAAATTTTATGACAAAAAATTTTTTTTTGGTGAAAAAAATTCGGGCTGAAAAGTTAAAAAAAATTTATGACAAAAATTTTTTTTGGTGAAAAAAATATTGAAATTTTTTTTTTGGAATTTGAAAAAAAAATTTTAAATTTTTAGTGAAAAAATTGTATGAAAAAAAATTTTTTTTCGTGAAAAAAATTCGGGCTGAAAAGTTAAAAACATTTTATGACAAAAATTTTTTTTGCTGAAAAAAATATTCAAAACTTTTTTTTTGGAATTTGAAAAAAAAAAATTTTTTTAAATTTTTAGTGAAAAAAATTTTTTTGGGTTAAAAAAAAAAAAATTTTTTTTGGTGAAAAAAATTCGGGCTGAAAAATTGTTTCCCGACGTCGACCCATTATGGGTGCAATTTACTATGTCGTTATATACGTCGTTGGAATGTCTATCATAAGATATACATATTGCCTCTATTAATATCTTAGTTATCCAGATATATATAAAAAATAGGTCAAAAATCGAGACTAGGTTCTTCGCTTATATCTCAGCCATTTATGGGCTGATTTTCTCGATTTTAAATTTCAATATGAATCATGTATGTAGGTTATTTTAAAGCTGCGTAAAGTTAATCGACTTCGCTATCTACAACAATCCAGAATATATATATTTTAAAGCAACGCAAATGAAAAATGTAGAAACTTACAAACGTAATGACAAACTTATATATACCCTTGCCACTCATGGTGTAGGGTATAACAAGTATTACAATTTCATACGCTTGTGTTTTTATTGGCGTGAAATTATCAATAATTACAACAGCAAAAAAGCCTATATTTTTGGTTTTATTGGGATGTAACCATATCAGCAGCATTATCTGGAAAACGTCTAGTTAATAAGATTAATAAAAGGGGATTTTATATGGCCAGAAAAATATTAACCCTTTAAAAGCAAGCAAACAACATTTCATGACTTTCAAGCACATAATTATAAAAATATAATAATTATAAAAAACCATAAATTTGGTTATTTTAGTTTTTTTTAAAACTTTTTTTGGGGGTTTTCATGGGTTAATTTCACAATTATTTATTAACTTTATAGACTTATTACTCTTTATAACGTTTCCGATTAAGCTGCTTAAATGGTAATATACTTTTTGTTTATCAATTTTAAATCAAATTATAATAAAGACTTTATATAAAATTTATTATAGTTGCAATTGGGCTTTTAAGATTATAGTTATGGCACATTTTATCCAATCTTGTAAGCACTGTAAGAAAAGCATTTATTTTATGTAAAGGGTGTTTTTTAAGCCCGATAGAACTTCAATAGTAAATAATAAAACAAAATAGAAATGTTTTATTCCAAAGATCAATATATGACACTAACATTTGAAAATGATTTCGAACATATGTCCACCGCGGACGTCCTTGACGAAGCGCGTCCAATTTCTGGTTGTATGTCGCAAACAATGTTGGCATCCAAAGTGTCAATTATTGCAGGTTTATCAACATAAATCAGTGACTTCACGTGAACTCAAAGGAAATAAACAAGAGGTGTCAAATCGCACGACCTTGGAGGCCAATTGAAACCAAAATATGCAAATGCAAGTTTTTCTGGTGAGTCTAATGGGCACATGGATAAGATATTTACACGTTTCAGAACTATTTAAGAATTTTGGCATCGATTTGTGAGTGCATATTTTTGCATATATTTATTTTAAGAGCATATTTTTGCGTTTTTAGAGCATATTTTTCTGTTTAATATATTTAATATGCCTGTTGTAACTCAGCTGTTAATTATTACGCCAACAATTTTAAAAAAATTTGTGAATTTATCAATGCTTTGAATGAGGAGTCTCAGATGCTTTAAATACAACTACAATAAAAAATTACTTAATTTTTATAACGTCAAATTTTGGATTTATTGAAACATTTATTAAAAAACTTCAAACAGCCGGGCTTACAATGATCGAACTGTATAATTTAGTGGAACAAACATTTAATAAAATACCAAATTGTAGTGTTAAAACTAATATTAAAATAAAATTTGAACAAATGATAGGAAAAAATGCAGGATTAAAAATTATAGAAAGGACTTTCCTCAACATAGATTTCAAAATTAAGTGTTAAAGAAATATTATCTTTTAAATTTGCTCCTTGATGTCGAAAGAACATTTTCTATGTATAAAAATGTTTTCAGATCTAACAGACAATGATTTGTATTTGAAAATTTAAGTCAACATTTTGTATTTTATTCCAATAATAACCTTAATTGAAGAAGTGACTTTATATTTATATATATTAAGTTAATATTGTTTTTATGTTGTATTTATTTTTTGTTATACTTGTTTTAGTTCTTGTTATTTTTGTTTATTTTATGTTACTTTACCTTTTCAGAAATGAATTGTGTTAATTTTTTTAAACAAAAGTATATTTTTTTGTTAAAAATTATGTAAAAGTTTGTTTTTTTAAGAGCATATTTTAAAGTTTTTACTGCATATTTAGGTTCAGTAGTGTAAGAGAATAAATGATCAATTGTAATGGAGAAAACAAAAGTTACGATTCAACAGAACAAAACTATCCTACACCAGCTTACAAGTGGTAACTGAACATATAAAATTCATGTCTTCGGTAAGGGAGAAGGTAGTGATAAAATCAATTTGCGGAACTGCTAAAGACTCTATTTTTGTATGGTGAGTTCCCACATTGATTATGTGGTTCTGGTTTAGGTTATGAGAGTTTTGTTCTGTTTTAATCAAAGCTTAATTAATGAAATATCAGTTGGGGCTTCGCTGTGTGCCCCGCATCTGAAATATCCAATTTTCCAGGACTATGGTACACAAATCACAAATTGAATTTGACCGATGACATGGCTTATGTTGGTTTTGAGTGTTGATGTGGTTTACGGCTTATTCTCATAGACTTGCACCTTAAGAAAACACCACAAGAAAAAGTCTAACGAGGTATAATCGCTCGACATCGATGGCCAGCTCACATCACCTCCACGTGAGAAAATCATACCCTCTCAAATCGCTCTTGCAGAATGTCCAATGCGGCATGATCTGTGTGGCACGTAGCACCGTCCTGTTGAAATCACATGTTGTTGGAGTCATATTATCCAATTCAGACATAAATAAAATAGTAATAATCGTCCTATAGCGCTCATCGTTGAGGATTATACCCTGGCCAACGTCGTTCTCAAAGAAATATCGACCGATGACGCCACCAGCCCAAAGTCCACATCAAAAACTAAATTTTCGCATTAAACGCTCTTTGATCTCATGTGGATTGGCATCATATTATTCCAGAGATCGAAAATAACTCGTCCATATACCAAAAAAACCAAATTGTGATTGATATTTTTGTGATAAAAATAAATCACTGAAAATAAAAGTTATAAAATGATTTTTATTTAAATGGTTTGGTATGACATTTATTCGTTTTTGTTGTTTTGTAATGGTTTGTTGTGAGATAAACAATTAATTTGTTCTTGTTCTTAATAACTGTTACTTTCTCTTTTATTTACATACAATAACATATTATTAGTAATTTTTAACATATTATGTAAATAATATGATAAGTATGAAGTAATGAAGTCTGAGTAACAGAAATGAGATTTTTTTTTGTAATTTGTTATTAATCTTTTGAAAAATTTTATATATTTAAGCGCTGATTTGCATCAAATGCATTTTTGCCATTTATTTTTCATGTTCGCAAATAAAAGTCACAAGCTGACCTTTACGAAAAAAATAAATTATAAATCACTCATCCAGATTATTTGTGTTTGTTTCTTTTCTGTTTGGGGTTGAGAGAAGTATTTGTCTAATATACGCTTTATATGGTGGATAGGATCAACTATTTATATAAAACTTGTTTATGTCCAAATCAGAGACCGAAAATAACGGGTTCACTTTCATTTCAATACTAAATTCTCATTCGCTGCCTTTAAAAAAATCTTTTGTGATATGTCACTGAGAGAGTGATTTATTCGAGAACATTTTAGATTTGGGTTGATAGAAACAGAAAAGAAACAAACACAATTAATCTGAATGAGTGATTTATAAATTATTTTTTTCGTAGAGGTCAGAGGTCAGGTCAATTTAAAAAAATATTTTCATTTCTGTTACTCAGACTTCATTACTTCATACTTAACATATTATATCCATAATTTGTTAAAAATTACTAACAATATATTATTGTATGTAAATAAAAGAGAAAGTAACAGTCATTAAGAACAAGAACAAATTAATTGTTTATCTCACAACAAACCATTAAAAAACAACAAAAACGAATAAATGTCATACCAAACCATTTATTTTTATCACAAAAATATAAATCACAATTTGGGTTTTTTGGTATATGGACGAGTTATTTTCGATCTCTGGTCCAAATTGATCAGGATATTAATTACACTGACCAACATAAAAAATACGGCCATTTTTACATGTTCCAATTTTTGATGCTAGTAACTTTTTATAGGTACGAGATAACTGTTAGAAAGTTCTTTTTATTGAATTCAGAATTTTATCGCAAATATAGATGGTATTTTAAAAAAAAAAATTTCGAACCTCCGTAGGCCCACCATATCTAAAATACCAAAAAAAGTTCGAGTAGAATTAAGAAAAATAAATAAACCTAAATATCTCCTGAACTAAAAGACATAACTTAAATATATTTTCAATTTACATAGTCCTTCATAAGGACTATTTATATTTTAAATTTCAGCTCATTCGGATCATACTTGGATGGCGTGTAATTTTGCTAATTAAGTGTAAAACGCTCTATTTACAACTTTTGTATTTTTGGTGACTCCCACTTAAATTTTCCGGTAAATATTTTCGTGGAATATTTTGATCCTTAAGTGTCCTTTTTGAAAGGACTTTTTTTGATTATCTCGAATAAAGGGTCAAGTTGACACCTAAAGAGATAGAGGGTTAAGATCTTCCACAAAAATGATCCCCATAAAATTCCACAATATAACTCTGACAATAAGAATTCTCTCATACATTAACTTATAACATTTTTCCAATTAGTATAATGCTCCCTGCAATCAAAAAATTAAAACTTTGACCCGTGGGAAAAAAATTCCGACCAGCTGAACTATAAGTTTGTTCCACAAAAATGATCCACTCAGCATGACCTTTAGGGTCGATATTCTGTTCTAAATATGCTGTTGGGCAGTGTTATTATAACAATTATGAATATTCTGGTAATTTTCTGAAGGGCCTTGCATGGGCACTAATGACAAATGTTGCCCGATTTTCGAAATACTTTACAGCATAAAGTCAAAGTACTTAGGACTAATTTGTTTAAAATTTTATCACGATTGTCGCCTAATCATCATATTTATGACTGCTCAAACAGTATTCCGGGGGGGATATTTTTATGGGGGCTAGATAAAATCATGCACCTATATTGCCCATTTTTAATAATAACCAAACCTTATCAACAAAGAGTAAATATTAGCCAGCTAACTCCATTCGTTTGCGCCCTATCTTGTTTTCAATAGACAGACAAACGAATTCACGGAAGGACATAGGTAGATCCTCATATAATTTCACAAGGACCCTGAATATATATACTTTTGTGGATCTGCAATGAACATTTCGAATAAATAAAAATGTTGAAATAAATATTTTTCTTAATTGGAAATAAAATTAAATATGGACGAAGTGTGATGAGATTTGAGTCGAGACACATTTCCTATAGGTTTCCTTAAAAAATAATTATGGAATCTACAGTTTTCTAAAAGTAATTTCCACATAAGAACAGACAAAGTGTGGAACAAGTCACTTCAAAATTTAAAGATTTCTTTAAAACACTGTAAACCTTGAAATCTACATTCTGGTTTGTGCAATTCTTAATAAGTCCTTCAATAACCAGCTGTCCTATTACGTTTACATAAACAGTTGCATTTTACTTTGCCACTGTATATTAGAAACAAATTCAATGTAAGTAAAAACCACAAGAGATTCAAATATTTTTCTTTTTCCTTGCAGTTTTTGCAATAAATGCTAAAACAAGGACTTTTTAATAAATTTCTAATTGTCTTACAAAACAATCAAACTCAAAACACATGCACACTCCCCAGCAATGAATGTCTTAGCAAGGACATGATTGTTTTGCAAATAATCAATATGAAAACAATACAAACAGAAGGTCTCTTCCTTTAAAATAGCCTCAAGAGATTTGATTAGCAAAAGAAACAAAAATTGTATAGAAAATAAGAAAGAAAAAAAGAAAAGTAGCTAGAAACAGAGGCAAATGTATTTCTAGTTACAGTGTTGACTACACCAAATTAAAACCACATGAAGTCTAAATATTTAAAAATTTTGTTTAAGGAAAAACAACATAAATTGATAAAAAGAATTGGAATTTCTAAGAATTTACATATAAAAATTTACTACCGTGTAAAGTAACAGAATAAAATAGATAGAATACTGAAGAAGTCAATAAAAACTACCGAAAATTTGTTTTTTCCCAACAAAACCTTAAAATAAAACAAGCAAAACAAATTAACCTTGAATTTTAGTGAAATTTTTATGATCGTCTAAATGGAACTTGTACATAGTTTACAATCTTTATGACCATGAAAATTTCCCAACACATTCAGTAACTAAAACTAGCTAGAGAATACAACAATGTATGAACAACTATGAAAGGGCAAAAGTGTGCTGTAGAACAGTAGTAAATGTAGCAGTTTGTAGCTACACACTCGTGCTAGTTTTGTAGACAATAAACTTTAGAACATCTCTAGTTAGTTACGCCTGCTGCCTAAAATTATAGTCACACTCTCTTCCTCTCTACTGGCCTTAAATTATTTTACATTATGCGTAAGCGTAACTAACTCGGAACGTGTGTCCAGCATATTTCGCTTGCACAGATTTTGCATCACTGACCAGTTACCATTGTAAACTTAATTCGTTACACTAAGTAAAATCTTATTCTCTCGCTCTCTCCCTATGCGTTTGCATGATCATTTCTAGCATAATAATTTCTATTTATTGTCAGACATGATGGCTATTTAGTACACCCACCTGGTAGCTATTAAATACTACTGGTTGCAACTATAACTGCCACTGCTAGCTGCTGCTGCTGACTACTTTTCCTTTTTATTGTTTGACTTCTGTTATTGTCACTGTCATCATTGTCATTCCTTTTTAAAATCATTAAAGCTTAACGAAACGATCATTTAGGGTCCAGTTTTAGTGATGTCGCCATTAAACTGTTACAAATTTAAAGCTGGACAAATGTCATGTTAAAGAATGTTTCTATATGTATGTATAATGTTTGCCTTGATAAGCGTATATAAATTGAAAGTAAATTGAGTGAAAATTGGTTTTTATTAGCTTGTAAGGCCAGTATGAAAAGGTGTTAAGATCAAAGAAATTTATGGCCAAATAAAAAATTGTTGACAGAGGTTGTGATATTAAAATCAGGGTAAAATAAATGTAATGAAGTGAGTACTATCAATATAAATTTAAATTTCCCTAGTATTCATATTGATTTAGAACTGTAACTAAAGATCTAATAGAAACGCCTAATTAATACTCAGAAGCGCCTTCTTTTTATCCTATTTTTATAGTATTTGACCTTTAAAAATCAATTCATTTGAAAATTTTGTGTAAACTAGTAAAACATCTGAAAGTTATCCTTTAATTGGTCTATAAGTTGATAAAGATGAACTACGAATAAAATAACAATATATTTGTCACCTCATCTAAAATTGTATAGCCACAATTGGAAAATTGGGTTAAGAATCTTTCGGCAATACATTCGTTTTTAAAAAGGAAATTATTATCTTTAATCTGTATTAATCTATATTAATCTGTATGTTTCGTTTCTCAAAGTACTGATTTATAGCTCCCATCCAGGGACCGTATATAACGGTTATCCACAAAATTTTAAATCAAAAATCACTATGTTAGAGTCAAGGGAGACATATGCTGTTATATACCAATAGATTCGTATTGACGTGCTCTTTCAGAAGTTTGCGTGAAACTCTTAAAAAAGAGCTTTAAATATCCGTCATAAAAAAACTCATTTGAGGAGTTTTATTTTTCCCATCAAAAAATAAAACTCTTTTGGTTTATTTTCTATTTTTTTCAGTATTTTTCTTTATTGAATCTATCTGATATAAGTGTAGTAATTTCTTTGTTTAAGAAAGAAAAACAAAAACAATTTAATAATATGAATCAAACAATAGCAAATTAAAATCCCAATTGTTTTTATTTTAATGACAATTTTTTCAATTGCAATGCAATGCTTTAGAAATTGTAATGATCTGACCATCGACAAGCTTTAGTTTAGGTGTCAATTTACATAAAAGGAGTTTTATTTTCTGACGAGAAAAATAAAAGTCCTCAAATGAGTTTTTTTTTCTGAATGAAAAAATAAAAGTCCTCAAATTAGTTTTTTTATGACGGTTATTTAAAACTCTTTTTTTATGAGTTTCATGCGAACTTTTATTTTTGGTTGAAAAAAAACTGTTTTAGATGGATTTTTATTTTTAAAGTCTCAAAATAAATGTTATAAAATAAATTTTTTGATATCACTTATAACCGTTACGGTCCCTGCTCCCATCTTGTTTATGATGTTAAAGAATCCAAGAGATCTAAGATTGTCAAACTTCTAAGATTATCAACTTCCTGCTGTATATATGTACGTTCTCCCAGCAAAGCTCATATATTTCTGATCATACAGATCATTCCTGTGACAATGCATTTTATAGCACTGTTCACATATGAAATAAAACCTCGCAGATATTTTACTATCATTCTATTAAATTCTCATATATTTTTATATAACTGACAAAATGAACTGAACATCTTCTAAGAATTTATAAATGGTCTTCCAATATGGGCTTCTGAACTGTGACAGTTGACAGCGGCCTATTGTTGAAGCTAAATCTGTAAAATTGGCTACCATTTATTCAGTTTGTTTTGACAAATCTGCATGGATGGGTATAGCGTTCAACAACATGTACAAATGGTTAAATTGTTTTATCATTCTGGATGAGTGAATACGTCAAAAAACCAAATGGTTGAATTTGGGACGATACCAATCCAAGAGCATCCAATGCATCCACGAAAAGTTATTAGATGTTTGGTGTGGATTTTAGGCTGGTGTCGTCATTGTTCCGTATTTCTATGACAACGACGTGGGATATCAACCTCAATGGCGAGCGTTATAGGTCGATTATTACTAACTTCTTCTGGCATGAATCGGATGATATGGACAGCACGTACATGTGGTTTCAACGGGACGAAGCTACGTGCCACACAGCTCATGCCACCAAAGCTCAAAAAACCAAATGGTTGAATATGGGACGATACCAATCCAAGAGCGTCCAATGCATCCACGAAAAGTTATTAGATGTTTGGTGTGGATTTTAGGCTGGTGTCGTCATTGTTCCGTATTTCTGTGATAACGACGTGGGATATCAACCTCAATGGCGAGCGCTATAGGTCGATTATTACTAACTTCTTCTGGCATGAATCGGATGATATGGACAGCACGTACATGTGTTTTCAACGGGACGGAGCTAGGTGCCACACAGCTCATGCCACATTGGACATTCTGCAAGAGCGATTTGAGAGGGCATGGGTTTCTCGCGCTAAGGAGAGGTGAACTGGCCACCGATATCGTGCATACAAACCCTGATAGACCTTTTCTTGATGTATTTTCCTAAGATGCTGGTCTATGAGAATAAGACATAAACCACAGCGGCCCTCCAGGCCAACATAACCCATGTCGCCGGCCAGATTCAGCCTGATTTATGCACCAGAGTCATGAAAAATTTTAAGTTTCGTATGCGCGCCACCTATCAAAGCCACTGCGGACATTTGTACTATGATATATTCCATACATAATGCCATCGATAGGCCTTTCAAGCGAATAAAAAGTTTCCATGATATCTCACATACACTTTGTTTTATTTACAACTAAAGATAGGAAGCGTTTAATGAAAGACCCTTTATTTAGACAAACATACATATTTCATTTCAATCGATATTGATTGCACCTAACAGTTTTGAAAGTTATTTCGTTATTTAAGATAATCAACATTCGCAACCTCTAGCTAACATTGAATTTCAATAGGAAAAGCTATGGAACTCTTCAAAAAGGTTTGGGAAACATTTAGCAATCCATGGAATAATTCGAAATTTTGAAAACAAATGAAATGAAAAACAAGTAAGAGAGCTATATTCAGCTGTACCGAATCTTATATACCCTTCACCATATTACACCGTACGGCACTCAATATTAGACACGAACCGGATGATAAATTAAATGGAAAAAATAATATGAAATATTTTACAACTCTTCCTGTTCTTTTGACACACAATTTGTCATTGTTGGAATAGCAGGAGTATTTTTAAATATTTTTTGAAAAATTTACTTCTTTGAAACTTTGAAGTCCTTAAAAAAGAACACAGGATTACGAAATGAAAAACTGAAAACACAGACGTATATCATCCGGTTCGTGTCTAACGAATTTTTTCTCTATTTGTCGGACGGTGTACTTCAAAATAAAAATTTTAAATATTTTTAGATAAACATAAAGTTCTATTTTGTCCATAGTTGTTTTTTTCATTGTTTGGAAAAAATTTTTTTCGAATTGTTTTTTTTTAAATTTTAAAATTTTTTTTTGTTTTTTTCAATTTTTTTTAATATTTAGCGAAAAAAAAACTTTTGGTGAAAAAAAAAACGGGTTAAAAAATATTTTTCCCGATTTTGACTCATTGTAGGTCCAACTTAATATAGCCTTATATACATCGTTGCAATGTACTTTGAAATATCTGTCATTAGATATCCATATTATCTATATTAATGAATTAGTAATACAGATATATATAAAAAATAAGCCAAAAATCGAGGTTGTTCCGGTTTTTCATATCTCAGCTATTTGTAGGCCGATTTTTCTCGATTTTAAAAACAACCCAGCCGGGAGAATTCCCGATATATTGATGTATCAATCATGTTTGTAAGTTAATTGGGGGCTACTGAAAGTTGATTTCAACAATAAGACGGACAGGCGGACTTGGCTACATCGACTCCGTTATCTATAACGATCCAGAGTATATATAATTTGTGGGGTCGCAAATGAAAAATATAGAAATTACAAATATATAAACTTGCCACTCATGGTGAAGGATATAATAAGTTCTTTCTACATTAAGTCAAAAACATTTACAGCATATTTTTATACCCTACACCACCATATTGGGGAGGGTATTATGCATTTGAGCTGATGTTTGTTGAAGTTGGCTGTGGTTCTAAATTCTAAAACGTTTAAAAGAAATTCTGTCAACGAATTTACTTAGATTTTATCAGGAATTTCACACTAATTAAAACATATGGAATTGAAATGAGATGTCTTCTTTCCATATTAAATGATGTTTTCCCATTAAAATTTTTATCAATAATGTTATTTATTAGTTGCAATAGCATGATTTTACAATATTTTGTTATTAATTTAGGCTACTTCGTTCTGTTTAATAATTTATTTAAAGGAAATTGTTCATTTTCAATTTAAGATGACACCTATTTTACCTGAACTTTAATAATTTCTACTACTTCCTTCCTTAATTCACATTAACCTTGAAGAGTAAACAGCGCTCTGCAGCGCCTCTAACCTTGAAATAAATTACTAACTATAAATTTACTTATAAACTCAGTCAAACTGCGACAAGGCACAAGTCACCTAATTTTTCACGCTTCCTGATAAATTCTTTGACAAACTACAAGAAAACCCGACAAAAAGTTATGAGCTCTCACACCCAGAGTGAGAAAAAGAATACAGCAAATAAATGAAAATGACAAATGAAAACTAATAAAATACAAGGTCATTATAAAGCGGCAAATAATCCTTAAGGATTCAAACTAAATACAATAAACTAAGAGAGGAAATGGGAAATAACAACAGGATGTAAATGAATTTAGCGTGAAAAATTGCGATTTTCCAAGGAAAATGACAAAAATTAAATGAAATGAACAATTTTTGGCTGAATTGAATGTGTGTGTAGCTTTACAAGGGACAAACTGTTTATGATTATGAGCTACCCTGAGGTGTGAATGTCGCGTCTACTAAATGACTTAGGAAAACAAGCAGAGGTAGGGAGTAAAAACGCGTGCTTGTTTGTCAAAATGACAAGAGTCACCCAGAGTGACATGATCGCTACCTATAATAACCTTGACAGAGTTTAAGAATTCTAAAAGAACGCCTGGGTAGAAGACACACGATCTTAAGCTACAAAGTGAGAGCACAACTTAAGTCTTTCACAACGGGAGAGTAAAGGCAGCATACTTCAGCAGTTTCCAAATAAGTATTGTAAATAGCGATATTTTTAGCGTTATCCAACTGAGTTGTTTTCATAAAGAGATTATAGAGTAAAACAGGTAGAGGATTATAAAGGCTTCTTAAGATTTTTAAAAGAACAGAGATACTTTTATTGAAAATTTTTGGATTTTCCTTTAAATTTTAAAAGAGTTGTTTTGATGTTCATATATTTCTTGAATAAGCTACTGCTTTATTTGTTAGAAATCTCATAAATAATATTTTTCCTTCTTTTCTATACATTTTTGTTAGTTATTTAGTCTTTGTTTGAAAATATTGCAGTTTCTTTTTATTTTACTTGAGCTGCTTATTTAATATTTAAGTTACATTATGCATATTTCCTTTAGCATTTTTATTATTATAAGTATTTTGCTTATTTTTTATCTTCTCTGAAATTTTTCTTTTAGCTTCTTGTCTGTTGGTAGTTGTTTTGTAAATGTCTTTGTTAAATTCTAATTTATATTTTTAAAAACTTATTAAGTTATTTAAGTTGCTTAAGTTTGTTGTATGACAATATCTGTGTTGTGTATAGAAGACAAAGATATTTGTAATACTTTTAACAGGATTTTTTTCTTTTTCAAAATATGGCAAGAGTTTTCCTTTTTTTCTGATGGCTCAACTGTCTTTAGTGGACATGAGGTTCTGCAGTAAATTGGAAAGAGTGTATGATTTTTTCTATTAAGGGTTTGGGGGTTTAAGATGGTGATTGAAAGAATCTGTGTTTTAGTTTTATTAAATTAAATAACATATTTAAAAACAAGTTAGAGTGAGATTCGGTTCTGACGATTCTTAAAATCACTACACCTAAATATAATTTGACATTACAAAAACGATATTGCACAGTGAGGCAGAATTATCAGAGAAGCATTTGAAGCACAAACTCCTCAAGAGCGTAGCTGTGGTTTCTCAGACATGGAACATTTTTAGAAAATTTAAAAAAAATTTAATATATATTCACAAAGCCCTCGATTAGGACTATAGAAATATGCCTTTTTGTGCAATTACAATTTACGAATTTGACAATACATAAACCCGGTTTTTTCACAATATCGGACACAATTTATGACCAATATCAGCCATCATGTTAGTGAAACAATAAATATAAAATCATAAGAAAAGACCTCTAAAGTAATATCTTTTATGAGTTTAAAAATAATCAATTTAAAAACTGAGAAAATGTGGAAATTTCATATTTTAATGGCCGAAAAGCCGCTATTAGTCTGTGTTACTTACAAAGTTTTTCATATTCATTTCTAACCAAAAAGAAAAAAAAAAAACTTAGGCCCTTCCCTAATTTAACTAATTTTTTATAGAAATTTTGAATTTAGAATAAGTGTTCGAAAATCGTAAAACTGTCGTTTATTTTTTTTTAGAAATATAGAGATTATCTTTTCCTCAATCGTATATTTGTTTAAACATTTCCCATCATCAGTAGTACAAAATTTCGCAACAAATATAAAGTCTTCAATTTCACAGTACGTCTTGACACCGAGTTTCACGAAAAATAATTCTGCCATTTTTTATTACACGAAAAAAATTTAAAATCCTTAAATATTGGTTTGCTTTTTACAAGTTTACCACAACTTTGAAATTTAGTATTACAGAAATTTTGAATTTGAGCGATTTTTAGTTAAAACAAGTAAGAGAGCACATTCGGCCGTGCTGGATCTTAGATACCTTTCAACAAATGTTTTAATACCCTACACCACCATAGTGGGGAGGGTATTATGCGTTTGTGCAGATGTTTGTAACGCCCAAAAATATTAGTCTAACACCCACCTTAAAGTATACCGATCGACTAAGAATCACTTTCTGAGTCGATTAAACGATGTCCGTCCGTCTGGTCGGCTGGCTGGCTGTCCATGTATACCTTGTGCGCAGAGTACGGTCGCAATTTTGAAGATATTGCGATGAAATTTGAAACTTATTATTTTTTCGGCTCAAGGACCAAGCGTATTGAAACTGGCTGAAATTGGTTCATTATTTCACCTAGCCCCCATAAAAATGTCCTTCCGAAATTGGACTTTATCGGTCATAAATGTTTAATTTATATATGTATCTCCACAAATTCCGCTCCAAATAAGTTTTATATATACAAAATTCATGCCACCAAATTTTGTTACGATCGGTCCATAATTAGTCATAGCTCCCATATAGACCCGCTTCCGAAAATCACTTTAACGTGCATAAATCGCTTAAAAATGTTGGTATACACACAAAATTCAACACAGTTAACTTTTATATAGTCACAAATCACACGACCTAATTTCATGGTGATCGGTCCCTAATTGGTCATAGCCCCCATATAACCCACTTCCGAAAATTACTCAAAAATATAAATTATTGAAATTTTAAAAGAAAAATGTTTTTACTCTTTTACTTAGTGTAGGGTATTATAAGGTCGGGCTTGATCGACCATACTTTCTTACTTGTTTTTTTATAGAAATTTTGCATTTAGAATAAGTGTTCGAAAATCCTAAAACTGTCGTTTATTTAAAAAAAAAAAAAAAAATATTTCCTCAATCGTATATTTGTTTAAACATTTGCCATCATCAGTAGTACAAAATTTCGCAACAAATATAAAGTCTCCTATTTCACAGAACTTTTTAAATATAGGAGACGCCTTAACACCTAGTTTCACGAATGTTTCAAAAATGCCATTTTATCAAAATTTAGTATTACAGAAATTTTGAATTTGAGCGATTTTTAGTTAAAACAACTAAGAGAACACATTCGGCCAAGCTGGATCTTTAATACCTTTCACCAAATTATACTTTCAAATGATTTTTATTTTTTATTTTCTCGTAACAAAATTTTTTTTTTTTAATTTATTATTAAAAATTTTTTTTTTGGCTAAATTTAAAAAAAAAATATATTTTTTTTTTATTTTTTTGTGAAAACATTGACAAAAAATTTTGGTGAAAAAAATTAGGGTTAAAAATATTTTTTCGATTTTGACCCATTGCTGGTTCAAGTTACTATAGGGTTATATACGTCGTTTATAAGGTCTTTGAAATTTTTTTTAATTTTTAAAAAATAAATTTTTTCAAAAAATAATTTATGACAAAAAAAATTCGGGTTAAAAAATATTTTTCCCGATTTTTACCCATTGTAGGTCCAACTTACTTATAGCCTTATATACATCGTTGCAATGGACTTTGAAATATCTATCATTAGATATCCATATTGTCAAAAATCGAGGTTGTCCCTGTTATTTCCTTATATCTTAGGTCATGCGGATAGACGGACATGTATATATGGACTCTGCTATCTATACTGATCCAGAATATATATCTATACTTGTAGAAATTACCCAGCAAAAACTTTACTTACCTAGTAAGCCAGCAAGTATAATTGGAGCAAAGCGATAACTACTTATTATTTGACTGAAACACTACTTACCGTTGTTCGAGATTTTTAAAAAATTCAGTGGTCAAGCTTACAAATGTACTTACAATCAGTTGAGAAATAAGTAGTAAATTCACAACAAGAATATGTAGCTAAAAAAAAACACAAAAAATATTGCCTTGTGTGGGAATCGAACAGTCACATTATTTGCTTGTGTTTGATAGTCAAGCTGCTAACTCACTGCTCCATGTACGAGTTATTTTATTGGAAGTTAACAATATCATATTCATTTATATGTTGATGTTAAAAATCAACATATAAATGAATATGATATGAACAAAAAAATTAATGGCTTTGACAGGTGGCGAACCACTAACCTCCCGTTTTCCTGTCAAACACACTAGATAGCTGTGCTAAATGCAAAAGTTCATTACCAGCCTGTAAATAGTATAGTAAATAAAATAATGTGCTGGGTAACCACCACTCTTTACAAAAGAATGCATGAAATAACTAGTTGTCATTACAAAAATTCACAAAATTTTTGCTGGGTATAAATGGAATGACAAACTTACACAGAAAAAATTATATTTCAATTCAAACATTTATCCCATATTGAACTGGTTTCAATTATTTCATAATTAAATCAAGTATTCATTTGCTCAAAAACAAAATTTCTTGATATTTTCTATTGAATTTTGAGTTTTGAATTTGATTATTTTGACAATTGAATATACAATTTTCGTTATTGGTTGAATTTCAAATACAAAAATTATTGAATAGATAATTTTCGTAATTGAAACACAAAAAATAACAAAATATGTTCTCAATTTCTGTTTTTTATTTTTCTATTATTTGACATAACAAGGCATAGCTTTTTAAACTCTCTCCCTAGTGATTCTACCTTCTAATGGTTGTATCATGTATTCAATAATTTTTATATTTGAAATTCAACCAATAACGAAAATTGTATATACAATTGTCAAAATAATCAAATTCAAAACTCAAAATTCAATAGAAAATATCAAGAAATTTTGTTTTTGAGCAAATGAATACTTGATTTAATTATGAAATAATTGAAACCAGTTCAATATGTGACAAATATTTGAATTGAAACGGCTTAAGAAATAGTTTTTTCTGTATATACATATCCTTGCCACTCATGATGAAGGGTTTCTGGTTTTGTTTCTGAAATCGGATGATTTGTTGAAAAGTTATTTAAGAAATAAAACATTCAAAGTCGTTTTTCTTTTTTTGAATTATGCCAGTCTTTTAGTATAGATAACGAAGTATATATAGCCATGTCCGTCAGTCCGTCTGTTGAAATCAACTTTCCGAAGTCCCCAAATAACCTTCATACTTAATTAATATATCCACTAAAGACCCGGTTCGTTTGCAATTCAAAATCGACAAAATCGGCCCTCAAATGGCTGAGATATAAGGAAACTAGAACAACCTCTATTTTTAACAATTTTTCATCTATATCTAGATTACTAAGTCATTAATATAGATAGTATGGATATCTAATGATAGTAAGTCGGACCTACAGTGGGTAAAATAGGGAAAAATATTTGTTTTGACAAAAAAAAAATTCTCATAAAATTTATAATATATAAAAAAAATAATAAAATTAATTTCTTTTTAGTGAATTACCCACCAACAACTGTAATCCAAGTTAAAATGCTTAATTTTGGGTCTTCATTACTTACAAAAAAGAATTTTAATTCTGTATTTCAATAACTAATTGAATTAACCTTAATAAGGTCTTGACGATATTCTGGTCAAATTTGACCCAAATAGAAAATATATAATTTTTTATTTTTTTTTAAATCTAAAGTAGTTGTTGACATTTGAAATTAAATAAAAGTCATAAAATATCAATCACTTACTTTCAGAAAAAAATTAATTTTAATTTCAAAATGAGTCAAATTTGACTAGAAAATCTTATGAAGGTTAATAACGCATTGCTAGCTGGGTTTCTTGTAAAAAATAAGCGAAAAACGGTAAAAAACCTTTTAAACTTTTAAAACAAAGAGAGAAAAATCCGTAAGGCCTCACAAAAGTCGCCTTGTACTTTAGTCCTTCTTAAGTTTTTCCCATTTAACATTTAAACATCTTTATTTTATTTTTTTCTTTGTGTTAAAACTAAAGTTTATTAGCATTTTAAATTATTATTTTTAATGTTCACATAATATTCTTTTGCAAAATGACAATTTCGTTTTTAGCAGAAAAAAAAATAAATATTATTTTTCTGCCTCATTGCAGTCATCATTTTGGATTCTTGTTAATAAAGGCTGGATGCTGGTTCCATTCATTACCTTCACTTTATTCCTACAATTTGTGAGTGGGTTTGTAATGCTAGAGTTGCTGTTGTTTCTTTAGATTTTTTTTATAAGTCTCTGTGTCGACATAATAATTTAATACGTAAGCTTTCAAAGCTTTAAGAGGATTTTAAAATCGTCTTTTGTAAGCCGATTACACTTGACGTTTGCAATAAGCAGAAATAAACTTGGTTGCTTGCTTTGCAGTTGGTTGTTTTTTTTTCTCAACTTCAAGGATGTGTGTAAGATTTCTAAATACGAGTGAGCGTCTTTAGTCTATTAAATAAGAATTAAAAATGTTAAGAAAAAAAATCTGAAATATTTCATATGTTAGAGGTGCTAAAAAATTGTAATTAAAAAAACGTCTTGTTTTGAAGTTTAAACTAGTTGGTGTTAAGAACAAATTTATTTCACAATTACATAAATTAGTAGAAAATTATGAAGCTGATAAAAATGGTTAATGTTTTTATTAAATCTTTGAAATTAAGAAAATATATATGATCAATATATGTTTAAATTTGTCATCTAGTCAGAGTTTTTATTAGTTGATTGAAAACTATTTGGTCTTTGTTTATTTTTTAAAGCCAATTTTAATTAATTTATTAAACAACTTACGCTTCCCAATGTAATATTGGAGCTCTTATTAGTTAAACTCATTTTCATCACTTCAAAAGTAGTTATCAGATTTACATCACTTCAAAAATATAAGCAGAGTAATACTTTGATGTTTTTCGCAAGTTTGTTTAACAATTTTTCATATTTTTGCCTCTCAATAATCATTATTTTATTACAATAAGAGCACTACCTTCATATCCATAAATCATTCATGAAAAAAACACATCTTTGCTATGACAACCTATTGCTAAATTAATTGTTTCAGCAACTACTTCTTTTTCCCTTCTATGGAAGTTCTCTTTTGGCTAGATTCACATCATTTATTGCCCTTTAATTAAGTTAATATTTGGAATAGTTGTAAACGTATTGTATACTTTTCTCATGACAATGACACATATTTATGTTGCTAACATTGAATCAAAAAATTAACATATTAATATCTAAAAAAAATACCCATAAAAACTTCAAACAATAACATTTACTAAATCATTTCATAAATATTCTAAAAATACACTTGGAACTCTCTAGCACACAAACAAAAAATATTATGTAGGATTCTTTCCAACTTCTGACAAAGGCCGGAAATAAAAATAAAACAGCAAACAAAAGACAAGATAAAATGACATAAAAATTCATCTAACAAACTATAACATTTATAAAAGCATTAAAGATCATTAGAAATCAAATTTTAAAGCAGCTCTACAGAAAAACAAGAAGTCTATAAAAAAAATATACATAAAATCTTATAAAGGCGGTCAAAATAAAAGCCATCAGCCTCTGTTAAAAAGAAATACTCTCAAATTTAAAACACAAAGTCACTTGAATAAATAAATTTTCATCTAAAAACAATTACAATGAAACACCAAAAAAAAACGAGAGCAGTTTTTTTGAAGATGTTTTTTGGTAAATTTTCTTGAAAAATGCCATAAATTTTAAATGTTTCTTTGAATGAAAAAAAAAAATATCCAAAAAACCACCACAGTAGAAAAACATATAATGCAAGCAAGATCCACCAAAAAAAACTCAACAAAATTTTGATTATAATTAGAATCACCACCAACTGTGCTGTTGTTCCCCAAAATCCAAAAAAAAAATTTTGATGGAGTTCACAAATTTATAAGAATTTTTGAAAGAAAAAAAAAATAAAAAAATAACAGGCGGCAGTAGTCAATGGAAGCTACAATATAAACAGCATGTAGTCTATGCCTTTTTTCTAAAAAACAGAGCATCAAAACAAAATAAATTAGAGTCAAAAATTTTATAAAATAACATTTTTATAAAATCTCTTTTTTTGCTTTTGTATCTCCAAACGAGAAGTTTGTTTTCAAATAATTTTCAAAATAAATCTTTTAAAACTGTTTTGAAAATGTAATAACTTAAAATTTCCTTAATACCTAGAGAACTAAGTTGGCATGAGTTCCTTATATTCCTATTACTTATCTGCCAAAATTTGTTTTGAAAATTACAATAAAACAGACTTTATGTTTCTTCTCAGACATAAGGGAGGTCAAAATTTACAATACACAGTGGTGCAGACTGAATATATTTTGGAAATATGTTTAAATCGGCCATTTCTATTTAACTGGATGAATTGATTGACATGAAATTTCATATAGGCGTAGCAGAGAAGTATACCAGTTAAATTTTAGTCGATGGTTATCACACAGGCCTCATATTCAGGAGCGGCCTCAAAATAGGCACCTAAGACTTACAAAATTTTTAAAAGAATTTTTTCTGGTTTTTCCACACTCAAATATTTTAATATCAAAAGGGACTACCAAACTTTGACACTTGATAGCTGGCATTTTTTGAAGCTATATCTGCTGAATTGGCTGTCATTTATGCAGTTTATTTTTCCAAATCACCATGGACGGATATGGCGTTCAACAACAAGTGAAAATGATAAAATTGTTTATTCAAAATTGGTGTTCAGTTTGGTCAACGTTCCGAGTGCTTTTAGGACATAAATCACACTACCTAACTTTACGGTGAGGCTCATTTCTAGATGAATGTGAACGTCAACAAACAAAATTATAGAATTTATGGACCGATCCTCACAAAAGTTGGTAGAAAAATTCAGATTCATACAAAACTTGTTAATGACAATTTTGAATGTTCAAATCATTTGCTGAGTGGAACCTTGTTCATTATTTTCTTTAAAAAATTAAATTTTTGACATTAATGAAATTTTTCAACAAATTTAGTTTTTCATCACAAACTTTTTATCAAAAATTAATTTATTCATTAAAATTAAATGTTCTCCAATTTATCTCCAAAAATTAAAATTTTCACAAAAATAAAATTTTTCATCTTAAAAGAAATGTTTTAATATAAATCATGTTTTGCATAAAAAATTATATTTTTCATAAAGAATTAAATTTTTCATTAAAAATCAAATTTTTTTTTCATTAAAAATTTAATTTTCACTAAATTTTTAATAAAAAATCGGTCAAGTCCGACCATGTAATACCCTACACTAAGTAAAAGAGCAAAAACATTTTTCTTTTAAAATTTCAAGAATTTATATTTTTGAGTGATTTTCGGAAGTGGGCCTTATATGGGGGCTATGACCAATTATGGACCGATCACCATGAAATTAGGTAGTGTGATTTATGTCTCTATGAAAGTTTACTATGTTGAATTTTGTGAGTATACCAACATTTTTTAGTGATTTATGCACGTTAAAGTGATTTTCGGAAGCGGGTCTATATGGGAGCTATGACTAATTATGGACCGATCGTAACAAAATTTGGTGACATGAATTTTGTATATATAAAACTTATTTGGAGTGCAATTTGTGGGGATACATTTATAAATTAAACATTAATGACCGATGAAGTCCAACTTCGGAAGGAGATTTGTATGGGGGCTAGGTGAAATAATGGACCGATTTCAGCCAGTTTCAATAGGCCTGGTTCTTGGGCCGAAAAAATAATATGATCCAAATTTGATCGAAATATCTTCAAAATTGCAACATGTGCACAAAGTTTACATGGACAGCCAGCCAGACGGACGGACATCGTTTAATCGACTCAGAAAGTGATTCTAAGTCGATCGGTATACTTTGAGTTGGGTGTTAGACTAATATTTTTGGGCGTTACAAACATCTGCACAAACCCATAATACCCTCCCCACTATGGTGGTGTAGGGTATAAAAACGAATTATCACTAAAAATAAACGATTTACGATTTCATAAAAGCTGACAAAAACCTTATTTTTTATTGGAAAACTCTAAAAATATTTGAAAAGTCCAAAATATCAATCAGTAGCTTGCTTAGAATAGCGATCGAGGAACACTTTATTTCAGAATTGTAGTATATTTTGTGTGATGTTTTTCTGATATGAATGAAAGTCAATTACGAAATGAAATCATTCAAATTATAATTCAATGCATTTTTTTGATAAAATGAATGCATGTAAGAATTTAAGTTCACGATGAATTCATTCTAATTTTAAGAATTTTTAATTCATAAGAATTCTTTATAATTTTATTATCATTCGATTAAATTTTTGAACGCAATGAATGCATTCAAGAATTTATAATTCATAATCAATTCATTAAAATTTGAATTGAATTCATTCATCATTCCTTTTCCAAAAAAAATAAATTAAAAATTTTAAAAACTTTAAAAATTTTAAAAATATTTAAAAAATCGAAAAAAAAAATTTTAAAACCATTTTAAAAATATTACAATTTTATTCATTCATCATTCTTTTTCCAAAAAAAAAATTTTAAATTTAAGAAAAATTTTAAAAACTTTTAAAAATTCGAAACAAAAAATTTTAGAACAAAATTGCCTGACTGATTCGAAGTTTCATTCAAAAACTAATTAGTCTTTTAAAAAGTCAACAGTCTAGTCTCACGAAAGACCGATTTGTAACTAAAAAATAATTTTTCAATTAAAAAATTCGTCATAAAACTGATTCTTAGCTAAATAATAAATCCTATTCTTCACCAAAAAGCAAATTGTGCACTAACAAGTATAAGAACTATGTATATTCGGATGTGCCGAATATTATATAAACTTCATTTTTAGATAAACAATTAAAATTTTTTTTTTTTTTCAATTAAAAAAAAAAAAAAAATTTTTTGGCATTTTTTTAATTTCTTAATTTTTTAATTTTAAAAAATATTTTTTGATTTTTAAAATTTATTAGCGAAAAAAATTTTATAACAAAAAATTTTTTTGGTGAAAAAAAAAAATCGGCGTAAAAAATATAAGCCGTTGCATAGGTCTTTGAAATATATATTGTTGGATATCCATATTGTCTATATTAATGACTTAGTAATCCAGCTACAGATCAAAAATAGGTCAATAATCGAGACTCTTCTTTTTTCCTTATATCCCAGCCATTTGAGGACCGATTGATTTCAAATAGCAACGGAGCCGGGATATATTGATGTATAAATCATGTATATAAGTTATTTGGGGGACGCGGAAAGTTGATTTTATCATACAGTCGGAAAAACGGATTTGGCTATATCGACTCCGCTGTCTATAACGATCCAGAATATAATTATATACTTTGTGTCGCAAATGAAAATTGTAGAAATTACAAACGGAATAACCAACTTACATATCCCCCTCATGGTGATAGTAGAAATCATGGACCGATTCTTACCATTTTAACAGAACTTGTCTTTTTATCAAAAGCAAAATGTGTGCAATTTTTCTGGATATTATTTGCAATACATTTAAAGAAAATAGCAAAACATTTTCGAATAATATCAACTTTTTTGGAAGATGTCTCACATTATGGACCATAACTCTAGTTTTAACTGATCGATTATGCCCATTTACAATTGCAACAATTTCTGATCATCAAGGAATATCTGGAGAATATTTCGTGGTCCTATCGTTCAAAGAACAGACGGGCATAGCTAGATCGTCTTAGAATTTTATAAAGATCTAGAATATAATTTTAACTAATAAGGAAATGTTTCACTAAAAAAATCCGAATTTTCGCTAAAAACCAGATTCGTCATTATAAATTCAATTGTTCTCAAGAAAACCGATCGCAAAATAAATAATTTTCATTAGCAAACCCCACTTTTCATCAAAATTTATTAAGTGATCTTATGTTAATCTCCATTATAAAAATGTTCTTATTTATTAACTAAAATTTCAAAAACATATGCGCTTCCCTAATTACTATTTGCGCTACCCCATGTACATTTAATGATGCTGCTGCTGCCTCCACAAAATACAATAAAATATTTTGTAGCCAACAATAAGTGAAACGATCGATCATGTGATTTGCTTAGCAAGTGCATGACGTGTGTCTTCTTTATACGAATACTTCTCTGTATATCTCTCTTTCTCAGACCGATGATGTCCCCTGTTAAACTTTTTTTAAAGTCACAAATCCCCAACAACTTGTAGATTTTTAAAATAAAAACTTATTTATATAGATAATGTTCCTTTAAAAAAATCTTCTATGTATAGAGATTTCTTATGGAACACATTAAGTTAATAATGTCTGCGCTGTCTGACTAAATGAAGATTTGTAGGATTTTTATGGCCATTTTTAAAATAGTTTTCTATGGCTCATAGACTTCCATGGCAAGCAGGCAGGCAGGCGAGCGAGCAAGCATTGGGCATGGCTGTTGAAGTTGTCAACACATTTTCGTGTTGAAATTGTCATAAATTTCTAAACAAAATCTCTGTTAGTAAATGATCAATTCAACAAAATTTTTTGTATGCATTTTTATGTTGTGGCATAAATGCTAACTATTCGGGAGCAGATTTCTTTAAGAGCAGGGGGTTTGTTGTTAATGAGTGAGGGGCGAAAAATGCAGCTTGTTTAAGTGATTGACATACTTAAGACAGCATCTCAGAGATAAGATGCTTGTTTATGTGTAAGAAATTAGGTTGATGATTTAGAAAGAGATTTATAACAAATAATGAGTAGTGACACATAGATTTGGAGAAAAATTTTAATATTTTCTAAAATTTTGCAATTTTTATTTAAACTTTTACTCAATATTTATCATATTCTTTTAAATTTCATTTATATGAAATTTTCCACTCGATTTTAAACATTTAAAATTTCATTTATTCTTTTAGTTTCCTCTCACCCTTATACCAAGTTTTACCTTGTTATACAGTTAACAAATATAATTTCCATTTTTCTTTTTTATTTTTTTTATCATTTTTTAACGATTAAGTTTAATATACAAGAAAAATTACATTTCAACTTTTAAACCTAAATGATGGTCTTGACAATTAAATGTAGTACAATGTTTTTCTTGCTTAACTTAATATATTTTTTCACATTTTCTTTGTTCAGCCCATAAACTAGAACGTGCCAATAGCAAGAATTCCGTTTTTTTTCTTCATTTAATTTAATTCAAAAGAAAACAAAAGAAAACTACTGCTCTGCTAACAATGTAGACCAGCAGAAATATATTTATTTATAAAGAGATAAAAAAATGAACCCACAATTTTATAGCTATTTGTATGTACAAAAGAAACTTAATAAAACTAAAAACGTCAAGAACCGAAAAGAAAAACAAGGTGTAAAACTAATGTTAGACATTAAGTAAAAATTAGTTAAAGCCGTTAACCAGTTACTTAAGTTTTTCTTCTTTTATTTCAGTTTTTTTCACAAAGAGACAGCTAAAAAATAGACAAGTAAGCAACAAATTGATGTACGAGACCAGCAGCCTTAAAGGCATTATAGGAAAAGCCAAACAGACCAGCATGGAAACAAACTTCAAGGAGAATATTTAAGTAGTAGATGAAGTGGTTTTTGCTTTTAATAGGCTGTACGAAAATTGGTGGGAATAATGTGACCAGCATTTAAGAAAGTGTTGTGTAAAAAGTTTTCTATAATGCAAACCATAAACTGAAGAAAGGCTTCAAACTAGAAATGCATCCCTTCAAACTAGAAATGCATTAAAAACAAGTAAGAGAGTTATATTCTTATATACCTTTTACCAAATTATACTTTAAAATACAAATTTTAAATCTTTTTTCCAATTTTTTTAAAAAAAAATTTTCAATTTTTTTTATTATTTTATTAGTGAAAGAAATGTATGACCAAAAAATTTTTTTGGTAAAAAAAATTCGGGTTAAAAAATATTTTTCCCGATTTTGACCCATTGTAGTTCCAACTTACTATAGCCGTTGCAATGGACTTTGAAATATCTATCATTAGATATTGTCTATATTAATGACATAAGTAGCAATCCAGATATAGATCAAATATATCAGCCATTTGTGCGCCGATTTTCTCGATTTTAATTGCAACCGAGCCGGGAAAATTCGAGATATATTGAAGTATCAATCGTGTTTGTAAGTTATTTAGGGGCTACGGAAAATTGCTTTCAACTTACAGACGGATAGACAGACGGACGGACATGGCCACTTCGACTTCGCTATCTATAACCATCCGGAATGTATATACTTTTGATTTGGGTCGCAAAAGAAAAATGTAGAAATTACAAACGGAATGACAAACTTATATATGTATACTAGGGTGGCTGTGTGTTATATTTTTCTTAAGTTTCATTAAAATCGGTCCAAAAATATATACCACATTACGATATCTTTCCAAGAGAAATTCCAAATATTGAAAAATTTGACTTTTGACCTTCACGATTTATGGTTTAACCTTTTCCAATTTTAGTAAAACTTTCAAAGTATATTTAGAATTATCTGGACTATAATAGTTTTAATAGGTTTTACTTAAAATTCATAACAGTAAGGAAATAGAGCTCATTCGCAAAAAAATTACCAAATAATTGGTTTTTCTCGAAAATTTCGAAATTTAAATCGTTAGTACGGAAAAACTGTAAGAGATATTTTCATAATTTTTTCACATTTTCATTCCCCATTATATTTTCAATAAATCCCAATGAGATGATCAAAAAATTCTGAAATTTGTTTAACAAAATTTTTAAAAATTTGCAAATGGAGTTTTGAAATTACCGTTAAAAATTTTTTATTTTTTTGGTCATACCTGCAAATAGGTTAACGGTACCCTACAAAGCCAAAAACTCATATACAAGTAAATATGAATATATTTTAAGTATAAATTAGCTTTTATTTTAATATTTATCAAAATATGTTAATTTTGTTCCTACATTTCTTGTTCTAGTTGCCTGAGACACGTTAATGGCCTGGCGAATTTTTAATAACTTTAACATTTTTTGACCAATTTCTGTCTTTTATGTCTCATTAGAACGACAATTACGTACGCATTTCTATTCTTTTAAATTAAATTGCAAAAGTAATTTTTTAATGGCAAAATTTTTACAAAAACGCATCTCAAAACTTCAGAGGGCTTGCGGCACACAGTGCTTTGTTTTCATATAAGCAATGGACAAAAATAGAAGGAGTTATCGCAGACGAATAAAAATTAGTAGGATATTACCTTTTGGTAAGATTAAGAAAAAATATAATTTTTAAAAAAATCCGTGCAAGGATACGGGTACCTCCCATATATCCTGAACATATAATTTATGTTAAAAATGTACTAACTTTAGCGACCTCTACTGACGACAAAAAGAGATATTTATAAAAAAATCTTTATTACACGATTGAGTTATTTAGTTATCTATTCAAAAATATTAATTTCATTAACATCAATGGCATGTTCTTATTTTTGATTTTTGTCCATTGAACAAAGCACTGTGCGGCACGTCTTAACCCCAACCGATTTACCTAACATTTTTTCAGGATGATGTTTTTTACTAATGTTCACCAACCTGGGGGGTGAGAATTGCCAAAATCCAACTTTCGTTAATTAAGGGCCACCCTAATGTATACCCTAGTGAAGTATACAAAAAATTCAAAATGGGATCCAGAAACTGTATCTCTTAATATTAAGTTATTTTGAAACTGGCATCACCATACGTTCTCGGAACGAAATCAACTATTGAACGAATTGTTTATAGCTTCAATTTATAATATGTACTTAGGCATAATGATTCACCAGTCGATCTACTGCTCTTACAGTTCGGTTATTTTATATTCAACCGATCATCGCGGCCCCCTAGAAACTATAATTTGTCATCATTCTACTATGTTTGTGTGAAGTAGTTAAATATTGATGATATGCAAATAATCCGATCAATTTCTGAGATGAAGCAAGCCAACTAGATTTTGGAAAATTTAATTTAGAAGCCAACCGATTGACATAATACACATACGAGGGCAAGTAAACAAGTCCTTGACTTTTTGAATTTCCCGATTGTCTGCTCTGAGAGTTCGGTTATCTTATTATCAACCGATTACCAACCCCCCCCCCCCCCCTTCAAACTGTAATTTGTCATGGTTCTACTATGTTTGTCTGTGTAAAGCAGTTAATCCGACGTATTTCTGAGATGGAGCCAACCAACTAGATTTTGGAAAATTTAATTTAGAAGCTAACCGATCAACAGCCATTTGATCGAACTTATATTTCTCACATAATACGGAATATAAGGGCGGAAAATAAGTTCGCAACTTTTTGAATATCCCACCTCTCAATAGTTATGTGTCAGTTTAGCAGAGTACCATGTGAGTTGAGCAGAAAATGGAAAAAAGTGAATTTCGTGTGCTCATTAAGCATTATTTTTGGCTGGAAATACCATCACTCAAACCAAGACTAAGCCTGATAAATACTATAGGAACTCTGCACCATCAATTTCAGTGGTAAAAAAGTATTTTACTGAATTTTACTGAATTTTGAGATTGTGGAAGTCATAGACATCTCACATGACTCAGTGGTTTTAATTTTGAATAATCTCTTGGGTATATGGAAGCTTTCCGCAAGATGGGTGACGCGGTTGCACACAATCGACCACAAACTCAAACGTGTGACAACTTCGCAGAAGTGTTTGGAATTGTTCAACCGCAATATGGACATTTCGTAACCATTGACAAAGCTTCACAACAGCAGTCAAAACAGTGGGTTTCTCCTGATGAATAGGCGCCAAAGAAGACCAAGGTGGCTTCGTCAGCCAATAAAGTCATGGCGACCGTTTTTTGGGATGATCTATATGGACTATGTTGAAATATAAATTGAGTTTTTATCAAAAAACCTGTGTTTCAATCAAAAAGTCACGGAATTATTGACTCGCCCTCGTATTTGTTCTTATTAAGTCATAATATATAAACAGAAATATAGTTTTGACCATATTATTAAATGCTTAAAAAGGAACAGAAGTTACTACTAGATAGTCTTGATTTAAACTACTCTGATTTGCTTATCATGAGGCCCTCTACATAAGGTATTGCATCTCGATGTCTTGAGTTTCTCATGCTCCACATCACATACTCTACGTAATTTAGTTACTCATCTGCATGGACAATTCCAATCTGTGTTTTATTTACACCATTCAAATAATATTGTTTAACGCAGTTAAATATTGACGACATGCGGATAGGTCTTTAGTTAATACTATCCGAGCTATTCACGAGAAAGGTACTGAAAGTGTCAACTAGTTTTACAAAAATTTGATTCAGAGGCTGCAGAACTTTAAATCCAATCCAGATAGAAACATGTTCGAAATCATATTCCACTAATAATCCAATTATCGTTCTAAAAAGCCATAATATATCAAAAGAAATTGAGTTTCTTGAACTTTATTATATTTTTTGAATGAATCTTAGAACATTATTTTCTTTTAGATTCCTATAATTTTCTTCCCCGAAGTCCTCTAAATGCGTGTCTTCCTAATACAATTAAATGCAGGACATTTACACACATGAATTTCTGCAAATCCTCGTCTTCTACATCTAATACTTTACTAACTTGAGTGGAGGAAAGTTACATGAGTTTAGATCTCTGCTCCGTATCCTAACTCACCGCAGCTAATATCTTGGAAACTTGTTTGCTTCAAAATGATGCCTGTCTTATATGAACTTAGCTCTCTCGATAACATTCTAGTTCTACACAAGATAGATATTCTCTGCAAGTTTTATCAAATATTCGTTACTTGAGGACGCCTTTGTATTTTCCAGTGGGCAGAGATCAATATAATCTTCTAGTTTAATATTTATTTATTTCTTTAAGTGCCTCGTTTGCGGAAAATTATATTCAAACTCACACTTAACTCATGATATCTACACAATCATAATTACGGGAGGCTTGTGCTCGAAATAAATCAGAGTTTTAAACTCTACAGAGTTTTACTCCTCCAGTTTGGCTAAAATTCAGCTATAGGATACTTTTTGTAGCGATGCTGAAATTTAATCCACAACTTAGTTAGGAGTAATTTAGTCTGGCCAAATAAGTATCTTCTGGTTTTTGATTCCATAGTTATTACCTATAAAATTTCTCATGGCTATTAACATGGTAATAGCCAAAGCTGCTTTAATTTCCCACTGCCCTTCGATCGAGAGTAGTTGTAATCTCCCCATAGATACCTATAAAAAAAATATGAAAACGTAGGGCTTGTACCTACTTCTCTCTAACCTTAACCTTCCTTTTATATAAGAATTAAAAATATGTTCCGTTTATTGGAAATGTTAAATCGTTTGAATAGTAGCTACTCCCACCTGCTATTCTTGAATCCTTGAATAATATAGTACATATATAGAATTTTAAGTTGATATTATGGATTCCTCAACCTACTTATCTCCTTATATTGGCAGTGATTCAGAATTTCAATTTATCCATCTATCCAAAATCCCTTCCTACTTGCCACCAATTGGTCCCCTTATTTTCTCACAAACTCTGTTTACTTGCCTATTTTATAAAAGTTCATAGACAATATAAACACGCAATATTCTTTTTATATAACTACGAGTATTTAACACTTTGGCTAAAAGGATTGAATTCCTTGTCTTTTTCTGGTTTCTAACTGTAATTTTATGTTTTTCAAAAAAAAAAAAAAAAACTGCCTGCCTGCCTTATTATTGCATAAGATTCCTGGCTGATGATGTTGAAAACTAATGCTTCAACACCTATTTTTTAGCAAACTGTTTTTCTTTATTTTTTTAAATAACCATGGTCAGGGTTATACTGACAACCCAAAATATAAGATCATCAACAACTAGGAGTTTTGTGCTGTATGTTTGAGAGTTAAGTTTTTTCGTCGTAGCTAATAATGTTGTACGGCAACATTTAGTGGGCAAGCAAAATCAAAAACGAAACAAAAAACTTGTTGCTAATATTTTGTTCATAAAAGCTTGTAGTTGCTGAAGAGAAGGAAGATGAAGAAAAAAAACTAGCATCAGCAAATTAAGTTGGCAGTCTTTAATAAGATGACGTTGACGTTATGTTGTTGCAGCTATGCCACCATCATCATCAGCCTTACCACCACCAACAACTATGTTCGTATGACTATATGTTACTGATAACTCTGGTGATATGATGATGAAGTTGATGATGGTTTCATGTAGCTTGTTGGATGGTTTCAATGGCTGGATGTCTAAAGCTCGGTACACGTTTGAGTTGTGTGTTGTTTTCCAGTCTATGAGTATGATATATCAGTAGTAAAAAATCAACCATAAGTTAGCGGTTATATGCAGAGAAAGCCTTATTTTTCATGGCCTTTACCTTAGACAATGAAAAATTCCCAAGATGCCATGATAGAGTGAGTATGAAGTTGTAGTTTTCATAAATATATGAGCAGCTATTATTAACCCTTTAATGGTAATTATAAAGAAGATGGTTAGGGAAATCTTATTAAATAAAAAAATGTTCTGTAATACAATAACCCCACCTTAATTAATATTGTTTAAATACAAATATGATTTCTAGTTTTAAATTTTATTTATATACACATTTGTGTTTATTTTATACATGTAGGTCCATGTGTCCTCTCAAAGTGTTAAGATTTAATTTAACTGTTATTTTGTCTCTTCGATATAAAAAATATTGTAAAGAAAAATGAATTTTATACACCTTTTTTTTATAATATTGGTCACAGTTTATTTTTTTTTTTAACCTAACACACATGATCGTTTTTTGTCTTTATTTTGTTAAAGTCACCAACAAAACAAAATCAGTAACTATCAGTTTTTCATTCTGTTTGTGACACTAATGGAAAAATACTTCAGTCATGTCTATTTCTATACATAAATTTTTCTTCAAACTTGGCTCTTTTTAAACTTCGTTGACTGCTTCAATCATGGCTCTTCCTATACTCTTTCTATGCTTAATACTTTACTTCGATCGTGGCTCTTTCTGTACTTCAATTTTTACTTCAATCGTGCCTCTTTCTATACTTCAATCGTGGCTCTTTATATACTATAATCGTGGCTCTTTCTTTACTTATAACATGGCTCTTTCTATACCTTAATTTTTACTTCAATCGTGACTCTTTCTATACTTTAATCGTGGCTCTATCTATACTTCAATCATAGCTCTGTCTCTCCTTCAATTTTTACTTATGTCATGGCTCTTTCAATACCTTAATTTTTACTTCATTCGTGGCTCTTTCTATCCTTCAATTTTTACTTCAATTGTGGCTCTTTCTATCTTTCAATCGAGGCTCAATCTATCGTTCAATTTTTACTTCCATCATGGCTCTTTCTATCCTTAAATTTTTACTCCAATCGTGGCTCTTTCTATCCTTCAATTTTTACTTCAATCATGGCTCTGTCTATCCTTCAATCGAGGCTCAATATATCATGCAATTTTTACTTCAATCGTGGCTCTTTCTATCCTTCAATCGAGGCTCAACCTATCATTCAATTTTTACTTCAATCATGGCTCTTTCTATCCTTAAATTTTTACTTCCATCATGGCTCTTTCTATCCCTCAATTTTTACTTCAATCGTGGCTCTATGTATCCTTCAATTTTTACTTCAATCGTGGCTCTTTCCATCCTTCAATTTCTACTTTACTTCAATCGTGTATCTTTTTGTCCTTCAATTTTTACTTCAATCGTGGCTCTTCTTATCCTTAAATTTTTACTTCAATCGTGGTTCTTTCTATCCCTCAATTTTTACTTCAATCGTGGTTCTTTCTATCCTTCAATTTTTACTTCAATCGTGGCTCTTTCTATCCTTCAATTTTTACTTCAATCGTGGTTCTTTCTATCCCTCAATTTTTACTTCAATCGTGGCTTTTTCTATTCATAAATTTTTACTTTAATCGTGGCTCTTTCTATTCTTCAACTTTTGCTTCAATCGTGGCCCTTTCTATTCTTCAATTTTTACTTCAATCATGTATATATATATCCTTCAAATTTTACTTCAATCGTGGCTTTCTATCCTTCAAATTTTACTTCAATCGTGGCTCTTTCTATCCTTCATTTTCTACTTCAATCGTGGATCTTTCTATCCTTCAATTTTTACTTCAATCGTGGCTCTTTCTTCCTTCAATTTTTACTTCAATCGTGAATCTTTTTATCCTTCAATTTTTACTTCAATCGTGAATCTTTCTATCCCTAAATTTTTACTTCAATCGTGGATTTTTCTATCCTTCAATTATTACTTCAATCGTAATCATAAATTTTTACTTTAATCGTGGCTCTTTCTATTCTTCAACTTTTGCTTCAATCGTGGCCCTTTCTATTCTTCAATTTTTACTTCAATCATGTATATATATATCCTTCAAATTTTACTTCAATCATGGCTCTTTCTATCCCTCAATTTTTACTTCAATCGTGGCTCTTTCTATCTCACAATTTTTACTTCAATCGTGGCACTTTCTGTCTTTCCATCAAAGTGCAATCAATCATTAAATTTTTACTTCAATCGTAGGTTTTTCTATTCTTCAATTTTTACTTCAATCGTGGGTTTTTCTATTCTTCAATTTTTACTTCAATCGTGGCTCTTTCTGTGTTTCCATCGAGGTGCAATTAATCATTAAATTTTTACTTCAATCGTGGCTTTTTCTATTCTTCAATTTTTACATCAGTCATGGCTCTACTATACTTCAATTTTTACTTCAATCGTGGCTCTTTCTATTCTTCAATTTTTACTTCAATTGTGGCTCTTTCTATTCTTCAATTTTTACTTCAATCGTGGCTCTTTCTATTCTTCAGTTTTTACTTCAACCATGGCTCTTTCTATCCTTCAATTTTTACTTCAATCGTGGCTCTTTGGATCCCTCTCAAAGCTACATTTCTTTTATAATATCTTCCAGTAGGGTATTTTAAATTCGTTGCTATTTAACATAAACATTTTAAGTCTACACTTTGGCATTTCTGTCTCTCTATAACTGCTTACTTTTGCTATCATTACAATTTATCATTGTTAGAGGTCGTCGGTAAATTGAAAGAGGTGTGTGTATATTTTTCCACTCTACGTCATCATCATATACACCACAGCCATGATGACCATACTCATCGTCATCAGCTATTTAACGCTTTAACATATAAATTTTTTATTTTTTGAGAAATTTCAGTTGAAAAAATAAGCTTGCAACAACTTTGTTATTTTTTTTTTTATTTTTTGGCCAAAAAGAAAAGATGCAACCAACCGCCATCCGGCATACACGCATTATTATTTTGTTGTTAAGGAAGTGTGAAAAATGTATGTTACGTGTTGTACAACAAAGCAATACAACAACTATGTATGGCTGTATGAAGTTATTTGCAGCAACCAATTTAGACACATGGCTAATGAGCGAATTGTTGGTGAAAGATGGTTAAGAGTTCGTTTGGTAAAGAAAATTGATTGGGAATGAAAACAGAAAAAACAAAACGAAATAAATCAATTTATTTAAGCTAAAAAAAATCAAGCAAATGTGGTAAATGTCAGCAGATAATAGTATCTACTAATTAAATAAAGTCTAATAATAAAAAAATGTGCTAAAAATAAAAACACTTAAATAAAGTAGTTAGCTAACTATTGCATCTAATTCTTCTATAAAAGAGTCTAGCACAAAACTGTTCTTTAAAACAGTTTAATTAAGCAATTAATCCCCAAACGACACTTTATATTTTTCCAGCTTTCAACATGTTTTTTTAAAAAATTTTCTTTACAATAGACAAAAAAAGAACAATTTTGCACAATTGAGCAAAATTTTGAAAACAAACCCTTTTCATTCCTTCAAAACACCACACAGCTGCATATTTCTCCAAAATGTTAAAACAGCATGTGTGGTTAGTAATTCATAACAGATTTTGAGGTTTCTTTATAACAAAAAACATTTTGAAGATCTAATTGTAAGTCGTAGTAGAGTTTTTGATTATGTTGAATTTCTAAATGTTTTCGTTAAAGATCACGTACTTTAAGCTGACAACAATGTGCAATGAGCACGTATAATTCCCAAAAAAAATGTATATTTATAAACAATTTTTTAGCTAATGTGTGGTCAAATTTCAAATGATTCATTTAGATTCTAATGAATTTTAAATAAATAAAAAAAAATGTGTTATAATGAATGAACAAAAAAATACAATAATAAAAAACAAAGTGTGCCAAAGCATTTGATTCATAAGTTGGTTATGGTTACCATATTTATGCTATTTGAGGGGATTTATTTTAAGAGTTTGTAATAAAAGGTATTTGGATTAAATAAAATAAAAATGAAGCATCATATGTATGTTTTGGTATAATGATTGTAATTCCGTTTTTAATTTTCTGAATATTATTTTATTTATTTGTAAAGATAACACTCAATTCGAATATCTGGATATATCGGATGAAATCAGATATCCTAGGACTATGTCTTGTACTAAAGACTACGTCTTGTACTAAAGACTACGTCTTGTACTAAAGACTACGTCTTGTACTAAAGACTACGTCTTGTACTAAAGACTACGTCTTGTACTAAAGACTACGTCTTGTACTAAAGACTACGTCTTGTACTAAAGACTACGTCTTGTACTAAAGACTACGTCTTGTACTAAAGACTACGTCTTGTACTAAAGACTACGTCTTGTACTAAAGACTACGTCTTGTACTAAAGACTACGTCTTGTACTAAAGACTACGTCTTGTACTAAAGACTACGTCTTGTACTAAAGACTACGTCTTGTACTAAAGACTACGTCTTGTACTAAAGACTACGTCTTGTACTAAAGACTACGTCTTGTACTAAAGACTACGTCTTGTACTAAAGACTACGTCTTGTACTAAAGACTACGTCTTGTACTAAAGACTACGTCTTGTACTAAAGACTACGTCTTGTACTAAAGACTACGTCTTGTACTAAAGACTACGTCTTGTACTAAAGACTACGTCTTGTACTAAAGACTACGTCTTGTACTAAAGACTACGTCTTGTACTAAAGACAACGTCTTGTACTAAAGACTACGTCTTGTACTAAAGACTACGTCTTGTACTAAAGACTACGTCTTGTACTAAAGACTACGTCTTGTACTAAAGACTACGTCTTGTACTAAAGACTACGTCTTGTACTAAAGACTACGTCTTGTACTAAAGACTACGTCTTGTACTAAAGACTACGTCTTGTACTAAAGACTACGTCTTGTACTAAAGACTACGTCTTGTACTAAAGACTACGTCTTGTACTAAAGACTACGTCTTGTACTAAAGACTACGTCTTGTACTAAAGACTACGTCTTGTACTAAAGACTACGTCTTGTACTAAAGACTACGTCTTGTACTAAAGACTACGTCTTGTACTAAAGACTACGTCTTGTACTAAAGACTACGTCTTGTACTAAAGACTACGTCTTGTACTAAAGACTACGTCTTGTACTAAAGACTACGTCTTGTACTAAAGACTACGTCTTGTACTAAAGACTACGTCTTGTACTAAAGACTACGTCTTGTACTAAAGACTACGTCTTGTACTAAAGACTACGTCTTGTACTCAAGACTACGTCTTGTACTAAAGACTACGTCTTGTACTAAAGACTACGTCTTGTACTAAAGACTACGTCTTGTACTAAAGACTACGTCTTGTACTAAAGACTACGTCTTGTACTAAAGACTACGTCTTGTACTAAAGACTACGTCTTGTACTAAAGACTACGTCTTGTACTAAAGACTACGTCTTGTACTAAAGACTACGTCTTGTACTAAAGACTACGTCTTGTACTAAAGACTACGTCTTGTACTAAAGACTACGTCTTGTACTAAAGACTACGTCTTGTACTAAAGACTACGTCTTGTACTAAAGACTACGTCTTGTACTAAAGACTACGTCTTGTACTAAAGACTACGTCTTGTACTAAAGACTACGTCTTGTACTAAAGACTACGCCTTGTACTAAAGACTACGTCTTGTACTAAAGACTACGTCTTGTACTAAAGACTACGTCTTGTACTAAAGACTACGTCTTGTACTAAAGACTACGTCTTGTACTAAAGACTACGTCTTGTACTAAAGACTACGTCTTGTACTAAAGACTACGTCTTGTACTAAAGACTACGTCTTGTACTAAAGACTACGTCTTGTACTAAAGACTACGTCTTGTACTAAAGACTACGTCTTGTACTAAAGACTACGTCTTATACTAAATACTACGTCTTATACTAAAGACTACGTCTTATACTAAAGACTACGTCTTATACTAAAGACTACATCTTGTACTAAAGACTACGTCTTATACTAAAGACTACGTCTTATACTAAAGACTACGTCTTATACTAAAGACTACGTCTTGTACTAAAGACTACGTCTTGTACTAAAGACTACGTCTTGTACTAAAGACTACGTCTTGTACTAAAGACTACGTCTTGTACTAAAGACTACGTCTTGTACTAAAGACTACGTCTTGTACTAAATACTACGTCTTATACTAAAGACCACGTCTTATACTAAAGACCACGTCTTGTACTAAAGACTACGTCTTGTACTAAAGACTACGTCTTGTACTAAAGACTACGTCTTATACTAAAGACTACGTCTTGTACGTCTTGTACTAAAGACTACGTCTTATACTAAAGACCACGTCTTGTACTAAAGACTACGTCTTGTACTAAAGACTACGTCTTGTACTAAAGACTACGTCTTGTACTAAAGACTACGTCTTATACTAAAGACTACGTCTTATACTAAAGACTACGTCTTATACTAAAGACTACGTCTTATACTAAAGACTACGTCTTATACTAAAGACTACGTCTTATACTAAAGACTACGTCTTATACTAAAGACTACGTCTTATACTAAAGACTGCGTCTTATACTAAAGACTACGTCTTGTACTAAAGACTACGTCTTGTACTAAAGACTACGTCTTATACTAAAGACTACGTCTTGTACTAAAGACTACGTCTTATACTAAAGACCACGTCTTATACTAAAGACCACGTCTTGTACTAAAGACTACGTCTTATACTAAAGACTACGTCTTGTACTAAAGACTACGTCTTATACTAAAGACTACGTCTTGTACTAAAGACTACGTCTTATACTAAAGACTACGTCTTGTACTAAAGACTACGTCTTATACTAAAGACTACGTCTTGTACTGAAGACTACGTCTTATACTAAAGACTACGTCTTATACTAAAGACTACGTCTTATACTAAAGACTACGTCTTATACTAAAGACTACGTCATATACTAAAGACTAAGTCTTATACTAAAGACAAAGTCTTATACTAAAGACAAAGTCTTATACTAAAGACAAAGTCTTATACTAAAGACAAAGTCTTATACTAAAGACTACGTCTTATACTTAAGACTACAAAGTATTATACTAAAGTCAAAGTATTATACTAAATACAAAGTCTTATACTAAAGACAAAGTCTTATACTAATGAATACGTTTTATACTAAGGACTACTACGTCTAAAAACTGTGTCTAATGTTTAAAATGAATGGACACAAGTAATTAGATTCTTTACTTTAAGGGGGATGTGGACCTATTCTAAACAGTCAGTAAACGTTTAATCAGCTCTGGAGTGGATTTCTCAAATCGAACTGTTTATGTTCTGATAGTATAGAAATATGTATTGTTTTGAAATATGCAACATGGTAATTTCTTCGACGTTTTCTGGGAATAAATTCTCACCCCAATTTGAAACATTTCATATAATACGCCTCCCAGACTTTTACAAAACTGTAACTAAAGCAGTTTTCTATTCAAAGTAATAATCTTCAATTTATTACTTCCAATTTAAATTTGCTTAGCATATGTTTTAGCCCTTTAAACTATCATAAGCACCGCAAATATGCTACCACAGTTTCCCTACCAAATGCTACTTGAATAAATAGCAAATATACGCTAAAATCACAAAACAAACGCCTTTGTTTGTAAAAACCTACAATAATAAAATGGAAATTTTCTATAAAATTTGTGAAACATAAAAACAAAAACTACAACATACATCAACATCATCCACAACAGAAGGCGTTTAGATGTGCCTAAACACATGTAAACACGCCTTAATTTTAAGGCAAACATTATTAAACAGGATTTCTAAGGACATTTTATGGTTATTTTTGCCGAGGGCGTTTATTGATTTGAAATAAAACTACCGGTATAAAATATAAAATAAAAGGATTTCTATTTGACTTGACAAACAAACACACACATATGGCGGTACCTTTAGCTAAAAATTATTTTACCTATAAAAGAAGTAAAAGACAAGGGCGTTAACCTAGACTAAATGACGCGAATTTTGGTAAATCAATTTCAGTTTTCTTTTTATGTGCTCTAAATTTTCTTTGACATATGTAAACTACTGAAACTATAAATTTTATGAGACTTTTACTTTATGACTAAGAAAATCCTTTCGATTTTTTATAGTTTATTTTAAAAGAAGAAAACTCTTTTAAACTTCCAAAAACTACCTGTTGTTGAAAACTAAAGACTAAATTTTATGACTGTGTTTTAGTTTAAATTTTCTTTACTAACTTCTGGCTAATCTTAACGAGCGAATCAAAACATCTACCAAGAATTTTGTAGACAGTAGTTGAAGGACATTTTATGTTTTTTATTTATTTTTGTTGTATGTTGGCCAGTCGTTAAAATTAACATACATTCTGTCACATTTGTTTTTTTTAGTTTTTTTGAAAAAATAAATAAAACACAACAGCAGACCAATAAAACTGGACCATGTCATGACACAAAAGTGAAGTGAAGAATTTATGATCCGCCATAAAATGTCACTTTTGTTTTCAAATATACTTTAATACAGCAGGAATGCAAAAAAGTGAGTTAAAGATAAACATGCCGCTGTTTATTTTTTTTTTTATCTTTTAGAGGTTTTAAAAAGGAAATCTTTAAAAAAAATCTTGTATTTCTTAAGAATTTTTTTTTCACGGCATGACTTAAAAGTTAGTACGAGTATGAGGGAAGTCTAAAGGCGGAAATTTAAGAAACTGGTGGTAAAGCTAATAGGAAAATGTCTACTTGCTTAATGACATTTTTATGGACAAATATAGGACTATATCGTCCAGGATATACAATACAAAATGTTATAAATCACTTGAAAAGAGGTAAACTTAAGTTTTTTTTATAAATAAATTTCATGCACCGTATGTAACAAGTTATGCTCTGAAGTTAGATTATTTTGACCTTTAAGTATTAAAAAACGGAGAGTTATATTAATTACAACCAGAGCCACTTATACTTAAACTATATCAACCTTTATTAGTATAAGACATAGACTTTTGTATAAGCCGTAGTCTTTAGTATAAGACGTAGAATTTAGTATACAAAGGAGTATAAGACGGAGTCTTTAGTATAAGACGGAGTCTTTAGTATAAGACGGAGTCTTTAGTATAAGACGGAGTCTTTAGTATAAGACGGAGTCTTTAGTATAAGACGGAGTCTTTAGTATAAGACGGAGTCTTTAGTATAAGACGGAGTCTTTAGTATAAGACGGAGTCTTTAGTATAAGACGGAGTCTTTAGTATAAGACGGAGTCTTTAGTATAAGACGGAGTCTTTAGCATAAGACGGAGTCTTTAGTATAAGACGGAGTCTTTAGTATAAGACGGAGTCTTTAGTATAAGACGGAGTCTTTAGTATAAGACGGAGTCTTTAGTATAAGACGGAGTCTTTAGTATAAGACGGAGTCTTTAGTATAAGACGGAGTCTTTAGTATAAGACGGAGTCTTTAGTATAAGACGGAGTCTTTAGTATAAGACGGAGTCTTTAGTATAAGACGGTGTCTTTAGTATAAGACGGAGTCTTTAGTATAAGACGAAGTCTTTAGTATAAGACGGAGTCTTTAGTATAAGACGAAGTCTTTAGTATAAGACGAAGTCTTTAGTATAAGACGGAGTCTTTAGTATAAGACGAAGTCTTTAGTATAAGACGAAGTCTTTAGTATAAGACGGAGTCTTTAGTATAAGACGAAGTCTTTAGTATAAGACGGAGTCTTTAGTATAAGACGAAGTCTTTAGTATAAGACGGAGTCTTTAGTATAAGACGGAGTCTTTAGTAGAAGACGAAGTCTTTAGTATAAGACGGAGTCTTTAGTATAAGACGAAGTCTTTAGTATAAGACGGAGTCTTTAGTATAAGACGAAGTCTTTAGTATAAGACGGAGTCTTTAGTATAAGACGGAGGGTTTAGTATAAGACAGAGTCTTTAGTATAAGACAGAGTCGTTAGATAAGACAGAGTCTTTAATATAAGAGAGAGTGTTTAGTATAAGACAGAGTCTTTAGTATAAGACAGAGTCGTTAGATAAGACAGAGTCGTTAGTATAAGACAGAGTCTTTAGTATAAGAGAGAGTGTTTAGTATAAGACAGAGTCTTTAGTATAATACAGAGTCTTTGGTATAAGAGAGAGTCTTTAGTATAAGACAGAGTCGTTAGTATAAGACAGAGTCTTTAGTATAAGACAGAGTCTTTAGTATAATACAGAGTCTTTAGTATAAGACAGAGTCTTTAGTATAAGACAGAGTCGTTAGTATAAAACAGAGTCTTTAGTATAAGAGAGAGTGTTAAGTATAAGACAGATTCTTTAGTATAAGACAGAGTCTTTAGTATAATACAAAGTCTTTAGTATAATACCGAGTCTTTAGTATAAGACAGAGTCTTAAGTATAAGACAGAGTCTTTAGTATAAAACAGAGTCTTTAGTATAAAACAGAGTCTTTAGTAAAAAACGTAGTCTTTAGTATAAGACGTAGTCTTTAGTATAAGACGTAGTCTTTAGTATAAGACGTAGTCTTTAGTATAAGACGTAGTCTTTAGTATAAGACGTAGTCTTTAGTATAAGACGTAGTCTTTAGTATAAGACGTAGTCTTTAGTATAAGACGTAGTCTTTAGTATAAGACGTAGTCTTTAGTATAAGACGTAGTCTTTAGTATAAGACGTAGTCTTTAGTATAAGACGTAGTCTTTAGTATAAGACGTAGTCTTTAGTATAAGACGTAGTCTTTAGTATAAGACGTAGTCTTTAGTATAAGACGTAGTCTTTAGTATAAGACGTAGTCTTTAGTATAAGACGTAGTCTTTAGTATAAGACGTAGTCTTTAGTCTCTAATATAAGACATAGTCTTTCGTGTCTAGTAGCTAGATTTAATAAATCCCTAGATTTTATTGTAAATTTCTACACATATGAAAATCATATTGTATATTTCTAGACATTAACGTATTTTCTTAAACCAGCAGCTACTTATAAATAAAGTCATATCTGTGCAGAATTTTTGCCAACTAATCGAAATGGATTAAATTACACCACAGACCTAAAAACAAAAAGAAAACCATCACACTACTACTTTTCATACAGCCTTTGTCATCTGAAATCATTATTGTAGAAACACATGTCTTTTAGCCATAAAAACGACACACTGTATACAATTTCAGTAAAATAAATAAAACGCAAATTATATCCTCAATTTTATTAAAGAAACAAGCAAAAAATAAAAAAAAAAAACAGACGAACAGAGAACAACAAGTAATGGTTGTGTTTAATTTTATCTCTACTTAAAAAGTCAACACCAAATGATGATCAGGCCTTAATCAATGATTATTGTACGGGTATTGAACAGTTGCGACGATTCGGTAGTGTTACTAGGAGTGTATTATATGGAAGTGGTAGTTAGTTACTGTTGTCTGACAATGATAATGACGATGTGCTGGTGATGTGGTAAACTACAAAATGTGATGAGGTATGGTCATCATCACCAGCCAAACATGCAGTCAGCCAGCCAGTCATTCTGGAATGGCACATGTTTGTATTGATTGGTTTTAGTTTGTATTTATTTTTTTTCGATACTTTTTTTTTGTGGTAAAATATGTTCGGTATGCATGTTTGTTTCTCTGCTTATTATGCATTGTTTATTTAACTCTTTTGGAAAATATTCTTTCACAAAAAAACTTCATGTCTTAATGCCACATACATACATTTAGAAACCATATACATACATATACGGCATACGAGTATGATTCTTTAGTTAAACAAATATTGAAATTGAAAATTTGAGACATAAACAAAATAAACACTTCAGTTAAATTATAAAACTGAAAATGTAGTCGTCAAACGAAAAATAAAACACGAGAATTTTGTATACACGCAACTTTGGTTTAGGTTGACTCTTCTCTTTCTCTGCCATAATTTAAACTCCAGACACTCAAGAAAATGTCTTAATATGCATGATTCAAGATTATTGTTTCGTTTAGCTGTTCAAAAACTGACCAATTGATGTTGACGTCTTAATTTTTTTTTTTTGTTCCATCTTCCCTTTAAAATTCTTAAGAATTATGGTTTTTTTCCCATTCAATTTTGTCTATTTACTTTAGTTTACCATACACTTGATAGTTTTGCTGCATGTTGTCTATAGCTCTTCTGAGCTCTTCCCATGTCTATGTTTATTCAGTTTTAGGCTTCATTAATTGCAATTGCGTGTCGTCAGTTATTGGTTTTCAGTTTTTTTTTTGTTATTCTTATTATTTTTCCCATTTTTTGTTTGTTTATTTTATTTAATAAATACGTTCTGCATCCTTGAAATTTTTCAAGCATAATTTTGTTCAGTTTGTTTACGATTTTTCCTCTACTTACTATTTGCACTTGTCTGAAAAAAGCTCTGATCTTGAAAAGTTATTTAAACAATTTTTGTTTCCATTTGTTTGTTTGTCAGTTCTAGTCAATTATAAAAAATAATAATAATAATGACACTTGGGTAGCACACAACACACAACATGAAATTTAATAGTACTTTAAAGACATTTATGCATTTTCAATTAAGGCAGGTCAGGAAAGATGATGGTAAACAAAAACTGTAGAAATTATATTTTTAATGATTTTAATTTTGCGAAGTAAACTAATAAACAATTTTAAACAGGAAATAGTCATTTTGTGCAGAAACTTAAGATTTAAATGATTGAAATATCTGCCTTGCATCTGTGATTAAGAGACTGTAGTTTGGATTCTTGACGAAACTATAGATGAGTCTATGGGGAGAGTTTATATACTCAGAAAAAAACTATAGATTCTTGAAGAGACTATAGATGACCAGATCTAAGATCTAAGACGAATTTGTAGATTTGGCTATAGACCAGACTAAAAAGGAGGCTGAAGACCATAAATGAGGCTATAGACAATAATATAGGCGAGACTATACATACATAGATGTGAAGAGACTATAGATGTTACTACAGACTGAGATGAGACTATAGACGAGACTATACACGTGAATATAGACGAGTCTATAGACGAGACTATAGACGAGACTATAGACGAGATTATAGACGAGACTATAGACGAGACTATAGACGAGACTATAGACGAGACTATAGACGAGACTATAGATGAGACTATAGACGAGACTATATACGAGACTATAGACGAGACTATAGACGAGACTATAGACGAGACTATAGACGAGACTATAGACGAGACTATAGACGAGACTATAGACGAGACTATAGACGAGACTATAGACGAGACTATAAACGAGACTATAGACGAGACTATAGACGAGACTATAGACGAGACTATAGACGAGACTATAGACGAGACTATAGACGAGCCTATAGGCGAGACTATAGACGAGACTATAGACGAGACTATAGACGAGACTATAGACGAGACTATAGACGAGACTATAGACGAGACTATAGACGAGACTATAGACGAGACTATAGACGAGACTATAGACGAGACTATAGATGAGACTATAGACGAGACTATAGACGAGACTATAGACGAGACTATAGATGAGACTATAGACGAGACTATAGACGAGACTATAGACGAGACTATTGACGAGACTATAGACGAGACTATTGACGAGACTATAGACGAGACTATAGACGAGACTATAGACGAGACTATTGACGAGACTATAGACGAGACTATAGACGAGACTATAGACGAGACTATAGACGAGACTATAGACGAGACTATAGACGAGACTATAGACGAGACTATAGACGAGACTATAGACGAGACTATAGACGAGACTATAGACGAGACTATAGACGAGACTATAGATGAGACTATAGACGAGACTATAGACGAGACTATAGACGAGACTATAGACGAGACTATAGACGAGACTATAGACGAGACTATAGACGAGACTATTGACGAGACTATAGACGAGACTATTGACGAGACTATAGACGAGACTATAGACGAGACTATTGACGAGACTATAGACGAGACTATAGACGAGACTATTGACGAGACTATAGACGAGACTATAGACGAGACTATAGACGAGACTATAGACGAGACTATTGACGAGACTATAGACGAGACTATTGACGAGACTATAGACGAGACTATTGACGAGACTATAGACGAGACTATAGACGAGACTATAGACGAGACTATAGACGAGACTATAGACGAGACTATAGACGAGACTATAGACGAGACTATAGACGAGACTTTTTAAAGTCTTCTGGTATACAAAATTTAAGTAAAAATTCATAATAGTATTGAATGAAAAAAATTCAATAAATGTTGCAACCAAAAATTCCTGTCACCTTTATGTTTAGTTCATTTAACCAAACAATTTCTAAAGTACACAGTCATACAAACCAAGAAAAAAAAACATTGTTTGCATTTTATTTTCTTTGGTGTTATAAAGTGCTTTTTATGTAAAATAACCAAAACCCACTCAACTATGGGCTAATGCTTTTTTCCCACTTTGTAGCCACCATTGTGTACTTGCTGTTAGCAGTCGGCAGTCGGTGGTGGTGGTGCTTTTGTTGCTTATTTCAAAATGTTACATAACACAACAATGTCTTAATGTTTTGACATAACTGGAGCAACATTTTACACATGTCTTACAAACATCTAAACAACAGAAAAGTATTTTCTTAAAACAAAACAACACAACACACAACAATGCAAATATGTTTTATTTATTTATTTTTTGTTTTCATTTCATTTAAAACAAATATTATTTAAACCAGTATGAGCGGGTAAAAAAAATCGAAAAGAAATCGAAAAAATGATAATGACAAATAAAAAAAATTTGCATTTAATCAAGCAAAGAAAAACAGCCAATGGTTAAAATAAAAGTGATTTATTTTACAATTGTTGTTTAAATAATTTCCTTTTTGTTTAAAACGAAAAAAACCTCAGCAGAAAAAATCACTTCCTTGTATTAAATAATAAGGTTTTTTTCTCATTTATTTTCTCAGTAATAAAAGTCATAAAACCAACATTTGCAGCCTTACATTATATCGTATAGTACAAAAAAAAACTTCCTTGTGTAATGCCTTTTAGCTGCAGCATGTGTGTGGTGGCTTGATGTTTGTGCTCTAATAATTTCTTGAGAATTGGGTCAATAAAATTAACATTTATAGACATTAAAGTGTTTTACATCAGCTCATAGATGACAAATGTAATAACAGGCCAACTGTGTAAATATTTGTAGCTTTAAAACACCACATACCCAAACAAACAATAATGCAATTGCACAGAGTCTTTTACAAATTGTTGACAATCACAACATGGGAAAACAGTGGTTTGAAACAGATAATATTACATGTACTTAATGATTTGAGTTTTGAAATTGGAAAGTTCCGATACTTTTAACAGGCTTTTTACAATTTTTTCTTTTATTTTTAACAGACATATCATATTCTGAGCAGCATTTTGCTTTTCTGCAGATACACCCAGAGTCTCTGGCGGGAAATGAACCCGCAACCCCCAGATTAATATTCCAGCACAAAATCAATAATAAATATTAGTATTTTAATTCAGATGTCTTAGACAAATTTCACAAACCTTCTAGCCTAAAAATCAAACGACAACCTCAACATTTAAAGGTACGTAGAAGTGCATGTGGATGTCTTGGAATCCTTTACAAAAAATATATTTATACCATAAAAATAGACGATACTACCGTGGATAATAGACGAGAGTCTAAATAAAAGAGACTGTATAGAGGACGATGCTATTATCACGACGAGAACTATATACGAGACTATAACTATATATAGCCTATATTAATGTGACCATATTCAGTCCTTGACTATAGAATATACTGACTAAAGGCGAGACTGACTACATATTCATATGATAAAGATTCAGTAAAGAACTAGAATGGCTGGAAAGTTAACTAGGCAGCGGTCTAACATCGAGGAATATCGTAGATATCATATTGGCTTCAGAGGCAAACTGGGACTCTATAAAAGGATTTATAACATACCTAACGGAATAAAAGAAGAACAACTACGAAACCAGCTTACAGCGATACAATCACAAAACCAGTGAGAAAATGTAGTTGCGCGGAATGTAAGAAAATAAGATTGCTTACATATGCAACTGGGACCAGTGTAAGTTTTCTTCCTTCAATATAAAAAAATGCGAAATTAACTACAGACTAGACTAACTATAGGCGAGACTATAGGACAAGACTGACTATAGACAGGACTATATGACGAAACTGAATATAGACGAGAAATTAGATAACACTATATGGAGAGATTATAGAACTAGACTTGAGACAAGTCTATAGTCGAGACTATAGACGTAACTTTAGACAAGACATTAGGAAAGACCTGAGACAAGAATTTAGACTAGATTTTAGACAAAACCATGTACACGACTACAGACAAGATTATCGACGTTTCTTTAAAATAGACTACATATTACAGGACTTTTTGCAATACTATAGACGATATTATAGTCGATAATATAGACGACAATATAGACGAGACTATAGATGCAATATAGATGAGACTATAGACAAGAATATAGACGAGACTATAAAGAAGACTCTAGGCGAGACTATTGACGAACTATAGAGGAGACTATAGACGAGAATGTAGACGAGACTGTAGATGAGAATATAGAAGAGAATATAGTCGAGACTATATACGGGCATATAGACGAGAATATAGACGACACTCTAGAGGAGACTATAGACGGAACTCTAGACGAGACTATAAAGGACAATAACTAGACCATAGAAGAGACTATAGACGAGACTGTAGTCGAGAATATAGAAGAGAATATAGACGAGACTATATACGAGAATATAGACGAAACTGCAGACGAGAATATAGACGAGACTCTATAGGAGACTATAGACGAAACTCTAGACGAGACTATAGAGGACAATAACTAGACCATAGACGAGATTATAGAAGCGGCTGTAGATGAGAAATTAGACAAGACATTAGACGAGAATCTGGGCTAGAGTTTAGACGAGACTATGGTCGTAAATATAGATGAGACTTACTATAGACGAAAGTAAATACGAGACCATGATACAACCATTAGAAGGTAGAATCCGTGAGTGTTTCTTCAGCTCAACACCGCAGGCTGCACTCCATTCTTTAATTTTATTTTCAGGATATTTTATAAATCTTTGTTCAAATAAACATTTAAATTGAATTTAAAATATTTTTCAATTTAGTTAATTTTTGATGTTTTTTTTCAATTGTACTTTTATTTTTTATTTTATATTAGTCTGACAATTCAAGGCATGTAGAATTGAGAACATATTTTGTAGTGATTCTACCTTTTATTGTTATATTATGTACGAGACCATAGACGAAACTATATATAAGACCATATACGAGACTATAGACGAAACTCTAGACGAGACTTTAGATTTTAGACGAGAGTATAAACCAACTACAGACGAGACGAGACTCAACTATAGGCGAGATTTTAGAAAAGATCTCAGAAGAAACTGTAGGCGTGATTATCTATATATATAAAAGTGAATGTGTGTCTGTATGTATGTATGTATGTTTATTATTATTAGTTTGGGATCTATAGACGGCTAAACGGCTGAACCGATTTGCTTGAAATTTTTACAGTATATTTATGTATGTCTGGAAGGAGCTATAGGCTACTTTTTGTTTTGAAATTTTAAGTGGGCGTGGTACCTCCCATACAAAGTTAATTTTTAAAATCAAATATTTAGGAAACTATAATAGCTATAGTCCTCAAATTTTGCATGAGTAATTCCACTGTTTGTTTAAATATTTGCGGCAAAATGGGAGTAGTAGCCACAGAGGGCGTGGCACCTCCCATATGATGATTATTTAAAAAATCTTATATATGGGATACAATAAGAGATAGAATCCATACATTTTGTACGGATATTCTACCATCAATTTTAATATTTAGGACAAGAATGGGCGGACTGAAATAGTGGGCGTGGCACTTCCCAAACAATATAAATACTAAAATTCATATCTATCTGTATAATTGTAGTATGTTAAGCGTTCAAATTTTGTATGAACTACTTATTTAGGCCAAAAATGGGCAAAATAGCAATAGTGGGCGTGGCACCTCCCATAGATGTGATGAAAAATTATATATAGGGACAGCTATAGCAGCTATCAATATTAATATTAAGTACAGAAATGCGCGGACTACCAAAAATATTAAGTAAATGTTAAAATTTGTATGTATACATTTGAAACCCTTATATATATATACAAGTCAATGTGTGTTTGTTTGTTTGTATGATTGTTTGCGTATTTGTAATGACACTCGACTTACAGTAAGGCAATTAATGAACAATCTAATCGGAGCGACCTTTATAACTGGAAATTATAACTTCGGAAATGCCATTTGATTTTATTCGATTACAGTTTCCTATTTGCTTAGTATTTGCAATGATAATTGATAAAGCTCAACGTCAGTGTTTGCAAGTTTGCGGACTAAATCTAGAAAATCCATGTTTTTCACATGAACAGAAACTAATTTTAGATAGACTAAATATATTGTAAATCTTTACGGTACGGGTAGCGAAGCACACCGGGTTTTAGCTAGTAGACGATAAACGAGATTATTGGCGATACTGTAGAGACTATAAACGATAGACGATAATATTGACTAGACGATAGACCAGACCAGAAAATAGACGATAATATAGACGACACTATAGACTAGGCTACAGACGAGGCTATAGTTGAAACTATAGACTTGACTATAGACGAGAACGCCACCATAAACGAGAATTAGAAGTGAATGTTGACTGGAATTTAGAAAAGGTATTACACGAGATTTTAGAAGAGACTTTAAGCGAGATTATAAACGATACTTTATGTGAGATTATAGACGAAAGACTATATACGAAGGACTATAAACGAGAGGCTATAAACGAGAGACTATAAACGAGAGACTATAAACGAGAGACTATTGACGGCAGACTATAGGCGAGAGGCTATAGAAGTGAGATTATGGACTAGAACTGTTGACGAGAGACTACAGACTATAGGCGAGTATTTAGACTTTAAATAAGATCAGTTCAACAACTACAACAAATATGATGAAGTAAGTGTCTTAAGTCTTTTGTTTTCTTATGCGATATTGTGTGATTATAAATATCATAGCGATAGAGAAGGAACAGGAGAAGAGGAGTAAATAAAATAGGTCAGAGAACTAGCATTTAAGGAACACATGTTTTTAATAAATTTTTAATTTCTCTTTTACCACTGTGCAAAACTGTAGCTACAACATTACACGCACACACATTTTCTAACGACAATTGCTGGAGAAGTGTCAAGTTGTACGTATGTGCATACGACATAAACATATATTGTGAATCTGGTAAAGAAATCTCAAAGAAATGCAATGTGAAATAATTTTTTTATTTTTTTTTGCATTTTTTTTTACATACCAACTTGCCAAACGAACAGTCAGATAGTTGGCTGCCACAAAAGAAAAACCGTATTAGTCTTTGTCATTTCAACCATTTTTACAATTGCTTTATTGTTTGTTTAGCGCACACACAAACATAAGTAACTATATGGGCGAATATGTAGAAACGAATGTTAAAGTTAATGTTGCAATAGGAAAATGCAGCAATTGCAATTGCAGCTGCAGCAACCGCAGCAGTCTTACAAGCAATAATACAATACAATAAGCATTGTATGCTGTTACACCATCAAGAAAATCAGCAACAAATGTGTGAAAAAAATCTCTTTTAAAGAAAGTTTGTTTGTTTTTTTTTTTTGCGCTGGTATTTTTCTTCAACTGTATTCAATTGTACTTCAGTTTAAAGCTTCAATGGGTTTTCTGTTTTTTTTTTTGCTAGCTTGCGGGTTTTCTTTGCTTGTTGGTTAGAAAAAAAGAAAGAAAAATACTACATGTTGCAAGTGTTTACTGGCAACAATAGCTAGCAATGCCTTTAGTGGTAGGTATTTGATCATATGTATAGTAATGTATCTACTAGCATTAAATATTATAGCAAATAGCAACAAATGCCTTGGCAGGCATCATTAGTTCGGCATATGTGTGAGCTGGGTTGTGTTAGTTGTCTGTGACAAATGTATAAATATTGCCACCAACAAATATTTTTTGTTTTTTTTTTCTTCTAGTTACTGCCTGTGTAAGTATGTTTGATAAAAAGAATAAACTCCCACGTTGGGAATATATATTGCAAATTCTTTAGACAAATGCAAATTCTTTGAAAGCAAAACATATTTCATTTTCTTTTGTGTTTGTCAGTTTATTTTTATTTTTATTATTTTTTTATGTTTTCTGCTAAGAATGTGTGAGAAAATTATTGTCATTGTTTTGAATTGCAATTAACATTTGTTTAACATAATTATATGTTAATTATAATAACATTATGTATATTATTTTCCTCTGTACTGCTGCTAGTCTTTTGTGGTTACCATTATTTTAATGATAATTATGAAATTATCGTTATTATGATGAAAGGTAATTTTTTGATTTAATTATCTTTGCAGGAAAATCTTTTTAATTTATGTTGATTTCTATTATTTTTGCAAACTACAATATGAATATGCAGGCCATTGTTTAGGAAAATTTGTTGCAAATTATGTAATTATCAGTTGCTAGTACAGAGTTCCCAGCTTAATTAAATAAAATTGTTGGCAAAAATTATTAAAATGAAGTAAAAGCTTGAGATTGTATAATGGAGAAGTAGAGTTATTAAAAATAAGAAAAATTATTAAAATTTTTAAAATTGAATTAAGCAGAAACAATAAAAATAGCAATATTATCATTTAAAATAGCAAAGGCAATAGCAATTTTTATTCCCACCAACAGCATTTGTAAACATCTTCTTTACTTGAATTTACTTGAAGGGGAGAGAGCCGCAATAAATTCCTCCACCAAAAATCCCAAATTATTAATTTAAATTTATCAACAACTTAACATCAAAAAGACCTCATTTCTGTTGTACACATATTAAAAACTTTTTCGACTAAATTTATGGCCAAAAATGTGTAATTGTAACCTTGCACGTTTTTGATTTTAAATGCAACTCTGCATATAAATTAAGTGCGTGTTGAAACAGGCATTTTAGCACTTTCTTGAGCACAAAATTTTGTGCTCAGCCTACAACTAAACGAATATAAAATGATAGCAATATGAAAAGGTAATATTTTTGCAATTTTATGACTTATTTTTTTTGTCTGATTTCAGCACAACATTCTGACTAAAACAATAAAAATTCAGAAAAAGAAAACTAAAGTTTTTATAAAATATTAACAAAACAACCCAAAAAAAAATTAAAAGAATATTGTGACGAAGACGACGACTTTTTAAAGTAACTTTAAACGTTAAAAAGATGTTAAGGTAGAGATAAAAAAGCAGAAGATATCAGTGTAAAGTTGTTGCTGTTTTTAAGTTTAATTTTAATTTAAGAAATGTAATAATTTTGGTTTTTTTTTTGGAGGGGTTAAAAAATCATAATTTTGAGCCCTACTTTATAAAGGTATTTAAATTAAAGTTTTCTTCTTAGTTAGCGCAAAATTAATTGATGAGATGATTGATCATAACAACGATTTTATTAATTTTTTTTAGTGAACAAATTAAAAAATTTCATCTCGTCTGAAATATAGTCCATTGTCGTGTCTATATTCTCTTTAATATTAATAGTCTCGTCTACAATGTGGTCCAGAGTCCCTTCCACAATCTCATCTAGAGTCTCGTCAATAGTATCGTCTACAGTCTCGTCTAAAATCTCGTCCGAAAATTCGTATGTACTCTCGTTGATAGTCTATAGTCTCGTATTTAGTCACGTCTACAGCGTCGTATGTAGTCACGTCTACTGTCTTGTATGTAGTCTCGTCTATAGTCTCGTCTCTACTCTCGTCTATAGTCTCGTCTATAGTCTCGTCTATAGTCTCGTCTATAGTCTCGTCTATAGTCTCGTCTATAGTCTCGTCTATAGTCTCGTCTATAGTCTCGTCTATAGTCTCGTCTATAGTCTCGTCTATAGTCTCGTCTATAGTCTCGTCTATAGTCTCGTCTATAGTCTCGTCTATAGTCTCGTCTATAGTCTCGTCTATAGTCTCGTCTATAGTCTCGTCTATAGTCTCGTCTATAGTCTCGTCTATAGTCTCGTCTATAGTCTCGTCTATAGTCTCGTCTATAGTCTCGTCTATAGTCTCGTCTATAGTCTCGTCTATAGTCTCGTCTATAGTCTCGTCTATAGTCTCGTCTATAGTCTCGTCTATAGTCTCGTCTATAGTCTCGTCTATAGTCTCATCTATAGTCTCGTCTATAGTCTCGTCTATAGTCTCGTCTATAGTCTCGTCTATAGTCTCGTCTATAGTCTCATCTATAGTCTCGTCTATAGTCTCGTCTATAGTCTCATCTATAGTCTCGTCTATAGTCTCGTCTATAGTCTCGTCTATAGTCTCATCTATAGTCTCGTCTATAGTCTCATCTATAGTCTCGTCTATAGTCTCGTCTATAGTCTCATCTATAGTCTCGTCTATAGTCTCGTCTATAGTCTCGTCTATAGTCTCATCTATAGTCTCGTCTATAGTCTCATCTATAGTCTCGTCTATAGTCTCGTCTATAGTCTCATCTATAGTCTCGTCTATAGTCTCGTTTATAGTCTCGTCTATAGTCTCATCTATAGTCTCGTCTATAGTCTCATCTATAGTCTCGTCTATAGTCTCGTCTATAGTCTCGTCTATAGTCTCGTCTATAGTCTCGTCTATAGTCTCGTCTATAGTCTCGTCTATAGTCTCGTCTATAGTCTCGTCTATAGTCTCATCTATAGTCTCGTCTATAGTCTCGTCTATAGTCTCATCTATAGTCTCGTCTATAGTCTCGTCTATAGTCTCGTCTATAGTCTCATCTATAGTCTCGTCTATAGTCTCGTCTATACTCTCATCTATAGTCTCGTCTATAGTCTCGTCTATAGTCTCGTCTATAGTCTCGTCTATAGTCTCGTCTATAGTCTCATCTATAGTCTCGTCTATAGTCTCGTCTATAGTCTCGTCTATAGTCTCGTCTATAGTCTCATCTATAGTCTCGTCTATAGTATCGTCTATAGTCTCGTCTATAGTCTCGTCTATAGTCTCGTCTATAGTCTCATCTATAGTCTCGTCTATAGTCTCGTCTATAGTCTCGTCTATAGTCTCGTCTATAGTCTCGTCTATAGTCTCGTCTATAGTCTCGTCTATAGTCTCGTCTATTGTCTCGTCTATAGTCTCGTCTATAGTCTCGTCTATAGTCTTGTCTATAGTCTCGTCTATAGTCTCGTCTATAGTCTCGTCTATAGTCTCGTCTATAGTCTGGTCTATAGTCTCGTCTATAGTCTCGTCTATAGTCCCGTCTATAGTCTCGTCTATAGTCTCGTCTATAGTCTGGTCTATAGTCTCGTCTATAGTCTCGTCTATAGTCTCGTCTATAGTCTCGTCTATAGTCTCGTCTATAGTCTCGTCTATAGTCTCATCTATAGTCTCGTCTATAGTCTCGTCTATAGTCTCATCTATAGTCTCGTCTATAGTCTCGTCTATAGTCTCGTCTATAGTCTCATCTATAGTCTCGTCTATAGTCTCATCTATAGTCTCGTCTATAGTCTCGTCTATAGTCTCATCTATAGTCTCGTCTATAGTCTCGTCTATAGTCTCGTCTATAGTCTCATCTATAGTCTCGTCTATAGTCTCATCTATAGTCTCGTCTATAGTCTCGTCTATAGTCTCATCTATAGTCTCGTCTATAGTCTCGTTTATAGTCTCGTCTATAGTCTCATCTATAGTCTCGTCTATAGTCTCATCTATAGTCTCGTCTATAGTCTCGTCTATAGTCTCGTCTATAGTCTCGTCTATAGTCTCGTCTATAGTCTCGTCTATAGTCTCGTCTATAGTCTCGTCTATAGTCTCGTCTATAGTCTCGTCTATAGTCTCGTCTATAGTCTCGTCTATAGTCTCGTCTATAGTCTCGTCTATAGTCTCGTCTATAGTCTCATCTATAGTCTCGTCTATAGTCTCGTTTATAGTCTCGTCTATAGTCTCATCTATAGTCTCGTCTATAGTCTCATCTATAGTCTCGTCTATAGTCTCGTCTATAGTCTCGTCTATAGTCTCGTCTATAGTCTCGTCTATAGTCTCGTCTATAGTCTCGTCTATAGTCTCGTCTATAGTCTCGTCTATAGTCTCGTCTATAGTCTCATCTATAGTCTCGTCTATAGTCTCGTCTATAGTCTCATCTATAGTCTCGTCTATAGTCTCGTCTATAGTCTCGTCTATAGTCTCATCTATAGTCTCGTCTATAGTCTCGTCTATAGTCTCGTCTATAGTCTCGTCTATAGTCTCGTCTATTGTCTCGTCTATAGTCTCGTCTATAGTCTCGTCTATAGTCTTGTCTATAGTCTCGTCTATAGTCTCGTCTATAGTCTCGTCTATAGTCTCGTCTATAGTCTCGTCTATAGTCTGGTCTATAGTCTCGTCTATAGTCTCGTCTATAGTCCCGTCTATAGTCTCGTCTATAGTCTCGTCTATAGTCTGGTCTATAGTCTCGTCTATAGTCTCGTCTATAGTCTCGTCTATAGTCTCGTCTATAGTCTCGTCTATAGTCTCGTCTATAGTCTCATCTATAGTCTCGTCTATAGTCTCGTCTATAGTCTCATCTATAGTCTCGTCTATAGTCTCGTCTATAGTCTCGTCTATAGTCTCATCTATAGTCTCGTCTATAGTCTCATCTATAGTCTCGTCTATAGTCTCGTCTATAGTCTCATCTATAGTCTCGTCTATAGTCTCGTCTATAGTCTCGTCTATAGTCTCATCTATAGTCTCGTCTATAGTCTCATCTATAGTCTCGTCTATAGTCTCGTCTATAGTCTCATCTATAGTCTCGTCTATAGTCTCGTTTATAGTCTCGTCTATAGTCTCATCTATAGTCTCGTCTATAGTCTCATCTATAGTCTCGTCTATAGTCTCGTCTATAGTCTCGTCTATAGTCTCGTCTATAGTCTCGTCTATAGTCTCGTCTATAGTCTCGTCTATAGTCTCGTCTATAGTCTCGTCTATAGTCTCGTCTATAGTCTCGTCTATAGTCTCGTCTATAGTCTCGTCTATAGTCTCGTCTATAGTCTCGTCTATAGTCTCGTTTATAGTCTCGTCTATAGTCTCATCTATAGTCTCGTCTATAGTCTCATCTATAGTCTCGTCTATAGTCTCGTCTATAGTCTCGTCTATAGTCTCGTCTATAGTCTCGTCTATAGTCTCGTCTATAGTCTCGTCTATAGTCTCGTCTATAGTCTCGTCTATAGTCTCGTCTATAGTCTCGTCTATAGTCTCATCTATAGTCTCGTCTATAGTCTCGTCTATAGTCTCGTCTATAGTCTCATCTATAGTCTCGTCTATAGTCTCATCTATAGTCTCGTCTATAGTCTCGTCTATAGTCTCATCTATAGTCTCGTCTATAGTCTCGTCTATAGTCTCGTCTATAGTCTCATCTATAGTCTCGTCTATAGTCTCATCTATAGTCTCATCTATAGTCTCGTCTATAGTCTCGTCTATAGTCTCGTCTATAGTCTCATCTATAGTCTCGTCTATAGTCTCATCTATAGTCTCGTCTATAGTCTCGTCTATAGTCTCATCTATAGTCTCGTCTATAGTCTCGTTTATAGTCTCGTCTATAGTCTCGTCTATAGTCTCGTCTATAGTCTCGTCTATAGTCTCGTCTATAGTCTCGTCTATAGTCTCATCTATAGTCTCGTCTATAGTCTCGTCTATAGTCTCATCTATAGTCTCGTCTATAGTCTCGTCTATAGTCTCGTCTATAGTCTCATCTATAGTCTCGTCTATAGTCTCGTCTATACTCTCATCTATAGTCTCGTCTATAGTCTCGTCTATAGTCTCGTCTATAGTCTCGTCTATAGTCTCGTCTATAGTCTCATCTATAGTCTCGTCTATAGTCTCGTCTATAGTCTCGTCTATAGTCTCGTCTATAGTCTCATCTATAGTCTCGTCTATAGTATCGTCTATAGTCTCGTCTATAGTCTCGTCTATAGTCTCGTCTATAGTCTCATCTATAGTCTCGTCTATAGTCTCGTCTATAGTCTCGTCTATAGTCTCGTCTATAGTCTCGTCTATAGTCTCGTCTATAGTCTCGTCTATAGTCTCGTCTATTGTCTCGTCTATAGTCTCGTCTATAGTCTCGTCTATAGTCTTGTCTATAGTCTCGTCTATAGTCTCGTCTATAGTCTCGTCTATAGTCTCGTCTATAGTCTGGTCTATAGTCTCGTCTATAGTCTCGTCTATAGTCCCGTCTATAGTCTCGTCTATAGTCTCGTCTATAGTCTGGTCTATAGTCTCGTCTATAGTCTCGTCTATAGTCTCGTCTATAGTCTCGTCTATAGTCTCGTCTATAGTCTCGTCTATAGTCTCATCTATAGTCTCGTCTATAGTCTCGTCTATAGTCTCATCTATAGTCTCGTCTATAGTCTCGTCTATAGTCTCGTCTATAGTCTCATCTATAGTCTCGTCTATAGTCTCATCTATAGTCTCGTCTATAGTCTCGTCTATAGTCTCATCTATAGTCTCGTCTATAGTCTCGTCTATAGTCTCGTCTATAGTCTCATCTATAGTCTCGTCTATAGTCTCATCTATAGTCTCGTCTATAGTCTCGTCTATAGTCTCATCTATAGTCTCGTCTATAGTCTCGTTTATAGTCTCGTCTATAGTCTCATCTATAGTCTCGTCTATAGTCTCATCTATAGTCTCGTCTATAGTCTCGTCTATAGTCTCGTCTATAGTCTCGTCTATAGTCTCGTCTATAGTCTCGTCTATAGTCTCGTCTATAGTCTCGTCTATAGTCTCGTCTATAGTCTCGTCTATAGTCTCGTCTATAGTCTCGTCTATAGTCTCGTCTATAGTCTCGTTTATAGTCTCGTCTATAGTCTCATCTATAGTCTCGTCTATAGTCTCATCTATAGTCTCGTCTATAGTCTCGTCTATAGTCTCGTCTATAGTCTCGTCTATAGTCTCGTCTATAGTCTCGTCTATAGTCTCGTCTATAGTCTCGTCTATAGTCTCGTCTATAGTCTCGTCTATAGTCTCATCTATAGTCTCGTCTATAGTCTCGTCTATAGTCTCGTCTATAGTCTCATCTATAGTCTCGTCTATAGTCTCATCTATAGTCTCGTCTATAGTCTCGTCTATAGTCTCATCTATAGTCTCGTCTATAGTCTCGTCTATAGTCTCGTCTATAGTCTCATCTATAGTCTCGTCTATAGTCTCATCTATAGTCTCGTCTATAGTCTCGTCTATAGTCTCATCTATAGTCTCGTCTATAGTCTCGTTTATAGTCTCGTCTATAGTCTCATCTATAGTCTCGTCTATAGTCTCATCTATAGTCTCGTCTATAGTCTCGTCTATAGTCTCGTCTATAGTCTCGTCTATAGTCTCGTCTATAGTCTCGTCTATAGTCTCGTCTATAGTCTCGTCTATAGTCTCGTCTATAGTCTCATCTATAGTCTCGTCTATAGTCTCGTCTATAGTCTCATCTATAGTCTCGTCTATAGTCTCGTCTATAGTCTCGTCTATAGTCTCATCTATAGTCTCGTCTATAGTCTCGTCTATACTCTCATCTATAGTCTCGTCTATAGTCTCGTCTATAGTCTCGTCTATAGTCTCGTCTATAGTCTCGTCTATAGTCTCATCTATAGTCTCGTCTATAGTCTCGTCTATAGTCTCGTCTATAGTCTCGTCTATAGTCTCATCTATAGTCTCGTCTATAGTATCGTCTATAGTCTCGTCTATAGTCTCGTCTATAGTCTCGTCTATAGTCTCATCTATAGTCTCGTCTATAGTCTCGTCTATAGTCTCGTCTATAGTCTCGTCTATAGTCTCGTCTATAGTCTCGTCTATAGTCTCGTCTATAGTCTCGTCTATTGTCTCGTCTATAGTCTCGTCTATAGTCTCGTCTATAGTCTTGTCTATAGTCTCGTCTATAGTCTCGTCTATAGTCTCGTCTATAGTCTCGTCTATAGTCTGGTCTATAGTCTCGTCTATAGTCTCGTCTATAGTCCCGTCTATAGTCTCGTCTATAGTCTCGTCTATAGTCTGGTCTATAGTCTCGTCTATAGTCTCGTCTATAGTCTCGTCTATAGTCTCGTCTATAGTCTCGTCTATAGTCTCGTCTATAGTCTCATCTATAGTCTCGTCTATAGTCTCGTCTATAGTCTCATCTATAGTCTCGTCTATAGTCTCGTCTATAGTCTCGTCTATAGTCTCATCTATAGTCTCGTCTATAGTCTCATCTATAGTCTCGTCTATAGTCTCGTCTATAGTCTCATCTATAGTCTCGTCTATAGTCTCGTCTATAGTCTCGTCTATAGTCTCATCTATAGTCTCGTCTATAGTCTCATCTATAGTCTCGTCTATAGTCTCGTCTATAGTCTCATCTATAGTCTCGTCTATAGTCTCGTTTATAGTCTCGTCTATAGTCTCATCTATAGTCTCGTCTATAGTCTCATCTATAGTCTCGTCTATAGTCTCGTCTATAGTCTCGTCTATAGTCTCGTCTATAGTCTCGTCTATAGTCTCGTCTATAGTCTCGTCTATAGTCTCGTCTATAGTCTCGTCTATAGTCTCGTCTATAGTCTCGTCTATAGTCTCGTCTATAGTCTCGTCTATAGTCTCGTCTATAGTCTCGTCTATAGTCTCGTCTATAGTCTCGTCTATAGTCTCGTCTATAGTCTCGTTTATAGTCTCGTCTATAGTCTCATCTATAGTCTCGTCTATAGTCTCATCTATAGTCTCGTCTATAGTCTCGTCTATAGTCTCGTCTATAGTCTCGTCTATAGTCTCGTCTATAGTCTCGTCTATAGTCTCGTCTATAGTCTCGTCTATAGTCTCGTCTATAGTCTCATCTATAGTCTCGTCTATAGTCTCGTCTATAGTCTCGTCTATAGTCTCGTCTATAGTCTCGTCTATAGTCTCGTCTATAGTCTCGTCTATAGTCTCGTCTATTGTCTCGTCTATAGTCTCGTCTATAGTCTCGTCTATAGTCTTGTCTATAGTCTCGTCTATAGTCTCGTCTATAGTCTCGTCTATAGTCTCGTCTATAGTCTGGTCTATAGTCTCGTCTATAGTCTCGTCTATAGTCCCGTCTATAGTCTCGTCTATAGTCTCGTCTATAGTCTGGTCTATAGTCTCGTCTATAGTCTCGTCTATAGTCTCGTCTATAGTCTCGTCTATAGTCTCGTCTATAGTCTCGTCTATAGTCTCGTCTATAGTCTCGTCTATAGTCTCGTCTATAGTCTCGCCTATAGTCTCGTCTATAGTCTCGTCTATAGTCTCGTTTATAGTCTCGTCTATAGTCTCGTCTATAGTCTCGTCTATAGTCTCGTCTACAGTCTCGTCTACAGTCTCGTCTATAGTCTCGTATATAGTTTTCTATATAGTCTTGTCCATAGTCATGTCTATCGTCTCGTCTTCCCATTTTTGGGATATTTGAAATATTTTTTTGAAATTGTGGAATACTTTTTCTAAAAGATTACTTAATTTTGAAGAATTTAGTTTAATATCTCTTTTGAAAGGTATAACTGAGGTTTCCTTATTTGAGACCCTCAGTACCACTTCTGAGGTATCCGCTTTCATTTTATTGTTGCTCCCATTGTGCATGTAAGTATATAAAGCTACTGCCAGTCGACTTTAACTTGATCATAATTTTCCGATTTATCACCAAGATGACCAGATGCAAATGTTAAGTTTTTTATAGCTTATGAAAGCTTTTTTGAACCAAAAGGGATAAAGTCATAAAAATTAATATAAAACCAGAGATAAACACAAACAAAAATACAAAAATATGAGAAGTCAACAGAAAAGATGAGTAATAAAATTTATTTCAACAAAAAAAGAAGTTTAAAAATTAAACAAAACACAGAATTAAACAATTTGATCTGTAGGCTAAAGTTACTGAAAACTTTTATTTTGTTCGCTTCAAACAATCATACAAATGTTAAGTAACAAAAGTGTTAAATTTTGGTATTTAAGTAGTTAAAATTTATGAAAATATAAAATAACATCAAATTTATTAAAATTCAAAAGAGTTTTTTGAATATTTTTGTCCACAGTAAAAAAAAACTAGTTAAGAAAAATAATAAAAGTCATTAAATAAAAACAAATCTTCAAATTTATGATCTTAGTTTTTGTCGGTCTTCATATTTTTTTGATATGATAACCTTTTTGTTGTTGTTTAATATTAAGGGGGTTTGTTAACAAAATATTAAAAGAAAAAAAATATATTTTATAAATTAAAAAAAGAAAATGTGTTCGAATTAATTTGTAGAGTTTGTGTGTTTTTCTACTAATAATAATTTTGGGATGCAGTAGCAAGAAGGCGTAACGGTGACCTAAACTGAACAGCATGAAGACAGGCAGCCAGCCAGCTAGTCAGCCGGCCATACAGTCAAAACAAGCCAAACTGTATTTTAAACATCCACACCAGCCTTCAAACTAAAATGTATTCCATTGATATGAGTTTCTTTAAAAAACAGAAAAACATACATACATCTACCACTTTATGTAGATAAAAACATTGAGCTATAGAGGTGTGTCGCGATTAAATATTCTATAGATTTGTGTCTTTTTTGCTGCATTTATTGTTTTTTTCTGTTCTCTTGTGGCAAGAAGGAGTCTGCCTCAAAAGAGTTGATATTAGATTTTAAGATAACAAATTATGTTTATTGAATATTAACAATTTTTTCTTCTAAAAAGAACTCTGTGTTATACATACATAAATTTCTGTTTTTTTCTTTCTCTACTAATTGATGTTGAGACAATTGTCAACTGTTATCTGGTCATAGGCATCGGTTGTGGTAAAAAATGTTTAAGAAAAACTTAAAAATTCTTAGACAATTATTACTGTGACAATTTTTGTTTACATTTTGGAGATTTTATCCAATGATAGAGATTATTTGAACAAAAAATATTTTTTTGATTGTGATTATAAACGTTATAAAGAAATATTGTTTTAAAAAATTTATAAAAACCAGAAATTTATTAAATAAATTTTATGGAGAAAAAGCATATTCATATTTTTTTATTAACTGTAAATAATGAAATTTAATATTTTCGGTTAAATCAAGTCATACGAAAAAAAAGCGTTGATAATTGTTAACAAAGTAACGAAAATTAACAGATTAAAGACAAGTTTTGAATTGCAGGCCTGTTGTCAGAAGTTTAAAATAAAAGAATTTACTGGGAAATGCAAACAAAGATCTGCGATAAAGGCATAGATAGATATTTTATATTGACGTCGATATGGAATTATACTCCAGAGTCTAGTCTAATATTCTGTATGTAAGTAAACGTGAACCAAACTAAGCCTTACATATAAACAATTTAAGAAAAGCAAATCCCTCAACTTCAAAAAAATCAATTTTAAATAATGCAATATATTCTATATTTGGTCTGAGACAGTCATAATATGTTTATGAAAATCAATAATTTTTTTTTTTTTTTTACTTTTGCAATATTGGGAAATAGAAATTTTAATTTTATCAAATTTCAAAAAATCAAAAATTTTTTGAAAAATTAAATATTTTTCCATTATATTTATAAATCGTACGACTTAAAGTCAAAAAAAAAATTGAGAATAATGTTTGGTACTCAAGATATGGATTTTTAAAATTTATGAAAACAAAACTGGCGGGGAAGTTATGCTCATGGACATAAAATTATGAAAATAAAAATTTGCTGCCGAAACAATGTCGATGTGTGGACTCATAAAAAAAGTTATTGATTGAAGTTTCTTTCTTTTATATATTTTAATTTATGATTTTTATATATTGTTCTTAAAATTATAAAAAAAGTAAAATTTGTATAAAAATTTGTGAAATTTAAGGAAATATTATCAAAAAAATAAAATTTATTATTTAAATAGTTTTTGAAAAATTTAATACAAAATCAGTTTAAATGTTTTTATTAGTTCAGATTGTATGCAATTACTTAAAATATATATCAAAATCGATAATTTTTTTTTTTTTGTTTTTGCAAATTGGAAACAGAAAAAAAAATGTCAAGGAAAAAAAATCTACAATTTTTGAAAAACTAAATTTTTTCCATTATAGTTATAAATCATATGATTTATAATCAAAAAGAAAATTGAAAAAAAATGTTTGGAACTTAAAATATGGATTTTTAAAATTTTTGAAAACAAAACTGGCGGGGAAGTTATGTGTAACTTCTCTATATACTAATGGACATAAAATGCTGAAAATACAAATTTTCTTCCAAAAAATATCGATTATTGTGTGGACTCGTAATTGATATTGCTTCAAGTTTTTATCATTTCCATTTTTTAATTTATGATTTACATATGTCGTGCCTAAAAGAATCAAGAAAAGTAAAATTTGTATAAAAATTTAAGGAAATATTATACAAAAAAATAAAATTAATTATTCAAATAGTTTTTGAAAAATTGAATAGAAAATCTGTTGAAATGTTTTTATTAGTTCATATTGCATGCAATTTCTTAATAAAATATATCAAAATCGATAATTTTTTTTTAGAAATTTTAATTTTAAAAAATTCTTCAAAAAAAAAATTAAAAATTTTTGAAAAATTAAATGTTATAACATTATAGTTATAAATCGTATGATTTATAATCAAAAAAAAATATATAAATAATGATTTTTAAAATTTATGAAAACGAAACTGGTGGGAAAGTTATATGTAACTTCTCTATATAATCATGCACATTAAATGCTGAAAGATTTTTTCTTTTCCATTTTTTAATTTATGATTCCCATATATCGTATTGAAAATACTAAAGAAAAGTAAAATTTGTTTAAAAATTTTTAAAATTTAAGGAAATGGATTTTTAAAGTTTAAGAAAACAAAATTGGCGGGGAAGTTATGTGAACTTCTCTATAAACTCATGGACATTAAATGCTGAAAATATAAATTTTCACCAAAACAAAGAGGATTATATTGAGGACTTGTAAGAGATATAGCTTGAAGTTTATTTTTTTCCATTTTTTAAATGTATTGTTTATCATTTTTAATAAAACGGATAATAAATTGTCCCATATATTATGAAAAACCAGGCCAAATTATAATCAAATTTTGAAATTTGAATTTTTAGATGCTTATATCCCCCAACTATAGTTAAGTAGTTAGTAGCATACGCAAGCCTATTTTTGAAAATAAAAAATGTATCATATCTGAGATAATACCCTACTTTAACACCACACAAATACGGCTCCTGAGGGTCTCAAACCTAAAGCACGAATACTCCTATCCTAGGCAAATTACTGTGTTATTGCCATCAGATTCAGTATTTATGCAGTAGTCATTCAACTGTCAACATATCATAATGCGTAACTAGGTAGCTTTATGATCTGTTTCATTTCCAAATTGTAAAGCCAATGTCTTGCAATGCCTCTTTACTGTCGAAAAAGTGTTCGAAATATGTCTAATTTACTTCAAAACATTAGTAGTAACCCTTTTATAGGTATGTAAGTTCACTCTACTGTTAAATCTCCTATAATAATAATAAATTTATGTGTGTGCTTGTTTAACAAACAACACTTCTTGTCAAAAAATCTAAATATTTATTTACGAATAACTCAATCAATTTATTAAATTATGCATCAAAGTTATTTTTTTTATTTGCAAACAAAATAAACAAAAAATATTCTAATTTTTGTTAAATAAAAACAAATATGTATATTGCATTAAACAAGTTCTAAACAAATTCTACAAGCCGGCATTTTATTTGTTTTAACAATATTTTTATTTATGTGTGTGTCATTATTCAGGTGCAAAATATTGTTAAATTGCATTTAAATATTCAATTAAAAATAAGGCTGGTACTGTAATAGTTTAACTGCTGCTGTTGTAGCTTTTGGTTTTGTTGTTAGCAGTTGCTGCAGTTGTGTTGTTATTATTTCTAACTATAAACTTGTTATCTTGTTTTAGTTATCAATAAAAATGTTGCAAATATTTGTTGCTAAATGTATGTAAGCAAAACTGCATGTTTAAAAGCTGTTATTAACACATGCTCTTGATATTGTGCGATACTATGAAAAACTACAAAAAAAACTCTGACTGAATTCTATGACTTTAAAATGAATTTACAATACAAACACACAATGATCACTAGCAAAAATCATTCTATATGCAAAACTACACAGAAAAAATGTATGTAAAGTGGTAGTAAATAAAAAAATTGTTGAAACAAATCTAGTAAATTACCCTGGAGCTGTTAAGTGTTACATGGAACGCAAGAGGGAGCATGTTGGTTGGCTTAATAGAAACTAGATTTGTTTTTTATGTTTTGCTTTATTTTATGCCATGAAAAAACTATGAATAGTAAATAATAAATGCTGTTTTTATTTACAAACTAAACTAAATTAATTTTAGTTTTTTTTTAAACAAATTACAAAACTAAATATGAGTGCAATTTTTAATGTTGTTTAAACAAATTATAAGCGGGCTTATACACGTATTTGGTTATTGAAGAGGAAATCATTTATATTCTGTATATGGCAAACACAGCAAATAAAAATGGGTAGTAGTATTTAAATTTTTGAAAAAATTAATTAATAATTTAAAATTTTGCTAAAATAGGTCAATGTTTTTTAAATAAATTTTGGCAAAATAAATATACATTTATATGGAGATGCAACAATTAATCAATTGAAAGTTTTAAATCGTATACTAAGAAGTTGATTTACGCTAAACTTGTAGCTCTTTATATCGTTATAATTTTGCTTCAATGGTAGGTATAAATATAGTCTTAGGTCAGCTTAAATCGTATGTCTATATGTACATAAATCATGACTATTAATATACTTAGATTTTGACTACAATCAGGGCTCTTTTTATCTTTCAATCGCGTCTCTTTCTATATTTATCTTTTGACTTCTATTGTGGCTCTTTCTATCCTTCGAACAGGACTCTTTCAATACCTACATTTCGACTTCAATCGTGTCTCTTTCTGTCCTTCAATCGTGGCCTTTTCTATACTTATATTTTGACTTCAATCGTGGCTCCTTCTGTACTCACATTGTGACTCCTAACTTACATTTCGACTTCAATCGTGGCTCATTCTATCATTTAATCGTGGCGCCTTCAATCGTGGTTCTTTCTATCATTTAATTGTGTCTCCTTCTATACTTACATTTTGACTTCAATCGTGGTTCTTTTTATCATTTATCGTGTCTCATTCTATACTTACATTTTAACTTCAATCGTGGATCTTTCCATGCTTACACATTGATTACAATCGGGGCACTTTCCATACTTTCTATACATTTTTACTTAAATCATGGTTCTTTCTATACTTCAATCTTTTCTCCTTCTACACTTACATTTTGACTTCAATCGTGGCTCTTACTATCCTTCAATTGAGTTTTCTTCTATACCGACATTTTGGCTTCAATCTTAGCTCTTTCTATCCTTCAATTGAGGTTCCTTCTGTACTGAAATTTTGACTTCAATCGTGGCTCTCTCAATCTTTGAATTTTTACTTGAGTCTTGGCTCTTCCTATCCTTCATTCGTGGCTCTTTCTATCCATCATTCGTGGTTCTTTTTATCCTTCAGACATGGCTCTTACTATCCTTTAAACGCGGATCTTTCTATCCATCAATCGTGGCTCTTTATATCCTTCAATCGTGAGGCTTTCTATCTATCAATCGTGGTTCCTTCTATTCTTAAATCGTGGCTCTTTCTATAATTCACTTGTTGCTACTTCTATCCATCAATCGTAGCTCTTTCCATCCATCAATCGTGGCTCTTTATATCCTTCAGTTGTAGCTCCTTCTATCCATCAATCGTGGCTCTTTCTATCCTTCAATCGTGGGTATTTCTATAAATCAATCGTGGCTCTTTATATCCTTCAAACGTGGCTCTTTCTATACATCAATCGTGGCTATTTCTATCCTTCAATCATGAGGCTTTCTATCCATCAATCGTGGCTTTTTCCATCCATCAAACGTGGCTCTTTCTATCCATCAAACGTAGTTTTCTATCCTTCAATCGTGGCTCTTCCTATCCTTTAGTTGTAGCTCCTTCTATCCATTAATCGTGGCTCTTTCTATTCTTCAATCGTGGCTCTTTCTATCCTTCAGTTGTTGCTCCTTCTATCCTTCAATCGTGGCTCTTTCTATCCTTCAGTTGTTGCTCCTTCTATCCTTCAATCGTGCCTCTTTCTATCCTTCAGTTGTAGCCCTTTCTATTCATCAATCGTGGCTCTTTACATCCATCAATCGTGGGTCTTTCTATCAATCGTGGCTCTTTATATCCTTCAAACGTGGCTCTTTCTATCCACCAATCGTGGCTCTTTCTATCCTTCAATCATGGCTCTTTCTATCCTTGAATCGTGGCTCTTTCTATCCATCAAACTTGGCTCTTTCTTTTCTCTTAATAGTGGCTCTTTCTATCCTTCAATCGAGGCTCTTTCTATCCTTCAGTTGTTGCTCCTTCTATCCTTCAATCGTGCCTATTTCTATCCTTCAGTTGTAGCTCTTTCTATCCATCAATCGTGGCTCTTTACATCCATCAATCGTGGGTCTTTCTATCCATCAATCGTGGATTTTTCCATCTATCAATCGTGGCTCTTTATATCCTTCAAACGTGGCTCTTTCTATCCATCAATCGTGGCTTTTTCCATCCATCAAACGTGGCTCTTTCTATCCTTAAATCGTGACTCTTTCTATCCATCAAACTTGGCTCTTTCTTTTCTCTTAATAGTGGCTATTGCTATCCATCAAACATGGCTTCTTTATCCTTTAATCGTGGCTCTTTCTATATTGCAATCATGGCTCTTTTTATGCTTCAATCATGGCTGTGTCCTTAATTTTGTACCTTAATTTTTACTTCATCGTGGCTCTTTCTGTATATCAATCATGGCTCTTTCTATGCTTCAATAAAGGCTCTGTCTTTACATTAGTTTTTACTTCAATCGTGGCTCTTTCTGTATTTCTATCATGGCTCTTTCTATGCACCAATTGTTACTTCAATCGTGGTTCTTTCTGTGACATAATTTTTACTTCAATCGTGGCTCTTTCAGTATTTCAATCATGGCTCTTTCTATGCTCTAATTTTTACTTCAATCGTTGTTCTTTCTGTGACATAATTTTTACTTCAATCGTGGTTCTTTCTAAACTTAAATTTTTACTTTAAGCGATGCTGCCTACAAAATGTTTCTATGAATATTGGAGTTAGTATTTTACTCTCAAATTCCCTCATACCTCATTTGCTCGTCTGTATTTTCATATAAATCCTTAAATTTATATTTAATATTCCGTATATCATTTCTTATCTTAGCAATTTCATCAAACCTTTTTCTTCTTATTACGTCTTGCACTCGATTGTTTCTGCTTAAAAACAGAAATATTCGAAAAGAGATTCTTTTTCAAATAAGATCTTCAAAAAAGAACAAATTGTTGGGTATATAATTTTGGTTTTTGGCTTCAACACAAACTATAAAAGAAAACATTTATGATAATTAATAACATTTAACGAAAAAAAAGTATCAACTCATATTAACTATAAGATGGTGATAGCAAATGTAGCTGCTGCTGATGCTGTTGCTGCTGCTTTTAACTGTAGTGTTTAAAGGCAGCATTGGCTGGCTGACTGTTTTGCTTGATGATGATTAGAAACCCCATGGTGTGTGTTGTGCCATACAATACTCCCATATAAATTAAAGAACTTCATGTGGTCCACACCAACAAAAAACCTACAACTCAAATAACCCAAGTCTTGTAAAAAAATTTGGTTTGACTTATCAAATCCCCCAAAAAACGACCAAATGCAGCGTTATTGAGATTTTCCATATGGTTTTTGTTTTTTGCCTACCAACTCTTTAATATGTATGTTTTTTAAATGTTGTCGTCATCTTCATCATTTTTGTCGTCATTCACATCATTCCCTTTAATATTTATTTGAAAATATTTATTAATGTGTTAAAGGGTATATTCCAAATACATTGTGCTACAATAATTCTTAAAGATTTCTTAAATATTTTCTTGTCTTTCTTTACATGTTTAAATATAAAATTATTTTTGTTTTTCTGCTACAGCTTATTGGTTGGTGCACGTAGAGTATTTATTACTTCATTCATTCAACCAATATTGTCTGTGTACTGTGTTGAGAAAGAAAAAAAAAGAAACAAATACATTTCGTTATTTAAATCGTAATTCATTAAATGTCAGACAGAAGTCTCAAATTTCATGTTTGACTTATGACAGTTTTACCTGATACAACAAAGTTTATTCGTTACTTGTTCGCTCTCCAAATCCCAGTTACAGAAACAGCATCAACAACAGCATGATAGAGCATGATATGGCCCTGGCGCTGTGGGTCGTTGTTAGTTAGTCACCTGAAATTGTTACAAAATTATAAATAAATATAAACAATTTTTTATATCAATGAATTGTGGTTGAAAATTGAAGGAAGTGTTGGAAGAATAAAAGTTATTTAGTTAAACATTAAAATGTTGATTGTTTTTGAAGAAATCAAAGATTTGGATGATACCACTCGAGCTAGTGACAATCAGGAGTTTCTAACATTATATACAGCATCATAAGAAACTTTATACAAATGCTGTAATCTCTGTTTTAGGATATTTTAAACAGATTGTATGAAAACCATCTTATTAATTGTAATCTTTAGTATAATACTTAGTCTTTAGTATAAGACATAGTCTTTAGTATAAGACTTAGTCTTTAGTATAAGACTTAGTCTTTAGTATAAGACTTAGTCTTTAGTATAAGACTTAGTCTTTAGTATAAGACTTAGTCTTTAGTATAAGACTTAGTCTTTAGTATAAGACTTAGTATTTAGTATAAGACTTAGTATTTAGTATAAGACTAAGTCTTTAGTATAAGACTTAGTCTTTAGTATAAGACTTAGTCTTTAGTATAAGACTTAGTCTTTAACTAAAGACTTAGTCTTTAGTATAAGACTTAGTCTTTAGTATAAGACTTAGTCTTTAGTATAAGACTTAGTCTTTAGTATAAGACTTAGTCTTTAGTATAAGACTTAGTCTTTAGTATAAGACTTAGTCTTTAGTATAAGACTCAGTCTTTAGTATAAGACTCAGTCTTTAGTATAAGACTCAGTCTTTAGTATAAGACTCAGTCTTTAGTATAAGACTCAGTCTTTAATATAAGACTTAGTCTTTAGTATAAGACTTAGTCTTTAGTATAAGACTTAGTCTTTAGTATAAGATTTAGTCTTTAGTATAAGACTTAGTCTTTAGTATAAGACTTAGTCTTTAGTATAAGACTTAGTCTTTGGTATAAGACTTAGTCTTTAGTATAAGACTTAGTCTTTAGTATAAGACTTAGTCTTTAGTATAAGACTTAGTCTTTAGTATAAGACTTAGTCTTTAGTATAAGACTTAGTCTTTAGTATAAGACTTAGTCTTTAGTATAAGACTTAGTCTTTAGTATAAGACTTAGTCTTTAGTATAAGACTTAGTCTTTAGTATAAGACTTAGTCTTTAGTATAAGACGTAGTCTTTAGTATAAGACGTAGTCTTTAGTATAAGACGTAGTCTTTAGTATAAGACGTAGTCTTTAGTATAAGACGTAGTCTTTAGTATAAGACGTAGTCTTTAGTATAAGACGTAGTCTTTAGTATAAGACGTAGTCTTTAGTATAAGACGTAGTCTTTAGTATAAGACGTAGTCTTTAGTATAAGACGTAGTCTTTAGTATAAGACGTAGTCTTTAGTATAAGACGTAGTCTTTAGTATAAGACGTAGTCTTTAGTATAAGACGTAGTCTTTAGTATAAGACGTAGTCTTTAGTATAAGACGTAGTCTTTAGTATAAGACGTAGTCTTTAGTATAAGACGTAGTCTTTAGTATAAGACGTAGTCTTTAGTATAAGACGTAGTCTTTAGTATAAGACGTAGTCTTTAGTATAAGACGTAGTCTTTAGTATAAGACGTAGTCTTTAGTATAAGACGTAGTCTTTAGTATAAGACGTAGTCTTTAGTATAAGACGTAGTATTTAGTATAAGACGTAGTATTTAGTATAAGACGTAGTCTTTAGTATAAGACGTAATCTTTAGTAGTTGTTACTCTGTAGTAAAATACGTAGAATTTAGTCTTTAGTATTGGAAGAAGTCTTTAAATATCTCACAAGCGTTTAAGTGGTTTAAGAAGATGACTGAAACCTCACATTTCTTTGCATAAAACCCCTCATATCCTCTTAAATTCCAAAAACAATATCACTCTGTCCAATGATTGTCTCATGCCGGTTTTCAAACATCTCCCTACCACTAGATTTTAATACCTAATTGCCATTTCTTTGTTTCAAACAAAACCAAAAGTAATAAATAAAATTTATAACTTGCAGCCATAGCTAAAGTTTAAAATTTCAATCTGTTTTCAGAGATCTACAAGAAGACAACACATCCTAAAATTATAAGTGTTTTTTTTAAGCTCAAATAAAAATTAAAAATTTTTGCTTAAAATGGTCACAGCGAAGCAACTAAAAAAATCAGCAAAAATATCAAACAACTCAAAAATGATTTATAATAATGTGTTCTTGCAGACAGTTAACATCAACCAGAAGTTTTTCGTTTTGTTTTTATTTTTTTTTCTGCTTTCAGTTATAAAACTTTATATTACAATATTTTAGTTATTTCGCTTTTTCTGTTCTTTAGGTGGTGTTTTTTAAAAAAAAAAAAGAAACAAAAAAGAGAAGCTTGAAAATTATTTTCTTGTTAAACGATAAATGTTAACAGTTGGATATCGCCGTTGTTGTCGTCAACTTAAAAAAGCAGAAAAGCAGGCAGACGTTAAGAAAATATTAACAAAACAAAAAAAAAAACGCAGAATGACATTAAGAAAACTTTAATAAATAAATAAACAAATTCATAAAGTTTTATGTTGCCACAAACGTCGTAGTCCAAATAAATGGTGGCTTTCAACAAAATTGTTGACAACAATTTTTGTTTTGAGAAATTAAAAAAAAAAATGGTAGGTGATTAAAAAACTTGCTACAAATTGTAATTGCAAAGTTAATAGAAAGAAAAATGGAAATACTTAAATTAAATTGAATTTAAAGTTGAGTAATGGAATAAAATCAATAGTGGTCTTTGAAATAATTCACTAAACCTCATTTTGAGTTAACATTTTATATCTTTGAAACAAAATTTGGAATGCTTGACTGTCCATTGTTCTTACAGAAACTTTTCCATTTAATATAGTTTTGAAATATTATAACTTTTTTAAATCATACAGTTGTTCATATTTCAGCATAAATTATAGCCGTTGTAACCATTAATCCATTTGGTTTTTAGTTCATACTCCATCGCCATTTCCCAAAACCTCCACAACCCCATTATCAAATTAACTAATAAATCCTTCAACTTCACATCTTTCTTTAGCAATATTTATTATTATTAATGTTTAATACTTGCTGCTATTTATAGCACCCTTTAATGGCTTCAAAAGTCATCATTATTATGTCTTAATTTAGTATAAACAATATATTTCGGAAACATAATTTATTATTGTCGAAAATTACAATAATTTCTTTGGGTTTAGTCATATTTTATAATTTCATAAAGATTTTTCTTTATTTTATTTTTGTGGTCTTTTAAACTCACTTCATAATGGATTTTAAAAAGGCTAAAACCTTTAAGACAAAAACCGAAAAAAAAACTTTCAAAATTTCACACTTTTTTGTGTGATATTCAAGCATACAAGACACAGTAGGTCACCACCCATGGGCTAAAATAAAAGTTGGTAACTTCCAAACAAAATAAGAACATTTTTGCAACATGTCATAATTTGTTTTGTACGGCTATCAAGAGGAGTGTGTTTTTTTTGAAGATGTTGCCAGTATGTGGAGGAAATTAATTTGTTTTAAGGAGTTTTTTTTTTTTGAATTTTTTGTATGAGTTTCATGTGCGTGGGGGCTGAGTTCTTTTGCGATTTTGTTCACTGGTCGAACACAGCAATTGCTGCATTACATGCCTGCCATTAGGCACCATAATAATTACTTAATCTGGTTTCATATTCTGCCAAAAATTAAGGTTAATCGAAGCATTAACTTTCAAAATACTCTACAAAGTAAATATTCTCTTGAATCTTATGATACTAAAGACTACGTCTTATACTGAAGACTATGTCTTATACCAAAGACTACGTCTTATACTAAAGAATACTTCTTATACTAAAGCTTTAACAATATTTATACAAGAATACTTACCATTGTCCTAGGCAGTCAGGTATTAAAAATCAGCAAAATCGGTTAAGCACCACCAGACTTATGATCAAAATTATAAGACAACCTCCAACAAATTTTGGTATTTTTCACAAATTAATTTTCTTAATTCGTTTAAATATTGTGCGGAAAATACCATGCTGAATCTCATAATTCAATAATAATATTCCAATGTAAAATAACATAACTATAGCTCCCCAAACAATTTATTAAATTTATCCCCACAAATTCCCTATTCACTATTTTACCACCATTTAACCAATTATTTTTCAATAAATTGTCAGTCAATAACTTGTTAAGAATTTCAAATAACATTATTAAATGTCACTTTACCATCTGTATTTGGCTGTAATATTTCTCATCTCTTTATAAAAAAAAACTGAAAAAAAATTAAACCAAAAAAAAACATTTGTTTAGAGAGAAAAATCTGTAGAAAAAAAATGTTGACACTTTTGGCCTTTATTTCAAAACTAACAACAGAAATCGACAAAACAACACAAACTCACAAAAAAGCATTTGAAATACAAATGATCTAACAAAATATTTGACAATAGTTGTTAATCCCCAAATGATTGATAATCATTCATACAGTCACTCACTCTTTTAAGCTGCCACAGAAAAAAAAACACACAAAAAGCTACAAAAGTTTTGTCACATCGTTAAAACTAATACATTTATAAACTAAATACTTTAAAAACACTATTATTGTCTTTATATGCTGATGATCAGGGCAACCAAAAATATGCTCTTAAAATATAAAAATATGCACTTAAATTGTGTTTAGTATAAGACTTAGTCTTTAGTATAAGACTTAGTCTTTAGTATAAGACTTAGTCTTTAGTATAAGACTTAGTCTTTAGTATAAGACTTAGTCTTTAGTATAAGACTTAGTCTTTAGTATAAGACTTAGTCTTTAGTATAAGACGTAGTCTTTAGTATAAGACGTAGTCTTTAGTATAAGACGTAGTCTTTAGTATAAGACGTAGTCTTTAGTATAAGACGTAGTCTTTAGTATAAGACTTAGTCTTTAGTATAAGACTTAGTCTTTAGTATAAGACTTAGTCTTTAGTATAAGACTTAGTCTTTAGTATAAGACTTAGTCTTTAGTATAAGACTTAGTCTTTAGTATAAGACTTAGTCTTTAGTATAAGACTTAGTCTTTAGTATAAGACTTAGTCTTTAGTATAAGACTTAGTCTTTAGTATAAGACTTAGTCTTTAGTATAAGACTTAGTCTTTAGTATAAGACTTAGTCTTTAGTATAAGACTTAGTCTTTAGTATAAGACTTAGTCTTTAGTATAAGACTTAGTCTTTAGTATAAGACTTAGTCTTTAGTATAAGACTTAGTCTTTAGTATAAGACTTAGTCTTTAGTATAAGACTTAGTCTTTAGTATAAGACTTAGTCTTTAGTATAAGACTTAGTCTTTAGTATAAGACTTAGTCTTTAGTATAAGACTTAGTCTTTAGTATAAGACTTAGTCTTTAGTATAAGACTTAGTCTTTAGTATAAGACTTAGTCTTTAGTATAAGACTTAGTCTTTAGTATAAGACTTAGTCTTTAGTATAAGACTTAGTCTTTAGTATAAGACTTAGTCTTTAGTATAAGACTTAGTCTTTAGTATAAGACTTAGTCTTTAGTATAAGACTTAGTCTTTAGTATAAGACTTAGTCTTTAGTATAAGACTTAGTCTTTAGTATAAGACTTAGTCTTTAGTATAAGACTTAGTCTTTAGTATAAGACTTAGTCTTTAGTATAAGACTTAGTCTTTAGTATAAGACTTAGACTTTAGTCTAAGTCTAAGACTAAGTCTTTAGTATAAGACTAAGTCTTTAGTATAAGACTTAGTCTTTAGTATAAGACTTAGTCTTTAGTATAAGACTAAGTCTTTAGTATAAGACTTAGTCTTTAGTATAAGACTTAGTCTTTAGTATAAGACTTAGTCTTTAGTATAAGACTTAGTCTTTAGTATAAGACTTAGTCTTTATTATAAGACTTAGTCTTTATTATAAGACTTAGTCTTTATTATAAGACTTAGTCTTTATTATAAGACTTAGTCTTTATTATAAGACTTAGTCTTTATTATAAGACTTAGTCTTTATTATAAGACTTAGTCTTTATTATAAGACTTAGTCTTTATTATAAGACTTAGTCTTTATTATAAGACTTAGTCTTTATTATAAGACTTAGTCTTTATTATAAGACTTAGTCTTTATTATAAGACTTAGTCTTTATTATAAGACTTAGTCTTTAGTATAAGACTTAGTCTTTAGTATAGGACTTAGTCTTTATTATAAGACTTAGTCTTTAGTATAAGACTTAGTCTTTAGTATAAGACTTAGTCTTTAGTATAAGACTTAGTCTTTAGTATAAGACTTAGTCTTTAGTATAAGACTTAGTCTTTAGTATAAGACTTAGTCTTTAGTATAAGACTTAGTCTTTAGTATAAGACTTAGTCTTTAGTATAAGACTTAGTCTTGACAGTAAGACGTATTCTTATACGAGCTAATTGTGTTCAACGATAAGGCTAATTTTTATCTTAACGGGTTTGTTAATAAACAAAATTGCCGCACATGGGGTGAGACCAATGCACAGCAAAAATATATGATGTAGCATAGTTTGGTTGCCCTGCTGATGACAAAGTATTCGAAGTAAAATGTTTGCTGGGCTTTTGTTAAGATGCTTGTATTTTTATTTGAATGTGTAGCTTGCATTGCAGTACGTTTGCTGTATGTTAAATGTGTTGTAACACATTATTAAGAAAAAGCTTAAATATTTATTATACTTTATTGTTGTTTTTGTTGCCTTTTTATACCCCTAAGCTTATTTAGACTTTCTTTGGCTGAAACAAAAATAATTTTTTTTTTTTAAATTTTATTATAAGACATTTTTTGTTTATAAAAAATACTCTGCTGCCTCATTTTTTACGATGCAGTTTTTTTATTGTTTGTAAAATTGAAGAAGAAACAAAAATGCTTTTGTGTTATTTGTATTTTGTTTGTTTCCCAAAGCTTATTAAAATCATAATTTATCATTTTAAAGGAATTAAAACTAAAAATAAATTTTGTTATTTTTAAATTATTTATTTTCTGGCTTTTTGTTGTCAGTTTAAACAAGCCGCCTTTTTTCTCTCTATTCAATTTACTAAAAAGGTGTCAACATTTAAATGTGTGTTTAGTTTTAAATTTGTTTTATTTTTTCTACTTTTCCAACTTTACCTATAGTATTTTGTATTTAATTTTGTTTCTATTCAATGTTAGTTTGTTAAGGCTACTTAAATATTTTAATTTATTTACCCTATAACAGGCTTAATTTTTTATTATTTAAGCGTAGAAAAGACTGCGACGAAGAAGAAGTAAAAAAATTAAGTCTAAATATAAATAACAATTTTAATCCTCTACTACCGTATTACAACGTAACCAATTGCTATTATTATGTAAATTTTTTTTAGTATACAGTTGTTTCGGCTATTTTTTCTATTATTAATTTTGTTCCTTTGTGTTGGGCACAAAATTCACTTGACTAACTATAGATCATGTTGTTAAGTTGCATATTTGTACCTACCTACGCTCTTACTTATTAAAATATCATGTTTAGCTATTTCTTGAGGAAAAGCTGAATTTTGAAACTTTGAAAAAGAAAACCAAAAATTTTAAATTCTATTGGAATTTTGTTATTTTATTTAAAATAATATATATTCCATAATCTTAGTTATATCTTAGATACTTAGTTCTGCACGATATTGTTAATTTTATATTACAAGGAAATTGTTAAATTGTTTATCAATATCGATGTTTGTGCGCCATCACCAATCTAATCGCTTATTTCAAAAACCAGTTAAGCAACAAATTATCGATTTTTTGTATATAAAATAAAACTTCCTAACAACCTAAAAGTTATTTTTGCATAATTTATATTTTTTCCTACGAAAGTTACCATTTGTGTAACTGTTTCTGGAACAAACGACCTTCACTATTGTGAATTTCATACGAAATATTCTAAATTTATTACAACTTCAAAAGTAAAATGACAAATGAACTAAAGAGTTTAACATCATATTCGTATATTCGTATTTGTTCTGTTTCCGTTGTAGGCCATTGAAAAATATTCCAATAAAACTCTTCATATCCAACCAGATAGGGTTTTAGAGCTTGTAAATCTTTTATTTTTCACATTTATTGCGACCTACATGAAAAAAAAATAGATTAGGGACTATTACATGGTAGAAGCTGTCACTTGACTTGTTTCTGCACTAAAAATGGATTTCTGGACTTTGAGTTTAATTTTTTTTTTCCTGAATGATGCATTTACCTCTACAAAACAGTAATCGCCCAATAACTAAATTTTGGATTTTTTGTTGCTTAACTGGTTTTTGTAATAATAGATTTAACAAGTAAGAGAGCTACATTCGGTTGTACCGAATCTTAGATACTCTTCACCAAATTATACTTAAAAATAATTTTACCAAATAAAATTTTTCCAAATTTTTTTTATAAAAAAGTTTTTTCCTAATTTTTTTTTCAAATTTTTTAAATATTTTTTTTTAATTTTCAAAAAAAAAATTTTTTTGGAAAAATAATTAATAACAAAAAAAAAATTTTGATGAAAAAAAAAATTCGGGTTAAAAAATATTTTCCGATTTTTACCCATTGTAGGTCCAACTTACTATAGCTGTATATACATCGTTGCAATGGACTTTAAAATATCTATCATTAGATATCCATATTGTGTATATTAATGGCTTAGTAATCCAGATATAGATCAAAAATAAGCCAAAAATCTATGTTTTCCCGGTTTTTTCCTTATATCTCAGCCATTTGTGGACCGATTTTGTCGATTTTAAATAGCAACCGATCCGGAAGAATTCTTAACATATTGATGTATGAATCATGTATGCAAGTTATTTAGGGGCTACGGAAAGTTGATTTCAATATACAGATGGACATGGCTATATCGAATTCGCTATCTATAACGATAAATAGCTACTCATGGCGAATGGTATAATAAGTAAATTTTTTCAGTTATAAAATTTTTTTTTCTTCAAAATTTTTCTTCGATTTAATTGCTGAGATATAAGCATTCTTACTTGTTATTAATTATAAATTATTCGTTATTAAATATTTCCAAATATTTTTTTCTCTTGTTTTCAAACTTGAAACAAATAAACATTATGACCTCAAATTAATTTTTGTTGATGCCATAAATCCTTCATCCAATAAAAATATTTAATTTCTTTTTCTTTTTGTTAAAAAACATATAAAAACTAAAACAAATCTTATTAAATAAACTACCGTAAAGTCTTAAAGAAACTACACAATAGCTCTTTTTTGTCATAAAATAAAAACTCTGTAAATCATGTAATTATTTTCATGCCTTTTTTATTAAAAAAAAATTCTAAGTAATTAGAACTACTAACATAGAGCTACCATAGAGACCTACAACATTTATGAAAAAAAAATAGATTAGGGCCATGTCAAATGCTGTCACTTGACTTCTTTGTGAACTAAACTCGGATTTCTCGACTTTTCTTCAGCATTATAAGGGGATGGTATTTAATTTTTTTTTGCATTAAACGATGCATTTACCTTTACAAATAAACGATTCAATAATGGACCGATCTTCATAAAATTATATTTCATAAATATAATGATAATTAATGTCGAATTTTGAAGAGATAGCGATATATTCATAGGACTAGGACCGTATGTGGAAGCTGTGAGCAATTATGGCCCGATTTTCACTTAATTTGATACTGCGATTTTATTATAAATTAAAATATGTTTGAGGAATTTCAATTTGATAACAATATTTTTAAGTAATTTAAGCGTATTAAAGCGATTTTAGGAAGTGGACTATATATGGGGGCCATGGTAAATTACACTCTGCTACAAAATGACACTTTTTGTAAGAACTTGAAAAGCGACCTAATGGGTGTTGTAGGCCTAGGTGAGGACATACTAAAACCGTTTTCAAAGATTTTAAAACACCCTCAAAATTTTGAGATATTTTGAAAAAACTGTTTTAGGGTAGGTCGTAGTACTTTAGTACCTCTAACTCACATATTTTTAGACCGATTTCAAAATTTTAAACAATTATGGATAGACAAAGAATTAAGCTTTCATAAAATGTATATAAAAAGTTTCGCTTTATTTTTTATTTTTTTGGAAATTTTTCATATTCAACAATAGTTAATTTAATTTTTTTCTACAAAAACCTATTCTTTTTTGCATAGTGTTTTAAAGACAACTTTATATGGGAAAAAATTAGATATTACTTGTTAAAATCGTTTTCTATTTGCAAAAGTTGTTAAACTTTTTTGAAAAAAGTTCGAAAAAATTTACCTTGTAAATTCAAAATTTTACAAATATTTTTTTTTTCTACAATTTTTGGTTTATTTTTATTTTATTTATATGCGCTGGGGGAGAAAATACTAAAAATGGTGTTAATTAAAAGTTGAATAACTTTTACAATTTTCATCCGATTTGAATAATTAAAACCATGTTTTATATACCTTGATATAAAGTTTTATAAGCTTTAATATCAAAATAAGCAAATAAAAAGCAACTAAAATCAAAAAAGTTGATAAATTTGGTTTTTCTTTTAGATATTCGTAACAAAAACAATACTTATAACTTAAAGATGTATCAAAAAATGCACGTCATTTTAAAGCGTAATCAGTTTTCTTTCCAAACCCGTTAAAAAATTTAAAGTCGGACAAAAACTGACTAAGCTACAGGTCGATAAGTCGACGAACATCACTGAAAACGGTTTTTTCAGAATAACTTCTGAATTTGAGGGTGTTTCTGAAATTTTTAGAGACAATTTGTAGTGTATTTAGCAAGACCTATAACCCACGCTAGGCCGTTTTCCAAGTTTTTTTCCATCGTAGCACCATGTTATGGACCGATCCATAATCCTGCTGAATTTTGTATGGAGGCTACCATAAAGCCATATTCCGGAACGAATTTTGTATGGGGACTGAGAGAAATCATATACCGATTCTTGCTATTTTCAACAGAGCTTGTTGTTTTATCACAAAAGCAAAAAAATTTCGTTGTTGAATTTCATATATTTTTTGGTTCTAAAATTGTTTTTTTGTGTGAAAATAATTTCATGTTAAAATTTTTTTTTTTTTAATATAATTTTTTTTAATTTATTAGTGAAACAAATTTAATGAAAAACAAGTAAGAGAGCTATATTCGGCTGTGCCGAATCTTATATACCCTTCACCAAATTATACTTCAAAATAAAAAATTTAAATATTTTTAGGTGAACAAAATTTTTTTATTTCAGTTTTCTCATTTTTTGTAAAAAAAATTTTTTCAAATTGTTTTTTTAAATTTATAAAATTTTTTTGGTGAAAAAAAAAATTCGGGTTAAAAAATATTTGTTTCCGATTTTGACCCATTGTAGGTCCAACTTACTATGGTCTTATATACGTCGCTGCAAAGGTGAAATATATTTCATTAGATATCCATATTGTCTATATTAATGACTTAGTAATCCAGATATAGGTCAAAAATAGGTCAAAAATCGAGGTTGTCCTGGTTTTTTCCTCATATCTCAGCCATTTGTGCACCGATTTTGCTGAATTTGAATAGCAATCTTCTCGAAATCATTTCTGACAGAATTATTGAAGACTTGGATCCCGAAGATATCAGGGGTCTTCAGAAAATTGATTTCAACAGACAGACAGACGGATATAGCTTAATCGACTCCGCTATCTATAAAGATCCAGAATATATAGACAAACGGAATGACAAACTTACCTTCTCACGAAGGTAATGGTATACAAATTATTTGTGATTAAAAAAATGGGGTTTAAAAATAATTTTCTCGATTTTGACCCATTGAAGGCTTGACTTACTATGGCGTTATAAAGGTCTTTGAAATATCTATCAAGAGATCTATATTCTCTATATTAATGACTAAGTAATCCAGATATAGATCAAAAATAGGTCAAAAATCGAGGTTGTCCTGTTTTATGGCTCGATAGCTACTGATCCGGGTATAGCAGATATATTTATGTATGAATCATTCTTGGTTATCAAGTAGAATCAGAGTTTTGACCAAAATGTGAGAAAACCTACAAAAATTTGATATTCCTTGATATATTGAATATAAAATATTCAAAGGTTTTTTAACAGTAACCACAATTTATATTAATTAATTGTAGTTTTATGTATATTTCTATATTAATTCATAAATTATATTTTTAATTCATAAATACCTTTAAAAATTTATTCAAGTTTTTCTAAATGGTCTCTAGCCATCTTCCTGATGCTGATGACACATTAAACAAACAAACGATCCAAAATGTATGCTGACCTGTCCACAGTGTTAATTAAGCAATTAAATAAATAACTTTTTCTCCATACAAAAAAAAATATTATTAATTTAGTTTTTAAATAAATTAACATAAAATGAGTTTCAATTTCATTAATTAAATAAATATAGAAGACAAAAACTTTTAAAAAAATAAAATATACTTCTTTATATTTGGTCAGGTTTTGTTATCAGTATGAAGTTTTCTTTGGTTTCTTCTAAAGTTTTGTGACAAATGGTAATCAACAACAAAAAAAAAAATAAAATAAATAAATATTAAATTATGTTAATAAAGTTTTTTTTCTTCTTCTGTACATTAAGATAATGGAGTTTTCAACACATCACTAAAAAACACATTTTAAAGATTATAGGAAACAATCAAAAAATTAAATATTTCTTTTAATAGATTATAGAATTACAAAAAAATGTAAATTAACAAGTTGAGAACAATACAAAGGGGAAACAAAATAAACATTCGCACGGTTTTTTGGATAAAAAAAAATTTAACAAAATATTTAAATCAAGTGTTTAAAAAGAAGCCTATTTGGTTGAAGACGAATTTTAGAAGCCCTTTACACTTCGTGATATCATCTCGCGATACGTTGGTTACACGTTGCTTTTCTAATCAACGACCGACCCTCACAGCAAAAAGATAATGTAAATACTGACGAGATAAATATTGAACATGTTGCTTACGAGCGTGATTCATCAATCTATTAAAATGGATCGCGCTCCAAATATCACAATATATATTGAACGTGTAGCAGTATTATTAGCTATGAATACAAGTAGATATAATAGAAGCAGTAGTATTTCCCAAATTAGATTAGAGAATGAATTTAACACATATTATTTTAGAAAATGATCTTGATTTGCGATCGGTTTCACATAACAGCTGATTTTTCTTAAAATTTTATTTACAAAACAAACCAAATTTGTATAGACCCTAATGTAGGGTAAACACTATTTAGCATAACTATAAAAAGGTGTGGGATTGACAGCTAAAATCAAAAGCTCTCTAACTAACAATTCACAATTAAAGTTTTTAACAAATTTTTATTTTTACAAAATCCTCTTAAAAATCAAAGACAAAAAACCGGTCTGTTTATAACCTTTAAACAAATATACTTTTTTTATTTAAAAAGAAATATATATTTAATTACTTTAACACAACATTTTTATTTTTAATTAAACATTTCCGTTTTTTGTTTACTCTTGTAAAGTCTTAAGCAATGTTTAGACCACAATTTCTTTTAACAAAAATTCTAAGAATTTTGTACTAAACTAAAACCAGCTTACAGACAAATAAAAAATTAAATAAAAACTCTAAAAAAAAACTAAGCCACACACTTTGTTTAACTCTATTTTATTTTTGGTTTGCTAGTAGTTCTAATTACTTAGAATTTTTTTTATTAAAAAAAAGGCATGAAAAAACTGACATGATTTACAGAGTTTTTATTTTATGACAAAAAATAGCTATTGTGTAGTTTCTTTAAGACTTTACGGTAGTTTATTTAATAAGATTTGTTTTAGTTTTTATAGGTTTTTTTAACTAAAAAAAAAGAAATTAAATATTTTTATTGGAAGCAGGATTTAGAAAAACAAAAATTAATTTGAGGTCATAATGTTTATTTTCAAATTTTAAAACAAGAGAAAAAATAAAATATTTTGAAATATTTAATAATGAAATAATTTTTAATGAATAACAAGAAAGAATATTATTTTCGACTGTGCCGAATCTTATATACCCTTCTCTAAAATATAATTTATGAAAAACATTAAAAAAAAAATTCGTAAAAAAAGAAAAAGTGAAAAAATTAAAAAAAAAATTTGGAAAAAAATAACATTTGTTGAAAAATAGATTACAGTAATCGCTCAATAACTCAATTTTGAATTTTTTGTTGCTTGACTGGTTTATGAAATAATCGATTCAGCAATTAAATCGATTATTTCAAAAACAAGTCAAGCAACAAAAACTCCAAAATTGAGTTATTGGGCGACTACTGTTTTGTAGAGGTAAATGCATCGTTTAATGCAAAAACAAAATTAAATATTGCCACCCATTAGGGTGAAACAAAGCTGAGAAATCCGTGTTTTGTGCAGAAACAAGTCAAGTAACAGTTTATTATTTTTTTCATAAAAGTTGTATATAAAATTTTAACAGTTACAGACATCACAATAAAATTTGAAAGTAATATAGATCTAAATGTTCTTAAGTCAATGGCATTACTAATGTTGCCATTCTTTGTTTTCAAAAATCGAAATTCCTAAAACGGGGAAAATGTGTTCCAAAAACTGAGTTTTTTTTTAGAAAATAGCACACTTTGTCGTTATTTACAGTATGATAGTAAAAACGTTTTGTATGTATATAAACAACATATAGGGCTATGCAAATATGATGAGTTTTTGAGGATCGGTGCTTTGCGTTTTTAGAATTTTTTACTCAAACCTAAAATTTTGTTTCAAAATTGGCCAAGTTTGGATAGGCTGCGGGGTACAATGTCCGCTTAAGTTATTCAAATTTTACTTTATACGTTTTTGCATTAAGTTCGCTTTCCAGATCATAAAAAAATGTATATAGTCCCGAAGAATATTAGTCTTTTATATAGTCCCCATCCATACTGTGAAACATTTGCTGCAAAACATTTGAGTTTGTTGATGAAAGGGGAAAGAGGAATGGCAAAGGGTACTCTGTTTCATGTACATGAAGTTTTTGTTGAGTATGTCATCCACATTTATTCGTTCATATTCCTTCTGTACAGAAATGTCAAAAACTGAAAAGCAAAAACTTCACTGTGTGTACACGAATGTAGTTTCAAAGGAGAATTTAAAAATGTTTTGCAGCAAATGTTTCACAGTGTGGACCGGGACAAAGGAAACAATATGGGGACTTTTTTGGGAAAAAACTTAAAAAACACACGCGATGTTTTCTATTGAATTTTGAGTTTTGAATTTGATTATTTTGACAATTGAATATACAATTTTCGTTATTGGGTGAATTTCAAATACAAAAATTATTGAATAGATAATTTTCGAAATTGAAACACAAAAAATAACAAAAATGTGTTTTCAATTATGAAAATTATCTATTCAATAATTTTTGTATTTGAAATTCAACCAATAACGAAAATTGTAAATTCAATTGTCAAAATAATCAAATTCAAAACTCAAAATTCAATAGAAAATATCAAGAAATTTTGTTGTGACAAATATTTGAATTGAAACGGTTTAAGAAATAGTTTTTTCTGTGCGCATACAAAGTTGAAATATATAAAAAGATGCTTCAACTTTGGATGCTTTATTTTCTTCAGAATTTTATCGCAAATATACGTCATATATAAAAAAATAAATTTCCACCTTTCGTAGGCCCATCATATATAAAATACGAAAAAAAGATCGTGCAAAATTTAAAAAAAAAAATTAAACCTAAATATCTCTTGAACTAAAAAAAATAACCTACAGATAAAAACATATTTTTTGTAGACCTTCTCAATGTCTATCTATATTTTAAATTTCAGCTCATTCGGATCACAAATGGCTTTTTGGTGATTTTTTTTTAAATGTGTGACATTGAGGATCCACCCACTGATCCCCATTCCAAACACCTCAGCCGAGTAAATAATACAGCACAACATAGAAGTGTGGACTGGATCATACTATTTTAACAAAAAAATCTTTGTTTTAGGGTCAAAAAATAGTAAAAACGAAAATTGTTAAGGTACAGGGTGATCTTTATGTGCTATTTAGAGTGACTAGACACGTTCAGAATGCATTGATATGTTCTCAAGAGTTGTTCAACTTTACCGTAGCTGCAAATTTGCTAAATATTGGTAGTGAAAAATTAGGAGACCCTGGAAGTTATTCTAAAAAAAGTAAAAAAAGAAATTTTTCTAACTATATTTTTTCAACAAAAGTGCACGAAAAAGCTATTTTTTGGAAAAAAAATTTAACAAAATTTATTTGGCGGACTCTTAGATATATTATTGCCATATAAAGTTAAGAAGTATCACAAAGTCTGAATTAGCTGTTAACCAAAAACTGATGACACCTCTTTTAGATGCCCCACTGATTTTCAGAAACTTTGGGGGCCCATAAAAAAATCAGTCACCAAAATGGACAAACTGATTATAGGGTTTTACTACACTTTGGTAGTAGAGTCAAACCTATATAGTCATGATCGTGAGTTTTTTTCTCTGTTGCACAGTGTAATTAGTCATAGCTCAGATATAGACCCGCTTCCGAAAATCACTTTAACGTGCATAAATGGCTTAAAAATGTTGGTATACTCACAAAATTTAACATAGTAAGCTTTCATGTAGCCATAAATCACACGACCTAATCTCATGGTGAACGGTCCATAATTGGTCATAGCGCCCATATAAGGCCCGACTTCCGAAAATCACTCAAAAATATAAATTATTGAAATTTTAAAAGAAAAATGTTTTTGCTCTTTTACTTAATGTAGGTATGGTCAAGCCCGACCATACTTTCTTACTTATATATATATATATATATATATATATATATATATATATATATATATAAGTTTGTCATTCCGTTTGTAATTTCTACATTTTTCATTTCCGACCCTATAAAGTATATATATTCTGGATCCTTATAGAGTCGATTAAGCCATGTCCGTCTGTCTGTCTGTCCGTCTGTCTGTTGAAATCAATTTTCTGAAGACCCCAGATATCTTCGGGATCCAAATCTTCAATAATTCTGTCAGACATGCTTTCGAGAATTTTGCTATTTAAAATCAGCAAAATCGGTCCACAAATGGCTGAGATATGAGGAAAAAACCAAGACAACCTCGATTTTTGACCTATATCTGGATTACTAAGACATTAATATAGACAATATGGATATCTAATGATAGGTATTTCAAAGACATTTGCAACGACGTATATAAACCATAGTAAGATGGACCTACAATGGGTCAAAATCGGAAAACAAATTTTAAACCCGAATTTTTTTTTTTCACCAAAAAAATTTAAAAAAAAAAAAAAATTTTAAAATTTAAAAAAAAAATTAAAAGTTTAAAAAAAAAAAATTTTAAATTTAAAATAACAATCGAAAAATTTTTTTCCAAAAAATGAAAAAAAAACAACTGGATAAAAATTAAATTTTGTTTACCTAAAAATATTTAAAATTTTGAAATATAATTTGGTGAAGGGTATATAAGATTCGGCACAGCCGAATATAGCACTCTTACTTGTTTTTTATACACGTTTATAAATTCTTAGAAATACAGACACTTTATAATGTACTCGAATTCACTTGAAAAATACAGCACTTTAAGGCACTCAGTTGATGTTTATTCGAATAGCGTCTCTTACTACGTTTATACGTAGCCTATTCGCAAATAAAAATTATTTGCAATTAAATAACTTTATATGTCATTTTGGTTGGGAAAATTTTTATTTTTTTAAATGCAAAAATGAAAGAATTAAAAATTCTTGTTTTTATCTTTATCTGGATTACTAAGTCATTAATATAAACAATATGATAGATATTTTCAAGTCCATTGCAACGATGTATATAAGGCTATAGCAATTTGGACCTACAATGGGTCAAAATATTTTTTAACTCGATTTTTTTTTTTAAAAAAATAAAAAATTTTTGTCATAAATATTTTTCACTAACAAATTAAAAAAAAAATAGAAAAAAGTAAAAAAACTTTTTCGAAAAAATTCTGAAATTTTTTTTTTTTATAATTTTCAAAAACAATTTTGAAATTTTTTTTTAACTTGGTTTACCTAAAAATATTTAAAATTTTTATGTTAAAGTAGAGTTTGCTGAAAAAATTAAATACTGCCTCCCTTTAGGGTGAAACAAAGCTGAGAAATCCGTGTTTAGTACAGAAACAAGTCAAGTGACAGCGAATACTAATCCATTATTTTTTTTGAATAAATGTTGTATGTCTCAATAAATAAGAAAAAAATAAAAGATAGTAAATCTTTTGAGATATAAAGAAAAAACCGGGACAAACTCGATTTTTGAACAATTTTTTTATCTATCTGGATTAATAAGTCTTAATATAAACAATATAGATATCTAATCTATATATATAAAAGAGTAACGTTACTGACTGACTGACTGACTGACTGACTGATTCATCATCGCACAGCCCAAACGGCTGAAGCTAGAATCACGAAATTTTAACTGTGGGTTCCTCCCTCCCCAAAACGATCCGATAAGAAGGGATTTTTGGAAATTCGAACGTTTAGGGGGTAAAAAAGGGTAAAAACGGGTAAATTCGGTAACCTTATATCTTCAAAACTAATAAAGATACAAAAAACTTAAAATAGCATGTTACTCCATTTAAAAAATAAGCTGACAGGTATTTCGTACTTTTTGGAAATTCAAAACTTTTAGGGCAGAAAACGGGTAAAAACTGTATTTTGGTACTTTTTTTGCACCCTATGTATCTTTTAAACCAATAAACATAGAAACAAATTTTAAATCGTATTCTTTAATTAATAAAAAATAAAAAATATAAGTTTGGTACTTTTTGGAAATTCGAACCTTTAAGGGATAAAAATTGTGTTAATTTTTGGTACTTTTTCATAAAATATGTTTTTCTATAATTTGACATAGACATACGAATATTTTATTATGAGCTCCCACCACGTTACAGAAATTTATTTGAATGAAATTGTACCACCTCAATGGGGATAAAAAAGGTACCAAATGTATTTGAGTGAAGTTAGTGTTAGGAATAGGGGATAATATTTAGGTACCAAAATATGTGAACTGTACTATAGGTACTTTTTTGTTCCTCTAATGGTACTTTTTTGAAATTTCTATAATAATGGACTTAGAAACATGAAATTAAACATATATGGTCCTAAGTGAGTGAGAATTCTAGGGGGAGACTTTTTGGTACTTTTTGTTTATTGGAATGGTACTTTTTGTAATTTCTTCACCAATGAACCTAGAAACTTGAAATAAAGCTTATATATAAACCGAGTGAGTGGGAAACCACAAGTGTGGGTTTTTTGGTACTTTTTCTATATTCTAATGGTACTTTTTTGAATTTTCTATAACTATGGACTTAGAAACATGAAATTAAGCATATATGGTCCTAAGTAAGTGATAATTCTAGGGGGAGACTTTTTGGTACTTTTTCTTTATTCGAATGGTACTTTTTGTAATTTCTTCACCAATGAACCTAAAAACATGAAATTAAGACCGGAGTGAGTGGGAATCTACAAGTGACTGCTTTTTGGTACTTTTTCTATATTCTAATGGTACTTTTTGAATTTTCTGTAATAATGGACATAGAAATAGAAATATGGTCCTAAGTGAGTGAGAATTCTAGGGGGAGACTTTTTGGTACTTTTTGTTTATTCGATTGGTACTTTTTGTAATTTCTTCACCAATGAACCTAGAAACATGAAATAAAGCTTATATGGAACGGAGTGAGTGGGAAACTACAAGTGGGTGCTTTTTGGTACTTTTTCTATATTCTAATGGTACTTTTTGAATTTTCTATAATATAATGGACCTAGAAATATGAAATTAAGCGTATATGGTCCTAAGTGATTGAAAATTCAAACGGATACTTCATGGTACTTTTTGTTTATTCTAATGATACTTTTTTTAATTTTCTATAGCAATGGACTTAAAAACATGAAATTAAGCATACATGGTCCTAAGTGAGTTAGAATTCTAGGGGGCGACTTTTTGGTACTTTTTCTTTATACGAATGGTACTTTTTGTAATTTCTTCACCAATGAACCTAGAATCATGAAATAAAGCTTATATGAACCCGAATGACTGGAAAACCACAAGTGTATACTTTTTAGTACTTTTTCTATATTATAATGGTACTTTTTTGAATTTTCTATAACAATGGACTTAGAAACACGAAATTAAACATATATTGTATAGAAGTCTAGGGGGAGACTTTTTGGTACTTTTTCTTTATTCAAATGGTACTTTTTGTAATTTCTTCACCAATGAACCTAGAAACATTAAATAAAGGTTATACGGACCCGAGTGGGTGGGCAACTACAAGTTGGTGCTTTTTGGTACTTTTTCTATATTCTAATGGTACTTTTTGAATTTTCTATAATATAATGGACCTAGAAATATGAAATTAAGCGTATATGGTCCTAAGTGATTGAAAATTCAAGCGGATACCTCATGGTACCTTTTGTTTATTCTAATGGTACTTTTTTTTTAATTTTCTATAGCAATGGACTTAAAAACATGAAATTAAGCATACATGGTCCTAAGTGAGTTAGAATTCTAGAGGAGACTTTTTGGTACTTTTTCTTTATTCGAATGGTACTTTTTGTAATTTCTTCACCAATGAACCTTGAAACATGAAATAAAGGTTATATGGACCAGAGTGAGTGGGAATCCGCAAGTGGCTGCTTTTTGGTACTTTTTCTATATTCTAATGGTACTTTTTTGAATTTTCTATAACAATGGACTTATAAACATGAAATTAAACATATATGGTCCTAAGTGAGTGAGAATTCTAAAGGGAGACTTTTTGGTACTTTTTCTTTATTCGAATGGTACTTTTTCTAATTTCTTCACCAATGAACCTAGAATCATGAAATAAAGCTTATATGAACCCGAGTGACTGGAAAACCACAACTGGGGGATTTTTGGTACTTTTTATATATTCTAATGGTACTTTTTTGAATTTCCTATAATAATGGACCTAGAGTTTCCAAAAAATCGAAGAACTTCAAAACCGCGGTTTCGGGTTTAAAAAATTAAAAACCGATCGGTTTCGGTTTTGTGATAATTTATTAAATCTTAAGTATTATAGAAACAAAATTAGTTGATAATATAGGAAATGATATACAAATCTAGAATTCAAACTTGACGGGTTATGGTTTAGTGAATGCGAATTTAAAAGTGATAATCAATGGTACTATTTCCTTATTGCAATGGTACTTTTTGAATATTTTATAATAATAAACCTAAAAATTTAAAATTAGGAACACATTTTGCATTTTCTATAATAATGGACCCAGAAATATGAAATTAGGCATTTACAATTAGATTCACAAAGTGAGACTTGATAGTACTATTTCTTTCTTCTAATTGGGGTGGCGAAGCGCACCGGGTCAGCTAGTGATAGATAATTTCAAGTCCATTGCAACGATGATAGTAAATCTTTAATTTTTGGTTATAAAGAGAAAACCGGGACAAACTCGATTTTTGGCATATTTTTTTATCTATCTGTATTACTAAGTCATTAATATAAACAATATAGATAACTAATTTCAAGTCCATTGCAACGATGTATATAAGGCTATAGTTATTTGGACCTACCATTGATCAAAATATTTTTTTAACAAATTTTTTCGAAATTGTTTTTTTAATTTTTTTTTCGAATTTTTTTTAACAAAAAATTTTTTTGTCATAAATTTTTTTTACTAATTAATTTAAAAAAAATTTTAGAAAAAATTAAAAAAAACAACTTTTTTTTTTTAATAATTTTCAAAAAAAATTTTGAAATTTTTTTTAATTTGGTTTACCTAAAAATATTTAAAATTTTTATTTTAAAGTATAGTTAGCTGAAGGTTATAAAAAATTCTTCACAGCCGAATATAGCTCCCTTACTTGTTTTAATAAGTTTTTGTTTATTGTTGAATTGCTAATATGTACTTCTTTAGGCGAAAGTTTTAAAATTTTTAATTTTTTCAATATGTAATCTCAAAAATGATCTCATATTTTTTTGACAAAACAAACCCATATTTTTTTAAGAACTTTTTTTTATACAAAACTCCACTTACATAAATTACGTGTGTGTGAACCAAGTACATACTTACATGGGGAGCACTGATTTTTTGAATGACGATACATAAACCAACATTGATTTGTATCTCGATTTCAATATTCATAATACAGTAGTTAAAGATGAAGGTAATTGACACAGAAACTAAATAAAATAAAAAAAAAAAACGAAATATAAATAAAAATATCAAAAAACACTTATCAATTGCCAACCAACCAATTTACCAGCATTCTTTCTTAGTTATTTTGGATAAATAAACTGATTGCTACTTGTTGGTAAAGAAACCTGATTTTGTTTTTAAACAATAATAAAAAAAGAATTTGGTTTATTTTGATTTGTTGTTTGTTTTGTCTGTCTTAAATTGGTAACAAAAATAAATAAACAGTAGTTTGTTATTTTATGCAAATTTTTAAAAACTGAAAACAGAAAAATAACCACACAACAAACTTATTGAATATGGTTGGTGATTTGAATGAAAAGAGAGAAAACATGCAGATCATGATTTGTGACTGGCCAGAAAAATATAAAAAAAAATTACAAAAAAACTAAAATAATTGTTAAACCCCATAAAGGTCAACAGTCTTAAAGGGCCCCTTATATACTAACAAAAAGCCTCCACTGTTTAAAATCCTCTTACAAATCAATACAATTTGCTCATTTGGAAATATGATCATATTTCATTTACATATTTCTACCAAAACCCAAAAAAAAGAGATTAATATTTATTAAGGCCCTAAATTTAAACACTAATCGTTTTTAATTTTTTTTTCTTGAGCCTTTGTTTTGTTCATGTTTAAGCCTCATTTAAGTCAAATCAGTTTTTAAAACTGTTTGAATATTTGTAGGTATTTGAAAACAAGTGATCTATATTCAAGGTTTCTTTTAATCATAATATTTTGTTATTTAAGCTTCTATGTCAGTCAGCCAGTCAGGTGTCTGATTCCGCCTGTCAATGTCAATTGAAAATAGCGGCAGACAAACACCTTTTATGGTTTTCTTTATGTCTAACTTACAAGTAACTACATATTTGAAGTTGTCTTGAAATTTGAAACAATCTATCAAAATATTTAGTTTAAAATGTTGTAGTGTTTTTTTCTTTTGCCTTTAATTATAAAATGGGATTAATTACTAATAATTTTGATGGGGCAAAAAAAAACAGAAATTGACATTGTATTTTCAAGGAAAATATTCAGGCAATTTAGACATCTGCAGTCTTTTGTTGAGATTGAGAGTAAATAGTAACAAATTTGACTTCTTTTATGTCAAACAATTTTCATAAAGTAGAACTTTTATTTAAAACTTTGTTTGGTAAACAAATTTTAAGGGTATAAAACAAACCTTCCAGTGTTTCTCGTTTCCTTTTCATCTTCCAAAATATTTGGTATTAATCCCTTTATTTATTAAATGTCCAGTATTTCAAATAATATGCCTTCAATAAACTTTACCCTTGATATATGATTATCTAACCCTTTATTGAAAAACCAGGTCAATATCAAATTTATTTAATATAATAACTATTTGTTTTGTAACATCAAAATTAACTTTTTTTTAAAAAAATAAATCTATAAATTGACCCTCCCTGTTTCATTTCTTTTATAACATTCTTTGAATTCACTTCACTTGTCTTAAACTTCCAACAAACCCACAATTAAACCATTCATAGTCTCAGTATACCCAAAAGTGATCAATAACCCTTGATTTAAACAAATTTGTATTCATCTCCCCCAAAAAAACCAAATGATGTAAATAAGCAAACAATTGCTTTAACAATATTTTTTTTAACAATTTCAAGCCTTGTCATTACTTTGTTCAAATATTTGTTCAACAAATAAATAAAAATTATAAAAATAATTCAATATTGTTTTTTGCCTTAGCTTATTTTCTATTATATTTAATTGAAAGCAAATATGAGCATATAAAAAATATATTTTAAACAATTGCCGCAAGTTATATAAATACTAAACAAAAAAAAACCTATAAAAATTGCTTTAATTTTTTTCGTATATTGTATAAAAATGCAAATATGGCAACACGACATATGTCAAAAATTTGACACATTCACATGCTTAAACAACACACAACAGTATGACAATAGCAACAAAAACAACCAAAACAATATGAACAAAACCGGCCACTATGTAAAGCAGTGGTCAGCATAAAGGGAACATGAAATTGATTATAAGAAAATTGCAAGCACTTTATTTCTCCATTATTTTTATGGACTTTTTTGACTTTTGTGTTTTCTACAGGTAAATATTCGATCATATTCGTCTACTGGTGGCGATCACTGATGTAGAGTATGAGTGTATACAGTTTGCAGTTTTAAGTGTATAAAAAATAACAACCACAAAAAAGATAAATAAATATTGGAGTACATTACTCTCCAAGTGTTTGGTATGTTGTCTTGAAAAAATATTTTAAAAAAATCCAGTAGAGGTTTTTTTAAAGAGATAACCCAGCAAAATGTTTGATTAACTCATTAATTACCGGAAATTTAAACGTTGGAATTTTTTGATAAAAATTTCAGGAACGTCTTATGATATCATTTTTAATATTTTTGGAAAAAATTAATTTTTTGAAGCGTAGTTTTTCTGAAAATTGCCATGTGTTTGAACACACGTTGGTACTGTTAAGTGTTTTGAAATCTTTTGTTTGGTACCATTTTTATACTCTACACCACCATAGTGGGGAGGGTATAATGCGTTTGTGCAGATGTGTGTAACGCCCAAAAGTATTGGTCTAACACTCACCTTAAAGTATACCGATCCACTTAGAATCACTTTCTGAGTCGATTAAACGATGTCCGTCCATCCGTCTGGCTGGCTGTCCATATAAACCTTTCGCGCAGAGTACAGGTCGCAATTTTGATGATATTTCGATAAAATTTGCAATCACTTTCTGAGTCGATTAAACGATGACCGTCCGTCTGGCTGGCTGTCCATGTAAACCTTGTGCGCAGAGTACAGGTCGCAATTTTGAAGATATTTCGATAAAATTTGTTAATATTATTTTTTCGGCCCAAGGACGAAGCCTATTGAAACTGGCTGAAGTCGGTATCTACAAAAATTTCTCTCCAAATAAGTTTTATATATACAAAATTCATGTCACCAAATTTTTCTACGATCGGTCCATAATTAGTCATAGCTCCCATATAGACCCGCTTCCGAAAATCACTTTAACGTGCATACATCGCTTAATAATGTTGGTATACTCACAAAATTCAACATAGTAAACTTTCATATACAAACAAATCACACAAATCACACGACCTAATATCATGGTGATCGGTCCATAATTGATCATAGCCCCCATATAAGGTCCACTTCCGAAAATCACTCAAAAATATAAATTATTGAAATTTAAAAAGAAAAATGTTTTTGCTGTTTTACTTAGTGTAGAGTATTATATAGTCGGGCTTACTTGTATTTATTTGTGGACGCTAATAGAAAATATGTTAAGAATTGTGTACGAAATCTTCGGAAATTTAGCATTTTTGAATTCTTAGATCTCTATATTTATGCAATTAATTTATATCTTTTATGAAATATTTTCAAATGCTCTCCTATCAGTCATATTGTCATAATGTCCTAATATTTCACTTCTCGGCGGGTCGGCATAACCGACTCTTAGGCATTCGGCGAAGGTCTCTGCTTGTTGGTTACGATAACACAATAAACATAACATACAGACTAGTATTATTTTATAACATTTATTGCTTGAAAGGCAATAACAACATTGTGAAATATTAGGACATTATGACATGATATGAGACCTTGTGAATTGACCAAATAAATCAATATTTTTAAAAATGGTATCAAAGTTTTTCATAAATATTGAATGAGCTTTAGAAAATATATTTCATTAAAACCGGTTAACCGTCTTACAAAAACTGGTTTGTCAAAAAACCGAAAAGTTTACAAAGATGAAAACCGGTGGAGTTTACAAAGATGAAAAACCGGTTGACCGGTTTTCGGTTTTGGATATTCTATACGGAACTAAATCCATTCATGATTACAATCTCGTTTATCAATCTCGGACCACAGAAGTTGATAGAAGATGTTTTCAGCTGGTTGTACAACTGAGATATGACATGGTAAATTCGCGTGAATTTTTTGATTATTTGGATTTAAAATAGTCGATAGAATGTTTTTTCCATAGAGAATAGACATAGAGCGGAAACTCTACTGACCTAACTCAGTTGTCTGAAACCTAAGTGGTGAGAATGTATTAGTAGAAAAAACTATGTGAAAACAAAAGCAACACTCGTATGTGTGATTATTTTGAGTAATTTTTTTGTTTGAGTTTTTTTCTAGTTTCCGCTCTATGTTTCTCTATGGTTTTTACTGCCAGCGACCTGAATGATATTATAAATAAATACTCTGATTGGATATTGAAGGAGAAGAGAACTTTGGCCATAGAGAAATATAAATAGAGACGAGACACTCCGTTTGTCAAACAAAAATACAACATATCATATGTCTGAAACAAAAACAAAATACATTGACTTACATGTATTTTGTTGTTGCAAGAGTTAGTTTTTTGACAATTACTCCTCATCTCTATGTTACCCTATGACTTTGGCCATTATTGTCATATATGTCATTATAAAACCTCCCGATACCTACGATAATATGATTGACGCTGAGACATTGAATAACAATGTGCAAATATTATTTGATAAACCGAAGTTGCCTCGTGAGATTGTCTGACAATAGAGTTAGTAGTAGAGGTAGTAAATGAAGAAGAATATCTCACAAAATCTAGTGCTCGGGACGTATATCAACTGCAAAATCCAAAAAGACTCTGAAACGTTCTCGAATCGATAAAGAAATGAAAGCAAAATTATCTTGGTTACAGAATTGTCATTTGGAAAAATTTTCATTTGATACGATACGATCACTTCATACAAATGATATGAATTCTAGCAGCTTTAGGAAATGATCATTGATGAGAAGGTGTTGGTCACTTTCACCAACGAATATGGTCAACAAATTGTTCATCATTTATTAAATTAGTTAGCAAAAGGAAAACTTTGTACAACACCGATTATAACAATTTGGCAAATCATATTCATTGGAAGGCTCACTGATAAAAGACTTTATTTTGAGGGACAGATTCAAACGAATCAATTAATTCTTCCAATTGTGCAATTACTTTGCATTGGATCTGACAAACAAATTTCAAAAGACGCACCACTAAATGATTTATTCATCAAAAAATTCCTTCAATTCGGTGTATTCACCCAAAACCTTTCTATAAATGAAGAAATGATTGCCTATTACGGTCAAGCCCGACCATATAATACCCTACACTAAGTAAAAGAGCAAAAACATTTTTCTTTTAAAATTTCAATAATTTATATTTTTGAGTGATTTTCGGAAGTGGGCCTTATATGGGGGCTATGACCAATTATGGGCCGATCACCATGAAATTAGGTCGTGTGATTTATGTCTATATGAAAGTTTACTATATTGAATTTTGTGAGTATACCAACATTTTTAAGCGATTTATGCACTTTAAAGTGATTTTCGGAAGCGGGTCTATATGGGAGCTATGACTAATTATGAACCGATCACAACAAAATTTGGTGACATCAATTTTGTATATATAAAAATTATTTGGAGCGAAATTTGTGTAGATACATATATAAATTAATCATTTATGACCGATAAAGTCCAATTTCGAGAGGACATTTGTATGGGGGCTAGGTGAAATAATGGACCGATTTCAGCCAGTTTCAATAGGCTTCGTCCTTGGGCCGAAAAAATTATATGTACCAAATTTAATCGAAATATCTTCAAAATTTCGACAACTGCGCACAAGGTTTACATGGACAGCCAGCCAGACGGATGGACGGACATCGTTTAACCGACTCAGAAAGTGATTCTAAGTCGATCGGTATACTTTAAGGTGTGGGTAACGACTAATATTTTTGGGCGTTACCCACATCTGCACAAACACATTATACCCTCCCCACTATGGTGGTGTAGGGTATAACAAGTAAGAGAGCTATATTAGGCTGTGCCGAATCTTATATACCCTTCAACAAATTACAAATTTTTTTTAAGATTTTTTTTTTCCAAATTGTTTTTTAATTTTTTTAAAAAAATATTTTTCAATTTTTATTTTGAAATTTTTTAAAAATTTTAGTTTTTAATTTTTAAATTTTTTTTTTTTGAAAATAAATAAATTCTTTTTTTTGATGAAAAAAAATTCGGGTTAAAATTTTTTTCCGATTGAAGCCGAGAGAACTTGATATACAATTTTCATATCCGAAAAAATGCTTGAACGCTATAAAAACAAATCACGCTCTCTCTGGGATACTCTTCACTTTGGAATAGAGTATCCGATATTGGCTTGATTTGTTCTTGGCCTCAAAAGATGAGCAGTTCATTTGGCTCGGAATCCATATTACATTCGGAAATCACTCACGCAAATAAATTATTGAAATTTTAAAAGAAGAATGTGTTTGCTCATTTACTCAGTATATTGTGCTATTCTTTCTTACTCATTTTAAATGTTTATTATTATCACATCATACTTCGCTGGGTTACCTCTACATGGCCATTGAATTTTAAATTATTATCGTGCTTTAAAAAAAACTGGGTATTAAAATAAAATCACGCATAACTCAATCAAAGCAATTATTATTATGTGTATATTTTGGTTATTTTATTTAAACCCTTAAGCAATTTATTGAAATATAAATATTTTATGCAAAAATAAAAAAGCTAAAAAAAAAATGCTAAAACCCCTTTTAAACCAGTACTTGAACTACCGCACACACAAAAAACGCACAACTCAAATTTTGACTTAAAGACTTCCTTTTTGGTAAGAAAATTTATAACAAAAAAATTTTATAAAATAAATCTTTTTTGTTTAGATATTATGACTTTCATCTTCTTCTAATGCCAGGGACACATGACATATATTTTTACTTAAACACAATTGTAACTCACATAAGAGTACATGTGAAATTTCAAATGTCACTTTATTTGACACTTCAATTCCCCATTCAACAAATTTTAGTGGTCCGTCTATGAACCAACAAAAAACTCTTTAGAGTAAAAGTCGAGTTAGAAGTGAAGGGGTTTGCTTTGTTTCACTTATTGTTATTAAATTTTTGTTCAGCTTTATTTTGGTTTGAGTTTGGTTCACTTTATTGTATTGAAAATTTTTGACTGACACCTTTACTAGTGTTGTTGCAGTGTCTGCCTGCTTGCTGGTTTTTTATCATTTCCATTCGGGAACTAACTCATGTAATACAGATTTATGTGTCTTATTAAGCTGGTCTTAACGTTTAGTATTTGAGTAGATTGTTGGAGAAAAAAAAAATAAAACCTCAAAATAACGCCTTTCAGTGTTTTATATTAAATCGCTCGAGACAATGATATAATAATGAACATAAACAACAACAGCAACAATGTTTTTTTTTTTCTTTCGTTTAAAATGAAAATGCCAGAAATAACGTTAAAGATATTAAAGTGTGAAATTGGTGGGTGGATTTGTTTTTTCTTGGTTTTCGGTTTTCTTAGGTGTCTTTGTTAAATATTTAATAACAAAATTAAATGGGAAATCATAAACAAAAAAATAAAAAATAAAACTAATAGTGGTATTAATGAGCTTTGGAAATAATGTGTGGTCAAGTTTTGAGTTGTGTGAAGGAAGGAAGGTGAAAAGTTTTAAGGAAATATCAAAAATTGTGAAGCATTAAAAAAAATAATAATTTATGTAAACTTTTAGTTTATTAGCTTCTAAATAGTAGTCATTATTTGTTGGGGAAATACATATATACCAGTATATTCGTTTATTAGGTCTATTTAGCTATGTCTATCTAACTGTGTGTGTAAATCATTCTCACGTCTAAACTACAAAACCGATATGGATGACATTCATTGACAATATTTATGAATATCCTAGATAGTTTGTTAATGAAAATCAGCATCATTGCTGCAGTAGAAAAATATTTATAGGCCAAAATGTGCAACAACCTCAGACAAATTTTAAATTTATAGCAAAAACAGCTTTAACAAGAAAGAGAGCTATATTCGGCTGTGCCGAATCTTATATACCCTTCACCAAATTATACTTCAAAATAGAAATTTCAAATATTTTTAGGCAAACAAAAAAATTTTTTTTTCCAAAGTTGTTTTTTAATTTTTTGGAAAAAATTTTTTTTCGAATTATTTTAATTTTCAATTTTTTTGTAATTAAAAATTTTTTTTTTTTAAGTTTGAAAAAAAAAATTTTTTGTTTCGGGTTAAAAAATATTTTTTCCGATTTTGACCCATTGTAGGTCCAACTTATTATGGTCTTATTTACGTCATTGCAAAGGTCTTTGAAATATCTATCATTAGATATCCTTTCATGGCTTAGTAATCCATTAATGTCTTCGTAATCCAGATATAGGTAAAAAATAGGTCAAAAATCGAGGTTGTACTAGTTTTTTCCTCATATCTCAGTCATTTGTGGACCGATTTTGCTGATTTTAAATAGGAAACTTCTCGAAAGCATGTCTGACAGAATTATTGAAGATTTGGATCTAGAAGATGTCTGGGGTCTTTAGAAAATGATTTCAACTAAAAGACGCACAGACAGACAGACGGACGGACATGGTTTAATCGACTCCGCTATTTATAAGGATCCAGAATATATATACTTTATAGGGTCGGAAAATTAAATTCTCACGATGGTGAAGGCTATTAAAATATATATTAATGTTTGTCAGGTATGTATGTTATAGTTTTGAATGATGTTGATGTATTTTTTACACTGGAGCAACAATAACGATGGTTTAACATATCAGACCGAACTTTATGCGAATATTTCTCTTACAAACGACTATCAGAAACGATTTAAATAATGTTCCTCTCTTTAGCTACTATTCTATAATATTGCACATATTTTATTTAAAATTATCGCTAGTTATTTGTTTCATTTAAATGTTATTAAAATAAATCGTGACAAATCTTTAAGTATTTTTATAACTGCTATAAATATCTTACATTATTTAGCTGCCTGCAGGTCACGTTTCTTGCAAACAATCCAATTGACAGATTAAGCTAAATAACATTAGAATTTCTTTGCTAAAAGCTTTATTTGCATAAACATTTTAAAACATTTATATGAACATTATCTATTAAGACAATGTGCAGTGTTATGCTCATCATAATGAAATAAATTAAATAGTTAATAGAATAACAATTTGTTTATAAGAAATAATTTCAATGATACAATATTTTATGATTTTGGAAGATCATAACTTTCTGGAGTGTATATTTACATCGGTTAAATAATAATTTCACAAAAAACTCTTGTGGCTGCATATTACCTCTGGCTAAAAATATTGAGTTTTAGAGAGACTTCCTTTGGATCAAAAACTGCTTAACTTATTCAAAGTTTAATTAAAATCGACATCAAAGCCACTCATACAAAACTTGGATCAGTTGAATTAGTTTCTTATAAAAGATGTTCCAAAAATCACTCCAAATTTGAATTCGCCGCCATTTCTGCAGTAAAGTATTGCCAACCAAAAAAGCCAAAACCAGTTTGACAGCTGATAATCAGGTAACGAGTTTTTATTGGTGAAAAATGTTTCCAATATAATGAAAATTTGGAGGCCACAGTTTCGAGTAAAATCCTTATAAGCATTTAAGCTTATTTTCACCTGATGGCCTTGTTAGTCTCAAAATTTCCATATTTTGGGTTCAGAAAATCCACAATTGAGAATACATCCAGAGTGAGTCACACTGTTTGGTGAGGATTTCAGGCATCAATGGACCATACTTCTTCGAAAATGAGGCTGTTCAAACAGTGACTGTTACAGGGGCTCTATAACACAGTTCCTTCTATCCAAATTGGATGATATTGAAGAGAACGACATGTGGATTCATGGTTTTAACACAACTGTCTGTTCAACAATTCAATTACTGCCTGAACGTGTCAAAGGCCACTGCTAACGTACTTAAAACCTCCCGTGCCTTCACGAATGAATTTCAAACATGTGGAGAAGAATCAATATATTTTAAAAGTAAATCTGCAGTTTCTAACTAGCTGATGTGATTAATATGAAATTTAAGAAAGTCGTAGCAGAGGAGTATTCGAGTTTAAATTTTGTTTTGGCGATGGACCCCACAGACCGTTAAGGAGTAGAGCTGTGGGGCACCTCAGACATGAATTTTTCTTAAATCCTTGAGAATTCTTTGTGGTTCATGCTGTGAGAGTAATTTGATTGGTCCAAAAAGTTAGTTTAAAATGTGGTTTTTAAAGAAAACTAAAATTATTGGGAGTATGACATTAGATGGCGCATCTTTTGAACGCGGTTTTTGTTTTTAATAACTTATATGTCATTTTAAAGGGTACATATCTGTCATTTACTCTGAGTTAGTTGTTGAACATTATATTGCCAAAAAAAATGTTTTTTTTTGCTTCGAAAATGAGAATTTTGTATCAAAGCGCCATATGCTGGAAGTTTTGCTTTACTTTTTTTATATCCTACACCACCATAGTGGGGAGGGTATTATGCGTTTGCGCAGATGTTTGTAACGCCCAAAAATACAAGTCTAACACCCACCTTAAAGTATACCGATCGACTTAATATAACTTTCTGGGTCGATTAAACGATGTCCGTCCGTCCGTCTGGTTGGCTGGATGTCCATATAAACCTTGTGCGCAGAGTACAGGTCGCAATTTTGAAGATATTTTGATCGAATTTGGTACGTATTACTTTTTCGGCCCAAGGTCCAAGATTATTGAAACCAGATGAAATCGGTCCATTATTTCACCTAGCCCCCATACAAATGTCCTCTCGAAATTGGACTTTATCGGTCATAAATGTTTAATTTATATATGTATGTACACAAATTTCGCTCCAAATAAGTTTTATATATACAGAATTCATTTCAAAAAATTTTGTTGCGATCGGTCCATAATTAGTCATAGCTCCCATATAGACCCGCTTCCGAAAATCACTTTAACATGCATAAATCTCTTAAAAATGTTGGTATATTCACAAAATTCAACATAATTCATTTTCATATAGACATAAATCACACGACCTATTTTCATGGTGATCGGTCCATAATTAATCACAGCTCCCATATAAGGCCCACTTCCGAAAATCAAAAATTTTTACTCATTTACTTGGTGTAGGGTATTATATGGTCGGGCTTGTCCGAGGACCGTCACCGCTTTTTTCTGCTTCTACTGACGGCGAAAGCCTTCAAATAGCCTTCGAACACCACCTTTATAAGGGAACCGGAGAATTCATCCAAACTTCGACATCACACAGTTGGAGTTTCCCCCGAGGCATGACAGACAGTACCTAAGTAAATACGAGGAGAGTATACAGCGGTATATGCAGGATCCATTTGATCCATGAAGATTGTTGTAAAACTCAACAACAGCTTGCAAAATCATTCGGAGCTACTCAAGCAGCAATTTCAAAACATTGGTGAAAGCATCCCTCCTTGGGTACCATACCAATTGAAGCCGAGACACTTTGAACACGATTTTGCGAAATGATGCTTCAAGGCTATAAAAGAAATTATTTTTTGCACAGAATCATTATTTGCGATGAAAAGTGGATCCATTACGATAACCCGAAGCATTATATATCATATGTGCAGCCCGGCCAACCAGCCAAATCGATACCAAAGGCACATATCCATGGCTCTAAAGTAATTGTCTTTATTTGGTGAGAGCAAAATGGTCCTATATATTATGAGCTGCTGAAATATAAACAGACCATCACAGGGAACCTGAACCGAACGCAACTGATTGACCGATAAACACCCAGAATATGCGATATCGAACAGTAATATTCAATCATGACAAAGCTAGACGACATGTTGCAGAGACCTTAAAAGCCGATTTTACATGTCCGAAATGATGTTTGAACGCTATAAAAGAAATTCATGTTTGCGCCGGATCAATATTTGCGATGAAAAGTTACATTGGCTGGGAATCCATATGTAGCCAGAAAAATGGGTAAAAGTCATAGCTAACAATGGCCAATACTTTGAATAAATTTATATTGTATAAATGTTTAAAAATAAAGGCTAAAAATTTAAAAAAAAAATCTCGTATTTTATATTTTATATTTCGTTCAATGATACACTTTCTCTGTCCTGTGAATCACATATGATTCACAGCAATTTATTTTGCAAAGGGTTAAAATCTTGTGAAAATTTAAGGAACTATTTTTTTTAGCAACAAAACGAAACTGTATCTTTATAAAAACTACAGCTGGTACCATAAATAAATAAACATAGATCGGAAACTCTCCTGTCAAAGACCTAACTCAGTTATCAGAAACCTAAGTGTTGAGAATGTATTAGTAAAAAAAACTGTGTGATAACAAAAACAACACTAGTATGTGTGACAATTTGTAGTAATTTTTCTGTTTGAGTTTCTTTCTAGTTTCCGCTCTATGTGTATTTCTCTATGGCTGGTACTTTTAACATTTTTTAAAACTTCAACTAAACTAAATTGAGGTTTTTAGTTCTCTTAACGATTTCTTTGTAAACTAATTATTTGGTTTTTTTCCACTTTAATGTTCCCAGAATTTGCGTAAGTTCAAGCACTAATCTTAAAAAATCTCTCAGATAAAATCCAAACTATTTTAATGTAACAAATTTGTATGTCACATATAACATGTTTTCCTATTTCGTTTTTTTTTCCTACTTCTACTGATTCCTCTAAGCCATTTAAGACTAAAATACAAAAAACAAAAAAAAGATTTTAAAGTTTTGTTAAATTTTTTTTTTGGTTAAGCCATTTTCATTTCATTAAACGAAAACAAAAGAACTAAAACAACAGACAAAACATTAACAGTGTAACATGTACAACATTTTGACCTCAATTTTATTGTTAACAAATTTTGTGTCTATTTTAGACAAAAGCCAGAGGAGAAAAAAATAGTGAAAAATATAACAAATGTAAAAAAGTCCACATGAACGTGTTGCACGAATGATATATATTTTTAACAAAATTTATTAAAAAGTAAAAGATTCTTTAGAAATATAAATAAAGTTTTTTCAGCGTCAGTTTTTTTTTTTAAGGAAAAAATGAAAAAGGCCGCTTTATGTTTTGTTGTGTAGAAGATACATTACATTTGGATGACATTTTTGACATAACACAAGTGCGTTGTAATAATGAGTATCATTTATCTAGTATGCAGATATAATATATTAAGCTACATTTACCATTTACTTACATTCAAACAAACAAACATTTTACATTTTCTTAAAAAAGAAACGTATTTATGCTCTGGTCTATATTCCAACGGTCATGAATTGTTTACGCATCTTAACGCACTCAATAATTTTTACATACATTCACACTTTGTACACAAAGCCTATGAGATTTACCACGTAAAAGTCTGAAAAGGCCAGTTTGATATTTTAAAGAACTTAAACTGAATTTGTACAAAGTTGCAACAAAACAAAACAGAAATATTTAAAGCTTGACACAACTGATAGCATCTTTTTTTTCCATTTTTTTTTGTGGTTTAGCCTTTTATAACGCGTTATGGCTTTAAAGCCGCTTCTTTTATTAAAATGTTCTAAGAAGGTTCATAATGACAGTGCCTGCTGCAGGTACGGTCGGACAGACAGACAGTCAGATAGCCAGAAAAGTATTTTACAGTATTTTAGTAAGAAATAAACTGTTTGTAGTCGCTTTTATTTTACATGTAAACAATTAAATGTAAAAAGCACGTTCAAAAATGTTTTCTTGAAACACTTTTTCTCTTTTTCGTTTCTTTCATTAATTTTTCACTAGATTTAAGTTACATTTTTGACAAATATGATGCCCTATAGTCATCATTGTTTAAAAGAGAAAATTATAAATAGAATAGTTTAAAATCAGTCAATTGTAGGGAATGCGAAAGGAAACTTGATAAAAAGATTCAATCAGCAGAAAAATGTAATGCTTTTGAAACAAATTCTGTATTAAACCCAATGAGAAGATAACTAACCGAAGACTAGCCATGTGACTGGTTACTTGGTGACAGATACTGGTTCTACTTCTAAAATTGTATACAGAATGTAGTTGTCAATTTAATTTGGCGTTGTCATTGATGCGCCAAATGAGTTCTGAATCGATTTCAAAAGTCTTAAGCCCTCCCATATCGGCCTTTAGGCTAAATGCGATTGGGGCGTGGAAACATGTTCCATACCATCACGCCAGTATAATAGGAAGCATTCAGAATCTTCCGTCTAATATCACTTACTGCATTCTAGATCCTTCCTGGCGAGGAACTTCGGTTTTTCAATTCCATACAACACGGAAGGAATGGACGGTCCTTTACATGACACAACAAGTCTCTTAGTCTATAATGACGGTTCTGGGAAGGTATATCGAGTTGGCGTAGTTGTCTACATTCAGGAATTCGGCACTAGACTATCTTTTAGAATTTCAAATGAATGTAGCATTATTCAGGCTGAAATATCGGCAATTAAAAGGGCGGATCAGTTATAACAAGATATTAGGCAGGATTATTCGTATATATACTGACAGTCAGGCCGCAATAAAATCTCTGGGCATCCGTAAACAGGATGGCAAGACATTCAACAGTCGTAGTCAAGTCGTAATGTGTTGCTGATGATTTGGCGAAAAAAGGAGCCATGCTGCCTGACTAAAGACATAGAATTCCTATGCGGGATTCCGTTATCCAAATGCAAGCTACAAATTAGTAACTTCGACTATGAGCTCGCTAAATAAGATGGGGTTGCGAATCCACATGTACCATAGCCAGGTAGATATGGTTCCGACTAAACTGAGAGCGGACAACATATCTTCTTGGCTTGACACGCTCAAAACTTAGTGATGTAGTGGCGGTAAGTACCGCTCACTGTACTTTTGGAAACCATGCGAGGAGACTTGACTTGCCCTGTAGAAGTTGTCTAGGATGAGACCATTTTGCATCTTCTTTGTCATTGTCCATACACGCTTAAGGTTTCTGTGCCATCGTTCCTTAAATAGTCTTTCTGAGCTCTCGGTCATGAAGCTGGAGTGCATTAATGCCTTTATCCTAAATAGCAATTGGCCAATCATGTCAGAAACGGGAATCTCCATGGAGAGACCTAATAACCGCCAATTGACTGGCGCTTAATAATAATCACCTCCCCTCTGTTTTTCGGAATTTCTTCCTCTTCTCTTTTCAATCTCTACATCACATCTGACTGTCCTCTTCTCTTATCATTTCTATCTTTTTACTTTCAGGTAACACAAAGGGACCTACTGCCTGGACCCACGTGAGCTGCTTTTCTTTCTTGTCATCACTTCAAGGCTGCCTGGAAACCTAACCTAATCAAAGCCTTCTCAAACCATTGGAAGGTAAACTGAGGTTAACTGTTAATCTATCTTTGGTAATTCTATCATAATATTCCTCTTGGATGTCACTTCTTCCACCAAAATTGCAGTACGTCGCGATGTTTATTCCATCAGTATAGTGAGCAAGGGAATGAGGACTTGCAATAGCTCTCAGACAACACCGAAAATGTTCTCTCAACAAGGAAGTACATGATTCCTTTCGACGCATTACATTTAATTTAAATATTAGGGGACGTTCAACGATTTCACTTCAGACAGGAGTATTGCTGTATATATATTTAATAGGATATATTGTTAATAGCAGAATATTTGCCTGGGTTTTAACCAGTTTGTATCTCCTTAGTTTTGAGTTCTTCTAATATTACCAGCTCAGATAAAAGTCATATATCATAGGGAAGCATCCTCTCATCGACATTGTAGAGTCTTGCTAGGAATACAGTGACAAATCATGACTGTAATGTTGTCTTGTATATAGGTATGTAAAGTCTGTCAGTTTAAATGAACTGGAGACAGATGTAACCTAACTTGTTCTCTATCCAAGGATGAGGTGATGATATCTGTCTTCCGATCCATCACTTATATTGCGGCATTGTTGGAAATAACTGAGAAATATGTTCGTGGGTTATTGACATGTTGGTTCAAAGTTTGATCGTCTCAGTTTTTGGGTTCTTCTGAAATTACAAACTTTGTCATAAAAGTATATCGTCGTCTTTATGGAGTCTGGGTCTGACTATAGTGACAAATGTCTGAAGGAATTTCATTTCCTGAAGGCCACTAAACAGGGTTAAATGGTAGATGGTAAATAAGCTAGAGAATGCGGACATGAAATTACTCCTAAGCGGAACCAAGCTAGCATGGAGACATATCTGAGGAACATTTCCAAAAAACTTTTTATTATTTTGGATAGTAATTTTATCTTCAAATTTATTTTCATAGAAATATTGAATGGGGCGACAGTAGCTCTTTAATCCTGAAAGGTGGGCATTTTAATGAGTTTGTGGCTAGCTGCAAAGATCATTTACTTGGTATACATTAAAAAGTATGCATCCGATCCATCTTTATTGGTATCGAAATATCATAAAAAGTATTCTGAATATTTAAGTTTCATAATTGATGATGAACTTGACAATTATATCTAAGGTACTTTGGAATTAAGTGGAAATATCTTCTAACATTGAATGATTTTGGATACCTATGTTGTAGAATTGATGGTGGACCAAATTTCTGAAGTTATTCTTGATATAAGGAGAAGCGTTATCTTTCACATAGGTGGAAGATAAGTATAGGACGATTTGAGTTCAAAGATTTACTCTTAGTATATGAGCATCCAACTTTATCAATAAAGCTCACGATTGAAATTTGATATTTTAATTATCTGTATATTGCAGGCAGATATTCTGACAGTTAAAGAAATTATGTAATGGCTGGAATGGTCGACATTCAAACAGTTGCAGATGCTGTATTTTAATCCTTTAAAAAACATGTATTTTCTCTGATATCCTATAAAATGACTTTACAGTTAAACGTAAGGATAATAAAGGTCATTTGGCAAACTTAGACCTCGTCGTATTGCAGAGATTATAACGGGAAGAGGAGCTTTGAACAATTCTTTTATCATTGTCTCGTTTTGAAAGAGATAAAACTGCTGTTTATTACCAGTTTATATTAATTCTGCATTAAAATCTGATTGAGCATTGTATTTTGGTAGCAAAATGAACAAATAGGGCTGATTGTATTGGAGTTAACTCGGACGGACACCCAAGCTAATCTTACCCTAGACTATTGATAACCAATCTGTTTCATTTCGAATATAAGATACAAAAATATACTAAAATTAATAGATAAAACAATATCAAATTACGAACGAAATCCACTTCCAGATTTTCTAATACATTTCATCTCTGACATATAATTATCAACATAGGCCATAATACAAGTCGTCTTCTTCAGCCTAGATTCTAAAGAAAAACAAGTAAGCTATATTCGGCTATATTCGGCTGTGCCGAATCTTATATACCCTTCACCAAATTATACTTCAAAATTTTAAATATTTTTTAGGTAAACAAAATTTAATTTTTTTTCCGGTTGTTTTTTTCATTTCTTTAAAAAAAAATTTTCGATTGTAATTTAAAATTTTTAAAATTTTTTTTTTGTTTTTTTTTGTGAAAAAAGAATCGCGTTAAAAGGTTTTTTTCCGATTTTGACCCATTGTAGGTCCAATTTACTATTGTCTTATATACGTCGTTGCAAATGTCTTTGAAATATCTATCATTAGATATCCATATTGTCTATATTAATGTCTTAGTAATCCAGATATAGGTCAGAAATAGTTAAAAAATCGAGGTTGTCTTGGTTTTTTTATCATATCTCAGCCATTTGTGGACCGATTTTGCTGATTTTAAATAGCAAAATTCTCGAAAGCTTGTCTGATAGAATTGTTGAAGATTTGGATCCCGAAGATATCAGGGGTCTTCAGAAAATTGATTTGAACAGACACACAGACATAAAGATATGGCTTAATCGACTCCGCTATTTATAAGGATCCAGAATATATATACTTTATAGGGTCGGAAATGAAAAATGTAGAAATTACAAACGAAATGACAAACTTTTATATATCCTTCTCACGAAGGTGAAGGGTATAATAACAGAGGACTAGTAAGGAAACGAAACCCCAAAAGGATTTTTTAAATTTAGAATTTAATTTATATGGGTTCGGGAATTTAATTAATAGATCGGATTGCAATCTGTTATATTTATTGTCCTGTTAGACCTAATTTTGAATTTTGGATTTGTAGCTGTGATCAAATATAACAAAGTCATTAATATTGTTTGGCAGTCAATATCTCCCATTTATAGGTTTTGCAAAATGGCTGGTGTGTCAGTTTATGTACTTCCATATCGTGTTGGAATAAATGAGTTTGAAATTTCTTTGCCCACAATATTGCGACTATTCTCCGTCACAGATATGGTGAGTAATGTTTATGTGTATTTTAGATAAATTCTCAAATTCTGGAGTATACAAAGATATTAAGTGTTTCCTGAATTCCAAAGCATTTATAATTATTAAAAACCCCCGATTTCCTCTTTTAATTGAAGTATGTACATCAAAACTTCTAACACTACTACTCTCAAATAGTGCATTTTCAAGTCGTTCTCTAACTCTCACAAAATTTTCTTACAACCATAATTATTATAAATTCATATTTTTCTTTTATTTCATATTCATATGCAAGCATGTACAAATGTCTCTATTATTTTGGTCAGTTTTTTTTTTTTTTGTAGCCTCTTTCTTCTTTAACTCTATTGTTTTTCTTAATATCTGTGTAAACGTCTGTTCCCTGTTCTCTGTTTGCCATCAAACTCAGCTAGACTTTCTGTATACATTCTACATACAATTTTGAAATGTGAAACATGTAGTTGGAGTTTTATAAGCATTTTTTTATTATTACTGGTAACTTGTTCTACCCCCTTTTTGGTTTTGTTTTTCTGTGTGCGTTTATGTTGACTGACGACTCAAGTTTTCCATTTCATAATTTACCTTAAACTTGTCATGTACTTTTTAACATGTCTTTTGTTATAAATTCATTTTGACATTGACGTAGTAGGTTTTCTAATGAAATTGTCATATTTTTTTGTGTATAATTTTCTGAAATTTGTTTTAATGACTGGAATGACTGACTGAAAGAACGTTTTTTTTTTGTAGAATTGAGAAAATGTCAAAAATTACTCAGTTTTAGTTTCAAGTACTCATTGTACGTTTATTTATTAATGATCTTAGGGTTTTGTTAGAAAAAAAATGTCTTGCCTTGGATTATTGGAAATATTTTTGTGTAACATATTCGTATGTAAATATGTATTAACGGTTATTTTGTGTTTTTTGAATTTGTTTAATAATTGTTAATAATTTAAATTGTTTTTAAGAAATATTTAAAAATAACGTGACAAACATTTGGAGCCTTGTAGAATGGGAAAGTTGTTATGGTTTTGAAATTCTTAATGTCTGGTTAATAATTTTTGAAATGGAATATAAATTGTCTATTTAGGTTTGTTTTTTAAAAATAATGATTAAAATATGTAAATTATTTTGAAAATAATGTCAGAACATTTAATTTAAATAATCGAATAATTTGTATGTTTTATTGCATAAAACTAGAAACTATAGAAAAACGAAAATTAGAAAGATTTTTGTTGAGATATTTTAAAGATAATTTTAAAAAAATACACATTTTTTTTAAATTAAAAAAATATTTTTTTTTTAAATTAAAAAAATATTTTTTTTTTAAATTAAAAAAATATTTTTTTTTTAAATTAAAAAAATATTTTTTTTTTAAATTAAAAAAATATTTTTTTTTTTAAATTTTGAAATAAAAAAGTCCTCAAATGGTAAAGGATATAACAAGTAAAACTGGTATATTTGGCTGTGCAGAATCTTCTATAAACACCATCAATATGTAAGTTTGGTCTTCTATGGGGACTTGCATCAGTTATGGTCGGAGCAAAAAAAAGTTTTAGTGGAAATTTACCAATTCTTGACATTATGTAAACAATAGGTAAAAAGGTGATTAAAAACAAGTAAGAGAGCTGTAGTAGGCTGTGCTGAAACTTATATACCCTTCATTTTAAATATTTTTAGGAAAACTGAATTAAAATTTCAAAATTTTGTTTAAAAAAAAAAAATTTCGAAATAAGTTTTTAATTTTAAAATTTTTTTTCAAATTTATTATTTAAAAAAATGTATAACAAAAAATTTTTTGATGAAAAAAAAAATTCGGTTTCAAAAATATTTTTCCCGATTTTGACCCATTGTAGGTCCAACTTACTATAGCCTTATCTACATCGCGATGTATTAAAATGTATTTAAATTTAAAATTAAAAAAAATATTCCGAATTTTTTTTTTTTTAAATTTTGAATTTTTAATTCTGACATTTTAAAATGTATCGTTGCAATGGACTTTGAAATATCTATCATTAAATATCCATGTTGTCTACATTAATGACATAGTAATATGCATATAAACAAGTAAGAGAGCTATATTCGGCTGTGCCCTTCACCAAATTATACTTTAAAATAAAAATTTTAAATATTTTTAGGTAAACAAAATTTAAATTTCTTTTCCAGTTGTTTTTTCGAAATTGTTTTTAAATATTTTTTTAAATTTAAAATTTTTTTTTTTAAATTTTATAATTTTTTTTTTAATTTTAAAAAAAATTTCTTTTTAGTTTTTAATATTTAGTGAAAAAAAAAATTCGGGTTAAAAAATATTTTTTTGGATTTTGACCCATTGTAGGCCCAACTTACTATGGTCTTATATACGTCGTTGCACAGTTTTTGAAATATCTATCATTAGATATCCATATTGTCTATATTAATGATTTAGTAATCCAGATAAAAAAATCGAGGTTGTCCTGGTTTTTTCCTTATATCTCAGCCATTTGTGGACCGATTTTCTCGATTTTAAATAGCAACCGAGCCGGAAGAATTTCGGAGATATTGATGTATCATTCGTGTATGTAGGTTATATGGGGGCTTCAAAAAATTGATTTAAACACACAGACGGACAGACGGACATGACTATATCGACTCCGCTATCTATAACGATTCAGAATATATATACTTTGTGGGGTCGCAAATGAAAAATGTAGAAATTACAAACGGAATGACAAACTTATATATACCCTTGCCACTCATGGTGAATGGTATAAAAAGGGAGAAAATTCCCGATATATTGATGTATCAATCATCTTATTTGGGGGCTACGGAAAGTTGATTTCAACATACAGTCGGCCTTGGTTTCATACATATGGCTTCGCTATCTATAACGATCCAGAATATATATACTTTGCAGGGTCGCAAATGAAATGTGTAGACTCATGGTGAAGGGAATTTATAAAAACAAGCAACAATTTTAAGAAATTTTAACGAATTTACTTTATGTAATCGATAGGTAAATACATTGTTGTAAAATAATTTTCAAGATATAAAATAAGGATAAACAATTAAAATTACACTTTTTTTGTTTATTTCAAAGAAGTTTTAGGAATTTTGGCAATTTACCAATTCTTGACATTATGTAAACAATACATAAATAATGTAAATTTTTTAAATATTTCTAATTTATAAAAATAAGCAACATTTTAAGATATTTTTATGAATGTACTTTATGTAAACAATGGGTAAATACATGATTGTGTAATAATTTACATAATGTTTAATTTAAAGCAATTTATGGAATTTTGACAACTTACCAATTCTTGACATTATGTAAACAATAGGTAAATAATTAAAAATAATGTAAATTTTTGAATTATTTCGAATTTATAAAGTCAATTAACAATTTTAAGAAATTTTTGCGAATTTACTTTATGTAAACAATAGGTAAATACATAATTGTAAAATAATTTACATGATGTAAAATAAGGGTAAATTAAAATTACAGCATTTTTGTTTAATTTAAAGAAATTTCTGGAATTTTGACAAATTACCAATTCTTGACATTTTGTAAACAATAGGTAAATAATTAAAAATAATGTAAATTTTTTAAATATTTCTAATTTCGAATTTATAAAGTCAATTAACAATTTTAAGAAATTTTTACGAATTTACTTTTTGTAAATATTGGGCAAATACATGATTGTAAAATAATTTACATGATGTAAAATATGGGTAAATAATTCAAATTTCACTACTTTTGTTTATTTCAAAGAAATTTCTGTAATTTTGACAATTTACCAATTCTTGACATAATGTAAACAATAGGTAAATAATTAAAAATAATGTAAATTTTTGAAATAATTCCAATATATAAAAACAAGCAAAAATTTTAAGAAATTTTTATGAATTTATTTTATGTAAACTATATGTCAAAAATAGAAATTGAGTCTAAAAATATGTAAATAATTGAAATTTTACAAATAGTTTATAGCAATTGCTAGTTTTAAGACAATTTTTTAATTTACTTTAGGAAAACAATTGAATTTTGACCCAAAAAAATTTAATTTCATTAAGCTTCTTGCCTCAAATCCTGAAAAAATCACATAAGTCGTGAAAATTTCCAATAACCGTAAATATTTGCTTCAAGCACATCTCATGTATTTAGCAGTTTGCCTTAACAGCCCAGTCAGGCGCTGATGTGTGTGATCTTTAACACCATTTATTTGTTCAAATGGCCTGTCTCCTACTCCAAACAGAAAAGCGAAACAGTGACATAAACACTGACATACACACATGGAGACTATACTCAGCAAACATCTTTTAACACTTTTACACATGATTAAAATGAAATAAATAAAAAAACTAAAAAAAAAATTGTTGGTGTGTGGTAAGAAGATTGGAAAAAATTTTGTAAATAGAAATATAAATTGAAAATAAAATCTTTAACACTTACAATTAAACAATTCATAACAAGAAGACACAAACAGCACAGCCAACGCAATTTGTAAGACAAGTATAGCCGCATTTGAAAGGCATTTGTAAGAAGAAAAAAAATTGAAGGAATGAATGAATGTTTGAATGAACGTATGAAATGTAAAGTGAAGTGTTGTGTTGTGTAGAAGTGAAGGAATGAAATTAAACATCAAATGCCACAAGTACGTAGAAATCGTTGATGATTAACAAATTTTTTTTACGATTCTCCACAATTTTAAATGCACGCTTACAGCTAAACTACTATAAAGTGTCAAGAAAAAGACCAGTTCGTTTTTATGTTTGTAATTTTTTTTTTTGTATAGCGCTGCTGCCGCTGGTAGTTGTTGATGTCGTTTTGTTTGAAATGTTGCTGACAAACCACTTGAACAACTTGGAGTTACATACAACATTTACAGCATTAACAGGCTGGTTGGTTGGTTGGCTGGCACTCATTTGCCCCCCGACACATATACAAATTAGAAAGAAAATAAGAGGAAAAAAAAACAAATCTACCAAAAAACGAAATATTAATGACATGCGCCGAATTTACAGCTGAATTTAGTGTGAAATTTTTGAAAGAAATGGAGAACAGAATCCACTTCAATTGTCTTACATTCTTAAACATATTGTACAGCAATTAAAACAATCTAGTTTTTTTTTTTTTGGTTTCCTCTAACTCTTTTATTTCTCTTTTTTGACTTGAGTACTAGTATATTTACTGCATCTTGCCACAAGACGTATTTTCTAATACAATTTTTCATTTGTTTATTGTAAATGTCTGAACAAATTGCTGGGTCTTTCTTTTTAATTTTGGTTGAACATGCAGCAGACACAATGGCTGCTCTTGTCATGATTTTTGTTTTGGATATTTTCGAAATTATGCTACAGAATTTCTTAAGAAAAACACTTAAATCAATTTTCTTTTTAACAAATGCGCAACTTTAATTTTGTCGGTTGTTTACATGATTTGTCAAAAATATTTTTCCAAAAAAAAAAGATTTTTTTTAAGAGTGCAGGCATTAAATCTAAATTTAGGAGAAAAATCACTTTAGTGTTTCTCATCATGAAGATGATGTGTTGAAAACTGGCCTACTCTTAGCACTTTATTGAAAATGCCGTCACGTATTTTGTAAGCTTACAGATTTTTTTCCAATATACTTAAACAAAATATCCACAAAATTGTAAAGATTATGAACTTTATGTTCTATTTTTTGAAAATTGAATTCAAATTTTCTAAATTTTTAATAAATTTGAATTTGCATGATGTAAAATATCAATAAATAATTCAAATTACAGTACTTTTGTTTATTTCGAAGAAATTTACACAAATTACCAATTCTTCACATAATGTAAACAATAGGTAAATAATTAAAAATAATGTAAATTTTTTAAATATTTCCAATTTGTAAAAACAAGCAACAATTTTAAGACATTTTTATAAATTTACTTTATATAAATAATGAGTAAATACATGGCTGTAAAATAATTTTCATGAGGTAAAATATAGGTAAACAATTAAAATTACACTACTTTGTTTATTTAAAAGAAATTTCTGAAATTTTTGAAAATTTACCAATTCTTGACATAATGTAAACAATAGGTAAATAATTAAAAATAATGTAATTTTTTTAAATATTTCTAAGTTATAAAAACAAACAACAATTTTAAGACATTTTTATAAATTTACTTTATGTAAATAATGGGTAAATAATTGGAATTTTTTCAAAATTGAAATCAATTTATTAAGATTTTAATAACTTTTAAATTACATTATGTAAAATATAGATAAAAAATTAGAATTACACTATTTTTGTTTATTTAAAGAAATTTTTGGAATTTTTGACAATTTACCAATTCTTGACATAATGTAAACAATAGGTAAATAATTAAAAATAATGTAAATTTTTTTGAAATATTTATAATTTATTAAAACAATCAACAATTTTAAGACATTTTTATAAATTTTCTTTGTGTAAACAATGGGTAAATAAATGGAATTTTTTGACAATTTTATAAATTCTTAATAAATTTTAATTTACATGATGTAAAATATGGGTAAATAATTAAAATTACTCTATTGTTGTGTTTTTTAGAAACATTTCTGAAATTTTGCCAATTTACCAATTCTTGACATAATGTAAACAATAGGTAAATAATTGAAAATACTGTAAATTTATTAAATATTTCTAATTTATAAAAACAAGCATCAATATTAAGAAATTTTTTGGAATTTACTTTATGTAAACAATGGGTAAATAATTGGAATTTTTTGAAAGTTGACTTCAATTTATTAAGATTTTAATAACTTGTAATTTACATGATGTAAAATATGGGTAAATAATACAAATTACAATACTTTTGTTTATTTCAATGGAATTTAGACAAATTACCAATCCTAGACATAATGTAAACAATAGGTATATAATTAAAAATAATGTAAATTTTTGAAATATTTATAATTTATAAAAACAAGCAAAAATTTTAAGACATTTTTATAAATTTACTTTGTGTAAACAATGGGTAAATAATTGTAATTTTTTGAAAATTTTATAAATTCTTAATAAATTTTAGTTTACATGATGTAAAATATGGGTACATAATTAAAATTACTCTATTGTTGTGTTTTTTAGAAACATTTCTGAAATTTTGACAAATTACCAATCCTTGGCATAATGTAAACAATAGGTAAATAATTAAAAATAATGTTAATTTTTGAAATATTTCTAATTTATAAAAACAAATAACAATTTTAAGAATTTTTTATGAATTTATTTTATGTAAATAATATGTAAATAATGAGAATTGATTCTAAAAATGTGTAAATAATTGAAATTATATAAGTCTGGTTTTACTGGGCCAAACTGCTAAGGACAATGTTTTATATTTTTGTGTAAATATTGTTAATTTCAGTTGTTTATTTGCTTAGTATTTCATAAGGAACAACGAACTTTTAACTTTATGGGTTTCTAGATGCATAGGTTAGGTTCTCAGACAGCCGCAAAGTGAAGACAGGAAAGAGAGCAACTCACTTGGGTCCAGGCAAAAGGTCCCTTTGTGTTATCTGAAGATGAAAAATGGGTATGAGGGACAGATAGAAATGAAAAGAGGTGGGGACAGTCAGATGTGATGATGAGGTAGAAGAAGTGAAGAGGAAATAGGTCCGAAAAAGAGAGGAGAGTAGAATATTAAGCACCAGTCAATTGATGGATATATATCCGTACGACACTCAATATTAGACACGAACCGGATGATATGCGTCAGAAACAAATTAAATGGAGAAAAACTGCGTTTTCAGTTTTTCATTTCGTGATCCTGTTTCCTTTTAAAAGGACTTAAAATTTTCAAAGGAGTACATTTTTAAAAAAATGTTTTAAAATACTTCTGATCATCCTACCATGGTGTCAAATGATCAAGAAGAGTTGTAAAATATTTCGTATTATTTTCATTTTATCCTGTAAGGATCAACAGATGTCAAAAATGTCCTTTAAAATTTTTATCCTTGAATATCCTTTTAGATTTCCAATAATTTTTTTTTAAAAAAATAGTGAGTTAAAGATCCAAATATACCACATGCCAAAATTTCATCCTTCTATCTTAACTACTTAAGTGTTAAAAAATATTTTAAATTTGAATTATTCGATTTTTTATATTTTATTTTAATATTTCAAAAAAAAATATAACAAAATCCGTTGTGAAAAGCAACGAAGAAGACTTTTTAATAAACAAGTAAAATGGTATAGTCGGGCAAGCCCGACCTTATGATACCCTACACCGGGTATATGATTATAAAGAGTTTTCTTTTGATATGAAACTTATTTGAATATGGAGCTATGACTAATTATGGACCAATCGTCACAAAATTTGGAGGGTTGAATTGTGAATATATGAAACATATTTGTGTTGAATTTGTTTGGATACTGACATATTTGAGAGATTTATGTATATTAATGACATTTTCGAGAATGTTGCTTATATGGGAGCTATGGAATATTGTTAACCGATCGTCACGAAATTTGGTCGTGAGAGTTCGGCTTACATAAAACTTCATTGTACTATGGTGGTGTAGTTTATAAACATGCTCTTTTCTTAATAAAACTTTTTTGTATACTAATACATTTTTTTTATATTTTAATTTCATCCTTTATATATATAAAGGATGAAATTTTGACATTTAGTATAGAATATTTGGGTCTTTAACGCACTATTTTTTTAAAAGAAATTTATTGGCAATCTTAAAGGATAAACATTTTAAAGGACATTTTTGACATCTTTTGATACCTACAGGATAAAATAAATATAATACAAAATATTTTACAACTCTTCTTGTTCCTTTGATATACAATTTGTCATTGTTGGAATAGCAGGAGTATTTTTAAATATTTTTTGAAAAATGTACTTCTTTGAAACTTTGAAGTCCTTAAAAAAGGACACGGGATAACGAAATGAAAAACTGAAAACACAGTTTTTCTCCATTGAATTTATAGTTTCAGACGTATATCATCCGGTTCGTGTCTAACGATTTTTTTCTCTATTTGTCTGACGGTGTATTAGATCTCTAAGTGAAGATTTTAGATTAGCCAATTGCTATTCCTGATAAAGTCATTGATGCACTCTAGCTTCATGTCCTACATGCATATTTCTTAATGTTACACACGGAATTGCAGACTCAGTCATCACTTTTGGTGGTGGAGTTTGTGAGAAGAGTTCAAACTCCACCACCAAACTGGTTGGCGATGACAGCGCCCTTTTGATCGATATCATCTTCAAAGAGTAATTTTTAGCTATTTTGCATTTAAATCATAAGTAAATATGAGTATTATTTTCAAATATTATACCATACCACTAAAATTTACCCAGTCCTCGCAAATTCAATACTGACTTTAACCAAAAATAACCGCATAATTTGTTAAGTTTCCCTGAAGTTTTATTTAAATTTAACAATTCTCTGCTACAACATTGTATGGTATAAGTCAAAGTATAATTTTTAAATATTTATCTGTTTCTGGTGTTTTGTTGAAAAAGTATTTGTATTTTATTTTTATGTTTATTACAAATTCTACTACTACTGAGGGTGTTAAGATATTGTATTACCTTTTTTTTAAAAAAAAAATGGAAGTGGAAAACAAACAAACCAACAAAAATTCAGCATATAAAATTTAAAATATGCATGCACTCATATAAATACATACATATGAATATAAGAATGTATACAAACAAGATATAAGCACGGCATATAAATGCATATATGTAAGCATAAATGCATATACGATTATATGCAAAATTGTTTTGTTTGTTGGTAGCCATACACTTACAATTTGCCTTTAGTATTAAAGTTTTGTTAGCTTTTTTGTTTGTTTCTCGTTTGTTTTTTTTTATTTCTATAAAAGACGCGTCATTTAAATAACAATAAAACTTAATGACAAGTTGCTAACTAAACTGCGGCAGTTATGCCATAACAATCGTCTCTAGATATTGCTTATATTTTGTTGTTGCTATTGCTATTGGTGTGGCAGTAGTTCTGGTTATTGCTGTGGCAGTAGAGTCATTTTAACATTTAAAGGTAAGGGATTGCATGAAGAAGCTTAACTTTACGTTGTTACGTTGTTATTTCTTTTCTTTCTTTCATTCATTTCAAATAATTTCTTTTGCCATCATGCACTATGGCATTACTAGTTTTCTGTATTGTATTGCAAACTAGGTATAGTAGGGTGAGACCATTAATTTATTAGTTTCTCAAAATGTTTGTTCTTGGATCAAAGGATAAATAGGACCTTTTGTATTTCGCAAAGACAACAAGAAAGCAAGGACGTTTTTATCATATTATTCAGATCACCAAAATATATAGGGCAGTTGTTTGTGCCAAATTTTGTCGAATTATCTTTAAAATTGTGACCTGTAGTTTGATCGACTCAGAAAGTTATCCTGAATAGATTGGTAAACACAAAACAACGTTCACGATCTACCGGATTATTTCAATAATAAAAAGTTTCTAAACCACTGTGAGCCGGGGCATAAGTTTTGAAGAAAGTTATCTTAGAATGAATTAAATCTTCATTTTGGATGGGAAAATCCAGAATATTTTGAGGCTACCCTATTGAAAAGTTGTTATGTATTGGTATGAAACCTATGATTGTGCAGTTTTTTTTTGCAGTCGAAGCAGGGCTCTTTATTTGTAGCAGGTTTGGAAAAGAGTACTTTGTTGCGAATTTTTAAGAGTTTGAGGAAATGTCATAAGTTTGTCAGCTGTATTAAAAAGACTTTGAGATTTTGGTTCAAAATGAATGTGAAAGTCATCAAGCGTCATTTAGGTATGAACAAGTTAATACGAGTAGAGATATATAAATGTCATTAAATTTAATGGGAAATTGCAATGTCCTGGTTAGGTAACAGGATCTAGCAGGATATTGCAAATTGTTTTACAGAGGTAGTAAAACGGATTTCATTTATTGTGTGTATGACTTAAAAATGGGGGATTTTTTTAAATTTTTAACTTTTATTTTGAAACATTTGTATAAAATAAATTTATTCAAAGTATTAGCCATTATTAGCTATGAACTTTTCCTTTCTTTCTGGCAACATATCGCTTCCGAGCCAAAAAATTTGCTTGTCTTTCGAGGCCAAGAACAAATCAAGCCAATATCAGATACTCTGCTGCAAAGTGCAGCGTATACCAGGGAGAGAGTTCTGCATCGATCGAAACAGATAGTAGTCGGACGACGTAAGGTCTGGACTCTAAAGCGGGTGAAGCAAAACATCTCATCCACGTCTTTCTAAATACTTTTTAACAGCTATTACAATATATATCCGAGCGCTTTCATTATGGAATATTACGGTGAAGCCGATATCGGATACTCTGTTCCAAAGTGCAGCGTATCTCCGAGAAAGCGGTTCGCATCGATCGAAACAAATATTAGTCGGACGGGGCAAGGTCTGGACTATAAGGCGGGTGAGGCAAAACCTACCAACCACTTCTCTCGGTAGAAGAGTTTTTATATAGAAAAAGTTTCGGTAGAAGAGTTTTTCTATAAAAAAGTTACGGTAGAAGAGTTTTTCTATAGAAAATTTTCGGTAGAAGAGTTTTTCTATAGAAAAAGTTTCGGTAGAAGAGTTTTTCTATAGAAAAAGTTTCGGTAGAAGAGTTTTTCTATAGAAAAAGTTTCGGTAGAAGAGTTTTTCTATAGAAAAAGTTTCGGTAGAAGAGTTTTTCTATAGAAAAAGTTTCGGTAGAAGAGTTTTTCTATAGAAAAAGTTTCGGTAGAAGAGTTTTTCTATAGAAAAAGTTTCGGTAGAAGAGTTTTTCTATAGAAAAAGTTTCGGTAGAAGAGTTTTTCTATAGAAAAAGTTTCGGTAGAAGAGTTTTTCTATAGAAAAAGTTTCGGTAGAAGAGTTTTTCTATAGAAAAAGTTTCGGTAGAAGAGTTTTTCTATAGAAAAAGTTTCGGTAGAAGAGTTTTTCTATAGAAAAAGTTTCGGTAGAAGAGTTTTTCTATAGAAAAAGTTTCGGTAGAAGAGTTTTTCTATAGAAAAAGTTTCGGTAGAAGAGTTTTTCTATAGAAAAAGTTTCGGTAGAAGAGTTTTTCTATAGAAAAAGTTTCGGTAGAAGAGTTTTTCTATAGAAAAAGTTTCGGTAGAAGAGTTTTTCTAAAGAAAAAGTTTCGGTAGAAGAGTTTTTCTATAGAAAAAGTTTAGGTAGAAGAGTTTTTCTATAGAAAAAGTTTCGGTAGAAGAGTTTTTCTATAGAAAAAGTTTCGGTAGAAGAGTTTTTCTATAGAAAAAGTTTCGGTAAAAGAGTTTTTCTATAGAAAAAGTTTCGGTAGAAGAGTTTTTCTATAGAAAAAGTTTCGGTAGAAGAGTTTTTCTATAGAAAAAGTTTCGGTAGAAGAGTTTGGCGAATTTGGCTTAGGTGTCGATTCGGCTAGTTGGCCGGGCTTCAAATACCATCTGTTATGCTTCGGGTTATCGTATCTAATGAATCCATTTTTCATCGCAAGTAATGATTATGTGCAAAAATTATTTACTTTTATAGCGTTCAAGCATTTACTTCCATTGATTTGAGGAAAAATTGCAATATCCTATCTTATCCTTAAAATTTGATGAATTCAGTTTCAGTAGCTCTGCTAAAGCCATTTTAAGCTGTGTCATTTTGTATACTTCCTTTACATATCTCGTTTTTTATGGCTTACAGAAACAATTTTTTCTCATTCATTTCTAAAGGTTGGTTTTGTTTTTTTTTCGTTTGTAAAGTAATAAAGTCATTGAACGTTTTAGTGGTATGTTTCACTTTCTTTTGGCCATAATGGACATACACACAAACAGATATTCCAACAAAACTGTATGAATGAAACCTACTGGAAAAAAAAGCTAAAGGAAAATCCAAAACTATAGATTCACAGCATAAGAAGCAAAAGAAGAAGGTGGTTGTGGTTTAGCTTTTGTTAACCAAAATGCTGGAATAAAAACTAACGCTAAATGCAAAGATATTAAAGTCATTTGTTGTTTCTTTTATTGTTATAGGTTTAAATTGTTGAAAATTTAACAAACAAAGATAAAATGTTAAATACATTCTTTATAGTTTAATAAAAGAAATGAAAACATGCTTAAACTTACAAATGAAGATGAAAATGAAAATTAGAGGTATTTTTTTGTAAAAAAAGAAGCAGCAGCTAAAACCAAACTTTAGCTAACAAAAGCCTAAATTGTAGCATTTGAAATTAAAGCTTATTTGTTGCATTCATACTCAAACTGGTAATGTAATAATCAGGGTTTCGAAGAACTACTAAAAGCAGTCGCATTTTACTGAATAGTTGACTTTTTACAGTCTCATGCTTAAAAAAAAGTAACTAGTTTCAGTTTTTGATCACATGGTTACTGAAAACAGTTGACTGTGCACACACATTACAACAGCAAGCAGCAATCGATTTTGTTTTTTTCCAGCAGCCAAACGAATCAGCAGCCGCCATGTTTCAGTTTTCAACTCTACCGAACTGATTACACGACTTCAGCAGCAAAAACATTTCTGTGTGTGCTGCTTACGCATTGTCAGTTTCGAGTTTTGTTTTTCGTACTACGCAGCGTAACAAAAACTGCTAGCTCGACTGAATAGTACGACTGGCTAGTTTGGCTGGTTGTATAAAATGTGTGTACAACAACACACACTTGAAGCTAGGTTGAATCGTATGATTTTTTGGTTTTTGTGTTTACATATCACAGAGGAAATTTAAATGTTATTATTGTTAATAGAAATAAATAGGAAATTCTTATATTTATTATATCTTAATTAAAAATACTAAAAGATAAATTTAATAAAATTATTAATTAATAAATTTAGAATAAAAAATTATTGATATTTTTTTTATTATATTTTATATTGACTAACACAGTACAACATTTTTCAGTCCATTGCTTTGGGACTCAATTCTGACAATTGCAAGTGAAAGTAGCCCCAAAAATAAGTTTTGTCAAGTTGGCTGCCATAATAATTTAATGGTCATACGAATTTTTTTCCTCAAGGTGGATTTTTATCACTTTTTCTATATTTTAGCACGGTTATATCTCGTATGGAATATCTCTTTTGTGGCTGAAGCAAAGTTGTATATATTGAATAGTAGAAGAAAAGTACGGAACATACCTACCCGAAAAAGTTGCATCCAGTGCCTTAAAAATCGCAAAAATGACAATTTTTACCAATTTTTCACCTTTTTTGCTCAATAACTGGATTACAAATCCAATTATGGACCGAACACCATGAAATTAGGTCGTGTGATTTGTGTTTATATGAAAGTTATTTATCATGACCGATCATAAACAAATTTGGTACATATAATTTTCTCGGCACAAGGACGAAGCCTGTTGAAGTTGGCTGAAATCGGTTCAGTATTTCACCTAGCCCCCATACAAATGTCCTCCCGAAATTGGACTTTATCGGTCATAAATGTTTAATTTATATATGTATCTACACAAAATTTCGCTCCAAATAAGTTTTATATATACAAAATTCATGTCACCAAATTTTATTATGATTGGTCCATAATTATTCATAGCTCCCATATAAGACCCGCATCCGAAAAACTTTAAAGTGAATAAATCTGTTAAAAATGATGGTATATAAGCAAAATTCATGATAAATAACTTTCATATAAACACAAATCACACGACCTAATTTCATGATGTTCGGTCCATAATTGGATTTGTAATCCAGTTATTGAGCAAAAAAGGTGAAAAATTGGTAAAAAAAATGGACATTTTTGCGATTTTTAAGGCACTGGATGCAACTTTTTCGGGTAGGTATGTTCCGTACTTTTCTTCTACTATTCAATATATACAACTTTGCTTCAGCCACAAAAGATATATTCCGTACGGTATACGAGATATAACCGTGGTAAAATATAGAAAAAGTGATAAAAATCAACCTTGAGGAAAAAAATTCGTATGGCCATTAAATTATTATGGCAGCCAACTTGACAAAAAAAAATATATCAATGTAAAAAGGGTATATTAAATAACTTCATTGAAATAAAAATAAATATATTTTAAATGAGAAATAAAATGTGAAGTGTCTTCTTATTCAAAATTGCATTAAAACTTTTCTTGTGTCTAAAATTTTATGGATTTTATTAAGTTTTTTCCTTCTCCAGTAAATTAACAAAAAATCGAGTTACGCCTTTTTTATATTAAGCCATCGATATGTAGTAATTTTATTTATTAATTTAATTTTTAATAATGAAAAATTATGAAATTTATAAATGTAATGAAATCAAATTTAATGTTAATCGAATATATATGTATATGCATATTGAATTTTTTTCTGAAAAAACAAGAATTTTGCATTTATCTCTATTAACAATAACAATACTTAAATTTTCTCTGTGAAATGTAAACACAAAAACCATACGATACAACTTAGCTTCACAAAGTGTATACAAAAACAAATTCTAACCAACCAGCCAAACTAGCCAGTCGTACTATTCAGTCGAGCTAGCAGTTTTTGTTACGCTGCGTAGTACGAAAAACAAAACTCGAAACTGACAATGCGTAAGCAGCACACACAGAAATGTTTTTGCTGCTGAAGTCGTGTAATCAGTTCGGTAGAATTGAAAACTGAAACATGGCGGCTGCTGATTCGTTTGGCTGCTGAAAAAAAACAAAATCGATTGCTGCTTGCTGTTGTAATGTGTGTGCACAGTCAACTGTTTTCAGTAAGCAAATTGTTGAAATTGAAGACTTAAACTTTTTTCAGTTCAGTCGTTACATGAGGCTATTTATTTTGGTGCTGAATATTAAACCCTGGTAATAATCTTAATAAAATGATCTTTCAAAACAAAGTAGAAACAACTTTACTTTACTTCCCCACAACATTTAACTTTCATTTTCTTTAACAAGTATAGAAAACAAAGTCTGGTTGGACTTAAACATTATTAACAATTTGTTTGATTTTTATTGCTATTTTTTTTTGTTTTTTAAAATCAACAACATTTGTTTACAATTCATGAAAGCAACAACAACAACAACAAAAATTCACTCTAAATGCAAAAGTTTAATTAAAAGTTCGTGATCAATGCGTCATTGGCATTATAATTAAATTTATCGCAGATTTTATGTAGTGGCTTATTTATTTATAAAACCAAACATATAAATAACAATTGCTACCAGAAAAAATAACCATTACTTGGCAAATACAATATTTTTGGTTATTATTGGTTTTCACTTTCCTTTAAAACACTTGAGAAATAAATATTGAAAAAAAAAATAATTCAAAAATTTTGAATCACAGAGTTAATAATTATGATTATTGAGTACTCTACTGAAGGCAGACAAGTAATAAAACACCAAATGTCGAAAAAAAAATCCACAAAAATATCCGTTTTAAACTGGACCGAAAAGTTTTTCTATAGACAAAGTATCGGAAGAAGAGTTTTTCTTTAGAAAAAGTATCGGTATAAGAGTTTTTCGATAGAAAAAGTAACGGTATAAGAGTTTTTCTATAGAAAAAGTATCGCTAGAAGAGTTTTTCTATAGAAAAAGTATCGCTAGAAGAGTTTTTCTATAGAAAAAGTATCGCTAGAAGAGTTTTTCTATAGAAAAAGTATCGCTAGAAGAGTTTTTCTATAGAAAAAGTATCGCTAGAAGAGTTTTTCTATAGAAAAAGTATCGCTAGAACAGTTTTTCTATAGAAAAAGTATCGGTAGGAGAGATTTTCTATAGAAAAAGTATCGGTAGGAGAGTTTTTCTATAGAAAAAGTATCGGTAGGAGAGTTTTTCTATAGAAAAAGTATCGGTAGGAGAGTTTTTCTATAGAAAAAGTATCGGTAGGAGAGTTTTTCTATAGAAAAAGTATCGGTAGGAGAGTTTTTCTATAGAAAAAGTATCGGTAGGAGAGTTTTTCTATAGAAAAAGTATCGGTAGGAGAGTTTTTCTATAGAAAAAGTATCGGTAGGAGAGTTTTTCTATAGAAAAAGTATCGGTAGGAGAGTTTTTCTATAGAAAAAGTATCGGTAGGAGAGTTTTTCTATAGAAAAAGTATCGGTAGGAGAGTTTTTCTATAGAAAAAGTATCGGTAGGAGAGTTTTTCTATAGAAAAAGTATCGGTAGGAGAGTTTTTCTATAGAAAAAGTATCGGTATGAGAGTTTTTCTATAGAAAAAGTATCGGTAGAAGAGTTTTCCTATAGAAAAATTATCGGTAGAAGAGTTTTTCTATAGAAAAATTATCGGTAGAAGAGTTTTTCTATAGAAAAATTATCGGTAGAAGAGTTTTTCTATAGAAAAATTATGGGTAGAAGAGTTTTTCTATAGAAAAATTATCGGTAGAAGAGTTTTTCTATAGAAAAATTATCGGTAGAAGAGTTTTTCTATAGAAAAATTATCGGTAGAAGAGTTTTTCTATAGAAAAATTATCGGTAGAAGAGTTTTTCTATAGAAAAATTATCGGTAGAAGAGTTTTTCTATAGAAAAATTATCGGTAGAAGAGTTTTTCTATAGAAAAATTATCGGTAGAAGAGTTTTTCTATAGAAAAATTATCGGTAGAAGAGTTTTTCTATAGAAAAATTATCGGTAGAAGAGTTTTTCTATAGAAAAATTATCGGTAGAAGAGTTTTTCTATAGAAAAATTATCGGTAGAAGAGTTTTTCTATAGAAAAATTATCGGTAGAAGAGTTTTTCTATAGAAAAATTATCGGTAGAAGAGTTTTTCTATAGAAAAAGTATCGGTAGATGAGCTTTTCTGTGGTAATCACCACTGAAGGCAAATAAATTTTTAAATTTTCAAATGAAGTGTATCAGAAAATTCAACACTGCCAACCATAACTCCTCAACTTGAATAAATAAACATTAATGTATAAGATTTTCAAAAAGAAATATGAGATATTGAATGAATATAAGATTTGTTGGATCCTACTTATTATATTTGCAAAAAAAAATATAATAATTTTTGATGTAGTATTTTTATGACTGATAACTTTATGACTTTGCTGTTTGTTTTAAAATGTCAGTTATTTTGTTTGGCAAAAATTTGCAAAAAAAAATAAGAATTAACTTGACTACAGCTTAAATTCACACACATAAATTTCTATTGTTTAAAATTTGTTGCGTTATTATTTGTTTTACACATTAAATTGTAATTAATTTTAAACAAAAGTTTCTATTTATTCACAAATTTTTTGTTTGTTGTGGAAACATTGCACTTCATATAAAAATATGATTGATTTGCTTACGCCCGACTTTTCAAGGGAAGTATTATTTGGAATGTACTTTGTTTAATAATCAGGCAATTGTTGAGAAATATGTATGAAATATCTGAGAATTTTGGCAGTAGAAGGTTGAGTATAAATATGTATTAAAAACGTTAGAGATACAGCTAATTTTGTTATACAGCAATGTAGTTTTTATAGCGGATCTGTAAGCAGAACTAGTTACTAATAACTTAGATCATATGTTTTTAAATTTAGAGCATAATGGTTCAATAATCTATTTAAATCAAAAATGTTAGGAGTGATACTGACTTAAAAAGTTAAGTAGTCCCACACCATCCCTTCAAATTTATATTATTTTAAAATAAAATACAATATTCTGGTTTTATTTCAAAATTACAAAATTTTATTGTTTGTTGTAGAATATTGAAAATTATAATGAAAATTATTGAAAACTAATATGATTAATAAAATTAATTAAGAAAATGAAAACTTAATATTTTTTTGATATATAAAAACACAAAGTATTTTTATTCACCTACAACTACTCCCCCTCCAAAAAATTTATTCCCAATAAATTAAAAGAAACTCTCTTTGTTGTTGATTTAGTATTACTGGAATGTATGTTTGAATTAATGTAAGTGTTTTCAGTTAATGCTGGTTTCAATCGATCGATAGGTATAACTACTGACTTGTTATTTATATCAATTTTGAAATATTTCTTGTTCTTTTCAATTACTCTATAAGGACCCTCATATGGTTGTTGCAAAGATCTCTTATGAATTACACGCACAAATACATATTTGCAGTCTTTTAGGTCTTTTGGTACATGAATACCTGTATTTGAATTGTTGTGATGATTTAAATTAGATCTTACGTTTTTGAAATGGGTTTTTAATTTATATAAAATGTCAGATGCATCAAAATCTCCTGTAGGTGTTAATATTTCTCCAGGTAAACGTAAACTTTGACCATAAACCATTTCTGCAGGAGTAGCTTGTAGATCTTCTTTAAATACTGAACGAATACCTAGTAAAGCAATCGGAAGCTCGTCATACCAAGTTGCTGATTTACCTTTAGCCATTAATGTTGCTTTAAGCTGTCTATGAAATCGTTCAACCATGCCATTAGATTGAGGGTGATATGGAGAAGTTGTTATTTTAAAACATCCTAACATTTGTGTTAGTTCTGAAAACATTTTAGAGGTAAATTGTCCACCTTGGTCGGTTGTTATTTTCAAAGGAACACCGAACCGAGAAATATAATTTCTTATTATTGTATCAATTATATTAGATGTTGTGATGTCTTTTAGTGGGTATGCTTCTGGCCAACGAGAATGTCGGTCAATTATTGTTAATATGTAACGATGTTCCCGGGATATAGGTAAAGGTCCAACAATATCTAAATGTATATGTTCGAATCTTCCTTTAGGTATCTCAATTTTGACCACTGGTGATTTAGTGTGTCTAATTATTTTTGATTTTTGACAGTTAAGACATTCTTTTGACCAGACGTTAAGTTCCTTTTTCATATTTGGCCAAAAATAGCGTTCTGTTATTAATTTGCGTGTAGCTCTGATACCTGGATGTGAAATATTATGTAATTTTTCAAATACAATTTTTCGCAAATTAAATGGAACGTAAGGTCTAGGTGTACTTAATGTACATTCAAACCAAATATCTAAGTTTAGGACTGGAATTTTTAAGAATTTTAGATTAAGATGTTTGTTTTTATCAGCAAGAAGTTCTAAAAGATCTTTATCTTTCTGTTGTTCATCAAATAAATTTTTAAGATTAATATCGGAATATTTGTATGCTTCGATTTCAAATGTTCTAGATAAGGTATCAGCTACAACATTAGCTTCACCGCTTATATGTCGAATATCACTTGTAAATTGGGAAATATATTCTAAGTGCCTAGTCTGTCTTGGACTTCTTTCGGTTTTTGATTCCAAAGCAAAAACCAAAGGTTTATGATCTGTATACACAACAAATGATCTGCCTTCTAACAAATACCTAAAATGTTTAATATTTAAATATATTGCTAACAATTCGCGATCAAATGTACTATATTTAGATTCGGAAGAGGTTAATTTTTTAGAGAAAAATGCTAATGGTTCCGAAATACCATTATAACATTGTTGTAAAACGCCCCCAATGGCCACATTTGAAGCATCTACCGTTAAGGTCAATTTTGCTTCATTATTGAAATGATTCAATAAAACACGTGATGCAAATGATTCCTTGATACGGTCAAATGAATTGAGGGCTTCCTTAGTCCATTCTAAAATCTTACATTTCTTTTTTAATGCATTGGTAATTATAGCATGAATGGGGTTAGTAAATTCGGCTAACTTAGGAATATACTTGTGGTAATAATTTACCATTCCTACAAATTTCTGAATTTGTTTAACAGTTTTCGGGTGTTCAAAGTTTCGAATTGCTAATATTTTTTCTTCAGAAGGTTTAATGCCAATATTCGATATATTATGACCTAGGAAGTCTATATTTGAAACATCTAATGTACATTTGCCTGGTTTAATATTTAACCCATATTCATCTAATCGTTCAAAAACTTTCTCTAAGTGATATAAATGTTCCTCATCATTTTCGCTATATATAAGTATATCATCGATATACACAAATACGAAATCGAAACCAGTAAATACTTCGTTGATAAATCTTTGAAACGTTTGCGCAGAATTTCGTAGGCCAAATGGCATTCGTTGAAACTCAAACATACCGAATGGTGTTGTTATAGCTGTTTTGAATATATCCTCTTCTGCCATTGGAATTTGATGATAAGCACGTACGAAATCGATCTTAGAAAATATTTTCTTATTTCTTATATTCATATTTAAATCGTGAATGTGAGGTAAGGGATATCTATCAGGAACAGTCACAATGTTCAAACGTCTAAAATCACCGCATGGACGCCAGTCGTTTGGATCTTTTTTTGGGACTAAATGTAAAGCTGATGCTACACTTGAGTTCGATGGTCTACATATACCTGCTTTTACAAGATACTCGAATTCTGTTTTTGCTGCCTTGTATTTAACGGGATCCAAACGCCTGGGTTTGGTAAAAGGTAAATGACCGTTTGTTACTAATCTATGAACGGTAGAATGTTTGATTGGTTTCGTATAATCAGGTTCTGCTATTAGTGAAGGATATTTCTTAAGAAGTTGTGTGTATTGATTATCTACAGAAAATAACTTTGGAAGAGTCACATTGCAGCAACATGAAAATGTACTAACTGATAAATTAGTAAGTGGATCTATTAGACGTTTATGTTTAATGTCTATCAAAAGACCATATTTACAAAGAAAATCAGCACCAATAATAGGTTTAGAAATATCTGCAATCAGAAAAATAAAAGGAAATTCGCGGCGAAGACCTAAATCTACATTAAGTAATTTCTTTCCAAATGTTGCAATATTTGAGCCATTGGCTGCGCTTAAAATTATATCAGATCTCTTATTATTATTTCTGAATTTTGAAGATGGCAAAACAGAAATTTCTGCCCCACTATCAATCAAAAATTTTAAGTTATTATTTTTATCAAAAATAAAAAGGCGACTGGAAGAATAATCAACATTTCCACTGTTCGTCGCTGCAACAGTGGATGATTTTAGTTTGTTGAACTTTCATTAGTAAATGAACATGGTTGTTCGCACTTTCTAGCTTGATTACCAAACTTGTAGTGAAAACGACATAACCAGTTCCTATTTGGTGAACGACCACGAGAGCGTGAAGAACTTCTGCTATATCTTCTATAAAAAGGACGTGAAACCCGGGTTCCTATTTCTCTTTTAAGAGAACTAACTTCTAGTGTCAATTTACTTATATTTTCACATAAAGAAGCAGTTAAATTTTGTACGATTTGTTCAATATTGGAAGATCTAGAAGATTGTCTAACACTACATATTTCTCCGTTGTAAATAACTTCCCACAATCTATCAGCTAATTGAATTAATTCGTTATGATCATTAATATTAGATCCAGTTAAATCAACATTTAGAGACTTTGGAAGTTTACGTAGCCAAAGTTTTGTTAAAACATCTGGGCTAAAATTAGAACCAGCAAGAAGGGCTAACGATCTATAATATTCCGATGGTTTTCTATCTCCCATATCACTATCAGAGAGTATTTTGTCTAATTTAGAAGTTTCACTTAGGGAGTGACGTTCAATTAACACCTTTTTAAGATTAAGATACCGATCATTTGTAGTTGGATTTTGAATTATGTCTAACACTTTTATTATAACTTCTTGTGGTAAAGCAGTTATAATATATTCATATTTGGTTTGGTCTGTAGTAATGCCTTTGGTTGCAAATTGCATTTCGGCGTGAACAAACCATGCATCTGGACAATTGGTCCAGAATTGAGGGAGTTTAACAGAGGAAGCACATATGTCTAAATCAATTTGGGGTATTCTATCGATCGGATGATTACTAGTCAAATTTGAGTTTAAATTGTTATTTGTAGTTATTGAATTAGATTGTGAATGTGTTGAATTTTGTGTATGTGTATTAGTACGTGTTGGAGAGCGAGTGGTCATTTTAAGAGGGAAAGTTTACAAATAAAATCGAAATTAAAGTTTAAATTAAATTAATTATTCGTTAATTTAGTTATGATAATAATCGTGATTAGATATGTATGTAGATATTTAGTATTTTTAAAAGTAAACAATAATAGGCAAACAATATTAAGAAATATTTGAATATGGAACAAGAAATAAACACTTATACTGACTTCTTTTCTCGGAAATTTAAAACTGATGGTCAACTTATCTTGAACAAGTTTTATCTTGATTATAATAATAGTGACTTGCTGTGACTTGAACTGAAACTGATGTGAATCTTCAGATGAATTACTTTATAGTTGATAATACAAATTGGATTTGTCGTCTTTGAAATTTATAGATGATAAAGACAGGCGTTGTAGAGATTAGATGATATTTATTTGTTGAGATTAGATGGTATTTATTTTTGCATTAATTTCAAATTGCAGGTAATTGTTTCGAAAAATTAATATTTTCTTAATTACACGGAATATTATTCGTTTTATTTCTTCACGTGTAAAATGCAGGATCGCCAAAATTTGTAGAGATTATATTTATATTATTTTAAAATAAAATACAATATTCTGGTTTTATTTCAAAATTACAAAATTTTATTGTTTGTTGTAGAATATTGAAAATTATAATGAAAATTATTGAAAACTAATATGATTAATAAAATTAATTAAGAAAATGAAAACTTAATATTTTTTTGATATATAAAAACACAAAGTATTTTTATTCACCTACAGGCATCAGTTGTCAGTTTCTGAAACATTTTCAATTTCGGTAGACGAAAAATTAGCATGTTTCAATGTTAAGCATTTTAAATAAATTTGAACATAACTATGTAGTTTCTTTTTGCAGACAATAAAACAGATTTATTGTTAAATTAATGTCTAAATATAAATATCCAAGCAAACACATATTACTGTTTGATAATAGCAACCACTTAAATTAAATGTGATTTTGTAAATACATTTCTTTGCTGCGATATCTGCCCAACTGCCTAACTGTCTGCCTCTTTGACCCTGCTAATCAAAATCAATTTTTAGTTTGCCAAATTTTATTTAAGCAATTTCCCACTAATTGTTAATTCTATTTTCATAATAATTTACTGATTTCTTTCTTTCTTTTTTTGTTTGTTGGTCAGTTTTTATTTTCAATTTAACTAATTTCTGCTGTTCAAAATAAATGTAACATATTTTTCGAAAATCTATGTGCCTTGTAGTTATTTGTGTTTTCTCGATGTTATATTTTAGTTTAATAAAATGTTCATTGTACATTATTTAATTGACAATAGTTGTGTTTTTTTTTTTAATTCTTATTTTATGTGTGGCATATTCATTCCATATATTTTTGTTTAAAATGACCCAATTTATAAAGACAATCTCTAAGCTAACTGGTGAGTTGCTGCTGTTGCCACCGCTGCCATTGCTTTTTCAGTTCTATTCACAATGTGTGTGGTCCGCTTAAAAATATTATGGTTGTTTGCCAACAGTCCACTGTTTTTGACTTCAATTCCATGCTGTAAAATAAAGTGAATATTTAAGTATATATTTGTATATATACAGATATTTGCATTTATATCCAAGCTATTGTTAAACTACAAAATTTTTATTTTGTATATGAGAAAAAAATATAAGAAAAAAAAAGTAATTTAAATTAAATTGCAATGCAATTTAATTAAAATGATTAGATTTTATGGGAATAAAATTAATTTAAAGTGGACGAGATTTTACAAATAATTGTATATGTATCATTAAATACACATTATTTTGCAAAGGGGGACAAATTTGAATTTGATGACAGGTATTACCAACTATAAACGAAAACTAATAATCAGAAAAAACATATTTTTAATATAATCCCACTCACCGGTTCTGTATCCGCGCTGCAGTATACTAACTAGTCCGTTTTCGTTCTTATATATATAAGACGAATAGCTGCTCGTTTAATATTTATATACTCTTCACCATGAGCGATAAGGGTGTATATAAGTTTTTCAGTTCGTTTGTAATTTATAAATAGTTGTAGATAGCGGATCCGATTTAGCCATGTCCACGTGTATGTTGAAATCAACTTTCCGATGCCATCAAATAACTTACAGATATAATAGATATATCAGGCCCAAATCGGCCCACAAATTACTGATATCTTGAATTTTGACCTCTTTATACCCTACACCACCATAGTGGGGAGGGTATATTGCGGTTGTGCAGATGTTTGTAACGGCCAAAAATATTAGAATCACTTTCTGAGTCTATTAAACGATGTCCGTCCGTCAGACTGGCTGGTTGGCTGGATGTACATGTTAACCTTGTACGCAGAGCAATTTTGAAGGTAATGCGATCAAATTTGCTACATATTATTTTTTCTGCCCATGGACCAAGCATATTGAAACTGGCTGAAATCGGTCCATTATTTCACCTAGCCCCCATACAAATGTCCTCTCGAAATTGGACTTTATCGGTCATAAATGTTTAATTTATATATGTATCTCCACAAATTCCGCTCCAAATAAGTTTTATATATACAAAATTTATGTCACCAAATTTTGTTACGATCGGTCCATAATTGGTCATAGCTCCCATATAGACCCGCTTCCGAAAATCACTTTAACGTGCATAAATCGCTTAAAAATTCAACATAGTTAACTTTAATATACACATAAATCACACGACCAAATTTCATGGTGATCGGTCCATAATTGGTCATAGCCCCCATATAAGGCCCACTTCCGAAAATCACTCAAAAATATAAATTTAAATTTTAAAAGAAAAATTTTGTTTGCTCTTTTACTTAGTGTAGAGTATTATATGATCGGGCTTGACCGACAATACTTTCTTACTTGTTTTTATATATATCCGGATTACTAAGTCATCAACATAGACATATATAGAAATTCCACAGACCTTTCTAACGTATATAAATTCGGACCGACAATGAGTCAATATCGAGACGAATATTTTTATCCCCATTTTTTTCTACCAACAATATTTATTAATCCAAAAAATTGTTGATGTTAATCAAATAGTTCGCATTCCACTAAAGTGGGCATTTTGCTAGCCTGTTGATCCTACATAATTAATTTGATTATGCAACACATTCCATGACGACTTACAACCCTATATCATTCGATAAGAACATGAGCGAAGCCCTCTTCGTAAATATCTTCCTCAATTTTGAAAGTTTGGTTCACAAATATTAACTAAGTTTTGACTATTTACCTAATTGAATCGGTCTGTCAAGAAAACTTGATTAGCCGCTTCGTATCACCAAGTTCGGTTGGCCCACCTGTCTCTGTCCAGTATTAAGACAACAAAGGATATATGCAATACCAAATCATATAGCCTGATGTCAGGCACCCTGATATAAGGTTCCGTTGTAAATTAAGCAATTTGCAAATTTTGGACAGATTCCTAATGGGGCGATAGACTTTCAGGTGAAGACCTGTTACAGCCTTTGTCACCATATCAAGGCGACCTAGATCAGTATGGGATTTGTAATGCCATCAATTGACAGATCGTTGTTGGTCCTATCAAGGGGCCATCGACAGGCATGAAGATCCCTTATGGCCTTTGTGATAGAAAGTAAAACACCTATGGCCATTACAACTCAAGGGTTTGTTCTTAACAATCACAAAGCATTTAAGAGAACTCAATTGTCGAGACGTTCAAAGTTTTACCAAGAAAGCGTCATATGCGGGAAGTTTTGCTTTACTTCTTTAATTTAAAAAAAGTACCGCTGAACCACAGCGATTGCTCACCAAAGCTTATGATGTGTGTGCTTCATCGGTTTCAATGTTAAGAAGACAAAGATCGCCCCGGCCAGCCAAAATAATTTGAAGTCAAAGAATAGGAAACATTACTCTATGAAGATTGTTGTAAAACTCAATAGGAGCTTGAGCTTCAAGCAGCAATTTCGAAACTTTTGCAAGCTGGGGGATTCATCCAAAGGCAGGGAAATTGGCTACCATACGAATTGAAGCCGACGAAAGACGATTTTGCTTGTCCGAAGTGATCAAACGCTATAAAAGAATGTAATTTTTGCACCGAATCATTTCTTGCATTGAAAAATTAATCCATTACGATAACCCGAAGAGTAAGAGAACGTATATGAAGCTCGACCAACCAGTGAATCGACACCAAAGCCAAATATAAATGGCGCTAAGGTAATGCTCTGTATTTGGTGTGACCAAAAGGTTCCTATCTATTATGAGTTGCTGAATTCTGACCAGACTATCACAGGGAACCTGCACCGAATGCAATTGATTCGTTTGAAGCTAGCGCTTTCCGAAAAACGCCCAGAGTATGCGGACAGACATCAAACCGTAATGTTCCATCGTGACAACGATCGGTTGGGTTGGGAACTTTTGCTCCTTGCTTTATAGTGCAGACCTTGCCTTGTCCGACTACTATTTGTTTCGATCGATGTAAAATACTCCCTCTGGGATATGTTTCACTTCAGAACAGAGTATCCGAAATTGTCTTGATTCGTTCTTGGCCTCAAAAATAAATAAAAATAAATAAAATAAACAACAATTAAGAAAGTATGATCGGTCAAGGCCGACCATATAATACTCTACACTAAGTAAAAGAGCAAAAACATTTTGCTTTTAAAATTTCAGTAATTTATATTTTTGAGTGATTTTCGGAAGTGGGAAGTGACCAATTATGGACCGATCACCATGAAATTAGGTCGTGTGATTTACGTGTTTGCCAACATTTTTAAGAGATTTATGAACGTTAAAGTGATTTTCGGAAGCGGGTCTATATGGAAGCTATGACTAATTATGGACCGATCGTAAAAAAATTTGGTGACATGAATTTTGTATATATAAAACTTATTTGGAACGCAATTTGTGGAGATACATATATAAATTAAACATTTATGACCGATAAAGTCCAATTTCGGAAGGACATTTGTATGGGGGCTAGGTGAAGTAATGGACCGATTTCAACCAGTTTCAATAGGCTTAGTCCTTGGGCCGAAAATAAGAATATGTACCAAATTTGATCGAAATATCTTCAAAATTGCGACCTGTACTCTGCGCACAATGTTTACATGGACAGCCAGCCAGCCAGACGGACGGACATCGTTTAATCGACTCAGAAAGTGATTCTAAGTCGATCGGTAAACTTTAAGGTAGGTTTTAGACTAATATTTTTTGGCGTTACAAACATCTGCAGAAACGCATTATATCCTCCCCACTATGGTGGTGTAGGGTATAAATTAGGAGTTCCCTTGACACGGAATCCGTATGTTACCAGAAAGATGGGAAAAGGACATAGCTAACAATGGCCAATACTTTGAATAAATTTATGTTGTACAAATGTTTCAAAATAAAAGCTAAAAATTTGAAAAAATCCCACATTTCTAAGTCATACACCCAATAAATGTAAAAAAGTGAATGTAGCTGAATTATTAAAGCGTTTTAACTATGTATTATGAAATTATGTACATAATGCTTCGCTAAATTTCATAGCACTATAATGTTTTGTTCTATAATTTTGTTATTTAAATGCTTAATATCATTGAAACAGTTAAGTAGTTAATTAAATTTTCATAATTATTGCAATAAGCATATGAAAGAGAGTTGCACAGCACATTTATTGAAAACTGGAAACAATAATAGGCCTTTAAAGATACTTTATCAATGAATTATTAAGTAATTGCTCAAGTGGAAGAAACTGAAGCAAATTACTAAAAATTTTAAATAAATGAATACTTAAATTTAAATTGTAAAACAATTTAAATATTTAATTTTCAAATAATTAATTTAATTAGGATTTAAGTTATTTAAGTTATTTAAATAATTTAATATTTTAAATACCCCGCTAATCAAAGCTTAGGCTTCATTTTTTAATTATTAAAAAACAATAAAAATCTTTAATTATTTCCTTCATATTTATCAATTTGACATTTGTTTGTTTATACATATTTCCAAAAAAAAAATCATATTTTTTTTTAGCTACAAAACAAAATAACCAATAATAAATGATTAAACTACAACTTAATTAGAAATTAATTTGCATATTTATATGGCCTGTGGTTAGAAAAAAATTATATTATTAATAATTTTATGAGTTTTATGTGTATTCATTCGTTGGTAGGCCAACAAAAAGTTTAAGTTTAAAAAAATAACACTCATATTTTCCATAACGATTGGAAATAAATATTTATACGCATTTTTATTTATATATACATTTTTTGTTTAATTAATGGCCATATTAAATAATTTAAGCTTAACAAAAAACTAATTTGTTATATGTGTTAAATGTGTATTTAGAAACAACAACAAAAATATTGAAAAAAAAAAAATTTTCAAAAAAATTTGGAAAAAATTATTTAAATAATAGCATCAGTAGTAGTAGAACAAATTTGTGGATGTCACAGTAAACAATACTAAATAGTTAGATGTGTGATTACTTGCTGTTTTAATATGCTGTGATAACATTTATATATAGATATAAATGAATAATATTTAGTTAGTGTTGTTGTTGTTGTTATTTTACAACTGTCAAAAAGTTTTGCTGCTTTTGATACAATGATAAATTGTTAAATGTCACATGCTGTGACCGGAGAACCAACATGAAATCCAAAATGATAAAAACTAAATTTATTTATACATATATGAGTATGTGTACAAGAGGTAGTAGTAGTTTATAATTCATAGTTTATGTAATAAATGAATGACTGACCGTTTGGCCTAACAGTTTAAAAATAAATTTATGGCACCCTATAGTCAGCATGAAAAGTTTAAGTTAAAGCACCAGTGTAAGGATTTAAGGTTCATATGTAAATATTGAGAAAAATTGGTTTTTGATATGCTTCACCATGAGTGGTAAGGGAATATATAAGTTTGTCATTCTGTTTGTAATTTCTACATATTTCTTATGCGACCCCCCAAATATATATTAGGAGTCGATATAGCCATGTCCGTCTGTCCGTATGTATGTTTAAATCAACTTTCTGTAGCTCCCAAATAACTTACAATCATGATTGATACATCAGTATATCGGGAATTCTACCGGCTCAGTTGCTATTTAAAATCGGCCCACAAACGGCTGAGATATAAGGAAAACACCGGGACAACCTCAATTTTTGGCCTATTTTTGATCTATATCTGGATTTCTAAGTCATTAATATAGACAATATGGATATCTAATGATATGTATTTCAAAGACCATTGCAACGATGTACATATATAACCCTATAGTAATTTGGAACTACAATGGGTGAAAATCGGGAAAAATATTTTTTAATCCGAGTTTTTTTTTACCAAAAATTTTTTTGTCATAATTTTTTTTTTCACTATTAAATTTAAAAACAAAATAAAAAAAACTGGAAAGAATTTTTTTTCCGAAAAATTAAAAAAAAAATTTTTTTGGAAATTTTTAAAAAATTAAAAAAAAAATTTTTGGAAATTTTTAATTTTTTTTTTAATTTTGTGTCTCTAAAAATATTTAAAATTTGTATTTTAATAAAGTGAAGGGTATAATGCGTTTGTGCAGATGTTTGTAACGCCCAAAAATATTAGTCGAACAGCCACCTTAAAGTATACCGATCGACTTAGAATCACTTTCTGAGTCGGGCTTGACCGACCATACTTTCTTACTTGTTTTTTATTTATTTTTTGTTTTTGGACCAGCACTGAGCAATGAATTGTGTTGGAACTAGGAATATAGGCTATGTGTGGGAGGAAAGAGTGCACATTCGATTTGAACTTTCCCACATTGAAAATGACGGGAAACACTTCAGCGGTAAGGTTGTTCCACATACGTACAGTACGGCTAAAGAACGAATTTTCCCTGGAGTGTGATTTGCCGTCCGCTGCCCAATCGACCACAAATGGATGAGTTCTTGATGAAAAACGTATATTACGTAAAAATCTGAGGGTATCAGGAACAAGTTCCCATTTCATCAGAACGTATTCCATTGTAGTACCGATAGATCTGTGAAACGCAGCCCACATTGCGATGGTGCTCCAGCGAATCAATGGAGTTGAATACGCTACTGTCACCAAAAATCACCTTCGTCCTCTCCTGTACGCTGTTGAGAAGTTCCACATGGGAGTTGTATTTATTTTTCGGTCGGATATAGTTGATGTAAATAGTGAGGAGATCAGATGATGTGAAGTAATTCCTACACCGTTTCAGAAAGCCAAGACAATTTAAACCTTCTTTCGACAGTTGAAAAATGTGTTTAGACTAGAGGACATCACATTGTATATCAAGAGCGTCTGATTCCACAATATTTTGCAAAACCCATAAATACAGATGAAGTGACATGGTATGTCGTTTGTTTTTGTATCAACATGCAACACTGAGCCTTGCGAACGTTGAAAGCGACCCTATTCGCACGACCCGATTCTGAGATTATCAAAAGGTCCCATTAAGGGAATCATTCATGTTTTGCCTCATAGCCCCAATCTAAGGGCAGGTTTGGTTTGTATTTGGCAAATGTTATCTGCAAAAGAATAGATAGGGTTGGAAGTTTGACGAAGAAGGTCGTCAAACTTTGGAATAGAGTAGGAGAAAGAACGGAGAATTGCGGTACCCCAGAATTTATCTTGAACTCGTGTGGTGAGATCCCATCTAGAACAACTCTTTTATTGCGATCTCTGATTAAGCTCGATATAAATCGAGAGAAGTTAATAGCGACACAAAAAGCGACAAGTTTTGATAAAAGTTCACCATGCCACACTCTATCGAATGCCTTGGAAATATCAGGAGCCACCACTTTACTTGCGCCAAAACGAAAAGCTAGCTCTACGGAGACTTGCCAACCTTCCTATCGGAAAAATAGTGTCGTTCTTTACTGCCGCCCGCTGAGTAGATTGTTCGACTCTAAATATTTCACAAGATTGCAGTTAACCTTACTCTCCATAACTTTGAAAGTGCAGAATAAGTTGCGATTGGGCGATAATTTTCAGGATTTTTAGACTCTCCCTTTTTAGGAATTGGAATTTCACCAAAATGGTGAATGAAACGACACCAGTTTTCCGATAGGAAGGTTAGCAAGTCTCTCATAGAGCTCTACGGAAGCGATACTGGCGGTCGTTATATAAATTGTGGGACTCCAAATAATTAACCAGATGTTAGTTTACCATACTTTCCATAACTATGGAAATTGCAGAACAAATTTTAGGATTATTAGCTTCTTCCTTTTTAGAAATTGGCTTGACATTAGCAATCTTCCAAAATAAAGGAAATACGTCGGCACGGTATAAAGTGCTGAAAAGGTTAGCTTATGGACAAGCTAAAGTCAAAGATCACTGATTCAAGAGCAGCAGTGGTTGATTACTTTCCAGCAAGTGAGAATTACTTGCGAATAATTCAGCTTTATCGGTCAGTGAATGTTTGGTCATCCTTTAAAAGAGTCGGAATTAAGGAACTAGCATTATCCTATACTCTTTTAACGAGTGACCAAAAGCTTTTTCTACCCCGGGAAGCAGTAAGAACTTTAGTACGAAGGCGTTGCTCGTATTGAGCTTTTTCGTGCCTTAGTACTTCGGCAGCTAATCAGTTTCTCAGGTTTGGTTATCACGCCAAGTTCTGCTTTCTTTCTCTCTGGATCTGATTTCTATTTTGCACGTCTAATTAAACCAAGATTTTTGCCTAGGTCTAATTGAAGATTTCTTTGATGGAATGAAAGTCTTCATTCCCAACATGATTACTTTCTCAACCATTTTCGGCAAGGCATTAATTACATTGATTATTGACTAGAAAACAAAGTTTCCAATTCAAATGGCGAAAGAAATCGTTGAGCTCATCACAACGAGCCTTTTTGTAGATAAAAAATTAACGTTTCGTAGAAGTTTGTGAAACATTGCGAAGTTCCGAGAGCGAAAAGGAGGCGGAAATGGTGCATGATCCAAATTACCGGGAAATGCAAGAACATCCAAGCACATGGATATATCGACTCCGCTATCTATAACGATCCAGAACATGTGTAATTTATGGGGTCGCAAATGAAATATGTAGAAATTACAAAGAGAATGACAACCTTATATATAACGCTGCCTCTCATGGTGAAGGGTTTCGAAAGAAAAACTGATGTTTGTCGTTTGTCACTTTGTGGAACCCAGTTTTAGTGAAAATTTTATTTATGAGCAAAGCGTGGATAGAGTGGATTCAAAATATTGCAAAATATTGATTTTTAGTAGAAAATTTGTTGTTTTTAAGGAAAAATTTGCTTCAGTTCTATTTATTCTGCCATAAGGTATCAAATTGTCGGTTTCTACCACCTCCACATTCTTGCTTAATTTTAAAGCCGCTGCTGTTGTTCTACTGTTAAATGGTGAATTTTTTATTTTGTTCAAGTTTTGTGTTATTTTTCGCTTTTTCAAATTTTATTTTTACAAAACTTTTGTCTAGACTCCAGTTCATCCATACAATACATACGGCTATATACATTTTTTTTTAAACATATTAAGTTTGTGTTGTTGTTTTATTTATTTTATTTTATATAGAAGCTAGAATTTCCTCATGTTGTGAACAATTTCAAAACTGCGGGATGTTTTACTTAATTGGTTTATATGTGTATAATAAAATTGATTAATTCTTAACGAATTTAAACTCTTCACAAAAAATAGTGAAGTAAAGAAAATAAAAATTATTTCATTACTGTACGTTCTTATAGTTCGATAACTTTTGTAACAGAAAAATGGATTTAAATAAAAATTCACATGCGATTCATTCACGTTTTGCTACTCATATTACCATAGAAAACATTAGCAAAACATGGCCAACAGAAACCTAACACAACTTTTATTTTATGTTATCAATGGTAGATTTAGTTTTCTTTGCTAAATAGTAAAAAAACACACACACTCGCACTCAAAATGTAAAAAGTAAATCTAATACTTGAAATAACACTTTCCAGCCAAGTTGTTTTTTAAAGTAGAGTAACTCTAGTCAGGTAAACTGTTATGTATGGTAGGGCTTAGTTAGTGTGTGGGATAAGTGTTAGAGCAAACATTTGAAAAACTCTTAAATTAAGTACAATTGCATTTCGACACGTAAATGTTATACATCATAACGCTCAATTAAGGTAAGAGTGTTACAACTCTTAAAATTTAGATTGGAGTAAATTAATTTGTTATGTCATTTTATTATTCCTTAAATGTGTTTAATACAAGTTAAATAAATAAATATTCTCTAATTTACAATATTGGCAAAAATATTATATTGTGTAGTTCAGTTAAATAATTGTTTTTTAGTACCCAAATTAAAAAATTCTTATTATGAGTTATGACACTCTTGCAATGATTAAGTATAAGTATTTGATATAAATATTAATGTTAATTGAATGAAATATACACAGAAGACACAAAACAAATTTCGAGAATAGATACATAGACCCTTAATGGAAAGGTCAAACTGCCCACAGATCTCACAGAATATACAAGTTGTAAAAGTTAAGTCATACATGGTTTTATTAACATAAAGGCAATTTAAAAATTCCATTTCATGTCTTTACAAATTTTGTTAAACAAATTTGTTAAAGTTTTAAAACTTGCCCTTTGGATTTTATTTAGGATATATATTAAGAATTACAGATCATAAAAAATTATATATCAATTCCTCAGAAATTGTTGGGTAACTTACGAATTTCGTCAAGGTAAAATTATACAATAAATGTTAGAATTTTTACAGAAAATATAACAAATACTTTGTAACACGGTGCTACGATGGAAAAAAACTTGGAAAACGACCTAGCGTGGGTTATAGGGATTGCTGAGTACATTACAAATTGTGTCAAAAACACCCTCAAATTCAGAAGTTATACTGAAAAAACCGTTTTCAGTAATGTTCGCCAACTTATCGATCTGTAACTCAGTCAGTTTTTGTCCGACTTTAAATTAGTTAATGGGTTTGGAAAGAAAACTGATTACGCTTTACGTGCAGTTTTTTATACATTTGTATGTTATAAGCAGGGAAACCGAAAATATGATCTAAAAAAAGCGTTTTAGGCGCTTTAAATATGCAGTAAAAACTTTAAAATATGCTCTTAAAATTTAAAAAATATGCTCTTTAACCAAAAAATATACTTTTACATTTAAAAAATCAATACAATTCATTTCTAAAAAGGTAAAGTAACATCAAATAAACAAAAAATAACATGAACTAAAACAAGTATAACAAAAAATAAATACAACATAAAAACTATAGGAACTTAAGCTATGAAAAGGCCTCGAAAGGTATTTCTTGATGATATTTTATATAAATATAAAGTCACTTCTTCAATTTAGGTTATTATTGCAATAAATTACAAAATATTGACTTAAATTTTCAAATAAAAATCGTTGTCTATTGGATCTGAAAACATTTTTATACATAGAAAATGTTCTTTCGATATCAACTGATGTTATAGAAGCAAATTTAAAAGACAATATTTCTTTAACACTTAGAACGGTTATGTTTGAATTAGAACTAAAATTTGATATTTATTTATTAAAATAGTGCTAATTTTATATTAAAACAAGTAAGAGAGCTATATTCGGCTGTGACGAATCTTATATATCCTTCACCAAATTATACTTCAAAATAAAAAATTTAAATATTTTTAGTTGAACAAAAAATTTTTTTTTCAGTTTTTTAATTTTTTGGAAAAAAAAATTTCGTATTGTTTTTTTAAAACAAATTTTTTTTTTAAATTTTAAAAAAAAATTTTTTGTTTTAAAATTTTTTATTTTTTTGAAAAGCGATCTATTTTTCAATTTTGAATTTTAAACAAAGGAAGTAAAAACCTGTAACACAACAACGAAAAATAAGTAGGACAAAATTTGTTTTTGATAAAGTCAAAATATGCTATTAAACAGTAAAATATGCTCTAAAAACGCAAAAATATGACATAAATATGATCTTAAAATAAATATATGCAAAAATATGCATTTAAGGGTAAAATATGCAAAAATATGCACTAACAAATCGATGCCAAAATTCTTAAATAGTTCTGAAACGTGTAAATATCTTATCCATGTGCTCATTAGACTCACCAGAAAAAACATGCATTTGCATATTTTGGTTTCCATGGTTATAAGTATTGTTTTTGTTAAGAATATCTAAAAGAAAAACAAAATTTATCAACTTTTTTGATTTTAGTCGCTTTTCATTGCTTATTTTGATATGAAAGTTTATAAAACTTTATACCAATATCTAGGAAATTTAGTTCTTAATAAAACATGGTTTTTAGTATTTTCTCCCCCAGCGCATACGAATAAAAAAAAACAAAAAACTGTAAAAAAAAAATTTATAAAATTTTGATTTACGAGGTAAATTCTTTTGAACTTTTTTCAAAAAAGTTTAATAACTTTTGCAAATATAAACTGATTTTAACATAGACCCCAGATATCTCCGGGATCCAAATCTTCAATAATTCTGTCAGACATGCTTTCGAGAAGTTTCCTATTTAAAATCAGCAAAATTGGTCCACAAATGGCTGAGATATGAGGAAAAAACCAGGACAACCTCGATTTTTTACCTATTTTTGACCTATATCTGGATTACTAAGTCATTAATATAGACAATATGGATATCTAATGATAGATATTTAAAGACCTTTGCAACGACGTATATAAGACCATAGTAAGTTGTACCTACAATGGGTCAAAATCGGAAAAAATATTTTTAGCCCGAATTTTTTTCCACCAAAAAAATTTAAAAATAAAAAATTTTGAAATTTATAAAAAATATTAAATTTAAATAATATTTTTTTTCCAAACAATGAAAAAAACTACTTTTGAAAAAAAAAAATAATTTTATTTACCTAAAAATATTTAAAATTTGTATTTTGAAGTATAATTTGGTGAAGGGTATATAAGACTCGGCACAGCCGAATATAGTTCTCTTACTTGTTTGTACACAAATTGTTGCTAAATCTATTGCGTGCGATTTTACAAAGTTATTCTTTAAATTTTATCAGAATCCGACGAAAATCAAACTATTGTTTGATACAAGTAATTGTAGAATGGAAAAATTCACATTTAACTCTGAAATGAAAGAACATAAATTCATCAAATGTAAATCATATCAAAGACTAAACTAAATTTATTGAAGTTGTAATTTAAAGCCACTCATAACGCCTGCTCATCTTTTGAGGCCAAAAACGAATCACGTCAATATCGGATACTTTGTTCTAAAGTGAAGCGTATCCCAGAGAGAGCGTTTTATTTCGATCGAAATAAAAAATAGTCGCTCGGGGCAATGTCTGGACTAAAAGGATGGTGAGCCAAAACCTCAATCACTTCTTTGTAAATAGTTTTTAACAGGTATTGCATAATGTGCTCGAGCGTTGTCATGATGTAATATTACGGCTTCATGTCTGGACATTTTTATGCAAATTCTCGTTTCAACTGAATCAGTTGTGTTCGGTACAGGTTCCCTGTGATGGTCTGGCCAGAAATTTTCATCGCAAGTAATGATACGGTGCAAAAATCATTCGGCTTCAATTCGTATGGTGCCCAATTTCCCTGCTTTCGGATGTATCATGCTGCTCGCAAAAGTTTTCCAGTAATTGTGAAAGGTCTTGTTGAGTTTGACAGAAATCTTCATGGAGTAATGCCTCCAATTCTTGGTCTTCAAACTTTTTTGCTGGCCTGGGCGATCTTTATCTTCCGTTTCAAAATCACCACTTTACAACAAACCATATCTAGAGCGTTGAAACTGATGGAACACATTCACCATAAGCTTTGGTAGGCAATCGGTGTGTTTCGGCGGCACTTTTTTTTCAAATTAAAGAAGTAAAGCAAAACTTCCCGCATGTGTTGGCACAAAATTCGACAAAAGCAAAAAAACTTTGTTGTCATATTTCACTACTATAGAATTTATTGAACCGAAGAACTGGGCTTTTTAAAAACCTCTTTTCAATTATACCTCGACAATTTATGGACTGGTTTGTATGATTGATTTGACACAGGCAATTAAGAATTTCGTACTTGATTTGGTTTAACTGTTATCTTGAGCTTAAATTTTTAATTAAAAATCGCGGTAGTTGTTGGTTATAAATATCTCAGCCATAAGTTGATCATTGGTAATGTTGAAGTCAACTATCCGTAGCCTCTAAGTATTTGATATACATGATTCATACATCAGAATATCAGCTGTAGACCCAGATAGGTTTATATTCAAAATCGGGTTACAAATGTTTGGACCTATTTATACCCTGCACCACCATAGTGTGAAGGGTATTAGTCTAACACCCACCTTAAAGTATACCGATCGACTTAGGATCACTTTCTGAGTCGATTAAACGAAGTCCGTCCGTCCGTCTGGTCGGCTGGTCCATGTAAACCTTGTGCGCAGAGTACAGGTCGCAATTTTGAAGATATTTCGATGAAATTTGATACATATTATTTCTTCGGCTCAAGGACCAAGCCTATTGAAACTGGCTGAAATCGGTCCATTATTTCACCTAGCCCCCATACAAATGTCCTCCCGAAATTGGACTTTATCGGTCATAAATGTTTAATTTATAAATGTATCTCCACAAATTCCGCTCCAAATAAGTTTTATATACACAAAATTCCTGTCACCAAATTTTGTTATGATCGTTCCATAATTAGTCATAGCTCCCATATAGACCCGCTTCTGAAAATCACTTTAACGTGCATAAATCGCTTAAAAATGTTGGTATACACACAAAATTCAACATAATTAACTTTCATATAGACATAAATTACACGACCTTACTTCATGGTGATCGGTCCATAATTGGTCATAGCTCCCACCTAAGGCCCACTTCCGAAAATCACTCAAAAATATAAATTATTGAAATTTTAAAAGAAAAATGTTTTTGCTCTTTTACTTAGTGTAGGGTATTATATGGTCGGGCTTGACCGACCATATTTTCTTACTTGTTTTTATCTATATCTGGATTAATAAGTCATTCATATAGACAATATTGATATGTAATAATAGATAATTAAAACACCTTTGCAACGTTGGACCTATAATGGGTCAAAATCGGTAAAAATATGTTTTAACCCGATTTTTTTCCAATTTAAAAATTTTATATTTTGAAAAAATTAAACAATTTTTTTTTTAATTTTGTTTACCTAAAAATATTTACAATTTTTATTTGAAAGTATAATTTGGTGAAGGTATTCGGCAAAGTAAGATATAGCTCTCTTACTTGTTTATTAATGTATTTAAAAAATCCAATTGATGGGCTTTGTGTAAAATCATAATAACACACAAAATCAAAATACTAAATAAATTAACTTTAACATTTGAACAAATATTAAAAATATTCGTAAATAATTTTTTAAATTCGTCGTTAATATTTTTATACTTTGAAAATAAATATAAATGAAAACATATTTTAAAATTCTTTGTGACTTATCATGTTTTTACACTTCAGAACTTCAATTACATTTAATTTCTATTTTAATTACATAAAGAAAGGGGTGTAGTCTGTAGGGTGTTCTCTGTTTAGACACATACAATTAGTTGGAAATATTGTAATTAACACGCACTTTATATTATTGAATTTACATCATTAATTGTCAAGTTTTACACGCATTTTATTACAGTGGAAACTGGAGGAAATAAATAAAGAAAATATAAAGAATACAAGTACTAAGTATATGACAAAAAAATGTATACATTCAGAAGGTATTGTTAATAGCCATTAACAATTATTTGTTTCTTTGCCTAAATCAGCGTTACTTTATATTGGTTCTATAATAACTTCCAAGTAATTCATACAGTAATGCAGTTTTAACATGTAATATTTAAACATAATTTATTTGAGTTTCCTTTTAGTCGGTCCTTTTTTACATGTTGCCACTGTCAGCTTGTTATAAACAAAATATAATAAATGATTTGTTTTAATTATTCCAACATTTATTTTCTCTTCATTCACCCACTAAGTGCTTACATGCGTTTTATTGTTGGAAACAAAAAGTTGTGCAGCAACAAATTGCGTAAATAAATTTTAAACTCAATATTATTTTTTAACAAACAACTTCAATAATTAACAAACAGCAGCAATAATAAGTGCGAGGAGCACATCTTAAACTAACAAGCAAATGCAATAATAAGGGTAAAATATGTAAGCGACATAAAAGATCTTAAACATATGTGTGGATGTGGCTGAAGTAAGAGCAGGGAGGAGGAGGGCAGGCATGCAATTTTCAAGTGGCACCACCAACATTTACCACACATACACATAAAAGTCATACTTTTGGAAACCCCTTGAGTTACAAACAGGGCCCTGGGCCTCTCAATAATACTTGAACAGCAAACACATATGCAACATGAACAGACAGACAACCTCACCAGCAAGCACTTGAAACTGCATGTTGCAAGTGCTTGTCAATGGTTGTGATAATTGTCAACCTATCGACGAGATATTGTATACATAGCACAGCTCCATAATGAACATTACTTGTATATTTCCTACACATTTACCAAATGTGCGTGCAAAAGGGTCTGAAAATCTATAATAAGTAAATATGGAAAAAAATTAATTAATTTTTTTTTTTTGGTTTCAATTTAATTTCTGTTTTTTTTTCTTTCACATAAATTTAATTTAAATTGTTATATTTCCTAACATATATTGTAGTTTGTTATAATTTTTATGTAAACTCATTTATTAATTTCTTGCCTATTTAGCTGCATTCACAAACCGCCTCTTTGTAAACACTTTCTCTTTGTTTGGTGTTGGTGGTGTTGGGCTAAATGTCTTTAATTTAGCCTATTCTTATTAAGCGTTATCAATTGTTATTGATTAAGGTATGAAACGAGGTATAAGAAAAAACAACAGTTTAACAAATGCTTGTTAAATATTGATGAAACACCTGTATACTACTTAAAAACATTCACTCATTTACTCACTTGATTAGAGCAGAGAGGTGAAGAAAAATAGCACTAACATTATTTCACCTTAGCTATGATGAAATATATTTAAATTTCAGCATAAATATATTTAAAAGTTTCCAATTGAAATTTCTTTATAATTTACTTCTGTTTTTGAAAAAAAAAAATTTGACATCTGAAAATTCTCATTACCAGGAAGTAGTTAGGTAAGTATTTGATTTTATAATTTTTCGATATTTAAAAACTTCCAGTAAGACTTTCTATAAATACTTAGCATTATTATTCAAAATTGAACATTTGACAATTCTCATTACCTAGAAGTAGTTAGGTAAGGGTTTGATTTAGTCATTTTGGATATTTAAAGGCTTCCAAAAAAACTTTCTTTAAAATTATTTGTCATCCTTAAGCGAAATTGAACATCTGAAAATTCTCATTACCTGGAAGTAGTTAGGTAAGGTTTTGATTTAGTAATTTTTTTATATTAAAAAGCATCCCATAAGTTTTTCTATAAAATATACTTATAATCCTTATGCAAAATTAAACATGTGCCAGTTTTCATTACCTAGAAGTAGTTAGGTAATGTTTTGATTTAGGCATTTTTGATATTTAAAAACTTCCAGTAAGACTTTCTATAAGTACTTATCATCCTTATTTAAAATTGAACATCTGACAATACTCATTACCTGGAAGTAGTTAGGTAATGTTTCGAATTAGTAATTTTTTGATATTAAAAAGCATCCAATAAGTTTTTCTATAAAATATACTTATAATCCTTATGCAAAATTAAACATCTGACAGTTTTCATTACCTGGAAGTAGTTAGGTAAGGTTTTGATTTCGGCATTTTTTGATATTTGAAAACATCCAGTAATACTTTCTATAAATACTTATCATACTTATGCTAAATTGAACATCTGACAATACTCATTACCTGGAAGTAGTTAGGCAAGGTTTTGATTTAGTATTTTTTTATATTAAAAAATGTTGGACTTTTTTTTAAAAAAATTACTTCTCTCTTTGAAAACAAATTTGACATTTTACAATTATCATTACCAGGAAGTAGTTAGGTAATTATTTGATTTAATAATTTTTTGATATTGAAATGCTTCCAATAAGACTTTTTATAAAATATTCTTATAATCCTTATGCAAAATTTAACATGTGACAATACTCATTACCTGGAAGTAGTTAGGTAAGGTTTTAATTTAGTAATTTTCTGATGTTTTAAGGCTTCCAAAAAAACTTTATTTAACATTATTTGTCACCCTTAAGCGAAATTGAACATCTGATAATTCTCATTACCTAGAACTAGTTAGGTAAGGGTTTGATTTAGTCATTTTTGGATATTTAAAGACTTCCAAAAATACTTTCTTTAACATTATTTGTCATCCTTAAGCGAAATTGAACATCTGAAAATTCTCATTACCTGGAAGTAGTTAGATAAGGATTTGATTTAGTAATTTTTTTTATATTTAAAAACTTCCAATAAGACTTTCTATAAGTACTTATCATCCTTATTCAAAATTGAACATCTAACAATACTCATTACCTGGAGGTTTTTTTTATATTAAAAAAAATATTGGACTTTTTTAAAATAAAATTACTTCTCTCTTTGAAAACAAATTTGACATCTTACAATTCTCATTACCAGGAAGTAGTTAGGTAAGTATTTTATTTAATCATTTTTATATTAAAAAAAATATAATATAATATACTCTATTTTTATATAATATACTTTATGCAAACTTGAACATCTGACAATTCTCATTACCTGGAAGTAGTTAGGTAAGGTTTTAATTTAGTAATGTTCCCATATTTTAAGGCTTCCAAAAAACATTATTTAAAATTATTTGCCATCCTTTTGCAAAATTGAACAGCTTACAATTCTCATTACCTGTAAGTAGTTAGGTAATGTTTTGATTTAATAATTTAATGAACTTCAAAATAATACAAAGATGATAAATTATTTGTGTTTGAGAACAAATGCTGAAAATATGTGATATAAACAAAATTTTTTTTATAAAAGGTATATTCAATATTATTCCTGTCCCTACCTTCACCATATCAACATATTTTGGACTTTGAAAATTGTTGGTAAAAAAAAATATAAAACCTCTTTTCTCTGCTATATTCCCTCCCTCAACTGCTACCTTCCACTACTCAAAGGTAGTTAGACAAAAACCGACAGCAAAAAAATCACTTTATAATCAAAACTAATGATGCTACAAATCGTATGCATATTGTCTTAAATACATAGATGATGGTTTATTCAAATATAAAGATTTTTGTCTTTAGTTTTTTTTTTTTTAACTATGGAAAAATATGTATGTGTAAATTGATTAATTTAAGACAGTTAAATGTAGTAAAATAGAGAAAGAAAACAACACCAATACTTTACATTTCACGATTTTAATTACAACGATTAATCTTATTGATAATGTGTTGGTAAATCGATTTAAAATAATTTAATGAAATCGAGTAAATTTAAATACTAAAGAAAATTAGTTAATTTATAATACTTACAGATACTGCACCGACTTATTGTTATTTAATAAAAAGACTTTTTAGTTTGAAATTAAACTCTGTTTAAGTATAACTAAGTATGTAATGATGCAGTTTTGCTTCACCAGAAATCAACGAATAAATATTTTGCTCAATAAGTTCGCTTGAAGTTGTTAATTGGCCAATTTACAGTGACAATTTGACGGTTGAAACCTTTTCAACTAGGTTTTGTCGAGAAATATATATCTGTCCTAAGAAAATGCAACTCGAAAAACTCGTAATTTTGAGTCCAAAACTTCAATAGGTATAATACTGCCAATGGTTGCTGCATATTTCTCTATTTTGTTTGAATTTCGAAGTCAGTGGTGGAAACTTTTTCACTTGTCAGGTTAAATGTTGATATACCTCAGTCCAATAATATTACGTACCTTGGAATTCACTTAGATAGACAATTACTTGCTGTCATTTTATACAAACCATCACACCTTTGAAACCCATCTCGGACATATGGCCTGCCATATTATTTGATCTTATACAGATGGCCCAATTAAAAATTCTTAAGACCTTGAGGGTTCATGGCGCTAATTAAATGAATATGCAAATGAACTCCACGGCTTTGTCGGCATATTTGCATTAATGTGGCTGAATTTCATCTACCAATGCTCGGCTAATTGAAGGCTTCTTAGCAGAGACCTTTGACTTCAAATAACCCCATAAAAATAAATCCAATCACATGATTTTGGGGGCCATACTAGCGAAACGAGAGAGCACACGACCGTAACGAGAGAAAGCATGTCCAGTAAATGTCTCATGCAGTAATTGCTGAAGCACCATATCATCCGCATCCAACTTAGATAGATAGATATCGGTTATGTAGAAATATCGAGCACCACTCATATTTCCCAAGAAGTATGATCCAATAATGCATTAAACCCAAAATCCACACCAAACAGTGACTTATCGTCGAAGCATTTGGTTTTCTACCATCTCGTGTGGATTCTCTGAACCCCAAATTTTTTACGACTAACAAAGGTATCTAGGTGAAAATCTGCTTTGTCGCTATAGATGATTTTCCTCGCTGAGGCTTCCAAAATTTCATTATTTTTGAAACATTGCTCAGCAATGAAAACTCATTGTTCTCTTGTATTATAGTCCAAAGAAATATAAAAAACCTATGTATTATTGGGTGTATGACTTAAAAATGCGGGATTTTTAAAAATAGTTAGATTTTGTTTTTAAACATATTCAAAGTATTGGCCATTGTTAGCTATGACCTTTTCCAATCTTTCTGGCAACATATAGTTTCCGAGCCAAAATAACTTTTGTGGCCATGAACGAATCAACCCAATATCGGATACTCTGTTCTAAAGTGAAGAGCTTTATGCATCGGAACAATTGTAGTCGGACGGGGCATGGTCATGACTATAAAGCGGGCGAAGCAAAGCCACTTCTTTTTAAATACATTTTAACAGGTATTGCAACATGTGGCCGAGAGTTGTCATGATGGAATCCACTATGTTTGATACAGGTTCCCAGATTTAAGCAGCTCATAATAGATAGCACCCATTTGCTCCCACCAAATACATTTAATTACCTTAGAGCCATGGATATTTGGATTTGGATTCCGTTCGGCTGGTTGGCCGGGATTCAAATACGATCTCTTACGCTTCGGGTTATCGTAGTGGATAAAATTTTTATCGGGTGTAATGATTCGGTGCAAAAATTCAAACATAATTTTGAAGAAGCAAAATCGTCTTTCAAGGTCTCTCGTCTTCAATTCGTATGGTACCCAATTTCCTTGTATTAGGAATGAATGCTGCTGCTCGAAAACGTTTTGAAATTGCTGCTTGAGTAGAACTCAATGATTTTGCATGCTCTTGTTGTGTTTCTTTTGGCTGGCCTGGACGATCTTTGTCTTCCGTGGTAAAAGCACCACAACCGATGAAACAGATTCACCATAAGCTTTGATGAGCAATCGGTGTGGTTCAGCGGCACTTTTTATACCCTTCACCATGAGTGGCAAGGGTATATATAAATGTATCATTCCAGTTGTAATTTCTACATTTTTCATTTCCGACTCCTTAAAGATATATATTCAGGATCGTTATAGATAGCGGAATCGATATAGCCTTGTCCGTCTGTTTCGGAAGCCCCAAATAACTTACATACATGATTCATACATCAATATATCCGCTATAGACCCGGTTCGGCTGCTATTTAAAATCGAGACAATCGGCCCTCAAATGGCTGAAATATATGGGAAAAAACTGGGACAACCTCGATTTTTGGCCTATTTTTGATCTATATCTGGATTATTAATTCATTAATATAGACAATATGGATATCTAATGATAGATATTTCAAAGTCCATTGCAACGATGTAATAAGGCTATAGCAATTTGGACCTACAATGGGTGAAAATCGGGAAAAATATTTTTTAACTCGATTTTTTTTTAACCAAAAAATTTCAATAACCAAAATTCAGTAATTAATTTAAAAAAAATTTAAAAATTAAAAAAAATAAATTTTATTGTTGAATTTTCGGGAAATTTTTTTTTTAACTCGAATTTTTTTTTGCCAAAAAAAATTTTTTTGTCATAAATTTTTCTCATATAAATCTCATATACCCTTCACCAAATTATACTTTAAAATAAGAATTTTAAATATTTTTATTTTTAAAAAAAAATTTCAAAATTTTTATTGAAAATTTAAATGTTGAAATTTTTTTTTTAAATTTTCTATAAAAATTTTGAATTTTTTTTTTTAAATTTGCAATAAAAATTTAAACATTTTTTTTTGAATTTTTTTTAAAAATAAAAATATTTAAAATTCTTATTTTAAAGTATAATTTGGTGAAGGGTATACGAGATTAGGCACAGCCGAATATACATAGCCCTCTTCTTAGTTTTTAACATCTTCATTACCGACAATTTTATTCAACTACTGCTTATGAAGTCGTGAAAATGTTATTGACTTTGAACTACTTCCAATTTGTGTTAATGGCTTGAAGTAATCTTTACTACAGATATTTTAACTTACTGTGTTATCAACATATTTTTCCTTTAACTAAAGAACAACTTACAAATTTTTTCCTTTTCATATTCTTTAAAGTGTTGTTTTTAAAGCGTTTTCTTTCATGTTCAATAAAAATAAACATAAAATTAAATGTCGGCAAATTGTTAGTTAGTTTCATAACAAAAAGTTCTTGTGCTGAAATGAAAACATACACATAAAGTTTAAAGACCTTATTTGCAAATTTTGCATACTAAGTTGAGATTATAAAGGCGAATGAAAAAAAAAATATGTTAATTAATTTAAATAATAGCAATAACAAAAAAAGCAGCCACGAATTTCTTAAGTAACTAAAGCAAAAAACGTAATTTAAAAAATAAAAATGTTGCTGATTTATTCAACACAAATAATTGATAAATTTTTGTAAACTGAAACTTTGTTTTCTACAGTGTTATTTGATACACGAAAACAGTTAACAAAAAAAATTAAGTTGAATTATTTGAACTTTAAATGAGTTTGTTTATGATTTAAGTATAAGTAATTTTTTTAAAAAAAATATTTCAATGCAATTTATACCAACAAAATGGCACATACCAAACAATTGTGGTTTTCAAAAAAGACCTTGTTTTTTTGTTTTGTTTTTAAACAAACTCTAAACGTAAAAATTATATTAAATTAAAATGAAAATGGACATGCAGGTAATATAATGCTGCTTATAAAAACGCATTTAAGTATTGTTTTCCAAGCAAAAAATTTCTCACGTATTTCCACTTAAAAAGTCAATGTAACTTGTTGATGCCTCAACAAAAATTTAAAACACAAAAATGCCTTTATATTTCACAAAAATTATTATAAAGTTTTCTTTATCATCACCATCATCATCATACCTACACTTATGATTAGTATGCAAAAAACGTTTAAAAAACCTGTCATCAAAATGCAAATGCCTCACAAAATTCAATATACATTTATTCTTATAAAAATTCATACAAAATTTTAATTAGCCTTTTGAATAATTTGTGAGTTTTAATGTGCAAAAGGTGTTGTATTAACACTTTTTAATTTAATCAAATTTGTTTATAAATTATGGCAATAAAACTTATGTGCACAAAATCGATCTTAAATTCTCATTAGTGTCATAGTTTGTCTAAGTATATTTTGAATATTTGGTTTCTTATTTTTAGATTTTCTTTAGATACGTTTTAGTTATTCATTTGCAAACCTCATTTATTTTAAGATATTGTAATGTCTTTGCAATAAACGGAAGTTAGTAAAAACAAATTGCTAGTTTTAATAAAACATTAAAATAAAACATAAAAAATAATGCTGGTTTTGTATATATGTAGTAGACAGAGAGAAGAAATAAGACATGCAATTGTAATATTTAGGCGGTAAACATGAATTTTAAATAAGCTACAAAACAAAATTTTGTCCCAAATTAGATCTATTATCTAAAATTCTAAAACGTTTTATTTATCGCTGGAAAGCAATTTGATATACTTATATATGACTTAGTGAAAATTCGGATTTAAAATATTTTCCCCGAAATTATACCATTAGGTTAGGTTACATGGGCAGTCCTTCTTCAAGCAGCTAACTTGGGTCCATTCGAAAAGTTGATTCCGTTGTGATACCCAAGAAGTAAACAGCATGTTTCTAGTCGAAACTTGTCGTTTCCATGTTGAATCACCAGATTCTCTGATGAAGGAGTGGATATGTTTCAGATTTATGGGACAAAATCTCTGTCATATCCAAAGTTGGAAAGGGGTTGTACTTGACTTAGAAATCGAGGTATATGCAAATATAGGTTACAAAATCGAGGTAGTCGTTTTTTTTCTAATATCTTAGCCATTTGAAGAACAATTTTCAACAGCAACCAGAAGAGTTTGAGAGAGTTCCAAGAGTACGCTCTCTCATGTTTGTCAGAGCCGAGAAATAATAGGTGGGATACAATCTCTGTCGTATCCAAAATTGGAAAGGGTTTGTACTTCTCATAGCAATCGAGATATATGCAAAAATAGGTTACAAAATAGGTAGTCGTGTTTTTGTAATATCTTCGCCATTTGTAAAACGATTATCAATAGCAACAGGACTCTTAAAAACAGCCGACCCAAGATTGATGACCGTCTAGGGAACCAGACAAGACTCAAAACAGCATTAGTATTGCTTAAATATAGACATCAATATCAATCACGTTGTTACAACAACAAACTAAGTCAACAATGTTCAAATTTGTTTTCCTTAAATACTTGAAACTTCGTAATTGTCTGACTTTTTCTGCATTGAAGCGATTTAATTGATTCTTAATATCAAACTCGTCCTATTATACAAGCTCTATGTACCAATTTCTGTACCAAAAACTTCACCATTGTTTTAATATTAAAAACGCTGTCAAAATAAAATCAGAATACAGAATTATTAAATATTTTTTGAATTAATAAATTACACGGAATCTGAAGAACCTAAAACGAAATAGAATTGAAAGCATTCCGAACAAGATTTGTGACAGACCTATATATATATAAAAGAGTAGCCAAAACGCCACAAGGTAGAGACATGAAATTTTGGACAGGTTTCCCTCTCATTATGTACATCCACTAAGAAGGGATTTTTGGAATTTAGAGTGTAAAAATTGGTAAATTCTGTTACCTGATATCTAATACAGATATACAGATATAAACAAAAATTAAAATGCATTTTTATCTACTAAAAAATTAGTCGACAGCTGTTTGGTACTATTTTGAAAATCGTACACTTTAGGGCAGAAAATGGCTAAAAACTTTATTTTGGTATTTTTTTGTAAAGTCACATTAAACGAATCATCAAAAAATACCAAATTTAAATTTGGTACTTTTTGGAAATTCGAACCCACAGATTTTTGACACAAAATAGAGTATTTGAAAATTCAATTGGGAAAAAGGAAAATTGGTAAAGGAAGAATCAATGATAGGGTCATTAATGGTATTATGGTACCAAAAAAAGCAGAACTAATGGTACATTTTTGTTCTTCAAATGGTACTTTTTGAATTTTTCATAAAATTGATAGTAGAATCAGGATATTTTTTATTGGATGTATGACTTAAAAATGCGGGTTTTTAATGACTTATATGCCATTTTGAAGGGTACATATGTATCAGTCATTTATTCTCACTTATTTATTGAACATTATATTGAAATCAAACATTTCGAATTTTGTACCAACGAATTATCATATGTGGGAAGTTTTACTTTACTTATTAAATTTGAAAAAAAGTGCCCCTCAAGCCTCGGATTGCTCACCAAAGCTTGCGGCGAATGCGTTCTAACGGTTTAAACGTAACAAATATGGTTTGTGCAGTTCCGAAGTGGTGAGAGGGAATACTAATATCGCCCAGGCCTGCCAAAAAAATTTTGAATACCAAGAATTGAAGCCACTACTCCATGACGATTGTTGTAAAACTCACGTTTTTTAAAAGAAGGTCAAAAAGGACCCATGCCTTGAGGATTTAGAAGGTTAAGATATTCTATAAAAATATTCTCCGTAACATTTTACATAACTTTGCTGAACACATTTTATACATAAAATGTAAGGATCATATGGTTTCTTATGACGATTAACAATAAGATTGTGCCAGAGTTGGGGAACTTTAACCCCCCCCCCCTCAAATGAAATTCAGACGTAAACTTTCAAAACGCCGATACACGTCGATACAAACCGAAAAACTACTTTTTTTGTCTCCTCTATCAAAATTTATTGGTCGGACATCGTAATTTTTTTTGGTATTGTACTGTACTTCATGAAGATTCTTGTAAAACTAAATAAGATTTTGCAAAATCATTAGCAGCTACACAAGCAGCAATATCAAAATGTTTCCCACCATCAGGATTCATCCAAATGCAAGAGAATTGGGTATCAAACGAATTTAATACGAGAAACCTTAAAAATCCGATTTTGCAAGTCGGAAATGATGTTTGGACGCTATAAAAGAAAGCAATTTTTGCACCGAATTATTACTTGCGACGAAAAATAGATCCATTACGATAACCCGAAGTGTTAGAGACCGTACATGAAGCCCGTCCAACCAGTCGAATCGACACCAAAACCAAATATCTAGAACCAAAATGGTTCTATATATTAAGACCTAATGAAATCCATCCAGACCATCACAGGGAACTTTTGTGGAATGCAACGTGCAGAAAGTGCAGACCTTTCCCCGTCCGATTACTATTTGTTGCGATCGAAGCAGAACGCTCTCACTGGGATACGCTTCACTTTTGAACAGAGTATCCGAAATTGCCTTGATTCGTTCTTGGCCTCAAAAATTGAGCAGTTCCTTTGACTCGGAGTCCATATTGTTACGAAATTGTACTTGAATACAAATATAACGATTTTAAGGGCTGATTTAAAAGTAGCATAATGCTTTCAAATAACAGTGCTGTAATAGCAAACTGTAATATATCTGTGGGTAAGTTGGCAACGCTGTATTCGAATTCGAATATTCAGTTAAAGAACATTGTAGAAATAGAGCTTTCTAGATGGTTATGCAGTGTTATAAATAGTGGTAGAGGTTGCAGTCGTGAGTGAGTTTATCAGAGACGCTTTTCGAATAAACATCAACTAAGTGCCTTAAAGTGTGTTGTGTTTTTGAAGTAAATTCGTGTACATTATAAATTGTGTCTGTATTTCTGAGAATTTATAAACGTGTATAAAAAACATTGAGTGGCTATTTAATTCTGTTGTTGTTGTACATTTGAATAAATAAAGAGTTGTTACCATTTTCAAACTAATAAACGGCTTTTATTTGCAATCAAAAGTATCCGGTTTATTTAAAGGATACAAGCGTTTTGAAAAGGTTAAAACGTAACAATATGTTACTAGAAATATATGAAAGGTTATAAGCTAACAATGACAAATACTTTGAATAAATGGATATTGTAAAAATATTTTAAAAAAGCTACAAATTTGAAAACATTCCACATTTTTAAGTCATACACCCAATATATGATCACTGACGGCCTGTTCATCGAAATCGAACAAATACTTTTAGGAATTTAAATTTAAGAAATCTAATTTGATTTTCTTCGCTCCACTTCTGTTATTACTGGAGCGAAAATTCCATTTAAACCGTTATCCGTTTTTTCTATTTAGACTAGACAATATTGTGGTGTCCTATCTATCCCATGGTTGCAGGTTCGATTCCCGCAGACAAACAAAATGCTTCGCAGTTTGTTTTTGTTTTTATCGTATGAAATTCAAAATTTTCTCAAGTGAATATTACGATGTGCTTTCCTTTCGAGATCGATAAATAGATCAACATTTGTAATTATGTTTCCAACATTGAAACATTAAAAATGAAATTTTATTGTGAAAATGTCCGCCTCGACTTACCAAAATGTTAAATTTTCCAGGGCTCTGGAGCATAAACAAGTCTCGATTTGACCTATGACTTGGCCTCTGCGACTTAAGAATAATTACTAATATAATAATCGCGACTTTTTCTTTTTTTCTTACCCTTCGCCTTCGTGAGAAGGGTATAAATAAATTTGTCATTCCGTTTGTAATTTCCACAATATAATTTTCCGACCCTATAGAGTATGTATATTCTGGATCCTTATAGATAGCAGAGTCGATTAAGCCATGTCCGTCTGTCTGTCCGTCTGTTTGTTGAAATCAATTTTCTGAAGACCCCAGATATCTTCGGTATCCAAATCTTTAATAATTCTATCAGACATGCTTTCGAGTTTCCTATTTAAAATCAGCAAAATCGGTCCACAAATTGCTGATATATGAGGAAAAAACCAGGACAACCTCGATTTTTTACCTATTTTTGACCAATTACTAAGTCATTAATATAGACAATATGGATATCTAATGATATTTTTTTTCACCAAAAAAAAATTTAAAAATTTTTTAAATTTTTAAAATAAAATATTTATAAAATTTAAAAAAAAAAAAAATTTAAAATTTTTAAAATTTAAAAAAAAAAAATTTTTCCAAAAAATGAGATATGAGGAAAAAACCAGGACAACCTCGATTTTTTACCTATTTTTGTCCAATATCTGGATTACTAAGTCATTAATATAGACAATATGGATATCTAATGATATTTTTTTCACCAAAAAAAAAATTTAAAATTTTTTTAAATTTTTAAACAAAAATATTTATAAAATTTAAAAAAAAAAATTTAAATTTATAAAATTAAAAAAAAAAAATTAAATTCGAAAAAAAAAAAAAATTCCAAAAAAAAACAACTGGATAAAAAAAAAAATTTTGTTTACCTAAAAATATTTAAAATTTGTATTTTTTAAGTATAATTTGGTGAAGGGTATATAAGATTCGGCACAGCCGAATATAGCTCTCTTACTTGTTTAATATCAATTTGATACATTGCTACTAGGCTCAGTTGAAAAAGATTGCGACTAACGGAGGGTAAAATAACAAAATATTTGTGGAAAATAAAAATTTTTGGAGGTTGTCTCACATTTTGTTCCATTACTCTTGTTGTAGTCGATCGATTTTGCAGATTTTCAATAGCAAACAATCTAGGATAATGTTGAATATGTGTAAGACAAATTTGTTAATTTTGAGTGTATATTTTGGATGTGAGAGTGATTTACACACACGGGAATAGCTAAATCGACTTAGAATTGCATAAGCATCAAGGAAATTTATATAATGTTGAATGTTACATTAAATATTTCTCATTTACGACGTGTGGTGGAGGATATACACTATTTCTACAATATTCAAACTTCACATGTTCCAAACATTCTCATCCCAAATACCTCCAATTACTCATTATAGAGTACCCATACTACCCATAAACTTGTTGGTTTGGTTAAAAGTAATTTGATAGTTTCATTTACGTTTGCGTTGAGTTTTTATATTATTTTTTCTCAAAACATTTTCTAAATGAAATAACAAGTAGCAAAAAAACCGTTAACTAAGATTTGGTTTAAGTAGATGTGGAGGTAAAAAAAATAATACTTTAATGAAAAAAATTAAAAAAAATAAATAAAAAATCAAAGCAGCTCTTAAACCATATTTGCTCAGCTATAATTATAAATTATTTATATTATTTACTTTGCTGTGTGTTTTTTTTAATAGAGTCATATTACGGTTACGTACGTACTTACATTCATACAATTCATTTGTACTTTATCTGTGTTTTGTAGCATATTTTTTAAGTAATTATTGAATTACTCATTACGTCCATGTTTGGCAGCATGTTATTTTAGTATGTTAACAATGATTGAATTATTATTATTACTAGTTTTTTTTTGTCTGTTTTGTTTTCAAATTAATACCTATATGTGTATTATTATGTACGAGTTTAAGGAATAACGTATAATTTCATTTGAAAAGAAATTAAAATTTTATTACTTTTTTGGTTTGATTTAATATAACACCTGTGTTTTGTGAATATCATTGTGGAATTTAAATGTTTAAATGTGGTTTTGATGGAATTTTGACATTGCTCTAGTTATTGTTTAATGCAAACAAAAAAATATTTAAAATATAGCCCCACCTTGCAAGTACCAAACCGCTTTGAAGTTTTTAAAATGTAAAACAATATGTCTTTGAAATATATTTATTAGGTATGATTCATTTTTAATACAGAGGTAAAACAGAAAATCTTTGTTGCAAGCTATGAAATAGTCCTTGATTTTAACTTTCACTGTTTGCTTAATTTCTGTAGTTAATTATTTGAATAACTTTTTTTCCTTCACAGCCTTTTAAGTAATATATCATACATTTGTCTTTTCTTTGTTCTTTTTTAAGTTTTCACACATGTATTCCTTTTATTATTATGTTTTTTTTATTCATCTCAATTCTTTTGTATGATTTTTCTAAAAGTCAAGCTAAATAAAAGAGTTCTTCTCCTTAGATGATAAATTATGGTTAATTTATAATGTATGAATTAAATCATCTTTTATGAAAAATTACACATGTATTTCTTTTATTCTTTTACGTGTTTATTTCTTACTGGTTTTTTATTATTTGTTTCGATTTCAGTTGGTTGGCCCATCAAACAATCAAAAGAAATCTTCTAAATCCCTTTTGAAACATTTGGCCATTGGTTGCTGTGAGCGCATCCATTTACACATGAGAAATTTGCACTTAACACAGGACAAAAAACATAATTAATGATCACAATTTTCAAAATAAAGCTAATGGATGCTGTTAAATAATCACCCAGACCCAAATGGTATTCAACCATACACCAATCAGTCTGACCGACCGACCGGCCGGCCGGGCCAGTCAGTCATTCAAGCTAAAAGAAAAAAAAGAAGAAACAAGTGAAGTGGTCAAATGAAACAAGTGAATATATGAATGATAAGATGTTAAGGGAAAAAAAATTCAAAATGGGACAACAAAAGCAACAGGAATATAAGATTGAAAATAAATGAGACATAAACACAATATTAATAACTAATTTATGCTAACAAAGCACAATGGTGTTTAAGGTATAGGTTTGTTCTTCCGTTTGACATTTCTACGATATTAATTTTGTTAACCGATTTAATTTATATTGAAAATCTCAGAATAAAATGCTAAATAAATTTAAAACCTTTTTTAAACAAAAGGCTGTTCCTAATGTCGGAAATATTTTTAATGTTATTCATAAAATTTTTGCGAGATTGCCACACACTCTGTTCCTTCCATAAGTTTAGTCCGATTTTCCTGATTCTATAATAATTCTATATGCTATGTTGCATTGGAGTGAACCAAGTAAGCAGAAAGCTGGTACTAAATACGATAATCTGACCATATAACCACAGTTCGTGAGAGATTGTATATGCGATGTTCTCCTGGATCTTGCTGATTATTTCACTCCAAAGCTCTTCTCTTTGTGAAATTTCAGTTCTTTTATCTGAAGTGGTCGTATGTTTTAGGAATACAACTATAGAAAAGACTACAGACAAGACGATATTACTGACGAGACGATATTACTGACAAGAATTATAGTGTGGCTCGAATGAGTCACGACTTGGTCAGAATGTTTTAGAAGAGCACACATCAACTTTATTTAAACATAATTTTAAATGTAGTTAATCCAAGCACATGAATTAAATTATTAGTCAAAGATAGAAAGATATATTATATATGATTATATAGATAAGTACAACGATTTATCACTCCATGTCTTCTCTGGAAGATTTTAAAACGAAGAAAACTATACGTAACATTTCATTCGACTAACATCGATCCTTCAGCAGCTACATGTTTTTTGTTACCATTCAACGACTTCTAAAGAAGCTGTCCGAAAAAAGAGATAATTTATTAACTCCTCTGATATTGCGCTGCATCCGAGGATTAGCGTAGGTAGGTCTAAGTAATAACATTCCTTCAGCATATATTCTGAGCTATCGTTCATTACATTGACTGGTTTTGAAAGTAAACCATTCAAGGTACACCACGATATCAAAAATCCTCTCAAATATACCCACTTTCACAATAACTAGAATGATGTGGCCTTAGCTGGATACAGCAACGATTTTATGACTTTGCTTATGTAGAAGCTATTGAAATAGATACAAAGTCAACACGACTTATTCATCGATTCTCGTTCGAACATCGATCTTCTATCCTCTCTATCATTATTTTGCTCTCATAGCTACTAATCTTTCAGAAGCCTTTATGGACTATTAGGAAGTTATTCCGATTATCTGGTTGTGAAACAAAAACTAGGTATTATTGAGTTTATGACTTAAAAATGCGTTTTTTAAAACAGATGGTGTATCTGTTTAACGCGGTTTTGTTTTTAGTAACTCATATATTATTTTGAAGAATATCTGTCATTTATTCTCACTTATTTATTGAACACTATAGTGTAAACAACAACGTTTGTTTTGGCTTTGAAAATGACGAATTTTGTCCCGCATATGACGCATTATATTCGGGAAGTTTAGCTTGACTTCAACGAAGCTTATGATGAATGTGTCTCAACGTCTGAAATATGTTTTGTGCGGTTCAGAAATGGCGACTTTAATATGGAAGACAAATATCACATAGGCCATCCAAAGAAGTTTGAAGAGAGAGAAACATGAAGATTGTTGTCAAACTCAACAAGAATGGGAGCTACTCAAGCAGCAATTTCCAAATGTTCACGATCAGCATGATTCATCCAAAAGCTGGGAAATTGGGTACCATACCAATGGAAGCCAAAATACCTTGAACGAAGATTTTGCATGTCCGAAATTATGCTTGAACGCTATAAAAGAAAATAATTTTTGAACCGAATTATTACTTTCGATGAAAAATTAATCCATTACGATAACCCAAAGCGTGAGAGATCGTAGGTGAAGCCCGGCCAACCAGCCGAATCGTCAACAAAGCCATATATCAATTGCACTAAGGTAATGCTCTGTATTTGGTGGAACCAAAAGTCTCCCATCTGTTATGAACTTCTGAAATGTGGCCAGACCATCACAGGGAATCTTTACCGAATGGAATTGATTCGCTTAAAGCGATCATTGGTCGAATAACGCCCATAGTATGCAGCTAGACATGAAACCGAATATTCCATCATAATATCGCTCGGCCACATATTAATATTCCTTCCCCGATTTATAGTCCAGGCCGTGCCCTGGCTTCATTCATTCTTGGCATCAAATTAGGAGCAGTTCTTTTAGCTCGGATTCCATATGTGAGAAAAGGTCAGAGCTAACTATGGCCAATACTTTATAGTGCATTTACACCGAGGCGAAATCTAGTGGATTTTAATTGAAATCTTGTTCAAAATCTATATCGTTTAGACCGCTGTTTTCTGACATTTAGCAAGATTTCATTTAATAACAAAAACAGCTGACTTACAAAACCCGCAGTAAATAAGTAAATTTTTAGTATTATAATTTATAAATTTAACTTTTATTCATATTTGCATCCATTGAAAATATTTATCAAACGCTAAAATTGTTCCGCACTTTCTATATTATTTTTATACCCTACACCACCATAGTGGGGAGGGTATTATGCGTTTGTGCAGATGTTTGTAACGCCCAAAAATATTAGTCTAACACCCACCTTAAAGTATACCGATCGACTTAGAATCACTTTCTGAGTCGATTAAACGATGTCCGTCCGTCCGTCCGTCCGTCCGTCCGTCTGGTTGGCTGGCTGTCCATGTAAACCTTGTGCGCAGAGTACAGGTCGCAATTTTGAAGATATTTCGATCAAATTTGGTACATATTACTTTTTCGGCCCACGGACCAAGCCTATTGAAACTGGCTGAAATCGGTCCATTATTTCACCTAGCCCCCATACAAATGTCCCCTCGAAATTGGACTTTATCGGTCATAAATGTTTAATTTATCTATGTATCTACACAAATTTCGCTCCAAATAAGTTTTATATATACAAAATTCATGTCACCAAATTTTGTTACGATCGGTCCATAATTAGTCATAGCTCTCATGTAGACCCGCTTCCGAAAATCACTTTAATGTGCATAAATCACTTAAAAATGTAGACATTTTTAAGTGATTTATAAATTTATAAATCACACGACCTAATTTTATGGTGATCGGTCCATAATTGATCATAGCTCCCATATAAGGCCCCTTCGAAAAATCACTCAAAAATATAAATTATTGATATTTTAAAAGAAAAATATTTTTACTCATTTACTTGGTGTAGGGTATTATATGGTCGGGCTTGACCGACCATACTTTCTTACTTGTTTTTATTTGTATCTGTCAAATTTTACTTGTACAGTGCTGTATTTGTTAGTCCGTTATGAAGAAATTCACGGTTGCATCACTTGGTACTGAGTAGATTTGAGGAGATTTCCCCAAAATCTAGTCACGAAGTAGATTTCATTTTGTATGGGAAATCTCGTCAAAATAACTAGATTTGGCTCGAAATCTCATATATAGTGTAAATGCACTATTAAATAAATTTTTATTGTACAGGTTGGGCCATTTAAAATTTTAAATTTGAATCGGCTGTAAGAAAAGTACTGATTATTTTTTTCAAATTTCTGGTATTATTCAAAAGGTTGAACTTTGTTATTTAAGAATGTAACAAAATATCATTCATATGACTGCCACCACTGGCTCGGCAGTACCCCATCTGATCAACCTAAGTTTTCAATACAGTTTCGATTGATTCAGCTCGAATCTCTTTAATTGCAAAATTGCCGCATATGGGGTTCAGATCAAGGAGCCACATTTACCGTAAAATGTGAGCGTTACTGTGCCATGCTCAACGAATTTTTATTCCCAAAAATTCAAGAGAATGACATGGACGATATATGAATTCAATAAGACGGGAAGCATGTCACACAGCCACCGCAACCATTGTTATTTGATGCACTGTTTTTTAAAGCTAAATGTTACGCAAATCATCCAGAGATAACTGAAGCAACAAAGTTCAATCTTTTCAATAAAACCAGAAATTTAAAGAAATAATCAGTATTTTTTTTATAGCCGATTCAAAATTTAAAATTTTGAATGACCCACCCTGTATATGTGTTTCAAATTTGAAAAAATACCGCATTTTTAAGTCATACACCCAATATTTTTTCTAGATTTGCTCTTCTCTTTAGAAAGCTTTATTGAACAGAGTATTATTCAGAAGTTTTATTTGTTTTCTAATGAAAATTAAACATTTTTTGTAATGATTTTTTCTTTTGAACAGCTGGTGCTACAGTAGATTCTTTAAAAAATCTATTGTTAAACATTTTAATTTAAAATAAATTTTAAAAAACTCAAACCGGAACCACTATGTTGGAATACTTAAATAATAAGTAATACAAAAAAACATAATAGTAAAACAATTTATTATTGAATACGGTGCAACCAATTATGGACACTTAAAACAATTATCCGACTTTCTATGCCATATCCTGTCTGTCATTGATTCATGCATTCATATGTAAATTAAAGCATCGACCCACAATGACAAGCTTGTTAAAATATGCCTTTAAAATACCCAAAAAAAAATAAAACAAAACAAAACTCCACTTATAACTTGTGTTTAATTGTTGAAGATATTCATATGCGTGGCATAATTTAGTATGTTTTGTTACGAAAGCAAATGCGTGATTTTAAAAATAAATTTTCCAACAAATTGGAGTGTGTGTGTTAAATTGCTGTTAATTAGAAGAGTTCCGTTTGAAGGAGCGTATTGAAAATTTGTTTCCAACAAAAAAAAAAAAAAACCCACAAACGACGCCTTTAATAATTCGGTATTGTTTTTAAACTAATTTGTGGGGTATTGGTAAAAATTGGAAATAACAGACCTACTCCAATTTTCATGTAATATTAGGTTTGAAAAAAAAAAACTTGTTGGAATATCCGTTTTGTTTATGAGACCGTTTGAGTTTAAGTGAAAATACACACATCTATAAAATATCAGAAATAAAAAAACATCTTAAGATTTAAGCCGCTTTAATTTAAGAGTTCATTTTATTCACACTCAAATACGAAATTTTGTTAAATAAAAAAATTTTCAAGCGTACGTAGTATGTTTGTCTGTCTGTCCATACGTCCGTCCGTCTGTCTCTCTGTTTGTATGTTAAATACACAAGTAGAATTTTGTTTTCCATGGACGTTTGTTTTCTAGACCTACAAAAACAATGTTGTATGTTAGTTTTGTTGTGTGTTTTTTTTGTTGTTTTTTTGTTTGAAACAAACAAATAAACAACAAATCAACCAAATAACCAACCAGTCACACAACCAACCTACTGACACTCTAGATACAAAAATAGAAGAAAAAAAACTAAAACGTAACATGCATGTTTTATTCATAGTGTTGTTACCAGTATTCACTCACTCAGTCAGTCAGTTGTACGAGTACTGTGGTACTTGTACTAACTTACGTCTTGAGGAACAGTGGGCCGAAATGTACAAATATTGTAGAAATCGGAAGGAAAGTACAGCAGAAATTTAAAAAGTAAATCATGTTAATGAAAATATTAGGAAAACTTATTGAAATATTTAGAAAATGTTAATAAAATTTCTCAAATCCGAGCTACTCTATTTCAAGAGATCGTAGTAAGAGAGCTATAGTCGGTTCTGCCGAATCTTTTATACCCTTCACCAAATTGTACTTCAAAATACAAATTTTAAATATTTTTAGGTAAAAAAAAATTATTTTTTTTCCTAATGTTTTTTTTTTAATTTTTGTAAAAAAAATTTAGAATTGTTATTTAAAATTTTTAAAAATTTTTTTTTTTTAAATTTTAACAAAAAAATTTTTGGTTTTTAAAATTTTTTTTTTTGTGAAAAAAAAATTCGGGTTAAAAAATATTTTTTTCGGATTTTGGCTAATTATAGGTTTTGACTCATATAGGTCAACTTACTATGGTCTTATATATGTCGTTGCAAAGATCTTTGAAGTATCTATCATTAGATATCCATATTGTCTATAGTAATCCAGATATAGATCAAAAATCGAGGTTGTCCTGGTTTTTTTCTCATATCTCAGCCATTTGTAGACCGATTTTGCTGATTCTAAATAGGAAACTTCTAGAAAGCATGTCTGACAGAATTATTGAAGATTTGTATTCCGATGATATCTGGGGTCTTCATACATTTTTTTTAAAATTTAAAAAAAAAATTTTTTTGTTTTTTTTAAATTTTTTTTTTGGTGAAAAAAAATTCGGGTTAAAAAATATTTTTTTCGGATTTTGACTCATTATAGGTCCATCTTACTATGGTCTTATATATGTCGTTGCAAAGGTCTTTGAAATATCTATCATTAGATATCCATATTGTCTATAGTAAACCAGATATAGATCAAAAATCTAGGTTGTCCTAGTGTTTTTCTCATATCTCAGCCATTTGTGGACCGATTTTGCTGATTTTAAATAGGAAACTTCTCGAAAGCATGTCTGACAGAATTGTTGAAGATTTGGATCTCGATAATATCTGGGGTCTTCAGAAAATTGATTTCAACAGACAGACGAACATGGCTTAATCGACTATGCTATATATAAGGATCCAGAATGTATATACTTTATAGGGTTGGAAAATTATATTGTGGAAATTAGAAAAGAAATGGCAAACTTATATATGCCCTTCTCACGAAGGTGAAGGGTATAAAAGGATAAAATGTAAAATAAATTTTACTTTATTTCCCCCCAAATACTTGACTTTAAAAACTAACTGTGCTAAATTTTGCTAGACTTTGAAAAATTTCCAAAAAAATTTTAACTGAAACCCACTGTACTCTTACGTTTTTGGTACCGATATGCGTGTTCAGCATTATGCATTAGTTAGATGCTTGATTGAGGATAGACAACAGGACAGACACACACACGAACAAACGGATAGGCAGGCAAACAGCTAGACTAACTGACTGACAGACAGCCACACCGACGGACGCATGACTGTTAGAAAAACAACCTAACACACACATCAGGCTGGCTTGCATTTTTTTTCTCGTCCACAAATAAAGAAACACTTGTATCATTGTTTGCCATGCACTATTTTTCACTCTTTTTTCCAATTTTCCTATTTTGTTTGTCTTGTTTTATTGTTTTTTTTTTGTTGTTGATTTTTTCATTCTTTTCATGTTTGATATGTTACCGATTTTTTTTATTTATTTGTTAAATTTTCTTGATTTTTTTTCTTATTTTTTTTTTTTGGGAAATTTTCTTTTGCCATCCTTAACCCCATGAAACCTGAAATCTAACATCAAATCTTTAAGATATTTATTTATACTTGCTAAAAAGTAAACTACAGTTTATTTTTTTCAGAAAAAAAGGATTTCCATCATAAAACTAACAAACAAATAAATAAATAAATAAAATTTCGCATTAAATACCGAAATTTAAGGGAATCATGTTAGATGTTGTAAAAACAAAGAAACTCAACATGTTTTAATTAAACATGAAAGGGTTCCTAAGTTTTTGTTTATTTTGAAAGTCGCTCTAGAAATCTTTTAAATCTTTTAAATCTAGCTAATTTATGTTTTAAATAATGCTCTAATTAATTTTCAACACACTCCTCTCAAATTCTATAGAATTTTTGGATGCAAAGCATTTCATTTTCGGTATATATTTAATTTAGAAGTGGTCTCCTAATAAAAAAAATAAAGCTTACATAGACATTTTTCTAGTAAAAGAATTTTAGAGAGAGGAAGATTGAAGTTAAAACAGAACCCGCGCACTGTGTATAGCAGTGGTCGATATAAGCAGAACATCCCATCAATTCTTGTTGACTGATCCCGAACTAGTGATTTTATCTTTCACTTAAGGTGAAAAGTAGTTACATAACTATTTACGGGACTAGTTATTTTAATACGTGCTTGTTTTAAGCAGGGGGTTAATTGATATGTTTGGATTACAAGGAGATAAATAGTCCAAAGTAGTAAAAACATTGTATTAACATGCCAGTTACATAGAGTCAGTTACCTTACAAGCTAAATAACTGATTACTTGATCAGCTACATCACTAGTTATTTTAATTGACCTCAAATAGTCAGCCATTGACAGTCCAATAACCGATTGCCTGGTTACAAACCTTCCTCCAATAAATCTACAATAGATTACTTCTGGTGGGTAAAATAACTAAATTGCAATACAAAATAAACATGTACAATGACTACTCTCTAGATTACCTAGAGACACTTAAGTGACAATTGACTTTGCGCTAGGTTAAACGGAATCACATTATATTTAAACAAAAAGTAAATAAATTGTATGAGAATTATATCAACAAATCAAAACCAGTTTATGCGAATTACTCACAAAAAAGAGCATTGTACACAATGAAAGCTTAAAGTGACTACATTCTAGATAACTTAGAGACATTTAAGTGACAATTGTCTTCACGCTAGATTACATGGGATATATAAGGTAACCTTTTGACTTCTCTCTGTACTCTGTACAGCACATACATGCCAAATAACACAAAATATTTATAAATTGGAGTCAGCCAAGTGATCAGACATTAGTGACAATTATTGTCTATAAAGGATACACTGACTATTTGGATTTATAGTCCCTATTATGGAATGTAGATATCATTATGAAGCTTAGGATAAAGTATTCAATGAATTTCATAACCGTTGGCTATTCAGACAACATGATTTAACTTGATTGTAAACATCTCTGGGATTCATTTGAATATTGTTTCGCATACTATAGAGTCAGTTCTCAGTTCACTTAAATAATTTTGTATCGCTAGTGGCCTGAGTGTCAACCTATTCAAGATTGAATTTGTACAATTCTACATTTCTTCATTTATCCTACCTTGATCTGATTTTGTCGGACCTAGTTGTCCAGAATGCTGAATATACAAGCTGGAACAGCTATACCTATTTGTTTGTTTCAAACATTCCCACAAAAAATGGATCTAAGCTCGGGAAGACCCGATGATCACTCGGCCAAAGATTTTCAGCCCAGCGACCAACCGACAGTGTTTTCCCCAAAAATTAACTATCGAAAACAACAACTAAGCTCAATATTAGTTGTGTAATCAAAAAACCAATACTCTGCAGAAATGGCTCTGGGTCAAGGTTCTCTACACATTGCAAAACTCAATACCAGTGGATCTATTTACCAAGCTGTGGCGAATTTTATATACCCATCGCCTTAGTTTAATCTTTTAAATTACTGAAATTTTATTAAATTTATTTTTCGATTTTAAAAAATCGAAAAATAAATCTTTTGAGCATTTCTTAATCATTTATGAGCGAATTTGGCAAATTTTAAATAACAAATTCTCGGATGTTTTCGCAGATGGTTTCAAAAGGGGAAAATGGAGTTGGCAGTTATATCTATATTAGAGAACTTGAGGTTAAAATATATTTTAGATTTCCAAATTAGATATCGGAAAAAGTACCATTATTTACCCAATTTTACAACTTTCAATCGATTTCCGGCACGTGTTCTAGTTATCCATTTTCATTTAAATTTTCCAGTAGTTAGTTTTAGCTACTAACGAACAAAATAAGACCCATCCAAAGCAAATCCATTTTAAGGGCATGTCTAATGGGTACATAGACAATGGAATATTACAGGAAATACATAATATTACTAATGGACTTTGGAAGGGAGGGAAAATGATTCATACTACAGACATTGATGATTTTTCTATCGATTCACATACGCTGATCTATCAAGTCAACGTCAATACCAAATTTTCATTAGCATGATTGAAAGTGGAGAGTAGCTAAACGGCAAAGCTCTTACAAGGTGACCCTGACCAGATTAAAAATACTGACTGGTTGCAAATATTTGAAATGTATTGCAATACACACTAAAGCCTTATGACCTACATGATTGAAGCTAAACTAGGACTTTATAAAGACCTACGATTGGAGCTAAACAAAGACTATTATTGAGGATAATCAAAGGCTTTTTAAAGATAAACTAGGGCTATTTGAAAACTATAACTGATCTAAACTAATACAGTTTAAAGATCTTACAAGCAGACGAAAGTAAGATATACCTACAGGATGCAGCCTGTAACATAACCTAAACCCTCGGTATAATATACATATATGTATATTTTTGTTAGCTCTGACTAATTGAAATGTTTCTAGTACTATTTATTATGCAATTTTAAAAAGCATTTAAACAGTTTATGGTCATACAGGTCACTAATATCGTTCACTTGACAAACTCAGCTTAAAATCTATATAAAAAAACAAATATAAATACTTGTAAAATACAAGCTCTTTTATCACTTAACTAACAATTTTCCCACACACTTTATCACACACTTTTGACACTTAATAAACACATTAAAACTTTGATAACCACATTTGACAATTTAATTTAACCACCAGAAAAACATACACACAAATTAATCTTTACAAATTAAAAAAAAAAACTGTAACAAATGATTTTTCGTTTTTGTTTTCTTTTGGTAACAGCAAATAAATTTCATAATAATACGAGAACAAGTGAAGGTAACCTCATTTGGAGACACTTGAACAAACATGTCAGCAATACAAACTATAACAATTATTTCACAATGCATGACAAATTTTTTCTTATTCTTAAATACTTTTCTTAGCGTTTTTGTTTCATTGAATGTATGAAGAGGATTGATATGTTAAAAAGGTTAAGTCACTAAAAGATAAAGCAGAGAAAATGGTTTTCTTGATTACAGTGTCCAACAGCATTTTTGGAACAGAATAGCGACCCTATAATTCTGAAAGGGCAGCTGGGTCAAAGTTTTAATTTTTTGATCGAAGGGAGCATTATATTAAATGGAAAAAATATTTAATAGTTAATGTCTGAGAGAATTCTTATTATCAGATGGGAAATTTGATGGGAATAATTTTTGTGGAAGATCTTAACCCTGTAGCTCCTCTCTTTAGGGAACAATCTGACCCTTTTCCTAGAAAATAAAAAAAAATCCCTCAAATATTCCGCGAAAATTGTTGCCGGAAAATTTCAGTGTGAAACCTAAGGTAGCGTGCAATTTTGCTAAAGAGCTTTATTTACAACTTTGGTATCTTTAGTGACCCCCACTGAAATTTTTTTCATGCAAAAATTTTCTTAAAATATTTCAATTCCTAAATGTCCTTTTTGAAAGGACTTTCTTGATTTTCTCGAAAAAAGGGTCAAATTGACCTCTAAAGATAGGTTTTTAAATCTAACAACTAAATTTGAAAAACTGCTGTTAATCACTTTGTCTTATAAGTCTTCCTTACATGCATTTGTGTTTGCTTACAAATTCATTTATTTTATGCCATTCTATATGATGACTGTATGAAAATGACGTTTTTAGATGGCTTGTCCACAGGTTTCCTCTCGTTTCACTTCTCCATCTCCCTTGTATTTTCCAAAAAAAAAGTAAGTTGTTTACTCAAGCTGGGTATTAACTGCTGTTCAGATGTTTCCTTGATGGTTTTTGAGACATCCTCGTTTTCAGCATTTTCTACTAATAATGGACATAAGATGTTGCTGATGTTGTGTGTGTTGTCGTCTACTTAAACCCCATCACTCAAGCATGGATGCGTTAAAGTGCAGCTTATCTTTAAGAAGTTAAAATACGACACACAGCAATTCATACACTTTCATATAATGAACATACTAACGTATTTATGGTTGCCTGTGATTGTGGCCAATGGGAAAAAGTATGGATTCAGAAGGCCTGTTTAAAGGCCTAAGATTGTTATAAAGCTCAATTAAAGCTTTAAAAAAAGACTTGTAAGAAACATCACTAAACATTTGTCACAAATTATTCAAAATTTAAACTTTTAAGCCGGTTTTTAGGTGTTAACTCGTTGCGGTTTAGTGGTCACTTTACTAACCACCTTTTCCATAGTCTTTAAAACATAGTTTATTGGCATCTATTGGCAACATTACCATCCGCATTTTTTCTAAGAGACTTACACGCGTTTAATACAAACACGTTGTTAATAAACTAACCACCTCATTCCACAGAAACCGTTGGAATAGCGAGACCTTGCTGAAGAACTTTAGATCTTAAGGCCTTGTCCATTTGTTCCCTCCTGCCAAATCTAGAAAAGAAACATGTGCGTGTAAATGTCTATGTATGTGAGTTTGTGTATTTAAAGTTTAACTAAAGCGAAAAATATTGACAAATGAGTAATGGATACAAAGGCAAATTTATGACAAGTCATAATATGGCAGCAACATTTATCATTAAATACGGTATTTAATGCCGGCACAAGTTAAACCATTGAGAAATTTTACAAATAAACATGTTGTTGTCGTTCTTGTTGTTGTTGCTATGTTCCTGTTGCTGTTATTTTAAGCCAGGATGACAATGTATACATACGTATGCATGTAGTGGTTACAGCGCTTGTTCATGTTGCTGACGATGTTTGTTGTTGTTGATGATGATGTTGACGATGATGGTAAGAAACATGGATTAAGAGCACACAAAAACAACAACAACATGACATCACATGGCTAGTGAACTATATTAACAACAATCTACGCAAATTGTTGTTTAAAGAAGAGGAAAAAAATAAAGCACTTTTTGTGAAATTAGTGGTAAATGGTATTGTTGTCTAAAATTCCTTTCACTGTTTTCAGCATAACTGAAATTAGTATAAAAAGGTGAGACAGATATTATTGGTAATTGAAATTGGTTGTTGAAGAATATTTATGAAAGATAATTTCATTAGTTTAGAATAACTAGTATATGAGGAAAATCTTCTTATCGTGAAAAGTTACATCGGTCAAACTAAAATTATATAGTCGCGGCGTTTCGCTGGGTCAGGCCTAGGAATCGAGATATATAGATTAGAAGTTTGGAGGAAATTGTAAATTTCTGTGCCGAATATCGCAAAGTGATGTTCAGCAAAGTTGTTAAGCTCAATCCCGGCTACAACATAGTCGATAAAAGCATTATTTTTGGTTTTCCTTGAGTGAGACCCTGGAAAATCAGTTTTATATAATTTTTTTCATAAGTTCATTATCAAAGTGTTCAATTAAAAGTACCAGACCCAATTTGTTTCTTTGCTGTCTTTACTTTCTTGATTGATGGTGCGCCTTCTTCTTGAGTGTGAGGGATAAAGATCTGTCTTCATTTAAAAGAAAATTTTGTGACATAACCCCTTCTTCTTCATTGTCGGCATCGTATGTCTTTTGCGACCACCAACAAATTTCAGCCACCAGCGAGTTTTTTTTCAACCCAATGAGAAAACTGGTTCATTATTTTATATTGCTCCCAAAGGAAATAGGACTTTATTGGTCGTAAATATTTAATTTATATAGGTATCTACACAAATTTCGCTCCAAATAAGTTTTATATATACGGAAGTAATTTCACCTAATTTTGTTATGATCGGTCCATAATTAACCTTATAAGGCCCATTTCCGAAAATCACTTTAACTAGCAAAAAATCTCTTAAAAATATTGGAATCCAAATATAATTTAAAAAAAGTACGAGAGCTATATTCGACTGTGCCAAATCATATATACCCTTCACCAAAATAAAAATTTTAAATATTTTTAGGTAAACAAAATTTATTTTTTTTTTCCAAAGTTTTTTTTTATTTTTTTGGAAAAAAAAATGTTTGAACTGTTTTTGAACTGTTTTTTTACGAAAAAAAACATTTTAGTGAAAAAAAAATTCGGGTTAAAAATTCTGTTTTCCGATTTTGACCTATCTATATTACTATGGTCTAACTTGTTCTTATATACGTCGTTGCAAAGGTCTTTGAAATATCTATCTTTAGATATCCATATTGTCTATATTAATGACTTAGTAATCCAGATATAGGTCAAAAATCGAAGTTGTCCTGGGTTTTTCCTTAAATCTCAGCCATTTGTGGACCGATTTTCTCGATAGCAACCGAGCTGGATGAATTTCGGAGATATTGATGTATGAATAGTGTATGTAAGTTATTTGGGGGCTTCGGAAAGTTGATTTCAAGAGACAGACGGACATGGCTTAATCGACTCCGCTATCTATGTATGCATTTCATGTCAAGTGAACCAACTTTTGAAATCGATGTCTTCCGATCGGGATGAAATTTGCAGCTAGGTTAGTTCTATTATATAATAACTCAGACACAATTTTTCAAAAAAAAGGCCTATTTTAAAAAAAAGTCAAACAAGTTTTTGATTTCGCAAAAAAAATATTAAACATTTTTTATTTTTAAATATTTTTTTTTCGAAAGATTGAAGAAAGAGCTATGTAAGCTATTTGGGACACATTTTGCTAAGAACAATAGGTAATAAGATACATGGATAAGAAAAAACATCTGCTTGGTTAAAATGTCAAATTTTGAGACCCTCGACCTCTAGATCGGATGACATCGATTTCAAAAATTTGGTTCACTTGACATGGCTAAACTTCCGAAAATCGCTTTAACTAGCATAAATCTCTTAAAAATGTTCGTATTCAAATAAAATTAAATACAAATATGTTATATATATTCAAAAATCATGTCACCAAATTTTATGATGATCGGTTCATAATTAATCATAGCTCCCATACAAAGCCCAGTTCTAAAAATCATTTTAACTTGCACAAATCTCTTAAAAATGTTGGCACATTTTAAATGAAAACTGCTAAAAGAAAATGTTTGTCCCTAAATTATTAAGAATTAATTGATCTTTCAAACTGCATTGTTAGTTTTTTTCATTTTCATAAAAATTTTAAAAGTTATAAAACCTTATTTACAAAAATTTATGGAAAAATTGTAATGTTGGGCACCTTAATTAGCCAATTCACTGCAAAAACTAAAAATTTTTGCTCACAAAAATAAAGCATGGACATTTTACTTTTAAACTGTGTCCTCAATGTAATGAAAATCGGGGGTCATGACAATGTTATGAAGAAAACTCAAAAACAGGCCGACAAACCGGATTTTTAGCAAAAACTCTTCCGAAAAATCTGAAAAAAATCTCAAAAATACTTTACTCCATAAGCTTTCATATTATGCTTGAGTCCCAACAAATTTTTTTTTTTGGGACACACTAATGTATACCCTTCTCACGAAGGTGAAGGGTATAACAAGTAAGAGACCTACATTCGCCTGTGCCGAATCTTACATACCCTTCACCAGATTATACTTTAAAATACAAGTTTTAAATATTTTTAGGTAAACAAAATTTAAACAAAAAAAATTTCTAAATTGTTTTTGAAAATTTAAAATTTTTTTTTTTTCGAAATAGTTTATTTTGAAAAATTTTGTTCAAAAAAAAATTTATTCCAAATTTTTAAAAATTTTTTTTACAATTTTTTTTTTTTAATTTTTTAAAAATATTTTTTATTAAATTTATTAGCCACAAAAAATTTTTTTGTTAAAAAAAAATTGGATTGAAAAATATTTTTCCCGATTTTGACCCATTTTAGGTCAAACTTAATATAGCCTTATATACATCGTTGTAATAAGATTCTGCACAGCCGAATATAGCTCTCTTATTTGTTTTTTATTTTAAAATAATATCATTATTTCTTATTAACATAAATTTATACTTATGTCGAAATTTATGCTAATATCCGCTATTTGCCCGCTATTTGCCATAACTTTGAGCATAAAAAGCTCTTAAAGGAAAAAGAGTTCCCATTTTGAAAAAAGTTCGATTTTGCAAAAAAAAAAAAAAAAATTGTATATCTTGAGTTACAAAACATTTATTTTGCTATATATCCCACTCGCATCTCACGAAGCAACCAAATAGGTCTTAAAGGAATAGACCCAAGCTTTCTTTTGAGCAAAAAAAAATTAAAAAAGGGCCAATTTTATAAAAAAGTTAGATTTTACAAAAAAAGTAAAAAATTGCATATTTTGAGTTACAAAACATTTATTTTGATAGATATCCCACTTCGCATCCCACTAAGCTACTAAATAGGTCTTCAAGAAAAATATCTGAGCTTTCTGTTGAGCAAAAATATAAAAAGAGGGCCCATTTCGAAAAAAAGTCAGCAATGTTTTTGATTTTGCAAAAAAAGTCAAAAATTGCATGTTTTGAGTTACAAAACATTTTTTTTAATAGATATCGAACTCGCATCCCACTAAGTGACCAAATAGGTCCTCAACGAAAATGTCTAAGCTTTATTTGAAGAAAAAAAGGGCCCATTTTGAAAAAAAAGTCAAAAAAGTTTTTGATTTCGGAAAAGAAATATTAAATTTTTTTTATTTTTTTTTATATTTTTTATCGAAAGATTGAAGAAATAACTATTTAAACTATTTGGGACACATTTTGCTAAGAACAATAGGTAATAAGTTACATGGATGAGAAAAATCACATGTTTGGCCAAAATGTCAAATTTTGACCCCCTCTAACTCCGAGAATACTTGACCGATCTTGTTGAAAAATTGTGTATGAATAACTATCCAATAATCTAACCTTGGTGCAAATTTCATCCCGATCGGAAGACATCGATTTTAAAAGTTGGTTCACTTGATGTGAAATCCCCCATATAAATATAAGAAGCAGTTAGTTATTTTATAAGAAATCTTAAATTTTTGATATTGAAATTCTTTTAAAGCAAATTTTGTTTGGAATAAATTCTAAAATACAGGCACAAATAACAAATCTAAAAGACTATTATTGAGACTAACCTATGAATATATGATTAAAACTTACCTAAGACTATATAAAGACCAACAATTGTATTTAAATTGGGACAATAATTGAAGCCACGTTTGAAGCTAATAATGAGTTAAAATATCAATGTAGAGAGAATACTTGTAATAATTTACTTCAGCAAGTATATCCAGAAATGTTTAATTAAGTTATTTTTTTAATAACTAATTTAAATTTTCTTTAAATCTAACTAAAAATTAAAATTAATTTGAAATTCTTTTAGCAAACCATTTTGAAATTCTCTGGGAATATAGTAGTTATAGACGTAAACCTATATAATTTTTCCTTATTTCATTTAACTATTTATTTGTTTTTTTTCTGTTTTGTATTGTATGCAGTTGTAGTATAGTTTTTGAACCAATACCAATTGCCATGTGACATTATTATCTACTATTTTTGGTCGCCAAAAACCTAAAATTGTAACAAAACATGCAAACCTGTCAAGTGTCAGTTAACGAAAAGCACAAATACTGCAAACTGCAATAAAAGCGGCCAACGACCAACAATAACAACAAAAACTAAACATGAAAATGTTTAAAGAAACTATAAAATTTGTTGGCTTTTGGTTTGGTTGTTTGTTTGGTGGTAACTTCAAAACATGTTAAATGACTTTTTGTAACCCGTTAGCTTGTATCCAATGAATTTTCCAGGCCTAATAGAAGACGAAACAATGGCATACACACATATTAAGGTTTTTCAACATGCAAAAAAAAACGGCCTAAAAGTCCACGACATGGCCAAAAGGTAAATGAAACCGCAAAAAAAAAAACAAAAACGACAGAAAACCATCAGTCTATATAGAAAAATTGTAACAAATACTCCAATCCACACACATGTAAATCAACCTTTAACGGTATTAAAATGGCTAAAGATCACACGGTTACTGATATTCTTCTTAACACTTTATATATCTACAAACAAACAAACATCCCAGCAGTTAAGCAAGTAGTCAGTTTATCCCTAATGTCTTATCACTTGGCTGACTCCAATATATATTTTGGGTTATTTGACATGTATGTGCTGTTTGTAGAGCAGAGAGAAAGCAATTGGTTACTTTATACATCCCAGATAGTCTAGCATGAATACAATAGCCACTTAAGTGTCTCTAAGTAATCTAGAGTGTAGTCACTTTAAACGTTTTGTGAGTAATTCGTATTGTGTTGATACATTTTTCATATTTTCTTTTGATTATGTATATTTACATCACATCTAATCCAGCGTAAAGTCAATTACCGCTTTAGTGTCTCTGAGTAACCTAAAAAGTAGTCAATTTAAACATTTATTTTGTTCTGCACTTTAGAAAGTAGTTATTTTAGTTATTTAGGACAGAGTCATTGTAATCAAAAAGGCTCAAGGGCTTAGGACATGCACGTGTTGAAATAACTAGTCACGTAGCTATTGAAGTAACTAGTTCCCATCCTAAATGATGGGTAAAATCACTAGTTCGTTACTGGCTCCTAGAACTGCTGGGATAGTTACATATATGTAAGTAAGAATGTATCTGTGTGTTGTAGTTGTTGTTGTTGTTTGTGGTATTATTGTTGTTCTTTTAAGTTGTTGTCTTCTAGTCTTTGACACCCATTACAACAAAACGGAACAAACATAAAGAGTCTATAATAATGTCCATAATATAGGGAAAACATATACTACGTACATGGGTGTTAATGTCACCCAAAACAATATTTAAGCCGTATTGGTCATTTACAAAAACAACAACAAGAACCAGAACATTTTCTAAAGGAACCTTGTAGAACAAGAGATTAACTACAAAGTATGTATCTGTGTGTAGTTGGAGCATGAGGGTAAAAATGTTTAGCATTTCCTGACGTCTTAGGATAATTATAGTTAACTTAACTTGACTGGCTAAACTGAACAAAAGATACGTTTATCCTATAGTTTTATTGAGGCATTTCTGCGTTTTTTTTTTGTTAACTGTTACACAGTTTAATAAATTACCCTTGACCATGATGACCAAACTATAGAAAACATATCCATATGTATTTTATAGAAGAAATAAGAGCTATGAAGTAATTAATTCTTTTAGGTTATGTTCTTATGAACAAAAATATTTTAAAAACAATGAGGCATTTATTTTCTTCCAGAAGTGACTTCCAGAAGTTTCTATCGTGTAAACACTTATTAGAAGTCGACTTCCAGAAGCTTACAGAAGTTACTTGCAGCTAGTGAAAATATGTTGTGGTTGCGTGCTGGAAGTAACTTGATTGACTTTCTGTGAACTGCAAGTGTCTTGAAGACTTTCAGAAGAAGCCAGGTAAACGGTTTATGGTATTCTCTTCCGTTTTCAGTTTTATTTCGTGTTCTTTTTTGAGTACTTTTCCAAATTTATAAAATTGGATAAAATTAAATTCGTTTGCAGTACTGAAAAAATATATTTGTTAATTGAAAACAAGAAAGTTATCCTGAATTATGGGGCACGCCCTCAACATACTATAAGAGTAAAATTAAAAAAAAACAAAAGACAATATCCAAAGATATAGACGCTCCCAAAGAAGAGGTCAAAGGGAAATTGAAAAATTTATAATGAAATGCTGCAGCTGCTAATCTTATTTTGCTACAAGACTTTTTTATACTGTCATTCGTAAAAAAAAGCAAACTCTATTGCAACAGTTTGCAATTGTGCGGAACACGTCTGCAATTTCTGGCAGCAAGTTCGTCGTAATAACTTCTACAAACTACTTCTGGAAGAAGACTTTTGGTTTGAACACTTCAGCAAAACACGTCAGCCTCTCACGTAAACTCGAGGATTTGGATTATGCGGATGATATTTGTCTACTCTCGCACAAGATCTCCAATATGCAAGTAAAAGTAAAAGATTTGGAAAGATTAGCACGCAATGTTGGACTTGGGAATCAACAACGCTAGCACCGATAGCATCATGCTGCAAGGCCAAACAGTTGAATACGTAGAAAGCTTCTGCTATCTAAGAAGTACAGTATCAACGAATGGCGGCGCTGAAACAGACGTAAATAAGAGGCTCAATAAATCCAGAGCGGCATTAGGAAGACTACAACCAGTATGGAGAAACTCACAAATATCCAGACTAACCAAGCTTAGGATATTCAATGCATGTGTAAAGTCTACTATGTTGTAAGGAAATGAAATTTGTTTATTATCGAACACCATCACGCAAAAACAACAGACATTCATCAACAATATTCTGCCCTAACAGCATCAGCTACATGAATCTCTGGAACCTTACCAACGAGAAACCCACACTAACACAAATAAAAGGTATGAAATGGAGGTGGATCTGCCATACTATCAGAAAGAATCCTTAGAGTATAACAGGGATGGTGCTGGAGTGGAATCGTCAAGATTTATGAAGAAGTGGTCGGCCAAATAATACAAAGAAACGCACAATACTCCAAGAACTAGGACAGAGCAATCTAATATGGAAAGACGTGAAAAAACTGCAACAAATCGTGTAAGATGTAAATGATTTGTGGAAGCCATATGCTCCCAAGATGGAGAAAAACAAACTTCAGCAAATACTTGCAGAAGTTCTTCCGCAAGGGGCTTGCTAGTGTACACATTCTCACTTCGTTATTGAATTAGCTTTGAATGCCAACAAAGCGTCATATGCCGGAAGTTTTGCTTTTCTTATTTAATTGGAATAAAAGTGCCTCTGAAGTACATCAATTGCTAACCAAAGCTTATGGTGAATGTGTTTCATCAGAAGGGTTGATTTTGACCCGAAGACAAATATCGCCCAGAACAGCCAAAAAAGTTTGAAGGTCCAAAATTGAAGGCATTGCTCCATGAAGATTGTTGTCAAACTCTACAAGAGCTTACAAAATCATTGGGAGCTACTCAATCAGCAATTTCGAAACGCTTGCAAGCTTTATTATTCCTCCAAATGCGGGGAAATTGGGTACTATACTAATTGAAGCTGAGAGACCTTGAAAGACGATTTTGCATGTCCGAAATAATGCTTAAAAGCTATAAAAAAAAATCAGGTTTGCACCGAATCAGTACTTGAGATGAAAAAAATTATTCATTACAATAACTCGAAGCGTAAGAGATCGTAAGTGAAGCCAATCTACACCATCCATGATGATAATGTAATTCTCTGTATTTGGTGGGAGCAAAAGGGTCCTATCTATTAGGAAGTGCTGAAATCTGACCAGACTACCACAGAAAACCGAATGCAACTGATTCGTTTGAAGCTAGAATTGGCCGAATACGCTCCCAAAGTATGCGGTCAGATATGAAGCCGTAATATTCCATCATGAAAACGATCGGCCTGAAGTTGCAATACCTGTTAAAAAGTATTTAGAATGAAGTGGTTGGGAAGTTTTGCCTCACCGGCTTTATAGTCCAGATATTGCCTCGTCTGAATATTGCCAGAAAGATAGGAAAAGGTCATAGCTAACAATGGACAATACTATGAATAATTTTATATTGTACAAACCTTTCAAAATAAAAACTTGAAAAACTACCGCATATTTTAGTAATACACCCAATAATTTTAGCTGAATTGAAACTATATAAAGAACTTCAAATAAAGCTGAACTGAAATTATGTAAATACCAGCAAATGAACACTGTATAAAGGCATGTGATTAAAACGAAACTATGACTGTATGAAAACCTAAGATTGAAGATAAGCCAGGACTATATAAAGTTCTGGGATTGAAGCTGGGACTATACAAAGAACTACGATTATAACTGAACTAAGACTACATAAAGGCCTACGATTGAGGCTAAACTTGGACTGTATAAAGAATGGCGATTAAAGCTCAACTTGCACCCTCGCTTGAACCTCAACCTGGCTAGGTGTGATGGCTTCAATCATGCCATTTGTAGTTTTGTTTAACTTTTTTAGCCTCGCTTTTTTGTGTATAAGTTTAAAATCAAAACAATTGCATTTTTACTTTAATCAAGTATGAAAAAATAAATCAAAACATGAAAAAACCACCCCATTGCAAAGTTTTTTGTGGAGTGAAGTGGTTAGTACTAACCACCTTGGCGGTTGACATTCAAAATATTTTTATTTTTGACTAAATTCTCTGACCAAAAATCCGAAATATCAAAGTAACACTGAATTCGATGAACAATAAACACTCTGTGCTGTTTTATTTATTGAATGCGTGAAATCTCTGAAAAAAAACAGATTTTTGCAATATTTTCAAATTAATATATTTATCTAACCATAGCACACTGACGGCAAAGTTTTGGAAAAAATCATAAACGATGACTTCAGAAAATATAATTGTTTAGCAAAATGGCAATAGATGCCAACAAACTATGTTTTAAAGACTATAGAAAAGGTGGTTAGTAAACTAACCACCCAACCGCAAAGAGTTAAGTGATAGTAACTAGTTATATTACTCTCAATTATTTAATTTTAATTACAGTTTCTAATATATTTTTTCATGCTTTTCAATTAATTATTTTAGTTTAAGTTCATTAAAGTCTTTTAATTGAAAACTATTAATAAAATACATAAAACTGTTTCCCATAAAAAATCTATAATTTTATTTTGAAAACCATTTTAAATGATAATGATTTTCATACATGATTTGGCAATTATACAAAAAACATAATAACTGACTTCTTTGTAAACTAAATAAATTAAAATTTACCAAAAAAAAATCACATACATATGTGTATTCTTTTTATTATTCTCATTTAAAGCCCCCCTGTGATACAATGTAATTATTTTACAATAATCAAATTTTTTTCAACACAAATTTAACGCTTATTTAAAGGAATTTCCATTTTTTTCTGTATTAATAAAACAGAATACATTATTTCAAATCAATAGACTTTTGACCTGAACCACATTATTATTAATTGGTTTTTAAATAATTTTCAATTTCCTTTCAAATACAAACTCTTAACAATAGAGTGAAATAGTACAGACAATAACTAATTTCGTAAGGCAGAGCAATGAATGATTTCAACACTTGGTAAATGATAAATAAAATGAATTTCTTACAATCATTTCAAAGCTTTCTTTGGCTGGTTTTTAAATAAATGATAATAGTTACCGGAGAATGGCTTCATTCAGTCTGGTATGGTTTGGTCCATACCAGACTGAATGAATGAAGAGGAAGGAGAGAAACAAAAACGCAAAATCTAAATAACATCAAATAGTATAACAATAAGAAGAAAAAAAATAATTAATTACATATATCTCTATTGTTTTGTTACATACAGTTTCTTTTTTAAAATTGTCGGCTGAAGCTCTCTATCTTGTTTGGCTTACTTCAGTGGTAATTTGTGTGTATTTCAATGCTACCAAAAATCAAAGAAGAAACCCCAAAAAAAGCCTTCCCCATCAGCCTTATAAACTTAGCGTGAGTTTAAGTTTTTTTGGAGTTTATAAATCTTAAAGATTTTCAAACAATCTTAAAGTTTTTTGTTTTGGTTTCTTTACAAAAGATGTTTTTGCTGGCAATAACATAATTCGTAACGCCAGCTAACAAAAAAAAAGAACATTAATATTAAAAACCCCAAAAATAAAATAATAAAAACAAACTATATAATATTAAATTTACCAGCATAATCATTAACACTCCAAACATAATGAGTATTTAAAGAAAAAAAAACTATATGTTTCTGAATCGAAACCCTTTAATGTTGGTAGTTTCTATTAAAAAAAACAATATTTCTTTTGAAAGTTTTTTGCTAAATATGTTTTTTTATTAAACCAATTTTTCTTATTTTTTGCTAAATGTTTTTTGTTTTTGCTGCAAATGTAAAACATTAATTTTATGGGTTAATTATGGTGTTAGCCAATATGGGTCATTTTTTGCGGCGCTTAGCTTTCATATCAAACAAAATCTATGTAATAAATTAATATAGTTATTTTGGGGTATGTAGGTATATTAAAATTAACTAGCGAAAGTAAATGATATTAAAAAATATGATTTAAATCAAACAAATCAATCATAAAGAAAAGAAACATTTAAAACTTTCCATTTTGGAAATTTCTAATATTTGCAAAAAAAAAAATAAAGGAAACATGTGTTTACTGATTTAAGGCATAAGTTTTCTCAGTTACCATCGAGACTTATTTTTCTAGGGACGGCGTAACATGGTAAGCAATAATTAAGGAGTTTTTATTATCACAAATATGTAATTCCAACCCTGCAGAAAAAAATACTAGCTCTTCACTTTCTAGGCCTTCTAAAATACCTTTTTACCTATTCTAAAAGATGCGATACTCATTCCTCTCTGGCTTGTCACTGAAGATATTCTAGAAGAGCTTTGCTTCTCCTTCTAAAAAATGTCAAACACAATCAAAATTGCATTGCAAAATAAGGTCTACTTAATTAAAAATTCAACAAGTAAGAGAGCTATATTCGGCTGTGCCGAATCTTATATACCCTTCACCAAATTATACTTTAAAATAAAACTTTTAAATATTTTTAGGTAAATAAAATTTAATTTTTTTTTGAAATTGTTTTTTAAATTTTTTTTTGTTAAATTTTATAATTTTTTTTTAATTTTAAAAAAATTTTTTTTTAGTTTTTAATTTTTTTTTTTAATATTTGTGAAAAAAAATTTTGGTGAAAAAAAAAATTCGGGTTAAAAAATGTCCTGGTGTTTTCCTTATATCTCAGCTATTTGTGGACCGATTTTCTCGATTTTAAATAGCAACCGAGCCGGAAGAATTTCGGAGATATAATGATATAACGATTCAGAATATATATACTTTGTGGGGTCGCAAATGAAAAATGTAGAAATTACAAACGGAATGACAAACTTATATACATATACCCTTGCCACTCATGGTGAAGGGTATAAAAATTCAAATATGATTGGTTTCAAATTATTTCTATATATTGTCTTTAAATAATACATTTCTATATATTGTCTTTAAATAATACACAGATTTGTAGTAGTAACCGAATGATTCGGTTGCACACATCGAATTTTTCTGTTCTATTCATAGAAAGTCGGTTGATAAAGAAGAATTTTGATTGTAGCAACCAAACTTTTGTTACCACTTCTAAAATTTTTTAGCTTCAACTGTAAAATTTAGTCACTAAGGTAGAATCATTTGATTGGCAACAAAATCGGTTCCTATCACGAATATTTTTTCTCTCCGTACTATTTATTTTGCTCTCTTTATTATAAAATGTTACATGAAACCAGAAGATGGTACAAAATCTTCAAAATTTAGTCTTTTATAAAATTTGATGTTATGAAGTTCGCGTGAAGTGGTTTGTTTTATATATAAAACTACACACGTGTTACTTTATAGAGCATTCATTAGATTTTATGCTGAAATCATTTTCCTCAATATTCATCTTTAAAGGCTTCTTTCAGCAGACCTCCAATTTTCAGGTTTTTTTTGATAGAAGTTCCTATGTTGACATTTTGAGAGGCCTTGTGAGACAGTTCTCCTTACACACCTTTTACGGATGACCTTCTAATATGCCTTCGATTCTGCAATGCAGCTGGGTGTCCTTGTGTCCGCAAAATAAGGTCTTTAGAAAGACCTCTTTACTGCATATTTTTCCCGCTAGGAACATGAATATAGCACTGCAGACACAGTTCGCTCGACAATAATAATTTTGAAGTAGGGTAGAAGCCACTTTTTTTTGATACACTCTCTTTTAAAAACGATAAAAGATATTCTTAAATTTGCTTTTGTTTCAAATACTTAGATATGTAGGCTTTACTTTTACTTATTAAGTTATCAAAACAAGTGTTGTCACTTTTTTTTGCAATATTATTGATGTTCTAATTCCAACTAATATATTTTTTGAATAACAAAATATTTTCGGTAATTTTAGATAAACTATTAATCACGTCTTTCTCTGATCACATACAAAATGAAACTGTCAAACTTTGATGGACATGATCATGATCGATAAACGAAAACACAAGCTGGTAATGTAATAAAATAAATTGCTCTGTTTTAAAGCTAATCGGTGTTGGAAGATGTTGCCCTATGGCGAATGGTCCCCCTTCTACCCACGACTATTATCGCTTTTAAATGAGCCTTTTAGATCGTTAAATTTGACTGATCTAGACGACTTCCTTTGGATTTGTTTTTAAATCTCCTACAACTTTAAATGCAGAATGTTGTATAGTCTTAGTTTATCCTCCAAATTAAATTTCAGGTCTTTATATAAACATAGTTTAGATTTAATTACACTATGCAACAAATGAAGACTTTTGGAAAAACACAAGATCATGACAGTATACGTTCAACTCTACTACCAAAGGGTAGTAAAACCCTATACTCAGTTTGTCCATTTTGGTGACCGATTTTTTTTTTATAGGCCCCCAAAGTTTCTGAAAATCAGTGGGGCCTCTAAAAAAGTTGTCATCAGTTTTTGATTAACAGCTAATTCAGACTTTGTGATACGGCTTAACTTTATATGGCAATAATATAGCTAAGAGTCCGCCAAATAATTTTTGTTAAAATTTTTTCCCAAAAAATAGCTTTTTCGTTCACTTATGTTGCAAAATATAGGAAGAAAAATTTTTTTTTTACTTTTTTTAGAATAACTTCCAGGGTCTCCTAATTTTTCACTAACAATATTTCGCAAAGTTGTAGCTACGGTAAAGCTGAACAACTCTTCAGAACAAATCAATGCATTCTGAACGTGTCTAGTCACTCTAAATAGCACATAAAGATCACTTTGTACCTTAACAATTTTCGTTTTTACTATTTTTGCACTGTGTTATTGGTCGTTATATAGTCTTAGCTTAGCTTCAAACATTAGTATTTATATAGTCTAAATTCAGCAGGTCTTTGCATTGTCTTAGTTAAGATTTAATCATACGACTTGACTTTAGAGCTTCAATAATTGTCTTGGTTTAGCTTCAATCATTGGTCATATGTTTAGCTTCAATAGTAGTCTGAAATTAACTTTATTCATAGGTTAAATTGTCTCATTTTAGTTTTAATCGCTGTCCTAAATTAGCTTCAGTAATAGGTCTTCTATATAGTATATATTCAATCTAAGGTCTTTATATACTCATGGTTAAGATTCAATCATATGTCAGTTGTGTAGCTTAAATAGTAGTCTTAGTTTATGTTTAGCCACAAATTTTTATATAGTTTAAGTTTAGCTTCAATCGCAGTCTTAACTTTAATAATATTTTTAGCTTAGTATCAAAGATAGGTCTTTATATAGCCTCAGATTAGCTGCAATCGTAGTCTTAGTTTAGCTTCAACATAGGTCTTTATATATTTTTAGTTAATGTTCAGTCGTAAGTTTTAAACAATTTTAGTTTAGCTTCAATTATTCATCTTTATGTATGGTTAGTCAACCCTACTTGCAATTTAGCTTCAATCGTATGTATTCATAGAGTTCTTGTTTAATTTCAATATCAGAATTATATTAAATTCAATCATAAGTCTTTATATAGTCCCAGTTTAGTTTCATGTTTAGTCTTAGTTAAGTTTCAATCGTAGGTATTTATACATTTGATGCTTAGCTTTAATCGTAATCTTAGTTTAGCTACTAACTTAGATCTTTATAAAGTCTTAGTTTAGCTTCAGTCGCGGTGTTAGTTTAACTTCAATCATTGATCTTTATATGGTCTCAGTTAATCTTAAATCGAAGTCATAGTTTATCTTAAATCATAAGACTTAATATTGTCCAAGTTTAGCTTCAATCATAGACTTAGTTTAGCTTCAATTATGGTCTTGGTTTTGCATTAATCGTAAGTCTTAATATAGCCTGAATTTAGTTTCATTATTAGGGATTTATATAGATGTAGTTTAGCTTCAATCATTGCCTTTATTTAGCTTCAGCAGTAGGTTTTTATATAAGGTCTGTTCATTTACTTTCCCAGTAAATACTTGCAACGAGAGAATAAAATCAAAATTTACAAAATTACTCTCTTAAATTCTCAATAATAGTAAAAAGTAAATGAACGCTTTTCCAGTAACAATTGTTTTATACACACAATTTTCTTATTTTATTCCTTTTAAAATGTATAAATACTCACATTTTCTTCAATTTTATTGATAATTCTTTTTTTTTGAAATTTTTTCACCACAAATTAAAATTGTAAATAAATAAACAATAATACAAAACATTTGAAATATAAGCTGCTAAATATTACGAGTTCCAAATAGAACTTGTAATAGTTTGCAACGAGAGAACACTCTATAAAATTTATACGCTCTTGATTTTTTCTCTACTTGCAAGTTTTTTGAGTTAATGAACGCTTTTCCAGTAACAATTGTTACTAACTAGTAACAACTTTTAGTTATTGAACAGAGCTATAGTATCAGGTTTGCTTCAATCGTAGTTTAGTTTAGCTTCAATCATAGGTCTATAAATGTTATCAACTAATCTTACTTCGTAATCTTAGTTTATCTTAAATCATAGGTCTTTATATAGTCCTAGTTTAGCTTCAATAATAGTCTAAGTTTAGCTTAAGTCTAGGAATATAAAGAGTCTCAGCTTAGCTTTAATATTTCTGTTTATTTAGCTTCAATCATTTAGCTTCAATTGTAGTATTGGTTTTGCTTCAATCGTAACTCGTAAGATTCAGTCTTTGGTCATTATATATATTTGGTCCTATCATAGCTTAGCTTCAGTCATAGTCTTTTATTTAGCTTCAGTCGTAGGTTTTTATATTGTCGGAGTTTAGCTGCAATCATAGTCTTAGTTTATCTTTAATCGCAGGTCTTTATATATCCTTATATTAGCTTCAATTGTATAATTTTATATTGTCATAGTTTCAGTCGTAAAATTTTAGACAGCCTTGGTTTTAATCGAGGGTCTTTATACATTTAATTTATCTTAAGTCGTAGGAATCCGGAAACTCACAAGGAGAAGATTACGGAAATATTTGGGTGAAAAACTAAATTGTTGGTGAAAGAAAATTTTTGTGAAAAAAAAATTCAAGAAAAAAAAATCAGACGAAAATAAATTTTGAAAAAAAATGTCAAATAAAAATTATTTTTACCAATCTTAATGAAAATAAAATGTTGGTAAACAGAAATTTTGCTTGAAAAACTAGCGACTCCGCTATCAATAACGATCCAAAATATATATTAAACAAAAATAGAGACGGCTCTTAACAGGAATACGTCAAAAAGTCTCTAAACCCATTCAGGTCTCTACACCCGAAACAAATGAAAATAATCACGATATGGTGTCGGCGATTGAAAGTGTGAGTGATTGTGAAGACAAAGGCATTTGAATGATCATTTGGGTACGAAAAAGCTTTCCGCAAGATGGCTGCCGCGTTTGATCACAATAGGGTGAACAAAAGGGAACACACATGTGTATTTTTCGGATTTAGCCCAGAGTAACTATTTCTTTTTTCCGAACCCGAAAAATGTCTCGGTGAAAAGAGATTTGATCACCTCGAGAAATCATATTTTATGGAAGGAATAAAAATATTGGAGAAACGTTGTACAAGGTGCATAGAGCTCAAAGGAGACTATGTTGAAATATAAAATACTTTTGTATAGAAAAACCTGTGTTTCATTCAAAAATTTAAGAACTTTTTGAAGGGTGAAGGTTATAAAACCAACAAAAAATCTCAGCTATTCCTGGGTCGATTTTCTCGATTTTAGATAGCAACCTAAGTTGGACTACAGCGAAAATATTGATGTATCAAGAATGTAGGTAAATAATTTCAGGGCTTCGGAAGGTTGATGATTTCAACAGACAGACGGACATGGCTATATGGACTCCTCTATCTATATCGATCCAGCATATATGAAAAATGTGGAAATGTGCCACTCATGGTAAAGGATATAGAAAGGCCCTAACTCGTGTTTCTTGGAAAGTCCAAATCTCGACTTAAAAAAACACGAGTTAAACATCGTTTTTTAGACAATTTGTAGTTTGAAGGAAAAAAATTGTTTATATAAAAGCTGGAGTGGATATAAAGGGAGGACAAGAGCACATTTCGTTTCACATTGTTATAATAATTTAGAAGGCCAATTCCTGAAGTAACGAACCAATTTTCTGAACATAACGTCGTTTTAATAAAATTTTTCTCCTCAATTAGTAGATCTCCCTCAGCTGCTAAGCAATTCCCAAAAGATTTCTTAAAACTAGTTAAAGGAAACTAATTGCCTTTTGCGGAAGCAGTGTGAAATTCAAATTGTTTTTTATATCTCTATATCACACATTTTTCTTCAATTCCTAATGGAATTAGTTTCCTTTCCTAACCAATCTTTCAATTGCTCTAAATTTCAATATAAAAAAAAGTGAGTAAATTTTTTCCATTTCTAACATGTCATCCTTAGAGAGAGTGTCAAAAAATAAGCAGAACATGTTAAATAAATGACTAAGGAAATATATAGATACGTACTATGAGGATATATATACTAAGGAAAGAGCCAAACCAAAGCACTTAAGAAATTAGTATTTAACAAGGACATCTGCTCTAAAGGCACTTCATGTAATAATAAATACACAAACCAAACAGACATAGATGTGTTTAAACGAAAATATATACGTAGTTACAAAACAAATCATACAAAAATATAGATTTCAATTGGAAAAGATACAAATATACATATGTATGTATATGTATGTAAGTAAAATTCAGCCAATATTTAAGTAATGTTAGAATAGTTTACAACTTATTTAACCCACTACTTTTTAAGTAATATTTTACATTGCATGTTTTTGGGAAATATGACCCCAAAATGAAGTAAAGGTTTCTTTTTTTTTAAAAAAAAAGAAGACATCTACATTTTTCCGTTGTAGTCATTTAAAGTTAGAATATCATAAATTTTTCTAAAAGTGACATTCTAGTGTAATATGAAGCCTTGTTTGTTGAGATTTTTTCCTTAACATGTTTGTTATATATATTTTTTTAATTTTTTTTCTTGCTTTTTTAACTTTTATTGATTATCTTGTCAAAAGTCACATGTTTGAACATGCAATTTGTTAAAAAGAAAATTTATGAGGATTTTCTTTACTCATTTTTGTTGTTTAGCAAATGTGCCATGAAATTATATGGGTATAGAGTTACTTGCTTAAATTACTTAAGTATGTTGAGAAATTTGAACGAAATTAGTGAAATTTAAAGATTAATGGGTATGGTATATTTTGTGTCTTTATTTATTAAAAGAATTTTTGGAAAAGTTATTAAATTAACTAAGAAAAATTGCTATTAATAATTAACATTTTTTTGCATACCCTTTGTATTACTTGGAAGTAGTTTTGTAATGACAGGATTTGAAAGTGATATTTTAGTATTCATTTATTACACATTAGTAGTTATGTCCTTAAAATCGAAAAATCAGCTTAGAATTCTACCATTGTCCTGTACTTTGTTATCAATTAACCTCACAATTGGTGGGAAATAGAGTTCGTTAATTAATGTTTGCTTTTTTCTTATTTTTTAAAAAAAATTACATATTTTTTTTAAATTTTTAGCTTTTATTTGGAAACATTTGTCCAATATTAATTTATTCAAAGTATTGTTCATGGTTAGCTATGATCTTTTCCTATCTTTCTGGCAATACATATGGATTGCAAGCCAAAAGAACTGCTCATCTTTTGAGGCCAAGAACGAATCAAACCAATATTGGATACTCTGTTCCAAAGTGAAGCGTATCCCATAGAGAGCGATCTGCGTCAATCGAAATAAATAGGTCTTGCAACACGTGTCAGATTGTTGTCATAATGGAATATTACAGTCTCATGTCTATGATCGCTTCAAACGAATCAGTTGTGTACGGTACAGGTTCCGTGTGATGATCTGGCCATATTTCAGCATCTTATAATAGATAGGACCCTTTTGCTCCCACCAAATAGAAAGCACTATCTTAGCGCCATGGATATTTGGCTTTGGTTGGCCAAGCTTCACATACGATCTCTTACGGTTCATCGCAAGTAATGGTTCGGTACAAAAATGATTCTCTTTTATAGCGTTCAAACATCATTTCGGACATGCAAGATCTCCTTCAAGGTCTCTGAGCTTAAATTCTTGTGGTAACCAATTTCATTTTCGACCCCACAAAGTATATATATAAAGTATTAAAAAAATATTTTTTTTTTAAAAAATTTACAAAATTACGGGAAAAAAATTTTTGAACCCGAACTTTTTTCACCAAAAAAAATTTTGTTGTCATATAAATGTTTCACTAATAAATTTAGAATAAAACATAAATTTTAAAAATTAAAGAAAAATTTTTGTTTTTAATTTTGAAAAAAAAATTTAAAAAAAAAATATTTTTTTTTTTTAATTCAAATAAAAAAAATTAACTATTGTTTTGTCATACAATTGTTTCTCTAATAAATTTAGAAAAAAAAGAAATTTTAAAAATTAAAGAAAAATTTTGAAAAAATATTTTTTTTTTTAAAAAATTAACTTTAGTTTATCTAAAAATATTTAAAACTTTTATTTTAAAGTTTAATTTGGTGGGTATATAAGATTTTCTTACTTGTTCAAATTAATAATGTAAAGCAAAACTTCCCGCATCTGACAATTCGTTGGTACAAAATTCTACATTTTCTAAGCAAAAAAACTTTGTTGTTTACAATATAGCTAAGTTATAATAAGCTGCAGATCTGTTCAGCAGACCCTTCAAAATGACATATCGCTGGCTGAACATGCAAAGGCTCTAAGTCCATATTTTAAAATTTTACAGGAGAGACAAAAAACATTCAAACTTTTTTTTTGCGTAAATATTTTTGAATTCTGTAAACGCAATTTTTTTTGTTTTCTATGTGCGTAAAAGCAAAATGATAAAATAAGTATTTGCCGAGATAAAAGGTTTTTTGGACTTAGAGCTTTTTCTATTGCTTTGTTTGTATTTTTTGATGGACTTAGGTTTTTCTCCTAAAACATGTCTTTCATTTCTTATTTACTAGTTTTTATAAAGAAATTTTAAAAATTAAAGAAAAATTTAAAATTTTTTTTTTTTTAAATTTTGAAAAAAAAAAATTTTAAATTTTGAAATTTAAATAAAAAAAAACTTAACTTTAGTTTTGTCATACAATTGTTTCTCTAATAAATTTAGAAAAAAAAATAAATTTTAAAAACTAAAGAAAAATTTAAAAAAAAATATTTTTTTTTTTTTTTAAATTATCTTTTGTTAATCTAAAACTATTTAAAACTTTTATTTTAAAATTTAATTTGGTGGGTGTATAAGATTTTCTTACTTGTGCAAATTAATTGGTACAAAATTCGACATTTTCTAAGCAAAAAAAACTTTGTTGTTTACACTATAATGTTCAATAATGAATTGCAGATCTGTTCAGCAGACTCTTCAAAATGACATATAGTTATTAAAGACTAAAACTGCGTCCAAAAGATGGCCATCTGTTTTCAATCCCGTATTTTTAAGGAAATTTTTGGGAATTTTGGAAATATTTTTGTAAGCATTTTTTATTATTTAATAAAATTTGTTCAGCATAATATTATAAATTTTTAGTTAATTTTAAAAATCATGCAGAAACTGCAAAATTTGTGTTTTGGGGATTTCTTTATAATTTTTGGGAATTTAATTTTTTTTATATATTTTTAATTATTGGATTATTTTCTAATTTTCTAAGCATATTTTTAGAAATTTTTTCTAAACATTTTTTGAATTTTTAATAAAAATTTTTAACATACATGGGCAATTCCATATCATCGTATGTGACATTTGTACGCTTATAGAGTGGAATAGATTTAGCAAAAATAAGAGTTTCTGAAAAATAATTTTGTCTTTATGTTCCATTCAGAGGGAACTATATTTTAAAATAATAAAAAGTTCTTTCGAAATATTGTTGTCCAAAATATTGAGTGAAATAAGGGTATATCGTACGTGACATATAACGGAACTCCTTTTGAGGTACATGTAGAAATATGAGAAAATATTCGAATCGTGGAAATAATGCCGTTTTCTTTTAATTTCTTACACTAAGCGAAATATTTTTCCTTTACAATCCATCATATTTAAATAAAAACAATCTTTGGATGATTTTATAATAAATAAAATTTAATATCGTACGTGACATACCGTACGTGACAGATTTTTCTCTTATAATAAAACAATATATATTCTGTAAATATATGTATACAAAAACTAAAAAAGTGAATATGAATAAAGAAACTATACATTCGGTTTCAATAAACAATTTGGCAATAGCAAAATAACAATCAGAGTCAAATTCATTTCATACTACAAGCTAATTGGGAGCCTAGTTTTCGCCGCAATTTTAACCTAAAACATACCTAAAATATTAAAAAACAAGTAAGAAAGTATGGTCGGTCAAGCCCGAATATATAATACCCTACACTAAGTAAAAGAGCAAAAAAAATTTTTCTTTTAAAATTTAAATAATTTATATTTTTGAGTGATTTTCGGAAGTGGGCCTTATATGGGGGCTATGACCAATTATGGACCGATCACCACGAAATTTGGTCGTGCGATTTATATGTATATTAAAGTTAACTATGTTGAATTTTGTGTGTTTACCAACATTTTTAAGCGATTTATGCACGTTAAAGTGATTTTCGGAAACGGGTCTATATGGGAGCTATGACTAATTATGGACCGATCGTAACAAAATTTGGTGACATGAATTTTGTGTATATAAAACTTATTTGGAGCGGAATTTGTGGAGATACATATATAAATTAAACATTTATGACCGATAAAGTCCAATTTCGGGAGGACATTTGTATGGGGGCTAGTTGAAATAATGGACTGATTTCAGCCAGTTTCAATAGGCTTGGTTCTTAAGCCGAAAAAATAATATGTATCAAATTTCATCGAAATATCTTCAAAATTGCGACCTGTACTCTGCGCACAAGGTTTACATGGACAGCCAGCCAGCCAGCCAACCAGACGGACGGACGGACATCGTTTAATCGACTCAGAAAGTGATTCTAAGTCGATCGGTATACTTTAAGATGTTAGACTAATATTTTTGGGCGTTACAAACATCTGCACAAACGCATAATACCCTCCCCACTATGGTGGTGTAGGGTATAATTAAATATAATCAGTTTGCACTATTATTTTTGTCTTTAAATTGTTGTAATATGATCTAAATACTTTCACATAGTAACTTTTTATTATTTTCTTCTATTCAAATCATCTTGAAAAAAGTTTCAAGGGTGTTTATGTTTTCAGTCGTGGTAGCGATTTTTGTGGAATTGCCCATATTCTAAAATAGTGCAGAAACTGTAAAAATTGTGTTTCGGATCGTGCAAAAACTGCAAAATTTGTGTTTTGGGGATTTTTTTATCATTTTTGCGAATTTAAATTTTCTTATATATTTTTAAGTTTTTGATTATTTGCAAATTTTTAAGCAAATTTTATAAATTTGCTGAACATTTTTAGAGAAAATTTAAGATTTTTAGATAATTTCTGGGAATTTTGCCAAAAATAGTTGGAATTCATATGAGTGAATTAGATTATACAGATCTAGATCTTCAAAAACATCAATGTTATGACTTTAAGCCTTTCTTTAAGTCCTCAATATTATTCGTTTGGATAATTTTACACCCCAAAACTTAAGCATTTTAACAATTTTTCAAGGATTCCTTTAAAACACTTAAAATATGCTCAATAAATCACCCAAAGGTTATCAGCAGAAAAAAGCTAAACTAAAAAAAAAATTAACCATGCAAATCTACCACAAATAAGATGACATTTTAGTTTCATATTCATTGAATAGAGCTGCTGATCACCTACCTCTTCATACATAAATAAATAATTCCAGCTAATTTCGATGCAAGTGGAAAATAAAAACTAAAATACAGTGACCATTAAATATGCATTTGTTTATTTTATTTGAATACATGCATGCATACATCTATTTCGATTTCCAACAATTTTGTTTTCTTTTTCATTTTATTTTTAATTCAACTCAATGTTGCACCTCAATGGTCATCTATCAACAAATGATGGTATCAACAAAGCAATTCATCTAAATGCAAAATAAATTCTCTTTTTTTTTTTTGTTTTGTTGTATTTTATAAACGTATTTGTAGATATACAAATATAGCCAGGTAGATAGGTAGGTAGGTGTGTGCTTAAAATTTGTACTGTCAGCTAAAATAAATTTCAGTAAAACAGCACTCTATACATATATTTGTAGAAAAGAAGCAACAACAAAAAAAGTGGCATTTCAAATCTACGAAAATTCAAATAAGCAAATTTTTTTCCATTTAATACCAATGATAACAAATAACAACAATGGCAACAACAACAATAACAATAAAAAAAGCAACAAATATTAGCAAATAGTATCAACAGCCCCAACCAAACAATATAAATGTTCAAGTTTACACTATTTTGCTGTTGTTTTTGCCCAGCAATCATACAATAAAAATTCAATACTTTTTCTTATATTATTTTTAGCAATTCTCTTCTTTTTCTTGGGGACTTACTACTACTAGTATTCAAACTGTCTAAAGCTAGACGAGTACTTTGCAGCTTAAAAGTAGAAAATGTCTTAGATTAGATCATTATTATTTGTAAAGGTGGCTGGCTGGCTTGTTGGCTAGCTGGCTGTTTGGTTTGGCTTGCTTTTGTCTTGGTTTGCTGTTACTGGTCTCAACAGACATTGCCACCATCACCACCACCAACATCATTTTGCATAATGTGTTGCACTATTTGACAACAAAACAACAAAAAAAAACATCATAGAATTGAACAAAATACTGTATGTAAAAAGACTTTAAACTCTATCAAGGAATGAATGGTTTCTTAAATGATGGCATCATTTCTATGAAAATAAAGTGTTGCTCTGCTCTTAAAAATTGAAAATAATAAAAACGACATGAAATAAACAAGTATGCTAACAAGGTGAAAGGTATTATGACAAAGATTATACCCTATTTTAGACCTGAGTAAACTAATTTTTGGAATTACATAAAAAGAACCAGAGTTTAGGCAACTGAACCCCTTTTTGTAGTGTCTGATGTTGGATTTAGGCACATTTTCTTAATTGAAGGGATAAGTTCAGCAAGAAGTTTATTTTACATGTTTGGGTAAACTTCAGATCCTAGAATATATTTGGTTTATGACTTAAAAATGTGCGATTTTTTTTATTACATATGGATTCCGAGACAAAAGAGCTGATGCGTATCAAGCCAATTTGGAATGCTCTGTTCTAAGGTGAAGCGTATCCCAGAGAAAGCGATCGTATACTATTTGTATACGATCACTAGTATACGGACGGGGCAAGGTCTGGACTATAAGGCGGGCAAAACTTCCCAACCACTTCATTCTAAATGGTTTTTGCAGGTATTGCATAATGTGGCCGACCGTTGATATAATGGACTATTACGGTTTCATGTCCGGCCGCATATTTTAAGCATGACTGGCAAATGCTCGCTTCAAACGAATCACTTAAGTTCAGTACAGGCATGATGCTCATAATAGAATAGACCCTTTTGCTTCCAACAAATACAGAGCATTACCTTAGCGCCATGGATCTTTGGCTTTGGTGTCGATTCACATACGATCTCTTATGCTTCTGTTTATCCATTTTTCATCGAATGTAACGATTTAGTGCAAAAATGAATTTCCAAACATCATTTTGGTTATACAAAATCGTCTGTAAATATCTCTTGCCTTCAATTCGTATGGTATCCAATTTCCCTGCTTTTGGATGAATCCTGCTGCTCGAAACCGTTTTGAAATTGCTGCTTCAAAAGCTCCCAATGATATTGCAAACTCTCCCTGATGCCTCCAAGTCTTGATCATCAAACATTTTAGGCTGGCCTGGACAACCTTTGTCTACCGTATCAAAATCTCCACTTCTGAACCGCACAGACCACGTTGAAATCAATGATACACATTCAGCATAAGCTTTGGTAAGCAATCTGATGTATCCAAACTTATATTACTTCCATATAATTTAAGATTTGACGAATCTAAGATTCGTAGAGGCTTTACGGAGGGTTTTACGAAAAAGATGCACTTTTAAGGTCAAGGTGGGTGGTAGCAGTGCCGAGGACCTGGATGGTCAGTTAGTGTAGAAATAAACTAACCGTTAACAGGTCCCCTTAGCGTCAGGGTAATACGCTGTTGTAAAGTAGTTGCCCAGTCCACGCACGCCGTCACTACGTGGATGGTCCGACGTTTTACGTGCTCACTCGTGGGAACAAAATTGAATCCAACTAAAAATTAACTAACAGCTACTAAGGAGACTTCCGATTTCAGGGATATTACGGAATCGGAAGAGGGGTTTCGGACAGCAGCCAAGAAGGTGAAATAAACCCGACGGACGTTCATGCCAGGCTTTCGCAGTATGAAGGACAGGTGTTACAACTCAATGTGGACGGTCTTTTGGGACTGTCGAAAGACTCTTTTGGGGAAACTTACGCCACTCAGAAGTTGGAGGAGTTGGTTCTGCTATCTGATGATGAACATGATATCACTGTGATTTATGCTCAAAATCAGATAGTGGAAGCACCCCTCCCGCTGCTGGGGACCCCTCCCGCTGCAGGGAGCCGATCGGCAAAAGATGGTCCACGTGGTGCTAATGTCACCGTGGAGGAGTCGCCTAATGCCACTCCACGTGTTACTGACAAACCAGGCCGAACGAAGGAGGCTAGGGCCAAAAATGGCACCAGGAAATCTATAGCCTTTCTGGCAAAGATGGGACAGAGAGATCCTGGGTCATTAACCGCAAAGGAGAAGTACCTTCTCAAGAAACACTGGCAGGACGTCGCTAGATTTGAAATAATCTACGTCCCCGTGAGTGTTCTCTTGGGAGAGTCCTCTCCTGTTGAGCAGCAGGTGGGAGCGGCTGTTGATCTGGCTAAAACCCATACGGGTATAAGATCGACGGCTCCAACCACTAGCAGTGCGGAAAAACTTAAGGAGGGTGGTACTTCTACTATCCTTCAAATCAGTGCTTCGGCTAGAGTTGTAGATGGCAGTAAGAAATCACCCAATAAGGTGTCAGGTGCAAAGGGAGTAAAGAACCCTCTGGCTGCTTCCCTTAAGGGTGCCCGCATGGGTAACATTAAGGGAAACAGATCCGGTGCTTCCCAACCCTCGTCATCAAAGACATCAGGAAACAACAGGGCTGCGGTGAATGCTGGTGCAACCCCATCTAACACTCTTAACGGACCCCAAAAGGAGACCATTAAGAGGGCTAGATCTGGTGACGACCAGCCTACCTCGTCAACGAAGAAGGTGAAGAAGTCCTTGAGTCAGGATGTTTACCTTCAGGCGGCTATAATTGGTGGGAATGATCCGGATGGGAAGATCAGTACCGATCAATGGCAGCTGCTTGAAGCTAGACTCCTGGACGATATCGCCTTCTATAGTGGTAGCTCTGAAGATGTATCCTTCAAAGGTGCTGACTGGGCTAAAGGAGTGAAGGTCATAAACTGCGGAAAAAAACTCTTTCGAATTTTTAAGTACCGCAGTTGGGAAACTTGGCGACCTTAATCCAGCCTTAAAACTAAAAGTGATACGCGCTTCGGAGCTACCATTAAGGTCAATAGTGACAGTATGGATTCCTCCACCCTTGAGACCGGTGGAAACCATACTGGCATTATTGAAAAAACAGAACGCTGATCTCTATATAGACCAATGGAAGGCAGTTTATTTTTGTTCCTCCATTACACGTCTAAGGAGCATATGTTTTCCACAAAGCATCTCCATCTTACACGATTTATTGGAGTTGTTTTCGCGTCTTCATATGAAAGGTTACATGATTCTATCTGATAGCATGACCGATTCACCTCCATTTTCTAAGTTTTATTTGAGTTAGTAATGGTTCGTCGTTGGTAAGGTTCCAGAGATCCACGTTCCTGATATTGTTAGTACAGAATATTCTGCATATGATTCTGAGGCACTTGTTGTTGATTTTTTACTTTTAATCCTTTCCTGTATTAGAACTGAATGGGCTACAATATCATTACTTCTGTAATTAAGAGCACAAAGATATGTACTGAAGTTGGTAATAACATGGCAGCATGAGTCCAGTGATCTCTGTTCGAGCGGGAATTGAGAACGAGGAGGAGCCTTTTAATACCATTTATGACATTTGGAGTTGGGACTCTGATTGAACTGTATTCCTATATTACAATAGACTAGTACGTCTAAGTACATAAATTCAGTATAATATGTTTTTGATCGGGATAACGAATGTAGACATTTACCTAACGGCTATAGGTGCGATGAAATAATATCCCTCTGGGTTCTGGAGATCCAGAATGTAAGGATTGGCAGGAATCTTTTAAATCCGTTTTTCGCTCTCTAATCAAAACTATGACTACCTCTTGCGAACTTTGATAGGAAGAGGAGATAACTTGATAAATGAATAAACTATGGTTATCATTAGTACATCTTCCTGATAAAGCTAGTATATTTTATGTCTGTTGACAGTCAGGTGGCATTTAAATATTGTAAATTGTCTTCTAGCTCAGTCAGATAATGCAAAGAAAAGCCTTGCGACTATTAAATGTAAAATCTTTATACACAGTATTCAGAAGGCTGACAATACTTGTATGGAAACCGCAAGGATATTTCGATGGAAGAGTTTACTATAGTATTTGATTCTGAGGTACCAAGGGTCTTGAGCTATTGCTTTGTTAGAGAAAACCTAGATCTATTTGTTGGCTTCCCAATCCCTTAAACAGCTTTACATACTTTACACTTCTTTATGATGAACAACATTAAATAAAATAATACTGGAAAAAAAGTGAAAAAAGCATTTTCATTTTTACACGTAAGAAAACCATACATACCAATTTGAACCAGCCATTGTGTCTTTCTTAAACTTGAAGGCAGTTGCAGAATGCTAAACACAAAACGACCACAGCACATTTTGTGATGCAAAAGATGAAAACAGCAGAGTAAGAGCTGAAGAAGAGTGACAAATATCATTTACTGGCACATTATGCTCGTACCATTCCATTCCATTCGTATTCCATATGAAAAGTATTGAAAATGTTGTGAAAAACACCTACGTGTTTATATTTCTTTTCATGTTCGTCTATACAGAGTTTAAATGACAATAAGATGAGGTGGTTTTTATTTTATTTTTTTGACTACATACCTTTTCTTTGTTTGCAGCAAATAATGATAAAAGGGGGATTTTCATAAGACTGACGAGAATAACGATGATGATGGTGATAATGAAGTTAGAAGAAATTGTTTAGTTTAATGTTGCTGGTTTGTAAAACCAGCACCTTTTTGTTGTACTTGTAAATATATTGTCTTCTTTTTTCAATCATACTCATGGTGAACATTATCCAAAGTATGGGAGACTTAAGTAAGCAACAAACAACCACGACGACGCTTTCAATAAAAGGTCCATTTTGGGGTTTTGAAATGATAAATATCATATGGGAATTCTTTAAGGAAACAACAATGTAACAACCATAAAAGACTTAGAACATGTTGTTGGTGGTGGTGGTGGTGGTGATTGGTTGCTGGCTGGCTGGCTTTGTATCCCAGCCAGTCAGTCACAGTTTCTTTTTAATTTTTTTTTAAGTTTTGAGATTGTTTTCCTTTAGTTTTCTTTGGAGAACTTTGATGTTTTAAACTATTAGCACGCACATGTGGTATTATTGAAATATCTTTATTGTTGTTGTTGTTTTTAATGTTGCTGCAACAGTTGTTTGTCTATTGATGCTTTATGTTGCTGTTTGCAGTTATTGGTTTTGGTGGGTACCTGTATGTCTATTCAACCATTCTATTCCTATGCAATACACACGTACTCATATCATATTGTTTCCTTCTTCAAAAGGTGGGTTGTTGGATGGGCTGAATACTGGATGGCAATTGTTGCTCTGGTACTTGTCTCTTATGTATATTATTTGTCATGTTATTTAAGCACTCTACTTAGAAAAGTTATGGTTCTAGTGGCAGTTGAAATGCTGAGTAATCAAGCTTAAGAGACAGTAGGAAAAAAGCCACAATTAGAGTATAGAATGAACCAGGATTGAAGTAAAAATTTAAAGATGAATGAACCAGGATTGAAGTAAAACTTAAAAGCGGAATAAACCAGGATTGAAGTAAAAATTAAAAGACGACAGAACCACGATTGAATTAAAAATTTAAAGAAGAATGAACCAGGATTGAAGTAAAACTTCATAGAAGAATAAACCAGGATTGAAGTAAAAATGAAAAGACGAAAGAACCACGATTGAATTAAAAATTTAAAAAAGAATGAACCAGGATTGAAGTAAAAACTTAAAGACGAAAGAACCATGATTGAGGTAAGAATTTAAAGAAGAAAGAACCATGATTGAAGTAAAAATTGAAAGAACCACGATTGAAATAAGAATGAACCACGATTGAAAGAAAAAGAACCACGATAGAAATAAAAATTGAAAGATGTAAGAACCACGATTGGAAGAAGAAAGAACCACGATTGAAAGAAGAAAGAACCATGATTGAAGTAAAAATTGAAGGATAGAAAGAACCATGATTGAAGTAAAAATTGAAGGATAGAAAGAACCATGATTGAAGTAAAAATTGAAGGATAGAAAGAACCATGATTGAAGTAAAAATTGAAGGATAGAAAGAACCACGATTGAAGTAAAAATTGAAAGAAGAAGGAACCATGATTGAAGTAAAAATTGAAGGATAAAAAGAACCACGATTGAAGTAAAAATTGAAAGAAGAAGGAACCATGATTGAAGTAAAAATTGAAGGACAAAAAGAAGAAAGAACCATGATTGAAGTAAAAATTGAAGGTTAAAAAGAACCACGATTGAAGTAAAAATTGAAAGGAACAAGAACCACGATTGAAGTAAATAATAAAAGAAAAAAGAACCATGATTGAAGTAAAAATTTAAGTATAGGAAGAGCCACAATTAAAGTGAAAACTTCGGTATAGAAGGAGCCACGATTGAAGTCAAATTTAAGTTAAGGAAGCTCCACAATTGAAGTAAAAGTTTAAGTTTAGGAAGAGTCACGATTGAGGTAAAAATTTCAGTATAGAAAGAACCACGATAGAAAGAGCCGTGCAGCTAGAAAGAGCCAAGATTAAAGTGAAAATGTCAGTATATAAGGAGCCACGATTAAAGTGAAAATTTCGGTATAGAAAGAGGCACGATTAAAGTGAAAATTTCAATATAGAAAGAGCCACGATTAAAGTGAAAATTTCAGTATAGAAAGAGTCACGATTAAATTGAAAATTTCAGTATAGAAAGAGCCACGATTAAAGTGAAAATTACAGTATAGAAAGATCCGCGATTAAAGTGAAAATTTCAGTATAGAAAGAGTCACGATTAAAATGAAAATTTCAATATAGAAAGAGTAACGACTAAAGCGAAAATTTCAGTATAGAAAGAGTCACGATTAAAGTGAAAATTTCAATATAGAAAGAGTAACGATTAAAGTGAAAATTTCAGTATAGAAAGAGCCAGGAGTGAAGTGAAAAATTCAGTATAGAAAGAGTCACGATTAAAGTGAAGCCACGATTAAAGTGAAAATTTCAGTATAGAAAGAGTCACGATTAAAGTGAAAATTTCAGTATAGAAAGAGTCACGATTAAATTGAAAATTTCAGTATAGAAATAGCCACGATTAAAGTGAAAATTACAGTATAGAAAGATCCGCGATTAAAGTGAAAATTTCAATATAGAAAGAGTAACGACTAAAGTGAAAATTTCAGTATAGAAAGAGTCACGATTAAAGTGAAAATTTCAGTATAGAAAGAGCCAGGAGTGAAGTGAAAAATTCAGTATAGAAAGAGTCACGAGTAAAGTGAAGCCACGATTAAAGTGAAAATTTCAGTATAGAAAGAGTCACGATTAAAGTGAAAATTTCAGTATAGAAAGAATCACGATTAAAGTAAAATATTCAGTATAGAAAGAGTCACGATTAAAGTGAAAATTTCAGTATAGAAAGAGCCACGATTAAAGTGAAAAATTTAGTATAGAAAGAATCTCGATTAAAGTGAAATATTCAGTATAGAAAGAGTCACGATTAATGTGAAAATTTCAGTACAGAAAGAGCCACAATTAATGTGAAAAATTCAGTATAGAAAAAATTAAATATTCAGTATAGAAAGAGTCACTATTAAAGTGAAAATTTCAGTACAGAAAGAGTCACGATTAAAGTGAAAATTGCAGTATAAAAAGAGCAACGATGAAAGTGAAAATTTCAGTTAGAAAGAGCCGCGATTAAAGTGAAAATTACAGTATAGGAAGAGTCACGATTAAAGTGAAAATTGCAGTATAAAAAGAGCAACGATTAAAGTGAAAATTTCAGTTAGAAAGATGCGCGATTAAAGTGAAAATTTCAGTATAGAAAGAGCCACGATTAAAGTGAAAAATTCAGTATAGAACGAGTGAAATATTCAGTATAGAAAGAGTCACGATTAAAGTGAAAATTGCGGTATAAAAAGAGCAACGATGAAAGTAAAAATTTCAGTTAGAAAGAGCCGTGATTAAAGTGAAAATTTCAGTACAGAAAGAGTCACGATTAAAGTGAAAATTTCAGTATAGAACGAGCCTCGATTAAAGTTGAAAATTCAGTATAGGAAGAGTGAAAAATTCAGTATAGAAAGAGTCACGATTAAAGTGAAAATTTGAGTATAAAAAGAGCAACGATTAAAGTGAAAATTTCAATATAGAAAGAGTAACGATTAATGTTAAAAATTCAGTATAAAAAGAGCCACAATTAATGTTAAAAATTCAGTATAAAAAGAGCCACGATTAAAATGAATATTTCAGTTAGAAAGAGCCACAATTAATGTTAAAAATTCAGTATCACGATTAAAGTGAAAATGTCAGTATAAGAACAGCCACGTTTGAAGTAAAAAATTAAGTATAGGAAGATCCATGTTTGATGTAAAAAATTCAGTACAGAAAGAGCCACGATTAAAGTGAAAATTTCAGTATAGAAAGAGCTATAATTAAAGTAAAAACCTAAGTATAGGAAGAGCCACGATTGAAGTCAAAATTTAAGTATAGGAAGTAAGAATTTTAAGATTGAAAAATTTGGAAAAAAACGATTTGATGACCTTTAAAGATAGTGTTGGATTCAGAAGGTCGAAGAAATCTATTACCAGATTTATAAGTTATTTTCTGTTAATTTTTCCGAAGTTTAGTGCTAATATTCCTGTACTATAGCATGCATAAATAGTTGTTTATTTAACTTTATTTTTTTTTCCTACAAAATACATTACAAAATTGCTACGATCACAGTTGGTGTCTCTGACTGAGTTGCTGTGCTTTTTTCTCTCAGTTATTTATACATTAGAATTGAGTATTAATATCATGATCATTTCGTGACAAATTCCTAGGACAGTTTTTTTTTATTCTCCAAACACAAATAAATGGTCATTTTATCATGCAAAACTATAAAGTATTTAAATGTAACTAGAAACAGTATCATGGCTTAAAGGCAGGCAAACTAGAGTAGAAGGATGTTTTGAACAGAATTTTTTTATAGTGATTGAGAAAAACGTACTTTTTTAGAATTAATGGTAATACAAATTATTAGTAACTTTTGTAATAAAAATTTAAGTTTTTGGGAAAGTATTTACCAACATATTTTCTAAAAATTGAACTTTTAAAATATTAATAAAAAAGATATTCAGTTTGTTTATTAGTTGCTTTTATTACTTACAAAAGTATTAAAAAAGAATAGTCATTTAATATAAAATGTATTCATATGTATTTGTATTATAACAAATACTAAAATCTTTTAACAAGTTCTTATTTTAACCATTAAAAATTCGTAGAAAAAAAGTAACTAGAAAAAAACGTAAATAATTGAAAACATGCAAAAACAAGTAGTATTAAAAAAAACTGTCAACTAATAATGAAAAATCCAGAAAACGTATACAATAAAACACCTACTAAAACTAACAGCAGCCAAAAGCTCTTTATTTTTGAAAAAAAACTTTGCTAACGAACTTTATTTTTAAGCCAAGATATTAAACTTGAAGATAACAAACACGCCAGTATTTCAGTTTATTTTTTTTAAAAAACAATATTAAACCAAAACACCAAAAACAAACACGACAAGTGAAGGAGTTGAAAATATATAAAACCTTAAGAAAACAGGTGAAATAAGACTTAAAACTAAATTTCAAAATTTTTTAAAGTATGTGGTATTTTTTTAACTAAATACTTCTTTAAAATAAAATTGTAATGCTACTTTTCCGTTACGAAATAAAAGAAAAAAATAAACAATAATTGAAGATAAAGTCTAAATTAAAAGTCGCCTGCCTCTGTTAAAAGAAAAACACCTTCTGGTTTTTTTTATTTTTTGAAAATGAAAAAAATGTCTGTTGTCATTGTATAAACATCTTTGTACAATTTTAGTTTTCTTAAGATAAAAATAACAAACAAATTCCCCTCTTGTTAATTGTAATAAGAGCCTGCTTACAAATTAATAAAATGTTTTCATATCTTGAACTAATTTGGTTTTATTAAACAAAACAAAAACATAATTCATTATTTGTTCTGGCATTCACAACAAAAACAACAGCAGCAATAACCACATTATTGTAGTGAAATTTTTGTTGTTGTTTACAAAAAGTACCACTGTCATAACTACTGTACTGTTTGCTGCCTTTTGTACTTAATGCAATCTAAACATAATGACAAGTACCAAAACCTAAATAGTGGTACTATAATTTTAAGTCAAAATAAAAACAAAAACATTTATGTTGTAACAACAAAAAAACATTGGAGGTAAAAAACTAATTGAATGTAGAGACAAGTTATGATACCCTATGGGGAATAAAGTACTTTGTTTAGAAATGAGATTTAAAAGTTATACAATATCAAGTAAAACAACTTCCAAGGAAGTGAAAAAGAAGTAGAATATATTATGCTAAATTAACGAAAGATATCATCAAAAAAAATGTTTCATTACTCGTCTCTGCCAAAATATTCCTTCAGATACATATTTATGCATCACATTATGCCTCACTCCCCCTACAATCAGCTATATAGTGCCCAATCAAAACTCCAACAAAACAACTATTAAATAAATAACAGCACCTTGTTGTTTCTGACTTTAAATTAAAATATAGTTTTTTTTCTCCTAACACACATTCAAGTACCAAATTTTAAGATACAATTCAAACAAACAAAATATCGTTACGTTCCATTTGTTTAGTTATTTATTTATTTAGTTTATTTGGAAAAATTGTCACGCATGCAACTGTACTGCAACAATATGCAGTCTTAAAATGCAATTGTGACATTCCCTTTATCATAGGTGAAGGAGGGGGGATAAGCTTTCTTTTATACAGATTTGTTTTCCCATTTGAAACTGGGGTGAATATGTTATCTAAGACAGGAACAAATATGTTACCATTTCTTTGACAATATCTTTTTAGTTTATTATTTTAAGTTTATTATTGTTTATATTTTCTTAAATATTCAAATTTTGTGACAGTTTTTCTTTCTTCTATTTCCATTATTATTGTTTATTCTAAGGGTTGTCTGGCCAAACAGGCACATGGTCTAGAGATTAGATTAAAAAAATGCATTTAGGAACAGAAAGTTTGTTTGTTACAATAATAAATTATGTTTTAAATCTTACAGTAGCAGATTGGAAACACTTGTAGTAGGTAAATATTTGCCAAGATGTTTTTTGGGAACAAATCATGATGTTCTAGAAAAAGTTTAGTCAACTTAGGAATATGAAGAAAAGTGCAGGGAATGGATAAATTAGGAAGAACAGTAATCAGTTTTAATTTATTTAAACACTTTAGCTTCCGTAAATAGAAAGATAATGATAATAAACCGTGCAGCAATTATTTATAATGAATGAAGTGGCTTTTTAGCTTAAACATGGCAGAATATTTTTATACACTTCACCTTCGTGAGAAAGAAGGGTATATATAAGGTTGTCATTCCGTTTGTAATTTCTACATTTTTCATTTCCTACCCTATAAAGTATATATAATCTGGATAGCGGAGTCGATTAAGCCATGTCCGTCTGTCTGTCTGTTGAAATCAATTTTCTGATGACCCCAGATATCTTCGGGATCCAAATCTTCAATAATTCTGTCAGGCATGCTTTCGAGAAGTTTGCTATTTAAAATCAGCAAAATCGGTAAATAAATAACGGAGATATGAGCAAAAAACCGGGACAACCTCGATTTTTGACCTATTTTTAATGTATATATGGATTACTAAGTCATTAATATAGACAATATGGATATCTAATGATAGATATTTCAAAGTCCATTGCAACGATGTAGATAAGGCTATATTAAGTTGGACCTACAATGGGTCAAAATAGGGAAAATATTTTTTAACCCGAATATTTTTTCATCAAAAAATTTTTTTGTCATAAATTTTTAAAAAAAAAAATAAAAAAAAATTCTTTAAAAAAAAAAAATTTTGAAAAAAATTTTTTTTAAAAAAAAATAAAAAACAATTTGGAAAAAAAAAATTTTGAAAAACAATTTAAAAAAAAATTAAATTTTGTTTACCTAAAAATATTTAAAAAAATTTATTTTAAAGTATAATTTGGTGAAGGGTATATAAGATTCGGCACAGCCGAATATAGATCTCTTACTTGTTTTACTTTTTATTATACCCTTCACCATGAGTGGCAAGGATATACATATATAAGTTTGTCATTCCGTTTGCAATTTCATAATGATTCATACATCAATATATCGGGAATTCTTCCGGCTAGGCTGACAAAATCGGGCAACAAATGGATGAGATATAAGGAAAAATCTCGATTTTTGAGCTTTAAGTTTGACCTATAATGGTAAAAATCGGGAAAAATATTTTTTAACCCGAATTTTTTTTTATAAAAATTTTTTTTTCCTTTTTTTTACCAAAAAAAAATTTTTGAATTCTTTCTGGGTTAATATAAATATTCTTTTATATAGAAGAATTTCCTTTTATTTCCCATTTTCAGTCAATTTCTTAAGACCTTGTTTAGATTTTGAAACCCTAATTTTTTTTTCATAAAAATTTTTTTTTTGCCTTTTTTACCAAGAAATAAAAAACAATTTCGAAAAATTATTTTTTGAAAAAAAAAAAAATTTAAATTTTGTTTTTTTTTTTTTTAAAGTTCTTTCTGGGTTAATATAAATATTCTTTTATATAGAAGAATTTCCTTTTAATTCTCATTTTCATTTTTTTTTTAGATTTTGTAATCTTTATTTAACTATAAAGATCTTTAACTTGTACTCTTTTAATTTCCTTAAGCGGAATTCCACTTAATTTCTCCTAAACTTTACTAAACAAATTATGCTAAAATTACTTATAATAAAGTCTTCAATTGACCTTTTAATTTTGTATAAAATATATTTCACTTCCTTTTAACATCACCTTTTTACCACTAACTTTATTTTCACTTATTTTCACTTTACACACCTCCTTCATGTCGCCATATTCAAGACACCACTTACCAATATGATTTATTTTACTTCATGGCTAAACCGGAACCTTAATTAATTTGCGTTAATCCTCGTAAAAATGGCCGTATTTGCAAAAATAAACATTTAAAGTAGAAACGGCAATAAAACACTAAAACTTTAGCTGTTTCGTGGAAAAAGTGTTTGTTATATTTTCTTTTATATTTTTGTGATTTAAATCACCACAAAACATGCAACATGCACTGGAAATATTCAAATACAACAACATTCACATTTTGCTGACACTTCAAAAAGCCAAACAATACGGCAGCAAAGCATATTCGTTCAAAACGATTCATAAACGTCAGATTTTATTAAAATGTCAAAAGTATTAAAATTAGAAAATAAGAAATTGGTTGGAGTTGATAATTGTTATAGGGAGAAGAGGAAAATAGTTTCTTTATTTTGCACACGAAATCAAGAAAGGTGTAAAAAATCTATGACAATTTTTGGCATGAATTAAATGCTAAAACTTTTTCTGAACATTTTACTGGAACTTAAAATTTTTAGCTTTTATTTTGAAACATTAGTAAACTATAAAATTATTCAGCTTTGTCTTTTTCCCATCTTCCTGGCAACATATGGATTCCGCGCCAAAAGAACTTCTCATCATGTTAATCGGATATTCTGCTCTGAAGTGAGTCGTATCTCAGAGAGGGCATTCTGTATCGATCGCAACAAATAATATTAGAACGGGGCTTGACCTGGACTATAGGGCGGATGAGGCTAAACTTCCCACCACTTATTTCTAGATAGCTTTTAACAGGTCTTTCATAATGTGCCGATCGTTGTCATGATGGAATATTACGGTTTCATATTCTGGCCATATTCAGCAAATGCTCGCTTTCTGAAAAATTATTATCATGTGTAATTATCTTTACACATCCATTTTCCAATCGATTTTTACAAATCTTTCCCTGTCAATCAAAATTTTAAATTTTAAAATTCATTTATAAAGAACGTCTTTATGATTACTCCAAAAAAACAGAATTGCTTCATTAGAACATCTGCATATATTTTTCGTTCCCTTTTTTATCACTGTAAAATTCTCATATAAAACTTTCCTAAATCTAAAATTTGATTATGACTAAGACCTTTAACATTTAATATTAAACATTTCTTCTCTAAACTTATTAAAGATTTTGCAAAAAAAAATATAAAGTAAAAACAATAACTTTTACTATTTTTGTCTCCTTGTGGTCGGTCACTCTGGGAAAAAAATCGAAAATAAAAAGAAATATAACTAAAATAAACTTCCACAAACTCTTGTTTTCAAACCATAAACTCATAGTTGCAGTAAAATTCATAAAATATCGCACAAACTACAAAAGACCACAAAATTATTATATTATAGATATAAACCATGCAACACTAACAACAACAACAAAAAAAATCATTCAAGTCAATCATTCCACTTAAGTGAACAGCATAACTGAAGCATATTTTTTCATTTAGAGTTCACATTTTAAACCATATTTTTCATATTTTTTTTACAGTTTTAGTTTGCTCGATTTTATTTTATTTTCTTCTAAAGTGGTTGTTTGTTGTAGTGTAAAGATATAAAGTTACTTATAAATTGTTCCTCTATTTTTTTTTCTTTTTGTTCAACATTTTAGTCTTTTTTAAATATTTCTTCCTTTTAGTAAGTTTTTTTTTCTTTTCCAAAGCTAGAGATTTTTACATACATAAATGAACATTATGTAAATTATTTTTTTTTGTTTGTTGGTCTGTTATAAAAACTTAAAATCGAGTAGGAGCCTCAAAGAGGAGAAAAAAAATAAACTAAAATATATGGTAGGTACTTAAAAAATAGTGTCAAGTTTAGAGCCTTAAAAGCATGAGATTTTTATACTACACTTCACTAGTGTGTTCAATATACTACAAACATACATTTTAGTTTTAAGTTTTTTTTGTTATATAGTGACCGACCATGTTTTGAAAATTGATATCATAGTGGAAGTTTGAATAAGAGCTGGGCGGGAAGAAACAACTATAGAAATACTTACACTCATTTATAAAAACAAAAATGAAATTTAATCTTGTGTTTTTGTGTGTTAACAGTTTTTAAGATATTTCCATATTTTTTTTATAGTTTTTTGGTCAAACTGTTTGTGCAGCGATCTTTTGATATTTTGGTAACTGAAAGATTTTTTTTTTAAATCAACAAACATCAATGAAGCATTTTATGAATTCATACTAGTTTTATAAAGAACATTTTAAAGAAAAAATAAATCATTTTAAACAAGTACCTATCCTCATAAAAATCATAATTTCAACCAGTTTAAAATAAGTTGTTTCATTGAAAAAAGTTGCTTTAATTTATTCTAGTTTTTTGCTTAAAATTATTCTACTGTTTAAAAACTGTTTACAGTTTCTAAAACTAGACTTCATTACCTATCCAGTGATATATAATATGTGGTATATTATGCTTTAGAATACTCTACAATTACGCATGCAAAACCCATACCTCTTGAAAAAGTCCATATTAATTCTGTGGACATCAAGCAGAGCTTACTATTCGCTTCTCATTTTTATAAGTACCAAATAAGGCGAGATTTATACTGCCTTTGTTGTTGTTGTTTGGCAGTGTGTTCGTGGCTTTTGTTATTTTTTTGCACAGACGAGTGGTTAAGTGAGCTTAAGTAAACTTTTGTTGACCTGAAATTCACCAAATTGAAAAACCTGTTGGAGGTTAATAAATTGAGAAATGTTACGTTCATAAATTAGTACTTATGAAAAATTTTTGTTTTTGAAAAAAAAAATTTTTAATTTTTGAAAATTTTATTAAAAATTAAATTTTTTATTAATTTACAAATATTAAATTTTTAATAAAATATTCAATTTGTAATAAAAAATTCAATTTGTAATAAAATATTCAATTTGTAATAAAAAATTCAATTTGTAATAAAAAATTAAATTTTTAATAAAATTATCAATTTTTAATAAAATTTTTAAAAATTGAAATTGTATAAAAATTTAATTTTTAAAAATTGAAATTGTATTAAAATTTAATTTTTAAAAATTGAAATTGTATTAAAAATTTAATTTTTTTATAAAAATTAATAAAAAATTAAATTTTTAATAAAACTTTAAATTTTTAATAAATTTTTATAAAAAAATTTAATTTTTAATACAATTTCAATTTTTAAAATTTTTTTTTTAAAAATTGAAAATTTTATTAAAAATTAAAATTTAAAGTTTTATTAAAAATTAAATTTTTTGTTAATTTACAAAAATTAAATTTTTTAATAAAAAATTCAATTTGTAATAAAAAATTAAATTTTTGATAAAATTTTTAATATAATTTTCAATTTTTAATAAAATTTTCAATTTTTAATAAAATTTTCAATTTTAAATAAAATTTTCATTTTTTAATAAAATTTTCAATTGTTAATAAAATTTTAAATTTTTAATAAAATTTTCAATTTTTAATAAAATTTTAAATTTTTAATATTTTCAATTTTAAATAAAATTTTCAATTTTAAATAAAATTTTCAATTTTAAATAAAATTTTCAATTTTAAATAAAATTTTCAATTTTTAATAAAATTTTCAATTTTTAATAAAATTTTCAATTTTTAATAAAATTTTAAATTTTTAATAAAATTTTCAATTTTTAATAAAATTTTAAATTTTCAATTTTAAATAAAATTTTCAATTTTAAATAAAATTTTCAATTTTAAATAAAATTTTCAATTTTTAATAAAATTTTCAATTTTTAATAAAATTTTCAATTTTTAATAAAATTTTCAATTTTTAATAAAATTTTAAATTTTTAATAAAATTTTAAATTTTTAATAAAATTTTAAATTTTTAATAAAATTTTAAATTTTTAATATTTTCAGTTTTAAATAAAATTTTCAATTTTAAATAAAATTTTCAATTTTTAATAAAATTTTCAATTTTTAATAAAATTTTAAATTTTCAATTTTTAATAAAATTTTTAAAAAAATTTTTAATAAAATTTTTAAAAAAATTTTCAAAAATTAAAAAAAATTTTTTTTTTTTAAAAACAAGAATTTTTCATATAAGTACTAATTTATGAACGTAACATTTCTCATTGTATGAACCTGCAACAGGTTTTTCAAGTTTGTTGCATTTCCGGTCAACAAAAGTTTACTTAATCTCACTTAACCACTCCTATGTGCAAAAAATCACGAAAAGTCATGCGCACTGCCAAAAAACAACAGCAAAGCAGTATAAATCCCATCTTATTTGATACTTATAAAAATGAGAAGTGAATAGTAAGCACTGCTTGATATCAACAAAGTTAAAATGAATTTTTTCAAGAGGTATGGGGTTTGCACGTGTAATTGTAAAGTATAGCAAAGCATTATATACCACATATTATATATCACTGGATAGGTAATAAAGTGTAGTTTTTGAAAATGTAAATAGTTTTTAAACTATGGAGTAATTTTAAGCAAACAACTATAAAACATTAAAACTGTATTTTTTTACTGAATCAACTTATATTAAAAAGGTTGCAATTCTGGTTTTTATGAGGATATGTACGTATTTGAAGTGACGTATTCTTCCGTACAAATTTTCTTTATAAAATTATAATTAATATTTTATTAAAAATTTAATTTTCATTAAAAAAAATTATTGCACACCAAAGCTTATGTGTGATTGTGATTCATCGGTTTCAACGTGCGAAAAATGGTTTGTTCAATTCAAAAGTTGTGATTTTGATGGAGATTGTAGTCAAACTCAACAAGAGCTAATTAAATGATTGGGAGCAACTCAAGCAGCAATGAGCAAACGCTTGCGAGCAGCAGGATTCATAGAAAGCAGGGAAATTGGGTACCATACGGATTGAAGACAAAAGATCTGGAAAGACGATCTTGCATGTCAAAAATTATTTTTGATCGCTATAAAGCTTATGGTGTACGTGTTCCATCTGTTTCAACGTGCAAGGGATGGTTTGGTTCAGAAGTGGTAATTTTGAGTCGGAAGACAAAGATCGCAAAGGCCAGCATAGCCAATTATCTATGGCGCAATTGTTTATCTTTTATGAGCTGTTCAAATCTAGACAGATCATCACAGGGAACCTGAACCGAAAGCAACTGATTCGTCTGAAGCGACTATTTGCCGCACGCGCAGAATATGCAGCCCGAAATGAAACCGTAATATTCCACCATGACACCGCCCTGCTACATTATACAATACTTGTTAAAAACTAGTTAGAATGAAGTGGTTGGGAAGTTCTGACTTACCCATCTTATAGTCCAGACTGTGACCCGTGCGACTACTGCGAAATGCTTCACCTACGAACGGAGTATCCGATATTGACTTGATTCGTTCTTTGCCTTAGAAAATGAGCAGTACTTTTTGCTTGGAATCCATATGTTTTCAGAAAGATGAGAAAAGATCGTAGCTAACAGTGGCCAATACTTGGAATAAATTTATATTGTACAAATGTTTCAAAATAAAAGCTAAAAATTTTAAAAAATCCCGCATTTTTAAGTCTTACACCCAATAGTAATTTAATTTTGTATTAGAAATTTAATTGTTTTATTAAAAATTTCAATTGCAGAACATTTTATAAAGAATATATTATAGTTAACGCTAACAAAACCTTTTCTAAAAAGAATTTTGTAGTTAACGCTAACTATAGAAAATTTTCTACAACAATTTTGTAGTTACCGATAGTATTGAAGGTTTTCTAAATAAATTTTGTAGTTATTGATTGTTACACTTAGAAAACATATTCGTAGTGGCAACAGAATTTATTGCCAATCGATTGATTAGGTTGCACACATAGAATTTTTTAGTTTTAGGAACTGAAAATCAGTTAATAAGGAACATTCTAACATTTTGTAGCCACAACTGTAAAATTCGATCAAGGTAGAATTATTCGATTCGCAACAAATTCTAAGAAACAAACATTAAGATACTTTCAACATTGTTCATGTTCCCAGCATAACGTTATTACTTGTTAAGGGAAATAATTGGAAATTTTCGGAAATTATCAAGTGAATTTACTGTTTAAGCAAAAATTTACTTTTCTGATCGCCAGCAACGATTGTAATCGTAAAATGAGAAGAAGCGTTAGCAACATATTTTAGAACTTCCCTGAGAATCTTTATCCAGATTTTATTTTTTTATTATAAAAAAAGATTGTTTGCACCAAAAAGACAGCTGTACGTTTTAAATAATGTTCAAATACACCTTCATTTCCATTTGTTTGCTTTCTTCTCGGTTTTGTTGTCTTTGTACTAAAACAAACATACATTTGCTTTAATTAATGTTTCTTTCAAATTTTATGTTTTAAAACATTGTTTATATTTTGGATGGTGTTTTTTTTTTTTGTTTTTAGTGTTTTCATCTCATTTTCTAACAAATTTATTTATTTTGTTGTTTAGTATAAACGACGAGTGTCTTCCAAAAAAAATAAAACAGTTTGTTTTTCTTTTACACGGTTGATTTGCATCCCATATACCCAGTCGTCGTCGTAGTACTTTGTTGACATTTATTTGTCCACATTTTAACAGGCTGTTTATCACTGTCTTGTATGGAGTTTTTCCCCACAAAACATTTAGCAGCCAGAGAGCAAGTGTTTGTTTGTGTATAAATGAATAGTGTTCTGTTTTCTACTCCATATCTAGATACATGTAGCATGTAGCAGATACGATTTGAATTCACTTTTTTTTTTGGTTTTATCCCATCCCAAACTGATTGTTTGTTGATGCTGGTCGGTCGGTATGCTGTTATATGGTTGGGATTTTTTATTTTTCATCTTCTGAATATATGACCTGTTAGTCTAAGAAATATTAGATTGCTTTTTTTCTATGTTTTTATAAAAACAATAACATGTATTTTTTTTAATAAAATGTAAAAAACTAACTAGAAATATGTATTTATATAATATCAGAAATTTATTTATTTAACCGTCCACGGAAATCGAAAGACAAAAATGTAAAACAACTATCAGGTTAAGATTAAAGAAACATGTACAAATTTGCATTTTATTAGATGTTTTGATTATAAAAAACACAAATATTTGTAAATTAAACAAATTTTTATATTCCACAAAATGAAGTGTTAGGAAATTAAAGAAATATTGAAAATCAAGTTTGAGTTTTTCACCTGTTACTGTCAAGTTAGTTTTTTAACCAAATTTTTTCAGAAAAACTGGTTAGAATAAAATTTAGAATAATAAGTTTTATTTGTTTTCAGCTCTAATTCTTACAAAAATATGGTATCATTTATTCTGTGAGGTTTAGAGAATTATACAGATCTACTGACTCGATTTCAAACCCTTACTCAGGCTTGTTATAATATTCTAAGTAATTCTATTTGTCTATACATTCTGAATCCCTAGAGACAGGGAGTTTTATACAGAAAAAATATTTTTCAATTCAAATATTTATCACATACTGAAATGGTTTCAATTATATCATAATTTAATCAAGCATTCCTGTGCTCAAAAACAAAAGTTTCTAATATTTTCTACTGAATATTAAGTTTTGATTTTAATAATTTTGATAACTGCAGAGAAAATTGTCGTTATTAGTTGAATTTTAATTAAAAAGTTATTAAAAATACAGTTTTCTTAATTGAAATTTTCGTTATTTGTTGTGTTTTAAATTACGTGTATTTCAAAATATTAAAGCTTTCAATAACCACATCTTATATAAATCGAAATTGCTATTAAAAAAATTATAAATGTTTTTGATACAATTAATGAATTTTGGATAATTTAAAAAAGGTTGTAAAATTTGTTCAAGCTAAATGTTTTGAAATAATAATTTTCAATTGCTGATAGAGAAGTAAAGAAGATTTACTGCTAGTTTCTCGATGGTGAAAGAAGTTAGTCGACAATATTTGATGTTTCTTCTATAACATTTTCGACAAACAATTTTTATGGAGACAACATATCGTCCCTTACGACAAAAATTAAAAAAAAATTCGGCATTTTTTTTTAAATGTTTATCTTTTTTTTGAAATAGTTGTATAATATAAATTTATTCAAACAATTGGCCACCTTTTCCTATCTTTCTGGCAACATATGGATTCCGAGCCAAAAGTACTGCTCTTCTTTTGAGGCCAAGAACAAATCAAGCCAATATCGGATACTCTGTTCTGAAATGAAGCGTATACCATTGAGAAAGATAGAGAGTTCTGCATCAAAACGGGTAAGGCAAACTTTTTTTGTCTGGCCTGGATTTTTGTCTACCGTGTAAAAATCTCTACTTATGAACCCCACAAACCATCTACCGCACGTTGAAACAGATGGAACACATTCACCCTAAGCTTCTGTGAGCAATCTGTGTAAAGCACACTGTTTTTCAAATTAAAGAAGTAAAGCAAAACTTCCAGCATATGACGCTTTGTTGGCACAAAATTCGACATTTTCAAAGCAAAAAAAGCTTTGTTGTTTATAATAATGTTTAGTAATTTAAAGAAAATAAATGACAGATATGTACCCTTCAAAATAACATATAAGTTATTAAAAACAAAGACCGCCTTCAAAAGATACACCATCTATTGCAAAAACCTCATTTTAAGGCATATTGATAGCTATGAAATTTCTTTAGAAAATTTTCCGTAGTTATCATTAACAACGAATATTCTGTAGACAAATTGTATGTAGTTCTCGATTATAATAAAATTTCTTTAGAAAATGTTCTTTACGTATCAACAACTAAGAAATTTCTTTACACAGTTTTCTGTAGTTATCGATAACTATTAAATTTCTTTAAAAAATGTCGATAACTATCCATAATTATGAAATTTTTCTATAACATTTTCTAAATTTAACGATAACTATAAAATTTTTTAGAAAATTTCCTAAAGTTATCGATAAATATAGACAATTTTCTACCGTTATCGATAACTATGAAATTTCTTTAGAAAATATTCGATAGTTGTCGATAACAATGAAATTTCTTCAGAAAATGTTCCATAGTTATCAATAAATATGAAATTTATTTAGGAAATGTTCTATAGTTATCGATAACTATAAAATTTCTGCAGAAAATCTTCGATAGCTATGAAATTTCTTCAGAAACTTTTTATATTTATCGATAACTATGAAAATTCTTTAAATATTCTATAGTTATAGATAACTATGAAATTTCTTTAGAAAATTTTCTATAGTTATCGATAACTATAAAATTTCTTTAGAAAATTTTCTATATTTATCGATAACTATAAAATTTCTTTAGAAAATTTTCTATAGTTATCGATAACTATAAAATTTCTTTAGAAAATTTTCTAAAGTTATCGATAACTATAAAATTTCTTTAGAAAATTTTCTATAGTTATCGATAACTATAAAATTTCTTTAGAAAATTTTCTATAGTTATCGATAACTATAAAATTTCATTAGAAAATTTTCTATAGTTATCGATAACTATAAAATTTCTTTAGAAAATTTTCTATAGTTATCGATAACTATAAAATTTCTTTAGAAAATTTTCTATAGTTATCGATAACTATAAAATTTCTTTAGAAAATTTTCTATAGTTATCGATAACTATAAAATTTCTTTAGAAAATTTTCTATAGTTATCGATAACTATAAAATTTCTTTAGAAAATTTTCTATAGTTATCGATAACTATAAAATTTCTTTAGAAAATTTTCTATAGTTATCGATAACTATAAAATTTCTTTAGAAAATTTTCTATAGTTATCGATAACTATAAAATTTCTTTAGAAAATTTTCTATAGTTATCGATAACTATAAAATTTCTTTAGAAAATTTTCTATAGTTATCGATAACTATAAAATTTCTTTAGAAAATTTTCTATAGTTATCGATATCTATAAAATTTATTTAGAAAATTTTCTATAGTTATCGATAACTATGATATTTCTTAAGAAAATTTTCGATAGTTATCGATAACTACAAAATTTCATTAGAAAAATTTCTATTGTTATCGATAACTAGAAAGTTTTTTTTAAATTTCTTCAAATTTATTTAGAAAATGTTCTATAGTTATAGAAATGGATAATTACACAATTTTTTAAATTACATTTAATTTTGTAAGATTTTCAAATATTTGTCCTATCTTTAACCGACTAAATTTAAAAAAAAAACTTTATCAAAATTTTCCCAGAAACCTTCTTTATACGATAATAAATTAAATTTTCAACGCTACTTACTACCTTTACTCAGACGATCTCGAAAAAATCACCTTTTCTCTCATCTTTATCTACACCCATTTAAATATTAAAGAGCCCAGCATAAGAAAATCAATTTGAAACCCTTTTAAAAACCAAAACTACTATATTCCATTCCAGAAAAATAACCGCAGATAAAAAAATGTAAAATATTTTAGATTAAATAATCAAACATCAAAGGCTTTGGACATGTTATGGATTAAAGTATCTTGAAGATATTAAAATAAAAACCAGGCTACTACTTCCACATTTTTATTTTGTTTCCTTCAGTAATATTACGTTTCTCTTTACATTTCTTTAGTTTTTCTGTTGTTTTTATCAAATCTATGAATGTAAAAAGGTAAAAATCCTTTTTAGCCGGTAATAATTTCATTGAGTAGAGTGCTGGTTGTGAAGATACAAGCAGGAAGAAAAGGAATGTTGTCTTTCTTTTCTTTTTATATAGTATGTATGTTGTCTGGTTAAGAGGGTAATTTTGGTTTTTACGACCACCAAAATGGCAATTGATATGAAATTTTATGGGAATGAGTGCGAGCGAGCGAGTGAGTAGTTGTGCGGCTAAGTGCAGTCCGTTAATGTAGTTGTAGTTTGATGTAATTCAGCTGCTTTAGTTGGTTGTTTTTATTTCACCTTTTTGTATGTTATTTAATAGTTTTGGCTAGTAAAGCTTAAAAGCTATTTTAAGAGCTGAGCTGGGAAAACTTTTTTTATTACCAAGCTTTCTCCGTAATACCAATTTTATGGGGAATAAGAAAAATAAATAAAATATTAAGTAGCCTAGATTTTCGCTAGTAATACAAGCTAATAAACGGTACTTGCAGTTAACAAATGGATTTATTAAATTACAAGGTTTTTTTTTCTTCATAAATTTATTCTAAGAAATGTCCTTGGGATTTCCATAAAGCTGTTTAAGGTTGTTCTTAACCGTTTAAACCATTTAAAATTACCACGCAGTTATATTAAACATTTTTCTTTTGCGTTTATGTATTTGTTTAATACACACACACATACAAACACTTGCAACTATTTGCTGCAAAAAGGACATTACAATTTTTACCCTGTTTTCTGCATGGCCAAGCATAAAGTTTACATACATTCATTGGCCATATAAAAATAATATAAAAAAAAAATTAAGAAATAAAAAAGTTTTTATAAAAAAAAAAAATGAAACAAACTATCCTGAAAACTCTCACTCTTTAAGCAAGCCATGTAAAAGAGAATATACATCGATAAATGGTTTGTATGTTTGAGGGACTGAAAGCGATTGTACAGCCAGGGAAAGAAAATTGTAAATTCTACATATTCGAATACAAATTAATCAGAGAAGTTCTCTTTGACTCAATATTGGCCACAGGCTGTCTATAAGTTGTCTCCATCTATGTTCATTCCTTGTCAGGTCCTTGAGTTCACCGATATTGTTAAACGTACTCCCTAGGCTGACTGACATCTCGTTAACTTCTTGTAATGTTGATCTAAAGTTAGGTTAGGTATACAGGCAGCCGTCCAAAATCTTTCGTCTCGTACAGCTCACTTGGGTCCATTGATCGATCTCTTTGTGGTAGATACCTAAGGAACAAATAGAAGATAAAAGAGAAGTAAAAGAAGAGGGAAATCTATAGGTTGAGTGAGAGTAAAATTGGCAAGAGAAAAATATAGGTAGATCTTCGACAAGTTTTTCTAGGGCGACCTCTTTTTCTGCTACCCTCCGCATGAAGTTTTCGAAGAGTATGATGGATCTATCCAAATTTTCTTCTACGGGATTAACTATTAACGTAATTTGCTTCTGCTCTTGCACGCATGGAAATTGCATCTATAACGATTATGAACAGTAGAGGTAATAAAAGACAACTTTGACGTACTTGATATTGTGTTGGACGGTTCTGATATTTATTTTCATCTATTTCGCAGTTCTCTCTCTATGTATCGAATCAAATGCTTCTTCGTAAACTCTTCAAGCATGTTGACATGATCAACACAGGATCTATTGTGTCGAAAACCGGCTTGTTCAGGTCGCAGTCTATTGTCAACATGGGTTATCATTCTCTCCGGGAAGATTTTTGTTTTGATAACGCATAAAATGATAATGCCCCTCCAAATGTTGCATTTAGTTGGATCCGCCTTTTTGGCTAGTTTTAATACGAAACCATTCAACCAATCATTAGGAAAACATTCCGCATTCCATGTTTGTTCAAAAAGGGGGTGCAATTTTGTTGAGAATAATCCAGGGTATTCATTTAACGCTTCCTGGAATTTTTTCAACACCGCTACCTTCCCATTCTTGCGAGCTTTAATGGCTTCAACAATTTCAGGTTTTGAAGGAGCTTATCTCTTGATACGTAAGGGTTATTCGTTATTACGATACATTCATAAGATGTTGTTTCCATCTTCTCCGTTGGTCATCTATGTTGGTAAGTAGTTGACATTGAAGAGTTTTAACTGGAATGTACCTCCTGGTTTGTGAACCAGCAACCCTCTTCAGTACTATCGAATGGGTACATCGGATAACTACTCTAATCCAAAAAACCTTCGAGAGCAAGCAATGGCGGATATAGAGCAGACGCTCGATAAAATTTCGTAATTCTGGCTCTAATCCGTACTGTGTTCATGGAATGAATGGCACTACGTTAGAGTATCTCCTAATGGTGGCCACCGGACAAGGGCATTGTCCGATTGTATATTTGCCCATCAGCAACTAGGGGTTCTGTTTTATGATGTTCAGTTCTCTCACCGTTAATTATATTTTTTTTTTTTTCAGATGGACAATAAATTAAACTTAACTATAAACGTTAAAACATTTCATGTTCCTAACACTCCCATTGCAGAAATGGATGATACCTTGGTGTTGGGGACTCATGTCCCGAATCAACTGGGGTATCTTTACCAACGGATGAAGAATATGCACTAATAGATCCAACGCTAAACACTCAACCCTCTACATCTACAGATACCATTGCTATGGAGCACCAGACAAAAAGTGTAAATAATAGACCAAAATTGTGTGGGACTGCACGAAAACATCTAAGACTATATATTGAGCAAGACATGGACATCGAGGAGGAAGTTCGTAACCAGATGCGTGACCTTAACATCCCCAGAAAGAGAGGTAGGTCAGACGGATCAACTATTGAAAGAGTATTTTCTCTACATTTGTTTCAACAAATCGTTGGCGATTTGTTCTGGTTGTCCCTCGCATATCGTCGACGAAAACGTGGCCAACTGGGGAGGCATATGAGATATTTTGAGATCCAAAGGTTACACAAATCAAATTAAAGGCAGTTCAGTTGCTTTGCCTAATTGGCCCACAAGAGACTCATAAAACCGACATCTCTATACGGCAGTAAGCTATGGGGCACAGCCTCCTCATCTAACTTTAGATTGTGTTAGGTTCCATGGGCAGCCACTCGTTAAGCAGCTCACTTGGGTCCATTCAAAACTGATCGCATTGTGATACCCAAGAGGTAAACAGCAGCGTATTTGCCATACGTCCGTTGTCTTCGAGGTGAACCAACTAGATTCCCTGATGAAGGAGTTGATTCGTCTTAGATTCATACTTGATAGCTCATGTAAACACGATAGGAATGGGATTCCGAGGATACGTTCCCTCAAATATTTCAGAGCCGGGCATGGCCAGAATAGGTGGAACACAGTCACCTCCTCTTTTTCATTATGAAAGCTTCTACTGTAGTCGTTGTATCGTTGGCACAGTCTTCTAGCATGAGTCCCAATTATACAGTGGAAATAAAAAAGGAAATAATTGGCACGACGGAATATATAGGCCAATTCAACCTCGTTGGTCCAGCTGTTTTGTACAGTCTCATATAGTCTCTGCTGTACAACTATCTTGCATTTTGCAAGGGAAATACCACAAAAGGGATTGATCGCCTTCTCGTCCATCATCGCTCTCCTTTCGGCCAATTCTTCTGCTATAAAATTACCCTAATTTCTATTGTGTCCAGGGACACACCGTTGGCATAGAATGTCTCGCTATCCCAGTTAGGGATACTCGGCATTCATCGGTTAACCTAGATGTCGTGAAGATACCCGCTATTCTGATAGCCTTTCTATCAGTAAATCTATATATATCTCCCGATATTCGATAATACCTCAGCTAATGTAATTGCAGGAATTTTCTCCTAAAAAGCAGTACAGAAGTTAGGTAGCCTAAAGTAAGATTTAGAATAAAGAAACCTCATCAAACGTTGAAAAATTGCAAAGAAAGCAGTCATGTCTGTCAAGGATTATACCAAGTGCCCCATGATACATTCGCAATAGTAGCTTCCACAGGTATCTCAATGTCCCCATAATACGCGAATACATCAAACTCTTCAGTTAAACCTACATGTCAAAACTAATGGACCACCCAAATCCCCTTGCCAAGGACTTGCTGTCATTTGAGGGTCGTAGACGGCTGAGACGTATGGAAACACTGGATATGGGTAGATAAACAATTTATCGAGCACTTATGTTGGATATTTCAGCGGCAATACCAAATATAGTTTTAGTTTAGAACGAGTCTTTCACAATTATTATTCCAAGTGCCAATTTTATTAACTCCCATGATGTGCAGGAGGTCGGTATTTTCGGGGCCAATTTCGGCATTAAATTCTTCTATAAGCACTTTCATATATATTTTTTGTAATCTTTAACCCTTTAATGCATATTGTTGCCAATTGTCTATATTCCAGTTCCACTTAATTTTAGACGAACATATGCTTGATACTAATTCAGATTCTCCTTCAGTAAAATCAAATGGATTACGAAAAGTTTCAGCTAAAGAAATTCTAAATAAAACTAAAGCTAAAGGAAATATAACAAATAAAAATCAAATAAATATTTGATACTTTATAGAAAAATAAAAGTAAAACTCATGCACTTAAGGGTTAAATTCTTCGAATAATTATTCATTGAAAATTTATCAATACCCTATATTTTCATTAGTAAGTATTTATTGAAATCTCAAATATAGAAATACAGGAATTTTATACAGTTTCATATGTTCTTTAAAATAATGGTGGGAATTCTTTTCTGCATGGTTATATGTTTGTTTATATTTATCTCCCTAGTTCCTGAATTATTCATGCTTTGATTTGGAGTATCACTATCAAATATTCAATTTCTTCATGCATGTAATTTTAAGACATTATGGAACTATCAGCTAAATAACCTTCCAGATAAAAGCCTTCTATTACTTCCTTTACCTTTATTTTACCCTAAACCCTTTTGACTATCTACAATTTTTCAGGTGTATGTAATGCAACTATAGATTTCTTGGTTATGGTTTGCTTGTGTGTGGTAGCATTTAATATTTTATGTTAAAAGGATAAAAAAGGACAATGTTATTATCTTTGACAAAAAAATGTTTATATATATATGGGAAATATATAAAATAAAAATGTGCATGTACTTTTTTGTATATAAAAATGTAAAGGACAAGAATATGATAACCTATTATAAGGGTTTTTTCTTGACACACTCTCTTTGGCCAAAGTACAGGCAGTGTTAAAAGGTCTGAATGTGTAAGAGATGTGAGCGTAATAAAATGCTAGTAGCCCCCATAAATGTGACCTAAATTTTATCATTTGCTGATAACTTAATTTCTTTTCTTTTATTTTAGTTTAGTTTTTTTGAAACGCATGTAAAAGTGTCTGTGTCAAGAGGATTTTTACGGCTACTGCTTAAGAGTTAATTTCTCGCAGGACATACGCTAAAACACTTATATCTTTATAGTTATGTAGTTGATTTGTAGCAAATGTATAAATGCACTGAAGTAGTAGTGTGTTTGTTTATTTTAAGCAAAATTTTTTCTTACATCCACCAATATTATTAGACGCCTTTAATTTTCCAGCAGCTGCACTTGTTTAGATGCGATTGTCTTGTTGGGATATTAACATACTTACTCTAGTGTAGCTGTGAGCCTTACAGTTTTCCTTTAGTTCAAATATGTACGTGTTTATATGTGTTTATATCCGGCAGGTTTATTTTCAAAATACTTATTGTTGTTTTTCTTTTACATTTTATGCATGTCTGGCTGATTTTATTTCCATATTGTAAAATTTACTTGTATAATATTTAAGCGAATATCCTGTTTTCTTATTTTCATACTAGCAGCACCAGCGCCATCACCATCATCAGCAGCAGCAGCAGATATATATTTTTATATGTTAAACAGAAACCACTTGAAATTTTCCTCTCAAGTTACTGCAAGAAATGAGCCATAAAATCATTTCAATTTCTTTATTTGTTTGTTTGGGAAAATCTACAAAACAAAAATAAAGGAAAAACTGCAATGCTCCATATTAACTATATGTTTCTTCCATGTTTTACTCTAGAAAACTTAAATGAAATGTCTTTATTTTCTTTAAGAAAATAGTTTCTCATTGTACAAACAACTATACACCACAATAAAAATATTTTTGTTTTCTTTAAAGGACTCTAAAGAAAATAGTTCCAGCGCTTCATAGTATTTATTTAAGCTGTACGGCAATGATGCATTTTATATATTTATTTATTTTTAATCAAGGATGCGTATAATTTTCCTTACAGGTTTCTGATTTTTTGGGTGGCACACAAACTATTAAATTACAAATGGAAAAAGGTCACCAAAATATTTGTAGATGAGAAAGAAATATTTAAATGCTTACTTAAATTTTAATTGGCCATATGAAATGGATGTCTGGCTGCATCTGCTGGAATTTGTTGTCACAGCAATTTAATGGAACATATCAAATGACCTGCTTTAAAGGAATTCTGCAATAAACCAAATCATTGCTGAGTAGAGAGTCATATCCGCTTAGAATAATCTAGAAATCTAAATACGTCTTAGTAAAGTCAAAAAGGTATTAGGGATAAGGATGTTTTTAAACATTTCAATTGTTATAGATTTTATCAAGACTTCAAAAGGAAAATAAATAAGAAAAAATTATTGATTCTTTAAACTAGCTACAATATATATATACTATAGGGTGTATGACTTAAAAATGCGAGATTTTTTAAAAATTCTCTGGCAACATATGAATTCCGAGCCAAAAGAACTGCTCATCTCTTGAGGCCAAGAAAGAATGGATACTATATACCAAAATGAAGCATATCCCAGAGAGAGTGTTCTGCATCGATCTAAAAAAATAGTAGTTGGATGGGACATGGTCTGGACTAAAAAGTGGGTGGTCAAAGCTTCCCAACCACTTTAGTACAAATACTTTTTAACAGGCCCATCGTAGACATGATGGAATATTATGGTTTTATTTCTCGTCGCATATTCTGGAACTTTTTCGGCAAATGCTCGCTCCAAATGAATAAGTTGCATTTGTTATAGGTTCTTTATGATGATCTGATCATATTTCAGCAGCTCAAAATAGACAGTACCCTTTTTCTCTCACCAAGTACAGAGAATTACCTTAGCGCCATGGATATTTGGATTTGGTGTCGGTTCGGCTGGTTAGCCGGGCTTCACATACGATTTCATAAGCTTCGGATTGTTATAATGGATCCATTTTTCGTCACGAGTAATTATTCGGTTTAAAAATGATTTAGTTTGGTACCAAATTTCTTTGTTTTGTATAAATCCTGCTGCTCGCAAACGCTTTGAAATTGCTGCGGCACTTTTTTCCAATTAAAGAAGTAAAGCAAAACCTCCCGCATATGACGATTCGTTGGTACAAAATTCGACATTTTCGATGACGAAAATTTCTTAGTTGTTTACACAATAATGTTCAATAACTAAGGGAGAATAAATGACAGATATGTTCCCTTCAAAATGACATACATATAAGTTATTAATAACATAAATCTCGCATACACTTTATAGAATCTTAAATCTATCTTCAATTATACTAAAAAAAATGTCAAACTTTTTTTTTAAACTCGATTAAATTTTGAATTACATGTTGGGAACTAAAATTGTTGCAATATAAACTGATAATGGAAAGATTTCCAAGACAACATTAAATCAATATCTTAATTGTATATATTAATTTCTGCCTTATGAACGCTATCCTGTCGTTCCTATTTTGCACCACTTTTTCTAGCTTATGCGGTCTTATTTCGTCAATAGTGCGACAAATGTTGGCTTTTAAATGATCAAGCGTTGCTGGTTCAACAGCATATACCAGATATTTGAGGTTCCCCCACAAAAAGTAGTCCAAAGTTGTCGAATCCTGTGAACTAGGTTGTCAATTCACAACTCCATTTCTTGAGATAATTCGTTCCTAAGCCAAAACATGTTGACATGTTACGCCGTCTTGTTGCAACCATTTCTCCTCCAAATGATTTTCAATGCCATGGAGAATAAAATGGTCATGAAGCATTTGCCTGTAGCGTTCGCCATTCAGGGTAATGTTGGCACCAGTTTCGGATTTAAAGACAGCCTTCTGCATGTAAACCTAACCAAACATTTTTTTTGGGATTTAATGGAGTTTCAAGAGTCTCATGAGGATTGTAATCTCTCCATAAATGATAATGATTTGACTTAACGAAGTGCGCTAAAAGTTTTGCAAACAGAAAGCGAATTTTGGAAATAAATTTATATGATTTGTAAATGTTGTTCTGGTGTAACTCTTTGCATGGTGATTTGTCAAAGTATACTGAAGAAAATATAGTTCTTGAACGTTGTTCTGTTGTAAGTCCTTGCATGGTGATGGTATACTGAAAAATAGTCAAACACACTTCATTAGTATGACAGCTAGTTTTACAATTATCCCTATCGGAAGTTTACACGTCAAAAAAACACCAAAACTTTTTTCACCAAATTTTTGTTTCACTAATTTTTTATTTTCAAACATTTTTTGTTTCAGCTAATTTTTGGTTGAAATTAACTTTTAAAAGCCCCCAAATACTTTCATATATGACTGATACATCACTATATCCGCTATAGTCCAACTTTGGTTGCTATTTAAAATCGAATAAAGATGAACAATACTAAGATATAAGCGAAAAACCGCAACTACATTGATTTTTCACCTATTTTCAATAAATTGTTATTAAAATTTTTTCTTTATTTTCACCAAAATTTTTTTTCCACTAAAATTTGTTTTCAACAAATTAATTTTCCACCAACATTTTTTTCAACAAATTGTTTTTGTCAAAATTTATTTTTCACCAAATTTTTTTTTTCAAAATTTGTTTGTTTCATCAAATTTTTATTATCAGAAATTTTTGTTTTGCCCCAAATACTTTATATGATTTTTTTCACTTATTTTGTTTTCCTTTTTTTAAAGGTTATCTCACATTTTGGTTCATAACCACTGTTGCCAGATTGCGATTGCCGATTTTAGTACTCAAAATGAAGATTTTCTGAAAAGTCAATTTTTACATCAAGTTTTTCATATAATCTTTTAATTAACTAATATAATGAATACAAATTGAACCGTAATTGTTTTTGTAAGAAAGAAGACCATATATAAAAATAGAATCCGAATTTAAAGAGCTTAAATTACTTGATTTTAATAATTTAGTGAATCAAAATGTGAAATGTTTATTAAGATTTTGAGCAATTTTTTGAAATTTAAATTTTTTTTTTTTTAGTCGTCCGCCAACGTTTATAACAGCTACTTGAAGGATTTCTATAAACCTATACTAAAGAATTATTAAAATTAATTAACTCTCCGTTACTCGCAACTAATCTAGTTGATACAGGCACAATTTTTTCTATTGTAAATTTTTTTAAATACCCTAAGTTTTAAGCTATTTTTTGATAAAAATATATTTATACTGCAATTTTAGTTTTTATGTTTTCGAAAGAAAAAGTGAAAAGATTATTTTCAAACGCGCCATTCTTTTATTGATATCAATTTGATACATTATGACTAGTCTCGATTAAAAATGATTGCGACTAACGGAGGGTTAAGCCTGATACTTGATTTTCCCGAAATTGACACATTGTTGGTCCGAATTTCGTATACGTTCTAAACGTTTCTAAATTGTTTATATACATGACATTTGCAAAAAGCTACGACTTACATATATCGCGAATATGTAATTCGTAGCTATTTGCAAATATTTCAGCCTCAGATCGGCTTACAGATCTTCCAGATTTTATTTAGATCCAGAACCATACCTGAAATATTGTTATACCATTCATACTTGTAAGTTATTTAGGACCTTCGGAAAGTTTATTTCAACGAACATCGAAATATCGACTACTCTATTTATTAGGATAGCGAATATATGTATATAAAATAAAACGGTATGATAAACTTATATATACCCTTGCCACTCATAGTGAAGAGTGTGCATTTAATTTTTATATACAATTATTAAATAATTCTTATTATATAACACCTATTTTATAACATTAATTATTTTAATATGTGGATTCTTTATTGAACTGTTAGTTATTTCTAAAATTTCGCAAAAAAAAACAAGGTAATTTAATGTTTTCCGATTTTTTGGCGATTTCAAAAATATTTTGCCAATTTTGACGATTTTTTAGTCCAATTTGGACGATTTTATACCAAAATTATCTGGCAACAATATTCATAACTCTGATTCTACCCGTCCTTATTTAAAAATTTTCACTACAAAACTGCCTATGAAGGTGAGAGTGTTTAACACAAATACACAGATGGACATAGCTCAATCGACTTAGAATTTCATAAGGCTCAAGAATATATTAATAATGGCAACTAGTTATCACATACATTATTATGTAATTAGTGGTGGTTACCCAGCACATTATTTTATTTTTTTTGTTTATATTATATTAATTTATATGTTTATATTAAAACCATTGTTAACTTACAATAAAATAACACGTACCTGTAACAGAGAGTAAGCAGCTAGATTTTAAAACACAAAAAACAATCAGGCATGCTGGTTCGATTCCCATACAAAGTTTTTTTTTCTTTTTCATATTTTTGGGTGAAAATATAAAAAAATTTCTCATTCAAGAAATCTGATTATTTATATAAAACTAAAATCATGTTAAATAATTACCTTAAAGTTTATCATTCTATATCTAATTTGTAGCTCCAATTGACCGTCTGAGAGTATGTTTAAATCAGCTTACCGGACTCAATAATTAGTTTTATGATATTTTGTTTGTATATATATTTCAAATATGCATTAGAATAGATCACTATTTAAAATGTTTCAGATTGGTTAACAAACAACTAGTATATAAGTGAGTGAATATTCCATTATAAATATATCACCACTACTTTAAAGTTTGTAAGGTTCATGAGAACTTTAAATTAACTATGTATTATTAAGCATTCACTAAAATTTCTGTTTCTTTTCTTATTCCTATTAAGTCATTATCTTTTTTTTTAATTTAATATTTCCTTTAGCTGCTAAAAACATTTCTTAATTTATGTGATTGCTTAATTAAGATATGATTAAAAAAAACAACAACAAAGAAAACAATTTAATATTTTGTCCTTGATTTCTGGTGATTGTTGTTAATTTATGAACATTATTTTGATACTTTGTTTCTTTTTTGCAATTTTTGTGGCAATATTGTTTTAAGCTTGTAACTTCACACCTTTTTGCCAAATCATCACAGCCGCATCTTAAGTGAACAAACAAAAACAACATGATTTTGATGTTTTTGCAGCACTCAAGTTTACAAAATAAAAACATTTCGTTGCAAAAAATAAAAATATGAGATCAGTTAGCTATTGTACTCCAAAAAGAATTATTAAAAAATTTATGTTTTAGATTCAAGGAAAAATCGTGCCTTGTGATGGGGTTTTGTTTAACAAGTTTTTAAAATGTTTCAGTTTAATTTTGAAAATTTTGTTTGTGATTTAATAAGATTTAATTTCAAGGATTTTAATTAAGGTTTTTGGGGGTAAAAAAAAATCACGAGCAAAATAAAATTTATATTTTTAGGGATCATATTTGGACATAGCTATCTATCATTTATGCTTATTTTTCAAATTCGAAATTGTTTTCAGATTAATTTTACAATCAGTCTATGTTCAAAACTGAACAATTTTCCCTATAATCTCTTTTGTAAATTTTCCCCCTTTATTAAAAGTGTTAGAACTAAAATCGGATCCTACCTCCAGGCAACTAATCAGAGGACCAGTTCTGTGTCTCTCTTTAGACAGTCTACATGCGTTTTATTTAAAGTGTTAGAACTAAAATCGGTTCCTACCTCCGGGCAACCAATCATAGGACCAGTTTTTTGTATCTCTTGAGTCAGTTTTAAAGTGTGAACAAGATTCAATATGTTTATTTTGTTTAACTGATTTTTTTATTCTTAATTTTACAATTTCCTTTCATTATTTTAATCCCTTAAATGCATCACTTATTGCAGCCACTAATTTAGCCATAAACATTTGCAATTAAATTGTTGCTCGTAAAAAACAACGATTTACAAAATTCCTGGCGAAAAAAAACATCAACAACAACATGAAAAACAGCTTAATTTGAACAATATTAAAGACTTTTAACAGTTAATTCGCCACACACTTGATGACAATCTGATTTTTACACTTAAATCTCACAGACAAAACAAAACAAAAAAAAACAGCTAAAATAAAAGACCTGATAAAAAACTACAAAGAAAAACCAAAAAATAAAAAATTCAAAATCAAACAAGTGATCGAGCGAAACAAAATCAACCATAAGAAAATTAAATCAGTTAAAATGAAATTAAACCGCAAATATTTTAAATGTTTTTATGGCTCAAAACCAAACGAACACTAAAAACAAAAAGAAATACAAAAAAACAGAAAATTATTTCAGTTTTAAAGCCAGTAACGCCATCTAGTGAGGGACAAAAAACAGGCTCAAAGTTAGTCAAGCATAGCCAGGCATTCAGTCAGTCAAGCCAGGCAGGCAGGCAGTCAGGCCATGCTAAAGAAGTTGCAAGTGATATTTTAAAATGACAAAAATGCAGGCTAAACATGTTTGAGTAATGCTGTTGAAAACTGGCAGATACAAGATATTTGAAATTTTCAACAAAAACAATACAAATATCCACTAAATACTCTGAACAGCAACACAACAACCATAAAGAAATATAACAAACAAGATTTTAAGCAAAACATAAAATGCTCTCCATAAAATGCTCTCCCCAAATAACATATAGAGAGCTAAAGAGTTTAATTGAAATAGAGGGAGAGTAACTTAGAGAGCAAAATATAATTTTAACAAAATTTTAATATTCTTTAATAAAATTTTCATACAAAAGATCTTGTTATTATTGAAAAATAAACAAGGAAAAGAGCGAGAGAAATATTATGAATTTAAAACTCTCTTGAGTTTACTAGTATTAGTGAGAGTTTGCTAGTGTATTGGTGATTGCCTTAGTATGGGTAAATTTCCCCTTAATTTAAAGAGAGCGTAAAAACACTCTCAATTGAGAGTTTTTAGATCATTTCTTTAACATAAACAAAGATTAGTTCATTGCTCTTTTTTGTAATCATTAGAGATCTCAAGACAATATAAATCTGTTTACTACCTGCCACATACTGGAACAACAGACAAGATTTTAAAATGTTTACAAAAACAAAATATCTACAAAATGTGGTTGTTTTCAATTCAAAATCTATGAGTTTGAAATGTTTTGTTTTTATTGTCCACAAAAAGGGCTTAAACAGAGGCTTAGGCCTTAACAAAACCTAGAAAAATATTATTACAAAACTCATTTGAGCCAAAACCTTTCACTAAATAACATGGATAGATAAATACCTATATAAAATTTTTGTTTTCTGCTAGATTCTATACAAAAAAATAATACAACATCTAACAGAATTTTTTTACAAATCACTTGACAGTGATTAAAAGGCAAATGTATTCTTTTTTTTGTTAGAAAAGAACCCTTCTTAAAAGTGTTAAAATAATAAATAACAAATCAAGCTAGATTTTTGGCAATTAATGCCAAACATTTCAAAAATATTAAAAGGCTGAAAATACAAAAACTCTGCTAATAGCTTGGAAAAAAAATAAAAATTTCCAAAAAATAAACTGATTTTATTTTTTTTTAGTTTCCAGCTTATTAAACAGTGGCTGTAATAACATAGTTAACTAAACATCATTAGAGTTGAGCAAAAAATAATAAAAACGATTTCAAATCATTTATAAACATGACTAAGCTAGAATTTGATTAAAAAATTGTTAACTATTACTCCATATTTATCATAAATTTACAACATATTTAGACATAAATTATAGGTTGCCTTAAAAAAAATTATATAGCCAAAGAAAGAAGTTTATTAATTAATTTACTGATTAATGGTTTATGCTCAAAATGGAATTATATTGAATGTAATTTGCAAATAAAAGCTGAAGAATTTATAACAAATCCAACTTTATAATTGATAATTTTGAGAAGTTAGGTTAATGGCTTAAGTTGATTTAAATTAAATAATGAGTGTATTATGAAAAATTGAACAAACTTGCAGTATATTAGATTTGCAGCTTTTAATGCAAATCGATAATTCAGTATCGTTTCCATAATCTGTTGAAATTTCATAAACAATCGTTACAATTTTAGAGCAAAAATTGGTTTATCTAAAGCGTACTATCACAAAAATTATTCCTGTAAAATTTACTTCTATGCAGTTAAGATTTTTTCGCTGTCATGAAATGTGGTAAATTTTGAGTGACCTGTGAACACAGGATATTACCAAAATCCATCAAGTTCAAAATTTTTGTAATTTCGAAGTAAAAGACACATACATATTTTTAGACTCTCAAAAAATATTGATTTGAAATTTTATTCGTGTACTCAAAAAGAGTATTTTCTTAACAAAAAAGTTAATTTTATAGAAAAACGCAGTAAAATTTTCACCGATATTTAAAAAGTATTAAATATTTAGACAAAAAATGATACACGAAAACAATGTATGGAGGGTTTATTGGGTAAATTGTCCTCTATCGGATGGGTATTTAAACAAAATAATTATTTTAGAAGGTAAGAAGTTATGGGCGGTTAATTTAAATATCTTATTAAAAAACATAAAAGCCAAACTCGTGAAGCGAATATCATTGCTTTGCGGCTTTGGATGTTTTCCATTAAATTATAAAGTTTTATCCAAAAAATATCCAATTGGAAGAAAAAACTAACAAACAATCCGAAAGCTTTCGGGGGATGAAAAATCTCTTCGTGTAATTCTAAAATTCTGGCAAGGAGTCATTTTACTATCTAATACATTCAAAACCGACATCAAAACAAATAAAAAACAAGTAAGAAAGTATGGTCGGTCAAGCCCGACCATATAATACCCTACACTAAGTAAAAGAGCAAAAACATTTTTCTTTTAAAATTTTAATAATTTATATTCTTGAGTGATTTTTGGAAGTGGGCCTTATATGGGGGCTATGACCAATTATCGACCGATCACCATGAAATTAGGTCGTGTGATTTATGTCTATATTAAAGTTAACTATGTCGAATTTTGTGTGTATACCAACATTTTTAAGCGATTTATGCACGTTAAAGTGATTTTCGGAAGTGGGTCTATATGGGAGCAATGACTAATTATGAACCGATCGTAACAAAATTTGGTGACATGAATTTTGTGTATACAAAACTTATTTGGAGCGGAATTTGTGGAGATACATATATAAATTAAACATTTTTGACCGATAAAGTCCAATTTCGGGAGGACATTTGTATGGGGGCTAGGTGAAATAATGGACCGATTTCAGCCAGTTTCAATAGGCTTCGTCCTTGCGCTGAAAAAATAATGTGTACCAAAGTTGATCGAAATAACTTCAAAATTGCGACCTGTACTCTGCGCACAATGTTTACATGGACAGCCAGCCGACCAGCCAGCCAGACGGACGGACATCGTTTAATCGACCCAGAAAGTGATTCTAAGTCGATCGGTATACTTTAAGGTGGGTGTTAGACTAATATTTTTGGGCGTTACAAACATCTGCACAAACGCATTATACCCTCCCCACTATGGTGGTGTAGGTTATAATAAAACCAAAAATGCACACAATTAAATATTCAGTGAAGCTTAAGAGCGAAATATTGTCAGAGTAAAAAGGATTGCATGCTCTTCTAAACATAAGGAAAGAAAGCTTGCACTCAAACAATACGGAATATACTCCATAGATCGATTTTGATTGCTAGAATGGCTAGAAAAATGCCTTTGCTCAGCAAAAGAAATAAAAGGGACTTTGCCAAACTACACAAATCAAAGGATTTTTCTTTTTGGAAAGATGTGTTGTTCACAGACGAGAGCAAATTTAACATATTTGGCTCTAATTGAAAACCATATGTATGGCGAAAGGCTAATGAGGTGCTTTTACCAAAACATGTTAAATCTTTTGTAAAGCATGGCAATGGATCGGTGATGGTTTAAGGGTATTTTTCGGGAGCTGACCCAGGTTCTCTTCATGTCATCGAAGTCATAATGGACCAAAAAATATATTTAGAAATTTTAAAACTGAAATTGCCATTATCAAAGCAAAAACTAAGCCTACTAAAGAATTACTATTTCCACCAGGACAACGACCCTAAGCATAAAGCTTACAATTTCAGGTCATGGTTGTTGTACAATTGTCCTAATGTAATGGATAGACTTGCCCATAGCCCTGACATCAACCCCATCGAAAATCATGGAGCTATCTCGATAATAAAGTGAGACAACATCACATTTCCTCTTGAAAAGAGTTCTTACTGAGGAATGGGAAAATACTGTTCCCACCGTTTGCCGCAAGCTAGTGGAAAGTAGGACAAAGCAGAAGGACTCCATACAAAGTATTGATTTGTATGGTGTTGTTACTTTTTTAGCATACCATGTTAAATGTACGTGTTTGGCTTTTAAAGAATTTTTTGCTAAATTGTTATTTACAGTGTTATTTAAATGGATTTTCTTTTATTTTACAAATGAATTGAATAAAGAATTACATAAACTACAACTAATTTGAAAAAAAAAGTACCGCTGAAGCACACCGATTGCTCAGCAAAGCTTATGGTGAATGCAAGTGATGGTTTGTTCGGTTCAAAAGTGGGCATTTTGACACGAAAGACAAAGGTCGCCCAGGCCAGCCAAAAAAGTTTGAAGACCAAGAAGAAGGAACTACTCAAGCAGCAATTTCAAAGTGTTTGTGAGCAGCAGGATTCATCCAAAAGCAAGGAAATTGGGTACCACATGAATTGAAGCCGAGGGACCTTCAAAGACGATTTTGTATGTCTGAAATGCTGCTTGAATGACATAAAAGAAAACCTTTTTTCCACTGAATCATAACATGCGATAAAAACTGTGCCCACTACGATAAATTTATATTGTACAAATGTTTCAAAAAGCTAAAAATTTGGAAAAAAATCCCGCATTTTAGAGTCATAAACCCAATATTAAAAATCTACCACATTTTTTGTATTACAATCTCTTTTACGCTCTCGATAAAATATATTCTTAAATTTGTTTCATATAGACAGATATATAAACTTTATTTTTACTTATTTCAATACCGGCTATCTCTTCTTATTATAATTTTTTTTAAATATTTATACAGTGGCTGAAAATGACCCTACCCATGAGGTAAATACGCCAAGGAGATGGGCCGGAAGTGTCATTTTATTTTAAATCCGCATAACTAAACTAAAATAATATATAAAAGAGATGAAAAGAAAGTCCGTTGTTGGAATCATTGAATGATTACTTTTTAAATTTGTTCAATACTTTACTTTACATTGTACTGTGACATATCAACATCAATTAAATATATTGTAACTGATCGGGACGTTCATGGACGATGATGCGGCTACCATATGGCGAGTGAGCCCCAGGAGAAGTTCTGTACATTAATATAATTTTTGTTCAAACTTCCAATTAAGTTATCAAAACAATTATTGACCCTTTTTGTGCAATATTATTGAAGTTCGAATACCAAAAACTTGGAATACAAAATATTTTCGGGAATTGTAGATAAACAATTAATTATGTATGTATTTCTCTGATCATATGTAAAAGGAAACTGTCAAACTTTGAGGGATTGTACATTAGGCTGTCCCGTCTTTGAATGAGAAACAGGTTTTTTCGAGCTACACTTTCACAAGAGGTATCAAAATTTGCGTAATTTTACACAGATTACGGTAAAAGTAAAAAAATTGAATTAAATGCCATCTTGAGGGCTCTACTTTTGAAAACGTTTTTACAAACATGAATCGTATGCTTAAAAAAAACGAGATACAAATTTTTTTTATTGATATATTTTATACTTGCAATTAATGTACAATAAAATAAAACTTATAATAAATGACTAACCGTAATAATTGGTATATAATTTGAAAGTGAATGAAAGTGTGTACGTTATAAACGAACTCCACTGTATCTAGCAAATTTGTAGTGTCGTTTTTATATATAGTCGTCGAATTATTTTTTTTTTAAATCATTTTGGTAATCTACGATCAATTGCGCAAATTTTAGGAGGTCTAGCGTTAGCGAAATCATAAAAAAATTCTCGGGACAACCTATTGTACATGATCGATAAACGAAAACAAAAGTTGGTAATGTAACAAAATCTATTGCTCTGTTTACAAGTTATTCGGTGTTGGCAGATGTGCCCCTATGGCGAATGATCCCCCTTCTACCCTACTCCTTTGCTATGCTTATGTGAAATTTAATATCAATCATACCAATCAGTTATAAATGGTGGATTTAGTTCCGAATTATTTTGTTTTGAAGTTTTGAAAAACTTTGTATTTCTTTCAGTTGGTTTTAATTGAGAACTGTTTACAAAAAGTTATTAGTTAAAATGCTTCAGAAAAAATTTAAAATTTTACATACTTATTATACTTAAGGTTCTGCCTGACATAGCCTAACATTTGGGCATATAAGTTTCTCTCTACTGAACTAATTTTGATGATTTTCAATAGCAACCAGGCTAGCTCGATGATAAATATTCCAGCTAAATATTATTAACGTCAGTTTTGTATTACGGGCTTGAGGGTGATTTACACTAACAGGAATTAGAAGTTACTAAATATCAAAAATTTGTATTTTGAAGCGGTCTTCGGATACTGTTTTTAGGAGTTTCATACAGGCGAATAAGTTCTGATCACCATTCAGCCTAGGACTACGACAAATATTCCATCTGAATCTTATTAATGTCAGTTACGTAATATAGACTGGAATTAGAAGTCCCGATATATCAAAAATTTTTATTTTTAAGCGTCTTAGAAGACTGTTTTTAAAAGTAACATACATATATAGGACTGAACTTGTACTAGTTCTCATTACCATAGCTAGTAAATGAAGTGCATAATAAAATTGTTTTTTCGTTTTTTGTTTTGTCATATCCTTCTGTTCTGATTTGAAGTTTAATTGGTATTCTCAATTATTTTATGGTTTATTATAGTTCCACTTAAGTTCTGCAGCAATTCATAGAATTAACAAATCTGAATCATGTGGGATTCAACTTTGCAACATTGTAAAAATCACCCCTAATTAAAGTCTTATACATCATTTGAATTGTAAAGAAAGACTTTCTAAACTTAACATTAAGTTTATGCTCTCAAGCCTCCTTAACAAAACGCTGTCATACTTTAATGTAAGCCACAGTTTGAGGCATCATCATTTCAAAACTACTATATGAAATCAAACGAAACAATAAAACAAACAAACATACAAAACTCTTTTGCATATTAACCAATCCTGGCCATTTTTGGGCAAACTTTAAATTATGCATTGAAACTTTTTCTTAAGCATTGAATGTTGTCCTGCCTGCCTGCCTTCTCAAAAACTCTTTTATAAGCAATTTTTCTATGGCAATTTCAATGTTAATGTCAACTGGGTATGTATGAATGCTGGCTGGCTGGGTATTTGAATTCAAATGCGTTTTAATTGAATTCAATACGTACGTATATTTAATGTATTTTAAGAGATTTTTCCATTTGGGTTTCCAAACATTGCTTGTTGGCTGGCTGGGTCAGTTTGGCAATATGACAATTATAAATGTTTTAAAGACTTTGGCCAATTTTGGTATTTTGTTAGTTTTTGTGGGTTGTTGTTGTAATAATAAACTTAAAAACTTGTAGTTTTTTCTATTATGCATTTATATATTTTTTTGGAGTTTAAGTTTAAGCAATGATACTACTTTTTTATTATTCCAAATGATAGTTTGAGGTTAAGATTATCATAATTTTTTGGTTAGTAAGTTGGTTTGTTGGCTGCCTGATGCAATGGCTGTTTGTAATAAAAACACACATTCATAGAGAGATTGAGAAAAAACAACTATATAATAAAAACATTCTCATTTATAAGATAAAAAGGAACAAACGAATGAAAAAATTAAAATAAAAAAAAAAAATAAAGAAGAACAACAGATTTGAATTTGGTTTGGAAAATTATGAGTATTAGTTTTTATTTCGTTTTAATGGGAATGAGGTTAAAAAGAAAGTTCCAAGTTGGCAAGGAATTATTTTTTTTTTGTAAAGAAAAAACAATCAAAATATTTTTAAGTAGTGGGTTAGTTGAATCTCAGAAGAGCTAGCAAATGTTTGCTTTGGATAAAGAATTATACCTTCCTTCTCCACTTTTGGTAAAGGAGGAAATATATGAGCTTATTATTCTGTATGAAACATTTCAAAATAGTCATTTAGGTTCTCTTCAAATCTTGTTACTTCTGATTTTTAGAGAATTTGAATTATGTGTGGGTAAAACACGCTTACGCTCGTATTACAAAACCGTTGTTATTAAGATTCCTGGCAAATATTAATCATTAACCTAAATATAACTGTATTAAAAATCAGTCAAATTGGTTGACTAGACAGAAACTTATAAGCCAAAATGTTAGACAACCTCGAAAAAGGTTATATTTAGCAAACGTTTGGTTTTTTGTTTATTTTGTTAAAAAATAAATTATTATACCCTCCACCTCCAGTCTAGGTAAATGAGGGAATATATGAGCTTATTATTATGTAGGCTACACTTTAAAATAGTCATTTAAGATCTCTTCAAATCTTTTTATTTCTGATTTTCTGAGAATTTGAATCATGTGTGTGTAAATCATGCTTACATCTGTAATACAAAACGGATGTTATTAAGATTCCTGCCAAATGTTTAACATTAACCTAGGTATTGTGGAATTAAAAATCAGCAAAATTGGTTCTCTAGAACGGAAGTTATAAGCCAATATGTAAGACAACTTCGAAAAATTTGATATTTTTTAAGAAAATCATTTTCATTTACATTATTGCTTGGTTTGTTGTTGTAATATGCATTTTAATTTAAATTTTATTAAAAAAAATTTTGTTGTTGTCTTTATTGTTGTATTTTCTTACTTGATTTTAATACGTGTTAGTGTAAAACAAGCTCACGTCCTTAATACAAAACTTACATTAATAAGTTTCAGTGCAAATGTTTATCATTGTACTAGGCAGTTTGGTATTGAAAATCAGCAAAATTGGTGAAATAGAAAGAAAGTTATAAATCAAAACGTAAGACGATCTCGAAAAAGTTTGATATTTTTAATGAAAACTATTTTCAATATTGATATTGTTGCTTGGTTTGTTGTTGTAATGTGTATTTGAGCTTAATATTTATAAGACAAAATGTAGTAGTTTTATTTGTTGTATCTTTAACCTGCTCTTCTATAATATAGATATTTTGAGGCTTCAACTAGCAGGTGCAACTTCTGCTTCTAAAATCCTAGATTTCTCTATTGATATTAGTAATATTCCACCGATCGATCTCGTTATACATAATTTCAGTGGTTTCAACATTCGCCTAAATATTACTGCACTATGGCTCGAAATATATTTAAATTTGACTTATCCCATCACATTTGTTTAAAATTCTAATTATTCGCTCTCGGTCTGGTTGTTTGAAATTTTCATTCACTTTGTCTCTCATTTCCCTTAACTTTTTTAATTCTTCCTTGCCTTAACTTCTCAACCATTTAAACCTATAACTTGTTTATTGCTGAGGTTTTGCTTTATTCATTTCCTATTCAGCCATTTACCCCCCCTAAAGAGTTAATTTATTATTCATATAATATTCTACGTACTTTATTAACAGATTATCCTCAATCTGTTTTTCTTTTCAGTTATGTTTTTTTTGCTTCATACTAAGTTTTCTTTTTGTTCTGGTGCTTTAGTTTGTTCTTTCATCTTAATGATAAATTTCTTTATTATCTATTTTAACGAAAACAATAGCTACTTGTACCAATTTATTAAACACAATACCATCTATAAACGAGTGGAAGTTCTATACAATAGCAAAAAAAAAATATATAAAAATATATATAAACGAACTGTGGCAAAAAAATTTAAACAGTGTAAGTATTTTAAAGATCTTGTTGTAACAAACTACAACTATTACAGCTACTGCTACTATAAGAATGAATGCAATTTACACTGATAACTTGAAAGGCAGGTGAAAAGATATAAAAGCATATGGATATGGACTTGAAATCCATTTCGTTTGCATATATATCCTGGATTGTTATCGATAGCGGAGTCGATATAGCCATGTCCGTCAGTCCGTCTGTATGTTGAAATCAACTTTATATAGCCCCCAAATATTTTACATACACAATTCATACATCGATATATCCGCTATAGTCCCAGTTCGGCTGTTATGTAAAATCGAGAAAATCGGCCAACAAATGGCTGAGATATAAGCTAAAAACCACGGCTACTTCGATTTTTAACTATTTTTATACTATATCTGGATTACTAAATCATTAACATAGGCAATATGGATAAGTAATGACCGACTTATTAAATACCTTTCCAACGATGTATTTATCGAGAAAAATATTTTTTAACCTGAATTTTTTTTCACCAAAAAAATCTTTTCATAAAAATTTTTTTCATCCAAAAATTTTGTTTCACCTAAAAAATCTTTTTGTTAAAATTTTTTCCACAAAAAATTTTTTTAATACAAAAATTTTGTTTCACTAAAAATTTAGTTTCACTAAAAATTTTTTTCTTCAAAATTTTTTCTCTTGACTGATGTATTTTCATACCCTTCACCATGAGTGGCATATATAAGTTTGTCATTCCATTTGTAATTTCTACATTTTTCATTTGCGACCCTACAAAGTATATATATACTGAATCGTTATAGATATCGATATAGCCGTGTCCGTCTGTCCTTCTGTATGTTGAAATCAAATTTCCGTATCCCCCAAAAAACTTACAAACATGAGCGATATGTCAATATGTCGGGAATTCTCAGAATTACACAGAAAGTTTTAATAAAAAACCGGGACAACTACAATTTGTCCCGGGAAAAATATTTTTTAACAAGAATTTTTTTGCCATAAAAAAAATTTGTTTGTCATATGTTGATACCAGATGCAGGTCCGAATATTTCAATCGTAAAATTTGTATTTATGCGCACAATTTGAAATAAATTTTTCTAAGAAAATCAAAAACAAAGAACCAAATACTTTAATCGTTTAAATTTATTCTCTTTATTTATATTTATTCGCATGGCTATATCTGATATATAGGGTATCAATACATCAGATGTACCCATGTGGATTCGAATAATTTAATCGAATAATTATGACCGTTATATTCTTAAAATTTTATTACTTCTCAACATTTTAACTAAACAGACACATTTAAAACAAAGATTAATTTAATAATCTATAATTTAACCGATAACAGAATCGAATAAAAAATCCGAATAATTTAATCGATTAAATTTATGTCCACAATTTATATTTATTAGCCAAATTAACAGTAAGTTTTTATTTGTTTATTAATTTCATATAAAAAACAAATTAATTTGCAATAAAACGAAATTTTAAGATAAGAATTTTCGATAAAAAAAAATATATAAAAAAAAAACAAAAATCGTAATATTCTATTCGAATAAATTTTAAAGTAAAATTATGCAAATATTTTAATCGAAATTTATTGGTAAAATTTATATTTATTTGATGAATTCTTAATTTTTATTTCAAATTTTAAAACAAAATCAGATACAAAGAATCGAATAATTTAATAGATTAAATCAATGCCTACAATTTAAAGAATATAAATTTTAACTTAATAATTTGAAACAGAATAGTTATTTTTTAAATTTATATTTAATTGACAAATTTTTAATTTAATAATATAAAATTTCAAAACAATACCAAATACAAATCGCTGAAAATTATTCGTACAAATTATTTTATTAGCACATTTCGTTTATTTATTATCTTTATAAAAAAAGAAAAATAATTCTGCAATTAAATGTAATCGAATAAATTTATCCGAATAATTCAATCGATTGATTTACATTTAATTAAACAAATTATAATTTTATTCAATTTGAATGATATTTAAGGTAAAACAAGATTTTATTCTGCCAAAAAAAAAATATAATCGACTCAAGCTTTCGAATTTCAAACGAATAAATTTAATCGTAAATTTTTTTTTTCTTCGCACAATTAAGAATATATTTCCATATAGTAATCGATCACAAATGGCTGATATATAAGCAAAAAATCACGGCTACTTCGATTTTTTTAACGTATTTTTGAACTATGTATGTAAGTCGGACCTACAATGGGTCAAAATCGGGAAAAATATTTTTTAATAAGAATTTTTTTTATCAAACAAATTTTTGTCATAATTTTATTTTCACTAAAAAAAATAAAATTTTAAGAAAAAAAAATTTAAAATTTTTGTCATAAAAAATTAAAATAATTTTTAAAAATTTTGTTTTGCTACAGTTCACTAATAAATTAAAATTGTTTTTATTTTTGTTTTATATTCTATGAAGAGCATACATACCTAAGCAAAAGACTACTTTGATTTTTATACAATTCGCCTTCGTGAGAAGGGTAAATATAAGTTTGTCATTCCGTTTGTAATTTCTACATTTTTCATTTCCGACCCTATAAAATATATATATTCTGGATCCTTATAGATAGCGGAGTCGATTAAGCCAGTTTGCTATTTAAAATCAGCAAAATCGGTCCACAAATGGCTGAGATATGAGGAAAAAACCAGGACAACCTCGATTTTTGACCTATTTTTTTACCTATATCTGGATTACTAAGACATTAACATAGACAATATGGATATCTACTGATAGATATTTCGAAGACATTTGCAACGACTTATATAAGACCATAGTAAGTTTTTTTTTTCACCAAAAAAAAAATTTAAAAAACAAAAAAATAAATTTTAAATTTAAAAAAAGAAAATTTTAAAAAAATTTAAAAAAAAAAAATTTAAAATAACAATTAGAAAAATTTTTTTTCCAAAAAATTAAAAAAATAAATTTTGTTTACCTAAAAATATTTAAAATTTTTATTTTGAAGTATAATTTGGTGAAGGGTATATAAGATTCGGCACAGCCGAATATAGCACTCTTACTTGTTTTAACTATTTTTGAACTATATACAGTGGCCATGAATTTAAGACAAAAATTGTTTGCTAAATTCCACGTGATTGTCAATTATTTTTTCAAATATTTCCACAAATATGTATGCATGTGGACTGTTTTAACACACAAGTGTGTTTTATTCGACGGTGTCAATTCATACATATTCACCACGAACACATAAAATTTTTCTACAACTTGACCAAAAAAAATTTTTTTTAAATAAACATATTTTCTCACATTTATATCATTATATTTTTATTATTATAACATATTCGGACCAAATTTCATATTTTTAGTTCCATTAGTTTCGCACTTATCATTTTATTAACAGCGGATGTTCGTTGAGGTGGGTCAAGGTATTTCCACATATCTTTGTCCATATATGTTTTACCGATTTTTCCAAACATTTTTCAGAAACTAGAAACATTAATAATAAATTTCATACCCTTAGAGGTCCTTTTATTTTGGCTATATCGCACTTAAAATTCAGTTGATGAAAAAAATTCAAGTATTTGTCTTAAATTGGTGGCCACCACTGTATGTAAGTCGGACCTACAATGGGTCAAAATCGGGATAAATATATTTTAATAAGATTTTTTTTTTATCAAAAAAATGTTTATCATGCATTTTTTTCACTAAATTAAAAAAATAAAATTTTTTAAAAATTTTAAGAAAAAAAATTTAAAAATTTTTGTCATAAAAAATTTTAAGATAAAAAAATTTAAAAAATTTTGGTTTGCCTTACAATTTTTTTCACTAATAAATTAAAATTGTTTTTATTTTTGTTTTATATTTTATGAAGACCATACATATCTAGTGTAATCATTCAAGCTTTGACTTAATGCTAGGCACTTGGCTACTATCATGACACCTAAACCTATGCCCGCCTATAAAGGGCGTAATGTCTGACAATTTCAAGATGCTTTATATATATTAAATGTATATTATTCATATTAATATGCAAGACAAACAAAAACAATTGCTTGCCAACATAAGTAACAAAAAAAAAATAAACCAAACTTAAAGCGAATGAAAAACGGAATCTCAACCAAGGTTTCTATCTTTTATATATAATTTTTTTTTGCTCCTTTTAATAAGAAAATACCAAGCATTATTGTTTCATTTTTTAAAAAAAAAAAAAAAAAAACAACAATAATGAAACCAAAACCAAAAGGAATACAACACTACAGACAGATAGATAGATACACGGATGATAATATAGTAAGTGAAAAGAATCTACGTACCCCTTCAGCTTGGTATTTGTGTTTTTCTTAATATTCACATTTTTATAGTATATAGCAGAGATACTTGTAATCGCACAGATAGATGGAAAGAATCTTATAAGTTGAGGATACTTTGCAAGTGACTGAACCCGCATAGTTTTATTATTTTATATATATATATGTATAAATATTCTTTTAGTTTAAAATAGTATATGGTAGCAGCTCAAGAAAAATCATACTTGTTTTTTTTTTTATTTTTAATAAAACTAAAGAATATTTCTTTAATATATAAAATATAATACACAAAAATCTTTCAACGGTTTTCTTAAGTATTTCAGTTTTATAGATTTATTCATACTACAAACCTCTGTATATTGTTATAAAAAATAAACTTTAGAGCATGTAGTTTGTTATATTCATACGTATGTACGTAAGAATGCATCTTATGAATACACTTGGCATTGTTACTTTCTTTGCTTTTGTTTTAGAGTGCTGTTATAATTTTCGTATCTGTTTCGCTGTATTTTTTCCTCTTCAAACCATTCTCCTTCTACTGGAGTAGATTTCAAAGAAATAAACTAAAACAAAAAATAGTTGCAAAAAAAAAGTAAACTTTTATTCCTGTTGCTCTGAACGATTTATTGATGCATATAACGCAATGCATTTGCAATTTTAAGCATGATACAAATACAGAATAAAATAGCAAACCAATCCCAATAGCAAACACCAAACAATAGTGGAGCAATAAAAATAAGCAACAGCAACAACGACTACGACTACGACGACAACTATTCCTCTTAAGCCCAAGTGATGGTAATATGCTCTATTTGAACATACATATGTATATATATAACTATCTATCTATTTAGCTTCAAGTCTGTCTGTCTGGAAGTTTGCCTCCTTCCCCGCACCAAAACTATTTGACTGCTCTGTTGTTGCATGTGTCATGGTGTATTGTGCTTTACTAATGGCATGGAATTGAAAAATGTATGAACGCATATTTCAGCATGTGTGGAAAACATGCGTGGCTGCTATTTTTTTTCTTTCTTTCTTCTTTTTGCTGCATTAACTATAGCTGAACAAAAATTATTGCAAATTTCATTGCAATATTGGTGACATGCCACAGAAAAACAGACAAAAAACAATACACACCAGCAGCAGTTGTCCTCAAGCTCAACCTCAAATGCCACAATAATACAAAAGTGCTCAAAATACACAGAATTTTTATTCAACTATTTTCACTCTGTTTGTCTGTCGTTCAGTTCATTTGTAGAAATTAATTAAATAAAAGTTTAAAAACAATAAATTATAATTTTTAAACAAAAATTTATAAAAAAAAACACGAAACTAAACAAAAGCAACACTTAATAGTTTAGTGAACAAAAAAATAAAACGTGTGACTCATGTAGCACAGAACTGACCACCTTTTAAACAAAACCTAAGTTTTTACTAAAAACTATATACGGCTGTGACGAATCTTGTGTACATTTACACCCTGTAACAAAAAAAATATTTTTTTTAACCTCAAAATAAAATTACGTTGTTTACCCTGGTGTGTTGTTTTTCACACATCGAGAAATTTTGCACCAGCAACTGTAGTTGATTGATCTATCATAAATAATATATTTATTTTTATATTTCTGCTACATTACGATGTGTGGAAAACCACACACTAGGATAAACAATGTAATTTTTTAAATATCTCGTTATCAAAAAATATTTTTGAATCAATTAATGTATTTGATGTGCTAAATTGATAAGGCAGGAATAAAAATGTTTATAAAATATTACTTTTGTGTGGTTTTCCACACAAAATTGAGATAAGTGTTAAGAAATCCCATTCTTTGTGACCTAGATTTTATATGAAAAGCCAGCAGTCCTAAATTTTGAGAAATATTCGGGTTACATCTACTCGAATTTGACCTAATAAATAGTCTATGTTATATTTATCTCAACATTTCCTTATATGGGCTTTTTCAAGCTTTTTTAGATTTTCTTCATAATGTTTGTATTTATTAGCACAATTCAAACAACACTTAAATAAAATTCCAAAAAAAAAATGATTCAATTAATTTAATTGATTAAATTTATTTGCTTTATTTATATTCGAATACTTTAATCGAATAAATATGATCGTTATATTCTTAAAATTGTATTACTTCTTAAAATGTTGACTAAATTCACACAATTAAAACAAATTTTAACTTAATGGTCTATAAGAATCAGAATAAAAAATCCGAATAATTTAATCGATTAAATTTATTTCCACAACTTATACTTATTAGCACAATAAATTCTTAATTTTAATTTAATAATCTGAAATTTCAAAACAATACCGAAGACAAATCGATGAAAATTATTCGTACAAATTATTTTTATTAGCACATTTCGTTCGATTATTAATTTTATAAAAAAAATAAATTTGCAATTAAATTTAATCGAATAAATTTATTCGAATAATTCAATCGAATGATTTATATTTAATTAAAAAAAGTTATTGAATGAAATTTAATTTAAAACAAGATTTTTTCTGAAAAAAATATAATCGACTACAACGAATAAATTGAGTCGTAAAAATGTGTTATTATTCGCACAATTTAAACGATATTTTCATTCAATTATTTCAAAAGAAACTCAAATACAAAGATTTGAATATTTTAGTTGTTTAAATTTAATCGTTTTATTTGTATTTGTTTGCACAATTTGAAACACAATCGAATAAAAACAACCGTATATTTTATTAAAAATTTATTAGTAAAATTTTTATTAATTTCTTAAATTCTTAATTTTCGTTTGAAAAAACATAAACGAAACAAAGATTCAAAAAATTTAATCAATTAAAATTATTCGTACAAAATTTTTTTTAGCTCAATTTGCATTAAGTTTCCATTTGTTTATTACCTTTATATAATTGAGAAAAAAAATATCCGAATAATTTCATCGATTAAATTATTCGTTCAATCTCTATTTATTTACATTAAGTTTCCTTTTGTTTAGTAACTTAATAAAATACAATACTATGTTGCAAACAAATGATATCGAATAATTCCACACGAATAATTAATCGAATAATTAAAAATAATTTTTTTAATAATAATTTTATTTTAATAATTTATAACTTAAAACAAAAATTTTTTCCAAAAAAAAAACTATTAACGAATATAAAGATCCGAATAAAAACAACCGAATATTTTATTAAAAATTTATTAGTAAAATTTTTATTAATTTCATAAATTCTTAATTTTCGTTTGAAAAAACATAACCAAAAAAATATTCAAACAATTTAATCGATTAAAATTATTCGTACAAAATTTTTTTTAGCTCAATTTGCATTAAGTTTCCATTTGTTTATTACCTTTATATAATTAAGAAAAAAAAAAAATATCCGAATAATTTAATCGATTAAATTATTCGTTCAATTTCTATTTATTTACATTAAGTTTCCTTTTGTTCAGTAACTTAATAAAATACAATACTATTTTGCAAACAATTGAAATCGAATAATTCTATACGAATAATTAATCGAATAATTTAAAATATTTTTTTTAATAATAATTTTATTTTAATAATTTATAATTTAAAACAAAAATTTTTTCCAAAAAAAACTATTAACGAATATAAAGATCCGAATAAAAACAACAGAATATTTTATTAAAAATTTATTAGTAAACTTTTTATTAATTTCATAAATTCTTAATTTTCGTTTGAAAAAACATAACCGAAACAAAGATTCAAACAATTTAATCGATTAAAATTATTAGTACAAAATTTTTTTTAGCTCAATTTGCATTACGTTTCCATTTGTTAATTTCCTTTGTATAATTAAGAAAAGAAGAAAATATCCGAATAATTTAATCGATTAAATTATTCGTTAAATTTCTATTTATTTACATTAAGTTTATGTTGCAAACAAATGAAATCGAATATTTCTATACAAATAATTAATCGAATAATTTAAAATATTTTTTTTAATAATAATTTTATTTTAATAACTTATAATTTAAAACAAAAATTTTTTCCAAAAAAAAAACTATTAACGAATATGAAGATCCGAATTTTTTAATCGGATAAATTTAATCGAAAAATGTATATTCAATATAAATTTTAACTTAATAATATAGAATTTTATTTCGAATATTTTAATATTTTAATATATGTATTCGTTTTATAATCTTAAAATAAATGTTAACTTAATACTCCATAATTTGAAACAGCACTGAATAAAAAGGTGTGAATAAATTAATCTATTCAATTTATACTCACAATTTGTATAATCTCTATAATTTGAAATAGTATAGAATAAAAAGATGGACATTTTTTAATTGAAATTTATTCTTAAAATTTATATTTTTTTAATAAATTTCTAATTTTCAGTAAATAAACCACAATTGAAAGATCCGAATAATATAATCGAATAAATTTATTCGTAAAATTTTTTATCAGAAATTAAATTTCAAGAAAATGTTATATAATTAAATATTTATGCGAATAATTCAATCGAATAATTATGTTATCAGTCAAATTATAGATTATTAATTTAAGTTTTAGTATATATTAATAATCTACAAATTGACTGATAACAAATCGAATAAAAATACCCGAATATTTTAATCGATTAAATGTATTCGTGTTATTATATTAAAATAAATTTTAACTTATTACTCGTTAATTTGAATCAGCATTGAATAAAAAGGTGTGGATAATTTAATCTATTCAATTTATTCTCACAATTAGTATAATCTCAATAATTTGAAATAAAAAGATGCAAATATTTTAATTGAAATTTATTCTTAAAATTTATTTTTTTTTATAAAATCTTAATTTTCAGTTAATAAACCTTTATTTATTAACTGAAAATTAGGATTTTATAAAAAGTATAAATTTTAAGAATAAATTTCAATTAAAATATTTGCTTCTTTTTTTTAAATTATTGAGATTATACAAATTTTGAGAATAAATTGAATATATTAAATTATCCACAATAAACCACAATTGAAAAAACCGAATAATATAATCGAATATATTTATTCGTAATATTTTTAATAAGAAAAAAATTCGCAAGAAAATGTAATATAAATTAATATTTATGCGAATAATTCAATCGAATAATTTACATATAAATACAAATATTTTAACAATTTTAATAACCTTTAAAATATGAATTTTCAGCAACCAATTCAATCGAATGCAGAGGTCAGTGTATTTTAAACGAATAAATTGAAACGTAAAATTTCAAAGTGTGTCCCAAACTTTAATCCCAATTTTAATTAAATAACAAACCCAGGGTTTTCTTTATATTACTATTATTATGGAATCATAAAGTACTCAGTATATGGTTTAGTATGGAATTAGACATCGTTTTGAATTTTAAAACCAAAAAAATAACAATAATAAGAAATATTGTTTCATTACTAATCTATTAAACAAAATTTTACCAAATTTGTTATCAAAACATTTGCTTCTTCCATCCAGCTATTCTAACAAACCTTCACTAAATTGTTTGCCAAAAAAAAAGAACAACTATAATAATTAAACACCTTAATTAAGACAACATTTCTCTTAACTAAGTAATACCAACTTAATTTAAAACACTGCGATTAAAACTACAATCTCATATAATTTAAGCAATACTTTTTGTTTGTTTTATTTTACGCCATTTAAACAACGAAAAAAGAAAAAACCTATAGAACAGAAACCTTTAGCATTTTTATAGCAACAATTTAAGAATATAAAAACCCATACAACACCAACTACTACAGCATGATGCAAAATGAAACTTAATGTGCAACAGCAAGGAAAACGAAGAAGATATACTAGCCAGCAGCAGCAGCAACAACAAAAAACATAATGGTTAACAAAAACATAACAAAAGTTAAGAGAAACAACAACAAAAATTATACTATGTAGAATACAAAAACAGTAAATTACAGAACATTAAACTTCTTTACAACAATTAACACTACAACTCATTTACATAAACAAATGCACGCGTTTAACAGCACTCTGCACAAACAACAATGAAATGAAATGAAGTAAAGCAGCAACTACAACAACAATATTGGCTGCATGACCAACAACAACTACAACAACAATAACGAAATTGAAATTATATAAAGCAACAAGAACATGGTTTAACTATTTTGCAACTACTGTAATTACAGTATGACTCTATCACCCAAAATGGAATGGCGAAAAAGGAGCAAATGGTCTAATAACTAGTTTTCATGCACATTTACTTACTTTACATTCTCTCAATGTCTGTCTGTCTATCTATCTGTTTGTTGGTTAGTTTGTTTGGTCGCCTGCATAACTCTCGCCCTCTCATTTGGCTGCTGACACTGTTAACATATGACTGGTATTAGAGAACATAAAAACTTTTAAGCTTTTGCAAAAGAAAATAGCAAATTGAATGAAGAACTAAATTGTGATAGTTAGAGGAGACTAAATAAGGTGCTACATATCTGGAGTATGCCTCACTAGCTAGGAGATTTCAGCAATACATTTTGTTAATACTCAGAGAAAACAGATTCGTAGTAGCAAACATATGTTGCCGACCGCTTGATTCGGTTGCTCACATAGAATATTTTTGGTTCTATCAACAGAAAGTCAGCTGATAAAGAAGAACTGCGGTTGAATCAACAAAACTTTTGTTAAACCTTCTAAAATTTTGCAGAATCATTCGTTTGGCAACAAATTTGGTTGCAAACTTATTTTTGATTTAGCAAGATTTTTATATGAAAACGAAATTTTTTTAAAGGCTATCCCATTAAATTTTATGCGAATGTTTTCCTTTCTTGTCTGGAAAACATTTTGTAGCTGTTGTTCATATCTTATTGTCAGTCCTTTGGAAATAATTTTGTTGCTGTTATTCTTATACAAATTTAAAAAAAATCATGAAACATTTCAGACATTAATTTCAAACTGTAATGTCAAATATTGTTTTCTCAGCATGACGTATCTATGCAGGTCTTACAGTAATGTGAAATGTGTGACAAATTTTTAAAAATCCAGATTTCTTTGTTTTATTTTTAGCAAAAAGAAGTTGGGTGTTCTAAATATACGTGCCAGATTGATGATTACTTATAGACTGTAGAATAGTTAGTAGAAATGACCAAAGGACTCTAAATAGTATTTGTCTACCGAAAGTAGACAAAAATCGACAAATTTTGCATAGAGAAAACAGATTCGTAGTTGTAATCAAAGCAATCATATGAAGCGATTATACTTATAGAATTTTTTGGTTCTATCACCAGAAATTCAGTTGATAAAGAAGATTTTCGGTTGAAGCAATCAAAGTTTTGTTACCCCTTCAAAAAATTTTTAGCCACAACTGAAAAATTCGGTCATTAAGGCAGAATCATTCGGTTGACAAAACATTCGGTTACTACTACGAAACAGTTATTTCTCGGTGCTTGATTTAATCCATATAAAATATGTTTATTCGCAGGCTTATTATTAATACTTAATTAATGATTTAAATTGTCCGTCCGTCTGTCCGTCCGTCCATGAAAAGTTTATATATACTTTAATTAGTTTCTAAAATTCAGAAAAAATTATAAGATGTTGATATTAAACTTTCTGTCATTAACTTTCTGGTATAGTAAATGTCTCAAAGTCATGCTCCAAAATTATTGAGCAATGTCCATCGCTCTGTCCGTCCATGCAAATTTTATTTGTATTTTAAATTTTACAAATATCAAATATTTGGAAATAAGTATTTTCTCAATCAAAATAATTTATATACACTGATAATCCACTACTTCTAAAGATTTTGGAAAATTGTCATTTGTTTTACTTTTGTAAGATTTGCCAAATTCTAAACATTTTAAATTAATTTATTCCAAAAAATTTTGTGAGAGTTTAATTAAATATTTCTTATCCGTGAGCATAAAATATATGTTAAAACTAAAATATATGGTTACTGCTTCTGCTTGATATTTATAGTAGCTTATAGTTATGACTCAATACTATTTTCTGTTAAATCAATTATTCAAAATTTGGTTCTTTAAAATGTCCGTCCGTATGTCCGTCCGTCAGTCCGTCCGCTAACATTTTGTATGTGCTTTAATTAGTTTCTAAAATTCAGAATAAATGATATGATGTAGATATAAAAATATCTGATATAATTTATTCACACCTCTGTACTGTTGTTTATAGTGTATAATAGTAAAGATTCCTATTAACATTTTCATATAGCAATTGTCTAAAATTCGTACTCTAAAATGATTCTACAATGTCCGTCAGTCTGTCCGTCCGTCCATGCAAATTTTATTTGTATTTAAAATTTTACAAAATTCAAATACTTTATATATACTGATAATTCAACTGATTAATATAGTAGTGTTTGATTCGTTTGGTAAGTTTTTAATGTTGATTCTTAATTATTTTCAAAATATGTCACATTATCAATTCCAAGATTACTTCATGTTGTATAGCACCACAATCCATTTAACTTTTTTTAACATTTAAAAGATCTGATATAACTCTGTACTGTTATTTATAGTGTGTAATAGTAGAGATTCTCATCTACTTTCTGCTATAGCAAGTGTCCACAATTCTTGCTCTGAGATGATTTAACAATGTCCGTCGGTCTGTTCGTCCATGCAAAATTTATTTGTATTTCAAATTTCAAGTATTGTATTCCATTTGGAAATACAGAGAGCTTGAAAAGTAAGGAAACACCAGTGAATTTTTTTTTTTATTATTTTTTTTATATATTATATTGTGTAATAGTAGAGATTCTCATCTACTTTCTGGTATAGCAACTGTCCACAATTCTTGCTCCAAAATGATTTAACAATGTCCGCCTGTCTGTCCGTCCATGCAAATTTTATTTGTATTTCAAATTTCAAATATTGTAATCCATTTGGAAGTACAGAGAGCCTCAAAAGTGAGGAAACACCAGTGAAATTTTTGATTTTTTTAAGATAATGAAAATCATCTTCAATCTCCAACAAACCGAAACTTTTAAGTTTTAATCGATGGATAGATTTTAGGATTTTAATTATCTTAAAAAAAAATCAAATAATTTGTGGTGATTACTCACTTTTAAGGCTCTCTGTATGTAATTTCTTAATACAAATAGTTTATATACACTGATAATCCAACTGTTTAATATAGTAGCGTTTAATTCGTTTGGCAAGTGTTTAAGATTCCTTAAAGAATCCGCTGATTCTTAAATATTTTTAAGGTTACTTCATGTTATTTAGCACCATAATCCATCTAACTTTTCTTTTTTAGCAGAAAAATTCAAGGCCGTTTTGGTGACATTAATCCATTTCAATAAAATTTCATTTACATATGAAAAATAATCCGTGCATATCCTTAAAATCCAGCCAGACACTTGTTATATTTAAGTGTTTTGTTTTTTTTTTCTCAAAAGTAGCAAACGTTAACCTTTACTATTAATATCCTCTGACCAAGTGTAGAGCTAGTCAGTCAGTCCATTTACAAATGAAATAGAGTACTCTGGTATTAAAATGAAAAACACTAACGATTTTCGCCTGTTGCCTGTTTTTCATTTAGAGGATAGAGAAGGTTTCCTATGGTTGTTGTTTTACTAGCCTTTGCAACAAAACCAACAACCATTTCCATTGCATTTCCTTTTGCTTGCTTGTTTTTGCCTTAGTACTGCAAGAAAAACAAACATTTAAAAGAGAGCAAATAACAATATTTTAACATTTTGTGAAGAGAGTAACCGGCCGGTTTATAATGAAGTGTTGTTGTTGATGTGTAAAATACACATGCATGTTTAAAAACGTGCTGAAAATGCACATAAATTGTTGTTGTAAGGAATTTATTTATTGAGAGACAGAGAGCGTAACTTATGAAATGAGAGGTTAGAGTTTTAATTTAACATAGTGACACACATGTTAATAATTTTTTTTTTGGTTGTATAAATGTTTATAATTGTTGTAAAAATAGTTGTAGGTAGTGGTGTGTAAAAACTGCAAGTGAGAGTAAAAACAGACATTTGTTGCATGTTGTATTACATTTCCCCTACTTTTTAAATACTCTCACTGCATTTAAATCAGGGAAAGGCAAAACATGGGCGCCGCGTTTTTCATTTACTCTTCTCTTACGTACGTGTACACACGCATTGTAGAGAAATAAACAACTTTTAATCAGTCTAGCTTGAGAACTCAAACAAGCGGGTTGTGTATCGTTTTTTTATCGAACAATTTAAGAATCAGCGTTGCCAGTGAAAAAAAAATGTCCCAACTTTTGAAGATGTATGATGAACAATATGAGATTTTACATTTTTAATTGGGGAAAAGAGACGAAAGTTTACTGGCAACACCGATTCGAGGTGAGAGCGGAGAGAGTGTATAACTAATACAGTCGTAAAATGCAATAGTATAGGTTGCCTTTCCCTGATTTAAATGCATAAACTTAATGCATTAATTTAAAAATATAGAGAGTAAGTAAGAAATATAAAGAGAGCTAGAGAGTAAGTTTTGTATAAGTGTGAAAAGAGTATTAAAAAATAATGTTTAGAGAGAGTATTTATGAATAATAATGTTGCTAAAAACACTAACAACATCAACAAACTGCAAAATAATCATAAAAAAAACTTACATGTACTTCATGGTACGTGACTGTTACACTATCTTACAATAACAATCTCCCTTTCAATATGTCTCTGCTACAGACATAGTTTCATAAATGAACCATTCTTTAGTCATAATGATGAATGATAATAATGATGATAACAATAATGATGAATTTTGTTAGTGTTATTTTTGTTGTATGGTTGTAGTAATTATAATGGTGGTCAGTTATAGCCTCAAATTCTTGTATGGAAATGTTAAATAATTATAATTGTCTTCAAAATGCACTCTGAGCATTCATTGCATATTGTTGGGAGTACATTTGTATGTATGTTTGGGAGAGTGTTTTTACGGTTTTATTTCCCAAAAAAGAGTGCAGCCAAGTGGGAATGGGTGTATGTATGAGAGATTGTGTATATTTTGTGTAGCATAGTTTTGAGCATTGTTGCATTTACTCTGTGCATGCATTCATGTGTTCACATAATGGAGTGTGTGTGTTCTCTCTTGTGTGTTTTTGTTGTTGTTCATTATTCTACATGTGTATCGAATTGTATGTTGTATAGATGTTGTTGTTGCTAGTTTTATGCATGTGCTTGCTAGCTGTATGTTTGTAGTTATTGTAGTAGTTGAGTGTATGTGTTGGTTTTATGAGTTGTATGATTGTGTATAGCCAGGCCAACACAACAGCCAGAGTAATGAAAAATATTTTCAACGAGCCAACGGAGTCTCAACGTAGCAAATTCATAATCAGTTTGAGTTGAAACGTTAAGCGGTAAACATGTTTTAGAAAAATAGCTCTTCCGTATTTAAAGAAATTTTTGAATTCAATATCATACAAAGAAAAAAAAAAACTTAACGTCTCACAACTTGTAATTATAAAAACAAAAACGAGAAAAAATTATATTTGAAAAAAATCAAAGAAATAAAAAATTTATTCAACACGCTTGTAACGTACGTTTACGTATCTCTCACATACATGGATTACGGGTTTACGGTGTTCGTTTAACAAGCGTTACAAAGTTTTAAAATAATAAAAAAGTGACTTTAAAAAAAACACAAAAAAATGATTGTTTTAATTTAAATAAAAAGAACACAAAACAAAAAAACTAACAAAAATGAAAGAATAATACAGTGTTATGGTATTTAAACCTTAATTAAATAACAAAAAAAAAATTCATTAAATTAAAGAAATAAAAAAAAAGAATTTTCTTTTTAACATCAAGGGCTACAAGTCCTAATCATCACAAAAAAAAATAACATAAAAAATCACAACTCAAAAACACACTTCAAAATGTCTTTATCATCATTAAACGCCTGCGTTCTCCTGATCCTAAGCATTGTTAGTGGCGCTTGCTCACAATGTTCTTGGGAATTTGTACGCACTACCATGGATATCAAGTGCAATTTACGTGCCATCGATTCCACGCAACCTTTGGACTTACAAGTAGCCGAAACTGCCACTAGATTAGAAATTTCCTGCTCTTCAGATGTTTTGTATGCCAGCGAATTATCCAGCAATACCTTTGGTCGCCTGCAAAAACTAGCCGAATTGCAGGTGGATTCTTGCAAAATGCAGCGACTCAATGCCAATGCCTTTGAGGGTTTAATGTCGTTGAAACGTTTGTCGGTGCAGACCCACAATGCCGTCTGGGGTCCCGGTAAAACTTTGGAAATTTTGCCTCAATCGTTTTATGGCTTGCGCGAATTAAACGAATTGAGTTTGAGTGATAACAATATTAGACAATTGCCCGAGGGTGTTTGGTGTGCCATGCAAAATTTACAAGTCTTGAACTTGACCTCAAATCGCATACGTTCGGCAGAAAGTCTGGGTTTTTCGGAGAAATTGTGTACCCTCAATGGTGCTAGTGGTGGTGCTGAATTGCAAGTCTTGGATATTTCCTTTAATGAACTCAGAGCTTTGCCCGATGTTTGGGGTGCCTCCCGTTTAAGACGTCTCCAGCAGTTGAATTTGGAGCACAATAATATCACCTCCTTGGCCGCCAATGCCTTGGCTGGTTTGTCTTCTTTGCGCATTCTCAACTTGTCCTACAATCATTTGGAAACTTTGCCCGCCGATGCTTTTGCTGGCAACAAGGAACTTAGAGAAATCCATTTGCAGGGCAATGAATTATATGATTTGCCCAAAGGTTTATTGCATCGCCTAGAACAATTATTGGTTTTGGATTTAAGTGCCAACCAGCTGACTTCTCATCATGTGGACAACAACACCTTTGCTGGTTTGATACGTTTGATAGTGCTCAATCTGGCCAACAATGCTTTGACTCGTATTGGCTCCAAAACCTTTAAGGAATTGTATTTCTTGCAAATCCTAGATATGCGCAACAACTCTATTGGTCACATTGAAGATGGTGCTTTCCTGCCTTTATACAACTTACACACCCTCAATTTGGCTGAAAATCGTTTACACACTTTGGACAACAAAATCTTCAATGGCTTGTATGTGCTTACCAAATTGACTTTGAACAACAATTTGATTAGCATTGTGGAGACCCAGGCTTTCCGTAATTGCTCGGACTTGAAAGAGCTCGACTTGAGCTCCAATCAATTGGCTGAGGTACCAGAAGCTGTGCAAGATTTGAGCATGTTGAAGACATTGGATTTGGGTGAAAATCAAATTTCCGACTTCAAAAACAACACCTTCAAGAATTTGAATCAATTAACCGGCTTGCGTTTGATTGACAATCGCATTGGCAACATCAGCGTAGGCATGTTCTCGGACTTGCCCAGATTAAGTGTTTTGAATTTGGCCAAAAATCGCATACAATCCATTGAACGTGGTGCCTTTGACAAGAATACCGAAATTGAGGCCATACGTTTGGACAAGAACTTCCTCACCGACATCAATGGCATTTTTGCCACTTTGGCTTCTTTGCTGTGGTTGAATTTGTCGGAAAATCATTTGGTTTGGTTCGATTATGCCTTTATTCCCTCCAATCTCAAATGGTTGGATATCCATGGCAACTACATTGAAGCCCTGGGCAACTACTACAAACTGCAAGAGGAGATACGCGTAACCACCTTGGATGCCAGCCACAATCGTATTACCGAAATTGGAGCCATGTCGGTGCCCAACTCCATTGAATTGATCTTCATCAACAACAACATCATTAGCCAAGTACAACCTAATACTTTTGTGGATAAATCAAAATTGACTAGAGTTGATTTGTATGCTAATGTCTTGTCGAAATTGCAATTGAACTCTTTGCGTGTAGCTCCAGTGGCCGCTGATAAGCCAGTGCCTGAATTCTATTTGGGCGGTAATCCCTTTGAATGTGACTGCTCCATGGAATGGCTGCAAAGAATTAACAATATGACGACACGCCAACATCCACGCATTATCGATTTAGCAAATATTGAATGTCTAATGCCTCACAGCCGTAACGCCCCGATTAGACAATTGTCTTCGCTATCCAGCAGTGATTTTGTGTGCAAATACGATTCCCATTGTCCGGCTACTTGCCATTGCTGTGACTTCGAACAATGCGACTGTGAAATGGTTTGTCCTGACAATTGTACCTGTTTCCATGATGCTACCTGGTCTACAAACATTGTCGACTGTGGGAAACAAAATCGCATTACTTTGCCGGTACGCATACCCCAGGAAGTTACCGACCTGTATATGGATGGTAATAATCTGCCCGTTATTGACAATCAGGTGTTTGTGGGTAAACGTAATTTAAGAGCCCTCTACCTGAACTCTTCGAATGTGGTGACCATACAGAACGGCTCCTTTAGTGAATTGACCATGCTGCGCATCTTACATTTGGAGAACAATAAATTGCAGTCTTTGGATGGCAGTGAATTCAAACAATTGTCCTTGCTCAAGGAATTGTATCTGCACAACAATTTGCTGACTACTATTAACAACAGTACCTTTGCTCCTTTGGTTTCGCTGAAAGTATTGCGTTTGGACAACAATCGTTTAACCTCCATGCCCATTGCTCAGTTGGCTAACTTGCAGTATCGCAACAATTTACAGGGTTTGACTATTGGCCGCAATGCCTGGTCTTGCCGTTGCCAGTTTTTGCAGGCTTTGGCTCAATTTGTGGCCGATAATGCCATAGTTATTAGAGATACCCAAGATATCTATTGTGTGGATAATGGTGTTAAACGTGAATTGGATTTGTTCACCCAACATGGTGTAGACTGCAGTGAGCTGATGGAAAATTCCGCAAATATGGCTTCCCAGGATATTTCGGGAGGCTATGTGCCTTTATTAGCTGCCGTTTTAGTTTTGATCTTCCTCATTGTGGTGCTGATTATTGTGTTTGTATTCAGAGAATCGGTAAGAATGTGGTTGTTTGCCCATTATGGTGTAAGAGTGTGTGAGCCCCGTTTCGAAGATGCTGGCAAATTGTATGATGCCATTATTTTACATTCCGAAAAAGACTATGAGTTTGTGTGCCGCAACATTGCCACCGAATTGGAACATGGCCGTCCTCCTTTCCGTTTGTGTATACAACAAAGAGATTTGCCTCCCCAGGCCAGCCATTTACAAATTGTTGAAGCTGCCCGTGCCTCACGCAAAATCATTTTGGTCTTGACCAGAAATCTCTTAACCACCGAATGGAATCGTTTGGAGTTCCGTAATGCCTTCCATGAAGCCTTAAGAGGTTTGGCCCAAAAACTGGTCATCATCGAAGAAACCAATGTTTCGTCGGAGGCTGAAGATGTAGCCGAGCTGTCACCTTATTTGAAATCAGTGCCTTCCAATCGTTTATTAACCTGTGATCGTTACTTCTGGGAGAAATTGCGTTATGCCATACCAATTGAATTGTCGCCCAGAGGCAACAACTATACCTTGGATCATCATGAACGCTTTAAGCAGCCCGTCTCGCCAGGAGTACTCTTCAGACAAGCACCACCTCCACCAGCCTACTATCAAGAAGACATGGAAGCCAATTACTCATCGGCCACCACTGCCACTCCCTCGCCCAGACCCACCCGTCATGGCCAGCGTATTGTCGATGCCATACCCATGCGTCCACCCAGCGAACACATCTACCATAGCATAGAATCTGAACATTACTATGATCAACATGAGGCCTTGTCCATGATACCCAATGGCATGTCAGCACACCATCATCATCCCCATCACCAGCACTTGGCTCCTCCTCCAGCTAATGCAGCCGCTTTTCGCCAGTCCAACAACCCTCGTTTGTCGCTTAATGCTGGCCAGCAACAGCAGTGGCGACCCTCCATGTTAATGCAGCAACAACAAACAGCCAGCCAACAAACAGCCACTGCCCCTGTACATTTACGCAGTGGTAGCAATTTAAGTCAATGCAGTACAAGCACACAATCTACAGCCGCGCTGGCGCAAACACCTCAACCACAAGCTTCCACTTCCGCAGCGGCGCAATTACAGCAGCAACAACTACAGCAAGCAGCTGCCAATAATAATACAGGTGTGACTACAGCCACAAATAATGCAACCACCATGGCAGACACATCACTAGCGACAAACTCTGCAGCAACAGCCACAACAACGTCCGCACCAGCAACAGCGAATAAGAACAATAATCAAGCATTTTTGGTGTAGAGAACGTTTAAAAAGGGTAACAACAAACTAAACAGGGAAGGGGATCAAACTCTAGCAGCCATTTATAAATTCCAAAAAACAAACACAGCCACAGCAACACAAGAAGCCATGATGTGTATTATTAAAGCAAGGAGGGCCGTAGCAGCCGCAGCATTAGCTCTACAAGAGGACAAGCCAGACGGATGGACAGACACGGCCAACAGCAGAATCTTAAGCTTTATTTAGCCAGATACTTGAAAATCCCCCTTAGAGCAAAACTATATACTATATATATATACACTTAAAACAAAAAATTTAAAAGACTTTCCATAGGAATAGTAGTTAAAGAAAAAAATGTGACGAGAAGAAAACAAAAAAAAAACACTTTCAACAAATTTATAGAACAAGCGAGAAGCGCGACACTTTTTTTCAAATTCAATGTGATATTAAATAATTATTTAAACATAAAAAAAAACAAAAACAATTTAAGAAAAAAATTATGTATTATACTAAACAAAAAACAAAAAAAAAACCCACAAAAACAATGTAGTTAATCTAAATTATAAAACATTCATAAAATTTATTTTTTAAGTTTTTCTATATAAATAATATAAGTTAATAAAACAAAACAAAACTCTTTATTAAATAAGTAATTTAAATTAAATTTAATTAAAAATAAAAATAAATGAAAACGAACGAAATATTTAACTAAAAACCAACCACCCTTAAATTTATTATTAAAACGACAACAAACTACAAACAACAACTGAACTATAATTCTTTATGTAAATATTTAAATATTTTTATTTTATATATTTTATTATTATTAAAAATAATACAATACTATTTTATAATTGTTTGTCATTGTATAAAAAAAAACTCTGTAAAAATCGTACATATTTAGTATACACAAAAGCAAAATTGTTGTAATGTATTTATAGTTTATTAAAAATTAAAAAAAAATATAACAAAATGTAAATTTGTATTTCCTAGTTTAAAAACGTAAAACAAAAAAGTTAACTAAATATTAATATTAAATATAAAAACACACACACAAAAAATAAAAGAAAAATGTAGCCATTTTCCTACAAATGGCTATTAAATTATTTAAAAAATTTAAATCTTTATTTGTTTTTATTTCCAGCAAATAAATAAAATATTTATTTGTTTTTGTTTGCATATAATATACATATGCCCTAGGAAAATATTTATTATTACTCATTCCCTTTTTAGTTTTATGGAACAGGCTAAAAGGACTAATAGGATTTAGTTGCATAAAAAATTGCAAAAAAAAAAGAAACAAACAAAAAGCTTAAAATTCCTTTGCAAATTAAATTTTTAAATAATTTAGTGAAATTCTACTATTTAATAGGGGAAAAAAATAATTACTTTTAATTTAATTAACTTATATAACAAATAAATAGTACTGCAATATTCTATAAAATGAGCATTTTATATAGCAAAATTATTAAACAGGAAAATAACTTTTTTTTATCAGAAAACTTTGCTGAAACTTTCCGACTTCAGGCACAAATAAGTAAGCTATTTACTAAAAAAAAAAACAAATATTATGCACAAGTTTTCAGGCTGTTTGTAGAAAATTTTTAAAGGGAAATAAGAATAATGTAGATTTTCATCAAAGAAATTATTTATTCTCAATAGAAACCTGGACAAATATATTGGAACTACATATTTTAGGCAAATTTAATTGAGTTTATATTAATTATATCATTTATTAGTTTTTTAAATAGTTAAAAATCAATTCCTGTGAATTTTTTTGATATCATCATTAACTACAAATCTTAATTAAATTTTCTAATTCATATTAAATTGTTTCTATTAATCATTCCATTAATGAATTGATTACGAATAAATTCATAGGCATAATTACTTAGTACTTCAAACATATTGAAATCGTTCCTTTGATAATTCATTCTTTTTAAAATTAATTCGCTATTGAATCCAAAATAACTTAATAAAATTGATTGAAGCATCAAATTGTTCTTCAATTCATATCTATTGAAGAAAGGCTTTGATAATTGTTGGTAAATAATTAAAAGTAAAACAAAAACATATTTGGGGAATTCAAACGGTCTGCTATTAATTTCCATAACTTAAATAAAACAACTAAGAAAGTATGGTCGGTCAAGGCCGACCATATAATACCCTACACTAAGTAAAAGAACAAAAACATTTTTCTTTTAAAATTTCAATAATTTATATTTTTGTGTGATATTCGGAAGTGGGCCTTATATGGGAGCTATGACCACTTATGGACCGATCACCATGAAATTAGGTCGTGTGATTTATGTCTCTATGAAAGTTTACTATGTTGAATTTTGTGAGTATACTAACATTTTTAAGCGATTTATGCACGTTAAAGTGATTTTCGGAAGCGGGTCTATATGGGAGCTATGACTAATTGTGGACCGCTGGTAACAAATTTTGGTGGCATGAATTTTGTATATATAAAAATTATTTAGGGCGGAATTTGTGGAGATACATATATAAATTAAACATTTATGACCGATAAAGTCCAATTTCGGAAGGACATTTGTATGGGCGCTAGGTGAAATAATGGACCGATTTCAGCCCGTTTCAATAGGCTTGGTTCTTGGGCCGAAAAAATAATATGTACCAAATTTGATCGAAATATCTTCAATCGACTCAGAAAGTGTGTTGAATTTTGTGAGTATACCAACATTTTTAAGCGATTTATGCACGTTAAAGTGATTTTCGGAAGCGGGTCTATATGGGAGCTATGACTAATCATAATAATAGTTGGTAACATGAATTTCGTACATATAAAACTTATTTGGAGAAAAATTTGTGTAGATACCTATCTAAATTAAACATTTATGACCGATCAAGTCCAATTTCGGGAGGACATTTGTATGGGGGCTAGGTGAAAAATTGGACCGATTTCTGCCAGTTTCAATAGGCTCGGTCTTTAGACCGAAAAAATAATATGTACCAAATTTCATCGAAATATCTTCAAAATTACGACCTGTACTCTGCGCACGAGGTTTACATGGACAGCCAGCCAGCCGACCAGACGAACGGACGAACGGACATCGTTTAATCGACTCAGAAAGTGATTCTAAGTTGATCGGTCTACTTTAAGATGGGTGTTAGACTAATATTTTTGGGCGTTACAAACATCTGCACAAACGCATTATACCCTACCCACTATGGTGGGGTAGAGTATATTTAATACCATTCAAATAAAAGCCTTTGCATTAAGCTAAATAATAGTTTTGAATGGTTTTATGCAATGAAATGATTAATTCTTGATTTAGATTTTTATTGACAATAGAATTAATCCGGATCTTTGACTACGATCTACTACTGCTGGATCGACTTTATTTTAAGTCATATGCAAGATTTGTTGGGTTTACGATTTTTTTTAAATTTTTTTAAAATTTTTATCTTTTATTTTGAAACATTTATACAATATAAATTTATTCAAAGTATGTATTATCCATTGTTAGCTACGTCCTTTTCCCATCTTCCTGTCAGCTAATGGTTCCGATCCAAATTAACTGCTCATCTTTTGAGAACAAGAACCAATATCGGCTACTCTGTTTCAAAGTTAAGCGTATACCAGAGAGAACATTCTGCATCGATCGAAACAAATAGTAGTCGGACTACAATTTTTAACAGGTAAATTTGAGTTCAGTTGAGGTTCTATGTGATGTTCTAGGCAGATATCAGCAGATCTTAATATATAGGACTCTTATGGTTCCACCAACTACAGAACATTAACTTAGCGCAATGAATACTTGGGTTTGGTGGCGATTCGACTGGTTGGCCGACCTTCACATACGATCTCTTCATTGCATATAATATTTCGGTGCTTTTGTGCTTTTTGAAATTTGCTGCTTTATTAGCTCTCAATGATTCTGCAAGCTCTTGTTGAGTTTGACAACAATCTTCATGGAGTAATGCCTTCATATCTTGTTCTTCAAAATGTTTTGCTGGCCTGGGCGATCTTTGTCTTCCGTGTCAAAATTACCACTTCTGAACCACATAGACTGGTAAACATCGAAACCGTTTGAACACATTCACTATAAGCTTCGGTGTAAAGAATAAGCGTATCTAGACTATTATTCTAAGGTGGGCAGGTACACCCCCTTCCCAAAAAGAAAGTAACACTTTCCTCTCCAGCTATGTTATATATTGTTAAAATTTCGCAATCTATGCAAAGTATACATTCAAAGAAATGTATTAAGGAATATGAATAAAAAATAAGGCAGCAATTAAAATGAAGATAAAATATATGGGATGGGCAAATGCGAGTCTGGGGGGCTTTGACCACCCCAGCCAATGGTGTAAAGTAAAGCAAAGCATCCCGCACAAAATCCAGTAGTATAATTTCAGTGCAGTTATGTGAATTTCTGAAGTGTTCCTAATATAGGAGCTGAATTACGGACCGATATTTACAAAATCCAGTAGTATATTTCTATATTTATCTGATATTTACGTAGGTAAACTTGTTTTTCAAAAGAGTTCCTTTTATTAGAGCTATGAACAATTATGGACTGATGCACAGTGGTTTAGAAACGTTTATTTTGGAAATAATTCAATTTAACAATTTATTTAATTTTTCTAATTTTGCTCGATTTTTTTCTGGTTGATGTTCATAAAATTCAGTAAAAACATATAACAAATCTGTGCAAAATTATGTAGCGATATCGAAATTTGTATGATATTTATTGGTTTTTCTGTAGTGGGCATTATGAGCCCATGTTCATAAAAGTCGGTACAGAGATTTGTATGTCTCTAAAGTTATTCAAGTCGAATTAGAGATTATTTCAAGAGATTTATGGGTATTTAAGTGAATTTAGGAATTGGAACTTATAAGTAACCTATGGTCTGATATGGACCTAAAATATGGTCTTGTGATTTATTATACCCTTCGTTATGAGTGCCAAGGGTATATATAAGTTTGTCATTCCTTTTGTAATTTCTACATTTTTCATTTGCGACCCTACAAAGTATATATATTCCGGATCACTATAAATAGCGGCAGTCGATATTGCCATGTCCGTATGACCGTCTGTATGTTGAAATGAACTTTCCAGAGCTCTCTAATAACTTTCATACATGATTCATAGAACAATATTTACGGTAAGACTCAGTTCGGCTGCTATTTAAAATCGAGAAAATCGGCTCACAAATGTCACAAAATGGATTACTAAGTCATTAATATAGACAATATGGCTGTCTAATGATAGATATTTTAAAGTCCTTTGCAACGACGTATATAAGGCCAAAGTAAGTTGGACCTACAGTGGGTCACCAAAAAAATTTTTTGTCTTGTTAAGAATTTGTTTGTCACTAATAAAATATAAAAAATTTTGTTTTTGCTAAAAATTTTCAAAGTTTTTTTAAATTTAAAATTATTTTTTTTTAAATTTTGTTTACCTAAAAAATTAGCCCTCTTACTTGTTTTAACACAAAACATATTTTTCACCACTTGTGGTGGAGGAAGTTATAAAAATTATGAAACTTTACATTTATGGTTTAAGTTTTTTTCACTGTTGAGGATCGAAATGCGGTTATCTAACTAATTTTTATATGTAAAATTAAGTCCAAACTTGCCAAAAATTTATAAACTAACTTAAACACGGTATTCCAATCCATATAGTGAGAGCTTAGTCTGGATATTCTAGGTACTTATCAGCGTAGTTTCTGTAATTCACATTATATTAGGTGGATGTTATTTAAGATTCGACACAGCCGTATATAGCACTCTAATTTATTAAATTTTTTTGTTAAATATATCGAAAACAAATATTTTTGTTTAAATTTTAAACAAAACGAACAAACATAAATAAAATTTGTTAATTGTTTAAAATGTTGTTTATTTTCAAAAACAAAATATATTTACTAAAGTATGCAAATATCCAAGACAAAAGAAAAAAAAATACTATTTAACAACAATTTGTACGAACATTGTTTTTAACTTAGTTAAATTGAACTGTTGTTAAAGTAAACTTTGCTAAAGGAATTTACATTGAGACATATTTACTAAGTAAATAACAAATTAAACTCATTAACAAATTAATTAAATAACTGACAATGGCCACTATAAGAAAACTAATGTTAACTTGATTAGGATACATATTTTTAACACAATGCTAATGATTTCAAGACAAGATATTTGTCAACAATTTATTAAAACTAATTTAAATGAATAATTTAAAAACGTAACAATTTGTTTAATAACTTTAATTTTTTTTCTGCATTTTAATTTAAACATTTCTACAATTTCTTTGCGGAATTTTCAAAAAGAAATCTTAATTCTAAAGGTTGTTTTGTTATTAAAACTTAAAGGTGAATTGTAATTTTCTTGCTTTAACTGGGTTACGATAATTTGTATGTGTTGTAAAGGGTATTTTATTAGGAGGTTCCTATATTTAAACTTAAATAAAACAAAGACTGAAAGCCCTTAGTATACAGACTGAAAGTCTTTAATATAAACACTGAAAGTCTTTAATATAAAGACTGAAAGTCTTTAATATAAAGACTGAAAGTCTTTAATATAAAGACTGAAAGTCTTTAATATAAAGACTGAAAGTCTTTAATATAAAGACTGAAAGTCTTTAATATAAAGACTGAAAGTCTTTAATATAAAGACTGAAAGTCTTTAATATAAAGACTGAAAGTCTTTAATATAAAGACTGAAAGTCTTTAATATAAAGACTGAAAGTCTTTAATATAAAGACTGAAAGTCTTTAATATAAAGACTGAAAGTCTTTAATATAAAGACTGAAAGTCTTTAATATAAAGACTGAAAGTCTTTAATATAAAGACTGAAAGTCTTTAATATAAAGACTGAAAGTCTTTAATATAAAGACTGAAAGTCTTTAATATAAAGACTGAAAGTCTTTAATATAAAGACTGAAAGTCTTTAATATAAAGACTGAAAGTCTTTAATATAAAGACTGAAAGTCTTTAATATAAAGACTGAAAGTCTTTAATATAAAGACTGAAAGTCTTTAATATAAAGACTGAAAGTCTTTAATATAAAGACTGAAAGTCTTTAATATAAAGACTGAAAGTCTTTAATATAAAGACTGAAAGTCTTTAATATAAAGACTGAAAGTCTTTAATATAAAGACTGAAAGTCTTTAATATAAAGACTGAAAGTCTTTAATATAAAGACTGAAAGTCTTTAATATAAAGACTGAAAGTCTTTAATATAAAGACTGAAAGTCTTTAATATAAAGACTGAAAGTCTTTAATATAAAGACTGAAAGTCTTTAATATAAAGACTGAAAGTCTTTAATATAAAGACTGAAAGTCTTTAATATAAAGACTGAAAGTCTTTAATATAAAGACTGAAAGTCTTTAGTATAAAAACTGAAAGTCTTTGGTATAAAGACTGAAAGTCTTTAGTATAAAGACTGAAAGTCTTTAGTATAAAGACTGAAAGTCTTTAGTATAAAGACTGAAAGTCTTTAGTATAAAGACTGAAAGTCTTTAGTATAAAAACTGAAAGTCTTTAGTATAAAGACTGAAAGTCTTTAGTATAAAGACTGAAAGTCTTTAGTATAAAGACTGAAGGTGTTTAGTAGAAGGACTGAAGGTGTTTAGTAGAAAGACTGAAGGTCTTTAATATAAAGACTGAAGGTCTTTAGTATAAAGACTGAAGGTCTTTAGTATAAAGACTGAAGGTCTTTAGTATAAAGACTGAAGGTCTTTAGTATAAAGACTGAAGGTCTTTAGTATAAAGACTGAAGGTCTTTAGTATAAAGACTGAAGGTCTTTAGTATAAAGACTGGGACTATATATATAAAGACTTGAAGTCTTTAGTAAAAAGACTGAAAGTCTTTAGTATAAAGACTGAAAGTCTTTAGTATAAAGACTGAAAGTCTTTAGTATATAGAGACTGAAAGTCTTTAGTATAAAGACTGAAAGTCTTTAGTATATAGAGACTGAAAGTCTTTAGTATATAGAGACTGAAAGTCTTTAGTATAAAGACTGAAAGTCTGTAGTATAAAGACTGAAAGTCTTTAGTATAAAGACTGAAGGTCTTTAGTATAAAGACTGAAAGTCTTTAATATAAAGACTGAAAGTCTTTAGTATAAAGACTAAAAGTCTTTAGTATAAAGACTAAAAGTCTTTAGTATAAAGACTAAAAGTCTTTAATATAAAGACTAAAAGTCTTTAGTATAAAGACTAAAAGTCTTTAGTATAAAGACTAAAAGTCTTTAGTATAAAGACTAAAAGTCTTTAGTATAAAGACCAAAAGTCTTTAGTATAAAGACCAAAAGTCTTTAGTATAAAGACCAAAAGTCTTTAGTATAAAGACTGAAGGTCTTTAGTATAAAGACTGAAGGTCTTTAGTATAAAGACTGAAAGTCTTTAGTATGAAGACTGAAATTCCGAAGTCCCTATTGTAATACCCTTTACATTTTCAAGCATTTCTAACTAGTTTGGTTTTCACAAAACTATTTATTTAATTAGATGTTAGTTTATGTGAAAAACCATGCACAGAATATATAGTATTTAACATGATATTTACTTGTCTTTTTTAGAAACTGATACTAACATGAGCAACAGCAGAACTGAAAGTATAATGACCCATTGTTACCGAAAATAATCGATAAATTGTAAAATTTACAAAGAAATACAGCACAGTGACACTTTTTATTATGGACATAACATGCAAATGACATAGATTAATATGGAAAGACTTGGTTAAGACAGTTTAAGAAAATAGTTTATTTAAATATTTAAAGATTAAGTTAAGTATTAAGTGAATTGCAAACAATATTGACTGAATAAGAAAATTTATAAAAGTTAGAACATGATATGTTAGCTACATGATGACGGACTAGTTACTAGTTATTTCCATCCTTTCTTAGTGTCCATTTAATATTCTGTTTAAAATTTCATAAAATTTCTTAATTCAGTTATTCATATTAAACCTGCTGCTGCATTTTTAATTCAAAACAAAAAATAATTCAATAAATATTCTTTTAATCTATTCATATAATTATAACCGCAAAACATCAAGAGTGTCACTGACACGTTACAATTAAAAACCATAAAATTAATTCATTTTCTCTCTTCTTGTTTATTTATTTATTTTATTTTTTTTTTCTTTACTTCTTTATATTTTTAGCTCTGCTAAATACTATATGCAGACGTACTCCATCCAATCCTCCACCCATTTCATAAATGTTTATAATTTTAAGCACATTCAAACTGTAGATACAACAAGTATCCATTCATTCTACATTCGTGATGCAATACATATTTATGAAACCAGCAAATTGAATTGAATTGTGCACAAAATATTAAAAATATCAACAAAAATAAAAAAAAAAATACCCACAAAACTAGGTGAAGATGATAATATCGCATTGGCAAAATGCATGTAGATATAATTCATCTTTATTATTGTTTTTGTATTGAAACAAATACGGAAAAATATTAAAAACAATAAGAAAAGAAAAAAATACAATAATAATACTTAATACTGAAAAGAATTCTGAAGTCATTAAACGCATAAAAAATATTTTGAAATTCATGGGAAGTACTTATTTAGCTATAATGAAGTAGTTATACATATATTTTTGTACAAATACACTCGAAGAAATGGGTAAAAATCATAGGTAAAAGCTAGGAAGTTAATTTTAGCAAATAATAATTATCATTTCCTGAATGTATAAACTTTAAAATAAAGGAGATATGGGAATATTTTGTCAAATTAATATTAATTTACAAAGTTTCATTTAATTCGAATGTGTTTTTTAAGTTTTAAGGATATTTTATTTGAGAATTTATAATGTTAAGCCCTAATATCATAATTTGTATCAAATTATGACTTATACAAATTAGTTAAATTATAACAAATAATTTTCTAGCTTCTTCCTTTTTAAATATTCATTTTTGTTCTTACTCGAAAAAAGGATATATGGTCAGCTTTCATGATTTTGTTTGAAATTAAACAAAATTTTAGGTAATTGTCAGTAATACTAAAAGACATCCTTTTACAAAGTTTCATCAAATTCATGGAATTTTGAAAAAATTTGAAAAATTTTTTTTTTCAAAATTTACAAATTTTAGAGCTAAAAGAAGTAAGAGCTATCTTATATACCCTTCATCAAATTATACTATTATAGGTAAACAAAATCTGAAAAAAAAAATTATTAGTGAAAAAATTTTATAACAAAAAAAAATTTAATTTATTATTGATAAAATTTTATGAGAAAAATTTTTTTTTGGTGAAAAAAAAATTCGGGTTAAAAAATACTTTTTTTTTTCTTCGGATTTTGACCCATTGTAGGTCCGACTCACTATGGCCATATATACAAATCCTTATTGGAAAGGCCATTGAAAAAACTATCCATATTTTTTATATTAATGAAATAGTAATCCAGATATAAGTAGATAAAAAATAGAACAAAAATGGTGGTTGTCCTTGTTTTTTGCTTATATCTCAGCCATTTGTGGGTTGATTTTCTCGATTTTAAATAGCAACAGAACCGATGCTGCGAAAAGTAGAACATACTGACGGTCAGACGGTGATGGCTATACCGACTCCGCTATCTATAACGATCCAGAATATATATACTTTGTGTGGTCGCAAATGAAAAATGTAGAAATTACAAACGGAATGTGAAACTTATATATAGCCTTGCCACTCATGGTGAAGGGTATAAATATGTAAAAAATCGAGGTAGTCTGGGGTTTTTGTATATATCTTAGCCAGTTGTGGGCCGATTTTCCAGAATTTAAATAGTAACCAAGCCGGGTCTATAGCAGATATATTAATGTATGAATTATGTATTTAAGTTACTTGGAGGCTACCGAAAGATGATTTCAACATACAGACGGACGTGACAACGCTTTCTATAACGTTCCAAATATATAGAATTTGTGGGGTCGCAAAGGAAAAATGTAGAAATTACAAACGGAATGACAAAGTTATTATACCCTTACCACTCATGGTGAAATAAAGGATATATGGGCAATTTCTATAATTTTACATAAACTTGAACAAAATTTCACTGGATTATCAGTAACATAAATTTGCATTCATTTACAAATTTTCAGTTAGTTTATATTTTTGTTTGATTTTGAATGAATTTTTAAAAATGGTCAATATTAGAGAAATAATTTCTTTATATTTCGGTGAAAAATATGGTTTGTTAAAATGAAATTTGCTGTGACGAATCTTATACACCCTTCACAAAAATATTATTTAAGATAAATATTATAAACAGTTTTTGGTAAAATCATTTTTATAAAAAAATCTATTTTTGGAAAAAAAATTTGGGGAAAAAATCGAGGAATCACAGTTTTTGCTTATATATCTATTTTTGTGTGCCGAATTTCTCGATTTTAAATTGATGTGTTAGTGATTAAATTTGCTAGAAATAAAAAACCTAAAGCTTTTTGTTGTTAAAAAAATTAAATTTTACAAATATTAAAATAAAGGATATTTGGACAACTTCCCCGTTAGTGGTGGTATTCAAACAAAATTGTATGAAATTGTTAAGAACATAAAACTTCATTCGTTTACAAAGTTTCAATAAATTTGTTATTTGTTTTGCATTTTTAATAATATTTTTTTTTAATTTATCAAAACGAAATTTCTTTCGATTTGGAGATTCCGTGAATACTGTTCGGCAATCGTGATAAAATTGTATCACAAATTAGGTCTAAGTACACCAAAATTATACTGTAAATTATAGCGAAAATCGCACAATAATTGTCACTAGTTCACATACAAAAATAATAATATCTTACAATTAATAAAATAAAGGATATATGGACAACTTCCCCGTTAGTGGAGGTATTCAAACAAAATTTTTATGAAATTGTTAAGAACATAAAACTTCATTCGTTTACTAAAAAACGAAAAATATTTTATTGTCACAGCCGAATATAACACAGTAATTTGTTATATTTGGATGGGTTACCTAAATTAGCTGTAGTGTAAAAAGAATATTATTAAGCTTTTTTTATTAAAAAGTAGATTAGCTCCCTATTCAAATAAAGGATATGTAGACTTCTTTTGTATTTATAAATGAAATTAATCTAAATTTTTTGGAAGTTTTAACTATGTTAATATACGTTCATTCATTTGAAAAAAAAAATACGTTCTTTCGCACTCATTTTTGGGGTAAAAATATTATGTGTTCTATGAAAAATAATAATTTATCAAACTTTTTGCTATAAAAAACAAATGCTCAAATAAAGGATATATAGCTAACTTCCATGTTTTTGTCCGGAATTAAACGAAATTTAAAGGAATTGTCACAAATAGCAATATGTATTCATTTATAATGTTTCACTAAAATCCTAACTTAATTAAAATTTTAAAGAATTTTTTTTTTGGAAAAATTACAAAAAAAATTAAAAAAGTTATTTCTTGTGTTCTAGTTAAGCAAATATTTCATGCAAGTGCGCTAAGTACACTTTTTATGAAAACTTATTATAATATAAAACATTAGAATAAGTAGAAATACACTGTTTGCATATGTGTAAATGTTCTAAGTCCATTTTGTGGTAAGCAAACGTGGTAAGTCCCTTTTATTGTTTCAAAATTGCAAAACTATTATCTCAGTCAAATTAAATTGAGTATAACTACAATATTAATTTTTGGTTTACATATGCAAAACATTATTTGTTTAAGGAAATATTAGATAATTTTAAAGTTTTTTAAATGCTTGACATCTGATAAAATGTATCCCCATCACCTTTTGAGATCAACTTTAATGACAATAGAGACTTTGAATTGAACAACAGAGATAAAACCATAAAAATAAAGAAAAAATGTTATAAGAAATTTGTCCACACTAAGCTAACGATTTGTTTAATTTGAAAATAAAGGATATATGTCGAACTTCCATTTTTGTTGTCAATATTAAACAAAATTCTAGCGAATTACAAACACAAACATTATACTTTTATATACAAAGCTTTAACCCTTTCATTCACGTTTTTAGGAGTATAAGTTTATAATCATAATAAAGGAATGGGGTGGTTAAAGATCGTTTGTTTTAAAAATAATTATAAATCAAATTTTTGTTTGAAAGCTAGTCATTATACCCTATACCACCATAGTGGGGAGGGTATAATGCGTTTGTGCAGATGTTTGTAACGCCCATCTTAAAGTATACCGATCGACTTAGAATCACTTTCTGAGTCGATCAAACGATGTCCGTCCGTCTGGCTGGCTGTCCATGTAAACCTTGTGCGCAGAGTACAGGTCGCAATTTTGAAGATATTTCGATAAAATTTGGTACAAATTATTTTTTCGGTCCAAGGACGACCCCTATTGAAACTGGCTGAAATCGGTCCATTATTTCACCTAGCACCCATACAAATGTCCTTCCGAAATTGGACTTTATCGGTCATAAATGTGTAATTTATAAATGTATCTCCACAAATTCCGCTCAAAATAAGTTTTATATATTCAAAATTCATGTCACCAAATTTTGTTACGATCTGTCCATAATTAGTCAAAGCTCCCATATAGACCCGCTTCGGAAAATCACTTTAACATGCATAAATCGCTTAAAAATTTTGGTATACTCACAAAATTCAACAATATAGACATAAATCACACATCCTAATAAAAATATTTGTTTTAGTAAATAATCTTTAATCACGAACAATTGCTGAGATATGTTTCCTTACCATTCAAATATTAAAAACGCATCTTGCTTCATATTCAAATAAAGGATATATGTAGAACTTCTTGGTTTTTACACCAAACTAAACAATATTTTTCTAAATCGTAAACAACACAAAAATACATTAATTTAATAAAATTGTAAAAACCACATGTAAACATTAAATATTAACTTACATTGAAGTGGCGTCAAGGGAAATGTAACCTATTCAAAACTTAAAGTTAAACTGATTACACACTGGATTACATAGGAACACTAAAGTGACAATTGACTCCACGCGAAATTACCAGGGCTATGTGAGGTAGCAAATAGAGAGTATTAAACGTTATTACCTATTTCCTTCTACCAATTTTTTCTTCACCGTGTATGATTTAATTTTATACACTCACAAACATTTCTACAATTCACATGTTTAAGCACAAGACAAGTTATGAATTTTAAATATTGCAATCGTCCAAAAAGAAACAATTAATTGCAAAGAAATGCAAGAAAGAATGAACAAAAAAAAAAAGAAAACCACACAGAACCAGAGATTTTACAATGTAAAGAAAAACTTACATACTTATGTACAAAATACATATCAGTGCGTTAAGGAAATGTATACGAGTACAAATATAATAATTGCATAAATATTAAGACCAAATTATACTGTATGAATGCTCCCTCTCTCTTTTTTTTGCTGTTTGTTTGTTTGCTTGGCTGTGATTGCTAAAGACTCAGCTGTGTCTTGAAAAGTCGTTAGCAAAGTGCAGCGTATTTATACATACAGCTGGATTGCATGCCAGCAATTTGAGTTTTTTTTTTATATATTACTGCATTTAATTTCTCAATTGTCAATTGTTGCTTTTGGTGGAAAAAAAGTCTATTTTTTCGCTTTTAGTGAATTTATATTCAATAAAAACTCATAAAACTCACGCACACAAGCATAGTTTCTACATACAAATACGCAAACACATTTCTGTTAGAGAATTGTGTGTGTGTAGCTGTGTGTTTAAGCATAAAACTTCTAGTAGTAGAACAAATATGTACGAAATTCAATTGTTAATAACGTAATGGAAAACATTTTAGCTTAAATACGTTGCCAGTATTATATGTATGCAGCAAAAGCTGAAAAAAAGTAGAATGAATTTGCATAGAATTGTAAAATAAGTTGGAATAAGAGAAACAAGGTGGCCAAGCTTGAAGAAAATAATCAGAATTTACGTAAAATTATAAAAAATTTTAATAACAATACAAAAAATACTTAAGTTAACCCTAGTCTAACCCTTGTGTAGTAAACCACACAAAATTAGACTTGTTTTTGTACATCTCAAGAAATATCTTTCAATTTAAAACACATAAATTATTAATTGATTCAAAATACAAAATTTGGTAAAACTAAATTTTTTTTGAAAAAAAAAATTTTGTGTGAAAACCAGATAAAATCGAGGTAGTCTTGGTTTTTTGCTTATATCTTAGCCAATTGTGGTCTGATTTTCTCGGTTTTAAATAGAAATCTAAGTTAGACTATAGCGGATATATTTATGTATCAATCATGTATAAAAGTTAATTGGGGGCTTCGGAAAGTTGATTTCAACATACAGACGGACAGACGGAAATGTCTATATCGGCTACGCTATCTACAGCAATACTTTATGGGTCGAAAATGAAGAATGTGTAAATTAGAAACGGAATAACAAACTTATATTACCCTTGTCACTCATGTTGCATGGTATTAGAAGTAATATAACTTGTGTGGTTTTCCACACATATCTAATTTCTATATATTTTGTACTAGGAACTCATGATTTTAAGTGTAAAAAAACATATTACTAGTGCAAAATATGTAGACATACCCTATGTGTGGAAAACAACACATGACATAACAAATTTTTTTAATTTTTTGTTGAATAAAATTTTTAATGAAAAAAAAAATTCTTGAAAAAATTTATGTGAAAATTCAAATATTTGGTAAAATCGAAGTAGTCGCGATTTTTTGCTTACATCTCAGCCATTTGTGGACCGATATTCTCATGGTGCAGTGTCTTAGAATTAAAGTTACTTGTGTGGTTTTCCACACATATCTAATTTCTATATATTTTGTACTAGGAACTCATAACTTTGAGTTCCAAAAAATATATTGCTAGTGCAAATTATGTAGCCCTACCGTATGTGTGAATAACAACACATAAGAGTAAATAACGTTAGTTTTATTTTTAGGGTGAGATAAATGTTTAATTTTAACTATCCCCTAAAAATGTTGAATTTACAAAATGGCCACCCTTAATTTTTATAATTGCATGAACATACAATTTGTTTTGTTTTATAAACGCATTTCATTTTCAATTCCTCTACGTTTAATTTTTGTATTTTTTTTTTTGCTCCACGAAATTGTTTGTTTTTTTTTTTGAGCAATTTCTGTTTTTGTTGTTTGGCTATTGGGATGATATTTTAGCTGACAGTATGGTTGCGTTTTCGATGACGTTCTTGTAACAAGGCTTATAAAAATGCATACATACATACTTACGTTTACATATACTTACTTGCCACATTACAATTCGATTTGTTATGAATGGTATGTGGGTATTCATGTATGTGTGTGTATTAGGGATGACCTAATCTTGCAATAACTATTTGTTTTGTATGATAGCTGCCACGCCCACTAAGACAATCCCGGTCATTTTCAGTCAAACTCCTTATAGTGATAAGAAATTAATTCGTACCAAGTTTAAATGCTTTTAAGATTATAGTTCTTCAAATATTCGAAATTAAGGATTTATGGGAGGAGCACGCCCACTATGCCAAACTATGTACAATAATAATGGAAATATAAAAAAAATGTAAACTTCCACAGCTATAGCTCCCCAGATATTCGAAAATATGGGTGGTGCCACGCCCAGTTGTTCAATGCCAATCTTGCATAGACACCATCAATATGTAGCTGCGGACTTAACTCTTGAAAATGCTGTTTAAAAATTCGAGCAAGTAGTTTTCTGTTTCAGCAATATATTCGCATTCCACTGAATCAATACTATATGGAACACTCCCCTTCCAAAATGTGATTTTGCATACTTCGTCATTTTTGGGGCAAAGAATATCAGATTTGGAGAACATTTTTACATCATTTGAATATCATCTTCTCCATACTCTGTGCTTAGCGTCCCATTGCCCATATTTAAAACCCAATCTCTGTGTGATGAGTTCACAGATCCAATGTTTAAATGTAAAATTTGAGAATGACCAGAGAGCTGGATATTTTAAAGATGTTTGCACAATATCCGCTCTGTGAGCATGTGGAACCAATGCGAAAATCTCCTCCTAACAGTAATACCTCACCTCCGAATGGGTTATCATTTTGCAATAAAGTTCTTAATAATTTATCAACAGCATTAAGTGTGTGACTGGGTGCCATTGTTGCCTCGACCAAAATAATGAATTTTGCTTCTCTAATCAGGTTTGCTTCAATTGAGTTTGCCCGCAAACTCGAGAAAGTATAAACTGAGAGTGATAATTACGACCTCCTTTTAACAGATTTTCTGCAATCCCTGTAGATGCTACTGGTAAAACAACATCCCCATTTTCTCTAATGACACTTTGGATGGTTTTGTATAAATAGGTTTTTACACTTCCACCCGGTCCGCCGAGGAGAAAAAACAGTTTGAACTATTTTCTCCCACATATATTGCGTCCATAACTCTTGTAAATATTTTTGTCTCTTAAATATTTAGCTTCTCTTTTACAATATTAAAAACATTTTGCGCAGCATTAAGGAGTTATTTAGGAAAAGTTTTTAGGCCAAAGTTCGAACAGGCCTTTCCATGTAAAATAAAAATATTTTGTAGCAGCTGTCAAGTTCATGGCATTTGTGCTGACGTACAAGTCGTCTATTATAGTAAACAAACTGTTTATCATTTTAAGTCAAGGTAAAATGATTAATGTCATTAGAACTTGCCACGCCCCCTTTTTCTTTTGGCCTCTCCGGATGTCAAAAATTAAGTTCAGTGTTCATCCTCTCCTAGTACATTGAGGGTTTTCGAAATTAGTTAAAATGTAAAAAACTAAATTTTGACACGCCTCTTATTCCTCCGTCCATAGTCCAAAAATTTTAAATCCTCTAAGGTAAGCCCTAAGCTTGACAATTTTTAGCATCATTGGTATGCAGGGGGCTTCAACTCTGCTGAAATGTAAAAAAACACAAATTATCCATGCCCCTTTTCCTCTCAATTCACCAAAAATCTTAGATCCGACTACTTCAGGCTATGCACCATTGTTAGGACTATATGCTAGGAGTCATATGTCATTAGGGGTCTTTAATATAAGCTAAAATGTCAAAAACTTAAATTTTGTCTCGTCCCTTTTTCCTGTTAATTCTCCGCCCACATTTCTGCTTTCTAACCGGGACAACCTCGATTTTTGGCCTAATTTTGATCTATATCCGGATTACTAATTCATTAATGTAGACAATATGGATATCAAATGATAGATATTTCAAAGTCCACTGCAACGATGTATATAAAATATGGACCTACAATGGGTCAAAATCGGGGAAAATATTTTTTAATCCGAATTTTTTTTTACCAAAAAAATTTTTTTGTCATAAATTTTACTTAATAAATTTAAAAAAACTAATTTTAAAAAATTAAAAAAAATATAGAGAAAAAAATTTTTTTTTTTAAATTTTCAAAAACAATTTAAAAAAAAATAAATTTTAATTTTGTTTACATAAAAATATTTAAACTTTGTATTTTAAGGTATAATTTTGTTAGAGTATATAAGATTCGGCACAGCCGAATATAAGTCTCTTACTTTTCAGATTTTGTTAAAATTTTCAGCATTTGTTTTATATATGACGGAGAACAATTTCAGACCTCTGGACCATCGAAAATCCAAAATGTGCAAAACGAAAGCCACCCTAATATATACATAGTTGCCATATATTAAGCTTTAACATATAAACGATTGCATTCTGTTAACAATTTTTGCATACATGTATGTTTAGTTTAGGTTTTTCTCGTATGTTCTCTTATATAGTTGTTTTATATTCTATATTTGTCGTTAGTATTTATGTATTTGTTGCCGTTGTTGTTGTTGTCACTGTTCTTGTTTTTGTCATAATGCGAAGCGTTTTTATAAGCATGTGAGCTAAAATGCAAATATATGTTGTTTTGTGCTTTTTTTTATTTGGGAACTACACAGAGGGAAATTAATTCAACGGAGTACCCAGTTTTTTTTATTTTGGATGTCATCTTTCCGCAGTCCATTCAAAAGGACCTTAGTAAACTGCGATGTCCCTTCCGGCTATAGATATTACTACTTAGTTTAATATATACGTATCTTAGTAGGACACCAATTAGCCTAACATTGATTACAAGTAGACACTCTGGTAGCAGGTCCGAAATGTGACAATGAATATGCTACTTACATAGAATAATTATTAAGATATGTTACATAACATTCAATCCAATCTAATGAGATGCCAAATTGAAAGAGTTTCGAATAGTTCTGAGTAGTTTTCCGATTCTATAGCAAATTTTTCTACAAATAATTTCTGTTGATCAGCTTTCTCAGTTTTCACATTGATGGCAGCAACTTTTATTCTAAAAGTACTCTCAATATGGTAATGATTGTTCGGAATTGAGGCTGATCAAGAAGTGACTGTTGCTGGTGCTCGAATTGCTACATGATAAGACAATTATTTTTGCCTAAATTGGCTGATATTGATATGGACATCAAATCCAAAACAACTCTGAGGGAGGAAACAAAAATAACAATCTAAAGAAATAAATCGTTGTTTTCTATTTGATTCCAATACAGCATTCAAATTGGAATACATTTTATTTTAATTTCGAATCAATTTATCGAATCTAAAATATGTATTTGAGAGCTGTCAAAAATTGTGTCCTTTTCAAGCTCAATATCATCTCTCAGTGTAACAATCCAGTTAAACACTATAAATATGTATATCAAATTGAAACTCTTATTTGTGTGGCTGACTGTTCATTTCGTTTACAATTGGGACTTAAGTTGATGGTATTTTCTCCCGCTAAATAGTGGAAAAATTGGAATCAATGAAAAACAACAACCACGACAAAAACACTAAACACTAGTTTTACTTTATGCCAGCTAAATGTGCAAGTCTTTTTTTTTGTATTCATTCTTGCCTTATGGTTTTTGAAAACAACGTTTGTCTATATCTTTAGTTACTAATAAAATTGCATGCGATTAGTTTAGAGAATATAGCAGCAGCAAAAAAAGTAGCCAACAACAGAAATATAAGTTTAACGAAAAAAAAAGAAAACTATTATACAGAGTGGTTGAAATTTCATTTAATGATTCAATTTCATTAAAAAAATGGAATAAATATATTGTAACAACATTTAACAAACTAAATACTATACAAGCAAGAACATTGTATGTAAAGATACATAGGAATAAACATACATATGTATATTAGGGTGGCCTTTATTTGGCAAAGTTTCGATGCTGCTATTTGTTCTCTCAATGTATTCGCTATAGTCCAATTTAAGTCGTTATTTGAAATCGATCGAAGCGGCCCATAGTCATCTGATGTATAACCACGACTGCCTCGATATTATGTTTTTACTATTTTGTACGAGAGAGGGTTAAAACGTCCGTGACTTTTTGAATGAAACTTTTTGAATGGACCTAAAAAATTTCTATAATTTTTTTATTCCTCCCAAAAAATAAGATTTGTCGAGGTCAACAGGCTTTTGTTTGTGAGCTGATTTCATAGTTATAGTCAAATCTCTATCCCCCGACCAATTTCTTCAGGTTTGGAAACAAGAAATAGTCACTCGGTACTAAATCCAGAGAACAGAGTGAACAAGGGAGAAATTCATAGCCTAATTCATGGAAAAGTGCAAAAGTGCTACCCTAATATACATATATACGTAAATATATTTAATTCTGTTAACGTTTTTGTTTCTACTAAAAAGTATTATTAGTTATTTGCTGTAGTTACTTAGTATATACAGATATGCCATATGTTGCATGTAAATATGTAGTATATACTGTTGTTAGCTAAACTAAGTTAAAACTCTCTACGCTACTAACTATTTACCTTTAGTTTGTCTAAATGCTGCTACCCATGCGACCATATAATTGAAAATGCATTGCATTTTTCGATAATTCTCAAACAAAACTCTGCGATCCACTGTCCAGTTGACCTTATATATTTGTGATTGAATCATGATATCTTTAGATTTAAAGAAAACTTGATAAGCCCTTGCTGAAGTACGTGTATTGCGTAAAAAACTACGGGTTTTGGGAACGAGTTCCCTAATTTTTGCAGAGCATATTCCATTGTAGTATCGCTAGAACCTTGAACTACCACCCATATTGCGACGATGTTCCAGAGATTCAATAGAGCTAGATACCCTGATGTTATCGATAACCTCCATCTCCAAAATAGACTTCGAAGCTGGGTCTATAATGAGTCTATATATATACAGTGGTTGACAAAACAATGGAAACTTTTCCAAATATTACTTTAGTGGCCTAAAATCTGAAATAATTTTTTAAAAAATTTTAACATTTTTGTAGTATTTTATTTGTATACTTTTATTAACTTAATTTAACAAAAAACAAAGGACATAATTAATTTAATTCTGAAAATGAGAAAACAAAATTAAAAGATTTCTTTATTACGGCATTGACAAACCAATGGAAACTTAGGTATTATTTTAAAAAATATGGTCTAAACTTTGCAATAACTCAATATTTTGTTGGGTATCCCTTAGTTTTTATAACTGCTAAACATCAATAGGGATTGTGGTCCACTCGGTTACAACCCTAGAGGTGTGTTTCGGGTCGTTGTCGTGTTGGAATATCCAAACTAGGGGCATATTTTCCTCAGCGTATGGATACATAACATCGTTTAATATGGTTCTGTATCCTATACCTGTCATGGTATCTTTTATAATATGAATTGCGCTCATACCTTGCCCTGAAAAACATCCCCATACCATAACATTGCCAACGCCAAATTTTACAGTCTTATTTTTGTTCTTTGGATCTAATATTTTTCCCTTTGTTCGTCTTACAAATGTTCTCCCATCACTGCCTCTTAAATTGTATTTGGATTCGTCGGAAAAGAGAACAGTGTTCCATTTCTGTATCGACCAGTTTAAATGATCCCTGGCAAATTGTAGACGAGCAGAACGGTTCTTTTTAGAAATTAGTGGTTTTTTCACAGGACGATAGCAACCAAGACCAGACTCATTTGCCCTGCGACTAACTGTTCGGGTACTTATTTCTAAATTTATGCTATTTACAACCTGTCGAGGAGTTATTTTTGGGAATTTCTTGAACTCTCTCGCTATTAAATTATCTTGTCTAGGAGCAGTCTTACGAGGTCTCACGAAATTTCTTTATGATTTTTGAAACTGCTGATTTATTTATTGAATATTTGTCACAGATACTTTTTTGTTTTAAACCAGCTTTAAAATCGTTAATTATTTTATTTTTTAAGTCTTCACAAATCTTAACTTTAGCCATTTTCGTTAACTTTGAAAAAAAGCAATTATGCGAAAAACTTAGAAAAAGAAATTGTGAAAAATGACCAGAATTTAAAAAAAAATAAAATAAAATTACTGTAAACAGGATGCTTTTTACATCGTTCTTTTAAATATTATTTTCGTTTTACACTTCTTTCTTGCAGAAGTTTAAAAGTTTCCATTGTTTTGTCAGTAGCGAAATAGTGAATATTTTTAATTTTGTTCCCTTTTTTCAGAATATAATTAATTATGTTGTTTGTTTTTCAGTTAATTTATATAAATAAAACTATACAAGTAAAATACTAAAAACAAAATTTTTTTTTAAAAAAATATCGTAAATTTTGGGCTACATATGGAATATTTGGAAAAGTTTCCATTGTTTTGTCAACCACTATAGATATAGATGATATATTTATAGATATAGATATTAGGGTGGCCCTTAATAAACGAAAGTTGGATTTTGGCCATTCCCACCCTGCAGTTTGGTGAACATTAGTAAAAAAATCATCTTGAAAAAATTTTAGGTAAATCGGTTGGGGATAAGATGCATTTACAAGGGGAAAAATGCATTTTCATTTTCAGTTTTTGTAAAAATTTTGCCATTAAAAAATTAGTTTTGCAATTTAATTTAAAAGAATCGATATGTGTACGTAATTGTCGTTCTAATGAGAAATAAAAAACAGAAATTGGTCGAAAAATTTTAAAGTTATAAAAAATTCGCCAGACCATTAACGAGTCTCAGGCAACTAGAATAAGAAAGGTACACAGAGAAAACAGATTCGTAGTCACAACCGAATTTGGCGCCAATCGAATTTTGTCGGTTGCATGTACTATCGATTGAATTCGATTGTAATGACTGAATTTACTATACACGCAACTGTTTTAAAAATTAATTCGGTGAATAGTGCCGATACTATTAGTTGGAGCAATTAAATAATATTTTGGTGGTTTTTCTCTTATTATATTAAAAATAATTTATTATTCTTTAAATTTTATTTAAACAATATACATAATCAAAACTGAAAGAACAAATTCCTGTTGAATGAAGACAATACTGATTTTCGTATGTAGAATTGGTATTTTTTTTAATCCGATGTAACTCTCGATATGAATTTTGGTGGTTTTCTTCAAAGTTTTTGGTTTGACGTAAACAACTGGCGACATTTCATACGTCGTGTCATTGTTCATCACATCAAGGTTTAAGCCAATCAAAAATTACTGGCAGGAGCATAGCAAAGATTAAAGCATTCTGTTGGCCACAATCATGTTGGATCTAATAGTGGATGCTGAACCAGACACAAAAAGATACCTAAAATTGTAATAACAAAACTCTCGTTAGTGCATCAACAAATCTTTGAATGTCAATTTCTAATGTATACTTACATGCAACACAAGCATATTACAAGCATATACATTACTGCACACATATTTATGTCTTTATAGTCCACAGAATTGCGTAACTTACAATGTCATAGCCATTATAATATTTTCTGTATAATCCGTATTTATTTAAAATATTTTTTATTTTATTTAATTCAAATTTTTTAAAAGAAAATGTCAAATACTCTAAAATTGTTATTGATTATGAACACCGAATTGATATTATTATAACCGAAAACTTTAAATAAAATTAAGTAAAGACACAAACCAATCCAATTAACCAATTTTACGTCTGTTGGCACCGTAATTCGATTGTAATTGTGGTTTTATAATTCTAACTATAAAAAATCTATTAGGTGTATAGAATTTCAATAATTGCAATATTATTTCTGCTTTTCTTATTAAATATTAATAATCACAACTGAATTCCGATCGATCTGTTTTCTGTGTGTAGGAACAAAATAAACATATTTTGATAAATATTAAAATTAGAGCTCATTTTTACTTAAAATAAGTCCATATTTACTTGTATATGAGTTTTTGTCTTCGTAGGATACCGCTAACCTATTCTTAGGTATGAACAAAAAAATAAATTTTTTTAACGGCAGTTTCAAAACTCCATTTTAAAATTTTTAAAAATTTTGTTAAACAAATTTCAGAATTTTTTGATCATTTCATTGGGCTTTATTAAGAATATAATAGGGAATAAAAATGTGAAAAAATTATGAAAATATCTCTTATAGTTTTTCCGTACCTGCAATTTAAATTTTGAAATTTTCGAGAAAAACCAATTATTTGGCAATTTTTAGGCGAATGAGCTCTATTTCCTTACTCTTATGAATTTTAAGCAAAACTTATACAGAATATTATAGTCCATATAATTCCAAATATACTCTGGAACTTTTAATAAAATCTGAAAACGTTAACCCTTAAATCGTGAAGGTCAAAGGTCAAATTTTTCAATATTTGGAATTTCTCTTGGAAAGATTTCGAAATGTTGGAAATGTTGTATATTTTTGGGCCGATTTTGATGAAATTTAACAAAAATATAGCACAAAGCCTAGTATTTACAAAAACAGCAGAAAAATTAAAATTAACCCTATATAGCACTTGGGGTTAAAATGACCCCAAACTTCTAAAACCATAAAAAAATTATGATTTTAAAAGTTTGGGATCATTTTAATCCCAAGTGCCATTAAGCGTTAATTTCCATTCTTGTGCTGTTATTATAAACCCTAGAGTTTATGTTAGATTTTTCTTAAGTTTCATCAAAATCGGCCCAAAAGTATATAATATTTCGCTATCTCTCCATGAAAAATTCCAAATATTGAAAAATTTGACTTTTGACCTTCACGATTTAAGGGTTAACGTTTTCCGATTTTAGTAAAAGTTTCAGAGTATATTTAGAATTATCTGGACTATAATATTGTGTATAAGTTTTGCTTAAAATTCATAAGAGTAAGGAAATAGATCTCATTCGCCTAAAAATTGGTTTTTCTTGAAAATTTTAAAATTTAAATTGCAGGTACGGAAAAACTATAAGAGATATTTTCATAATTTTTTCACATTTTTATTCCCTATTATATTCTTAATAAAGCCCAATGAGATGATCAAAAAATTCTGAAATTTGTTTAACAAAATTTTTAAAAATTTGAAAATGGAGTTTTGAAACTGCCGTTAAAAAAAATTTAATTTTTTTGTTCATACCTAAGAATAGGTTAGCGATATCCTACGAAGACTGTCCAAAATCCAACTTTCGTGTGTTAAGGGCCACCCTAATAGATATAAATATAGATATAGATATAGATATAGATATAGATATAGATATAGATATAGATATAGATATAGATATAGATATAGATATAGATATAGATATAGATATAGATATAGATATAGATATAGATATAGATATAGATATAGATATAGATATAGATATAGATATAGATATAGATATATCTCGAATTTTTATAAGAAAGACATTCGTCTGAAGTTTAATTCTCAAATGATCTGATCAGTTGGGTAATGCATTTGAAATAAGTGCATGTGTGAGCCTGAGACTAGGCGAGTGTTGGTGTATGAGTTGTCATATAAAGTCATGCTAAAATGCAAAACAAAAAAAGAGGAAAAAACACAATATCCCCAAGGCATTTTATAACGGGAAACGGTTTTAGGTTTTTTATTCACTAATTCATTTTAGTTTTTTTATTCCTTTTTCCGTTGAACAGTTTTTTGTATTGAGAGTGTGTAGATTGTCGCCGTTACATAACCTGGCTGCCACCAACACTAGCTAAAGGAAGGTATGCTAACTTGGCTATCTAGCAAAGCAATAATATTTATTATATTATATTTATAAGTTAGTGTTAGCATACCTTCCCTTTCCACACCGTGTTTAGAAATCCTAAAAATGCCTAACTCTAAATTCATACTTGTTAAGGGATTTTTATACCTTCATATAAAAATTATTTTTTTTTGTTGTTTTTGTTTATTACCTATTCATAATTTTTATACCAACAATGCAATTTTAGCTGGTTACTTTAGTATGAATTAATATTTTTTAATATTTCATAAATTTTATTTATTTATACAAACGTCCCTTGCAACCCCAGCTCTAGCTAACCAACAATATGTTGCATGTCTTAATATGTTTATTTTTATTTTTTTTTTTGCACTCACTGGCTAATGTGGCTGTTGTTTTAGCTGTTGTTGTTGGTTCCCTTTTCATTTATATTTAAAATATTAATAAATTTATAATATATTAAAAGTAGTTATTATAATTATTACTTAGGTTTATGGTGTTTGTGTTGCTGTTGTGTGAAATAAATGGCATAAATTAATTATTGTTTTAGGCACAATGTTGCACATTCGCAATTTTCACCTCAACTGTAACAAGGTGCCTTAGTAATGAAATATGATACATTTTGTTGCGGAACATGTTTGCGGGAAGAAAAATGTACAGAGTTTTTGGAAGGTTATTAATTAGTACATAGAAAATTTAACGGTGAATGGATGAGTTATGGGGAGTTGGTTTTTTTTAAGGAAAATAATTAAAGAAATTTCAAGTTGTGACAATTTAGAGTAGAATGTAGCAAACATAGAGAAATTTTTGGGAAAAAACTTCTGCAATATTTAAACATATCAAAGGTTTATAAAACAAATTTTGTATAAAAATTTAGTATAAAATTGCTTTCGTTGATATCTAATAAGAAACAAAAATAAAAATTTTCTCTGTTCAAATTTTAAAATTTACCATGTGACTAATTTAACCCCATTTATATTGACAGCATATCCGTACATCATATTCAATTGTTCCAACACCAGCTGACGTCAAGGCACAAAAGTGTCCAATGTATTTGGTCACAAAAATGCATATTAATAGATTTTTATGTTGTAGTTGTTAAATTATTAAGAATTTTCTAATACTAATTTTCCAAAAATAAAGAAAGAAAGAAACAAAAAAATAAATTGACAATAAAGTCACGTCTTATCAACACTCTCTTAGGAATAGGCTACAACAGAAATCTTAAGTAATGAAAGACAAATTGAAAGGGAATTAAAAATGACCTCCCAAAAAAAGTATTACTTATTGTATTTTCTTCCAAAAATTTAATATGCATTAAGCATTTTTGGGCAATAGATTTTTTCCCAGTTGTCAAAATTTTTTTCTTCAAATCATAATCATTTATGAGCAAACAGCAAAAATTTATTAATTTATGTACAAAATAATATTATTGTGTTTATTTTCTTTTTTCAAGAAATGACTTTATTTAATTTATGTTTATTTTCCACTTAACTATGCAAACACTTGACTTGTCCAACCAGCCAACTGACCAAATAAACAAACAAACCATCAGCCAAAATAAATTGATGGCTACAACATTTTGAAATTATAAATACATATTTTGTTAGAGGGTAGAGCGACCAAAAAGAAAAAAAAAACTAATTAGAATTTTTGTTTAAACTCTTGTTGTATGAAATGCAACTGTTAGAGGTTTCTTATAAGAACTATTCTAATACTTGAGACGAATTGGAAACAAAAATGGGTATTTTAAATGAGCACACTTTAAACATATTCTAACTCGAATATGATTTTATTATTCAGAAGTCAATTGCATATTTAAATTATGGTATGTGAGTGTCAAATATGTACCCTATAATAGGCAGCGTTTGTTTGTTTCAAAGTCTGATGTAGCAAAATAAGTAATAAGTAAAGTTTGATGTAGCAAAATAAGTATTAAAGTTGAATTTTAATCGAAGAAAAGTTAACCATATTTGATCGATTAATTTGTAAACTTTATTCGATTATTTGAACGAATAATGAGTAAAAATTGTAATTCCAATAATTTAATACAATTTATTTCAAAGTGGAATATTTCTAATAATTTGTTTGTTAACCATGCAAAAAATACGAAATTATTACACGTAAATATAAATTATAATATTGATGTTATACATTTTACCTTCTAAAAACTGTAGTTTATTTCTTTTAAATAATCTGTATTCTTTTGATGCTAACAATTCCTTATTTATTTAAATAGCCATTTAATAGACACGCTTTAAAAGCCCTCTTTATAATTTACAATAACACACTGTTAATACAGTTGATGTTAACTCTAACAGTGCCTACGATACACTGGCAACGCAACAACTCGCTGTTACTATTTATATACACACTGCCATCTTCTAGAAGTTTCATGAATTATCTAATGGACAAAACAAGTATTTTCTGTAACTTCGCCTTATTCACTGCTGCACAGTGGTATGAGAACAAAAAAGAGGGAAATAAGTCTGTAACTTCTAAACCCTTACTCCGATTTGAATGAAATTTCACATGCGCAAATAGGAAGTGTATATAACATGTCTACTTTATGTTTTTTACGTGTCAAATAAATTAGGGAAAACTTAACAACTCGCTAAGAATTTACCTAGCACTGTTATTTACATTCATAAAAATGTTATTATGTAGGCAACATGCTTTTTTATGAATTTCTATGTTAGGTAAATTCTCAGCGAGTTGTTTAGTTTTCCCTAATTTATTCGACACGTAAACAACACAAGGTTGACATGTTATATATCAATGGATAGAGGATTTTGTCTACTTTTCAAAAATGTATATAACTTTTGACAATTAAAACATTCATGGAATACTTTTTTGAAAAATATGACAAAAAATGCTTTTTATTGAATTTTGCATAGATACAAATTTTTCAAATTGAAATAAAATTTTTAGTTATGAATAATTTTTAATGAAATTTCACAGTTATATAGATTTTTCTATTTAAAATGGAAAAATAAAAACAAATTTTGAAATTTGTTATCAAGTTCCCGCAATTCCCAAAAAAATCTTGAAAAATTCCAAAAATGAGATTTTTTCGTTTTTTGGCTATAATATCCATAATAGGGGCGGGGTTATCGGAACCCTTTACAAAATAGTTAAGAACTTATTGGGCCATCTAAAATAGGTTATTATATTATGATATGGAGTATGCGATTTGAAAATGTTTGCCCTAAATTTGAATTTTACATAAAAAATAGGCATTTTTTGAATGGACCTGATACCGTCGGTATCAAAAATTATAAACGTGTTTTTCATTTAAAGTATTTGGCGTAAAGTTAGCTTTTCAAAAAGTATAAATTCATTATACATCCTCTTAGAAAATTTTTAGATAACTTAAAAAGAATAAACGTACTTTTTTCCCAAACAAATTGCGAAAAATCGCCTTTTTTAATTTTTTTATATTCAAATGCATGTAACTTTCGACTCAGTCATGATTTTTAAACACTTCTTTCTTTATTTGATATATAGATCAAAAAACTGGTGTAGGGTGGGTAAAAAAGTTGAAAATTTAATTTTCAAACGCGAATATCTCCTAAGTTATAAGAGATAATTGATTGAGGTTTTATGTAGTGCTCGACGAGGAGATTCTGCATGTGTATTTTCGGAACACAAACGAAGAAATAGTATCATTTTAATAATTGAACATACCCGAGGTGTCCTACTTTGGGAACACCTGGTCCCGCTCCTGGTGGGGTCATGAGGTCCAAATTCAAAACTTAAACTCGACTACACTTCCTCTTTGCGCATGTGAAATTTCATTCAAATCGGCGTAAGGGTTTAGAAGTTACAGATTTATTTCCCTCTTGTTTTATTCTGATACCGCTGTGTGCTGTTGGCAGCTCCTACTTACTCAACTTTCTTTCGAGTTGTTAAACTTTTAGTTCCTCAACTTATAACTTTACCTTTTAAAATCGGTGGTTTATATCCATTAAAAAAACCAGACTATTTTCATGTGTTCGCTACCATACTTACAATGCAGAGCAGTCATTACGTCTGAATAATTTTTCGTTTCCTTTCAAGGCCAAAATCAATCCTATAGCTTGTATTACCTGCTGTTGGCAGCTGCAACTTACTCAATTTTCTCTTGAGTTGTTCCACTTTTAGTTCTTCAAACTTTATGACTACTTCTTATTTTTCAATTCCACTTCTGACAGAAATTGTTATGTCTTTACCTTTTAAAAACGGTGGTTTATAACCTTGAAATAAACCACATTATTTTATTGTATTCGCTTTCATACTTATGTTGCAGAACAGACATTACGTCTTTATAATTATTTCAGCAGCTTATTGGCACGGCTTCCAGAACTATTGCTGCGTTTGCTTTAATGGATGAATTTCCTTTGTTCTACTAGAGGTTTCTCTAATAATTTACACCCTTATCTAAATTGGACAGTTTTCTATTGACGTCTATGGCTTGTATTTATAGGAATATCTCTAAGTAGGACACCTTTTTGCCAATGAAATCCACTCTGCTGTTTATAACCACACAAATTTCCTGAAGATTCTCGCCTGTAGCTTTAGAACTTTCATGAAATTTCCCTTTCATTTCAACTAATAGCTTCTCGTTGTTGGCCTAAGAAATTTCTTGAACTTCTCTAGAATATTCTAGAACTTCCGCTAACAGCTTCTCGTTGTTGGCTCTTGAATTTGCATTAAATTCAGGTAACAACTTCTCGTTGGCTTCTTTGAATTTTATTTAAATTTTTGCTTGTTGTTGCACTGATACAGACCTCCATTTCTTCTTTACACTCAAATTCATAAGATCCGATATCACTGTCACAACGCTTGAATTCATCTATAAGTCTCTTCTGCAGATTTAATGTTAATATTAGCAGCTTTAACAGTTAATGTTGTCATACTTATAAACAATGTTAATAAAATAGTGCCCACATTGTTGATAAGTAGAATTTTCCATATCAAATTATTATATTCTCTTAACAACTTCATTAAATCATTCAGCTCAGATTAATTCATTGTCCTAATTCCTTAGTACCCCAAACGTACTGAATTTAAAAATTCATAGTTTACAGTGGGATTGCATAGTTTATTGTTTTTTGTGGAATTCAGACAAATCTTTTATATCGACTTATAGTAGGGGTCTTAAAATTAGCTTAGTATCTTCTAATATTCTTCAATATAAATAACTTCAATGACATCATCATCTTTATAGAATGATTTTCATTTATGCTCACAATATATAATTATTAAGATACATCTATGCAAGTCAGAAGTTTAAAGGAAAGCAATGATTTTGGAAAGACATACGTCTGATTTATTACTGATCGATACTTAATTTGAAAGATCTGTAAACCATTCACCTGATAGAAAAGGATTTAAATTAATATTTTTTGAAATATTTTCTTTATTTATATTGTTACGTGTAACCTTTTCAAAACGCTGGTTTATTTCCTTTAAATAAACCGGATACTTTTGATTGCAAATAAAAGCCGTTTAGTAGTTTAAAAAAATTTTAACAACTATTTATTTATTTAAAATGTACAACAACAGAATTGAATAGTCAGTCATGTTTTTTATACACGTTTATAAATTCGCAGAAATACAGACACAATTTATAATGTACACGAATTTACTTGAAAAACACAACACACTTTAAGGTAAAAAGTGTTTTATCAAAAAGCGTTTCTGATAAACTCACTCACGGCTGCAACCTCTGCCACTATTTATAACACTGCCATCTGCACTCTAGATTGTTCTTTACCTGTCAAAATTCGAATATTCTAGATCTTACTAATACATACGCCATCTGTGGTGTACTTTCTACAATGTTCTTTAACTGAATTTTCAAATTCGAATACAGCGTTGCCAACTTACGATCAAATCAACTGAAAGCTTTTATTTAATAATGCCCACAGATATGTTACAGTTTGCTATTACATCACTGTTATATATTTGAATTCAAGTACAATTTCGTAACAATATTATGAATTTTTTCGGCGACAACAACAACCATTCGGGCTCTTTTTACTGCAATTTAGATTATTCTCTTAAGAACTTCCGGCTATAAGTTTTCGACGGATATTCACTTGGAAAGCTGGTACTTGTTAGATCCCTATGAAAGAAGTCACATTAGGCGATCAATTAGTTCTTATAATTGTATATATACCAGCGAGCTTTCGCTTTTTAAGCTTATGATTTCCTACAGAAAATTTTTTCGAGTTTTTGCTTTATAAGCTTTTGATTACCTACTGGAAAATCTTGCATATTAGAGCTTATATCTAGAATGTTTTTGTTTGTTTAAGTTCAACTTTTCACTAAAAATTCTATAGAAATCTTTCGCTTATTCAAGTATGAGACTTTCTATAGAAAGCACTCACTTATTCAAAATTCAGCACTACAGAAAGCTTTATATAAAAAGCTATTCAATCATCAACAAATTTTTTTTTATAACAGCTTCTTTAGTCCATAGAAAGCTCTCTATTATTCAAGATTCTATTAATTTAAACAAAAATATATCTTAGAAATATCTCATTTCTTAAATATTCTATAAAAATTACTACAGAAAGCTTTTACTTGCATAAACCTCAGATTATCTGTAAAAGCACCCGCTAGTTCAAGATGTTCGGTTCTTTTTTTACATTTATTTTAAATTCTGTCACTTTTTTTAATTTTAAGATTTTGTATAAAATGCTTTTGCTACTCCTAGCTTCAGCTTTTTTAAAGAAAGCTCTTGTATATTCATGCTTACGCTTTCCTATATAAAGCTCTTTTTTATTCAAACTTAAATTCTTTTAATATAATTTTTTTAAATATTCCATATTAAACTTTAGTATGGAAAGCTTTGGGATTGCTATTCATGCATCAAAAAGCATTATTGCTTATGTAATCCTATAGAAAGTTTACTTTTTATATGTCCTGAAAGCTTTTACATTCCTAATCATCAGCTTCTCTGTAGAAAGCTCGAACTTCTTCAAGCTTCTCGTTTTATTCAAATCTATAGAATTCTCTCACTTTTCTATTGAATTCTAAGCCCTTTTTTAGATTTTCTACCAAAGGTTTTACTAGTCCTAGCTTCAGCTTTTTTTAAGAAAGCTCTTGTATATTAATTATTTCAGTTTTTTTTATATATAATTTTTATTCAAGCTTAATTTTTCAATATAATGTCGGATTATCAGCCATATATTTTGTAAAAATAACCAAAAAATGTGTGAATAAGTGAAACAAATTTCAAAAAGACTCTATTCTTTTAAACATTATTATGCAAATACATTTTAAACACAAAGCACTCTTAATAAACACTTTAAAACTTTTTTTAATGAAGTTCTACATACTTCAAACTATTATTATTAGTAGTACTACTGCTGTGGCTGCTACTGACATTTCATAGATTCTGGCTACTAGTCTTCTTTCAGACTACTGTCATTCATATATTCCACAAAACATCTCCTTCCACATAAAAATTTCCTTCAGCTCCGTTTTCAATTATAAATAGAAATGCAAACAGAGAAAAAATTATATGTATGTTGTCTATGTAAGTGAAAATATAAAACAAACAAAATAAAAAATGATTATAATTAAGTTCATGATTATTACTACAAAACAAATTAAAAATAATAAAAAAAAACGAATGATGATGAACAAAAATGTAATATAAATATGGACATTATGTGTAATAAATGGTAGATGATATAGTTCTCTTTAGTCATGTTAAATGTGTATTTGTTTCGAAAAAAAAACTAGTATAGAATAATTAAATTTTAAATAAAAATAATGGAATAATAAAAATTTTACAGCTAAAAGTAAAAAAAAGAAAAAAACTAATGAAGAGATAATAAAGTGCTATAAATTTTAGGGCAGATAAATGGCGCCGTTACATATTCGAAGCACAAAGGCTAATAAAATATTTAAAATTTATATTTTGTGTTAGATTGCAACATGCTAAATAAATCATAAGTTTTGGAAAAGATTTGATTTTTTTTAAAGGGGAAGAAAGAAGCCACTATGTGCTAAAGGTAGGTTAAAGAATTTAGATTTGTTGAAATAACTTACAGTAACACTTCTTCGTCTTGCCTGCAAAAAGGACTATGTGTTTTTTCACATTTTTCAAAAATGGGTCAACAGCAGTAAATTTTGATATCAAAGGCACAGAAATTTGTTAACGATCCATAGTTTCAATAGAAAACCTTTGGCGAAAATCAAGATTCTCTTAAACAATTTTAAATTTTCAAATCTCCCATTTATTTAGCTCTAATTTTATCTACCATCCTTTAAACAAACTGACAATTTAATCTACTTTAAATAGCCCTTTTTCACACATCAATATTTTCACTAAAATAGTTTGAAACACTTTGCTTATATCATCATCCATTAATTTTATAATAACAACAAATTTGTTTAACATTATAGGTTTTTCCGATAAATAGAAGCAAACCGACAAAAAAAAGCGAACCTAATGAAAAACCCACTGCCATTATTTACACAATTCTTGTTGCAACACATCAAATAAACCAAACAACACACACAATTTTCTATCTATCTACATACACATAAAAATCATTCTGTTCTAAATAAACCATGCGACCTATCAAACAATTCAGACCTACAAATAAAACTTTACAACCCTAGAGTCAACAAATCAATGCATTTTATATGGAACACCTCTATCCAGCTAAAATAAAAAAAAAATAGAGTTTAACACACGTACTTGTATAAAATGACAAATGGCAGGGGGAAGGTTAGCCAAGGAAAAGAACTAGAACAGAACTAGAACAGAACTAGAACAGAACAGAACTAGAACAGAACTAGAACAGAACTAGAACAGAACTAGAACAGAACTAGAACAGAACTAGAACAGAACTAGAACAGAACTAGAACAGAACTAGAACAGAACTAGAACAGAACTAGAACAGAACTAGAACAGAACTAGAACAGAACTAGAACAGAACTAGAACAGAACTAGAACAGAACTAGAACAGAACTAGAACAGAACTAGAACAGAACTAGAACAGAACTAGAACAGAACTAGAACAGAACTAGAACAGAACTAGAACAGAACTAGAACAGAACTAGAACAGAACTAGAACAGAACTAGAACAGAACTAGAACAGAACTAGAACAGAACTAGAACAGAACTAGAACAGAACTAGAACAGAACTAGAACAGAACTAGAACAGAACTAGAACAGAACTAGAACAGAACTAGAACAGAACTAGAACAGAACTAGAACAGAACTAGAACAGAACTAGAACAGAACTAGAACAGAACTAGAACAGAACTAGAACAGAACTAGAACAGAACTAGAACTAGAACAGAACTAGAACTAGAACAGAACTAGAACAGAACTAGAACAGAACTAGAACAGAACTAGAACAGAACTAGAACAGAACTAGAACAGAACTAGAACAGAACTAGAACAGAACTAGAACAGAACTAGAACAGAACTAGAACAGAACTAGAACAGAACTAGAACAGAACTAGAACAGAACTAGAACAGAACTAGAACAGAACTAGAACAGAACTAGAACAGAACTAGAACAGAACTAGAACAGAACTAGAACAGAACTAGAACAGAACTAGAACAGAACTAGAACAGAACTAGAACAGAACTAGAACAGAACTAGTACAGAACTAGAACAGAACCAGAACTAGAACACAACTACGAAATTTGTCAAAAGCTAAATAAAAAATCTTCATTTCCAATTTCAATAATAAATAATAATAATTCTTTGCTCAATTCAAATAGCAGTTACTGCTAAATTATGAATGAAGATTAATAAAATTCTCTAAATGTTTAACATCCTTTGATAAATCCCAAATCAAGTAATTAGAACACCTTCCCCTAGCCATAGAGTGGTTGCATCAAAATATAAAATTTTCGAATACTTTCGTAGACCTCACAACCTCAAAAAAAAATGTACATATACTCGTACTTGTCTATATGCAAACATACGTGAATTTACACGTATTAAACATGACATATAGCACTTCAATATTATAGACATATATAAACTATATATAGAGTTTTGTAGCTGGAAAAACTAAAAAAACAAACATAGATACAATTTCTCACAGTTATTCATACGTAGACAAGACTATATATTTTTGATGTATTTGTTGTAGTTTTAAGGAAAAACCTTCACATGCCAATAATATAAATATTTAAACAGTTTATAAGTATGTGAATTGTGAATAGTAGAATCTATGGAACTTGAATTGAATACATAGCACAATAGGGTGGCCCTAAAATTGTTCTCTGGCAATTTAAAAAACTAATGCGGACAATTTTATAAAAATCGGATAACGTTTAGAGGTTGGACATTTTCTTGAAGTTTCGAGTGAAAGCAGCAATATTTTGCAAAAAATTAAAAAAATAAGAGTTGAATTTCATTTGCCCATAGATGTTTAAATATTTTCTAACATCGACTTCCGATTATAATTTGGGTATATATAAGCTTGTCATTCCGTTTGTAATTTCTACAGTTTTTATTTGCGACCTCACAAAGTATATATATTCTGGATCGTTATAGATAGCGGAGTCGATATAGCCATGTCCGTCTGACCGTCTGTCCGTTTGTATGTTGAAATCAACATTCCGTACATAACTTACATACCTGAATCACACATCAATATATCGAGAATTCTCCCGGCTCGGTTGCTATTTAAAATCGAGACAATCGACAACCTCGATTTTTGATCTATTTTTTATCTATATGGATATTAATAAGAGATACTTTAAAGACATTTGCAATGGCCAAATTGGTCAATACGGCCAAGGTAAGTTGGACCTATAATGGGTCAAAATCGGGAAAAATTTATTTTAGTCCGAATTTTTTTTATTATAAAATTTTTTTCATTAATAAATTAAAAAAAAAATTAAATTGAAAAAAAATTTTGAAAAAAATTTAAAAATAATGTTTGCCATAAAATTATTTTTGCTACTAAAAAGTAAAAAAAAATTAAAAAATTGTTAAAATTGTTTTCAAAATTAAATTTTTTGTTATTTTTTAATATTGCTACTTTGACCCAAAACTTTAAATAAAATGAGCAACCTCTGCAAGTTATCCGATTGTGCTTATATTTTTAGAATTTGGTGTTTGGATGACGGATCTTGAAAATTCAAAAACTGCCTAATAAGGGCCAGCCTATTGTAAACTCATCATAAAAACTGCATTACAGGAATATGGATGGAAAACTTTTAACTCAGCCTTACATAAATGCATTTACATATGAGTGTGTATATCTATAAGGAAGACCTAAAAACTGGAGTATAAACTGAATTATAGTAATTTAGATAAAATGTGTGTGTGGTTCCTTTAAATTGTACAATTTCATTAAATAGACGCAATATTACTAAAATAGTTACTCCAACCAATCACAGTGTCTACACACAGAGGTATAAATATGACACAAATGACAGACTTTAGTAGTAAGGCATTAAAGTATGTATGAAGTCAGAGGGAAAATGTAATAAGTAAAATATTCTGTCGATACCAATGTAGGTATTTAACCTAAGGGTTTCTCCATTGTTGTTGTATGATATTTTATGGGCCAAAGAGCGGTGTTTTTCTAATAAATAGTAAGTTTGGTATGACATTTAAGAGGCCTGTCATAAAGTAGAAAAAAAACTCATAAAATCTTTTTTTTATAGATAAAAATTAAACAAATAAATAGAAAAAACGAGCTGGTAAGAAATCAATGTTTATGCAATTAAAGTTATTAAACAATTAAATGATAAAGTACAGATAATCATAGGTGTCCATTCTAAAAAGAGAAAGAAAGGTTGGCAATAGAAAAATTTATTATTTATTTTATTATTTTATTCGAAGTCTAAATAAAATAAGTGGAACTTAAAATGTATATGGTTATAGGAGACTTAAGAAAGGGACTACACAATTTCCTAAATTATTTTCTTTTCAAAAAGAACAATTCTAGAGGAAGTAATGCAGGCACGAATCCAGGTCAACCATTTGGGGGTTGACAAATAAAATTTGTTCTACATTTTTCTTTTTTATATCCTTCACCATAAGTGGCAAAGATATATATAAGTTTGTCATTCCGTTTGTAATTTCTACATTTTTCGTTTGCGATCCCACAAAGTATATATCTGGATCGTTATAGATAGCGAAGTCGATGTAGCATGTCCGTCTGTAGCCCCCAGATAACTTACATACATGATTCATACATCAATATATGAGGAATTCTTCCGGCTCGGTTACTTTCTAAAATCGGCTCACAAATGGCTGAGATATAAATAATACGGGAAAATCTCGAGCTTTGCCCTATTTTTTTATCTATATCTGGATTACTAAGTCATTAATATAGACAATATGGATATCTAATGATAGATATTTCAAAGTCCATTGCAACGATGTATATAGGGCTATAGTAAGTTAGACCTACAATGGGTCAAAAACGATAAAAAAAAAATTTAACACGAATTTTTTTTTTCATAAAAAAATTTTTTCCCAAAAATTATTTTTTAAAAAAAAAAAATTAAAAAAAAAATATTGGAAAAAACTTTTTTGAAAGAAATTAAAAAACAATTTTAAAAAAAAGCAATTTCCTAAATTATATTCTTTTCAAAAAGAACATTTCTAGAGGAGGCACGAATTCAGGTCAACCATTTGAGGCTGGTCAAAAAAAAATTTGTTCTACATTTTTCTTTTTTATATCCTTCACCATGTATGGCAAGGGTATATATGAGTCTGTCATTCTGTTTGTAATTTCTACATTTTTCGCTTGCGATCCCAAAAAGTATATATATTCTGGATCGTTATAGATAGCGAAGTCGATATAGTCATGTCATTCTGTAGCCCCCCAATAACTTACATACATGCTTCATCAATATATCCTCATCAATATATGAGGAATTTTTCAAAAAAAATTTTTTTTTTTAAATCTTTTCCCAAAAAATTTTTTTTAAAATTAAAAAAAAAAAATTTAAAAAAAAAACAATTTGGAAAAAATAATTTAGTTTAAAAAAATTTTTTTTTGTCATAAATTTTTTTTTTTAATTTTTTTTATACCCTACACCACCATAGTGGGTAGGGTATTATGCGTTTGTGCAGATGTTTGTAACGCCCAAAAATATTAGTCTAACACCCACCTTAAAGTATACCGATCGACTTAGAATCACTTTCTGAGTCGATTAAACGATGTCCGTCCGTCCGTCTGGTCGGCTGGCTGTCCATGTACACCTTGTGCGCAGAATAGAGGTCGCAATTTTGAAGATATTTCGATGAAATTTGGTACATATTATTTTTTCGGCTTAAGGACCAAGCCTGAAATCGGCTGAAATCGCTCCATTATTTCACCTAGCCCCCATACAAATGTCCACTCGAAATTGGACTTCATCGGTCATAAATGTTTAATTTATATATGTATCTCCACAAATTCCGCTCCAAATAAGTTTTATATACACAAAATTCATGTCGCCAAATTTTGTTATGATCGGTCCATAATTAGTCATAGCTCCCATACAGACCCGCTTCCGAAAATCACTTTAACGTGCATAAATCGCTTAAAAATGTTGGTATACACACAAAATTCAACATAGTTAACTTCAATATAGACGTAAATCACGCAACCTAATTTCATGGTGATCGGTCCATAATTGGTCATAGCCCCCATATAAGGCCCATTTCCAAAAATCACTCAAAAATATAAATTATTGAAATTTTAAAAGAAAATTTTTTTTTGCTCTTTTATTTAGTGTAGGGTATTATATGGTCGGGCTTGACCGACCATACTTTCTTACTTGTTTATATTAAAAAATAATTTAAAAAAAAAACTTTTTAAAAAAATGAAAAAAAAAAAATTCGAAATACTTTTTTAAAAGAAATTAAAAGACAATTTGGAAAAAAAATTTTAAAAATTTTGAAAAATAATTTTAGAAAAAAAATAATTTTGTTTAAATAAATATTTAAAAAAAAATATATTTTTAAGTACAATTTGGAGAAACTTTTCGGTTTTGGGGGGTGTGGGTGAATTCCTGTTTCATCCCCTCTGGATCCGAGCCTAAAGTAATGCCAGTTTCCTTAATTTTTCTTCATTAAATATTGTGGCTGGCTAATTTGAATGGCTGAAAACAAGCAATATTACTCCTTGTTTCTGATATGAATTAAGCATTCTTTAGTTAAACATAAGTTATATCATTCAATCTTCTAGTTAGAATATGTTAATTCTTATTTTTTTTTATGCACCTGCTGTAGGGTCCCTAAATTACAAATGCATTCCTTGTTAAACCCTCTACCAACAGTGTGTGGTATACCCTTTATCATAATACAAACCTGAGTGTCATAATTCCTAGAAAAAAATAAAATAAAAAAATCAACAACTACAAAAAATTTTGAAGTAAACTTGTGTTTTTGACACGTGCTTGGATTTCAAATAATATTTTGGCCAAACAAATTGAAAAACTAAGTACTTAAATATGCATATGCAAGTTTTCCTCTCTAGTTTACCTTTAGGGTTACAAAAACCCTAAATTTAATTGTGATAATGTTTTTACAAATAATAAATTATCAATTTTTTTTATTGTTATTCAATAATATTTCAATATTTAAATGCATATACACAAACACAAGCCAATTGAAAATTCACCCCTGTTTTAATCGTACATGATTTTTGTTTTTTTTGATGAAGTATTGTTTATTTGTTTTATATTCAATACAATTGTCTTCTTTATCTATTTGTGACTGTTTTTGTATTCTTAAATTATATTTGTATTGATATGAATGAATTATTAATAATAAATTTAAATTTATATGGTAAAATAATATTAAATTTTGTTTAACAGGCACTTTTATTTATACACATTTTGTGTGACAATCTTTTATTTTAATTTTTTTTTTGGGAATAATTGATTGGAAATTTTGGGAAAACGTTTTGAATATAATTTACATTTGTAGAAAGAAAATATAGCAAAAGAATTGTGTAAGACTGAGGCGTCAGTCTATCTATGTTTAGGGTCTCAATTGCATTGAGACAGGTGCCAGTTGTAAATATTGATTAATATTTTTTTTCTATTTTTGGTAAATTGAAATATTTAATTGTCTGGCTAGGTGCATATTTAAATATTTATTATAATCATGCAATTATTTTTTTAAAGATATGATATAAAGGGTTATAAAATGTTAGATTTATTGAAGTTTTTTAACCAGTCTGTAGTTATTATAAGTTGCAGAAAAAGCTGGGAAAGTTATTTGTAAAAATCAAAAGCCTTTAACACCAAATGGAAGTATATACTCATATAACCCTTATATATCTGAGTATTAATCAGAGATTCCATAATGTATATAACTTCGTAATTTCTAGAGCGATATTGTGTGTGTATAAATCACGCTCAAGTGCAAAAGATAGATCTAAAAGTAATAAGATTTACAAATTTCTTTTACTCAGTCTTAATCTGAGTAAGTGGTTAGCATTCCAGATAGATTAATTAAATTAATTGTGACCACATCAATCATTTTTATATGGAAATCAATTCCTTTACAAAACAAACTTATCTTTGTATTAATATTTCTTACGCCAGCTCGAACTAAACATAAATAACTCCCCCATTTAGTTAAACCATCACTACAAAAATCAAGCAGTTTATTTCTAAACATTTTTAATTTTCCAGTTTTTCCCTGCATATCAAACAAAAAATTTTAACTCTCATTAAAAGATATGTTGCAAAAATATATACATCTGCAGCAAAATAATTGACTTTGTAAATGAATGAATTGAAAAATTTTACTAATTAAAACATCAATATAAACCAACATTAAAAACTGAAATTTACAGAAATTAAAAACAAAAATAAACAAACAATCAAATAAATATCTACATACGAAAGAGTGCCTATTGTGCGGACAGACTCAGTTAAACATAGAAGCAAAGATCATTTCAATCTCAGGCACATGTTATAGCATGCCTGCATGCAGTCATCATATGTATAGAAAATGTTGATGTTGGTCATGATTGTGGTTTTGGGTAGCAAATGATAAAATGTGTAGAGGAAAAACAAAAAAAAAAAAAAAACAAACTTCAGAATAAATGTAGTGAAATACAGCATTCAAATAAACTGATTTTTATTACAGTTTATAGTTGTAACTATAACTAAAAGTAGATGTCACAGAGGTTTAAAGTAATGCACTCCATGTAATCACTAAACTGTTAAATATAAACACACATTTCATTCAGTTTTCTATATAGAAAATGTTGTACCTATTTTGACAGAGACTTAGATTTCCACATAGAAAATTTAGGCTCTATTTTAATAGAGACACTTTTGTCTCTTTTTTGATAGAGACTCAGTTTTTTTACAGAAAATATTGTATCTATTTAGATAGATAGATTTCAACATTTTGTCTCTATTTTGAATATGCGGAAAATATTTGACTTCCCCGATAATTTTGTTTATAAAACTTAAAAAAATTCTATCTTGGGTTCTATGATAGATTTTTATAATTTAGTTTTTTAGTAAGAGTAATATTTATTTTTTTGCAAAATTTAAAATCAAAATTGGAATTTTTTGGAAAAATTTAATTTTCAAATTAAATATTTTCAAATTAATTGTTTAAATTTTTTTTATTTTTCATATTAAATTCATAATCGTAAAGATAATTTGGAAAAGCTATTCTAGAACCTAATATAAGAGTTTTTTTTATTTTTAAAAAACAAAATTGGCGGAGAAGTTATAAAAATTTATGACTACCCCGCCAATTTAGTTTATCAAATTTTAAAAATGTCTATATTGTGTTCCAAACCAAATTTTGTTTAATTTTATTTCTTATTAAGAGTAATATTTATTTATTGAAAAATTTAAAATCAAAATCGGAATTTTTTTTTAATATTTTTTTGGAAAATTTAATTTTCAAATAAATTTTTTTTAAATTTTTTTTTTGTGTAGTAGTATTTGTTTTATATTCATAACCCAAAAGATATTATATTAAAGTTATTTTAAAGCCTAAAATATGAGTTCTTATAATTTTAAATAAATTGAATTGGATGAAAGTATGACTTCCCCGCCAATTTTGTTTATCAAATTTAAAAAAAAATATATATATTGTGTTCTAAACCAAATTTTTATAATTATATTTCCTATTGAGAGTAATAATTATTAATTGCGAAATTTTATAAAAAAAAATAGATGAAATTTTTTTTGGAATATTTAAATTTTTTTTTTGGAATTTTTTAAAAAAAAAAATTATTTTCATATAAATTTTTTTTAAAATTTTTTTGTGCAGTAAAATTAGTAATTTATTTTATTTTTAAGTTGTTTTATAGCCCAAGATAATAGTTTTATAACTTTAGAAAAACAAAATTGGTGGGGAAGTTATAAAAATGTATGACTTTCCCACCAATTTTGTTTATCAAATTTTAAAAAAAGTCTATATTGTGTTCTAAACCAATTTTCTATAATTTTATTTTGTATTAAGAGTATTCATTTTTAATTGCAAGATATAAAATCAAAACCGGAAAATTTTTTTTTTTAATTTTTTGGAAATTTTTTTTTTTAATTTTTTTGTCGAGTATTTCTTATTATATTCATAACCCTAAAGAAATTATGTTAAAGTTATTTTAAAGCCTAAAATATGAGTTTTTATAATTTTAAATAAACAAAATTAGTGGAGAAGTTATCAAAATGTATGACTTCCCCGCCAATTTTGTTTATCATATTTTAAAAAATGTTTATATTGTGTTCTTAACCAAATTTTTATAATTTTGTTTCTTATTAAGAGTAATATTTATACATTGGAAAATTTAAAATCAAAATTGTAAATTTTTTTTTTTTTTAATTTTTTTGGAAATTTTATTTTCTAGTTCATTTTTATTTGTGTAGCTTTTCATAATCCCAAAGAAGTTATGCTAAAGATATTTTAAAGCCTCAGATATGAGTTTTTATAGTTTGAAATAAACAAAATTGGTGGGGAAGTCATACATTTCTTTAACTTTAAAAAAATGTCTATATTGTGTTCTAAACCATTTTTTATAATTTTATTTCTTATTAAGAGTAATAATTTTTAATTGCAAAATTTAATAACAAAATTAGATGAATTTTTTTTTAATTTTTTTTTAACAAAAAATTATTTTCAAATAATTTTTTTTTGTGTAGTATCATTTCTTATTTTAGTAATAATCCTAAATAAATTATTTTAAAGTTAATTTACATTCTAAAATAAGAGTTTTTATAGTTTCAGATAAACAAAATTGGTGGGGAAGTCATAAAAATGTATGACTTCCCCGACAATTTTGTTTATCAAATTTTAAAAAAATTTTATATTGTATTCTAAACCAAGTTTTTATAATTTTTATTTTTTATTATAATTGCAAATTTAATAACAAAATTAAATAAAATTTTTTACATTTTTTTCTAAATTTATTTCCAAAAATTTTAAAAAAGTTTTGTGTAGAACATATTGTACTAATTCATATCCAAAAGAAAAGTTAATAATAAAACTGGTTTGGATCCTAAGATATGAATTTATCATTTTAAATGAACCAAACAAAATGTTTGTAAACCACTTGCGATCGGCATGTTAAAATGACAGATTCCATTAATTTGAAGTAAACCTCTCCCTACTACCATATACTAGGAACTAATCTCGAGACCAGTTTTGCTTTACATCCCTTTCATTTACAGTTTTATATCGCAATCCAAAATTCTAAATTTTGATTCATGAATTAACACCTTTAAACCAAATTTCATGACTAATAAATACGTCTGTGCAAAAGAAATGTGTTTAGCGATAAATAAAGCATAGTTGAAATATTTTCCCAGGTTTTTATTTTAAACGAAAACTCCAACACACAGATTCACTTACTCACATACATACATTGTACATTTGCCCCATTCATACAATATTTTCCTTTAATATTAGAAATAATTATTCATTCATGTTGAAAAATGTGTGTATGAGTGAATAGTGGTCGGTCGGTCGGTCGCTGCTGCACATTTAACAAACCATGTTTAATACGGAAATTTCTTTAACAAAAAGCTTTACATATTTTTTGTTTAGCTTCAAATGCAAAACCATGGAAAACCTCTGTCCATGAATGTCCGTCCCAAAAACAACCACACATGTGCAGCAGCGGCTAATGCTGGCTGAATGGCTGGCGCTGATGATTACGAGTACAACAAGATGTATGATGTGAAAATTGCTTTATACTTTGCATGTCTACCACAATTTATGTTGATTTTTATTATTAACATGTTGATTTAAATTTTCTTTAGACTAAAAATTTCTATTGTTTTCTATTTAACAAATAATATAAGTAAAGGAAAGGAGAGAATTGAAATGTAAATGAAAGTCATTTAGAAATTAGAGGAATAAAAGCAGGGGTAATAACTATTACCAGGCGGTATTACTACTAAAAATTATATATAGCAAACTCGATAAAGAATAACACAAGATTTTCACTTTAGTTTTATGTATGTTGTATTTGAAAAAAAAAATAAATAATACTTTCATTTATTACCTGCCAACACGTTCAGTCTAAAGATAATTGATTTTTCGTTTTTTATTTTTTAATTTTAAAGTTTTTTTTTTCAAAAAAAGAACCTGTGTATGTTCAAGCTGTGATATCAAGTGCATAGAAAACACCGTTAATTAAACATGAACAAAAATGTAAATGTTTACATTTATTAAACAAAAAATTATGATTAAATTCTGTTAAAACAGTTTGCTGTAATAAAAATATTGAATACAAAAAAAAAATTACACATAAAACACTTGTTGAAATTTATACTTTCGCCATCACTGAAGTAGTTTAAAGTGAAAAACACACATTTAGTTCATGTCTGTTCTAGTTTTAATATTTTTTTTTTTCTTTTTTTACATTTTCATACAAAACAGCATTTAATGAACTATGTAGTGGACTGATCTTTATCCAATATATGAGTAGTTAATAGTGTTTTGTATGTTTATTCGAAACAGTTGTGCGGAAATGAAAAGCACAAAATGGAGACTGAAATAATAGTGATTGGTTTGAAGTTTTACAAAGGAGATATTAACCCTCATTTCAGCCTTGTGTGGGAAACCACACAAAATTCATATTTTTCACACATTTAATGTCACACCAATTTATTACAGAAAATTCATTAATTTATTGAAAAATATTTTTTGATAGCGAGATTTTAAAAAATTGAAGTTGTGTGGTTTTCCACACATATGTAATTTTTATGTATTTTGGACTAGCAACAACATTTTTTGTATGTAAATGTGTTGTTTCTGCCAAAAAGAAGTTTCCCTCTTGTGTGGATTTCCACACATATGTAATTTCTATGTATTTTGCACTAGAAACAACAGTTTTTGTCGGCAAATGATTTTGACTACAAAAAATAATGTTGCTTGTTTAAAATACATAGATATACCGAATGTGTGGAAAACAACACATGGGGGTAAACAGCGTAAGATGTTTCTGAGGATTAGGGAGCTTTTTCTAAAACTGTTTTTATTCTACAAAACTCAAAACAAGAATATTTTGACTACTTTTTTTAATTCTAACTTAAAATTTGTTTAATATTGTACAATATTTGTTTAAATTTTTCACCAATATTCCCCCCAACAATTTTTTCTTCTTAAAACTACTTTCGTCCATTGTACTACTTTCGTCCCCGCAACTGTTCATTTACACACACTCATCATACTTTAAGCAAACAATGCAATTTAAACTCATACATATTGTGTTGACATTTATGTCAGTCCCTTCAAATTATTTCTGTTGACGGTTTTTCTCATTTGGATTCTTGTTGAAAATGTCAACGGTTTATATTTAATCGGAAAAAAATGCTATTTGTTATCACCAGTTTATCGATACATTTTCACTCCAAAAAACTGAAATACACGCAAGCACGCACTATGCCCCACAACTACCCAAGCAGGGCTGGATAATATAAGAAATTTGTATTTTGAAAAAAAAAGTTGTAAAGGCTAGTTTGTATTTAAAGTAATTTAAGTGTAATGGATAAAATTTAGAACTGTAGAACTATTAGTTTTGTAAAGATATTTTTTTTATCATGGTTGGCCGTTGCCTAAAAAATATCACTTCAGCTCGACTAGCGTTACCGAAATAACAGCAATTTTCTTTATCGCTAAAATTCCGAGCTGAAATAATCGAAAATACAAAGTTTTGTTTTTCCAAAATTGAGTTTATATTTAACTAGGGTTGCGATTTTCTATCTATTATGAACTGGTGAGCTTATGACCGGCCAGATCATCACAGGGAACCTGTACCGAACACAACTGAAGGCTACAACATGAAACCGTTATATTCGATATTGACAACGCTTGGCCACATGTCGAAATTCCTCTTAAAAAGTATTTTGAATGAAGTTATGCCTCACCCGCTTTATAGACCAGACCGTCCACGCTTCACTTTGGAACAGAGTATCCGATATTGGCTTGATTCGTACTTGAAATCAAAAGATGAGCAGTTGCTTAGGAGCAGAATGATGTGAAAATGTCATAGCTAACAAGGGTTAATACTTTTAGTAAATTTGTATTATACAAATCATTCAAAATAAAAGATAAAATTTTAAATAATCCAACATTTTTAAGTCATACACCCAATGGTTAGGTTAGGTTAGGTTACCAGGCAGCCGCAAAGTGAAGACAGGAAAGAACATCAGCTCACTTGGGTCCAGGTAAATAGTTCCATTTCTGTTACCTGAAAGTAGAAAAGATAGAAAGGAGAGACAGATAAAAATGAAAAGAAAAGGGGTGATGAGGAGTTAGAAAAGTGAAGAGGAAGAAGGTCCGAAAAAGAGAGGAAAATATTATTAAAAAGCAGTCTCTCCGTAGAGATTCCGTTGTCTGGGCAGATAACACAATTTTTGTTCCTGATAAAGACATTAATGCACTCTAGCTTCATGTCAGAGAGCTCGGAAAGACTACATAAGGAAAGATATCTCAAAAACCTTAAGCGTAGATCTCCTAATGACGGACAATAACAAAGAAGAAAAGTGCAGTGACCGTGTTATACCCGTCACTGCATCACTAAGTTGAGAGGTTGTCAAGCCAAGAAGATATGTAGTACAGCCTCGGGTCCATATCATCCTGGTTATAGTGCGGGTGCAGATCCAGAGGGGGTGAAATAGGAAATCCCCCCCCCCAAAACCGAAAAGTTTTCATATAAAAAATGGAATAAAAAGAAAAATGTAGAACAAATTTTAATCTTCCCCCCTCAAATGGTTGACGTGGATCCGCTCCTGTTATAGTGCATATGAGTTCACAACCCCATCTAGTCTAAGTGAGCTGATAGTAAAAGTTACTTATTTCTAGCTTGCATTTAGATAACGGAATCCCGCATAGCAAGTCTATGTCTCCGTCAGGCAACATGTCGATTTTTTTTCCAAATCATCAGCAACAGAGAGTTGCCCGTAATATGTCCGTGTCCACGTACCCACTTGAGTACGATTGTTGAATGTCTCGCCCTCCTGTTTAGGGATGTCCGACATTCCTGGACTAAATTAGATGTTGTGAATATACACCTGTTAGAGATTTTATTGCGGCCTGACTGTCAGTATATATACGAATATCCCTGCCTATTATCTTGTTATAACTGAGCCAGTTAGCCGCCCATTTAATGGCCCATATTTTAGCCTGAATAATGTTACATTCATTTGGAATTCTAAATGGTAGCCTAGTTTAGAATTCCTGAATGTAGACACCTACGCCAAGTCTATCTCCCTTCCTAGAAACGTCCGTATAGACTGAGAGACTTGTTGTGCCATTTAAAGGTCCATCCATGTCTTCGTGTAGTAAGGAATTGAGAAACCGAAGTTTGTCTCCAAGAAGGGCCTAGAAATGAAGTATGCTTCCTATTATCCCGGCCGTATGGAGCATGTTTTCACACACCAATCGTATTTAGCCTAAAGGCCGCAGTGAATGCCATTTTTCTAGCCATTAGATCCACAAGGATCCAGTTCAATATAGGAAATAATGACTTTGTTTTCGTCGTTGTTAGAGCTCTTGTTATCAGGATGGCCATTCTCCATAAAACCCTCCCGAATAACATACAAATTGAGCATTTGTCTATCTCCCTTCCTTGAACCGTCCGTATAGACTGAGAGACTTGTTGTGTCATGTAAAGGTCCATCCATTTCTTCCGTGTTGTACGGAATTGAGAAACCGAAGTTTGTCTCCAAGAAGGGCCTAGAAATGAAGTATCCTTCTTATTATCCCGGCCGTATGGAACATGTTTCCACACACCAATCGTATTTAGCCTAAAGGCCGCAGTGAATGCCATTTTTCCAGGCCATTAGATTCACAGGGATCCAGTTCAATATAGGAAATAATGACTTTGTTGCCGTCGTTGTTAGAGCTCCTGTTATCAGGATGGCCATTCTCCATAAAACCCTCCCGAATAACATACAAATTGAGCATTTGTCTTGAGCCTTCTAAAAGACAGAGACTCCATAGAATAGTATGGAGTCTCACAACGCGTTGTGATATCGTGCCCAAGTGGATTCCAGAGACCATTGCAGTGTCATCCAATTTCCTGAGTAGACAATTTATAGCCAGATTCCACAGTAGTGGTGATAAGACGCCTCCTTGAGGCGTACCCCTCCTGGCTATTCTCGTGATCATAGTCGTTTCCTTTTCGGAACGAATGATCTTGTATCGTAGAAGGTTCATGATAAACCTTACAGTTGATTGGTCCAGACCATGATACTACAGAGCTGAAACTATAGTTGCAGATTGTACATTATTGAAATCTCCTTCTATATCCAGAAAGGCCACTAATGTGAAATTGCCAAAATACAGGGATTTCTCAATTTAACCCACTATCATGCAGAGTAACATATCAAAGGGGGATGAGTGAAGTAAACCTTATAGGATCGGCATACGATCATCCCATTTGGTTTTCATCCTGTTTAGAAAAGGTACTCCCTTTTCCGCTTCTCATTCTGTTGAGAATGTCAGGTAACTATGATCCGAGAGAGCAATCATCTGAAACTTTCCAATTCCTATGATTTATATTTGATTAGTCGGGTGCATCAAGGGTAACACGTGAAGCAACTAACTATTATTTTTGATTTTCCTGATTTAGATCTAACACTGACAGAGTTAATTTGGAATTCTGAATCTTAAATCACCATCCCTGCAGCCAAACCCTTCCAACATATTGTCACCATATACTACTACGAGCATTCAACGGGATCTCTTATAATTCAATTGTTGCATTAAAACTTTTGGCTGGAGCTGATTTACGATGAAAGCAATTAATATGAATGTAGTTGCATATACGAATGTATGTGGAAATTTTTAGTGGATGAATGTATGTTTGAATACTTTTCGCGTTGTAGCCAACAATTGTTTATGTGCGTGCGTGCTGCTCCAGGTTTATTTTTCGTTCTTTTTTTCCATACTTGACGTATTGGTTTTTGTCGTTGCATGCTCTAGAACGTACGCATGTTGATTCTCCCTGGCTGGTTTGTTTGTTTCGCTGGCAATGGCAAAAGTACTAGAGTTGTGTATTTTTTTTTTTTGGTTTTTTTTTATTTTTAATCACTCATTCATCTTGCATGAAAGTGCTTCAAATTATTTCAGTTTCTTGTAGTATGTTCCATAGTTATTTTTAATTTCAGTTTCGGTTTAGTTGTTTTGATTGTTTGTTTGTTTAGTTTATTTCGTTCGTTCGTTTTTCTTTATTGTTTGATTGTGTTAAATGTTTGTTTATAATTTGTATTTGTATTTCAACGGAAATACATTTTTAAGAACTTCAATGCGTTATTACGTGTTTTATTATTATTTTTTTCATTCAGTATTTGTGGTATATATTTTATGAGAAACGTTTGTTTCCTTTTATTTTTAAATATAACTTTCAAGGTGTTGAGTTGTGGATTTTTGTCATGAACACCAGTTTTCTGCTCAGAGGGGGTTGTATGCTTTTTGCAGTAAAATTCTGAGCTAATTCCAATAAAGAATTTTTTTTTCTGATTTTGTAGATTTGAAGTAAATAATGATAAATTTTATGATGATTAATCAGTAAGATTGTGTTTATGAGGATATATTGATGTGAATGGTAAATATATTTGAACTCAATAACAATGGCCCTGAACAAGGTTTTATTGAGAATTTGTTTTTTGGGGGAAATTTTGTTTATATTTTGTGAATATTTTTTTTTTATTTGCACCTTTTGCTAATTTAAATATAATTCTTATCTAAAGTATCCCGAAAACTTTAATTTCTAAGAATCGAAAAAGGATGTAGTGAAAAATATCATTATCTGCAATGAATTTAGCATATGATCAGTAAGTTATATCAAGCAAAGATATACTCACTCATCGCTACTGACATTGAGGCACCCATTAGATTCATAGATCTTGTGTACTTGGGTGGACCTTATATTCTATGAATAATGGGTGTCTTAGAGCTGAACAATCACAGATTGTCTGAACAGCTGCCTTATAAGTAAATCTCCCACCAAGGGTAAAAACAAGTAAGAGAGCTATATTCGGCTGTGCCGAATATTATATACCCTTCACCAAATTATACCTAACAATATTTTGTTTTTTAAATATTTTTATTTAAACAAAATCAAAATTTTTTTTTAATGTTTTAAAATTTTTTTTTCCAGTTTTTTAATTTTTTTTAAAAAAAGTTTTTTAAAATTTTTTTTTTTAAATTTCTTTAATTAATTTTTTTGGAAAAAGAATTTATGACAAAAAAAAAAATTTTGATGAAAAAAAAAATCGGGTTAAAAAATATTTTTTCCGATTTTGACCCATTGTATGTCCAACTTATGGTCTTATATACGTCGTTGCAAAGGTCTTTGAAATATCTATCATTAGATATCCATATTGTCTATAGTAATGACTTAGTAATCCAGATATAGGTCAAAAATAGGTAAAAAATCGAGGTTGTCCTAGTTTTTTCCTTATATCTCAGCCATTTGTGGACCGATTTTCTCGATTTTAAATGGCGACCGAGCCGGAAGAATTTTGGAGATATTGATGTATGAATCGTGCATGTAAGTTATTTGGGGGCTTCGGAAAGTTGATTTCAACACACAGACGGGCATGGATCTATTCCGCTATCTATAGCGATCCAGAATATATATACTTTATGGGGTCGCAAATGAAAAATGTGGAAATTACAAACGGAATGACAAACTTATATATATCCTTGCCACTCATGGTGAAGGGTATAACAAGTAACAGAGCTATATATTCGGCACTGCCGAATTTTATATACCCTTCACCAAATTATACTTAAAAATATTTTTTTTTCAACTAAATTAAATTTTTTTTATTTTTTTAAAATTTTTTTTTTTAATTTTATTTTATTGAAAACGAATTTATAACAAAAAAAAATTTTTTTGATGAAAAAAAAATTCGGGTTAAAAAATATTTTTCCCGATTTTGACCCATTGTAAGTCTAAGTTAGTATAGCCTCATTGCAATGGACTTTGATATATCTATTATTAGATATCCATATTGTCTATATTAATGTCTTAGTAATCCAGATATATGTAGATCAAAAATAGGTCAAAATTCGAGGTTGTCTTGGTTTTTTCTTTATATCTCAGTAATTTGTGGGCCGATTTTCTCGATTTGAAATATAAACCGGATTAAAGAGGATATATTGATATATGAATCATATATGTTAGTTATTTGGGGGTTACGGAAAGTTGATTTCAACTATTAGTCAAAAAAAAATTCAAGCACTTGAACATTTTGTTGAAATCTGACTTGAATGCAAATGTAATTACGTTTTAGACTTGAAAAATATTTGAAAAAATTTTATATTTTTCAAGCAATAAATATATGGCTTGAATTTATGTTTAATTTTTACTGGAGAATGTTATTGAAATAATATGTAATACAGCTGCAATTCAATTGCTTGACTATAATTCAAGGCTTGAATTACAATTGCTTTCAAACATATGGCTTGAATTTATGTTTCCTTTTTACTGGAGAATGCTATTGAAATAATGTGTAATACAGCTGTAATTCAATTGCTTGACTATAATTCAAGGCTTGAATAACACTTGCTTTCAACTTGAATCCCAGTAAAAATGCTTATTGGAGATTTTCTTGTTTATTGTTTTACTTACTGAACAATTTTGAATGTATTCGGTCACAAACCCAAGATGGTCATTAAAAATAATTAATACATAATACAAATTTTCGTAGCGTATACATTTTTTGGAAATCTAATTATTTTGACTAAATGTTCAAACTATACAATCGAAATAGCAAAGTAGCACTGAATTCGATGAACAATATACACTATATACAATTTTTATTGAGTGCGTGAAAGTCTCTTAGAACAAGTAAGAGTACTATATTCGGCCGTGCCGAATCTTAAATATCCTCCACCTAAATATTTGGTATAACAACTGAAATAATATAAATATAACAATTGTTAGAAAGACTAGTTTACGCAGAAGATATTTTATTTCAAATGTACAAAAAATTGTATCTAATTCTGCAATCTATAATTGAAATTCCTATTAGAAAAATTTATATACTTACAGTCTTATGCAAAAAACCTTACTAACCGTTGTTAAGCTAAATTCGATAAAAGTATATCCAAAAACGAAAATTAGCTTAAAACACCTGTAGTAAACCATTGTTAAATATATGAAATTAAATAATGGTTCAACCCTACTTTAAAACTATTTTAATTAATTCATTTTACTTTTTATCTTAAAAAAGAGGATTTTAAAGATAAATTTGAAATAATAGTTTCCATAATAATAATTTCCACTCCGCTGGCGAATAAGTTCCATTTTAATAGCATATGATTTAGTTTGATATACCTCCGGCAGTGAACTACATGAGGTTTACAAGTGAGTTTGATTGGCATTTTTGTCATTTACTTTTAACATGCAACGTGTGGAAGAAGATCCACACAATCTAATATACCCACTCCGGAATTATAACTGTGTGCTTCCACATAGAAATTCATTAAAGTTTGTTAAAATTTAACAAAATGTCAATAAAAATAAATTAATAAAATAAATTATAATACAGTGATGTTTATTTTATCACAGAATATTCGTCGTTCGAATACTTTTAATAATAATTGAATTGAAATATATAAAAAAGTTTGTACATTAATACATTTTAGCTTAATAAAAATTTACTAGAATCAGATGTACATTTTTTCTCTAAAAATTAGTTGTTATCTTCAAAAATGTATTATTAATAAAAACAGTCAATGAAAAAAAAAAAATTTACGAATATTTTATCCTAATTGAAAGCAACACTAACAACGAAAAAGGGGAAATAAATGAGAAGCATATTACATTAGTTATTGTGCCTTTAACAAATGTTTTTGAATACAATACTTTAATAAATGGGTTTTAAAGCTAAAGTGTTCGTTAACAAAATTGTGTTTTAAATCTACAATAAGGTTTTTTTTTGCATAAAACTGTTAATAATTAGTTATTACGTTTGGATCAACATTTTTCATTTTTAACCTCAAGTTAAGAATCAGAGTATAAAAAAGGGTATACAAATATATTTAGACAAATTTCAAAATATTGGGTTGTGGGACTTATATGAGAGCTATGACCTATTATGACTCGATTATCATAAAATATTTTAACGTGATTTTTATGTATTTATATGGGAGCTGTGGCCAATTAAACACCGATATTCACAAAATTCAGTATTATGATTTTTGAATACAAATTACTGATCTGTGTACTATTTTGGTTCAATATATTTAAGCTATGACCTATTACGGGCCTAAGTATTTGAGAGCTATTTTTGTAGAATTTTATATAAACAACGCTATTAACAAGAGTGGACCTTATATGGGAGTTATTCCGAATTATGGACCAATATTTAAAAAATTTTGTAGTACGATTCTTGGACACAAATTACTGATCGGTTTAAAATTTTGGTTCAGTACAGATTATTTTGTATATTTGTGCAAGCTAATGTGTTTTCCGGAAGTGGTTCTTACATGGAGGCTTTGACCAATTATGGAGCTCTCATCGTAACATTTGGGGCATCGATTTTTGTATATATTGAACAAATTTGTTTAAAATTTCAACCTGATAACTGTATTTGTAAGAAATTTATGAGAATTTTAGTGATTTTCGGGAGTGGACCTTATATGGGAGCTATGATTAAATATGGACCGATATTCACAAAATCCAGTAGTGTGATTGCTGGATACAAATTACTGATCTGTGCGTAATTTTATTTTGATATCGATTTGTTTTAAATATTTATTAATATAGGGCCATATAGGGGAGCTATGACCAATTATCGGTCAATCTGCATAAAATTTGGCGATTTCTATGTATATGAGTATTATTTGTGCCGAATTTTAGCATGTTGAAGGTATATATGGGAGCTATGGTCAAATATGGACCGATATCCACAAAATCCTGTAGTATGATTTCTAAATATAAATTACGGATCTGTGTAAAATTTTGTTTTGATATTGATAGTTTTTAGATATTTATGTACGTTAATGTGTGTTTCGGAAGTGGTCCTTATATGGGAGCTATAACCAATTATGGCCCGATATTCATAGCATTAGTTACAGCGATTTTGGTATATATGGGGACTATTTATGACGAATTTCAACTTAATAGCAATATTTATTAGACATTTATGCTTATTCAAATCCTTTTCGGAAGTGAACTTTATATGGGGGCTAGGAGAAATCATGGACCGATTCTTATAAGTTTTACCAGAGTTAGTTCTTTTAACATAAAAATAACGTGTGTAAGTCTGCAATATATTTGCACAAATAACAAAAACTATTTTAAATTTATCAAGTTTTTTGTTAGGTTGTCTCACATTTTGGTTCATAACTCTGGTTCCACTAAACCGATTTTGCTGATTTTCAATACCAAACTGCTTAGGAGAACAGTAAACATTTGTCTTGCAACCAATTTGTTTTGTCTATTTTGGACGTGAGCGTGTTTTGCAGAGACAGACAGACAGACGGACATGGCTCAATCGACTTAGAATTTCATAAGGATCAATAATATATTTACTTTGTTGGGTCTCAGATGAGTATTTCTCAATGTTACACACGGAATGACAAACTTATATATACCCTCATTCACCACATATGGTGGTGGAGGGTATAAAAACTGAGGTTTACAATATTTTCAAATTAATATAGTTATCTAACCAGAGAATTCTGACGACAAAGTTTTGCAAAAAAAAACATAAACGATGACTTCAGACAATATAATTGGTTAGCAAAATGCCAATACATGCCAATAAACTATGTTTTAAAGACTATAGAAAAGGTGGTTAGTAAAGTGACCACTAAACTGCAAAGAGTTAAATAAATAATTACAGTTACCATAATATTGTTAAAAAAATGGAAAAATTTTAAAATGGTTATGGTAAACATGTATAACTACACATATCGCACTGGTTCCTCTAAAGAGCATCAACTCAAAATTTTTAAATTTTCACTTTTTGCAAGAAATCGATGTGCAGTGGTAATAAATACCCACTGTAAAAATCTGCTATCATTTTCTCTACTCTCGGCAAAAAATACAGTTGTATCCGTGCAGTTGTTTCATTGTAATGTATTGAAAATAAAATAGTTTTTTGTTTCTACTGAACATTTTAAAATTATTTTGAGTTGACGCTCTTTAGAGGAACCAGTGCGATATGTTCTTCTCTGCGTGTGCTATATGAAATTTCAAGTACACTCGATCAGCAATGGCCAGCCTTTTAAGCATTAAGATTGAAAATATTCGATTACTTTCGGAAGGCTGGTTACACACCTCTATGTTTGGATGTATGGTGTATTTTAGATTACGATATTATTACAGGACCTAATGCTGGATCTTACTTGGATCCAAATTGAACTAAGCTAGCTTATTTCTTTCAAATCTAAAACAATTTAATTCCCATAATAAATAAATATTAAGAAAAATAGCTGATTTCTATTGAACTATGTATAAATGTTTTCATTTAAAATAAAAATTAAAAAGAAGTAAAATACGCTACAAAAATATTAAATATCAATAGTGTTTTATATCTGTCAATTTTTAACACAAAAACCCCAGAAATATTTCAACATTTCGTACAAAACAGAAATCTCCTGCTGATATTTAATACAACAATTTTTTTCTAATTTTTTTTTTTGCACTTTTTACGAAAAACGAACAACTAACAGCTTTGTAGACAGTGTGTATTTATTTCTATTATTTTTTTTTGGTACACAATTTTGTGGCAAATTTCATATAATAAACAAGCCAGAAATATTTTGACATTTAAGATGAATACATTGTTATTTGAAATAGCTTGTTGCTAGTTATTATTGTTAAGCCAATAAATATATAAAACTACAACAGCAAAATCACACAATATGACATTTGACACATAAACCATGTTTAGTTTAAAATATTTTTTGGGAAAAAATAATTTTTTTTTTTCAAATAAAAAGGGCAATTTTAATATTTATTATTTTTAAGTTTTTATTTTTTGGAATTCGGGTTTTTATAAGTAGTGATAGGGATTTGGTTTTTCTGTTAAATGTTTATTTATTTTATTTTTATGCTCGCTGTTGTTTACTTTTGGTGCAGGAAAATGATAACAGATTTTGTTTGATTTCGTTTTTTATATTGTACTTATGTGTAAACGATTTTTTTTCCATAAACCAAATGTAAATAAATTCATACGGGCAATAGTGACAATAAACAGTGTCAGTGTTTAAAAGGTGTTAAAAATAAAATCCACAACATAATTCTTAATGTAGCTGATAAGGGGCCGCAATTAAATGGGATTAATAGGTTTGTAATGAGGTCATGCAGGAATATTCTTGAAGCTAGATATTGGAAAATCTTGTGCTGATTTCTCTAATGTTTGTCTAAGATTATTTATAATTACTTTTATAGATTTTGTAGGTGTTTCATGTGGAGTACCTTTAGAATTCGTTTTACACCATCTGTACACCTCTTTTTTGTTGTAACTTTTGTAATCACTGTATGAGTCATAAAATAAAATCCATGTTGCACGCTCTATGAGCACGTTGGCTGTATGATAAAGTAGACTTTATGGCTCCTAAAGTGTCAATATTAAAAAAAATTGTGATAACTGGGATTTTTCATGCTGGCTATCTGTCTGTCTTTGCCGATATAAATCCCTTTAGTAACATTAACACTACAATTTTTATCGCCCAGTTTAATGTTTAGCAATACTATGATTTCATTTTTTCTTATTTACACTTGATTATTTTTCATATTTTATGGCGAGCGACTGTTACATTTTTCTCACCCTACATTTTGTTTTGGGGAGATTTCAGGCAAGACATTTTAACAGATTTTGTAATAAATTTTTCATAGGAATGAAAAAAAAATCAACAACAATTTAATAAATAAACAAATCAGGGAGTGTTTTACAACAAATTTATTAATAAATAACTATAAATTTTTAGGAAAATTTGATTCGAAATTAAATATTCTTCTGGCGTTTATAATTTCATATTAATTCTCTTTATTGATTGTTTACAAAAAAGCAATAGAATTCTTAGAAATTTAATTGTTTATTAATGTTGTTGGTGTTTCTAAAGTACTTAGAAAGAAAAATTCAAACATTTAAGCAGCTATTTACCATTTTATTGTTTAATTTGTTTTGTTTTGTTAGTTTTTTAAGGTGTAACGGAAATTCTTGATATTTTGTATGGAAAATCTAAATTTGCCGTTAACATTTTTATGGCAATTTTATATTATTTCAAATAATCATCAATAAAATATTAACAAACAATAAAATGATAAAGTTAATAATGCCAGACAATTGGGCGTCTAACTGAAAAGCTATTAAAATGTTAACAAAATAATTTAATTAATGAAATTATTAGGAATTTATAAGGTTTTATTATGAATGAAAAATAACAAGAAGCTAAAAAAATTAATTATATTGGATAATTTAATTAAAAATGCGTATTAAATTTTTAGCTTTTATTTTGAAACGTTTGTACAATATAAATTTATTCAAAGTATTAGCCATTGTTTCATTGTGGTTCCAGTAATACAAATATGGTCCAAATTTTAAATTCTATGAAGAAGGTTTTTTTTATAAAATTTTTAAGTAAAATTGTGAATTTTTAAAGACGTTTCTACACTTAATTGTTAATAAATTCGACACGAATCAATCGATTTTTATGATCGATATGTCATTTTGTTCCTATTACATGTAATAAATAAAGTAATAAATCTGAACACTTTCTACCGTTTTCGATTTTTGACGATTTTTTTAAAACAAAAAAAATTGATATTTTCAAGTAAAAAATATATTTTTCGCTTAAAGTAGTAATTATAACTCCGTAACTATTGAGCCGATTGAAATGCAATATATATATGGAAACTTATACATAGCATGGGAAAATTGTTTCCAAAGTTCAATCATACGAAAGAAGAACATAAACTACTCAATTGTATGAATATCAAACAAAAAACTAAAATTTTGTGAAAATGAGCGAATTCACTTAATTGTGAATAAATTCGAAATGAATCCATCGATTTTTATGATCGATATTTAGTTTTGTTCCTATTACATGTGACTATTCGCCAAATAAAAAATCTGAACACTTTCTGCCGTTTTCGATTTTTCATGATTTGCTATTTTTACGTAAAAAATATATTTTTAGCTTCAATTAGTTTTTATAACTCCGAAAATACTGATTCTATTGAAACGTAATATATATGTGAAATTTTGTACATAGCATTGGGAAAATGTTTCCAAAGTTCAATCATTCGAAAGAAGAACATAAACTACTCAATTGTATGAATGTCAAACAAAAAATTAAAATTTTTGTGAATATGAGCGAATTCACTTAATTGAGAATAAATTCGAAACGAATCAATCGATTTTTATGACCGATATCTCATTTTGTTCCAATTACATGTAGCTTTGCGATAAAGCAATAAATCTGAACACTTTCTGCCGTTTTCGATTTTTCACTATTTTTCTAAAATAAAAAAATTGCTATTTTCACTTAAAAAATATATTTTTTGCATAAATTAGTTATTATAACTCCGAAACTACTGAGCCGATTGAAACGCAATATATATGTGAAAATTTGTAAATAGCAGGGAAAAATTGTTTTCAAAATTCAATCATTCGAAAGAAAAACATAAACTACTCAATTGTATGAATATCAAACAAAAAACTAAAATTTTGTGAAAATGAAATCATTTAATAGTGAATGAATTCGAAAAAAATCAATTGATTTTTATGGTCTATAACTCATTTTATTGCCATTATATGTATCTTTACGACAAAGTAAAAACTCTAAACAATTTCTGCAGTTTTCGATTTTTCATGAGTTTTTTAAAACAAACAAATTTTCTATTTTCACGTAGAAAATATATGTTTTTCTTCAATTTGTTATTATCACTCCGAAACTACTATTAACGCATTAAAGGTTATATAAATCGCAACTTCTCTAAGTTTATTTTAATAATATCGAACTAACCACTTTTTGAGTTATCATTAATTATGTGGAGAAACGTCTAAAAAAATTTATAAATATCGCTTCACCTTCGTGAGAAGGGTATATATAAGTTTGTCATTCCGTTTGTAATTTCTACATTTTTCATTTCCGACCCTATAAAGTATATATATTCTGGATCCTTATAGATAGCGGAGTCGATTAAGCCATGTCCGTCTGTCTGTCTGTTAAAATCAATTTTCTGAAGACCCCAGATATCCTCGGGATCCATATCTTCAATAATTCTATCAGACATGCTTTCGAGAAGTTTGCTATTTAAAATCAGCAAAATCGGTCCATAAATAACGGAGATATGAGCAAAAAACCGGGACAACCTCGATTTTTGACCTATTTTTGAACTATATCTGGATTACTAAGACATTAATATAGACAATATGGATATCTAATGATAGATATTTCAAAGTCCATTGCAACGATGTAGATAAGGCTATAGCAAGTTGGACCTACAATGGGTCAAAATCGGGAAAATATTTTTTAACCCGAATTTTTTTTCATCAAACAATTTTTTTGGAATACATTTTTTTTCCAAAAAATTTTTTTTTAAATTTTTTTAAAAAAAATTAAAAAACAATTTCAAAAAAAAAAAATTGAAAAACAATTAAAAACAAAAATTAAATTTTGTTTACCTAAAAATATTTAAAAAAATTTATTTTAAAGTATAATTTGGTGAAGGGTATATAAGATTCTGCACAGACGAATATAGCTCTCTTACTTGTTTTTTAATAATTTTGTTAAAAAAATCTTTCCATAGAATTGAAAAATTTTACCATAATGCATCAAATCTATATAGTGGTTAGTCAAGGATTTTTTTGCTGTTGACCTGTGTAATAGATAGGACCCTTTTGTATCCACCAAATACAGAGCATCACCTTAGCGCCATGGATATTTGGCTTTGGTGTGGATTCGGCTGGTTGGCCGGGCTTCACATACTATGATCTCTTACGCTTCGGGTTATCGTAATGGTGCAAAAAATATTTTCTTTTATAGCGCCTAAGCTGCATTTCCGACATGCAAAATCCTCTTTCAAGGTATCTCGACTTCAATTCGTATGATTTTATATGAATCCTGGTGCTCGAGTAGCTTCTAATGATTTTGCTAGTTCTTGTTGAGTTTGACAACAATTTTCATGGATGAATTATGCCTTCAATTCTTGAAATATGTATTTTAAAACAGAACTATAATTAAACTATCGGCTGCGCCGAATCTTATATACCCTTCACCAAATTATACTTTAAAATACAAATTTTAAATATTTTTAGGTAAACAAAATTAATTTTGTTTTCCAAAATTGTTTTTGAATTAAAAAAAAAAAATTATTTTTTTTCAAAATTTTTAAAAATATTTTTTTTTCAAAATTTTATTTTTTAAATTTTTCGAAATTTTTTTTTTTTAAATAATTAATGAAAACAAATTTATCACAAAAAAAATTTTGTTGGTGAAAAAAAAATTCGGATTAAAAAAATATTTTTCCTGATTTTGACCAAACTTATATACAGCCTTATATACATACATCGTTGCAATTGACATTGAAATCCATATTGTCTATATTAATGACTTATCAATCCAGATATAGATCATAAATCGAGGTTGTCCCGGTTTTTTATTTATATCTCAGCCATTAGTGGGCCGATTTTCTTGATTTTAAACAGCTTCCGATATATTGATGTATTAATCATGTTTGTAAGTTTTTTGGCTGCTACTGAAAGTTGATTTCAACATACAGACGGATAGATGGACATGGCTATACTAGGGCCCAAAAATAAATAACATTTCTATATCTTTAAATTAGAAATTACAAATATTGAAAAATTTGACATTTGACCTTCACGATTTAAGGTTTAACGTTTTCCATTTTTAGTAAAACTTTCAGAGTATGTTTAGAATTATTATCTGGAATATAGGTTTTACTTAAAATTCATAACAGTAAGGAAATAGAGCTCATTTGCCGAAAAATGGCCAAATAATTGGTTTTGCTCGAAAATTTCAAAATTTATATCGCAGGTACGGAAAAACTATAAGAGATATTTTCATAATTTTTTCATATTTTTATTCCCTTATATATTCTCAATAAATCCCAATGAGATGATCAAAAAATTCTGAAAGTTGTTTAACAAAATTTTAAAAAATTTGAAAATGGAGTTTTGAAACAGCCGTTAAAATTTTTTTATTTTTTTGGTCATACCAGCGAATAGGTTAACGGTATCCTACGAAGACAAAAACTCATATACAAGTAAATATGGATATATTTTAAGTAAAAATTAGTTTTTATTTTAATATTTCTCAAAATATGTTAATTTTGTTCCAAAATTACTTGTTCTAGTTGCCTGAAACACTTTAATGGCCTGGCGAATTTTTAATAACTTTTTGACCAATTTCTGTTTTCATGTCTCATTAGAACGACAATTACGTACACATTTCTATTCTTTTAAATTAAATTGCAAAATTAATTTTTTAATGGCAAAATTTTTACAAAAACTGAAAAAATGCTTCTCAAAACTTCAGAGGGCTTGCGGCATGTCTTAACCCCAACCAATTTACCTAGCATTTTTTCAGGATGTTTGTTTTTGCTAATGTTCACCAAACTGAGGGGTGAGAATGGCCAAAATCCAACTTTCGTTTATTAAGGGCCACCCTAGGCTATACATATCGACTTCGCTATCTATAACCATCCAGAATATATATACTTTGTGGGGTCGCAAATGAAAAATGTAGAAATTACAAACGGAATGACAAACGTATATATACTCTTGCCACTCATGGTATAATAAACCTAAACCCTACTTATCTAAGTATTTTAAAGAGCTTTTAAAAGATAGTGTATCAAAAAAGTGGTCAATAGTCCCCTTTCTAACATACCTGCAAATATCGAAAAGAAAGTGTTCTTTGAATTTTTTTATTCTTTAAAAATTAATTTCAAATAAAACTTTACATTTCTTTTAAACATTTCCTCCAGCCTTTCTAACTAACTTTCATATTTAAACTACTTACAAATAATTATAAGTATGCTGCACCTCAATTTACAAAACAAATCAGACAGACATATGAGTATTACCACACAAAAAACAAACTGTTACACATTTAATTATTTCCAAAAAACTAAAACAAATTTTAAGTAGACCAACAGGGAAAAAAATATTCCCACCAATTCTTTAACATTTCAAATCTTTTTTTTTTCTAAAACCATGACAGAAAACTGTCATAGAAACTTCAAATACTCTACACTGTTTAACTTGATAATGACAACAAACAAATTATGAATAATGATGATAATTACAGAGAAAAATATTTTAGATACCAAAATAAATAGTTTAACAAACAAAACAGACAACATGAACTCGAAGACTGATGGAGAGAGGAAAAAGGGGTTACAATAAGTTTAACTAAATGTACATACTTCAAAGTAATATTTCATTTATAGATTTACTTACTTTACTTCACTTGCAATGGAAATTTGTTTGTAAACATATTTTCGTTTGCATTAGGTTAAAAAGACGTTGTTGGTTATTTATTTGAAAATACAAAACGGAAATAAACAATAAAACCCAAATTAGTGTGTTTAGATGTGTGAAATGTGACAACACCATTATTTCTTTTTTGAAGAAAAAAAAAGAAGTATTTAGACATTTTGTTTATGAATATGAACATATTTTAGCTTATTACAACCAAGTTAACCTGACATTTTTTGTTGTTTCGTTTTTGAGGATAAATTATCTAGTTGTTTGTAGTGGCCGCAAAAAAGCCAAAGAAGAAAAAGCTTTTGCTATTTAAATACAATATTTTTATTTTGTTATTTATTTATTAAGTATATGAATGAATGTTTGGTGTGTGTGGGGAAGACATCATTATTTAGTTGTTAAGTTAACAGGAAAAACCTCAAAAAATGTTGTACGTGATTTGGTTAAAATGTTAGCCTTAAAGATGTACTCATAATGCACCTTTAGCTGTAAGCTATTCCATATATTACTTGCAAAGTTTACAAAATTGATTAGAAATTTGTAGCTATAAGTATGCCCCACTCACAACCAACCAACCAAACACCACCAATCATCATCAACCGCAACAATTTTGAACACAATTCCTCCATCTTCCTCAAATCAACAAAACTGCATTTATTATTTACAATGTGTGTGGTTTTTTAATGAATTTCCGTTCTGAAAATGTTTTGTATTATTGTTTAAATTATTGTATTTTTGAGAATACAATAGACGAACAAAAAAAAAAAAAAACTTAACAGCAAATAAAGAACAATAAAATTCTTGAGCAATTCCAAGAAATTGCGGGCAGAATTTTAGCTATTCTAAATAAGTCATTAATAAATATTGTTTAAAAAAAGAAACGTTTTTCTTTTTAAAAATTCTTTCAAATTCTTGCTTAAAATTATGAAGTTTTATGAGGGCTTCCTCATAAACAGTTAGTTTTTTGATAAACTGTGTTTAAAATTTTAAATTTTATTAATTAGAATTGAAAAGCACACTACAATAGAGCTTTTCGAATAATAAAGAAAGTTTGTCATTGTGAAATAATAACATCAGTTTTAGATTTCACTTGCAAATAGAAATAGAATACGCCCCTTAACACAGCTCCTGTCAAGAGGCATCTGTCAGTTGACTCCTGTCAAAATTTGAACAAACTGCGGTATTTAGTTTGTGTTATGCAGCCATTGATAGCAGACTACCTATTGACTATTGAGAAAGTTAGTTTTTGGATAAACTGTGTTTAAAATTTTAAATTTTATTAATTAGAATTGTAAAACACGCTACAATAGAGCTTTTCGTATAAGAGAGAAGGTATGTTATTGTGAAAAATTAATATCACTTTTAGACTTCTGAAACCCAGAAAAATATTGATAATCACTTGCAAATAGAAATAGAATACGCCCCTTAAGACTGCTCCTGTCAACAGGCATCTGTCAGTTGACTCCTGTCAAAATTTGAACAAACTGAGTTATTTAGTTTGTGTTATGCAGTCATTGATAGCAAACTACCTATTGACTTGAGGAGAAATTGTAAAAATGTCATCATTCAATTAATGGCTATGCTTGAGAAAGTATTATGGGAACTCTGCATCGCAAATTTCAATGGTAAAAAAGTGAGTTTCTGAATTCGGCTGTGGCCGTACAAGCACGGGAGATGGCTCTCTGCACTCGCAACAATTGAAAACAAGTACGAGAGCTATATTCGGCTGAGTCGAATCTTATATACCCTTCACCAAATTATACTTCAAAATAAAAATTTTAAATATTTTTAGGTAAACAAACATTTTTTTCCAAAGTTGTTTTTTTCATTTTTTGTAAAAATTTTTAATTTAAAATTTTTTTTTTTTGTTTTTTAAATTTTTATTTTTTTAATATTTAGCGGAAAAAAAAATTTAAAAAACATTTGGGTTAAAAAATGTTTTTTTTTTTATTTTGACCCATTGTAGGTCCAACTTACTATGGTCTAATATACGTCGCACGGTGGCTCTAATCTCAATTTCATCGGCCAAAAGTCCAACTTTTTGTTAACTCCGATTTCAAAAATTTTAATGCCATTCAATAGTAAACATATTGAAACTAAGGTAGCCAAAAAATTAGATAAAAATATTGTCAATTTTTGTAAATTTGATCAGAAGTAAATTATCATTACTCGCAAACTATTATAGATAATTGGATGATTTTTCTTTTGTTATGTTGGTAGGAAAATAATCTTTAAGAGCTGATGTGACTTGTCATTGTACCGTTTATACCTGATGTGTTATTAATTTTTTTCTCAGGTACTATATTTTAGCCAAATTTGAATTTCAGTGGAGTAAAAGTGCTTAGGGTCAAAAGAGGTTAAACAAATTTTACAACCAGGAGAAAGTCCAAAGTGTCCTCTTTAAGCCTATATATACTTGTTGACCTGTTTTGAACTGTTTGTTGAACACTTTTTTCATTTGAATGAAATTACTCCCAAATGTTTGTTCTATTTTTATTTTATTTGTTCATATGACTGGCGCAAAGTACAAGTCGCAATTTTGAAGATATTGCGATAAAATTTGGTACATAAATTTTTTTCGGCCCGAGGATGAAGTCTATTGAAAATTATAAAATATTACTGAAATCGGTCCACTATTTCACCTAGCACCCATATAAATGTTCTCCAGAAGTTATACTTTATCGGTCGTAAATGGTTAATTTATATATGTATCTACACAAATTTTGCTCCAAATAAGTTTTATATAAACTGAATTAATGTCACATAATTTTATGATGATCGGTCCATTATTAGTCATAGCTCCCATATAAGACCCGCTTCCGAAAATCAATTTAACGAGCATAAATCTCTTAAAAATGTTGGTATAAACACAAAATTCAATAGAAATAACTTCCATATAGACATAAATGACACGACTTAATTTCATGGTGATAGGTCCATAATTAGTCATAGCTCCCATATAAGACCCGCTTCCGAAAATCATTCACGAAAATAAATTATAGTGTAGGGTATTATATAGTCGAGCTTGGCCGAACATACTTCCTTACTTGTTTTTAGCTGAACCGATTTTAATGAAATTAAAACTGGAGAAAAATTCAAGAAGTTATCTGTCAACCAAAAAAAATTTCTAAAATATCTCTATCGGTTCAAAAGCTACAGAGTTTTGGCCGATGAAAAACGAAAATGAGCCACTGTGCGTCGCTGCAAAGGTCTTTGAAATAAATATTGTTTATATTAATGACTTAGTAATCCAGATAAGTCAAAAATCGAGGTTGTCCAGTATGCTGGTTCATAAACAAAAATCTTTGGATTTTCTTATAGGGCAACCGGAATACATCTTAAGCACCGTGAAAAAATGGCGCATAATTTTTTTTATTTTTTTTATTAAGGTTTAGTGGTCGCTACCGGCCCCAGAAAAAATCACTGCCTTTATAAGTTTTTAACAAAGGTTACGATAAACAAAAATATGAAAAAGTTTGAGCTCGATCGGTTAAAAACTGGCGTGCACGAGTGTTAAATTTCGTGAGAACGAAATTGGGGGAAAAATTCAAATTTTAAGTTTTTGTAAAAATTATGCCACTAAATAATTATCTTTGCAATTTAATTTAAAAGAATCGAAATGTGTACGTAATTATCGTTCTAATAAGATATAAAACAAAAAAATTGGTTAAAAAATGTTAAAGTTATTAAAAAATCGCCAGGCTATTAACGTGTTTCAGGCCACTAGAACAAGAATTTTAGGAACAAAATTTACATATTTTGAGAAATATTAAAATAAAAGCTTATTTTTACTTAAAGTATATCCATATTTACTTGTATATGAGTTTTTATCTTCATAGGATACAGTTAACCTATTAGCAGATATAGCCAAAAAAAAAATATTTTTTTTAACGGCAGTTTCAAAATTCCAATTTCAAATTTTTTAAAATTTTTTTTAAGCAAATTTCAGATTTTTTTGATCATCACATTGGGATTTATTGACAACATAATAGGAGTTATAAGTGTGAGAAAGTATGTCAATACCTCCTATAGTTTTTCCGTACCTGTGATATAAATTTTGCGATTTTCGAGAAAAACTCATTTTTGGCCATATTTTGGCGAATGAGCCCTGTTATTAATTTTAAGTAAAATCTGTTTAGAATATTATAGTTCAGGTAATTTTAAATATAGTCTGAAAGTTTTCCTAAAATCGGAAAACGTTAACTCCTAAATTGTGAAGGTCAAAGGGAAAATTTTTCAATATAGGGTCAGAAAATTATATTGTGGAAATTACAAATGGAATGACAAACTTATATATTGAAAATGCGAGAGATTGTGGAAGTGAATGATCAATTAGGTATGATAAAGATTTCCTCAAGATGCCTGCTGTGTTTTTTCGAAATTCTCCCTCTTCCGCCCTTTTCTCTGGATTTAACCCGAAGTGACTATTTATTGTTTCCAGACCTGAAAAAGATTTCACTCAAACAAAGATATCATCTCACAAAAAAATTTATATTTTGATAACCTAGACAAATCTCATTTTTTGAAGGGATGAACAAATTGTAGAAACGTTTAGAAACGTTTTTTTTTTTTGGAAAAAATTCGGTATCTCGAGAATTGTTTGAGGTATTGTTGCGAAATTTGACGTGGTTAGACCTATGGGGTTTTATAAGTTGACTTACGTTTGTTCAGATTCCTAGCGCTAATGTGGGCCAGTGGGTAGCCCTTAAAGTTGGTCATCTCGGGTCTCAATTTTTTTTAAAAAATCCCGAAAAATCCATTTATTATTCAAATTTTCTAAGAAAACTCAGTTTTTGGAACACATTTTCCGCGTTTTAGAGATTTCGGTATAAAAAAAATAAATTTTTTTTATGAAATCTTTAACTATTAAATTCAAATTTTTCTTCATGTAAAATCACCATATTATAATTTTTTTTAGTTTTTATACCTTCGTGAGAAGGGTATATATAAGTTTGTCATTCCGTTTGTAATTTCTACATTTTTCATTTCCGACCCTATAAAGTATATATATTCTGGATCCTTATAGATAACGGAGTCGATTAAGCCATGTCCGTCTGTCTGTCTGTCTGCTGTCTGTCCGTCTGTCCGTCTGTTAGTTGAAATCAATTTTCTGAAGACCCCAGACTTCTTCGGGATCCAAGTCTTCAATAATTCTGCCAGACATGCTTTCGAGAAGTTTGCTATTTAAAATCAGCAAAATCCGTCCATAAATAAAGGAGATATGAGCAAAAAACTGGGACAACTTTTTGACCTATTTTTGACCTATATATGGATTACTAAGTCATTAATATAGACAATATGGATATGTAATGATAGATATTTGAAGATATTCTTGTTAAAAAAGTAACTTTTTTCAACAGGTGATTTTTTCACATAGTACTTTCTCAAAAGCAAATCTTTTGAAAATAAATTTCAAAGAGTACTTCAAATGCTATTTTCCAAAAGTACTTAAAATTGATACCTCCAAAAACTACATTCTGAATTCTGAAGCTCAGGGTTCCTAAGAAATGTGTCTAGAAGTTTGAAAGGGCATATTTCTTACAACATATTTTTTAATCGGCCCCACTGTGCATTGGCTTGCGTCTAACGCAAATTAATATTATTATATATGCAATTCATGTAGGGTATATAACAAACACATTTTTTTTCTCCTCCATTTAATTATTCAGTTTTAACACCATATTAATTATGTATTATTTATATTGAAAATTAGTGATCAACTCTAGCAACAGCAATCACATTAAATCAAAACGGAAATTATATTTAAATTACTTATTATTTTATTTAAACAATATTCCGTTAAGATCATTAAAAACGTACCAAATTAATGTTATAATTTCAATTGCATTTTACTAGACGTTATGGCGACGTATTTACAGAATTTTAAATAAATACATTTATTTATTTTTAGCTTTTTTTTCTATATTTGCCTCCATTTGGGTTTCTTTTTCTACCCATCAGGTGCGGATAGATATAGAAAATAAAGTCATTAATTTATTTAGGTCAATATATATGTATTACAGTTCTCTGTTTTTAATGATTTCGTTTTGATTTTTACACTTTAATTTTGTATTTTGTTTTCAAATATGGATTTTTTTTTATTTTAAATTGTAAGTAAGTGTATTTATGGGTTGGCTGTTTTATAGTAATGATGTGTTGATTTGTTTGTTTTTTTCTTGGTGTAATTAGGTTTTTTATTACAGTTTGATTTTTCTTCCCGGAAATTATTTATAATTGATTTCCTTTTATTTATTGCAATTTTTAAATGTAGTAAACTTTCGTTGAAAACAATTTATTCTTGAAATAGAGGAAAGTGTAGGATTGCTTTTATTGATTAAAGGGAATTTTTATATAAAGAGGAAAACAAATTGTCGCCTTTATATGTATGTGTTTTGAATTTCATAGGAATTTTCTATGTATTTTTGAACAAAAATTTTACAATTCTTACTCTATTGACGTTCTAATTTTAAAAGAATTCTGACCGCTAATTTAATATGTAATTTGCTTATTAAGAAAATATTCAGATTCCTTGATAAATAATGAAAATTAATTTAAATTAAAATAATGAAAATTAGTTACTAAAAGAAATCATAATTTTTGGTGTAAATGACATATTTTTTTAATTCTTTACAATATGTCAATAATGTAAACAATCCATTTTAATTCATAACTTACTTATGCAACAATTTTTTTTGTATTGTTTACCTTATATCAACTATGTAAATAATGTGAATTTTGCATTAAAAGTTTAATATTTAGCAAAATTAAAAAAAAAAAAATCTCACATTTAATCGTTAAAAATGAAAAAAATTGGATTTCTTAACAAAAGTGTTGAAAACTTTTTGTATAAAATCAAGTTTTTTTCATTGTTTACTTAATGTTAACACTGTAAATAATTAAAATTAAATTTTTAACAAGTAAGAAAGGTCAAGCCCGACCCTACACTAAGTAAGTGAGCAAAAACATTTTTCTTTTAAAATTTAAAATAATTTATATTCGTGAGTGATTTTCGGAAGTGGGCCTTATATGGGAGCTATGACCATTTTTTTCTCCAAAATTACAAGGCCCGACCAATAAATTTTGATAGGGGGTCAAAAAAAAAGACACGTGTATCGGCGTTTTGAAAATTTACATCTGAATTTCATTTGAGGGGGGGTTAAAGTTTCCCAACTCTGGCACATTCTTATTATTAATCTTCATAAGAAACCATATGATCCTTACATTTTAGGTATAAAATGTGTTCAGCAAAGTTATGTAAAATATTACGGAGAATATTTTTGTAGAATATGTTAACGCTCTAAATCCTCAAGGCATTGGTCTTTTTTGTCCTTCTTTTAAAAAAGAGCAAAAACCACCATTAAAACAGGGATTTAAGGGGTTAAAATGTTCTTAAATTAAACGTAAAATTTTACGATAAGTCCCTGAATACATCAAAACGGAAAATTAAATCAGAAAGCCAGAAATAAGATACAACAAAAGAGAGCATAGGGTTAATTTCGCATTTATTAAGAATTTTATTTTAACCCTTAAATGCATGATTTTTACTTTAATTTTTCTACAAAGTATCAAATATTTAGTTGATTTTTATTTATTATATCTCCTTTAGCTTTAGTTTGATTATGAATTTCTTTGGCTGAAACTTTGCTTACTTCATTTGATTTTGCGGAAGGAGAATCTGAATTATTATCAAGCTTATTTTCGTCTAAAATTAAGTGGAACTGGAATGTAGACAATTGGCAACAATATGCATTAAAGGGTTAAAGAACATTTTAGGTATAAAATGTATTCAGCAAATTTATGTAAAATGTTACGAAGAACATTTCTGGCATGGGTTTTTTTTTTGTTCTTCTTTTAAAAAAGAGCATCAAACAACATCAAAATAGGCATTTAAAGGGTTAAAATGTTACGCAAAAATCTTATCCGTGAAATTTTACTATAAGTCATTAAATAAACCAAAACGGAAAATTCAACCAGAAAGTCAGAAATAAGACACAACAAAAGAGATCTTAATTTTTTTTGGTGTTGTACAGTATTGTGGACCGTTTATAATAAAATTTGGTGACATGAATTCCGTATACCTAAAACTCCTTGGGAACAAAATTTGTATAGATACCTATATAAATTAAACATTTATGACCGATAAGGTCAAATTTCGGGAAGACATTTGTACCAAACTTGATCGAAATATCTTCAAAATTGCGACCTGTATTTTGCGTACAAGGTTTACATGGACAGCCAGACAGACGGACGGACGGACGGACGGACGGACATCGTTTAACCCTGCTGTTAGGTTAGAAAAACATACGAACGTTAGGTTAATGGACAGCCAGACGGAAGGAAATCGTTTAACCCTGCTGTTAGGTTAGAAAAACATACGAATGTTACGTTATATATTTGGTCCATATAAACAGAGTATGATCACAATAGCTGGCGTATCTTTTGCAGTGGCAAAAGTATGTTTTAAATGTCATTCCATTTTTATATATACTCTCGATTAGATTTTTGTGATCGGTTTTAATCGAAACCGCGGTTTTTCAACCGAAACCGACAATTATTCTTCGGTTTTTACTTTTAATCTATTTTCAGTAGAAAAATTAAAAATTTAGAAATGAAAAACAAACTTTTTCATTCGAAGATTCATCCAAGTATTTCCTGACAATTAAAATTCAAATGACTGTTTATTTTTTTAATTTAAAAAAATAATGCAAAGACTAATGCAAATATCCAATAAAAGTATGGAGTACTGGCTGACCCGTTACTTAAAAAAAATAATGCAAAGACTAATGCAAATATCCAATAAAAGTATGGAGTACTGGCTGACCCGTTGCTGACCCCAATTAGAAGAATGAAATAGTACTATGAAGTCTGCCTTCAGGATAATTCTAGTTTCAAGTTTATTAGTTCATTGTGATGTGGACTCTAGCTCATTCAAAACGTATTATTAGAATTAAAAAAAGGACCATAAAGACCCATATTTTGTATTCCCACTCAGCATCATGAATGCCTAATTTCATATTTCTGGGCCCATTATTATTGAAAATGCAAAATAAATGTACCACTTAAGTCACATTTTGCGAATTCTAACTCATTCAGAATCGTGTGTGTCTAATTTTTAGGTTTATTATTATAAAATATTCGAAAAGTACTATTTCAATAAAGAAATAGTACTATAGCCAACTATTATGTACATAAGAAAAATAATTTAATATAAAAAAAAGTACAAGTAGAAGATAAAGTACCAATTTTTAATAATTTCAAGTTTGAAATTAAAGTAGTTATCTGATTATTGGTTCAATATTATAGAAAATTTAAAAAGTACCATTTTGAAGAACGAAAAAGTACTCTTTAATTTGGTTTAGTTTTCCTTTTTTGGTATCATAATACAATTGAGCCGCCTATCCTTTATTATTTCTTTACATATTAGCCAACTTTAATGTATATAAGCTAACTAATTTAATATATTAAAAAAGTACCATTTAAAGAAATAGTACCAATTTTCCTTTATCCTCTTGAACTGCCGTCAAGTTTGAATTTTAAATTAAAAACTGATTTTGTTTCAATAACACTCGATATTTAATAAATTATCACAAAACCGACTGAAACCGATCGGTTTTCAATTTTTTAAAACCAAAACCGCGGTTTTGAAATTCTTCGGTTTTTTGGAAACTCCACTCTGGATCGTTATACATAGCCGAGTCGATATAGCTATGTCCTTTCCGTTGTCACAAATAACTTACATACATGATTCTTACATCAGTATATCCACTACAGATCAGGTTCGGTTGCTGTTTAACATCGAGAAAATCGGCCCACAAATGGCTGAGATATTAGGAAAAAACCAGGACCACCTCGATTGTTGGCCTATTTTTTATCTATATCTGCATTTCTAAGCCCTTAATAAAGATATATGGATATTTAATGATAGATATTTCATTGTCCTCTGCAACGACGAATATAAGGCCATAGGAAATTGGGCCTACAATGGGTCAAAATCGGAAAAAATATTTTTTAACAATTTTGGGTTAAAAATGTTGAAAAAAATTTGTATCTAAAGATATTTCAAATTTTGATTTTAAAGAATAATTTGGTGAAGGGTAAATAAGATTCGGCACAGCCAAATATAGCTCTCTTAGACCCCTTTCACACTAGGCAATTTAGTTGCGCAAGTCTCTTGCCCAACAACAAAACATCATGCAAAATTTTCTTCTCCTTAACCCGACATTACCTCTCGCATCAACAAACACAAGAGACTTTCGCAACTAAATTGCCTAGTGTGAAAGGGATCTTAGTCTTTGTTTTTAATAAACTAAATGTCATTTTGAATCTCATATTATAGTGCAAACAACAAAGATTTTGTCTACAAAAATTTGAACAAAGAAAGCTTCATATGCAGGAAGCTTTGCTTTACTTCTTATATTTGAAGAAAAGTGCCGCTGAAGCACACCGATTGCTCACCAAAGCTTATCGATTTCATCGTGCGAGATATGGTTTGAGCGGTTCAGAAGTGCTTTTGACACGATAGAAAGATAGCTTAGGCCAGCCAAAAAAATTTGAAAACCTAGAATTGCAGGCATTACTCCATGAAGATTGTTGTCAAACTCAACAAGAGCTTGCAAAATCACTGAAATCACTAGTCAAGCTACTCAAGCAGCAGGATTCATCCAAAAGCATAAGAATTGAAGCCAAGAGACCTTGGCTTCGATTTTCATATCCGAAATGATTCTTAGCGCTATAAAAGAAAATAATGTTTGCACCTAATCATCAATTAGCGATTAAAAATGGATCCATTACGATCGTATGTGAAGCCAGGCCAACCAGCCGAATCGACACCATAGCCAAATGAGATGCTGAAATCTGATCAGAAAACGAACCGAATGCAACTGATTTGTTGGAAGCAGGCATTGGCGGAAAAATTAACAGAATATGTCAGATGTTATAATACAGACTATAAAGCGGCTGAAGCAAAAATTCCCAACCACTTCATTCTAATTAATTTTTAATAGGTATTCTGTTAAAAAGTAATTAGAATGAAGTGGTTGGGAATTTTTGCTTCAGCCGCTTTATAGTCTGACATACGCTTCACATTGGCACAGAGTATCCGATATAGGCTTGAGTCGTTCTTGGCCTCAAAAGTTGAGCATTTATTTTGGCTCGGAATTCATATGTTTCCAGAAAGATTCGAAAAGGCCATAGCTAACAATGGCAAATAATTTCAGTATATTTATTTTGAACAAATGTTTCAAAGTAAAGGCTAAAAATGTGAAAAAATTCCGCATTTTTAAGTCATACACCTAATAAAATCCTTTGCCCTGGTATGTGAGGCTTTTCGGTCGGGTATGTACAATCAGGCAAGACAGGCATGATAGATTGCTATCAGCCATGGAATGGTCAAGTCTACTTTATTCTGTAGTTCAGTATAAAATGTTAAAAAGAATAGCTAACTACAAAAACAATTCGTATAAACAAAGATAATAACTTGAGATAATTTTCCAAATTGCAAAAATATTGTCAAATAAATCTCAAAACGAAACATACATATAACACAGTAGCCTTTTAATCCATAAAATACAATAAAAAGTAAATATGAACACGTTCACATTTAAATGCATTTTTAGAAAAAAAAACCTACAAAAAGTCTGGCTTTGATTTATTTCGCATTAAATTGAGAAACATGTTTCATTCGCGTACTTTGCTAAACGCTAATGGACCTTGACATATCAACTGCAATTCGTATTCATATCAATTAAATTAAATTTATTGCAAAAAATAAATAAATATATTTCTATTTCCATTTTTATTCTTATTTATTTTATTTATTTATATATTTATATAGATTTAGTAGTGTAAAATGGCCAATGAAAAATGGAAAATTCAAAAAATAACACAAAAAAACTTGCGCATTCATATAAAAATAACTACAAATCGATTGCATAGTTGCGGTTGATTATCTTGTGAACAAAATCACCAATAAATACATATTCTTTTTTTTTGTTTAGTTTTTGGTATTTTATAGAAAGAAAAATAAAAACAAAAAAATACATACAACTTAAATGCTGTAAATAAATCACAGATTAAAATGTTATAAACGAAACATTGAAAATATGTAGAACATATGCTGCATGCAACTTATAGTAAAAATAAGACTCGCCGACTACACCAGAACACTTAGATTTCACACGTTTTTAAATTTCATTGTCTGTTGTTGTTGTTGTTTTGTTTTTACTGTTTGTTGTCTTCCATGTGTGAAAGATCTTTTATACGAAAAGCAACAATAGCAACAACAATAAGATCCAGAAAATAACAACACTTTGAATTATACGAAAATATCTCAAAGATGTTTTTCCGATGACTATCATCACAGTCATTCATCAAAGTATAAATACCGTGTTGTCTAAGTATTGAAAACTTTGCATTCTGGCTCTCCCAGTCACTCACTAGTTCTCTGCCTTGGTTACATGCCCATAAGTCCGTCCGTCCGGTTGTCTGTCTGTCTGCCTTTCTGTGATGAGTGTTAAAAGATTGAAATTTTTAAATTTTTCTGTCGCTTGTTGCTGTTTGTTAGCTGGTGATGATGAACACAGAGAGCGATCACATTTTAATGTGACCATATTCTATAACATACAATTTATACAACAAAAACTTCATAAATCTTAACGAAAATAAAGTGTTTTCTTTAAACTTAGACAAAATCTAAGAAAAAAAAACTTTGAAACAGCTTCCAAAATAAATTATATTCCAGTATTAATGGAGTTCCAGAATTATGGGAATGCTAGACAAGATTATCTTAGTTTTTTCACTAATATTTATATGCAATAAATATGAAAATAACATTATTTGGTAAGAAGAAGGTGCTAAATAACATGCAAAATATTATGTTACCAAAACGCATATTCAAAAAGTATTTTTCACCCAAACAAAAAGCTTTTTTCAAAAGCTTTTGGTTTGCATTGCAACTCATTTTCAGAAAAAGTATTTTTCACCCAAACAAAAAGCTTTTTTCAAACGCTTCATTTTTTCAAAAGCTTCATTTTTCCAAAAGCTTTTTGTTTGGGTGTCTTATATTCTCTCCAAAATATTTTTTTTTTCAAAAAATGTGAGTTATGTTCTCAAAAAAATTTAATTAAAAAAAGCTTTTTTTCAATATTTTTTTCTTCAATTTTTGTTCCAATGAAAATATGTTTGCTTTTTTTAAAGAATAAAAAACTACTTTTCCTAAACCTTTTCATCAAATGCACATCACTAAAAATCACTAAAAAACTAAAAACTATATTTCTCCAAATAAAGCTTTTGCTTCAATTAAACCATTTCACTATAAAATATGTTCTTGAAAATAAAGCTTTCTTATAATAGTAAACGTGGACATTTACAAACATTTGAACTTAAAAAAGCTTCTTCTGCGGAAATAAAATTTTCCAAGAAATGACAAAATTTCACCACAAAAAACAACTTTAAAAAAAGTATTAAAACTTTAAGGTAACGTTGAAAAGCTTTTGCTTCATATTAAATTTTTCATAGAAAAAGTTTTTTCTTTTGGGTTTATAGCTGTAATCCAAATAAAATATTTTTTTTTAGAAAAAAGTTCAAAAAACTATCTCTTGCAATAATTGGCATATTCAACCCAGTAAAAGACCACTTTATTTTTAACTTTTTGTCCACAAAATCTTCTTAAACTAAAAAAAAATTACATTTCTCCAAATAAAAATTTTGCTTCAAATAAACCATTTGATAATCAAATATGTCCTTGAAAATGAAACACGTGCACTTTTAAAAAAAAAGCTTTTTCAGCAAAAATACATTGTTCCTAGAAATCATAACATTTTAAGGTTAAAAAGCTTTTGCTTCATATTAAGCATTCACTCCATAATAAAACTTTAAGAAACAAATATGAAAACTTCAATCTCAAAAAATGCATTCTTTTTTTCAAATAAAGCTTTTCCAAGAAATAAATGAAAAACAGAAGAAACTTAAAAAGCTTATTCTTCATTTATTAACTGCTTTCAAAATAAAGCTTTCATCACAAATTTGTTTTCCAAAGCATATTATATTCTCGAAATAAAGCTTGACAAATAAAAACATAATTATGAAACATAATTGTTCCTAGAAATCATAAAATTTTAAAGTTAAAAAGCTTTTGCTGCATATTAAGCTTTCATCCCATAAAAAAAACCTTAGAAAAAAATATGAAAACTTCAATCTCAAAATATGCATTCATATTTTCATATAAAGCTTTTTCCAAGAAATAAATAAAAATAAGTAAGAAAGTATGGTCGGTCAAGCCCGACCATATAATACCCTACACTAAGTAAAAGAGCAAAAACATTTTTCTTTTAAAATTTCAATAATTTATATTTTTGAGTGATTTTCGGAAGTGGGACTTATATGGGAGCTATGACCAATTATGCACCTTAATGAATGTCTTAATGAAAGTTATTTACGTTGAATTTTGTGTATATACCGACATTTTTAGGAGATTTATGCACGTTTAAGTGATTTTCGGAAGCGGGTCTATATGGGAGCTATGACGAATTATGAACCGATCGTAACTAAATTTGGTGACATGAATTTTGTATATATGAAACTTATTTGGAGCGAAATTTGTGGAGATACATATATAAATTAAACATTTATGACCGATAAAGTCAAATTTCGGAAGGGCATTTGTATGGGGGCTAGGTGAAATAATGGACTGATTTCAGCCATTTTCAATAGGCTTAGTCCTTCGGCCAAAAAAATAATATGTACCAATTTTGATCGAAATATCTTCAAAATTGCGACCTGTACTCTGCGCACAAGGTTTATATGAACAGCCAGCCAACCAGACGGACGGACGGACATAGTTTAATCGACTCAGAAAGTGATTCTAAGTCGATCGGTATACTTTATATGGGTTTTAGACTAATATTTTGGGGCGTTACAAACATCTGCACAAATGCATAATACCCTCCCCACTATGGTGGTATAGGGTATAAAGAAGAAACTTAAATAGCTTTTAAATAATTTCTTAATTTCTTTCCGAATTAAGCTTTCACCACAAAATTGTTCTCCAAAGCATATTATATTCTTGAAATATAGCTTGACAAATATAAATTTCATCCAAAAAGCTTTGGCGCCAATAAAGCTTTTCCATTAGCTAACCTGAAAATTAACGCCTAATAGCAATTTAATACCTCTTTTATCAAAACTTATTGTTTTTGGTGTCGGTAATAACTTCTTTCGATTTAAATCGAGCTTTCTCAGAGATCGCACTATACGAGTTGTACTAGATTGGATGTTATCAAACGAATTCAAGATAAATTTGCCATTCATATTCATTAAATTATAGACCAAGTCTGTCGAAGATTAGAGCAATGAGGCAAAACATGAATGATACCCGAAATCGGGACCTTGAGACCATCTCTGAATAGGGTCGTGCGAATATGGTCGCTTTCAACGCTCGCAAGACTCAGTGTTCCATGTTCACACAGAAACGAACGACAAACCATGTCGCTTCATCTGTATTTATGGATGGTGTACATATTGTGGAATCAGACGCTCTTCATGTTCTGGTCATGAGAATGCAGCGTGATGTCCGCTGGTCTATACACATAAACATAAATGTCGAAATAAGCATTCAAGTAACTGGGTTTTTTGAGATCACTCCATCTGATCTCCTCACTATTTACACCACCTATATCCTACCGAAAATAAAATACAACTCCCATGTCTAGGGCATTGCTTAAAAGTCTATTTTGGAGCTTCTCGAAAGCTTAATGGAAAGGGCGAAGGTGAGTATTTCTGACAGTAAGATATCCGACTCTATTGATTACATTGAGCACCGATGCAATGTGGTCTTGGTTTAGCTGTCGATACTACAATGGAACGTGTTCTGATGAAATTATATAACTTGTTCCTAATACCCCCAGATTTTTTGAAATACACGTTTTTCATCAAGAACACATCCCCTGAATTCTGGTCCAAGAAAAAGTAAGCTACTACTATTCATAGTTACAACAGATTGCTTAGCATGAGTAGACGTCATCCACTGAATGAACAAAAATGTTTTTTTACGCTGGCGATTGTCACAAAACCAAAAAGCTTTTTTCCAAAATAAGTTTTTTAACAAAAACAGCTTTATCTTAAACAAATCAGCTTAATCCCTAGAACACAAGTATTTTCCTCTAAAATTGTTATTCAATTTTATCTTTCTCCAAAAAAGAAATCTATTGACCAAATAAAGCTTTTCACCAAAACAAGCTTTTCCTCAAAAGCAATATTTTCAGCAAAAGGGCTTAGGATATTTTTATGAAAGAAATCCTTTCATCCAAAGTTATTTTTTCCAAAACAAGCTTTTTCAACAAAAGAAGCTTTTTCTCAAAATAAGCTTTCTGAGATAATACTTTGATTTACCTAGTAAAGTGATTACCCTTAATACATTATATTCTAAAACGGCTGTTTATTACTTATGTTTTTGGTTTTTCTACTTGTTTATTTTTTTTTATGGTGAAAAAGATTAACTGCCTCGTTTTTTGTTTGAGAAAATTGCAATGAATTGAGGTTAGATTAGATTACTGCAAACAACAAATGATCTAGACACAAAAACTGACCGCAAAAGTTTTGTTAAGAAATTAGATAAAATCATGTGTAAATTGCTTATTAGCTTGAGCGATTTTTAAGATAAGAAAACGTAATAGAGCTCACTTTCTGTCTACAAGTTTTAATAGGTAAAGGACCGAGGCAAACAAACTAAAAAGGAATTAGTATGAAACTGATCACAAGGCACTGGAATTTTGACTTTACATGATCCCTTTATATTGAAAACATAAGAAAATCCAGCATTATTATAGAGAGGATTTTTGGATCTCTGACTCTTGAAGTCTGTCATTCCCACAGTTACACTTTAGTTCTCTTTAAGTTCCCTTTAGAATGAAAACTTAACTTAATCTGGCAGGTTTGACTTAACTCTGGATTTCTTACCATCTACGATCGTTTGGACACTCCTGAATTTTAATCTATTTTATATATCTAGTGTTGTTGCCAATGAATTTTGTTTTCTGGCTGGCCAATTCTTTATTTACACTGTTTGCGTGTTTTCAACATAATCGTTTGTCAACTTTTTAGCACTTTGGTGGAAAATTGCTTTAAAACTATCAGCCATACAAAATGTGAATGCAATTGTTGCTTGTTAAAAACACCAGAGTGTTAGAAAAATTTGTCCAAACAACCATTAACACATTTTTTTCCACCACAACAAATGTTTTCCTCTAACCAGCTAAATTTTTAAAAAAATGTTTTGTAAAACCAAAATACGAAAATTATTAGTTTTGAAAATTGTCTATGGCCAATTTTTTTTTTCTTTTGCTCTGTTTGCTAAGTTGTTTATTTGTGTGTTTGCTGTCTTCCAGCAGTGTTAATGTTTTTTATGTTGCTGCTAATGTTTTTTATGATTTTGTAAATATTTTATTTAATTTTTTCTATTTTTTGTTTTTGAGGTTAAGAATTGTAAATTTAACCCATTTAAATCTAAATATTTTGATTTCCAATGATAGAATCTCAATTTGTTTTGTTTGTTATGAAAACATTTACTGAATCACATCAAAATCATTTGGAATTTTAATTTCATCATACCAACTTATGTATGTATGTATGAATATAAATATTGTATTGATTGTAATTGTTTAATTTAATTATGTAGTGATTTTTTATGATAATGTTAACAAGATGTTTAGAATTTCTGTTTTTTTTAATTACGTGCGAGATGTTGCAATTTCTAGACTATTTGTTTTGTATTTATTTTCATGGAACATTACTTTTTTTGTGGAATTGTAATAAAAATATTTTAAAACAGAATATTGCGCTAGAGCTGTAATGACATCGAAAGATTGATAAGCGGAAATCTTATATAATGTATAATAAATATTAAACAGAATTAATTGATAGTGTAAATAAATTCAGAAGTTGATGTTTTGTTGAATGGAAAAATTAGGAAACAATTTGTGGGTTGAATATATTTTTATACCCTTCACCTTATTGTACTTACAAAAATAAAAATGATTTTTTTTTTTGAATTTAATGAAAACATTAATAAATGAAAACATTTAAGAAATTTTCCTTTAACATTTGTCCATATAATGATTTTAAAGGAAAATTCCTTAACCCTCTAAACCGCAAACTTTAAAAAGCTAAAAAAAAAGTTGTCGAATAATTTTTTTAGGGTAGTTAGGACCCAATAAACTTAGAACAGCCATCAGAAACTGATTTGCAAATTAAGTTTAGGAACCAGGTGCAAAATGGTGAAGTTTGCCTCAGGGCATTTAGGTTTAGGTGTCAAAAACAATAATTATGATACGATTTTATTGAAAAACTAATGAAAAAAAAATATTTTGAATAGATCGGGAGACTAACAGTTACACAGAAAAAGGTTTCAACATAAATATTATGATTTGATTTCATTGATTTCAATTCATAACATTTATAGATATATTTCTTAAATATTAAGATTTTGTTCACATTTTATGTTTTCAAATTAAATCTAGAAGGCTTGAAAAATATAATTTCAATTTCATTTATGTATATCGATGGCTTAATATAAAAAAGGCGTAACTATTTTTTTATTTTCAATGTATTAATGGGGTTCCAAAATTATAGGAATGCTAGACAAGTTTCTCTTAGTTTTTTCACTATTATTTATATATGCAATAAAGATGAAAATAACATTATTTAGTAAGAAGGTGCTAAATAATATGCAAAATATTATGTTACCAAAACGCATTTTCAAAAAAAGTATTTTTCACCTAAACAAAAAGCTTTTTTCAAATGTTTGATTTTTTCAAAAGCTTTTTGTTTGCATTGCATCGCATTTTCAGAAAAAGTATTTTTCACCCAAACAAAAAGCTTTTTTCAAACGCTTCATTTTTTCAGAAGCTTTTTGTTTGGGTGTCATATATTCTCCTCAAAATATTTTTTTTCAAAAATGTGAGTTATGTTCTCAAAAAAATTTAATTAAAAAAAGCTTTTTTTCAATATTTTTTTCTTCAATTTTTGCTCCAATGAAAATATGTATGTTTGCTTTTTTTAAAGACATAAAAAACTGACAAATGTATAAAAAGTGCTCAGTTTTCTTTCCAATCCCGTTAAAACATTTAAAATCGGAGAAAAACTGACTGAGTTCCATTTCGATAAGATGACGAAAATCACTGAAACTTCAATGAAAAAAGAATTATATTAAATAACTTTATTAAAATAAAAAAAATAAATTTTAAATAAGAAATAAAATGTGATGTCTCTTCTTATAAAAATTGCATTTAAACTTTATTTGTGTCTAAAATTTGATGGATTTTATTATTTTTTTTCCTTTTCGTTTATAGTAACAAAAAATCGAGTTACGCCTTTTTTATATTAAGCCATCAATATGTTTATGTTGCTGAAAAATGTTTAAAATTTTCTTTTGAAAATTTTTTATTTACTTTTATGATTTTCAGCTACAAAATGAGCAAATATGCGCGAAATTGATTAAATTTTGTTAAGGGGATGATATGCTTAATGTTTATTTATATTTGATTATGTTTAATGATATTTTTAATTTTCAGATATTGTTGATTCATCTTAAAATATTGGTCATATATGGCCATTATCTATTGAATTAATTCATTAGATAATGCAATTTATTATAAAATATTATTACATTTTTGCAAAAAAAAACAAAAATTTCCGTCATGAACAATTTTATAATATTTATGAACATGTTCTTATTCTAAATGAAAAAAGTTTGGGAAAAAAAGTCAAGTTCAAGTGCCAATTATGAATTTCTTTTTTCTGTGTGTAGTAAAACTTTTATTTAAAAAAAAATTTCACGTGCTATAATTATGACATCACTCACAAAACAGCTGACAGAACAAAAACTAAAAGTCAGAATGCATTTTGACCTTCGAGGGAAATAGCAGTCAAATTTAAAAACAAAATTACTCTCTTAAATTCTCAAAAATAGTAAAAAGTAAATTAACGCTTTTCCAGTAACAATTGTTTTATACACACAATTTTCTTATTTCATTCCTTTTAAAATGTATAAATACTCACATTTTCTTCAATTGTATTGAAAATTCTTTTTTTTTGACATTTTTTCACCACAAAAATAAAATTTTAAATAAATTAACCTTAACACAAAACATATGAAATATAACGAGTTCAAAATAGAACTTGTAATAGTTTGCAACGAGAGAACACTCTCTAAAATGTATACGCACTTGATTTTTTCTCTACTTGCAAGTTTTTTGAGTTAATGAACGCTTTACCAGTAACAATTGTTACTAACTAGTAACAACTTTTAGTTATTGAACATTAGAGTGCTCCAAAAAAATAAAATTGAGAATTTTGACCGTCCCCCCCTCTAGAATTGTTCTATGTTTTGTAGAAACACATTGTGTAAAATATTAGGATGATAGGATAACGTTAACTGGTGGCGCAACGACGCTGAAGTTTTGAGGTGCATTTACAAGGGGAAAATATGCAATTTTTTCAGTTTTTGTAAAAATTTTGCCATTAAATAATGACTTTTACAATTTAATTTAAAAGAATCGAAATGTGTACGTAATTGTCGTTATAATAAGATATAAAAGACAAAAATTGGTGAAAAAATGTTAAAGTTATTAAAAAATCGCCAGGCCATTAACGTGTCTCAGGCCGCTAGAACAAGAAATTTATGAACAAAATTAACATATTTTGAGAAATATTAAAATAAAAGCTTATTTTTACTTAAAATATATCCGTATTTACTTGTATATGAGTTTTTGTCCTCGTAGGATACCGTTAACCTATTCGCAGGTATGACCAAAAAACACATTCATTTTGACCCCAAGTACTCTTAAGGGTTAATTTGCATTTTTGTACTGTTATTGTGAATACTAGACTTCATTTTATATTTTTCTTAAGTTTCATCAAATTCAGCCCAAAAATGTATAATATTTAGCTATCTTTCCATGAGAAATTCCAAATATTGAAAAAATTGACATTTGACCTTCACGATTTAAGGGTTAATGTTTTCCGATTTTAGTAAAACTTTCAGACTATATTTAAAATTACCTGGACTATATTATTCTGAATAGCTTTTACTTAAAAATCATTACAGTAAGGAAATTCTGGTCATTCCCCAAAAAATGGCCAAAAAATTAGTTTTTCTCGAAAATCGCAAAATTTATATCGCAGGTACGGAAAAACTATAGGAGGTATTGACATAGTTTTTTCACATTTTTATTCCCTATTATGTTGTCAATAAATCCCCATGTGATGATCAAAAAATTCTGAAATTTGTTTAACAAAATTTTTAAAAATTTGAAATTGGAGTTTTGAAACTGCCGTTAAAAAAATTTAATTTTTTTGGTCATACCTGCGAATAGGTTAACGGTATCCTACGAGGACAAAAACTCATATACAAGTAAATATGGATATATTTTAAGTAAAAATAAGCTTTTATTTTAATATTTCTCAAAATATGTTAATTTTGTTCATAAATTTCTTGTTCTAGTGGCCTGAGACATGTTAATGGCCTGTCGATTTTTTAATAACTTTAACATTTTTTGACCAATTTTTGTCTTTTATATCTTATTATAACGACAATTACGTAGACATTTCGATTCTTTTATATTAAATTGTAAAAGTCATTATTTAATGGCAAAATTATTACAAAAACTGAAAAATTGCATATTTTCCCCTTGTAAATGCACCTCAAAACTTCAGCGTCGTTGCGCCACCAGTTAACGTTATCCTATCAACCTAATATTTTACACAACGTGTTTCTACAATACATAGAACAATTCTAGTGGGGGGGACGGCCTGTACCTAGAAAGTTTTTTTCGTCCATACAATCTTGGAGCACTCTATTGAACATAGATATTGATTTTATGGAATTTTTTCAAATATTTATCTTTTATTTTGAAACATTTGTACAATATAAATTTATTCAAAGTAGTGAACATTGCACAGTTGGGCATAATCAAAATTTTGTTGGAAATAAATCTGGCATTTCTAAACGGCTGGTCCGATCGGGGATGATGGGTAAATTAGGGTACTTTTCACATGTAAAATATTTTTTGTTTCCCATCCGATTTCAAAGATTTTTATATCTTTGGAAAGCGCTAGGCTATGTTTTGAAATTTATCTTTAATAATTTCCGAGTAATAGGCATTTCAAAATGGAAATTTAAAAATTTTGCCATACCTTGGATCGCTTTTTTAAAAATATAGGTCGATTTCAGATCAGTGTCAATTATGGATACAAAAATAAACGATGTTCAATTAAAAAAATCCAAAAATAGTAGATTTTGGCCAAATATTCTAAATCCGAAAGCTGAGAGCAGAAAACGGAATGCAGGATTGGAAACCTTGATGTTTTTGAGATTTTTGCTACAAATTTTTAGGAATTACGGGAGTCACTTTAACAAGTTTTTTTACACTTTTTTATTTAGAATGACAAATTTAAAATACGTTGAAAACAAATTGAGCCACATTTATTATGAACTATCTTTTTTGTTCAGATGAGTTAATTTGTGGTCGTTTAGATTTCAGCAGCTCATAATACGCACTGCCCTTTTTCTTCCACAAAATACAGAGCATTACTTTAGCTTCATGTATATGTATTGGCTTTGGCGTCGATTCAGCTGGTTGGCAGGGATTCGTATATGATCTCTTACGCTTCGGGTTATAATAATGGATCCAAAACTGATTTCCAGTTACAGCGTTCAAGCAGAATTTCGGACGTCTTTCTTTCAAAGTCTCTCGGCTTCAGTTCATATGATACTCAATGTTCCTGCAGCTGACAAACTTTTTGAAATTACTGTTTGAGTAGCTCCCAATGACTTTTCAAGCTCTTGTTGAGTTTTACAACAATATTGGTCTTCAAACTTTATTGACTGGCCTGGGCGATCTTTGTCTTCAGTGTTGAAATCAGACTTCTGAACCCAACATACCATCTATCGCTGCTTCACCGGTACTTTTTTTCAAACTAAAGAAGTAAAATAAAATTTCCCGCACATGACGATTCGTTGTTAGAAAATTCGAAATTTTTTTTATCGAATTTTAGTTCTCTGCAAATTTATATATGCTTCATTGAAGAATATAGTCGTCAGTTTTCATCCTCCTTTGATAGTTTGAGAAATGCATAGGAGGCTCTTTTTAAACAAAAAATATATTTATAATGCTATAATTGCTAGACTACTCATCCCAGTTAAACTTGGTTGACCTGTACAGGAGGAACCAGGCTTTCCAAATTTGCATTAAAGTAAAATTTATGCATGAAGTAAGCCATAGAGCATACAAATTAACCACTTTAAGAATATGGTTTCCAGTGCTGCAAAGTTTATCATTCAACAGAGCCATAGTGCATACAATTTATCTTTTAACTTCGAATTTTTGAATCCAATCAAAACTTATCTGATCAATACAGTAGAACATATGATTTAAATATATTGTTTGCTTTGAACTGCCCCTAACTAATGGATATAAAGACCCATAGTGAATTAAATTATGAAACTTGTTAATAATATAAACTAGAATTTGTAAATCTATATAAAGGCAAAGGTTTCATAGTATTGTTTGTGCTATAGTGAACCTTATGCTAAAATTAAGCCATAGTTCATCATAGTATTTGAACGCTTTATAGTGAAGGCTCCAACTTAGTTTCTAACCTGATTGGAATGAAACTATACATATAGATAGAGAATAAGCTAAACTTTCAGAATATAGTGTACACAGACTGCAAACAAATGCCGTTCTTTTTTTAATAATGCTAAACTACCGTTCTCATAGAAACTAAACTTAATCTGTATATTAATACAAAAGAAGCAAAGTTTTTTTGTGAATTCAAATTGTCTTATTGTAGGTTTTACAAATATATTGTAGGTTTTACAAACCACGCAAAAGAATATTTTTGTATATATTTAAAAAAAATTTAAAGCGATGTTCATGAAATTTCTTGACACTCCATGACGCATCAATTTAGCACAGAAAATGCATTAATTTATTAAAAAATATTTGTTTAACAACGAAATATTTAAAATGGAGTTTGTTTAGCCAGGAGTATGGTTATTCACACATATGTAATTTTAATGCATTTCAATAGAAACTGAATTCTTTGCTGTCAGCTGATATTTTTAACCCTAACATTTGTATAAAATATGCTAAATATAAACTAATTTGATGACAAATAGATACAAATAAATATTTAAACACGAAAAACGGATATATTCACCTCTGAGAATCTTATAACTCTTCAGCAAAATATACTTTGAGATAAAGATTGAAAACAAATTTGCTTATAACTCAGCAATTTATCGGCCAATTTTGCCAAATTTAAATAACAACCTAACCAGTAACATAGCTAATATATTGATGTATCAATCATGTATGTAAGTTATTTAAGGGCTCCGAAAAGTTGATTTCAACATACAGATCGATAGACGGACATGGCTATATCGACTCCGCTATCTATAACTATTACACATGGAATGATAAACTTATATATATGCCCTTACTAGCCACGTATGTGTGGAAAACAACTTACAAGGGTATGCAACTTAGCGTTAAATGATTTTTTATCCGTGAATTATATTAATAATAGAGCAAATAAATAATTCACGCAGAGAAAAAATATAATTGGGCATGGTTACTGTAACCATTTATATAGTGTTACAAGTTTTTTAACTATATTATAGTCACAGTAACCATTTACATGATTGTGGTAACCATAATATGGTTAACTTACGATTCACATGATTGTCTCAACCATACATATGGTTACAGTAAACATATATATGTTTGTGGCAACCATATTTATGATGAATAATTTTATCATAATATGTTGTTCTCAGATTATGATAAGCCTTAAGCCGATAGCACCATAATATGATAAGTCCTTCATCATATAAATGGTTGTCACAAACATATATATGTTTACTGTAACCATATATATGGTTGAGACAATCATGTGAATCGTAAGTTAACCATATTATGGTTACCACAATCATGTAAATGGTTACTGTGACTATAATATAGTAAAAAAACTGTTAACAATATTGAAATGGTTACAGTAACCATGCCCAACTATATTTTTTCTCTGTGTGTTGGTTCGGAAATTTTGAGTTTTTACCAACTTGTCTTCTTTTAAAGCCTTTGTACGGAATTGACACTCATAAGTAAAAGTATAATTCTGTGGAGTTTGGACAAAACATCATAAGTCAAGATAAGAAAATATCTTAGTTTTTTTTATAATAAAACTAACTTTTCAAAACGCTTCGTTTACACTAATCTGCTTCTTCATACGAATATTAGTTTCTGAGATATCATAAAAAAACAAAACAACTTATTTGGAGTTGTTGTTGATTTGTTTTTGACAAAACAACTTAATTCGCAAACACTTTTGAATTTATCGATAATTATTTTATTATTTATATTTTGTATAATTCTATGAGACAAATAATAAAGTTCTTCAAGGACAAATAATAAAATATTAATCGATAAATTAAAATTTTTCAGGAGAGTGCAAAAACTCTCTCCTTAAAAATTTGAAAAATCCATTCAAGTTGTTTTGTCAAAAGTTCACAGAATTATAACCTTCATCTTCGTGAAAAGGGTATATATAAGTTTGTCATTCCGTTTGTAATTTCCACAATATAATTTTAGGACCCTTTAAAGTATATATATTCTGGATCCTTATAGACAGGGGAGTCGATTAAGCCATGTCGATCTGTCTGTCCGTCTGGCTTTTGAAATCAATTTTCTGAAGACCCCAGATACCATCGGGCGCCAAATCTTCAATAATTCTGTCAGACATGCTTTCGAAAAGTTTCCTATTTAAAATCAGCAAAATCGGTCAACAAATGGCTGAGATATAAAGAAAAAACCAGGACAATCTCGATTTTCGACCTATTTTTGACCTATATCTGGATTACTAAGACATTAATATAGACAATATGGGTATCTGATGATAGATATTTCAAAGACCTTTGCAACCACGTATATTAGACCATATATAGTAAGTTGGACTTACAATGGGTCAAAATCGGAAAAAAATATTTTTTAAACCGAATTTTTTTTTCACAAAAAACTGAAAAAACAAAAAAAAAAATTAAATTTAAATAAAAATTAAAAAAATTTTTTCCAAAAAATTAAAAAACAATTTTGGAAAAAAAAATAAATTTTGTTTACCTAAAAATATTTAAAATTTTTATTTTAAAGTATAATTTGGTGAAGGGTATATAAGATTCGGCACAGCCGAATATAGCTGTCTTACTTGTTTTTTATTTAATTTTGTCTAACACAACCTAATAGATTTCCTACTAAATTTGTTGCATAAAAAAGTGACTTCCTTTTCATGTGCTTCCATTTCAACAATAACCTTCAACTAAGTTCTTCAAAATTGTTGCTTCAAAAAGAAACTTTTTGTGACACAATTTTAACGACACTTTAAACTACTGCAAGAATAGAAAAAAACTTTAAAACAATTTCATCAACTCGTACCTTTAACTCATGCTCATCAACAGCAGCATTTTACAAAACATCCATAATAATTCCAAGAGTTTTAAACACATTCTTCATTCACTCATCCAGCCATCCAACCATTCATTCTCATTTATTCATCTTTTAGTGCCACCAACAAGAGTTCCATTAGTTAAGAGCATAAATCGTAGTGGAAGTCGTACTCGAACCAAAAACATACTGACAAATGTATTTTCGTTACTTTATGACTTACAATGCGAAATCCTTAAGCTAAAGGATTGTTGTTTTTTTTTTTTTTTGTTAAGAATGAGTGTATGTGTGTTTTAAGATGTTTTTTTTATATTTTAACGTTGTTTTTTTATTGCTGCTTTTACGCAATTGTTACTCTATACACATTCGCCGAAATAAAAGAAGGTAAAAACGATTCCAGAAAGAAGAAGTAAGGAAACATCTGGGCCAAAGTAAAGCTGTTTGGAGTACAACATGCAGCAATGCATTGCAATGGTTGGCAGAGCTTGATTGCTTAGTTTGCTGGCTAGTTAGTTAGTTGCTGCTACAAATGGTAGTTAAGGCAACCAATAAAGTTTAGTTACGTAGTTTTAAGGATAATATCACAAGTAGATCTTCAAGTGCAGAACATATGATTGAAATATTTGAACAGCTTGGAAAATATGTGATAAAATTTAAAAAGAAAATTTTGGAATTTAAGTTTTGTGCAAATATTTGTCATCAGAAAAGTCTTTAGGAAAATTCAATTACTGTTTTCCCACAAATTGTTTGTGTAGCTAAGTTTCCAGTCTTCTTTGCTGGCACCTTTTTTTAAAGCATTTGTGCTGCTATGTTTTCATTTAGTGCGGTTTTATCTTAATGCACAACTACGAGTGTAGTAGAATTCTTATGGCTTAAAATTTTCATTGAAGAAATATTTCGTTTATTTGTGCTTTTCTTTTTAAATCCACACAAAAAAAAACTTTAAAAAAACAAACGAATCAGATCAATAAACTATTGGTTTAAAAAGTAAACGAAAAAAGCCAAAGGAAGACAACAAATATAAAACGAAAGAAAAACATTGAACTTAAAAAAAGATTTACTTTCTTATGGGGGTCATATGTATTTTTTTTTATTTATTTTGTTGCAAACAATACTCTTGTTGCTGCTGCTGATACGAATGGATTGCACATTGTTTGGCAAAGAAACAAAATTGCTTTATAATTACTCAAGGTTTAAGAAGAGCGAACAAATCAAATCGTTGGCGTTTTCTGGTTCGGTTTAAAACACCACCACAACATTTCAAGACTGAAAGGAAATCCATGTGAATTAGTTTGTTAACATTTCTCCTTTTGTTCAGCAATCACAATACAATTTTGCAATTGTTACAGGTGAAAATTTATGATGATGGTTTAAAGTGATAATGCCAAAAGCTATTGCTTGAAATCATTCTCTTCCAAAAAGATTTATCCTTAAAAAATTACAAACACTTAAAGAATTTCCTTTAACAAAATACTAATTAATTTAACAATAAATCACTTGCCACAACAGGAACAACAGCCAGAATAAAAAAAAAACGGAACATTGGAAAAAAATATCTAAAATTATTTTTAGCAATCGAACAAAACATGTCAATGTTTCGCTTTTATTCTGGCAGAATAAAAATAAATAAAAAAAACTTGAGAAACAACACGAAAATCAAGGCAGATGTGTGAAAAAGGACAGAACGCCTCTAACATGTGTATTAATAGTTATAAAATGTACTAAAATTGTATTTAATAAAAGGGGAAAACTAGAAATTTTGGTTTAATATTTAATTTTTTTAAAGATATTCTTAAAAAAAAATCTGTAAAACTTGGAAGTCAAAATAAATGCTTAAGAAATTTCTTAAAAAGTACCAAAGTTTTTGGATGATTACAAAAACAAAAAGTACATTTTGTAGAATAAAAAACATGTTAATTACAAAACAGTTAAGAAAGTATGGTACACTGAGTAAATGAGCAAAAACATTTTTCTTTTAAAATTTTCATAATTTATTTTCGAAAGTGGACTTTATATGGGAGCTATGAGCAATTTCTGACCGATCTCCATGAGAGTATGCCATGTGATTTATTTGTATATGCAACATATTTTTGTTAAATTATAGTTGGATTCCAACATTTGTAAGAGGTTTATGCTTGTTAAACTGATTTTGGGAAGTGGTCGGTATAAAGGAGCCATGACCAACTAGGTTAGGTTAGGTTTCCAGGCAGCCACGAAATGAAGAAAAAGAAGAGCAGCTCACATGGGTCCAAGCAATGGTCCCTTTGTATTACCTAAAAGTAGAAGAAAATAGAAGAAAGAGGGACAGATATAAGTGAAAACAAGTAAGAAAGTATGGTCGGTCAAGCCCGACCATATAATACCCTACACTAAGTAAAAGAGCAAAAACATTTTTTTTTAAAATTTCAATAATTTATATTTTTGAGTGATTTTCGTAAGTGGGCCTTATATGAGGGCTATGACCAATTATGGACCGATCACCATGAAATAAGGTCGTGTGATTTATGTCTATATTAAAGTTAACTATGTTGAATTTTGTGTGTTTACCAACATTTTTAAACGATTTATGCACGTTAAAGTGATTTTCGGAAGCGGGTCTATATGGGAGCTATGACTAATTATGGACCGATCGTAACAAAATTTGGTGACATGAAATTTGTGTATATAAAACTTATTTGGAGCGGAATTTGTGGAGATACATATATATATTAAATATTTATGACCGATAAAGTCCAATTTCGGGAGGACATTTGTATGGGGGCTAGGTGAAATAGTGGACCGATTGCAGCCAGTTTCAATAGGCTTGGTCCTTGTACCAAATTGCATCGAAATATCTTCAAAATTGCGACCTGTACTCTGCGCACAAGGTTTACATGGACAGACAGCCAGCCAGCCGACCAGACGGACATCGTTTAATCGACTCAGAAAGTGATTCTAAGTCGATCGGTATACTTTAAGGTGGGTGTTAGACTAATATTTTTGGGCGTTACAAACATCTGCACAAACGCATAATACCCTCCCCACTATGGTGGTGTAGAGTATAAAGAGAGAAGGAGAAGATTGAAAAACAAGTTAAGAAGGAGATGTCTGAAGAAAGAGAGAGGGAGGAGATCTTAAGAAGTTACGTGCTAATGAGTCGGCGGTTATTGGGTCACTCTAAAGATATCCCCGTGTCTGGTCTTTTTAACCAATTACTACATACTATAAAGGCATTAATGACCTCAAGCCTCATATTCGAGATCTCAGAAAGACTATTTAGGGAACGATGTCATTACAAGGGGCTCTCATCCTCCTCCTCATTTTGACAACTTCTGCAGAAGTCGTGGTATGGCAAACCAAGTCTCCTAGCGTGGTTACCAAAGTTGCAGTGTCCAGTTATGGCCGCCACTACACCAGTCAATTGTGAGCGTGTAAAGCCCATCCCATCTTGCCTGAGCGAGTTCATAGTAGAAGTTGCTAATTTGTAGCTTGCATTTGGATAACGGAATCCCACATAGGAAATCTATGTCTCCGTCAGGTAACATGGCGCCTTTTTTCGCCAGATCATCGGCAACAACTATGGACCAACTATGGACCGATCGAAATAAAACTAGGTCGTGATTTTCGGATGTGGGCCGTATATTGAAGCTGTGACTAATTATGGACCGATTATCATAAAATTACGTGACATGACTTCGGTGTACACAAAACCAATTTGGAGCGAAACTTGTGTAGATAACTCTATGAATTAAACATTTATGATCGATAAAGTCCTATTTCAGGAGGACATTTGTATGAGGGCTTGTTGGGCTGATTTGCGTAAGGGCTGATTTCAGACAGACAAACTTAGAAAACATCTATTTTATATTGCATCTCGATCTCGATTTTAATATACAGTGTCGGACAAAACTAAAGCCGACATGACTTCGCAGCTGAAATACTTAAGGAGTGAAATCGAAAAAATCTTATTACAACTTACGAAAGATATTATTTTTATAGCCCTATTCAATAGTGATGAATTTATGAACCTTTTCCGGAAATCCTTCCATTAAGCTTTTTATAGTGCTTTCTGTCACTTTGTTCGAACATTCTTTTTCATTCTCTTTTAACAAGAGCCCAATATCTGGACTTAGCTCCAGGCAGTTTGGAGGATTTGCCTCTATAGCACATTATTGTTCTTGTACCACTCAAGACCTTGCTTACCATAGCGATAGGATGCCAAATCAGGACAATAATAAGAGGACACATTAAGAAGTCTTATGAATGGAAGCATCCTCTTTTGTTAATATTCCTTGATGTACATTTCGTTAATTATAGAGCCCTTTGTAACAAATGTTTGGCTTTTTTGTCATACCAAGAACTTTTTGGGAAAATTTTCTGCTTTTGAATTATAAACTTTTCTACAACATTCCCTCGAGCATCAGAAACATAAACATATTGAACCGGAAGCTGAGAAAAATTTTCCAGAACATACGTTTCGTCATGCATTATGCAGCAGGTATATTTACACCACCATAGTGGGGAGGGTATAATGCGTTTGTGCAGATGTTTGTAACGCACAAAAATATAATTCTAACACCCACCTTAAAGTATACCGATCGACTTAGAATCACTTTCTGAGTCGATTAAACGATGTCCGTCCGTCCATCCGTCTGGTCGGCTGGCTGGCTGTCCATGTAAACCTTGTGCGCAAAGTCCAGGTCGCAATTTTGATGATATTTCGATGAAATTGTGTATATATTTTTTGTTCGGCTCAAGGACCAAGCCTGTTGAAACTGGCTGAAATCGGTCCATTATTTCACCTAGCCCCCATACAAATGTCCTCCCAAAATTGGACTTTATCGGTCATAAATGTTTAATTTATATATGTATCTCCACAAATTCCGCTCCAAATAAGTTTTATATACACAAAACTCATGTCACCAAATTGTGTTACGATCGGTCTAGAATTAGTCATAGCTCCCATATAGACCCGCTTCCGAAAATCACTTTAACGTGCATAAATCGCTTAAAAATGTTGGTATACTCACAAAATTCAACATAGTAAACTTTCATAGAGACATAAATCACAAGACCTAATTTCATGGTGATCGGTCCATAATTAGACATAGCCCCCATATAAGCCCCACTTCCGAAAATCACTCAAAATTATAAATTATTGAAATTTTAAAAGAAAAATGTTTTTGCTCTTTTACTTAGTGTAGGGTATTATATTGTCGGGCTTGACCGACCATACTTTCTTACTTGTTTTTTATAAAATTTGACTTCAATTTCCGTGCTCTCTCTTTGGCCTCTAAATTTTTGATCCCTGTATGTTTTAAAACTTCATTGGCTTTAACTTTTCGTACCAAATAAACCGAGTACTGAGCTATCCGGACTGTTTTTCTAACGCATGTGTTGGGAGCTCTTTTGAAAATACGTTTTATTTATTGTAGCCAGCTGACGACGGATGTGGTGGTCATTTGACAAAATTGTATTGAGAATTGGAGATCGGGTCTATGTTTTGAACTTTGGCCGGTGAATAACTGGTCGGTGATATCTTTCCATGATGGATTATATGTAAAAGTGATGGATGTCCATATTTGCGCCCTTATTTCATAGCGTCTTGAGTGTATTCGTGCATGTGTCGCGGACTGCCAGTGCATGTCGCTGGCAAGATCACCCTTTGGCCGATATTCGCTGCGTTTTCATCATTGACGATAGTATATTCCTCTATTCGAAGCTTTTTTTGATTCAACCTAAGGAGGATCATACGTTCACTTTAAATTTTCACGTACAGCTCGACAATGAATTGATGGAAGAGTTCGCTACATTTCAACAAAAATTAATTACATTCATTTGGCCTGATCATAAGACGATAACCATAAATTCTATACAGAAACCTTTTTTGTTTACTCTTCATTTGAGTTAAGATTCATTTGCTTTACGTTTAAATGATCCCATCCTCACCCCACATGATGTAGGGCACCATATGACCAATGAGTTTCGGCAACTCTTCGAACACTTGCATTCTCGTCGCTCGGAGCCTGTGCCACCCATAACAACTGCAACGTCGTCTATCACCGGTGCATTGAAGCTCCGCTCATGTTCACCAGCCGGTGTCTTATCACAATAGTATAATCATCAGTCGGCATCTGGTCTAGGCTGTTTTGAATAGTCGGATAGTGCTGTTGTGTTCGTGTAACATAGTCTAACGCTTCTGTAGCTTCATTTCAAGTGAAATAAATTTGAAGGGAAGCGGGAGCAAAAATCCAATTCTGTTGTACATTTAACCTTGAACTTTGTTTACGAAGGACGTCATTTGAAAGCAAGAATTTTCGGATATTTTGAAGGAAGTGTTTGGAAATCGGAGTGGTGCCGGAAATGTTACTTATAAGCGGCTCAGTACTTCCCTGTGATTCCTGTAATCATCATTCTTATTGTAATGAAATGCTGCCAACTTTAAATCGATTATTTCTCCTGATCGAACCATTCGGGAGCGATTGGCTTCTAGTTTTTCGATATACTGTTGAGGTGTCTCTGCAGCTTTCGATGAACTTACATTGCGACGCATTTCCAGAAGCCGTGATTCGTTGGGACTGAAAAAAAAACATTTATTTCTCGAATTAAAAAAAAATCGTTTTAAAAACTTTTATTTAAATTTCAAATAAAATCTTACAATAGTAATATCAACATCAACCATATCATCATGCATGCATTAGGTTGTTTTAAGTTTCTTTATGGAGTTTTTTTTTTTGGTAAAACTTATTTTCCTCACTCTCTATTGTTTGATGTCAGTGTCATTTGGTTTTCATTTCAGTTTTTGTTAGTTTTCTTTACAATATTTTATTTTTTGGGAAAAAATTAAAACTTTACTTTTTTTTTGTTTTGAAAGAAAACAAAAATGTTGCTTGCTTGTTTAAAGTGTCACAGATTTCGGTCCTCATCTTCTTTGTCTTCTGGTGTTCCTTGGCATTATGCCCAAATACATATTGAATGAGTTGTTTACACCATGCAACAAATATGCAATGTGATGTATTCAATGGTGTTTGTATTACGGTTCGTGTTTGTTTGTTCGTTTGCTGTTTGATTGTCGGTAGAAGCCACAGTGTCAGCGGCTTTTGCAACATGAAGTACAACAAAAAAAAAGTAGAAAATCTGTAAGCTCTCGTAGTAGTTGTAGCAATAGTTAAGAGTAGCGGCTGTAGCGCGGCAGCAAAAAACCTTAATTAATTGGATATTGTGAAATTTATTTTAATGAAGTTTACAAATGACTACATATGTAGAAAACACATACATACATAAGTACATCCCAATATACTTACATATAATTATATAGACACACTGTATAGTATATGTATATGATTATATCAACATACATATTACTCGTACACTACTGTGGAATACTCTAATTTATTTATAAGTCATGTATAGTAAACATACCTACTTATGTACATATGCATATAAATATAAATTAGGGTGACACATATTTTGGATTTTCGATGCTCCAAAAGTGATTTTAGTATCAATCATATCAAAGCCAAATGCTATTCTCTTACAAAATAGATTTGTGTTTAACTTTAGAATAACATTTCAATTTAAATCCCAAGATTTACATTTTAAAATTTTATTTTTAAACCAAAAAAAATGTTTTTGATTCTAATAAACGCTAAGAGAGGATTATAATTGATATAACCTACAAAATCAACATTTTCCATCTACATTTGTTCATTTCTTGAAATTTCGAAAATTTTAAATGTGGGATTTTGAGATATGCATTCAATTTTATGAGTTTTTATGGAATCAACCCAAGAAAAACTGTAGCAGTTCCACGTTTCTGGAACCAGTTCTGTAATCAATGATCTTTGCTTGCAATTTTCACTCTAAAAACTAGTTCTACGGAAGCACAAAACAACTAACATCGTTTCTAGAAGTAATTCTTCCATCAATGTGTTTTGTTCAAAATCTACACACATATCTATTATTCTTTTATTATAAAGGGTGTTTCATTAAGCACTTAAGGCCCAATCTATATTATATAAAATAGTGAAAATGTCTGCGGCTTCGGTGAGTAGCTCGCATCCGAAAAGTCTCATGACTCTGGCAGCATATAAATTAGGCTGGCTTTGACCGATGGCAAGGGTTATGTCGTTTCGTTTTTAGCAAGATCCCCATTCCTTTACACAGGCCGATGTTCTGGACAGTTGGCTGGATTTGTCTCCCATGGTACAAAATTGACATTATTGTTTGAATACCACTCAAGGGCATATTTTCCATAGTAACATGATGCCAAATTGGGCCAAAAATATGTAGGTACGCTGTGCTGTTTTAAGAAAGGTAAAAGCTACATTTTTTTTATAAAATTTGACCTAAATTTTTTCGCTCGTTCTTTTGGCTCTGCTTACAATAGAGTCAGAGCATTTAACTTTACGAACTGCTTTTCTGATAGAAGTGTTCGGTATTCTTAGAAAGACAGAACTGTTGATATTTTTTCTTTCGTGATCCAGGTTTTCTTTCAATGTTCAAGTTTTCCTTATACTGATTAATGGCATTGGAAACAGTGTGACGGTGAACTTTCAAATCTTTCGATATATTTTTGAAAAGTTTTAATTTGTTTACGTACTTTTTTCGGGGACCATTTTGGACGAAAAAACAGTTGTAAATTAATGGTTTAGAAAATTTAATCTGAGATTTAACCCCGTCAGACTTTTTCTTCTAAGGATTTTCTTAAGTCGCAGGTCTATGCGAATAAGGTGCTCGCCGTTGACAGTGGACCGATGTCGTCGTCAGGCCAAAAGCCACACTAAACAGTGAACTTTTTGGGATGTACTGGAGGCTCTTTAATCTCATGTAGATTATTATCGTCCAATTTTTTTAATTTTGTTTGGTGACTCATCAAGAAATGTACGAAATGACAGAATATCCATTTTAATAAAACATTTTTATCATGTATACCTGTTCTTGAACGCTATATCCATCCATAGGTGATTTGTAAAAACAAACCGAATAAATGACAGCCAAATCGACAATATGGATGCTATCAGCTGTTGTTACACAAAACCCGATTGGACTTGAAATTTAAAAAAAAAATACGTCCATATGGACACCGCGGCTGTTTTGACGAATCGCATTCTTGACGTCCAATTTTGGGCCACTTTTTTTTCGCATTTTGGACGTCCAAATTTGGGACACTTTTTGGAGCATTGCCGGCTGGGTGACACGAATAACACATCAGCATAAACCAGCGACTTCATGTCGCCCCCATAGGAAATAATCGAGAGCTGTCAAATCTCACAAACTTGGAGGCCAATTGACAGGTTCATTTCTCGAAATCAAGTTATCGCCAAATTTTTACTTCAATAAATCTAATCGGTTGTGGTCCCCGTATGGCATGTAGATCCATCTTGTTGAAACCAAATCTCATTCAGATCAATTTCATCCATATTTTCAAATAAAACATCATTGATCTTGGTGCGATAAAGATATCGCAAAATTTTTATTTCAATAAATCGATGTTTACGGTCCCCGTATGGCACGTAGCGCCATCCTACTGCAAAGACATCTCACCCGGTTGACTGTCATCCATATTTTCTAACACCCACCTTAAAGTATACAGATCGACTTAGAATCACTTTCTGAGTCGACTAAACGATGTCCGTCTGGCTGGCTGGTTGTCTGTCCATGTAAACCTTGTGCGCAAAGTACAAGTCGCAATTTTGAAGTTATTTCGATGAAATTTGGAGCATATAATTTTTTCGGCCCTATAATCAAGAATATTGAAATTGGCTAAAATCGGTCCATTATTTCAATTAACCCCCATACAATGTCCTCCCGAAATTGGACTTTATCGATCATAAATGTTTAATTTATATATGTATCTCCACAAATTTCGCTCCAAATAAGTTTTATATATTCGGAATTCGTGTCACCAAATTTTGTTACGATCGGTCCATAATTAGTCATAGCTCCCATATAGACCCGCTTCCATAAATCACTTTAACGTGAATAAATCTCTTAAAAATGTTGATAAACACACAAAATTCAACATAAATAACTCTCATATAGATATAAATCACACGACTTAATTTCCAATATATGACCCACTTCCGAAAATCATCAGTCACGAATATAAATTATTGATATTTTAAAGGAAAAATGTTTTTGCTCATTTAATCAGTGTAGGGTATTATATGGTCTTGCTTGACCGACCATACTTTCTTACTTGTTTTCTATAGATATAACCAATATGTAACTAGGTCTCAATAACTAGTTCCTATAAAACTCTTTAGATTTAATTAGGAATCATAATACCATTGCACAGCACGGGTACCAGAAGTGGTTGCGATGGGTGTTATCAACAAATCTGAATTATTTCTGATTATAGTCGTTCTAGAACTAGTGATTTTGGAACTACACCATTTCCAATTGTATATCATAAATTTCTAATTGTATTTCAGAAATTTCCAATTATATTTCAGAATTTTCCATTTATATTTCAGAATTTTCCAATTATATTTCAGAAATTTCCATTTATATTTCAGAAATTTCTAATTGTATTTCAGAAATTTCCAATTGTATTTCAGAATTTTCCAATTGTATTTCAGAAATTTCCATTTGTATTTCAGAATTTTTAATTTATACTTAAAAAGTTTCTAATTGTATTTCAGAATTTTCCAATTGTATTTCAGAAATTTCCATTTGTATTTCAGAAAATTCTAATAGCAATACAAAAGAAAATTTCTGAAATACAAATGGAAATTTCTGAAATACAATTGGAAAATTCTGAAATATAAATGGAAAATTCTGAAATATAATTGGAATATTCTGAAATATAATTGGAAAATTCTGAAATATAAATGGAAATTTCTGAAATATAATTGGAAATTTCTGAAATTCAATTGTAATTTTCTGAAATATAATTAGAATTTTCTGAAATATAATTAGAAATTTCTGAAATACAATTGGAAATGGTGTAGTACTAAACATTTTCTTGGCAAATTATATTTTTTATTGAAACATCGTTGGATAAATCAAATAAAAAACTCTGTAGTTTTTTTTTTTTTAATTTCAACAGTCCAATATTGATGCCACCCTAATGTACATTTGTATGTTTATTCCCGTCCACCAGTCTGCTGTTATGGTTGTGTCTGTGCTTTTTGTTTTTATTTGCAACATACTGCATGTATGCTGCATGTTGAATATGATGTCCCTGTTTGCCATGGCGAAAAAAAGGGAATAAAATTGCAAATAAAAATTTAGTCTAATTAGTTTGGTAAACATTGTACAATATTACACTACACCATGGTCATAACAACAAATCTATAGTTACTATATTTACCTACAGCTACAGTATAGAAAATCTGAATTCATACAATAAACTTCCAATGATTTGAAAATAATATTATTATTAATTTGTTTAAGAAGTCAAAAACCAGACTCTGTATTAGGAATTGAACCTTTAACTTTTTGATTTAAAAGGAAGCCAATTATCGAGCTGTATGACTGCAGTCATTTCATACTGTGATTATAAGCATTTAAGTCAGACTGTATGCAAGTGTGAGAATTTGTTAGTTTGTTTGCTTTTAAGCACATTTATGTTTGCATATAATTTGTATGATGGTGTAAATTTTAATTATATTTTAATTAAGATAAAATACAACTGCAGAAGAAAATTTTTGTACAAAATTAAACTAATTAAAAGTGATGATGATAAGTGATTATTAACGATTGTTATTATTGTTTTAGATGGCTGAAAAGTGGGTTGCGGGAAGGGGTGTGGTATTTGAAATCGAATAAAATTGATTTGTTTACAAAAATTGGGACAAATATGTAAGTGGCAGACAAAATTCTTTGAACATTTTTATTTAAAACAAGTAAGAAAGTATGGTCGGTTAAGCCCGACCATATAATATCCTACTAAGTAAAAGAGCAATAAAACATTTTTCTTTTAAAATTTCAATAATTTATATTTTTGAGTGATTTTCGGAAGTGGGCTTTATATGGGGGCTATGACCAATTATGGACCGATCACCATGAAATTAGGTCGTGTGATTTCTGTCTATATGAAAGTTTACTATGTTGAATTTTGTGAGTATACCAAAATTTTTAAGCGATTTATGCATGTTAAAGTGATTTTCGGAAGCGGGTCTATATGGGAGCTATGACTAATTATGGACCGAACGTAACGAAATTTGGTGACATGAATTTTGTGTATATAGAACTTATTTGAAGAGGAATTTGTGGGGATACATATATAAATTAAACATTTATGACCGATAAAGTTCATTTCGGGAAGACATTTGTATGGTGGCTAGGTGAAATAATGGAACGATTTCAGCCAGTTTCAATAGGCTTTGTCCTTGGGCCGAAAAAGTTATATCAACCAAATTTTATTGAAATATCTTCAAAATTGCGACCTGTACTCTGCGCACAAGGTTTATATGGACAGCCAGCCAGCCGACCAGACGGACGGACGGACGGACGAACGGACATCGTTTAATCGACTCAGAAAGTGATTATAAGTCGATCGGTATACTTTAAGGTGGGTGTTAGACTAATATTTTTGGGCGTTACAAACATCTGCACAAACGAATTATACCCTCCCCATTATGGTGGTGTAGGGTATAAAAAAAGATGGAAATAAATCTTTAACTTGTAAACCCTTAGTCCAATTTGAATCAAATTTCACATGCGCAAAGAGGAAGTGTTGTAGAGTTTAAGTTTTGAATTTGGACCTCATGATCCCACCACGAGCGGGACCAGAGGTCCCTAAAGTAGGACACATTTTTAAAATCGAACGGGTATGTTCAATTTTAAAAATGATCCTATTTCTTCGTTTGTAATCCGATTTAAAAAAACTTACATATGTAGAATCTTCTCATCGTGCACTACATAAAACCCTGTAGCTATCAATTATCTTTTATAGCTTAGGGGATATTCTCATTTGAAAATTAAATGTTCAACATTTTTACCCACCCTACTCCAGTTTTTTGATGACCGCGGTTCCAAATATTTCCCAATTTTCTCCACTTTTCTTTTGTGGGATTAACAGATGTATATATAAAATAATGAAAGAATTGGTTAAAAATCATGACTGAGTCCAAAGTTACATGCATTTGAATTTAAAAAAAAATAAAAAACGATTTTTCGCTATATTTTGAGTAAAAAAGTACTTTTATTCTTTTTAAGTTATATAAAAAATTTCTAAGAGGCTGTATAATAAATTTGTACTTTTTGAAAAGCTAACTTTACATCAAATATTTGAAATGAAAAAAAAAATTATAATTTTTGATACCGAGGGGACCAGGACCATGCAAAAAATGCCTATTTTTTATGTAAAATTCAACTTTAGAGCAAAGATTCTCAAATGGCATAGTCGATATCAAATTATAGTAATCTATTTTATATGGCTCAATATGTTCTTAATTATTTTGTAAAGGGTTCTGATAACCCCGCCCCTAGTATGTATATTATAACCAAACAAGTAAGAGAGCTATATTCGGCTGTACCGAATCTTATATACCCTTCACCAAATTATACTTTAAAATACGTTTTTTTAAATATTTTTAGGCAAACAAAATTTCATTTTTTTTTTAATTGTTTTTAAAAAATTTTTTTTTTGAAATTGTTTTTTAATTTTTTTTAAAAAAAGTTGTTTCCAAATTTTTTTAAATTTTTTTTTTTTTTGGAAAAAAAATTGTTGACAAAAAAAAATTGTTGATGAAAAAAAAATTCGGGTTAAAAAATATTTTTCCCGATTTTGACCCATTGTAGGTCCAACTTACTATATATAGCCTTATCTACATCGTTGCAATGGACTTTGAAATATCTATCATTAGATATCCATATTGTCTATATTAATGACTTAGTAATCCAGATATAGATCAAAAATAGGTCAAAAATCGATGTTGTCCCGGTTTTTTGCTCATATCACCGTTATTTATGGGCCGATTTTGCTGATTTTAAATAGCAAACTTCTCGAAAGCATGTCTGACAGAATTATTGAAGATTTGGATCCCGAAGATATCTGGCGCTTCAGAAAATTGATAGCTTAATCGACTCCGCTATCTATAAGGATCCAGAATATACATACTTTATAGGGTCGGAAATGAAAAATGTGGAAATTACAAACGGAATGACAAACTTATATATACCCTTCTCACGAAGGTGAAGGGTATAAAAACGAAAAAATCCCATTTTTGGAATTTTTCAATACTCTTTTGGGAATTGCGGGATTCCTGATTAAAAATTTCAAAATTTGTTTTCATTTTTCCATTTTCAATAGAAAAACATTATATAAGTGTAAAATTTCATTACAAAATATTCATAAATAAAAATTTAATTTCAATTTGAAAAATTTGTATCTATGCAAAAACTCATTAAAAAACATTTTTTATCATATTTTTCAAGAAAGTATTCCATAAATTTGTTCATTTTCAAAAGTTATATACATTATTGGAAAGTAGACAAAATCTTCTATCCATTGATATATAACATGTCTACCTTGTGTTTTTTACGAGGCAAATTAATTAGGGAAAACCTAACAACTCGATGAGAACTTTTGCTTGAATTTTTCTACTTCCATTTTTTACTTTTTCACAAAATTTTACTTTAGTGGAGAATTAAATTAATGAATTTCATAATTACCAAATAATATTTAATGATTAAAATTTATTTTCTTTAAAAAAAACTATTATCAATTTCTTAATACTCTACTAAACTTTCCAGTAGTGGGGTCATTGTTATACCCCCACTAATGCATTTTTAAATACTGCAACAATAAAAAATCGCGGCCATTAAACAAATATCTCGGTAAACAACTACTGAAAACTGGGTGTATCTTTATCACTTTGTTAAAAGTTGAGAGTAAAGAAAAAAAAAGAGTAGCCTTTTGCATGTTTTGGTAATCAATCTTGTGAATAACACTTACCAAGTTTATTTGGTAACAACGGCTGCAGCAACTACAAAATAAAGTGCATGAACAACAACACACAACAGAATTTCATGATTTCTGGAGAAAAAAATTCAAATAAAAGAAAAAATTTTTAAGGCCTAAACATTCAAATAAACAAAACAAGGTAATGCAATATTTATTGTTTTGGCCACAGACAAACAAAAAAAAAACTGGTCTACAATCAAATAAATTAAATTTTTTCTAAATATTTCATTTTTGTTTTGGAATTGTTAATGCTAGAGATGTTTATCAGCGGCACCAAGTAGTTTTTTTAATCAAAACTATACGCATTTTTTCTTAACTTACTCATTTTATTCAAAAAATTTAAACAATTTTTTTTTCTTGCATTTAAGTGGAATTGTCTGAAATTTGTTTTGTCCAAATTTTAATTGTAATGGATTCCTATTCAATCATTTGTTTTTTTTTTTGCTGTGTTTTCAATTTTTCTCTTTATTTATTGTTTATTTTTTTCGGGGGCTACTTCATTGGAAAAAAGTAGCTCAAGTGGATTTATGTTTTTAAACAATATCGCAACAAAAGCTAAAATAATATAATATTAAGTATTTTTTTTTTTAGTTTTCTTTTGTTTAATAGAGATTTTGTAACACTTTTACTTTTGCTGTTGGGGGCTCTTTTATTTTCTCCTCGAATAATGAATGAGCGCAAAATTATAAAATAAATTTAGAAATAATTAATAAAAGTGAATGTTATTCAAAGTTTATTACTCCAGCAAATGAAATTTCAATGAATGGCTGGAAATTGAAAAAAAGAAACATTTTTATTCATTAAAATCATAATAGATTTTTGCGAAATACCAGCGAGAAATGTTGTAAACTTTTGGGTGAGTTCTTTTAAAAAGCCCTCAAGCTTTTAAATAAATATTTAGGAAAAAAATAAATACTTTCGGCCATTAATTGCTCATTTGTTACAAGTTTCGCAGTAATAATTTTAAAACATTTTCTTAAGTTTAGTTAATTTTTTATTATATACAAGGTGGCGCAATAGTAATCCTCCTATCAGAAAATACTATAAATTTTGCGATTGGCCCCTAATATCAGTTCTGTTTTGACATTTGTATAGTAAACACATGCGAAATAAACGTTAATAAACAATGTTACGCTACACTGCTCCAGAACGCGGAATAGTGCTGACTATTTATTTGACCAATAATCGGTCGGTGACTTTGGCACAATGTGAATTTCGTCGCAGATTTCCTGGCCGTCCAATGCCTACTGGTGAAACACTGCGACGTTTAGCCGCTCACCTCGAAGAGACTGGCACAACACGAGATGCTGCCAGACGTGGCAGACCCCGGAGTAGCCGTTTTTGCTGCTGCAGCCGAGGATGTCATAGAAGCGCCGTCGACATCGACCAGACGACATGCCACGCAAATGGGTATCAGTCGACGGTCTTTACAGCGAATTTTGGTACAAGATTTGAAGATGTTTCCGTACAAAGTCCAGGCCAATCGCGTCTACCATACGCTCAAGCCATCCTTAGTCACCACAAAGAGGAAGATGATTTTTCATCAAAAATAATCATGATGAGGCCCATTTCCATCTTAGCTGGTACATAAGTAATCAAAATTTATGCTTCTGGGGCACTGAAAATCCGCGTGTAACCCACGAAGAGCCATTACACCCGCTCAAAGTCACTGTATGGTGTGCTGTTTCGCTGGAGGTGTCATCGGACCTTTTGTCTTCGAAGACATCGTGGGCCAAACGGTTACTGTGAATGGTGAGCGCTACAGAGCAATGATAAACGAGTTCTTTTTGCCGCAACTTGATGAATTGGGATTGGAAAACACGTGGTTCCAACAGGAAGGTGCAACGGCACACACTGCACCTGCCACAACCGATATGCTGAAGGATGCATTTCCCGGGCGCCTAATCTCTCGTTTTGGCGATTTGCACTGGCCAGCAAGATCGCCTGATTTGACCGTTCTTTTTGTAGGGCTTTTTGAAGTCGCGGGTTTACGTCAACAAGCCTCAGACTCTTGTAGCTCTTAAAGACAATATCGGTCAAGAATGTGAGGACCTATCGCCGGAAGTTTTGGCCAAAGTGATGGAAAATGCCATAAAAAGGGCTCAAATGACAATCAACTGTGGCGGCGACCATTTACATGACATCATATTCTCGACTTGATGTAAAAAAAATTAAAAGACCAAATAAAAACAAGTAAGAAAGTAAGAAAAATACCCTACACTAAGTAAAAGAGCAAAAAAAATGTTTCTTTTAAAATTTCAATAATTTATATTTTTGAGTGATTTTCGGAAGTGGGGTTATATGGGGGCTATGACCAATTATGAACCGATCATCATGAAATTAGGTCGTGTGATTTATGTCTATATTAAAGTTAACTATGTTGAATTTTGTGTGTTTACCAACATTTTTAAGCGATTTATGCACGTTAAAGTGATTTTCGGAAGCGGGTATATATGGGAGCTATGACTAATTATGGACCGATCGTAACAAAATTTGGTGACATGAATTTTGTGTATATAAAACTTATTTGGAGCGGAATTTGTGGAGATACATATATAAATTAAACATTTATGACCGATAAAGTCCAATTTCGGTAGGACATTTGTATGGGGGCTAGGTTAAATAGTGGACCGATTTCAGCCAGTTTCAATAGGCTTGGTCCTTGAGCCGAAAATATAATATGTACCAAATTTGATCGAAATATCTTCAAAATTGCGAGCTGTACTCTGCGCACAAGGTTTACATGGACAGCCAGCCAGCCGACCAGACGGACGGACGGACATCGCTTAATCGACTCAGAAAGTGATTCTACGTCGATCGGTAGACTAATATTTTTGGGCGTTACAAACATCTGCACAAACGCATAATACCCTCCCCACTATGGTGGTGTAGGGTATAATAAACCACAAGAAGAATCAAAGTTTTTAATTTTTTTTTTAACTACAGCAAAAAAACATCGGAAGTTTACTTTTGCGCCACCTTGTATAAGAAATATTTTCTTATAAATCAGATTTTAACTACTTCCAAGTAATGTACTACTAACTACTTCCAAGTATAAATTTAAATATTGATGATTGAATAAAATATGACTGGATTTTTTAAATTTTTTTGCTTTTATTTTGAATAATTTGTACAACATAAATTTATTCATTGTTATCTTTGTCTTTTTCCCATCTTTCTGTCAATATATGGATTCCGAGCCGAAAGAACTGTTCATCTTTTGAGGCCAAGAACGAACGAAGCCAATATCGGATACTTTATTCCAAAGAGAGCGTTCAGCATTGATCGAAACAAATAGTAGTCGGAGAGGGCAAGGTCTGGTCTATAAAGTGGATAAGACAAAACTTTTCAACCACTTCATTCTAAATTCTTTTTAACAGGAATTTTGCCTGAGTGTAGTCATGATGAATAATATAGTTTCTTGTCTGGTCGCATATTCTGAGCGATTTCGGCCAATGCTCGCTTCAAACGAATCAGTTGTATTCGGCACAGGTTCCCTGTGATGGTCTGACCAGCTGTCAACAGCTCATAATACATATGACCCTCTTGGTCCCATCAAATACAGAACAGTATCTTGCCGCCATGGATATTTGGCTATTGTGTCGATTGGACTGGTTGATCAGGCTTTTCGTACGATCTCTTACGCTTTGAATTATAGTAATGTATCCATTTTCTCTCGTCTTCAGATCATGTGCTATCTACGGCTTTTGGAAGAATCCTGCTGCTCGAAAATGCTTTGAAATTGTTGCTTGAGTAACTCCCAACGTTTTGCCAGTTCTTGTTGAATTTGGAGTAATGCCTCCAAATCTTGGTCTTCAAATATTTTTGACAGCGTCCATCCACAAAGTAAAATTTCCACGACTCTGGTGCATAAATCTGGCTGAATTTGAGAGATAACATTAAGAAAATCCCACCCGAATTAAGAAACCCCTCAAGAAAAGTTTAACGGGGTTAAATCGCTCAATCTTTTACATCGCATCTAAGCTCAGTCCTGTTCAAACCACATATCGTTGGTGTCCACATCATCATATTCAGGTCAAAAGAAGTTTGTAATTATCGACCTATAGCCCTCGAATTTTACGGTGCTTTCCTGGCCAATGTCGTTCTCAAAGAAATATGGAGCGCTGACACCCAAAATGACGCTAAAAATCAACACCAAACAATGACTTTTTCGGGATGCATTGTAGTCTATTTGATCCCAAGAAGAGTGGTATCGTCCAAATCCCATTCCTATTCATCCAGAAATATTCCTATAGCCCTCTCCTTTTACGATGTTGAACTGGCCAACGTCTTTCTCAAAGAAATATAGAGCGCTGACACCCAAAATGACGCCCAAAATCCACACCAAACAATGACTTTTTCGGGATGCATTAGAGTCTATTTGATCTCAAGTAGAGTGGTATCGTCCAAATCCCATTCATCGAGAAATATTCCTTAGTGAAACTTTCTAACTGCTTCAGGTGTCATTCGCTCAAAACTCGTTTTCTATTGGCATTTACCTTCAGCTCCTAGGTCAGTTAAATTTTTTTACAGGTTTAGATTCAAGTCACAACGCAAAAGTCGCCAAGTTATGGTCTGATGTTCTTATGATCGACGCGAAATTGTCTAGGATTATCCTGATCTTGCATTTCATTGTTTACTGAACCAGTTGCCTCAAATTTATCCATCACACTGACGGTAGTACGATTAAGGCGACCGTAAAGCGGGCGAAGCGCACAGAACGTTACACGAACAGAACAACCATTTTGATAAAATAATTTTATTATTTTCACCTGGTATTGAACGTTATATCAATCCATGGTGATTTGGCGAAACAATCTGAATAAAGAACAGCCAATTCGTCAGATATAGCTTCAACAATATGGCCGCTATCAACTGTCAAAGTTTGGAAGTAGCTACTGGAAAACCCTTCAGTAGTCTTTACAAACTATGCTATTCACTAATGGAGTAACATGTTTGTTTGCATGCTTTAATTATTTCCAAAACCCTACCAAATTTTGTAAACACTTTTTCATTAACTCATACTTATTTGCCATTCACTGCCACTAATTTAACCCTGAGCGGTGGCAAATTAATTTCATTTAAATATCTTTAAGGTGTCCTTAACATTTTAAAATTATCTTTATGCTGCCTTGAACAAAAAATTAAAAAAAAACAACATTATTTCTATAAACAATTTATAACAATATAAATCAAGATTAATGTCATTATGCTAAAGATTTCAAAATCAATTTTGATGTATTAATGGGTAAAGTTTCTTCAACAAGTTTTCAGTAATTTTCGAAAAGATTTTATTATAATATTATTGTTGTTTCGTTAAAACCACAATCATTGTGATTTTTCCATAAAATGTCAATGTAATTCATAGACTACATATTTCATTAGAATTAATCTCCAATGGTTGGCTGTTGGTAAATGGCTTAACATGTTGATGGGTTCTGGTTGCTGGTTGCTGGTGCTGCTGCTGTTGCTTTTTCTTTATTATTTGGAGTTTGTTCCCTTTACAGAACCTGTATTATTATTTCATTTAAAAACGACATATGAACATGCAATTAAAACAACAACTAGAAGAAACAGCAACAAAAACTATAGTGGCAGCAGCAACAACTATAAACAATTGCAAGCTTAAGTATTTGAACCTTGTATTATCAGAAAAGTACGAGTGACAAGTGTTTCTTTTGACCTTTAAGTTTTTTCTATTCGATTTCGAAGATGCTAGCAGCCAAGAGGTTTCCTTTTAACAAATATTCAATAGTTCTGGCGAGAATTCAAAAGCTATAAATAATGATGTTTCCAGCAGTCAAATCCTAAGCCGCTAAAATGAAATGCTTCCATCAAAATATAAATTGCTGCGCATAGTTTTTATGAAGTTTTATCTTCTAGTTAGAATCACAAGTCTTCCATTTCCAATCACTTCATAAAAATACATAAGGACCGATGATAACTTCGGCGTCAGCCGGGACTTTTGTCCTTCCCGTGAGGAATCTATTTGGTGTATAACTTAAAATTGAGGGATTCACAACAGATTTCGTATCTTTTGAACGCGGTTTTTGTCTTTAATAACTCATATGCCATTTTGAAAAGTACATGTTTGTCATTTATTCTCACTTAGTTATTGTTTAAACAACAACGTTTTTTTGTTCCGAAAATGTCCAATTGTGTGACAACAAAGCGTCACACAGAGGGATTTTGGTGTCAAAAAGTAAATTTTTCAAATACTTAATTTCAAAAATCAAATGATGCAGTTTTGTAGAGAAATGTTTAAAGATGAAAGATAGTTTCAAGAAAAATTTTATTTTTTTTAAAAAAATTTAAGTAAAGTCCATGCAAGGGTGTTAAGCAAAAATTTACTTATATTTTCACGCAATTCAGTGGTTTATTTATGTATAATTTTCCTAATAATACCATTTAACTTTAACATATTCGAAAAATATAGCATTTCTCCATAAACACAAAAAAAATTATGGCGATATATATATATAAACCGTTAAGAAGATATAGCCATATTTATAAGCCTCTAAAAATTATTTTATTTTTGATTCTCCATGGAGAAAAAAAATGTTGCCCCACTTTCCCCAATCTGTTTTTTTATAAAATGAAAAGTGGGATTGTCTTGGTTCGATTAAAAAAATAAATAGTTTTCGGAAGTTTACAGAACAGGATGAAAACTTAAAATTTTTTGTCGAATAATAAACGAAATATCAAAAAAAATCTTATATATGTATGGGTTTCGTGGGCGGTGGGCGTGACCGATTTTATTGAAACTCGGAATGCGTTCCTTTTTTGTTTCAGTAAATGTATGTACCAAATTTCTAGACTTTTGCTTGGATATAAACAATTTCATGCGAAAAAATCAATTTGGATTGTATGGGAAGTGGGCGTTGGGCGTGGTCGATTTTGATAAAATTTCATTTTTTTCTTAATTTAGTTCATATAATTCTCGGTGCCAAATTTCAATGCACAAAAATGTATTGCATTTGGATTACATGGGCGATATGCGTTGGGCATGGCTGATTTTAATAAAACTTAGCATACGTTCTTATTTTGTTTCAGAAAATATATGTACCAAATTTCTAGACTTTTACTTGCATAGGAAAAATTTTATGCGAAAAAATCTATTTGGATTGTATGGGCAGTAGGCGTTGGGCGTGGTTGATTTTGATAAAATTTAACTCTTTTCTTAGTTTGGTCCATATAATTATCGGTGCCAAATTTCAGCGCTCTACGACCACTCCTTATAATTTTTGCAAAAAATGTATGAAGCCATCCCTCAGTGCGTCATATGCGGGAAGTTTGGCTTTACTTCTTTAACTTGAACAAAACTGACGCTGAAGCATATCGATTGCTCACCGAAGCTTACGGTGAATGTGTTCCATCGGATACCATGATTTATCTAAAAGCAGGAAAATTGGGTACCATATGAATTGAAGCCGAAAGAACTTGAAATACAATTTAGTATGTCCAAAATGCAGCTTGAATTAAATCAACTTTACACCGTATCATTACTTGCGATTGAAAATGGATAAATTACGATAACCCGAAGCGTCATAGACTGTATGTGAAGCCCAGCTAGTCAGCTGAAAATGCAGCCAGAAACCCAAATATTCCATCATGACAGGTTCGGCCAGATGTTGGTATACCTGTTGAAAACTATTTAGAATGAAGTGATTGGGAAGTGCTGCCTCACCCTCCTTATAGTCCAGACCTTGCCCGCCCGACTACTGTTTGTTTTGATCGATGTAGAACGCTCTCTCTGGGATACGCTTCTCTTCAAAACAGAGTATCCGAAATTGGCTTGATTCATTCTTGGCCTCAAAAGATGAGCAGTATTATTGGCGCGGAATCCATATGTTGCCAGAAAGATGGGAAAAGATAACAGCTAACAATGGCCAATACTTTGAAGGAATTCATATTGTTCAAATGTTTCAGAATAAAAGCTCAACATTTTCCTGCATTTTTAAGTTATACGCCCAATAAAAAATCGTTTCATACATCGGAATTCAATGAAAATTTTTTAATACTAAATTAAACCAAAGATATTTCTTAAAATTTCCTGGGAATTATCAGGAAAATTTTCCCTCGTAGGAACCCTATTTCAATCGTTCCGGCAAGAATTGCAGACCATACGATTTGTCTACTTTTCTCTTCAGAGTCGTTATCTACAGATCATGTAAGATATAATCCAGATCAAGTTAAAAAGTTATATCCAGGGAAATGGTGCCATGGAATTACAGATCCAGGAAAACTGTGCCAGAGAAGTATGGAACGCCTGTATGTATTGAGATCATAGATTATCCCTAACTGGCTTTCCAATGATTCTGTTTCGTGTTGGCTCTCTCTTGAGCCAACGACGATCAGCGAGTTTGAATATCCTCCAAAGTGTAGATCAACTTCTGAAATTCGTGTCACAGTTTATTGAAGGAAACCGGATATGGTGGTGCATATGATGGGCTGATATATTAATTTATCAGAGTAGTTACTTAATTCGTCATGATAGCCGTCTACAGATCAGGTAAAATTTGATCCAGATCAAGTTAAAAAAACTAGATCCAGGAAAACTGTGCCTGAGAAGTATGCCTGTATTGTATTGTACCAGTTAGTTAGTTAGTTATATTTTCCAACAGCGAAGTATTAAAATTCGAATCAGATGTTAAAATCAGTTGAATCTTAATATTTATTGTAATTTGTCCTAAGTTAAAGAAGTTTTTCAAATAAACTAAATCTCTAGGGGAACTACCAAAATTCAACTTCTCATGTGACTAGTTACAATATGATAGTGAACGGTTTTAGTTCCAGTATTTTATATGAAAGGGACCACTCACTTTGACATGTCGATATCCTAGGAGCGGACACAGTTAAGACATACAAATTTATTTGAAATTAGTTTCTTAAAATTTTTGGGAGACTTGTTTAAAATTCATTGCTAAATTGTAAACTTTTTGCCGCAATTGTACAAGTGAAGTAATATGTCTTTTTCAACAAAAAATATATCCCAGCCTGACCAAGTATCTCCCTCTCGACCAATAATTTATCATTCTACCCTCGTTTTGTTTTATAAAACCTAAGAATTAAGCATTAAAAATAAATTTTTAAATACAACTCTCTACTACGAAGAACTAAAAACAGAAAAACCTTAATAAGTCTTAGTACTGCTTTATTTTCAGTTTAGTTTTAGTTTCTGCTTTATGTGATGTTAAATGACAATTTAATTGTTGTTTGTATGTATTTGGTTGCATATGTCACTTACAATGACAAAATAATTTAATTATGTCAACTAAGATTTACCTTGAAGTCTGTTTTATATTTTTTAGCTTTGCACTGCACATGCATGTATGTTGCCAACTTCATTGGCAAAAGAATCCTAAAATAAGTCTTATTTCTGCTTTGACTGCGTTAAGAATCAGCAGAAATGTACAATAAAGTATTAACGCCATGCCAACATTCATGTTTCAATATATGAACGGGAGAATACAAGAAAAAAAGTTGCAGTTGAAAAAAGAAAAATAAAAACGTTTGATAAAATGAAAAGCAGCATTATGTTGCATGTTTCTTTGGTAGCGTATGTTGCTGTTCTTTTAGTTGCTGTTGCATTTTTGTTGTTGTTATTGTTGGCGTTGCCGTTTCAGTTGTTGGAATGATGTATTATAAGAATATTTCGCATTTTAGTTGGCCAGGTTTCGTTTTCAGTGGCATTTTTTCTTTAAATAGAGGGTAAGGGAAAAAGTATTGCAATTAGGAAATTCTGAGTGTATCTAATGTTGTTAAGCAGTGAAGCATCCAGCAAAAAATTCAATAAACATTAGTTTAGAATTGTTGGAATCTAAGAAATCTATTTAAAAATTGTTCAATACAGATGAATACCAACTAATATTGAAGTGTAGTCATCAAAAATGGAATAAATTCTTTGTGAAAAAATTTTAAAAAATGTTTGGGTAAAAAATTATTCAAATTTTTTTGGGTAAAAAATTATTAAAATTTTTTTGTTTAAAAAATTTTTAAAATTTTTGGTGTAAAAATTTTTTAAAATTTTTGCGGTAAAAAATTAAAAAAATTTTTTTCGAAAAAAAAATGACATTCAACCAGAACTTCAAAAATATTGCACTTTTCCATATTTTAGTATAAAATTTGACTAAGTCAGAACCATTCACATGCTGCTGAATAAAATATTAAAAAATTTTTTACAGATATGAAAAAGTGCAATATTTTTGAAGGACAGATTTTTAAAGTTTCATATTTTTGAATATAATTGAGATATTGACTTAAATTTTTTTTGTAAGACGAAAAATTAACTCACCTAAACAAAAAAAAATAGTTCGGATTAATTGTGGATCAAATTGTTCCTAATCTTTGCAATCCTATTAAAATTTTGATACAAATTTTAGTTTTAGAAACTCAATAAATATGTAATATTTATTAAAATCTATATTTATTAACAAAACTCCATGAAATTTTTAACGTTTTTAAAACTTGTCATGCTAAATAACAAACTGCAAAAAAAACTTGTCAAAAGGTGAAACAAAATCTCGTAATTCCTAAAAATTGGAGCGAAAATCCCAAAAATGGTATTTTTTACAATTTTATCCATAGGGTCCACATTTCCTTCGCAGCTGGGAAAATACTTTGGGTATAAATAGGCTACACATCAAGATTTCCAAAGCTGCTTTCCGTTTATTGATCCCAGATTAGGGTTTTTAGAACATGTGACCCAAAATTGAAATTTTTATAAAAAATAGGTAAAATTTTGAAGCGCGTAGGGGCGACATATTCGAAAAATTTGACATACCTTTTGTACCAAAATCTTCTCCATTAGGATGCCTTACAGAAAACCATAAAATTGTTATATGTTCTTAAAGAAAGTTTTTTTTTAATAAAAATATTGTTCAGTCACCTTTTCATCCAAAAAACAGCATAATTGATATTATTCTGAAATCTTTTGTATATAATTGGAAATTTAGTTGTCTAACTAACAAAAAAATTCAAGTCCATTCGGTCCAAAAGTCCGACCTATATTTTTTAAAAAGCGGACCAAGGTATGGCAATATTTTAAAATTTAAATTTAGAAATGCGCTATAACTCGGAAATTATAAGAGAGAAATAGCACAGCCAAGCATATTTTTTCAAGATCTAGCCGAGCGCTTTCCAAAAATATAAAAATCGTTAAAAGCGGAAGGTAAACTAAAAAATGGAACCTGTTTAAATATTTTACATGTCGAAGGTACCCTATTTTGAGCCCATATAGCGGCGCCCCTGGAGCATTTGTAGGGTCCACTTCATTAACTTAAACTCACATACTCCTTGGCTATGCCCACATAAAATTTTTTTCCTTATTGGACCATTGGCATAGATATGCCAGATTTATTTCCAAAAAATTTTGATTCTGAGTCAGATGCGGGAAGTTTCGCTTTACGTCCTTAATTTAAAAACAAGTAAGAAAGTATGGTCGGTCAAGCCCGACCATATAATACCCTACACTAAGTAAAAGAGCAAAAACATTTTTCTTTTAAAATTTCAATAATTTATATTTTTGAGTGATTTTCGGAAGTGGGCCTTATATGGGGGCTATGACCAATTATGGACCGATCACCATGAAATTAGGTCGTGTCATTTATGTCTATATGAAAGTTTACTATGCTGAAGTTTGTGAGTATACCAACATTTTGAAGCGATTTATGCACATTAAAGTGATTTTCGGAAGCGGGTCTATATGGGAGCTATGACTAATTATGGACCGATAGTAACAAAATTTGTTGACATGAATTTTGTATATATAAAACTTATTTGGAGCGGAATTTGTGGAGATACATTAATAAATTAAACGTTTATGACCGATAAAGCCCAATTTCGGAAGGACATTTGTATGGGGCTAGGTGAAATAATGGACCGATTTCAGCCAGTTTCAGCAGGCTTCGTCCTTGGACCGAAAAAATTATATCTACCAAATTTGATCGAAATATCTTCAAAAGTGCGACCTGTACTCTGCGCACAAAGTTTACATGTACAGCCAGCCAGCCAGACGGACATCGTTTAATCGACTCAGAAAGTGATTCTAAGTCGATCGGTATACTTTAAGGCGTTACAAACATCTGCACAAACGCATTATACCCTCCCTACTATGGTGGTGTGGGGTATAAAAAGTGCCGCTGGAGAATGTGCTCCATTGGTTTCAACGTGTGCTTGATCGTTTCAGATTTGGTGATTTTTAATTGTATTTGTATTTGGTGGGACCACTGAGCTGCTGAAATCTGTCTAGACCATAACATTGAACCTGAGCATTTGTAGGAAAGCATCCAGAATATGTGGCCAGTTATGAAACTTTTATTTGCAGGAAATCACTTCCTCCCCTTAACCAATAAAAACTGATCCAATTTTGTTTGCTGTTTTTTAAAGAATTCAGGTTATTTTTTTTATATTTATATTCTGTTTTCTTTTATAATATATAAAAAAAATTGTTTCTACCTTTATTTAATTCTGTATTTTTTATAACTACAACATACAACATTCATTACTTAAGTTTTTAAGTTAAAGTTAAATTGTCGTGGCATGCAATAAACTTTTGTTATGCTCTTAAATGCCGCCACCATCAGCAGCAGCACCACCACCAGCACAGTACCAATCACAACTTTTTGGTACAGAAAATAACTGCCTCCACTTTACCTCACTAAACTACAATATATGGATGCATGAATATACGTATTACGTACTACAACTACTGTTCATTCATTCATTCGTTCAAACATTCATCTGTTTATATGCTGCTCTTAACTTGTTTTAATGTAATTTATCAAATGCATTGACATTTTCATGAAGCAAAAGAAAAAAAAATTCAAAATAAGAAATAAGACTTGGCAGTAGTTGTAAGAAGCTAACAAAAAAATAAATATAAAGAAATATTGTAATGTTTCTTAACATTTTATTGGCGGTATTTAAGATTTCCTTTCATTTCTTAGGAACTGCCACATAAACTACTTGTTGTAAATATTTATGCAGAAAAAAGGGAAATTGATTTATTTTTAAATATAAACAAATTTTAACTTACAAAAAATATATGTTATAATGTTAGAATAATAAGGATAGGCAATGGCAAAAATACAAAGTATAAAATCAAATTAGGTTTCTAATAAATTTCTGTGTGAATTCTGTAATTACATTAGACTAGTTATTTTCAATATTTTCAATATAATAAAAAATAAACTTTTACTCAAAAACCCCCATATAAATCTTAGCCCCTGGATATATTTCCAAATGTACACTATTTCTATTAATACAAATAATAGATTAATTCCTATTTCAGTTTTTCATTTGAATGAGTGCTAGGTGAATTAAATGATACTATTTCGTCCAAATTCAATAGAATTATCTGCAGAGCTACAACAGATCGTCACATACCAAATTTCGTTGCACTAACTTCAAAATTGCAACTTTGAATTTACAAAATTTACTTGGAAAAAGTATATATTTATATTAAGTTTTTCATTAAAATTAAAAAGTTGTTTACAATTACTTTATACATTTTCAAAAACTAGACTTCATTACCTATCCAATGATATATAATAAGTGGCAATTGCTTCATTATTACATATACAAATAATACATGCAAAACCCACCCCTTGAAATATTTCCTATTAACTTTATTTATAACAAACAGAGCTTACTATGCGCTTCTCATTTTTTCATGTACCTATTAGTTTATTGCTTTTGACTGTTTTTTTGTTGTTGTTCTTTGGGACTCGTGTTTATTCGTTCATTTTTGTGTATCTGAATGTGCTTAAGTAAACTTTGATTGACGCAAGATGTAACAATTTGAATGACGATATGAAGGGTAGTAAAAGGGATAATATTAGGTCAATACCTTGATATGTAGTGATTTTTCACAAAAAAAAAATTTTTCTTAGGAAATTTTTTTTTTACAAAAAAAAATTATTTTTACTGAAAAATTAAATTTTTCACTAAAAAATGTATTTTTCACTTAAAAATGGATTTTTCATTAAAAAATGTATTTTTCATTAAAAAATTTATTTTTCATTAAAAATTATTTTTCATTAAAAAATTTATTTTTCACTAAAAAATATTTTTTCAACAAAAAATAATTTTTCACAAAAAAAAAAAGTATTTTTTCACCAAACAAATTTTTTTCATTAATAAAATATTTTTTCACCAAAAATGAATTTTTCACTAAAAGATGACAAAAAAATATATAAAAACCAACAAAATTGGACCATCTTAGAAAACCGGCTTTTTGGTTAGCCGTGTTTAGAGATGCTAATCGGGACTGATTTTTAAAAATCCCGGGGTTCGGGATTTGGTAAAGAATCCCGAAATCGCGACCCGGGGTTTCGGGATTTTCGGGAAATCTAAAATCCCGAAAATTATAAGAAAGAAACGTACATAATTATGTCTTTACAATTGAAAGTAAATTTTTTATTTAGCAATTAATTTTTATTAGACACTAAAAAGCATAAAATACTTGCATAAGTACATTATATAAGAAGAAATAACAATAAAGTATGTACATTAGGCCGGGTCGATTTGTATGGACGATCAAAACGTAAAAAATCGTATAGCAGAAACGCAATCTACGCAAAATTCTATGAAATTATCCCCAAGAAACCATAGGTCTAAAATCAAATACTATCTTGCGCATTTCGTCTTTTATCCAATAAAAAAAACTATTAAAAAAAAATATATACTGAAATATCATTGGATAAAAGACGAAATGCGATAGGATTTGATTTTAGACCTATGGTTTCTTCTTAGAATTTTCCGTAGAATGCGTTTCTGCTATACGATTTTTCGTGAAAAAAATCGACATACTGGTGAAAAACCGTACTTTAGTATAAAAAAGTTTTTATTTTAAATAGCTTCTTAAGAATACTATTACATCTATGGTTTCATCTGCCATTCTGGAACGAATTTTGTTTTCGACATATGCTGCTGCCGAAAAACATCTTTCACATTGGCAAACCCGTTTGCAAATACTTACAACAAATCTGCAAGTATTTTCCTCTTGTTCCTTCAGAAATAAAATGATATATTTCTTTTGCAAGTTGAAAATCTACATTATAATTTGGTTTCGTAATTGTTATTTGGGGTTTTTACATTTATTAATAATATCTTTTAGCCTTTTAGCAATCGAAATATTTTCATTTTGTTCGAGCTCCTCATCTGAGATAAAATCAATTTCAGTTGAAGAGGATTTAAATTGAGTTTTTTTAGATAACTTACAAAAAAAGTTGAAGAATTGATATTCTAGTGCCCCACTCAAGGAAAACCAAAAATACAGTTTTCCTTTATTAACTATATTGTAGCAGGAGTTGAGCTTAACAACTTTGCTGAATGTCACTTTACGATATTCGGGCATGAAAAAATCATACAAATATGACAATTTCCCCTATTTATTTATGAAAAACGGGATTTGAAAAATCCCGAAATCCCCGGGATTTAAAATTAAAAAATCGCGGGCTTCGTGATTTAGAAAATCCCGAAAACCCCGGGATTTTCGGGAACGGGATTCCCCGTTTAGCATCTCTAGCAGTGTTCGATAAAACCTAGGAATTGTTACGATTTTCTGGTAGTTTTTGTCAAGTACAAAAATCCTAAAATCTTGAGCTACGGGTAAAAACCGGGGAAAATAAACTGATTTCAAGTTTCTTATGACTTAAAAAGACTTTTTTTATAGAATGCTGCGTAAACAGCATATCAAAATAAAAGTCTGTCAATGTACAATTAAAAAATATGTTATTTATGTTTATAGCATCATTTAGAACCATATACTTAATTTTATGTTTATGTTTTTAGGTCCATTGTTATAAAAAAATTCAAAAGTACCATTTAGGGTGATCGATTATTCGACATTTTTTAGAAACCGAAAACCGGTTTCGAAAAATTGCAATTTAATATAAACCAGTTTCGGTTTTTTAATAATAACCGGTTAACCGGTTTTTTGTCAAAATATTAAAACCCATAGAATCAAGAAGAATAAAAAGTTTTAGTTATTGAAATAATAGTTATTAAAACAAAAACAGTTCATGGGTAAACATAACAAAAGAAAAAACAGATAATATAATTAAAATAAAGAATAAAGATGTATTCTAGTAACAAAAAATAAGGCTTTAATTATAATTTTTATTACTTTTTTAACATTCGCAAGGTGTTCAGGTCAAATTTGACCCATTTTGAAATTAAAATTTAATTTTTTCTAAAAGTGAGTTGTCGATATTTTTCATATATTTTATTTAATTTCAAATATCAAAAAAAAAAATTGGCAAAAAAAATATATATTTCCTATTTGGTTCAAATTTGACCCGACGATCGTTAACGTCAGTAAATTTGAACCCCTTATGAAGACTAAAATAATCTCTTAAGAATAAAACACAGTTTAAATGCTTTGGAGTATACATATCTATTTTGTTTAAAGTTAATGTTTTTAATACACTAAAACACTTATAGAAACAACCGGCTTTCTTCGATATTCGAAATGTGAGCTTTTAAAAAAACCGAAACCGTTTATAACCGGTTATTGAAATCAGGGCCAATCACCATAGTACCATTAGGAGAACGAAAAAGTACCTATAGTTCAGTTCTTATAATTTGGTACCTAAAACAAGTACCTTTTGTTTTTTTATAATATTTGATTTGAAATCTTCTAGAAAAAATCAATTTCGCAAAATTTTTAAAGTTTCAAAAAAGTATCTTTTATTCTGCGGCTCCTGACTTTAATGTCGATATGTTAAATAATTTAAAATATTAAAAAAATACCATTAGGAGAAATGTACCAATATCACTTTTCCTTTTTGAACACAACTCAAGTTTAAAATTTAAAAAATACTAAAATATGCTAAAAAATGTTGTGCTCATGTCTCAAACGATTAAAAATCTGTGTTAATTAATGAAATATGTTTAAAAAAAGTACTAATCTGTTTACCCCAATTTGGCCCAATATACACATTGGCACTCGAGTTCCAAATCATACTGTGTTTTAAATCATATTCTTTATTCTTTGGTATAAATCCAGGAACCAATGTTAAAAATTTTATCAAAATTGACTAAATAACTTGATAAAAAATTTATTTTACCGTTTTTACCCACTTTTTATACCCTTCACCTTCGTGAGAAGGGTATATACATATAAGTTTGTCATTCCGTTTGTAATTTCCACAATATAATTTTCCAATCCTATAAAGTATATATATACAATTTCTTTTTCTAAGTTTTTCGCATAATTGCTTTTTTTCAAAGTTAACGAAAATGGCAAAAGTTAAGATTTGTGAAGACTTGAAAAATAAAATAATTAACGATTTTAAAGCTGGTTTAAAACAAAAAAGTATCTGTGACAAATCAAAATCAAAATAAATAAATCAGCAGTTTCAAAAATCATAAAGAAATTTCGTGAGACCTCGTAAGACTGCTGCTAGACAAGATAATTTAATAGCGAGAGAGTTCAAGAAATTCCCAAAAATAACTCCTCGACAGGTTGTTAATAGCCTAAAATTAGAAATAAGTACCCCAACAGTTAGTCGCAGGGCAAATGAGGCTGGTCTTGGTTGCTATCATTCTGTGAAAAAACCACTCATTTCTAAAAAGAACCGTTCTGCTCGTCTACAATTTGCCAGGCATCATTTAAACTAGTCGATACAGAAATGGAATACTGTCCTCTTTTCCGACGAATCCAAATTTAATTTAAGAGGCAGTGATGGGAGAACATTTGAAAGACGACTAAAGGGAAAAAGATTAGATCCAAAGTACACAAATAAGACTGTAAAGTTTGTCGGTGGCAATATTATGGTATGGGCCCAATTCATATTATAAAAGATACCATGACAGGTATAGGATACAGAACCATATTAAACGATGTTATGTATCCATACGCTGAGGAAATATGCCCCTAGTTAGGAGATTCCAACACGACAACGACCCGAAACACACCTCTAGGGTTGTAACCGAGTGGTTACAATCCAATGAGGTACGTGTTTTGAAGTGGCCTGCTCAATCGCCAGATCTCAATCCCATAGAAAATCTATGGAAATTGTAGATCGTCAAATAGGGACCCAAAATTACACCAGGAAGGAGGATTTATCGGAGGCGGTTATAAGGGAATGGCAAAATATTTCAAAGGAGACCATTGACTCTTTAATTGTTTCCATGCATCGTTAATGTGTAGCAGTTATAAAAAATAAGGGATACCCAACAAAATATTGAGTTATTGCAAAGTTTAGACCATATTTGTTAAAATAATACCTAAGTTTCCATTGTTTTGCCAATGCCGTAATAAAGAAATCGTTTAATTTTGTTTTCTCATTTTCAGAATTTAATTATTTATGTCCTTTGTTTTTTGTTAAATTAAGTTAATAAAAGTATACAAATAAAATACTACAAAAATGTTAAAGTTTTTAAAAAATTATTTCAGATTTTAGGCCAATAATGAAATATTTGGAAAAGTTTCCAGTGTTTTGTCAACCACTGTATATAGATAACATTTGGAAGACCTTAGTTTTCGCTGAGAAATCAATTGATATTCAACTAACTTACTGGCTTATAAGTTAATAAAGATACGAAAACCCGGATTTTTACCTGTAACGCAAATTTCCCAAAAAAAATCTTGCTGTATCGACAAAACCTACCAAAAAACTACTATCACTTCTCAGGTATTTCTAGTTTCTTTTATTTCTGTAGCATTTTCTGTAATTCTAAATCTTGACCTGCAAGAATAAAGATTTTGGATGAAAGTTTAGTGTAAAAAATTGATAACGAATATATATTTAGGATATTTATAGATTAGGCTCTATTTTCCAATGTCCATATGACGATTGAAATCAGTTGTAAATTGGAGGATTAACTATCTCTTATTGTTCTAAAAATCCAAAATAAAATTCTTTACATGGGACAACAATTTCAGTTGTGTAAAAACAATTACCGTAAGTAAATAGACATAAATAAAAGTAAATTACTCAACTTACATGCTAATTACATCAAACTCCATAAAATTTTTATTAATAGAGCATGACCCAATTTGCAAAAAACATAAACAAACACATAATAAAACCTTAAACTTACAAAATCTATAAAAAAATAAAAACAAACTAATTTAATAAATATTCCTGTAAAATAAAACCAGACGAAAACAAAAAAACTAATTTAATATTTTATGACTTAAATAATCTTTTAAGGTCATAGCTACATCTGGCTTTTCAAAACATAAACTAACGCTGAAAATTAAAATTAGGCCCCCTTATAGAAAATAAAGCAGCTCTAAACAAAACAAACATAAAATAAATTTATGAGTTTCCTCTAATAACAAGCAACACATCCAACAGATTGCAGTACAATACAATACATACTCTTAGTTATTATTATTATTACGGATAGTTGGTTGCTGGTGATTGTTGGTACTTGTATGTATTTCTTTAATTTTACTGCCCAATTTTAATTACTTTTTTTTCTTGGTTCCTACATCGACTTACCTTTAAAAAAAACATTTGTTGTGGCATTTTAATTACTTTTGCTACATTAAAAGAAATATACATAATACAACAAAAAAAAAAAGAGAAGAACTACCGCATAACGCAATATTCACACAAATCTGAAATCTGTGCCATGGTAGAAAATTCAAACCCATAGATTTTAACAATTCCTTTAAACCAACAAAAAAAACAAAACATTTAAATAAACGATTCGAAAAAAAAACTGACTCCAAAAAATATTACTTCAACCATACAGTCATACATCAACTGAACCATTGAAATCACGACATGAGGTATCACAGGGAGAAAAAACAAATCAAACAAGCAAAAAGCTAAAATAAAAATTGAAGACGGGAGGAAACACTAACAAACAAAATAACCGAATCATGCGTAGATTTTTGTTACATACAAATACAAAAACTACTAGCAACTTGTGGCAAGTATTCGTACTACTACTGCACAATTTGATAAATGTTGTAACGGCCCAGCCAGCATTAACCACCAAAAAAAAAATCGTATAGACCAGACCAAGAATGAATGATAAAACTCATATGAAGAAAAACAAGTAAGAGTGATATATTCGGCTGTGCCGAATCTTATATACACTTCACCAAATTATACTTTAAAATACAAATTTTAAATATTTTTTTCGGAATAAAAATCGGGTTAAAAAATATTTTTTCCGATATGGCCCATGTAGGTCCAACTTACTATAGCCTTGTATACTTCGTTGCAATGGACTTTGAAATATTTATCACTAGATATCCATATTGTCTATATTAATGACTTAGTAATCCAGATATATATTAAAAATAGGTCCCCTTTTTTCCTAATATCTCAGCCATTTGTTGGCCGATTTCCTCGATTTTAAATAGCAGTCTAGCCGCAAGAATTCCCGATATATTGATGTATCAATAATGTTTGTAAGTTATTTGGGGGCTACGGAAAGTTGATTTCAACCTACAGACATTACAATTACAAACGGACTGACAAACTTGCCACTCATGGTGAAGAATATGAAAATTGGGGAAAATATAATTTTGTGGAAAACAAATTTTGGTAAAAAAATGGAAAACAAATTATTTGGTGGAAAAAAATTGTTCAGATTAATTTTTTTGGTGAAAATAGGTGAAAAAATTAAGGTACTCGCTGTTTTTGTTTCTGTGAGCAGATTTTATCGATTTTAAATAGCAACCTAAGTTGGACTACAGCGGATATACAGCGGTATCAATAAGCATATGGCCTTGCCTGTTCTTTTTATCTCTTATAATTTCCGAGTTATAGGCATTTCAAAATTTAAAATTTTGCCATACTTTGATCCGATTTTTTAAAAATATAAGGCGTACTTTTGTAAGTTTTTGTTTGTAAGTTAGATAACTAAATTACCAATAATATACAAAAGATTTCAGAGCAATATTGCTTATGGATCTAAAAATAACCGATTTTCAATTTAAAACAAGTAAGAAAGTATGGTCGGTCAAGCCCGACTTTTAATACCCTACACTAAGTAAAAAAGCAAAAACATTTTTCTTTTAAAATTTCAATAATTTATATTTTTGAGTGATTTTCGGAAGTGAGCCTTATATGGGAGCTATGACCAATTATGGACCGATCACCATGAAATTAGGTCGTGTGATTTATGTCTATATGAAAGTTTTTATGTTGAATTTTGTGTGTATACCAACATTTTTATGCGATTTATTCACGTTAAAGTGATTTTCGGAAGCAGGTCTATATGGGAGCTATGACTAATTATGGACCGATCGTAACAAAATTTGGTGACATGAATTTTGTTTATACAAAACTTATTCGGAGCGGAATATATATATATAACATATATAAATTAAACATTTATGACCGATAAAGTCCAATTTCGGAAGGACTTTTGTATGGGGGCTAGGTGAAATAATGGCCAGTTTCCATAGGCTTCGTCCTTGGGCCGAAAAAATAATATGTACCAAATTTTATCGAATTATCTTCAAAATTGCGACCTGTACTCTGCGCACAAGGTTTACATGGACAGCCAGCCGACCAGCCAGCCGACCAGCCAGCCGACCAGCCAGCCAGACGGACGGACGGACATCGTTTAATCGACTCAGAAAGTGATTCTAAGTCGATCGGTATACTTTAAGGTGGATGTTAGACTAATATTTTTGCGCGTTACAAACATCTGCACAAACGCATTATACCCTCCCCACTATGGTGGTGTAGGGTATAAAAAATGGAGAACAAATTATTTGGTGGAAAAAAAATTGTTCAGAAAAATTTGTTGGTGAAAATAGCTAAAAAAAATTAAATGTGCAGATTTTATCGATTTTAAATAGTAACCTAAGTTGGCCTATAGCGGATATATTGCGGTATCAAGACGGACATGGCCTTACCTGTTCTATTTATCTCTTATAATTTCCGAGTTATAGGCAGGTCAAATTTTAAATTTTAAAATTTTGTGAGATAACTAAATTTTCAATAATACACAAACGATTTCTGAGCAATATCGATTATAGATCCAAAAATAAAAAATAGTAGATTTTTGCTGTTTATTGGGCGAAAAGGTGACTTAAATTTTTTTATTAAAAAAAACATTATTTAAGAAGATATAACAGTTTTATGTTTTTCTGTAAGGTATCTTTATGGAGAACATTTTGGTATAAAAACATGTCCTATTTTTTCAATATAAAAATTTCAAATTTGAGCTAAATGTTCTAAAATCCGAAAGTCGGGATCTAAAAATGGAAACCAGCTTTGGAAACCTTATTGTGTTTACTATATATCTCTAAAGTATTTTACCTGCGGCGAAGGAAATGTGGACACTAGGCGAAAAATTTTAAAAAATACCATTTTTGGGATTTTCACTCCATTTTTATACCCTACACCACCATAGTGGGGAGGGTATAATGCGTTTGTGCAGATGTTTTTGTAACGCCCAAAAATATTAGTCTAACACCCACCTTAAAGTATACCGATCGACTTAGAATCGCTTTCTGAGTCGATTAAACGATGTCTGTCCGTCCGTCTGGCTGGCTGGTCGGCTGGCTGGCTGTCCATGTAAACTTTGTGCGCAAAGTACAGGTCGCAATTTTGAAGATATTTCGATAAAATTTGGTACATATAATTTTTTCGGCCCATTTTTTCGGTTCATTATTTCACCTAGTCCCCATACAAATGTCCTTCCGAAATTGGACTTTATCAGTCATAAATGTTTAATTTATATATGCATCTCCACAAATTCCGCTCCAAATAAGTTTTATATATACAAAATTCATGTCACCAAATTTTGTTACGATCGGTCCATAATTAGTCATAGCTCCCATATAGACCCGCTTCCGAAAATCACTTTATCATGCATAAATCGCTTAAAAATATTGGTATACACACAAAATTCAACATAGTTACCTTTAATATAGACATAAATCACACGACCTAATTTCATGGCGATCGGTCCATAATTGGTCATAGCTCCCATATAACGCCCACCGAAAATCACTCAAAAATATAAATTATTGAAATTTTAAAAGAAAAATGTTTTTGTTCTTTTACTTAGTGTGGGGTATTATATGGTCGGGCTTGACCGACCATACTTTCTTACTTGTTTAGGAATAGCTTTGACCTTGTGACAAGTTTTTTTAGACTTTGTAATTTTTAATAACAAATTGAAAAAAACGTTGGAAATTTTATTGAGTTTTGTTAATAAATAAAGATTTTATTACATATTTATTGAGTTTCTAAAACTACAATTTGTATCAAAATATTAATAGGACAATTAGATCTACATTTATTCCGAACTAATTTGTTTTGTTTAGATAAGTTAACTTTTGGTCTTACATAAAAAATTTCTCAATTAGATTCAAAAATATGCCACTTTCAAACTCCGTCCTTCAAAAATATTGAACTTTTCATAGAAAGATATGCCAGATTTATATCCAAAAAAAGAAAAGTCTAGAAATATGCAACATACAAGGAAATATTGCATATTTATAGACTTTTCAAAAGCCTTCGATACCCTTCTCCATCAGACTATTTGGCATGCGCTACAGTGCAAAAAGTTCCATTTGAATTGATTGATCTAATCCGTGCTTTATACCCGGATTCAACCTGTATTATGTTACATGAACACATTCTGTAAATACCCTTTGAAGTTAACACAGGTGTACGACAAGGCTGTGTTTTATCTACACTGCTGTTCAATATAAGTAGTACTTGACCTTGTAATTCTTAAGGCAACAACCAATAGAAGAGGGAGGCATTACTTAGGGCCTAACTAAACGCCTCGAGGATCTCGACTATGCCATTGATAAATATCTCCTAGCCCACACATTCAACGAAATGGCAGCCAAACTAAGGGAAATACAGATCACGGCAAGTGATGCTAATTTACATTTTAATATAGGAAAGACTTAAGGTCTTTCGTTTAAATACCACCAACTCCCAAAAGTTTCAAATAGACAATGCAGATCTTGAAGATGTCCAATCTTTTATATATCTGGGTAGTGTCATATCAGCATCAGGCAGCTCACGACAAGATATTAAAAATCGCATCAAAAAGGCAAAGCACTGGAAAGCATCCCAAATTCATCTGAAGACCAATCTCCACCTCTTTTGATCTAACGTGCGTTATGTCCTGTTGTATGGCTGTGAATCCTGGAACACCACAGTTAGCGACTTTCAATTCTTGCAGCTATTCATTAATCGCTCGTTAAAAAACTACTAAAGATATTTTGGCAGAATGTTATCTCAAAGATAACAGAGACCTGTGGGAAAGAGCTTGTGAAGCACCAAAACGTATCCAGATCATAAATCGTAAATGGAGTTGGATAGTCCATGACCTTAGACGCTCCAACGACAACGTAGCCAAGATATCAATTGAATGAAACCCTCAATGCAGTAGATGAAGGGGCAGACTCACTAACACCTGTAGGAGACAAATCGAAACTGAAACAAACTCAACAGGAAAGTCCTGGGCCAAAGTAAAGCTGATAACACGGGATAGATCAAAATGGAAAAACTTTGTTGTGGCGCTTTGTTCCACCTTGGAAGCATAGCAATCAATATACATATATATCTGATGTTGCCCAAAATGTGACGTTGGATAAAGTGTTGGATACATACGCTAAGATTTGCCTCAGACTCCGGTTTATCAACACTTGGAGAGCATTTACTTCCTTCTAACCCATACATAAGAAATGATTTTAGATTTAGACCGCCAAACATTATTTAGCTGGAAATACTTAATACTTACCAAGTAGGAGAAAGAGTCGACAAATTCTAACAGTTTTCTGTCTAGAAATATAGGCCGGATATTGTCATTATTAATGCTCATTATCTTGGTTTTTGCAATGTTTATCCTAACACTCTCTTAGGTTTTGTATCGAAATGGGAGAGTTTGTGAGCCAGAAGACATCTAGTTCTTTAAGTGTACCATGAAGATGTTTTGTTACATGGATCATTATTGTGCCAAGCGTTAGGTTGAACAATAATGGCGAGAGAACACAGCCCTGACGGATACCAGTCTGAATATTTATTTTGGCGCTTACTTGGTTCTTTTGAATGATCCGACAACTAGCTCCATTGTACAGCTCTTTGACCGGATTGGTTACTTTCCCCGGCTCTCCTTTATATTCCAGAGTACCAGAGATCGCTCTATGGTTTAATGTATAGAAGGCTTTTCGAAATCAATGAAGCACATGTATAAAGGATTCCTCCACTGCACTGATTGCTCAAGAATAATGTGCAGGGTGTTCATGTGCTCAATGCATGAATTTCTAGCTCTAAATCCAGCTTGATCATGCCTTAGGTTAGGTGCTAGAGGCCTATTGGCCAGAGTTATTCCTCTCCAGTTCTTACACTTCTATAAGTTACACTTTTTGGGGAGGAGAGTAACGATACCTACTTTTAGCTCATGTTTAGCGATTCAGTTGTCCAAAATTCTCGTTCAAGTAGGAGGAGAATATCTGCACTAACCAGAGGATCTACCTTCAGTAGTTCCGGGTACTTGTTGGGCTTAAGCGCCAATTTCTGTTATGGCCGGACAAGCTGAGCTGATATCTTGCCTTTCTTGGTGGTATTCTTTTAGGACTGGTAGCAGCAAAATTCATTCGGAATCAACAGTAACTTTCAAAGCTGTAGTCAGGTTGGGTCACGTGGTACATCAACGCCTGGATGAATTACCGGCAATCCAGGTATCAGTTTCGGATGCTGATGGTCAATTTCCTACTCATCTTAACCGCAATTGAATAAATACTCCGAAAGAAACAATAAATACAAACGGAATGACAAACTTAAATGTCTACCCTAGTCACTCATGGTGAAAAAAAACATAGTTACAAAGCAGAGTATTTAGTCTTGTTTAAAAGATGTATGGCTGGTTGAATGACTGACTGAATGAATGGCGAGTTACAACAGCCTGCATGATCATACAAAAAAATTAAAAAAAATAAAGTAACAACAACCTTGGTCAAAACTTAGTTAGTTTGCAGATGAGTAAGGAAGTGTGCTGGTATGTGTCAGTATGCGTCGATGTGACTGACTGATAGTTTTTGAAATTGTTTGATTTTTTTTTTTTTTTTTACTGTATTTGTGGTTTTACTCTTTCTTTCTTTCATTCTGTATTTCTGTCTGACTGACTGATGTGTTTATCGTGCGCCAGTCATTTGGCAAATGATTGTCGATCGCGACCTATTGATCTTAAACGTCAAATTCAATGAATGAATGAATGTTTTGTGTTTAAAATGAGGCTTTTAAAGTTTTGCTATTTGTGTTGGTGTGTGTAGTCAGTCAACAGTGGCGTTAAAACGCCCCCTCAATCTTGATAAAAATAAAAGGATTGGTAGTAAAGCTTCCTTTACACTAAATGAGTGGAATGTTAAAAAATCACTTAGAAGTCATCTGAGTATTTCAAAAATGAAAATATATTTGATAAACAAGGGTTTAACTTTAGATCCGAGAAGAATTTCTGATGCTGCTTTGAAGCTTATAATTCAAGAGACAGCTTACTCAAACATATTCACATACAAAGCTTCTTAGAGCCGATCAAGCAATCCTCTAAATCGAGGATCATCTGAGAATGAGTTCAATATGGACCCATGACGCAGTCAGCCACAAACCCAGGTCAAACAGTGACTTTTTCGGGACTCTTTGGCCACTCTTGGATCTCATATGGATTGGTATCGTCCCAAATTCGAAAATTTTGTTTGTTGAAGTACCCATTTATCCAGAAATGGGCCTTATCTTAAAAGTGGTCAAAGAGCGGGGAAATTTTCCAGAACATAACAACCATTTTGATAAAACAATTTTCTCAATTGCGATTGCTGTTGAAATCTATATCCATCCATGATGATTTGGCAAAACAAACTGAATAAATGATAACCAATTCGCAAGATGTGGCTTCAAAAATATAGCAGCTATTAGCTGTTGAAGTTTGGAAGCTGCCATTGGAAGACCCTTTACTTTTATAAAATCTATACTTTTTTGGGGTAGAAAATGAAAATTTTAGAAAGAAATTTCACTAGAATATTTAATTGATTACAGAAAATCCAAATAAATTTCAATAAATCATAAAAACTCCTCCAATAATTATTTGTTTTTACTTTTAACGTCTCTGCTTTTAAATTTTATTTCAGTTTTCTTTGGTGGTCAACCCCAAAAATAAATTTAACTTCCTTTTCAAGCCGGTTTTGTAACCATAATTTTTCTTTTATTAAACATCAAAATAATAAAAAAAATTATTTAAATTATGCTCAAGAAAACCAAAAAAAAAAATACCACCTGGATGAAATATTTATTTTGGATTATAAATCAGCATTAGAGAGTCATAAATCAGTATTTACTCTCTTAATTATGATTAAATTATGAAATGTTGATCACACTTTGGCAATGGTATCAGTTATTCAGGTAGCATTTTAACGGCCAAACAAACACCCCAATTAACCTGGTTATTTTTGTATAAGAAAATCAAAAAAGATTATTTTGTGTGTGGATTTTAAACAAAGCAACTCCCCCATTAAAGAAAATATTGAAAATTTCTTTGTGTTGAAAATAAAGAGAGACAAATATTTTATATTTTTTTTTTAACAAAAATAGATGGTAGACTAACGATAAGTTACGCTTAATTAGATCGATTTCACATGCTGGTAATCTCCCCTGAAAATATATTATAAAACCAGCCAGCATCACCTAAAGTTTTAACTATTTGGAAACTTTGCAGCAGTAAGTCGTAGCTTTTTTTGTATAAAGATGAAAATACTGATGCTGATGACGATCATCATCATCATTTGGTGGCTGGCTTAAAGATGCCGTTCGATAGTTTACTATCTTTTGGCGTAATAACATACGTTCTTTTGTAGTTAATATTAGAGCTGATAATGCTGCTCATGCTGCTGCTGTTGTTGTTTAGGCAAGGCCATCATCTTCCACTTAGGTTTTAGTAGTTATTTTTTTGTATTCTATTTTCTTAGCTTTCCTTGTCCAAGAAAGCGTTTCTTTTACATTGTAGGTATCAGTAAGAGTCTTTGAGAGTATGTATTTGTGTTAGAGAGGAAGAGCTCTAGAGTTAAGATTAAATGCATACAAGCTTAAATTGGAATCACGATCTTTATATTTATCTAAAATATTATATCTAAACAGACATTATAAACGCACTTAGCGAAAAGTGGAAATATAATAGTGGCTATATGGCTACGTAAATAGCCACAGATTACAAACTATTTGCAACTTTTACTCTATGCTCGCTAATAGAAGACTCGATTATATTTGATACTCTACGCTTTGGTTTGATGTTGGTGATGATGATCATGTTATTGTGTGTATTCGCTGCTGAATTAACCCTAAAAGGAGGCAAAATAAAAGCTATGTAGTGGAGGGTTGTCAGATTTTGTACACGTTCATTGCCAAATTGTATGCTCAAAATCGATAAAAATCGCTAATTTTAAATTTTTAAAAATTTTTGCTCTGAAAAAGTAATCAAACATCTCCAAAATTGATTCTGACTTCTATAAATAGCTAAATATAAAGACCTTTTTTCTTACTATTGTGTTGAAATTGTGTTTTATTAAAACATAATAATCTTATGAATCCTACTTGAATCATACATCATCACATTAATTAAAAAATTATTTTAAGGCTTTAATAAATTAATAAATATTGAGGATGTAATCAAAAAATTTAATTTAGAACAAATCTACCCCTTTCAAAGAGACCTTAAATTTCAAATAAATTAAGAAAATTTGTAATAGTGTAAATAAGATGAGATATAAGCAAAAACTGTGAATATCTCGATTTTTTAAAAATTTTTTCTAGAATTTTATTTTCAAAAAAATTTTTACCCAACATTTTTTAAAAAAAAAATTATCTTTCACCAAATTTTTTTTTAACAAAATTTTTTACACACCAATTTTTTTTTATTTTTCTTAAAATATTGACGTAAAATTTTTTTACCTTATTACGATATTCATAATTTTTTCAACCAAATTTTTTTGTCAACAATTTTTACCAAAATTTTTTTTCTTCACCAAAAATTTTTCCCACCAACATTTAGCATTTTTAGTTTTTAACCGATATATTTATTTATTTTTATATTTTTCTAGCCTTCACCTTTGTGAGAAGGGTATATATAAGTTTGTCATTCCGTTTGTAATTTCCACAATATAATTTTCCGAGTATATATCTTCTGGATCCTTATAGATAGCGGATTATGCCATGTCCGTCTGCTGTCTGTTGAAATCAACTTTCTGAAGCCCCCAAATAACTTACATACACGATTCATACATCAATATCTCCGGAATTATTCCGGGTCGGTTACTATTTAAAATCGAGATAATGGGATATTAGAAAAAACCAGGACAACCTCGATTTTTAACTTATTTTTGACCTATATCTGGATTACTAAGTCATTAATATAGATATCCATCTAATGATAGATATTTCAAAGACCTTTGCAACGACGCACATTGGCTCATTTTCGTTTTTCATCGGCCAGATAACTTATTGAATTTTTCTTCAGTTTTAATTTCATTAAAATCGGTTCAGCGGTTGTTGCGAAATTTAAGGTTAAAGTTGAACTTTTAATTTTTTATAGCATTTAGTACGAAAATGCGGATTTTTTTATTTTTTGCATCAGCTTTACTTATGAAAAAGTTGTAAAAGGATAAAAGCAAGTCGGCCAAGCTCGACTATATAATACCCTACACTATAATTTATTTTCGTGATTGATTTTCGGAAGCGGGTCTTATATGGGAGCTGTGACTAATTATGGACCTATCGCCATGAAATTAAGTCGTGTGATTTACGTCTATATGAAAGTTATTTCTATTTAATTTTATGTTTATACCAACGTTTTTAAGGGATTTATGCTCGTTAAAGTGATTTTCGCTCGTTAAAGTGTTGAACAAACAGGTCAAAACAGGTCAACAAATATATATAGGCTTAAAGAGGACACTTTGGACTTTCTCCTGGTTTTAAAATTTGTTTAACCCCTTTTGACCCTAAGCACTTTTACTCCACTGAAATTCAAATTTGGCTAAAATATAGTACCTGAGAAAAAAATTAATAACACATCAGGTGTAATCGGTACAATGACAAATCATATCAGCTCTTAAAGACTATTATCCTACCAATATAACAAAAGAAAAATGATCCAATTATCTATAATAGTTTGCGAGTAATGATAATTTACTTCTGATAAAATTTACAAAAATCACATTTTTATAAAATGACATAAAATATTGGAATTTAACAGCATACCACGCACACAATTGACAATATTTTAATCTAATTTTTTGGATACCTTAGTTTCAATGTGTTTACTATTGAATGGCATTAAAATTTTTGAAATCGGAGTTAACAAAAAGTTGGACTTTTTTGGACGCAGTAGAACAATTGAGGTTGCAAAAATCAAAATTTCATGTGCCCCTAAAAAATATTGAACAAAACCCTTTTACAGTAAATTGTCCAACGATTTCAAAAATGTTACTCTTATTACAATCAGAGTTTTGGAGATATCCCTTCAAAGGTGACTGATTTTCAGTTTTCAAAAAAACAGACAATTTTTAGGTAATTTGGTCCTCTTTCAGATACAATATATCGAAAACTATGTATCTGATCGTCATTATTTTTGATTCTTTTGATAGATATATTTATTAGGAAAAGAATAAACAAAAATTGTATTGTTTGCTTTGTATTTGTCCAGGAAAATCGATATTTACCAACTATCCATTTTTTTCAATATTTCTCAACTTTGAAGGAAAATAAAAAAAAAACTATCAATTTCTATATTTGCCATATTTTTAAAATATGTTCTCTGATTATTCCTTTACCTAATGCAGAAATTTCCAGCTACCCGTAAAGGTAAAATTTTGAAAAAAGATATGGTTTAAAAGTTACATATGACAGTGAAAAACCAACCAAAAATTTAAAAAAAAAAAAAAATTTTAATCTTTTCTGGAATAATTTTTAAAAAGAAGCATAAAAAATTAAAAAAATATTTTATTTAATTCCCATAAAATTGATTTTTCTACAAATTGCTAACCCATAAGTAGCCACCTGAAATGCGTAGAACCATTTTCATAGGCTGATCAATTATCTATCATATGCCTTTAAATTTTTTTTATTATCTCATTTGGTTCAAAAATAATGGTTTTTGCAATTTAAATTTTTTATTTTCAAGTATAATTTGATGAAGGGTATATAAGATTCGGCACATCCGAATATAGCTCTCTTACTTGTTTTATTTATTTAAGTAAAGTAACAATCACACTTTTCTATATAACTTGAACACAAAAACGGTAACGCGCAACTAAAATAATACATTATTGCAAGTAATTTATTGTTTATAATCCGCCCACTTCTGTCCTAAATATTCACATTTATAGCTGCTGTAGCTTCCCCTATATATAATTTGTCATATCTATGGGACGTGCCACGTCCACTATTGCTAGTTTTCCCATTTATGGCCTAAATATATAATTCATACAAAGTTTCAAGGAGTTACATATTGGAATTATACAGATATATGTATATGAATTTTATTTTATTTAGTTTGTATGGGAGGTGCCACGCCCACTACTGTTAGAAAGCTCTTTCTTGTCCTTAATATTAATATTGATGCAAGAATAACCGTACAAAATTTATGAGCTCTATCTCTTTAATAACGCATATCTTGATTTTCTTTAATTTTCTATTTAAAATCGAGAAAATCGGGCCACAAATGGTTGAGGTATAGGGAAAAAATCGGGACACCCTCAAAATCAAGAAAATCGGCCCACAAATGGTTCAGATATAAGCAAAAAACCGGGACAACCTCGATTTTTGGCCTATTTTTGATCTATAGCTGGATTACTAAGTCATCAATATAGGAAATATGGATATTTAATGATAGATATTTCAAAGACCTTTGCAACGACGTATATAAGACTATAGTAATTTGGACCTACAATGGGTCAAAATCGGGAAAAATATTTTTTAACCCGAATTTTTTTTAACCCGAATTTTTTTTAACAAAAAAATTTTTTTGTCATTCATTTTTTTTTCACTAATAAATTTAAAAAATTTTTAAAAAAAAATGTTAAAAATTTAAAAAAAAAATGTTTAAATTTTCAAAAACAATTTTGAAAAAAAAAAAATTAAATTTTGTTTACCTAAAAATATTTAAAATTTGAATTTTAACTTACAAACATGATTTACTTATACACCGATATATCGGGAATTCTCCTGGCTCAGTTGCTATTTAATATCGAGAAAATCGGCCCACAAATGGTTCAGATATAAGGAAAAGCCGGTACAACTTCGATTTTTAGCCTATTTTTGATGTATATCTGGATTACTAAGTCATCAATATAGGCAATATGGATATGTAATGATAGATATTTCAAAGTCTTTTGCAACGTTGTATATAAGGCTCTAGTAATTTGAACTTACCACTAAATTTAACTACAAACTAAATTTAAAAATTAAAAAAAATGTGAAAAAATAATATCGAAAAAAAATTTTAAAAATTTTTAAAAAAAATTTTATTTTTATTTTATATTTAAAATTTGTATTTTAAAGTATAATTTGGTGAAAATTATATAAGATTCGGCACAGCTGAATATAGCTCTCTAACTTGTTTTATAAAATTATTTGCAATTTTTCATCTGAAAGAAGTAATTTAACAATATTTATTAAATAACCTTCCCCATTATTAACCGATCTACATAATAATCGGTACAACGATTTTTATACCATTCACCATAAGTGACAAGGGTTTACATAAGTTTTATTTCCGATCCCATGAAGTATTTATATTCTGGATTGTTATATAGTCATGTCCGTCTGTTGAAATCAACTTTCCAAAGCCAAAAAATAACTACATACATGATTTGTTCATCAATATATCCGCTATAGTCCAAGTTTGATTGCTATTTTAATCGAGAAAATCTGCCCTTAAAAGAGATTCGTATTAGCAACCGAATTTGTTGTCAATCGAATGATTCGGTTGCACATCTATAATTTTTCGGTGCTATCAACAGAAAGTAAATTGATAAAGAAGAATTTTGGTTGAAGCAACCAAACTTTTGTTATCCATTCTAAAATATTGTAGCCACAAGAGTAAAATTCGATCACTAAGACAGAATCATTCTGTGTGCATAAAGAAGCCTTTTTTACCCCTTGTGTACTTTTGTGAGTTAAAGTTATGAATATCACACATATGTAGTTCTGGTGTTTGCTCCTTTTTTCTGTTTGTTTGCACTTTTGTTGTCGTTGTTCTTGTTGTTGGTCTTCTCATTTGTGTTTTTCTATATATAAATTTTTTGCGTGTTTGATTAGATTAAAGTCGTATTGTAAACCTGGCTAACAAACGAACCAAAAGTAATATTAAATAAAAAAAAAACCCAGCTAAATAAATGATAATCGTGTTGAAATGTTTAAGCATTTAACCATGTTTTCTGTAAGGTATTAAATGTCGTTTAAAAAAGGGTTTCCTTTCTACTTTTCTCTACAGGATCTAAGTCTTCTTCATTTACCAGCAGATCATCTTAAAGCTTAAGCTAAACTTACACAGCACATTATCTCTAACAACAAATTTATTCTTTAGAAGATGGTGTGTTTTGGCCACATTAATAATCGTTAACTAAATGCTCTCAAAATGAGGCTAATTGTTGCCATGAAATGTCTATTAAACATTGTGTTTAGCTTTTTTTCTTGAATAATAATTTTACTGTGCAAAATAGATGCTGGTAATCATGTTCGAGTTTTAGTGATTTATGTGGCGGGAGAGTTTGTAGTTTTATTGTAGAATTGTTTGTGATTTCATTTAAATTACTTGCTAAATATTTGACAATTAAATAGTCATTTGCAATCTAACATAAATACTTTGTAGCTGATAGCAGAATCATGGGAAGAAATTTTAAGTAAATGTTGCAGCTTTGAATGGCAAAGGAGAGAGGTAATGATGTTGTTGGCTTAGAATGATTTAATGGAGGGTTATTAAAGGAATAACTAGCGTTATTAAGGAATACTATAAGCTTTATTTTAGTTTTGAAGTTGGTAATCTGGCTACAAGTTATCAAATTAGGATTTGAGTAACAAGGTTAATAATAATGATAATGACTTAATATCTTTGAAAGATTTGCAAAAGAATTTTACATTAAATAGAAAAATTATTATAACTAGTTTCAGTATTTTCTTTAAAAGAGTCAACAAGACTGTCTAAGTGTTAAATTTTCTTCATTTTCAACCAATAAAATAATTTCCGATCAGAAGTTTCTTTCTGCTCATATATTTCTCTTTCATCACAAATATAAAAATCAAAATTTTCTACAAATCAAAAATTGTCTTGAAGATATTAATACAGATTAAAAATGTGTCCAAATTCTTAAAAAAAACATTAAGGAAGTTGGTCGGTCAAGCCCGACCATGTAATGCCCTACACTAAGTAAAAGAGCAAAAACATTTTTCATTTAAAATTTCTTTCAATAATTTATATTTTTGAGTGATTTTCGGAAGTGGGTTATATGGGGGCTATGATCAGTCATGGACCGATCACCATGAAATTAGGTCGTGTGATTTACGTCTATATGAAAGTTTACTATGTTGAATTTTGTGTGTATACCAACATTTTTAAGCGATTTATGCACTTTAAAGTGATTTTCGGAAGCGGGTCTATATGGGAGCTATGACTAATTATGGACCGATCGTAACAAAATTTGGTGACATGAATTCCGTACATATAAAACTTATTTGGAGCGCAAATTGTGGAGATACATTTATAAATTAATCATTTATGACAGATAAAGTCCAATTTCGGAAGGACATTTGTATGGGGGCTAGGTGAAATAATAGACCGATTTCAGCCAGTTTCAAAAGGCTTGGTCCTTGGGCCGAAAAAATAATATTTACCAAATTTCATCGAAATATCTTAAAAATTGCGACCTGTACTCTGCGCACAATGTTTACATGGACAGCCAGCCAGCCGACCAGACGGACGGATGGAGGGACATCGTTTAATCGACTCAGAAAGTGATTCTAAGTCGATCGGTATACTTTAAGGTGGGTGTTAGACTAATATTTTTGGGCGTTACAAACATCTGCACAAACGCATTATACCCCCCCCCCCACTATGGTGGTGTAGGGTATAAAAATATGTCGAATTTTTATTACAACAAAAACTATAAAGGGTTTAATTCCTTAAAGAAATTGTTAAACAATAATGAAATTGATCAATCATAAAACACTAAACATAGAAGAAAAAAAACACCGACATGTGCATAAAAATTTTAAAGTAGAACAAAAAACATGAAAAAAAATCTAACCACCAAACAAACAAATGTTTAAACCAACATAACTATTTACAATTTATATAATTTTGAAGAAAGAAACTTTAACATAAGACGTATTTTTTTAAATAAATTTAGAAAACGAACACAGCAGCCACAACAACATCTATCAGGATTTACAAGAATTTCAATAAAGAAATAAACTTTAGAAACAAAATAAAAAAATAATAAAAAATAATGCAAAACCATTAACTAGTTGGCGTGTATCAAGGCCAATTGATTGGTTAAGTTTTGTTAACTGGTCAGTCAGTTTGTTTTGTTTGAATGAATGAATGAGTGAACGAATGTCTGAAATGTTTGTATGTTTTTTTAACTCGGCCGGCTATCAAATGGTTATGAGAGATGTAGGCTTCCAACAATCAACCAGCCGACAACCACCATATTACGTTTTTGCAAAAAAAAAAAAAACAATTTTCTTGTAAAACGTATTTATTTATGATTTTGCATGCAAGTGTTTCGATACTCGTAAAATACACTTTTGCATTTAGTTTGCTGTGATTTCTTCTGTTCTAAATAGTAATATTCTATGTTGGCAAATAATAGTAATACCCAACATCATCATAGTGGGGAGGCTATAATGCGTTTGTTCTAATGTTTGCAACACCTAAAAATATTAGTCTAATACCCATGTAAAAGTATACCGATTGTTTCAGGATCACTTTATAATTTCATGGCGATCAGTCCATAACACAGTGCAACAGTGAAAAAAAACACACGATCATGACTATATAGGTTCGACTCTACTACCAAAGGGTAGTAAAACCCTATACTCAGTTTGTCCATTTTGGTGACCGATTTTTTTTTTATGGGCCCCCAAAATTTCTGAAAATCAGTGGGGCCTCTAAAAAAGGTGTCATCAGTTTTTTAGTTAACAGTTAATTCAGACTTTGTGATACGGCTTAACTTTATATGACAATAATATAGCTAAGAGTCCGCCAAATAATTTTTGTTAAAATTTTTTCCCAAAAAATAGCTTTTTCGTGCACTTTTTTTAAAAAAATATAGGAAGAAAATTTTTTTTTTAACTTTTTTTAGAATAACTTCCAGGGTCTCCTAATTTTTCACTAACAATATTTAGCAAAGTGATAGCTATGGTAAAGTTGAACAACTCTTGAGAACATATCAATGCAATCCGAACATATCTATGCATTCTAAATAACTGTCAAAAATCACTTTGTAGCTACTATTTTTTGCCTCAATTATATATGATCAATTATAATTGATCATAGCTTCCATATAAGGCCCACTAACGAAAATCATTTACGAAAATAAAGTACTGAAATTTTAAAAGAAACATTTTTTGATAATTTACTCAGTGTAGGATAGTATATGGTCGGTCTTTACCGCTAAGGCTTTCTTACTTGTTATACCGTACACCACCATAGTGGGGAGGGTATTATGCGTTTGTGCAGAAGTGTGAAACGCCCAAAAATATTGGTCTAACACCCACCTTAAAGTATACCGATCGACTTAGAGTCGATTAAACGATGTCCGTCCGTCCGTCTGGTTGGACGGAGTACAGGTCGCAATTTTGAAGATATTTCGATCACATTTGGTATATATTATTTTTTAGGCCCAAGGACCAAGCCTATTGAAACCGGCTGAAATCGGTCCATTATTTCACATAGCCCCCATACAAATGTCCTTCTGAAATTTGACTTTATCGGTCATAAATGTTTCATTTATCTATGTCTCTACACAAATTTCGCTCCAAATAAGTTTTATATATACAAAATTCATCCCACCAAATTTTGTTACGATCGGTCCATAATTAGTTATAGCTCCCATATAGACCCGCTTCCGAAAATCACTTTAACGTGCATAAATCGTTTAAAAATATTTGTATACACACAAAATTCAACATAGTAAACTTTCCTATAGACATAAATCACACGACCTAATTTCATGGAGATCGGTCCATAATTGGTTATAGCCCACATATAAAGCTCACTTCCGAATCACTCAAAAATAAAAATAATTGAAATTTTAAAAGAAACATGTTTTTGCTCTTTTACTTAGTGTAGAGTATTATATGGTCGGGCTTGACCGACCATACTTTCTTACTTATTTTTTTTTTCTTTCAGAAATGTTTGTTTCGTATTTTTCTTGTTGATAGTTAATTTACCATAACATTTAATTTAAGCCACAGAGGTAGGTGTATGTTTGACATTTTAGGAGGGGTATTTAATTGAAGGCTTTAGTTTTAAAATATTTTAAAGAAAGTATTAATTTACATAGTGTTTAGTGCATAAATAATAATTACACAAGTTTACAAATAAATATTTTTTTGTTCCTTGTAATTATATATATAACTATTTTTTGATTTAAACTTACACCTACCTCACAACATTAAGACAAATTTTTCATCTTCCCTCAAAAATTTTTTGAATTTCAAGTCCTTGTAAAAAGAATTATCGTTAAAGGTTTTGCAATAAAATTGCAACTTTGAAGAGATTGTTATGTTTTCATTCAATAATAGGAAAAATAATTTTTGAAATATTAAATAAAATGCTAATGAAAAATGTAACTATTTTTACAAAATCGTGGGCAGGGGGTCCACGTTTTAGAGCGGCCGAGTAACATTTAAATGACAGATCAATTACAATAAATATATTTATTATAATATGAGAAAAAATTTAAAAAAACAAGTAAGAGAGATATATCCGGCTGTGCCGAATCTTATATACCCTTCACCAAATTATACTTCAAAATAAAAATTCTAAATATTTTTAGGTAAACAAAATTAATTTTTTTCCAGTTTTTTTAATTTTTTGGAAAAACAAATTTTTCGAATTGTTTTTTACATTTTTTTTGGTTTTTTAGTTTTTTTTTAATATTTAGCGAAAAAAACTTTTGGTGAAAAAAAAAATCGGGTTAAAAAATATTTTTTCCGAAATTGACCAACTTACTATGGTTTTATATACGTCGTTGCAAAGGTCTTTGAAATATCTATCATTAGATATTCATATTGTCTATATTAATGACTTAGTAATTCAGATATAGGTCAAAAATCGAGGTAGGTCAAAAATCGAGGACCGATTTTGCTGATTTTAAATAGCAAACTTCTCGAAAGCCTGCCTGACAGAATTATTGAAGATTTGAATCCCGAAGATATCTGGGGTCTTCAGAAAATTGATTTCAACAGACAGACGGACATGTCTTAATCGACTCCACTATCTATAAGGATCCACAATATATATACTTTATTGGGTCGGAAATGAAAAATGTGGAAATTACAAACCAACATATATATACCCTTCTCACGAAGATGAAGGGTATAAAAATGGAAGGCGGTCAAATTTTTCTCTAAAAACTTAAATTGGATTACTACGATTAAACAAATTGGAAAATTGGATTAGAAGTGGTGACCATGCCCACTTCTAATCCAATCCAAACCTATGTGGGATTATGATGAACATTTACAAAAACAAGTAAGAGAGCTATATTCGGCTGTGGCGAATCTTATATACCCTTCATTAAATTATACTTTAAAACACAAATTTTAAATATTTTTAGGTAAAACCTAAAAAAAAAAATTATTTATTGTTTTTCAAAATATTTTTTTTTAATTTATTAGTGGAAAAAAATGTATGATAAAAAAATTTGTTTTGTAAAAAAATCGTGTTAAAATTTTTTTTTTTCGGTTTTGATCAATTGTGGGTCCAAATTACTATAGCCTTATATATAGCGTTCCAATGGACTTTGAAATATATATCATTAGATATCCATATGGGGAATTGATTTCATGTCAAGTGAACCAACTTTTCAAATCGCTGTCTTCCGATCGGGATGAAATTTGCACCCAGGTTAGACCTATTGGATAGTAATTCAGCCACAATTTTTTAATAAGTCAAAATTTGACATTTTGGTCAAACATGTGTTTTTTCTCATCCATGTTACTTTTACTTATTGTTCTTAGCAAAATGTGTCCTAAATAGTTTAGATAGCTATTTCTTCAACTTTCGAAAAAATATTAAAAAAAAACAAAAATTTTTGTTTTTGATTTTTTGATGATTTTGAAAAAAAGTCTAGAAATGTTTATCTTGAGTTACAAAATATTTATTTTGATAGATATCCCACTAAGTGACCACAAAGGTCTGTAAGGAAAAGACCTACACTTTCTGTTAAGCAAAAAAGAATAAAACAAGTAAGAAAATATGGTCAGTCAAGCCCGACCATATAATACCCTACACTAAGTAAATATTGTTCCAAAAACATTTTTCTTTAAAAATATCAATAATTTATATTCGTGACTGATTTTCGGAAGTGGACCTTATATGGGAGCTATGATCAGTTATGGACCGATCACCATGAAATTAGGTCGTGTGATTTATGTCTATATGAAAGTAATTTATGTTGAATTTTGTGTGTATACCAACATTTTTAAGAGATTTATGCACGTTAAAGTGATTTTCGGAAGCGGGTCTATATGGGAGCTATGACTAATTATGGACCGATCGTAACAAAATTTAGTGGCATGAATTTCGTATATATAAAACTTATTTAGAGCGAAATTTGTGTAGATACCTATATAAATTAAACATTTATGACCGATAAAGTCCAATTTCGGGAGGACATTTGTATGGGGGCTAGGTAAAATAATGGTCCGATTTCAGCCATTTTCAATAGGCTTGGTGGATGAGCCGAAAAAATTATACGTACCAAATTTTATTGAAATATCTTCGAAATTGCCACCTGTACTTTGCGCACAAGGTTTACATGGACAGCCAGCCGACCAGCCAACCAGCCAGACGGACGGACATCTTTTAATCGACTCAGAAAGTGATTCTTATGTGATGTTTTTCTATAGCGAACGAGTACTTTGAGTGGAAATTTAACATGTGTTATGTTATTGTAACAAAAACAAAATGCATGTAAAACGTCAACTCAAAGCGCTCACTCGCTATAGAAAAACAGCACATTAGTCGATCGATATACTTTAAGGTGGGTGTTAGATTAATATTTTTGGGCGTTACAAACATCTGCACAAACGCATTATACCCTCCCCACTTAGGTGGTGTAGGGTATAAAAAGGGTCCATTGATTATGAAAAATAAATTCAAAATTTTTTAATTTTTTTTTTCAATATTTTTTTCGAAAGATTGAAGAAATACCTATTTCTAAGGCATTTTGCTAAGAACATTAGGTAATTTGTAGGCCGGTTTTCTCGATTTGAAATAGCAACCGAGCCAAGAGAATTCCCGAGATATTGATGTATCGATCATGTTTCTAAGTTATTTGAGGGTTATGGAAAGTTGATTTAAACATACAAACGGACATGGCTATATCGACTTGCCACTTAAGGTGAAGGTTATAAAAATTAGACAAATTGGTGTAGCTGTTCTCAAGTGATGCGATTACCAACGAACGACATTTGATTTTTATTTATATAGACTATTTATATATAGTGATATTAATATAAATTTCGACTTAAATCAATTGAAGTTTTAAGAAATTTATGATTCTATCAAATTCTGTACAGTTTTGACCATACCAGACTCAAGTTCCCATAGAAGGTTAAAACTACATACTGATGTAGGGTATACAAGATTCGACACAGCCGAATAAAACACTCTTACTTGTTTTAAATGCTTATAATATAGAAAAGGTACTTCAATCTAAAGAAAGTGCAAATAAAAGTAGAGTAAGTCACTACTTTGATGTTAGTAAAATAACGTAAAATATTCTTAACTAAAGGAAAATCATATTATAAGTATATCATTACCAAACTACTTCTAAGTAATGTAACTGATATTTACTAAACATAACAAAGTATTTCAAACAGTAATCACATCTCATGACCAAGTTTTTCGTAAATTCAGAATGTTTATTCGCTGAAACAACTTTTATATTATCTTTCTGTGTAAGTTGTTTTTTTTTTAAATATGTGATTTTAAAACCCAACCCAAATGCAAACTAAATATAGATCAAACATTAAATATCAAAAAAAAAAACAAAATGAAAATAAATTTGCAACAGGCAAACTAGACATAAGTTGAGCTTTACAAAACTGAAATAAAAAAATTCTGCAAGTTTTACAGAAAACTTCAATTGAAGTCAGGGCAAAAACCTATTTTGAAGGCAAACATTTTCAGATTTGTCTACAAACAAGATACAATTTTAAAAATGCTGTAGTGTAGCCTGCAAACTAAATACGTCTGTATGTTTGTTACAAACTTATTGATATGGCTTTAAGCCAAATCATAACAGCATCACAAACAGAAACAAATAAATTAAATGCAAAAACAAATTTCCTAACATTTGTTTATTTACTACACAACATATTGAATTTGTTCGTTTGGCTAAGATATCATTTGTTTTATAGTTTTAGTTTTATGTATAGCATTTCAATAGACTAAAAATTTTACTCTCGATGCCAAGCATCAAGTTATGATTAAGTTCTAATGAGTTTGTATATGTTTTTAACAACAAATATTGTAAAAATAGTAATAATAGCAACAGCAGCAGAGAACTGCATATAGAAAAAAAATGTATCAAGGAGAACCAGTTCCCGGAATCACAATTAGATAAGTGGGTTTTTGCAACAATTGCTAGTTTGTTTTTTTCTATATAAACTGAATGCTGAGCACTCATAGTTTTTGTTGGCCAATTCATACTCATATACATATTTATACTGTATTTTGCAGATTGTTGCTGTTTAGTTAGTAACGTATGTATAACAACAGGCTGTTGGCCTGTCTAACTCGCTATGACTGACAGAGTGGTTGGCTAAACATAAGAAAAAAAACCAGGCCTGCCTGGCTGGCTGCTTGTTGACTGTTTAGCTTTAAGTTTTTCTTAACTAACTGCTGGTTTTTGGCATTATTATTGCTGATTTTGTTACTTTTGTTAGTATGTATTATAGTTATGTTTATTTGTTTTTCTTTCATATTTTTTCTTTAAAGCATTAAGCTTAAGAGTGTGTCTAAAAATTGCAGGAAATGAAAATTGATTTATGTAGATTTAAGCATTAAACTTTTCTACTGCTGTTGCTGGCTACTCATTTTCTTTTCAAAACTTTTCAATCACATTTAGTTGGTTTTGATGGGGGGAATCATATAAATATTATATATTGTACAAGTGAAACTTATATGTGGAAATATTTCATGTTTTCTTACTCATCAAAAATTTATATCAGTGGTCGTCATAATAAGAATATCTGACCAGCTAGACCTAAAGAAAAACAAGTAATAAAGTATGGTCGGTCAAGCCCGACCATATAATACCCTACACTAAGTAAAAGAGCAAAAATATTTTTCTTTTAAAATTTCAATAATTTATATTTTTGAGTGATTTTCGGAAGTGGGCCTTATATGGGGGCTATTACCAATTCTAGACCGATCACCATGAAATTAGGTCGTGTGATTTATGTCTATTTGAAAGTTTACTATGTTGAATTTTGTGAGTATACGAACATTTTTAAGCGATTTATGCACGTTAAAGTGATTTTCGGAAGCGGGTCTATATGGGAGGTATGACTAATTATGGACCGATCCTAACAAAATTTGGTGACATAAATTGTGTATATGTAAAACTTAACTTGTGGAGATACATTTATAAATTAATCCTTTATGACCGATAAAGTCTAATTTCGGAAGGACATTTGTATGGGGGCTAGGTGAAATAATGCACCGATTTCAGTCATTTCCAATAGGCTTAATCCTTGGGCCGAAAAAATGATATGTACCAAATTTGATCGAAATATCTTCAAAATTGCGATCTGTACTCTGCGCACAAGGTTTACATGGACAGCCAGCCAGCCGAGCAGACGGGCGGACGGGCATCGTTTAATCGACTCAGAAAGTGATTCTAAGTCGATCGGTATACTTTAAGGTGGGTGTTAGACTAATATTTTCGGGAGTTAGAAACATCTGCATAAACGCATAATACCCTCCCCACTATGGTGGTGTAGGGTATAAATATAGTTATGCAAGTTTACTGTAACCATTTCAACATTTTTACAGGTTTTTTTAACAATATTATAGTCACAGTAATTATATTAATTGTGGGAACCATATGGTTAATTTACGATAAAAAATGATTGTCGCAAACATATGGGGGATTTCACGTCAAGTGAACCAACTTTTAAAATCGATGTCTTCCGATCGGTATGAAATTTGCACTATTGGATAGTAATTCAGACACAATTTTTCAACAAGATCGGTTAAGAACTTTCGGAGTTAGAGGGGGTCAAAATTTTATATTTTGGCCAAGCATGTGATTTTTCTCATCCATGTAAATTATTACCTATTGTTCTTAGCAAAATGTGTCCCAAATAATTTAGATAGCTATTTCTTCAATCTTTCGAAAAAAAAATATTTAAAAAAAATTAAAAAACAATTTTTAATATTTTTTTCCGAAATTAAAAACTTTTATGATTTTTTTTTTCAAAAAGGGCATTTTTTTCTCTTAAAATAATTTAGATATTTCCCTGGAGCACCTATTTGGTCGCTTAGTGGCATGCGAGTTCGATATCTATCAAAAAAAAATATTTGTAACTCAAAACATGGAATTTTTTTGCAAAATCAAAAACTTTGTTGACTATTTTTTCGAAATGGGCCCTATTTTTAATTTTTTGCTCAACGAAAGCTCAGATAATTTCCTTGAAGACCTAATTAGTCGCTTATTGGGATGCGAGTGGTATATTTATCAAAATGAATGTTTTGTAACTCAAGATATACAATTTTTGATTTTTTTGGGCTAAATCGAACTTTTTTCCAAAATCGGCCCTCTTTCTAAATTTTTTTTTTGCTCAAATGAAAGCATAGGTCTATTCCTTTTGGTCTCTTAGTGGGATTCGAGTAGGATAGTATACCCCCTCTAACTTCGAGAGTTCTTGATCGATTTTGTTGAAAAATTGTGTCTGAAAAATTGGTGCAAATTTCATCCCGATCGGAAGACATCGCTTTTAAAAGTTGGTTCACTTGACGTGAAATCCCCCATATACTTGTATACTACAACCATATATATGATTGACACAAGCAATTTAACCATATTATGGTTACCACAAAAATATAACTAATTAATGTGACCATAATATTGTTAAAGAAAAATTATGAAATGGTTACACTAAACATGCACAACTATATTTTTTCTCTGAGTGTATTAATTAGGAATTTGGTTTATTATTTGATTTCACCGTGTGTATTTTTTTAAGTCATGGAAATATAACCATATACGGACACCACTACTTGATAAAAGACCAAAAAAAAAAAAAAAAAACCGTGTCTACAAGTTTTGTCCAATATGGGTCCCCAAATATTTTGGGCCTCGGTGTCATTGCAGCAAAAAAGTGATCATTTCCTCAGGCTTATATCTCGCAAACCAATCGGATTTTTTATTTACTTTCTGAGGCAAAGTTGTAACCAGTGTTGCCAGTCTAGCCTTTTTGAGGCTAAATTTAGCCTTTTTATTTACTCTTTAGCCTCGAAATTTTGGTTTTAGCTCCGTGGCTTTTTTCTAGCCTTTTCTTAATTTCAAAATAGCCTTTTTTGAAATTAAAAAAGGCTACAAATTTCGAGACTAAAGAGTAAATAAAAAGGCTAAATTTATATTTGTGAACCATTTTCATTTTAATTCATTACTGATTTTCATTTAGCTTTTCAACATACTCAAGAATTGTGCAGTATTAAAAGAACAAATAACAATTGCCAATATCAAGTGGTTCAAAATGAAATAGAGTATTTTATATCTGAAAGCTTAAATGTCTAGCAAATTCTCTTTCGAGACAAAATTGTTATTACACATTATATTCATCATTATATAATGGACAAGAGCCCCACAAACTCTTGAAGGCTTGTGATACTCAATGGCGATCAATAGCCGTTAAAAGTCTTGTCGATCTATGCTTCGAGTTAAAACCCATTTTGTTTTAATTTCGTCAAACCAGCAATTCTAAAAAGCCAAACTTTTAAGTAATTAATACACTGATTATAATTTGGCGTACCATCTTTTTTTAAAACCAGTATTGCACAAAGTACAAAAAGTAATTAAATCATTTGCTGTTTTCTGATTTAAAATTCAAGGAATTTGATCCATTATCGTCGCCAATTGAAAATTGTTTAATGTTTTTGACACATTTTTCATACTAGTTTGATGAATGAGAGATAAAATAAAGAACGTTTTAATTAGTGAAGATTATGACAAAAATAATACGACAAATTAAACTAATTGAGCAATTGCGACAAATATTACCATATGAAAACTCTACGCAAAATCAATTTTTTTCCCGTTGATAATAAAGTAGTAAAACCAAAAAAAATATATTATGTCATATTGATAGTGAAAAATTAAAGTGCTAATAAAATTACGAAGCTTAAGGCTCAGGGGCAGAATATATTAAACTACAAATGGACAAATATAGAACCAACAATGTCCATTTTCTGACATGGTCAATCTAGTATTTAACTTTTTAGTACTTCCTTTAAGTAAAGCAGATGAATTTTATGAACATATTTTCTAATTTTTTATTTAAAAATAAATATAAACCAAAATTCTTAATTTATAATATTTTAGCTTTTTTTGGCTTTTTTTCTAAAGCGGTTTAGCTTTTTCTGGCCTTTTTTTGAAGCCAGTATAGCTTCTTTTTTCGCAGGCTCCTGGCAACACTGGTTGTAACCCTTGTTATAAAAAACAAAAATTGTGAACATATAAAATCCAAACTACTTCATTTTCAAGATAAAAATCGCAAAAACCTAAAAAATTCATTTTTTTACATTTTTTCCCTGTTCATGACCATAGGTAGCAAACCGTTCAAAATTGAAGGAAACAATCGACTACAAAAATGTACCTATGATCTCAGTTAACAACTTGCTAGAAGATAGTTAAGAATTATTCCTTAGAATAATTCTTAACACCGTTTAGGTTGGTCAACCCCGACCATCCTACACTAAGTAAATTAGCAAAAATTTTTCTTTTAAAATTTCAGTAATTTATTTTCGGTAGAGGGCCTTATATGGGAGCTATGACTAATTGTGGACCGATCGCCATTAAATTAGGTCGTGTGATTTATGTCTATATGAAAGCTAGAACATTAATGTTCCGACCCTGGTGGCTATGAGTAAACAAGTACTTGTATATCAGATAATATGTCAGCCATTACCAAACTACTTATAAGTAATACAGATATAATGAATTGCTGTTTGAGAAGTAAAATGTTCAGTAATTGCAATTGTTTACCAAGTTTTTGCTGGGTTCCTATCTAATTCCTATTTTGTCTTAGACTTCCTTTAAAAAAGGGTAACTTTCGCTAATGCAAGTTAAAGTATGTAGGTTAGTAAACCTAATAAAACTAAGTTTAAAGTGTACTAAAAGTTTTATATACATATTTTCCTTTAAAGTTTTCCTTTATACTTAACTATTTTCAATTATAATTTTCTTTTTAAACTAGAATCTCTTTTAACGACTTTCCTGAACACAAGCTGGAAAATTCCAGCATTTTTTTATGCCTTAATTACTGACATGAGTAACATGAACTGCATTTTATTTTGCAGATTTTTGCGCATATTTGATGAAAACATAAAAAATTAATAAAAACACTTTAAAAACTAATAAATTCTTTAACTACTTTCTACTAAAAAGCAACAAAATTGCTGTAAATTACCACAATCAACAGGCTGTAAACTGGAAAAAAATAAAACCTGGCAATATGTAGCTACTTGGTGGAAAATTTATAATATATAGCCCAAGTTGAAGAAAGAATGAAAAAAAGAAAAACAGCAAAGAAAATATGTTGGCAGCAATTTATTCAAAGTCGTTAAATGAAAATTGCCCCTTTGGAAAACATCATAAAATTCAAATAGTTTAATGAATTAAACACAAGAAATCACAAAAAAACTAAAGAATGTTTAAAGCAGAAATGAATCAAAAATGTTAAACACGTGTTAGGAGGGGAGAAAGAGAACAGAAAAGGCTTTAAGGTAAATTAACCGGTATTTGTTAAAAAATTAAATAAAATACTTATATTTTGAAAAGACAAAAGAAATAAAAGAAATTCAACAACAAATATTTGTTTATGATTCACTCAAGAAATGTGTAATTAAAGAATCGGTTAACACCGATGTTAGCTCCAATTTTAGCTTTAATCCTGGTTCTTTTTAAACTCCAATTTTTGCTTTAATCCTGGTTCTTTTTAAACTCCAATTTTAGTTTTATTTGTGGTTCCTTTTAAACTCCAATTTTATCGTTAATCCTGGTTCTTTTTAAACTCCAATTTTAGCTTTAATCGTGGTTGTTTTTAAACTCCAATTTTAGCATTAATCGTAGTTCTTTTTAAACTGCAATTTTAGCTTTAATCCTGGTTCTTTTTAAACTCCAATTTTAGCTTTAATCCTGGTTCTTTTTAAACTCCAAATTTAGCTTTAATCCTGGTTCTTTTTAAACTCCAATTTTAGCTTTAATCGTGCTTCTTTTTAAACTCCAATTTCAGCTTTAATCGTGGTTCTTTTTAAACTCAAATTTTAGCTTTAATACTGGTTCTTTTTAAACTCCAATTTTATCTTTAATCGTGGTTCTTTTTAAACTACAATTTTAGCTTTGATCGTGGTTCTTTTTAAATTCCAATTTTTAAACTCCAATTTTAGCTTTAATCCTGGTTCTTTTTAAGCTCCAATCTTAGCTTTAATCCTGGTTGTTTTTAAACTCCAATTTTTGCTTTAATTCTGGTTCTTCTTAAACTCAAATTTTAGATTTAATCCTGGTTCTTTTTAAACTCCAATTTTAGCTTTAATCCTGGTACTTTTCAAATACCAATTTTAGCTTTAAGCCGGGTTCATTTTAAACTCCAATTTTAGCTTTGGTCCTGGTTGTTTTTAAACTCCAATTTTAGTTTTAATCGTGGTTCTTTTTAAACTCCAATTTTAGCTTTAATCCAGGTTCTTTTCAAACACCAATTTTAGCTTTAATCGTGGATCTTTCTAAGCTTCAATTTAATTTTAATCCTGGTTCTTTTTAAACTCCAATTTTAGCTTTAATCGTGGTTCTTTTTAAACTACAATTTTAGCTTTAATCCTGGTTCTTTTTAAACTCCAATTTCAGCTTTAATCGTGTTTTTTTTAAACTCCAATTTTAGCTTTAATCTTGGTTCTTTTTAAACTCCAATTTTAGCTTTAATCTTGGTTATTTTTAAACTCAAATTTTAGCTTTAATCCTGGTTCTTTTTAAACTCCAATTTTAGCTTTAATCCTGGTTCTTTTTAAACACAAATTTTAGCTTTAATCCTGGTTCTTTTTAAACTCAAATTTTAGCTTTAATACTTGTTCTTTTTAAACTCCAATTTTAGCTTTAATCCTGGTTCTATTTAAACTCCAATTTTAGCTTTAATCCTGGTTTTTTTAAACTCCAATTTTAGCTTTAATCGTGATTCTTTTTAAACTCCAATTTTAGCTTTAATCGTGCTTCTTTTTAAACTCCAATTTCAGCTTTAATCGTGGTTCTTTTTAAACTCCAATTTTTTCATTAATCGTGGTTCTTTTTAAACTCCAATTTCAGCTTTAATCGTGGTTCTTTTTAAACTCAAATTTTAGCTTTAATACTGGTTCTTTTTAAACTCCAATTTTATCTTTAATCGTGGTTCTTTTTAAACTACAATTTTAGCTTTGATCGTGGTTCTTTTTAAACTCCAATTTTAGTTTTAATCCTGGTTCTTTTTAAACTCCAATTTTAGCTTTAATCCTGGTTCATTTTAAACTCCAATTTTAGCTTTAATCCTGGTTCTTTTTAAACTCCAATTTTTGCTTTGATTGTGGTTCTTTTTAAACTCCAATTTTAGCTTTAATCCTGGTTCTTTTTAAAATCCAATTTTAGCTTTAATCCTGGTTGTTTTTAAACTCCAATTTTTGCTTTAATCCTGGTTCTTTTTAAACTCCAATTTTAGCTTTAATCCTGGTTCTTTTTAAACTCCAATTTTAGCTTTAATCCTGGTTCTTTTTAAACTCCAATTTTAGCTTTAATCCTGGTTCTTTTTAAACTCCAGTTTTAGCTTTAATCCTGGTTCTTTTTAAACTCCAATTTTAGCTTTAATCCTGGTTCTTTTTAAACTCCAATTTTAGCTTTAATCCTGGTTCTTTTTAAACTCCAATTTTAGCTTTAATCCTGGTTCTTTTTAAACTCCAATTTTAGCTTTAATCCTGGTTCTTTTTAAACTCCAATTTTAGCTTTAATCCTGGTTCTTTTTAAACTCAAATTTTAGCTTTAATCCTGGTTCTTTTTAAACTCCAATTTTAGCTTTAATCGTGGTTCCTTTTAAAATCCAATTTTAGCTTTAATCGTGGTTCTTTTTAAACTACAATTTTTTCTTTAATAGTGGTTCTTTTTAAACTCAAATTTTAGCTTAATCCTGGTTCTTTTTAATCTCCAATTTTAGCTTTAATCGTGGTTCTTTTTAAATTCCAATTTCAACTTTAATCCTGGTTCTTTTTAAACTCCAATTTTAGTTTTAATCCTGGTTCTTTTTAAACTCCAATTTTATTTTTAATCCTGGTTGTTTTAAAACTCCAATTTTAGCTTTAATCCTGGTACTTTTTATACTCCAAATTTAGTTTTAATCCTGGTTCTTTTTAAACTCCAATTTTAGCTTTAATCGTATTTCAATTTTAGCTTTAATCGTGGTTCTTTTTAAACTCCAATTTTAGCTTTAATTGTGGTTCTTTTTAAACACCAATTTTAGCTTTAATCCTGGTTCTTTTAAACTCCAATTTCAGCTTTAATCGTGGTTCTTTTTAAACTACAATTTTAGCTTTAATCCTTGTTCTTTTTAAACTACAATTTTAGCTTTAATCCTGGTTCTTTTTAAACTCAAATTTTAGCTTTAATCCTGGTTCTTTTTAAAATCCAATTTTTGCTTTAATTTTGGTTCTTTTTAAACTCCAGTTTTTGCTTTAATCGTGGTTCTTTTTAAACTACAATTTTAGCTTTAATCGTGGTTCTTTTTAAACTCCAATCTTAGCTTTAGTCGTGTTTCTTTTTAAACTCCAATTTTAGTTTTATTTGTGTTATTTTTAAACTCCAATTTTAGCTTTAATCCTGATTCTTTTTAAACTCCAATCTTAGCTTTAGTCGTGTTTCTTTTTAAACTCCAATTTTAGTTTTATTTGTGTTATTTTTAAACTCCAATTTTAGCTTTAATCCTGATTCTTTTTAGACTCCAATTTTAGCTTTAATCGTGTTTTTTTTAAACTTCAATTTTAACTTTAATCGTGGTTCTTTTTAAACTCCAATTTTAGCTCTAATCCTGGTTCTTTTTAAACTCCAATTTTAGCTTTTATCTTGGTGCTTTTTAAACTTCAATTTTATCTTTAATCCTGGATATTTTTAAACTCCAATTTTAAATTCAATCCTGGTTCTTTTTAAACTCCAATTTTAGCTTTAATCGTAGTTTGTTTTAAACTCCAATTTTAGCTTTAATCGTGGTCCTTTTTAAACTCCAATTTTAGCTTTAATCGTGGTTCTTTTTAAACTCCAATTTTAGTTTTAATCTTGGTTCTTTTTAAACTCCAATTTTAGCTGTAATCATAAAGAATAAAGTGTGTTACTGCAATATTTGTAAATAAAATAGTAAAATAAATATTGAAAAATTTCAAGTGGAGGTTGTCTCATATTTTGGTCCATAACTCCGGTTCTACAATACCGATTTTTTTGATTTTCAATACTGAACTTAGGAAAATGGTAAATTTTCTTGTGTAAATCTATTTATATTTGTTGACGTGAGAGTGTTTTATACAGACACACAGGCGGATATAACTCAATCAAATTAAAATTTCATAAGGATCAAGAAAACTGTGAATATATGTATATATCTCCATGTTAAACATGGAATGACAAGCTTATTTATTGCCTCGTTTACTACTTTTGATGAACTTGATATGACTTAGAAAGTTATATAAAAATTTTGATTTTCCAAAAAAAATTTGACCTTGAAAATTTTCATACTATAGCTTTCATACTACTGTAGCCTTCCTAGTTGCAAGGGCTTTCGTATCAATACCATTTCCAAGGTCTTTAAACTCTTTAACCAACTAGGGTTGAATAGCCCGGAAGCCTTGCATATTAAAATAACTTTATTTACACTTGCATCTCAGACACTCTGTTATCATTCCATACCATCCGTCATGTAGGTACTTGGTTATAATCATATTTTTTTTTGCATTTTTATTTCATTATGTATTTCTAATTTATTTTTCTACCCATTTTCAACACTTTCTACTTCATTTCCACTCATAATACAACTATCAGTTAATCAAGTTTATTTTTTTTTCATAATTTTTCTATATCTTTTTTTTATTTCTCACATGTATTTTGCCTGCCTGTCGGTCTGGGATTTTCCATCCATCATCAGCATTACAAGTTGTGATCTCAATATATTGTATATCAAATATCTGTGTGGCGATTATTATTAAATTATTTGCAGTTGATACATTATACATTATTATTAACTATTGTTGTTGCTGTTGCTGATGATGGTTGTGATTTTAATAACTGAGTTTTTTCCATGATTTTCCTGTGTGCTGTTGTATGCAACATGGAAAGAAAGAAATGAACAGAAATTTATATTAAACACCATTGTAGTGCCTGTGAATTAGATCTTTGGAATACAAGTAAAACATACTTGTAAACCAGAAAACCACAGGAAAAAAGTGAAAACTTTAGTGAATTGTTTGCTGTTTGATTTTATTTATTTTTGTACAGCTTCTTGTTTAGCTATATTTCTCTTAGTTTTCAACTGGCTGTTAAGCAATTTAGTTGGTAATTTAGAAAAAAATACAACAAATAGATTGTTTTGCACACATATAGGTTTTTTGCGAAATTATACTCTTGGCTAAGCTCAAGTGGGCACAGTGGTGTAAATTAGTTTGAAATATTAAATAAAATTTGCTGCTTTAAAAATAATTTTTAAAAATTTTGTCGCAATTTTAAAAGATTTTTCCTTAAACTTTTACTAAACTTTGTTTAAACCTAGTTTAAACCTGTTTCATTTTAAACCACTGTGTTATACTTTTTAAAACTATTAATTTTTCCATTTGCCAGCACCTACCATTTGTTGAATGTTTTCAGTTTCTGTTTTCATTGTACACCACTGCTGCAGCTTGCGGAAAATGTAGTAAAAAAAATTTAATTAAGTCCCCAAGATATAGAGTAACAATCTCGATGCTTAATGTAAACTACTTTTGTTTTCTTATTGTCTAAATGTCTGTCCGTCCGTTCGTCTGTCCTTCATCCCGCAGCTTCAAATGCAACAAAACTTTTAACTAAAACTAAAAAAAAATCTTAAACAAAAACTTACACAAATCTATGGGGAAAAACTCTGGGGATTTGCCAAAACAAATGTTATAACAATAAAAGTGTTTGCAAACATGTTTTACTTTAAGCAAATAAAACTCCACATGATTTTTAAAGTGAATTTTTTTTTTCTGTATATTAAATTAAATACACGTAAAAAATCTCAGCGAATATATTGTACACGTATTCGTATTTACTATATACCACACATCAGGTAGTAAATGGATTTCACAAAGTTTTAGGTTTGCAATTTGTTACCAGATAATTGCTGGTGATTGTTAATAGAAGAAACGAGCCAATGAAATAAACAAACTAAATAAAATAAAACAGAAGCAAAAGGATTTTTAAAAGTGATTTGAACATTCGAAAAAAAACTATAACTGTATATGTAGTACTAAATTAGAGATATACTAAATTTTAGTACTTTCGGATGGTATTCAGAGTATTAGTACTAAATGCATATTTCATGTTAGGTCAGCTCACCGTCTGAGTATAAGACGCTAGTCTGAGTAAAAGACGGTAGTCTGAGAATAAGACGGTAGTTTGAGTATAAGACGGTAGTCTGAGTATGAGACAGTAGTCTGAGTATAAGACGGTAGTCTGAGTATTAGACGGTAGTCTGAGTATAAAACGTTAGTCTGAGTATAAGACGGTAGTCTGAGTATAAGACGTTAGTCTGAGAATAAGACGGTAGTCTGAGTATAAGACGGTAGTTTGAGTATAATACGGTAGTCTGAGTATAAGACGGTAGTCTGAGGATAAGACGGTAGTCTGAGTATAAGACGGTTGTCTGAGTATAAGATGGTAGTCTGAGTATAAGACGGTTGTCTGAGTATTAGACGGTGGTCTGAGTATAAGACGGTAGTCTGAGTATAAGACGGTAGTATGAGTTTAAGACGGTAGTCTGAGTATAAGACGGTAGCCTGAGTATAAGACGGTAGTCTGAGTATAGGAAGCTAGTCTGAGTATAAGACGTTATTCTGGGTATAAGGCGTTAGTCTGAGTATAAGACGTTAGTCTGAGTATAAGACGGTAGTCTGAGTATAAGGCGGTAGTCTGAGTATAAGGCGGTAGTCCGAGTATAAGACGGTAGTCTGAGTATAAGACGGTAGTCTGAGGATAAGACGGTAGTCTGAGGATAAGACGGTTGTCTAAGTATTAGACGGTGGTCTGAGTATAAGACGGTAGTCTGAGGATAAGACGGTAGTCTGAGTATAAGACGGTTGTCTGAGTATAAGATGGTAGTCTGAGTATAAGACGTTAGTCTGAGAATAAGACGGTAGTCTGAGTATAAGACGGTTGTCTGAGTATAAGATGGTAGTCTGAGTATAAGACGTTAGTCTGAGAATAAGACGGTAGTCTGAGTTTAAGACGGTAGTCTGAGTATAAGACGGTAGCCTGAGTATAAGACGGTAGTCTGAGTATAGGAAGCTAGTCTGAGTATAAGACGTTATTCTGGGTATAAGGCGTTAGTCTGAGTATAAGACGTTAGTCTGAGTATAAGACGGTAGTCTGAGTATAAGGCGGTAGTCTGAGTATAAGGCGGTAGTCCGAGTATAAGACGGTAGTCTGAGTATAAGACGGTAGTCTGAGGATAAGACGGTAGTCTGAGGATAAGACGGTTGTCTAAGTATTAGACGGTGGTCTGAGTATAAGACGGTAGTCTGAGGATAAGACGGTAGTCTGAGTATATGACGGTTGTCTGAGTATAAGACGGTAGTCTGAGTATAAGACGTTAGTCTGAGAATAAGACGGTAGTCTGAGTATAAGACGGTAGTTTGAGTATAATACGGTAGTCTGAGTATAAGACGGTAGTCTGAGGATAAGACGGTAGTCTGAGTATAAGACGGTTGTCTGAGTATAAGATGGTAGTCTGAGTATAAGACGGTTGTCTGAGTATTAGACGGTGGTCTGAGTATAAGACGGTAGTCTGAGTATAAGACGGTAGTATGAGTTTAAGACGGTAGTCTGAGTATAAGACGGTAGCCTGAGTATAAGACGGTAGTCTGAGTATAGGAAGCTAGTCTGAGTATAAGACGTTATTCTGGGTATAAGGCGTTAGTCTGAGTATAAGACGTTAGTCTGAGTATAAGACGGTAGTCTGAGTATAAGGCGGTAGTCTGAGTATAAGGCGGTAGTCCGAGTATAAGACGGTAGTCTGAGTATAAGACGGTAGTCTGAAGATAAGACGGTAGTCTGAGGATAAGACGGTTGTCTAAGTATTAGACGGTGGTATGAGTATAAGACGGTAGTCTGAGGATAAGACGGTAGTCTGAGTATAAGACGGTTGTCTGAGTATAAGATGGTAGTCTGAGTATAAGACGGTTGTCTAAGTATTAGACGGTGGTCTGAGTATAAGACGGTAGTCTGAGTATAAAACGGTAGCCTGAGTATAAGACGGTAGTCTGAGTATAGGAAGCTAGTCTGAGTATAAGACGTTAGTCTGACTATAAGACGGTAGTCTGAGTATAAGGCGGTAGTCTGAGTATAAGGCGGTAGTCTGAGTATAAGACGGTATTCTGAGTATGAGACAGTAGTCTGATTATAAGACGGTAGTCTGAGTATAAAGCGACAGAATAAGCTTATTTTGTTTTTCCGTTTGTATCACATCGAAGTATTGGTCGTAGAACCAAGAATAGTATATATTCTGGGTCCTCATAAGATTCTAAGATCATCTAGCTATGTCCGTTCGTCCGTCTGTCTGAAAACACGATAGGCACTTGTAGGGTATTGAAAATAGTCAATATCGATGCACGATTTCACCTAACCCCCGTACAAATGTCCCCCCGGAATACTGCGGCAATACTGATAAAATTTTGCACAAACTAGTTCTAAGTACTCTGAAGTTATACTGTAAATTATGGCAATAATCGGGCAACATTTGTCCCTAGTCCCCAAACAAGGTCCCCCTCAGCAAATTACTAGAACATTCTTAAGTAGACAAAGATTGAATACCAGCCGAAATTCTTCTGGTTGACATCGAAACCACTGCTGAATTTGTGCACTCGCACAATATCTCCAACATACAAGTAAAAGTAGAATATTTGGAAAGATTAGCTCGTAATGTTGGATAAATGTCAAGAAAACCTATGATATGCAAATCAATAACGTCAGCTCCGATAACATCATGCCAAGGCCAACCAGTTGAATACGTAGAAAGCTTTTGCTATCTAGGCAGTACAGTACAAATGGCGACACTAAAGCAGACGTAAATAGCAGGCTCAATGAAGCGAGAGAAACTCACGTAAATATCCAAAGGAACCCAGTTTAGAATATCCAACGCATGTGTAAAGTCTACTCTGTTGTACGATTGTTAAACTTGGTTAGTATCGAACATCATTACGCAAAAGCTGCAGGTATTCATCAAAAAGTGCCTCGGAATCATATGCACAATACATTTGGATAGAGTAATGAACCGTTTGGACTGCCTAGTCCTGGTAAGTTACCCCAAAATTGGGCAAATTCCGATGCAACCCAAGAACGAATTCGTTCCATGTGGGATGCCAAAGGAAATTTCAGGACCTATGGATGAGCATTTGCTAGACAATCAGCACGTTCATTAAAAGCATGGCCAAGTACCGAGCTCAAGGTGAGTTCCTTGTTAGCAACGAGTTCATTCAAATATGTCCAGCAGTCCATAACAACAGCAGACCTCACTTAATATGATGATAAGGCTCTAAGAGCAGCCTAGCTATCGGACATAACAAATATCCTAGTATTCCTTAATCTCCTTCTGAAACATTCATTAGATCATTAGAACATGGCGTAAAGTTCCAAATTAAACTATTGATGTCAATGTAGCCATTGGGGATAATGATAACCAGTTTAACTATTTTAAACTGGTTACCAGTTGATTTGATGGTAATACAAATGGCTCTCAACTCTGCTATGAGACTGAATGCTTGTGGACTGGCAAGGACCTTGGGCACTCTAAGACATGCAATTCCAAAATTTTTATTTCGAGGTCGACCTGCTCCGTATACGATGCCGGAAGAACAAATCTACTTATGCCATTCCGTCATGAGCAAATAAGGCTACTTGTTTCCTTTATTACAGGACACTGTATACCTGGAACACATGCTAGAAGGCTGGTTTAATGATTTCTGTAGAAGCTGTTAAAATGAAAATGTATCCCACCTATTCTGCCAATGGCTCTGACAAACTTGAGAAAACGTATCCTTGGAACCCCCTACCTGTCACTCACCCTTCTTCATCAGAGAATCTGGGAAACAACGGATGATGTTTATATCCTGCTTTTTACTTCTAGGTTATCACAATGGGATCTGTTTTGAGTGGACAGAATTGAGCTGTTTGACGAGTTAGGCTACCGATGGAACCTAACCTAGCCATTTGATATTTTACCTCTTTAGAAAACCCTATAGTCATTCAATGTAGATTCTATAAGTCCAATAACTCTTCGTTTGGTAAATAGTACAAGAAATGTCTTGGCTCTTTTCAAGCACCATTCGATGGTTATATTCAGAGCAGTCTGCACCCTATCCGATAACGTTACATCATCCTACCCATTAACAAAAATTACGAAGTCGTCGGCGTAACTATCTTATTAAGTTCATCCAGTAGTTCATCGATAACTAGAGTCCACAGTAGAGGTGATAATACTCCACCTTGTGGACATCCATTAGTTGCTCATATGGTTCTCTTATGATCATCCTAAGTTCAACATAATAACTGTAGATGACAGCATTTCCAAAATATATTTCTTTATAATGTACGGAATCCCTTTCCTATACAGTGCTAGATCAATATCACCGCATGACTTATTGTCGAAGGCCCCCTGAGTGTTAATAAACGCACATAGCGATATGTATTTGGCACCTATAGACTTCGCGATTAGCGTCGTCACATGATAAATCACCGTAGATTTACCAAGTTGTGAAACAAGCTGGATTCATCAAACGATAGGTATCCCTTATGTAACTATCGAGCAGTTTTTCCGACGTTTTCAAGATAAACATGCTGACAAATATTTAGGAAACCAATTTACGGACCGACCTGATTATTCCCAAAAAAATTGTTTTAGAAAAATTTAAACTAGATTGAACGAAAAAAACAGTTTCGGTAAGATTAAACCACACACAAGTAATGCATACAGTATATAGTCGTCAATGAAAAGTTTATTAGTTTGTAAATAAATGTCATTACCGACATCTTGCTGGGAATTTATCTTTCGAATATAATTTTAATTCCTTTTATTGGAATTTTGAAATTAATCTTATTTGATTATTAAACATTAATTATTCAAAAATATTGATTCCTAGATTAACTTTATAATTTTGGGTGGTTTAATCATAAAGATGTATTGATTAAATTCTTATATTTCTATAATACTATGTAGATTCCTTTATATGATGGGAACTTTTCTTCAAATACAATAAATTAATAACTTTTTTTTCTCGATTTTGAATATCTGTATTAATCTCTAACATAAATTTGACTCAACGACACATTTATTGACCCTGAAACTGTTAGCCACTACCAGCCAGCACCACTTCTTTTATTCTACACATATAAATATATTTTTATTAATATAAGTCTAAATAAATAAATAAAAAATCCTCTACCAAATCTAGATTATAAGACAACAAAACACACACACAACGTTAGTTCGTTCATGATTTATGTTTTAGAAAACGTTTATCTCTGTTTAAAGATCTATAGTTTATTTCAGTTTCTGTTTTTATTTCGGTTTTCTGCCATAAATGTTTAAAACATTTTTTTTTTGTTTTTAACAATTTTATATGGTTTGAAACACTCACTCACTCGCTAGTGAGTTGTGTATTGATGAAAATTTATTTAAATCGTATAAAACAAATGATATGTATTTTATACGCTTGGCGATCATTAGAGATTAATAATAATTTGTTAAAACAACAAATTAAGGGAGAAAAAATAAATACAAAAGCTGAAGCAATAAAAATGTTGAACGTTAAACTATTTTGCGCGGCTTAAAAAAAAAGAGTAAAACATTAACATTTTATGCTGTCGTAGTATTAACTGTTTGTTGTAGAGGGGGAGATAGAAATGACACGAGAAGGAAAAATTTATGTGGTGAAGCGTATTATGTCTATTAGACTGGTGCTAAAAAATTACATAACACAACATTCTAAGACGATCTAGCTAACTCCAGCCGCAGCTTGAAAACACGATAGGGCACAAACGAGAGGATCTAGCTTTTCCAAAAACACTCTCTCTTGAGGCACTAAGGTGCTTCAGCAGTTCTCTTGAAAGACTGTTACGAATACGTGAAATTTAAATTTTATTTTCTATAGAAAATTCTGTGTATAACAGTTATACATAAAATTTTCTATAGAAAATTCTGTGTATAACAGTTATACATAAAATTTTCTATAGAAAATTCTGTGTATAACAGTTATACATAAAATTTTCTATAGAAAATTCTGTGTATAACAGTTATACATAAAATTTTCTATAGAAAATTCTGTGTATAACAGTTATACATAAAATTTTCTATAGAAAATTCTGTGTATAACAGTTATACATAAAATTTTCTATAGAAAATTCTGTGTATAACAGTTATACATAAAATTTTCTATAGAAAATTCTGTGTATAACAGTTATACATAAAATTTTCTATAGAAAATTCTGTGTATAACAGTTATACATAAAATTTTCTATAGAAAATTCTGTGTATAACAGTTATACATAAAATTTTCTATAGAAAATTCTGTGTATAACAGTTATACATAAAATTTTCTATAGAAAATTCTATGTATAACAGTTATACATAAAATTTTCTATAGAAAATTCTGTGTATAACAGTTATACATAAAATTTTCTATAGAAAATTCTGTGTATAACAGTTATACATAAAATTTTCTATAGAAAATTCTGTGTATAACAGTTATACATAAAATTTTCTATAGAAAATTCTGTGTATAACAGTTATACATAAAATTTTCTATAGAAAATTCTGTGTATAACAGTTATACATAAAATTTTCTATAGAAAATTCTGTGTATAACAGTTATACATAAAATTTTCTATAGAAAATTCTGTGTATAACAGTTATACATAAAATTTTCTATAGAAAATTCTGTGTATAAAAGTTATACAAAAAATTTTCCTTAGAAAATTCTGTGTATAACAGTTATACAAAAAATTTTCCTTAGAAAATTCTGTGTATAACAGTTATACAAAAAATTTTCCTTAGAAAATTCTGTGTATAACAGTTATACAAAAAATTTTCCATAGAAAATTCTGTGTATAACAGTTATACAAAAATTTTTCTATAGAAAATTCTGTGTATAACAGTTATACAAAAAATTTTCTGTAGAAAATTCTGTGTATAACAGTTATACAAAAAATTTTCTATAGAAAATTCTGTGTATAACAGTTATACAAAAAATGTTCTATAGAAAATTCTGTGTATAACAGTGATACAAAAAATTTTCTCTGTATAACAGTTATACATAAAATTTTCTATAGAAAATTCTCTGTATAACAGTTATACATAAAATTTTCTATAGAAAATTCTCTGTATAACAGTTATACATAAAATTTTCTATAGAAAATTCTCTGTATAACAGTTATACATAAAATTTTCTATAGAAAATTCTCTGTATAACAGTTATACATAAAATTTTCTATAGAAAATTCTCTGTATAACAGTTATACATAAAATTTTCTATAGAAAATTCTCTGTATAACAGTTATACATAAAATTTTCTATAGAAAATTCTCTGTATAACAGTTATACCTAAAATTTTCTATAGAAAATTCTCTGTATAACAGTTATACATAAAATTTTCTATAGAAAATTCTGTGTATAACAGTTATACAAAAAAATTTCTATAGAAAATTCTGTGTATAACAGTTATACAAAAAATTTTCTATAGAAAATTCTGTGTATAACAGTTATACAAAAAATTTTCTATAGAAAATTCTGTGTATAACAGTTATACAAAAAATTTTCTATAGAAAATTCTGTGTATAACAGTTATGGAAAAAATTTTCTATAGAAAATTCTCGGTATAATAGTTAATCCAAAAAATATCCTAAATTGTAGGAAACCCCCTAATATTTTTATAAAAAAATATTGTTTTTATTTGAAACAACAACAGAATAAAATGTTTTATAACACAGTTCGTTCGGTTTTCAAACCAACCGCAAAAGGCGATCCAAACAAGATGTTTTGTCAAAGATAACAAATTATTTACAATTTTTTATATTTTATTTCAAAGCGTTTTTTTGTTGTTGTATATTTTAGACAATAAAAAGATTTATGGCAAATCAATAATTAAAATTAGTAAAACAAAACATAAAAACAACATACAACAAAAGCTTTTAGATCTATTTAAATAAGTCAGAAAACGAAAAAAAAAAATATTTACTTTAAATAGTTATAAATCAGAATGTATATCCAGTTTCTTTAAAGAAGAACTTTTAAAATAAAAACGTTAAAACCTTAATTAGTTAAATTAGCTTTAAAAGAATTTCCAGCTGATTGGCTGGCATAAAATTAAATCTGTTAAAAATTTTACTTTCAATTTCAGTTGGCGTTTAATTTGTGTTAATGACTTGTTAAGTTTGAAACAAACAAAAAAAAACAAGCAAAAATACAGACATTCATTTAATTATTTAATAAAACTGTCATTAGTGGCAAATACTGCTATGAATGTGTTGTAAAGTTTTGCAGTAGGTGTAGCTAAAAGTGTCGCTGTTAATTCATATCAACAACATCAGCAGCCTTGTATGTAGCTGTCAGTGACGCCTAATTGTCTAATAAAATATAGATAACTGTTAGAAGTAAAGCTTTAATTATAAGTATCACTCATTAACAAGACATACTGAATACTCAATGCACTGCTTACTTAAAGTACCCTGAAGTATAAACTATCAACTGCAGTATTTTGCAGATATAAATATGCTGCTTACTCAATTATAACCAGAGAGTATTTTATAATCGCTTGTATTGTATATTGAAATTTTAAAATCATTAGTAATTCAAGCTTAATTTAACTGCCATCGAATTTATACTTTAAAACTTGAAATTTAAATAAATAATAAAAGACAACAATTATTTATTTATATCCCAGACTTTTAAAAAATGTATATGTATTTTCAATAACTGAAATTGGTATTTTTGTTTTTATTTTCTTGCAAAATTTTATAATTTTTATTGGCTGCAAGTGAAAGAGCTGCAAAAACCATAAAGAACATAAACTAAAAATTTGCATGCTAAAGCAATAATTCTTAATTTATACAATTTAACCAAAAAACCTTTTATTAATAAATGCTGGCAAAAAAAAGAGCAAAGCTCTTTTTCTTACAAAAAAAGAATGCCAGGGCAAAAAAAGTACAAAAATTCCAAAAAATATAAAATCATATTTAATAATAAAGAATATTTTAAATGAGAATTTACACGCAGTGGTCAAGACTTTCAGTTAAATTGTGGCATTTTAAATCTAAAGGGGTAAGGAAAAGTCAGACACATATGAATTTCGTTACGCATTTGGTGGTAATGAAGAATGCCAACAAAAAAGAAACAAAATATATTTCAAATAAATAAAATATAACTGAAGTTAATTTTTAGTATTTTATTGAAAAATACAAATTTACACATTCCTTCCTTTGCTTTGCCATATATGATAGTATTTTCTATAGAAAATGTATATGACGTATTTTCTATGCATGTTGTGTATAAAGTATTTTCTATAGAAACTGTTGTGTATAACTAACTGTGTTTTCTAAAAATTTTGTGTATGACAGTCTTTTTATGGAAAATGTTTTGTACAACAGTCCTATCTATAGAATATTTGGTGTTCTGCAGAAAATTTTGCACTAAGAATTTATGCTAAAATTAAAACAAACAAGTAAGAGAGCTATATTCGGCTGTGCCGAATCTTTTATATCATTCATAAAATTATACTTCAAAATAAAAATTATAAATATTTTTAGGCAAACAAAATTTATTTTTTTTTCCAAAGTTTTTTTTCATTTTTTAGGAAAAAAATTTTTTAAATTTTATAAATTTAATTTATTTTTTAAATTTTAATATTTTTTTAAATTTTTTTCTTTAATATTTATCGAAAAAAAAAACTTTTGGTGAAAAAAAAACAATATTTTTTCCGATTTTGACCCAGGTCCAACTTACTATGGTCTTATATACGTCGTTGCAAAGGTCATTGAAATATCTATCATCATATATCCATATTGTCTATATTAATGACTCTGTTATCCAGGTATAAGTCAAAAATAGATAAAAAAATCGAGGTTGTCTTGATTTTTTTATATCTCAGCCATTTGTGGACCGATTTTCTCGATTTTAAATAGCACCGAGCCGGAAGAATTCCGGAGATATTGATGTATGAATCGTGTACGTAATAGGGTATTCATTCGACTAATGATCGTTCGATTAATCGAATGGCCATTTTCGAATAACGAATAATTCGAACAATTTTATGTAGAATAATCGAATAAAACGAATAAATGTTCATATATATTTAAATTTATTAAATTGCTTAAAATTTTTCATAATTCCAAATTTAAATAAGTAATAATGACTCACAAAATTTGTATTGTTTCTGAAATTCGACAAATAACTAAAGACAAAGGGACTTTCGATCACTGTAGATGAGTGTTCCGATAGATCCTTCTATAAATATATAAATATTACTGCAAAAAGTTACAATTATAAAAACAAATCTTTAAAAATTTTTAATATTTGTTATTTAGCTGGCGAAATATTAGAAGATTCGCAATTAATAATCAAAATTTTTACTTAGATTAAAGTGGATTTGAATGTGATGAAGAATGTGATTTTGAAATGGTCGTCGAAAGTGATATTGAGGATGACATTTATAATGATTACGTTGAAATAGATGAAGGCCATGATCTTAAAATATATGTATATAAGTGATAAATATTTAGTAAATCGAATGACACAAATATAGCAAACTAACGTTTTGTTGCAAGAAAAGCATGGAGGTCGTCTTCTACATGATTTTGAACATCGTAGAACATCTTTGTCTAATAATGTAATAAACTTTTTTCGTATTTGTAAATGCGTCAATCATGCACTGCCTGATAGAGCTTGATGTATAATACAATTTGTTATAAATAAATTAGAAATAGTTTATTATTTATTTACTTACTAAAGAATTAGTTACTCAATTTAAAACCCGAATTAATTAACGACACAAAAAAGTTAATACGTTTTATTGTATTTGAATTCAGGATCCAAAACGGAAACTAAAGGGTTTGCTAGTCAATTGTTCAGGAGTTAATCTGATCAGAATATTTCTGTTGAAAATTTAATGATGGACTTTGTTTTCGAATGTTTTTTTAACATTATCAATACTTTAACGTTATTTTTTGTTTTTCTTTAACAATAACATTAAAAAACCGACATAAAAACTGCATTCTTTACTTTTTTAAAAAAAATTAAATTATTCGAATAATTCGATTAATTTTAAACGTGTGATCGAATTATTCGAACAAGTTAAAATCTCTTATTCGAATTATTCGTTTTATTCGAACAAGAGAAAAATCGAATAATTCGAATACCCTAGTACTCAAGTAATATTCCGAAGTAGGCTTTAGAAGTGATTTATTTTGAAATAGCTTTTATTTTTAAACATTTGTACAATATAAATTTATTCAAAGTGTTGATTATTCTTAGCTATGATCTTTTTCCATCATTCTGGCAACATATGGTTTCCGCGCCAAAAGAACTGCTCATCTTTTGAGGCCAAGAACAAATCAAGCCAATAATCTGCATTGAAGTGAAACGTATCCCAAAGAAAGGGATGTGCATCGATCGAAACAAATAGTAGGTAAGGTATGTGCTATAAGGGCATTCTAAATAGTTTTTAACAGGTATTGCAACATGTGGTCTAGCGTTGTCATAAATGAGTATTACGATTTCAAAAACAGATATTCTGGGCGTTTTCGGCCAATGCTTGCTTCAAACGAATCAGTGATGTTCTCTACAGGTAGCTGACAATATTAGGACTCTTTTGGTCCCACCAACTACAGAGCATTACCTAAGTGCCATGGATATTTGGCTTTGATGTTGATTCAGCTGGTAGACCGGAAATCACATTAGATCTCTTACGCTTCGGGCTATCGAAATGGATCCATTTTTTATAGCAAGTAATGATTCGATGCAAAAATTATTTTATTTTATAGAATTCGAGCAGCATTTCAGACAAACTAAAACGTCTTTCAAGGTCTCTCGGCTTCAATTCGTTGATACCCAATTACCCTACTTTTGGATGCATTCAGCTGCTTGCAAACGTCTTGAAATTGTTGATTGAGTAGCTCCCAATCACTTTGCAAGAACTTGTCGAGTTTGACAAAAATTTTCATGGAGTAAAGCTTCCAATTCTTGGTCTTTAAACTTTTCGCACGTTGAAACCGATGAAACACATTAAACATTGGAGCAATTGGTGTGCTCCAGCGTCATTCATATTAAAAATTAGCCGCATATGAAGCCTTGTTTGCTTAAAATTCGACATTTTTGAGACAAGAAAAACTTTATTGTTTACAATATAATGTTCAATAACTATGTGAGAATAAATTATAGATATGTACCCTTCAAAATGACTTCTGAGTTATGAAAAACTGTTTGTATATAAAACTAATGTGTGGAAAATTTTGTGACAGATAAAACAGATTCGTGATAGCAACTGAATTTGTTGCCAATCGAATGAATCGGTTGCAAAAATAGAATTTTTCGGTTCTAACACATAGAAAGTCAATTGACAAAGAAGAATTTCGGTGAAAGCAACCAAACTTTTGTTACCCCTTTTAAGATTTTGTAGCCACAACTGTAAACTTCGATCAATAAGGTAGTATCATTTTATAGGCAACAAATTCGGTTGCTATCACGAATCTTTAAATCAAATATTTTTCGTCAATAAATTCCTATTTTCGGATAGGATTTGTATGGGGTCTAGGAGAAATAAAACTGTGTCTTCTTTTTTATTCATATATTTTGTAATTTTTGCCACATCCTATATGAGTTTGTCATTACGTATGCTATTTCTATAATTTGCTACACTATGCAGTACATAAACCTAATATAACAACGTCTTATGTTAGTTAAACTTAAGGAACAAACTCACGTAAAACCACGATGGAAATATTTTTTGATTAACATCGGATACCAAGGTTTGTTAATAAGTAATACGTATATAAAATTAAAGGTCTTTATAAAGCGATTGTCACATTTTTCATAAAAAAATTCAACAAAAAAATAGTTTTCCAAAAAAAAAAACAAGTAAGAAAGTATGGTCGGTCAAGCCCGACCATATAATACCCTACACCAAGTAAATGAGTAAAAATATTTTTCTTTTAAAATTACAATAATTTATATTCGTGAGTGATTTTTGGAAGTGGGCCTTATATGGGAGCTATGACCAATTATGGACCGATCACCATAACATTAGGTCGTGTGATTTATGTCTATATGAAAGTTATTTATGTTGAATTTTGTGTATATACCTATATTTTTAAGTGATTTAAGCACGTTAAAGTGATTTTCGGAAGCGGGTCTATATGGGAGCTATGACTAATTATGGACCGATCGTAACAAAATTGGGTGACATGAATTTTGTATATATAAAACTTATTTGGAGCGGAACTTGTGGAGATACATATATAAATTAAACATTTATGACCGATAATGTCCAATTTCAAGAGTACATTTGTATGGAGGCTAGGTGAAATAATGGAGCGATTTCAGCCAGTTTCAATAGGCTTGGTCTTTGGGCTGAAAAAAAATATGTATTAAATTTGATCGAAATGTCTTCGAAATTGCGACCTGTACTCTGCGCACAAGGTTTACATGGACAGCCAGCCAACCAGACGGACAGACGGACGGACATCGTTTAATCAACTCAGAAAGTGATTCTAAGTCGATCGGTATACTTTAAGGTGGGTGTTAGACTAATATTTTTGGGCGTTACAAACATCTGCACAAACGCATAATACCCTCCCCACTATGCACTATAGGTTAAATGACTACTTTTTCTGTGCTAAATTAATAACGACTACAAAATCATGGTATTCAAACCAAAGCCTTAAAGAATTTCGAATGTAAGAATAATTCTGTTAAAAAAATGGAATTTAACCCACTAACGACCAGAAATTAACCCATTTATAATCATTAATGCAAACCTAATACATTAATTTATTTTAATTATACTAAAACTTTTAGTAATTGCTTAAATCTAATTCATTTTGTAAATTTAAATCAAAGATTAATTTCATTGTCTTGGTGGCTAAAGTGAAATTCTTCCATAGTTTCACTGCAACATAACAGTTGAATTACTTTTGATAGAAGTGTGGAACGTTTCCTGGTTTTTAAGCGCCTATCTAAAAATAATGTGGAAATTAATGGATCTGAGGTACAGCTTAATATTAATTCGGAGCTTAAAAAAGATGTCTTCCCCGCTTCCATTACTGAGTCTTTTTGCATCTCAAACATTTTTCAGCAATGATTGCAAAGAAACTTTGGCATGAGTCTCATTTGCTTTTTAAAGTTTCAATAATTTATATTCGTGAGTGATTTTCGGAAGTGGGTTATATGGGAGTTATGACCAAGCTTTTCAATAATTAATAGTTCACTAAGAGCTTTTAGCTAAACTAGGTTTATATTTAACATTTCCTGACTTTCAGTTTCCCCTCTATAACTTTTAAAGCTTTAAGCTTACCAGCAAATCCGGTATGGCCTTAACTTGCTCCTCTAAATCTTTCATGCGCTTCAAACTCAAGGCCATTTGTTGGCGTATATTGAACAAAGTTTGAGCATCTGCCGCATCTGTTTTCGAGTAAATGCTGGAAGCTCGTGGAGATTTATTGCCCGTTACACAGGAATCTAAAGGGGAAAAGAAATTATAAAAATTTCATTAATTTTTTGCATTAATCTTTTAGCTAAATCAACCTGGTTTCTTATAAAACTTTACAATTTTCTTCAACATTATTTAAACAGTGTTTAACTAAAACAATTTTGATATTTAGTCTTTCCATTAACGCGGTTGGAACAAAACTATTTTGGCTGTAAATGCATTTTTAATTTTAGATTTAGTTTTAGTTAAAATTTAGCAGGGTTTTTTCTTAGTTTTTGCATTTTTATTTCTTAATTTGTATCTGTATCTAAGCTATTGTTGTTTCTTTTCAGTTTAGATTTAAATATTTCAATTTTATGAGTTTCTGGTGATAAAGCTGCTTGACTTGACTGGGGTGTAGACTGGTATTGAGACTTTTGTTGATTCATGTTTGAAAACGGCTTAAATTTTTCTTTTTTTGAATTTTCGTTAAGCCAAATTTCAAACAATAACCTAAAAAAGATAGTATTTTTCGAAAACGGCTAAAAATGGCTATATAATATGTGTAAATGGAAATTGGTTTACAACATTTCAATATATTCATTTCTGATTTCATTTAATCTGCCGAACTATGCCGAAATTTTAAAAGCTTCCACGAATAAACCGTCACTCAACATCTGTATTCTAGTTCTTTTTAATGCATACTTTGACAGCTTTATAAATTTTAGTACTTTTTTGGTACTTTTTGTATTTAGTTTTCATTTCATTTTGGTACCTTTCTTCTGTCTTAATATTTGATAATTCTTATATCTGAATTTATTAAAGAAATTTTTTTTAAGCCAACACATTGGGAAGTATAAAATGAAAACAAAATGTTGATAATCGCTGGGAGCCTTGTGGACTCCCTGTGGATGCTTTGACCGAAAGAGTATGGTCTGTATTTATATAAGAATTTTATATGATTTTAAACAGATTTGAAAATTTCATTTCGAAAAAAAATCAAATCAAATGAAGCCCTCTTCTTATTGAGGCTTTTCTGAATTCAATCGTGATAGCCCGTTGTTGTGGATATATTTCCTTAAATTCGCTTTACTAGAAATGATATTACAATTTTGTCATAAGTCCTATTTTTTGTTTCTTTTCAAATCATTTCGCAGGCATTCAAAAAAAAAAAAACTAGGGAGACTTCATCGTTTCAAATTATTGAACAATTTAGATCATGTCAAATAGTGAAACACAGAAAGCATCTAAAACCGAAATAACAAAATGTTTAAGAAAAATATCACTTATTCCTTGCATTTACCTACTGTAGTGTATTTAATTTTTAGCTTTAATTTTACATTTTTGTTATAACATTTTGTAAATTTTTAACCGCAACAAATATGTATGCTATGTGCGGCCAATAAAATCAAATTCAGACTAATTGCTATGATCAGACACAGTTATAAATTTATTTATTATTGTTGCGCACACACATATCGTTGGTTATTATTATTATTATTTCCATTTAAACGGTAAAGGTCTTCTCTATGGATTTAAAAACAAGCAGATATAAATGTACATATGTGAAACAGTGGAACCTAAATATAAGGAAATCGGATAAAAATCTTTTTCAAATTAAAAAGAAAATTCTCAGCAGTTTAATTTATTTTATTAAAACTTTTCTAAGAATTATTTTGTTTTTTTTTTTTTTTGTTTGGTAATTTTAAACAAGTTTTACTGTAAATATTTTTACAGAAATTTTGTTCTTTTTTTGTTTGAAATGTTTTGCTCGCTTGACCGTTTCTTAAATTTGTTATTTCGTGTAGCTGTGTTCTATATCAAAATGTTTGAAATGATCATGGTAGGTATTAAATGTTTTATAACAAAATTTTATATACACAATCATAAAACACCAGCAAAGCATATAATAATAAAAACAATCATAATTTATGGCATTTTAGGTTAAAAGTATTTAGTTTTTTTTATATGGTTTATACAAGGCCTAAACGTTTTTAAGTATAATTGGTATTAAAGCAGAAGAGAACGCAGAAAAAATGCCTTGAATCAGTAATTTTGTTGGCTGCTGTAAAAATATTTTGAAGAAGGGTTTGAAAATTATGCTAATTTTGGAACCAAAAAAACACAAAACTCTTCATTAAGTTAAGTAGTAGTTTAAAGCAAAGATGCGTTTAGAGGAATTATATTTAATTAAATAAATATTTCCGTTTTAAAGTTAGTTTTTATTGAAATACCAGTTTTTATGGAAAGAAATATAATATCTTAAGTCAAACCAAAACATTTTAATCTAATTTCTTTTAAGAAAACTACTGTGTTAAGCCCTCTGGGAAAATTTGTAAAAATTTGCATTCAACCCTGCCTTTTAGCAATTCCTAGCAAATGAGTCTTTCAAAACATATTACCAGCATTAATCATTTTGATTAGCAAAAAAAAAAACTAAATCCTGTTCCAGCATTTAACCTCCACCCAGCAGCAGCAGTGGGCAAAACCTTGACAGTCAAGCAATTTCTTCAGCAAACTTGTATAATAAAAGTCAAGTCATTTCATAGTTTTTAAAAACAGATCCACCTCCCATTATTTCAAATTCAAAACAAAGCAACAACAAACCATAACTACCTCAGATGCTGTTCTATCTACAATACCACCAAATGATTGCAGTTGCAACCACTTTTTTTTCTTTCTTTCTATTTTTTCTCAAAATTTTTGCATTTATGTTCACGGAAATTATCAACATATTTGTTAAGTATTTAACAATTTATCATACCCTGAGAATTATTTCAATTCTTCATTTACAGCCAACAGTAATAACAATAACAGCAACAACAACTACAACATCACTTTTCAAAAAGCCACACAAAAAAAAGTGATTTCAATACAAGTAGACATGTTTAACATTTGTCAAAATCACAAAAGAACATCGTGTAAACGACCACGACTAGAATCAAAAAATAGCAAAAGAATAAAAAAACAAGAATGACTATTTTAGCCACTGCTAAATGCTAAGAACTGAACTAAACAACAGCTCGGTTTAAGCTAAAAAAAAATCTCTACAACCATATGATGAAATGAAAAGAGCAACTAAAGTAAAACTATATAAAACATGCCGATGAGAGCACTGCAAGCGGGTTAAAAAAAAAACTTGCAACAAATTAAAATGACTGCCACAAAAAGACAAACTAACAAAAAAGAAGAGTTTAAAGAAAGACTGAAAGAAAACATAGAATGTTTAATAAACGAAATATGAAAAGTTGTAACATTGATCTACAAAACACAATAAACCACAAGAATCTTCTAACTATGAAACGGGGATGTAAAAGAGTTCATTCCTATTAGAAATTGGACGCATTTTTATAACCACCATCACAAAACATGGGGGTTATATCGATTTAGTCATTCCGTTTGTAACATATCGAAATATTGGTCATAGAATCAAAAAGGTAATATGATTTAAAAGTAGCATTATGCTTTCAAATAACAGTGCTGTAATAGCAAACTGTAACATATCTGTGGGCATTATTAAATAAAAGCTTTCAGTTGATTTGATCGTAAGTTGGCAACGCTGTATTCGAATTCGAATATTCAATTAAAGAACATTGTAGAAAGTACACCACAGATGGCGTATGTATTAGTAAGATCTAGAATATTCGAATTTTGACAGTTAAAGAACAAGCTAGAGTGCAGATGGCAGAGGTTGCAGTCGTGAGTCAGTTTATCAGAGACGCTATTTGAAGAAACATCTACTGAGTGCCTTAAAGTGAGCTGTGTTTTTCAAGAGAATTCGTGTACATTATAAAGTGTGTCTGTATTTCTGCGAATTTATAAACGTGTATAAAATAACATTCAGTGACTATTTAATTCTGTTGTTGTACATTTTCAAATAAAGAGTTGTTACAATTTTCAAACTACTAAACGGCTTTTATTTGCAATCAAAAGTATCCGGTTTATTTAAAGGAAATAAACCAGCGTTTTTAAAAGGTTAAAACGTAACAATATTATATTTACTTAGAAAATTCTAAGACGATCCAGCTATGTCCGTTTGTCTGTTCGTTAAAGGCACGATATCGCCTAGATTGTAACACTTAGGTGGATGAAATTTAGCAAAATATTTTCTGTTGATCTGAAAAGCTTGGTATTAAAAATATCCAAAATCGGTCAAAAAGGAAACAGAATTATGGAACAAAAAGTGAGACAACCTCCATAATATTTTCAATATTTTTTGGAATATAATACCACGAAATTTTACATACATCAATATATCCGCTATAGACCCGCTTCGATTGTTATTTAATATCGAGAAAATCGGTCTACGAATGGCTGATTTAAGTATGAGGAAAAAACCAGGACAACCTTGATTTTTGAGCTATTTTCACCATGAGTTGCAAAGTTGTCATTCTGTTCGTAATTTCTACATTTCTGGATCATTATAGATAGAGAAGTCGATATAGCCATGTCCGTCTGCATGCTGAAATCAACTATCCGTAGCTCCCAAATAACTTACATACATGATTCATACATCAATATATCGGCTCGGTTGCTATTAAAAATCGACAAAATCGGCTCACAAATGGCAGAGATATAAGGTAAAAACCGGGACGACCTCGATTTTTGGGCTATTTTTTATCTAAATCTGGATTACTAAGTCATTAATATAGACAATATGGATATATATATATAATATAGACAATATATGATAGATATTTCCGAGTCCATTGCAAGGATGTATAAGGCTATAGTAATTTGGACCTACAATTGGTCAAAATCGGGAAAAATATTTTTTAAATCCGAATTTTTTTTACCAAAAAAAATTTGTTTGTCATTAATTTTTACTCACTAATAAATTTAAAAAAAATATTTGAACAAAAATTAAATTTGAAAAAAAAATTTATTTTTAAAAACAATTATGAAAATTACCAAAAAATTAGTTTGTCATTAATTTCTGTTCACTAATAAATTTAAAAAAATATTTAACAAAAATTAAAAAAAAAAATTTGAAAAAAATTTTTTTTTTCAGAAACAATTTTGAAAATTAAATTATAAAAATATTTGAACAAAAATTTAAAAAACAATTAAATTTTATTTACCTTAAAATAATTAAAATTAGTATTTTAAAGTATAATTTGTTGAAGGGTATATAAGATTCGGCATTGCCGAATATAGCTCTCTTACTTGTTTCAACTTAATTTGAGCTTCAATCGTAGGCCTTTTGTAGTTTAATTCTACCCTCCAACGTTGGTCTTTTCGTATTCAAATTCTAGCTTCAATGTTATGTCTTTTTGTGGTCAAGATATAGTTTCAATCCTGGGTCTGTTTTTTCCCCAATTCCGGTTTTAATTTTTGAGCTCTTTCTAGCTTAATTCTAGCTTCAATCATTCTCCTTTTAATGAACCAAGATTTCTAATATAAATTTTCTTTATAAAAGACCCACGTTGTCTGGTTTAAAGAATCAGGATTTCTAGCTTAAATTTTCTTTATAAAAGACCCACTTTGTCGGTTTTAAAGAATCAAGATTTTTAACTTAAATTTTCATTGTAAAATACCCACTTTGTCGGCTTTAAAGAATCAGGATTTGTAGCTTAAATTTTCTTTATAAAAGACCCACTTTGTTGGTTTTAAAGAATCAAGATTTGTAGCTTAAATTTTCTTTATAAAAGTCCCACTTTGTCGGTTTTAAAGAATCAGTATTTCTAGCTTAAATTTTCTTTATAAAAGACCCACATTTTCGGTTTTAAAGAATCAGTATTTTTAACTTAAATTTTCTTTGTAAAAGATCCACGTTGTTGGTTTTAAAGTGTCAAGATTTTTAGCTTAAATTTTCTTTATAAAAGACCCACTTTGTCGGTTTTAAAGAATCAGGATTTCTAGCTTAAATTTTCTTTATAAAAGACCCACTTTGTCGGTTTTAAAGAATCAATATTTCTAGCTTAAATTGTCTTTATAAAAGTCCCACTTTGTCGGTTTTAAAGAATCAGGATTTCTAGCATAAATTTTCTTTATAAAATACCCACTTTGTCGGTTTTAAAGAATCAATATTTCTAGCTTAAATTTTCTTTATAAAAGAGCCACGTTGTCGGTTTTAGAGAATCAGGATTTCTAGCTTAAATTTTCTTTATAAAAGTCCCAAGTTGTCGGTTTTGAGAACCAAGATTTCTAGCTTAAATTTTCTTTATATACCCACGTTGTCAGTTTTAAAGAATGAGGATTTGAGGACCCACTTTGTCGGTTTTAAAGAATCAATATTTCTAGCTTAAATTTTCTTTATAAAAGTCATATGTTGTCGGTTTTGAGGAACCAAGATTTCTAGCTTAAATTTTCTTAACAAAAGACCCGCTTTGTCGGTTTTAAAGAACCAGGATTTCTAGCTTAAATTTTCTTTATAAAAGTCCCATGTTGTCGGTTTTGAGGAACCAAGATTTCTATCTTAAATTTTCTTTATGAAAGGCCCACGTTGTTGGCTTTGAAGAATCATTTTTTCACAAGAATTAACTATTTTACAGCCACTCAAACGAAGAAGATTTCCAAATAACAAACAACTACAAAAAAGAATTGTAACTAGAGAATTCAAAAGTACAAGACAATAACAACACTAAAATACAATTTACAGATGGCCCATGTTGCTGGTTGTTATTATTGTTGTTGCTAGATGTTATTGCTGTCGGTTGGCTGGTTATTTCATGTGGCTGGCTGACTGTGTCTGGTGGTTGGCAAGAAGGTATGAAAGGTTAGAGTTTTTAGTAAGCAATTTACGTGATATTTAAGCTTTATTTAAATTTATGTTGTACATCTTTAAGACGGTTTTTTAATTTTGTTTAAAACGAAATATTACAAATGCAATTTAACTTATAGAACAGCAAAGTAAAAATAAAAAAAAAAAACTGAAATAAAATAAAACTGGCCAACACGAATGTACTCGTCATCATCATCATCGTCAACAGAAAGAAAACCCAGTTCAGTTTTAAAAAACACAAAAAAGAAGTCCAGTTTTGTTTTGTTCTAGGCCGGGGCATGGACAGAATAATGCAACAAAAAAGTATGAATAAGTGTACATCCATTAGTTGTGCTAATGATGAACAACAGCCCGCTTCCTCTCAATATGTTTGGTTTTTTCTGTTTTTTTTTTGTTGTTCTTTTTTAAATGGACAATAATACAATGAACTAAGAACTAAGAAGCAACCAGTACAGACAAAACATCATCATACAAAAAGGATGATTGTTCTTCTTTTGACTTGTTGCTAGTTTTTTAAACTAAAAGTTGCTGCTATTATTTGTAGTGGTAGTTTTGAAGACGACGGCTTATGTCTTTAGCTGTCGAGCAATTACCTTAACCTAGTCGACAGCTTGGGTAGACGTGATAATGGCTTCTGTGTGTGCACGCGCCTGCGTTCTTTTTTTCCAGCCAGCCAGCCATCCAACCAACAATTTTGCTATAAAACATAAATGCCACAATGCAACAGGAATCTGTTCTAGTGTTCTTCATTAAACTTCAACTTCAGAAAAAGAATCTAGAGAAATGTTTAAAAAAAAAATTATGCATTAAATTGTTGGTCTATCAAGTGTTACCTCTAACATATTCTATCGTGATCTTGTTAAAGGGAGTACTGATTTTTTGAAAAGGTATGATTCTCTGCTGTGTTTAAGAAGAAACAAACTTTGACAGAAGATTAAAGTAGAAGCAGCAGAGATAAACAAACCTGAGTCCCTCCAAAAAAGGATTTTTATCTAATTGATTTTTTTAAGGAATACCGAGTGTATTATTTATGTCTCAATAGTCGATGGCCTATTTTTTCATACGACGAAAATATCATGTTTCCTGTTGCATTGTGACATTTATATTCTATAGCAAAATTGTCTACCTAATCAATCAACTGTGCCTGCACTAAAAGTGCGTGACTTTAGCACTCTAAAACAATCTCGTTTCACATGCCCGTGATCCCTGGGGAACCCACCTACGCAGTTCCAACTCAGCACTGCGGCAAGAGCATTTAAAGCCATGACGGCTAAGTATGTCTGCAAAAGGGCCATAGGTACGAGATGGGTATTATATCCTGGAACGTGAACTGGATAGTCGACACGATTACTAAACCGATACTATTCTATGAGGTCCCTGTGTGGTGGAAGGCAATAGATAGGGCCTCTAACTGTATACTCTTTGAAAGAACTTACATAATAGGAAGTATTCAAAATCTTCCTGATCATGTTAATTACTGCACTCCTAGACCATTCTTCCAAAGGAACTGCGGTTTTTCCATCCCGTCCAGTATGGAATCTGATAATGGTCTCGAATGGTGCTAAAAAATGGGATAGAGTGGGCAGATGTGTCAAAATTCCAGAATTTGGACACGAATGTCCTTTAGATTCTCAAATGGATGAGGAGAGTGATGAACTGGCTAAGATATTAGAGAATATCGGGTAGGGATATTCCAAAATATACTGACAGTAAAGCTGCAATCAATACACCATCAAGTATAGTCCTGGAATGCCTTGCATCCTTGAATGAGATGGCGAGACACTCAACAGTTGTACTCAGTTGGGTACGTGGCTTTTTAACCTTTTTAAAACGCTGTTTTATTTCCTTTAAATAAACCGGATACTTTTGATTGCAAATAAAAGCCGTTTAGTAGTTTGAAAATTGTAACAACTCTTTATTTATTTAAAATGTACAACAATCACAGAATTAAATAGCCACTCAATGTTTTTTTTATACACGTTTATAAATTCTCAGAAATAAAGACACAATTTATAATGTACACGAATTTACTTGAAAAACAAAACACACTTTAGGGCACTCAGTTGATGTTTATTCGAAAAGCGTCTCTGATAAACTCACTCACGACTGCAACCTCTGCCACTATTTATAACACTGCCATCTACACTCTAGATTGTTCTTTAACTATCAAAATTCGAATATTCTAGATCTTACTAAACATACGCCATCTGTGGTGTACTTTCTACAATGTTCTTTAACTGAATATTCGAATACAGCGTTGCCAACTTACGATCAAATCAACTGAAAGCTTTTATTTAATAATGCCCACAGATATATTACAGTTTGCTATTACAGCACTGTTATTTGAAAGCATTATGCTACTTTTAAATCAGCCCTTAAAATCGTTATATTTGAATTCAAGTACAATTTCGTAACAATATAAACTTTCAATGTGGAATTCCTCTGTGGACGTGTAAACAACGGCTTAATAAAGACTACTATGAACTTGCCCAAACAAGGTTAGATAATGAATACATTTGTGCTATTACGAGGATAATATGGCCTGCGTTGGACTATAAACGCTTGTCCTATCGACTTGGTTTACAACGAATATGAAACACATAATGGTCTGCGCTCTCTGAATTCTTCACTCCTATAACTTATATTAATAAATTCTCTATTATTTATATTTCTATTAATAATTTATTAACTCTACTCTGACATAACTTATAGCCCTTCCTCTTCTTTTACTTCTCTCTTGCTCTTCTCTCTTTATCTTCTCTTCTTTATTTCCTCTTCCTCAAGTAACACAAGACGGAAGGCTTTGGATGGCAACCTCTGAACTTATCCTAACCAACTCAGTCTCAAAAAAACCGTCTTCAGGGAATCATATACATACTCCCAGTTTTCCAATGACACGAACAGAACCTGTTCTATATTAAGAACACTAACATTTCTCCCCATTTGTCAATCCAAGTTCGATATCTTTAAGATATATTCAGGATCCTCCAAATCTTCGTCACAACACGGGCAAAATGGAGAAGCGAAATAAATACGAACGGAAACATCCATTTTCTCTCATGAATTTGTTACTAAATCTATATCTATTTATATCTATATCTACATATATCTATTAGAGTTAATTTCAAAAATTTTAAAAATTACGTCCTTTTTTTTTGGAAAATTTTCATTCCTTGTGGTGGTTCAACGCACCTAAAGACGCGCATTTTGAGCACATTTTTCTGTAGAGCAAAAACGGTTGAATATATTGCAAATCTGATTTCACCAGTCGATTCTGAATCAAAAATTAATACAATTGATGTTTTTTGAATCCTCAAAAATGGTTCCAAAAACCCACAATAGGGGGCGCAAATCTCATAAAAAATAAAAAAAAGAATTTTAGTTCACTTTAACATGCACGATGAAAAGCCAATTTAAGCTTAGCAAAACGGCACAAATATTTCCTTTCTATCATTAACCATTAAAAAGTTATGTGGCTTCAAATTTTTTTATTTAACAAGAAAATAATATTTGGTAAAAAAAAGTTTAGAAATTTTTTTATTAGCTTGCCTTAAGAAAACATTTTTAAAGCCACATAACTTTTTAACGTGTTGTGATAGAAAGGAAATATTGGTACCGTTTTGGTAAGCTTAAAATGCCTTTTCATCGTTTATATTTAAAAATTCCAAAATACTTTTTTTTATTTTGTTTATGAAATTTGCGCCCCCTGTTGTGGGTTTTTGAAACTATTCAATTGTATTAATTTTTGATGCACAATCGACTGGTCAAATCAGATTTGCAATATATTCAACCGTTTTTGCTCTACAGAAAAATGTGCTTAGGTGCGTTGAACCACAACAAGGAGTGAAAATTTTCTAAAAAAAAGGACTCCATTATTTTTGTTTTCGCAAAAACCTTCAGAAAAATGATGATACCCGAAAAACAAATGACGTGACCTGGTCACAAACCAACTCTAATATCTATATCTTTATCTATATCCCACTCGCATCCCACTAAGCGACCAAAAAAAAAAGGAAAATACCTAAGCTTTCTTTTGAGCAAAAAAATATTAAAGAAGGGTAATTTTTTTAAAAAAACAAGCAAGAAAGTATGGTCGCACAAGCCCGACCTAAGTAAAAGAGCAAAAACATTTTTCTTTTAAAATTTCAATAATTTATATTTTTGAGTGATTTTCAGAAGTGGGCCTTATATGGGAGCTATGCCCAATTATGGACCGATCACCATGAAATTAGGTTGTGTGATTTATGTCTATATGAAAGTTAATTATGTTGAATTATGTGTGTATACCAACATTTTTAAGCGATTTGTGCACGTTAAAGTGATTTTCGGAAGCGGGTCTATATGGGAGCTATGACTAATTATGGACCGATCGTAACAAAATTTGGTGACATGAGTTTTGTATATATAAAACTTATTTGGAGCGCCATTTGTGGAGATACATTTATAAATTAAACATTTATGACCGATAAAGTCCAATTTCGGAAGGACATTTGTATGGGGGCTAGGTGAATAATGGACCGATTTCAGCCAGTTTCAATAGGCTAGGTCCCTGCGCCGAAAAAATAATATGTACCAAATTTGATCGAAATATCTTCAAAATTGCGACCTGTACTCTGCGCACAAAGTTTACATAGACAGCCAGCCAGTCAGCCGACCAGCCAGGCGGACGGACATAGTTTAATCGACTCATATAGTGATTCTAAGTCGATCAATATACTTTAAGGTGGGTGTTAGACTAATATTTTTGGGCGTTACAAACATCTGCACAAACGCATAATACCCTCCCCACTATGGTGGTATAGGGTATAATTAACAAAGTTTTTGATGTTGCAAAAAAAGTCAAAAATTGTATGTTTTGATTAACAAAACATTTATTATGATAGATGTCCAACTCGCATCCCACTAAGCGACCAAATAGGTCTTCAAGGAAAATATATAAACTTTCTTTTGAAAAAAAGTAAAAAAAAATGTTTGATTTTGGAAAAAAAATTAAAAAAAAAAAAATATTTTTTTTTAAATTTTTCGGAAAAAATGTAAAAAATTTGTTATTATTTCTTTTATTTTTTTTTTTCGATAGATTGAAGAAAGAGCTATCTAAACTATTTGGATCACATTTTGCTAAACACAATAGATAATAATTTACATGGATGAGAGTTTTCTACCGATCTTGTTGAAAAATTGTATCTGAATTGCTATCCAATAGAACTAACGTTGGTGCAAATTTTGGAAGACATTGATTTCAAAATTTGGTTCACTTGACATGAAATCCACCATATACTTCTCAGGCACCCTTGAATTACACAAGATTTCCCACTTCTGCCATATTTCACTTCACACTCGTGAACAATTTCTAAACTCTGTGTTTGACTATTTAATGGAGTTAATTTGTTTTTGTTCATCTTTTCACATTAAAGCGAATGCATGAAGTAAATCAAAAACGAAAAAAAATAAATATTTTTTTTGTATTTAGTTTTCATATTCCAACCCTTTAAAAAATGCGTGTCATATCCCTCGTTTATAATCAACCAAAGCAATCTTAGAAGACAAACTTACAACAATAAAGAAATTACAAAAAAAAACTAAAACATAAATTTATTTATATAAATAAAGAAATATTATCTCATTTATATTGTCAAGTGAAACTGTTAAAGAAAAGAAAAAAAACTGCCATCCATGATGCACTTGTTTGCTAAAAGCGGCTCGTGTGTTTTTTCTGTTGCCTTTTTATCATAATAACATAAAAACATGTCTTTCGTCCTTTAAACCGTCCTTTAATAAAACCTTTTTCATACATTTTCTATATGTAACAACTGCGTTTGCTGCTACTGCATCTTGTCCATATTTGTGATGTTGGGTTTATTTCTGTATTTAGACGATGAAGTGGAAAAAAAGAACGTCATTTATTGTTCCACATCCAATTAAGCATTTTGATACATTTGCTTCCATTAAGTTTTTTTTTTGTTTTAACTTCTTTACTTGTCTTTATACATACTGGGTACTGACATCTTTTGTCAGGACTTTAAAGGAGAGATATAGTGGTTGGTTGTGTGCAGAACTCGCCTGAATTAATTGCTTACAGTTATCTTAAGTATTATAAAGACTTTTACTTTTGTTTTAACCCTATACAGCTTCATTTCACCCTTGGTGTTGTTTTCCACACATACGATGTATCTAAGTATTTTGGCATAGCAGCACTTATTTGTGTTATTTTCGACACAAGGGTAACACAAAATCAATTCAAGTCCTTTTTTGGGGCTAATCAAACATTATCTACTTGTTCAACTTTGTTCTTGTTAAGCTAATGTTTTAAACCATTTAAAGCTCTTTTTGCACAGCCTATATTTCGTAAGTAGATAAAAGTTTTATTTCTTATAGTACTGCGTTTAGTTGCCGTTTTTTTTGTTTTGTTTTTGCTCTTACAACATTTTGTAATCGTTAGTTTATTGCGTTTTTTCATTCAGTTTTTTTTCTCTTCCAGAGTGCTGCTTTGTTGGTAGCATAATTTTTTGCTTTATTTAGTTTTTTATTTTGTAACTTTAACTTCTTAGTTTTAGTTTTTAGTAGGTTTGTTTTAGTTTTCAGTGCTTTTTCCAGTAGTTTATGTTCTTGTTGTTGTTGGTGTTTCATTTCTTAAGTTGTCAAGTTTAGACAAAGTAGTTTGCAAATAAGTCGTCTTTTAATGATTTAATGCACAGAATGTTTGTTTTTTGTTTTCTTTCCATCGGTACCAATTTCTGTATGTGAGTGTGTTTCTTTCGTTTTATTCCAGTGTATTCATTTAGTTTTCATGTTGTTTAAGTGCAAAATTTAAATTAATCTTCTATACTAAACATAATACTAACGACTACAGTAGTGTAAGGGAAAAGGAAAATTTTATTAAACCTATTTTCATTTCAAATACACTTTAAATTTGATTTACTTACGTTGTTTATCCTCTGGTATTGTTTCTGTAACAAAATGCATGGAAATTAACCATGTGTGGAAAACCACACATTAGGGTAAGCAACGTAATTTTGTAAATATCTCGCTACCAAACAATATGTTTGCATCAATTAAGGCATTTGCTGTGCTAAAAATATTTTTTTTTATAAAATCCATACAAAAAAGTGTCATTTTGTGTGGTTTTCCACACAAGGGTGAATGATTTACCTTTTTTATGCCTTGTTCGTTTTATTTTTTATTCACTGTAATGGTTTTTATAGTGTCCATCTTTATGCCAAAGCTTTAACAAACTAGAATTATCTTTTGGTCTCTTTTTCTGTGTCTTACGTAGTTTTAAGTATATTTCAACTTACTGTGCATGTTAATACGACGAAAGCTTTATATAAAAACTAGAGTGGATTTTGTTTGGCTGGTTTTTTTTGTTTTTCATTTTATTTTTTTCTTCTGCTGTTTGTAAAAGAAAATGAATCTCGTTTACGTTAATATTATGCAAGAATGTTTCACTTTAGTTATGTAGTTTTAATCTCGCTGAGATAACAATATCCTAAAGAAGATTTACTACTGCTAGATATCAGCGAAATATAACTGACATTAAAACCTATAACTCTTTGGCTACTGGAGATATTAAATTACGAATAATATAAAGCAAGCAGCTATTGAATTGTTTGAGGTCTTTATAAGAAGACAACTTATTGATTAGATATTAAAATTAAAGACAAAACAATACAGTGGAAAATGTGTATGTCATTGATGACTGCTGAGATGTTCATATAGACCATGTGAATGATTCTGATGACACCGTATAACTAATTCAAATATAGATATTGAAACTAATTACTAAAATTTTCGCAGAATATTTTGATCCTTAAAATATCCTTTTTGAAAGAACTTTTTTTATTTTCTCGATAAAGGTCAAATTGCTCCACAAAGAGAGGAGCTAGAGAGTTAAGATCTTCTACAAAAGTTATCGTCATAAAATTCCACAATATAACTCTGACAATAAGAATTCTCTCAGACATTAACCTACACAATTTAGTATAATATTCCCTTCGGCCAAAAAAATTAAAACTTTGACCTACTGTAAATAAAAACTCAGACCAGCTGGACTACAAGTTTATCCAACAACAATTATATACTCAAAATGGCCTTTCAGAATTATAGGGTTGTTATTCTGTTACAATCAAAAAGTTTTAATTTGTTGGACAGTGTTAGTAGTCAAAAACCCACACACACAAATATCAAAATCTTAGAGTCTTTCACAGGTCCTTTCAAATAGAATATCGCTGGCTTAACATGCAAAGGCTCTAAGGCCACTTTTTTAGAATTTGAGATTTTAATGCAGTAATGTACAATAAGTAAAAATACATTGATTACAAAGAAAAAAATTGGAGTTATCTCACTTTTTGTTGTTGTTTTGTAGTGATGAGCAAAAGCGCTTAGTCCAATTTATCACAAGAAAAAGCTCTAAGTCCCTATAAAAATTACAGTTTGACCATTTCTTTCAAATTGTTAAATGACATATATTAAAACAAGTAAGACAAAATGGCAAAATTATTTTTCTTTTAAAATTTAAAAAAGTTATTTTCGGAAGAGGGTCTTATTTGGGAGCTATGACTAATTATGGACCGATCGCCATCAAAGTTATTTGCATTGAATTTCATGTGTATACCAAAATTTTTAAGAGATTTATGCTCGTTAAAGTGATTTTGGGAAGCGAGCCCTATATGGGAGCTATGACTAATTACACTATGCAACAAATGAAGACTTTTGGAAAACCACAGGATCATGACAGTATAGGTTCGATTCTACTATCAAAGGGTAGTAAAACCCTATACTCAGTTTGTCCATTTTGGAGACCGATTTGAGACCGTGTTGATAGTAGAGTCGAACCTATATAGTCATGATCGTGTGTTTTTTCACTGTTGCACTGTGTTATAGACCTATCGGCATGAAATTAGGTGACATGATTTCCATAGTATAACGTATTTCGCGAGGACATTTGTATGGGAGCTAGGGGAAATAATGAACCGATTTCAGCTAGTTTCAATAGGCATTTTATCGAAATGTCTTCAAAATTAATCGATTCATAAAGTGATTCTGATTCTATTGGTATAATTTAAGGTGGGTGTTAAACTATTATTTTTGGGCGTTACAAACATCCACCGTGCTGAATCTTATATACCCATCACCAAATTGTAGGCTATAGTAAGTTGGACCTACAATGGGTTAAAATCAGGAAAAATTGCAACCCGATTTTTTTTTTTCATCAAAAAATTTTTTTGTCATAAATTCTTTTTTAAAATTAAAAAAAGTTTTAAAAAATTTAAAAGAAATTTTAAAAAATTTAAAAAAATGGAAATTTTTTTTCTTTTTAAATTTTAAAAAACAATTTTGAAATTTAAAAAAAACAATTTAGAAAAAAAAAATTTCAAAATTGTTTTTTAAAATTTAAAAAGAAAAAAATTTTACAATTTTTTTTTTTAAATTTCAAAATTGTTTTTTAAAATTTAAAAAGAAAAAAAATTCCCAATTTTTTTTTCTAAATTGTTTTTTTTTAAATTTCAAAATTATTTTTTAAAATTTAAAAAGAAAAAAAATTTCCATTTTTTTCAAAATTGTTTTTTTTTTAAATTTTTTTTTATTTTAAAAAAGAATTTATGACAAAAAAATTTTTTGATGAAAAAAAAATCGGGTTACAATTTTTCCTGATTTTAACCCATTGTAGGTCCAACTTACTTGTATACATCGTTGCAATGAACTTTGAAATTTCTATCATAAGATACCCATATTGTCTATATTAATGACTTATTAATCCAGATATAAAAACTAGTAAATAAGACAAGTTCGAAGAAAAAGACCTAAGTCCATAAAAAAATACAAACTCAGCAATAGAAAAAGCTCTAAGTCCAAAAAACCTTTTATCTCGGCAAATACTTATTTTATCATTTTGCTTTTACGCACATAGAAAACAAAGAAAAATACAAAAAAAAATTGCTTTTACAGAATTCAAAAATATTTACGCAAAAAAAAGTTTGAATGTTTTTTGTCTCTCCTGTAAAATTTTAAAATATTGCCTAGAGCCTTTGCATGTTAAGCCAGCGATATATGTTATGGCGACATTTTGGATTTAGCCTATTTGTTCTAAAATCCCCTTATAGGATACAGTTTCAACATAAGTGGCTAGGGTTTATATAAGTTTGTCATTCCGTTTGTAATTTCTAAATTTTTCATTTACGACCCCACAAATTTTATATATTCTGGATCGTTATAGATAGCGGAGCCGATATTGCTATGTCCGTCTGTATTTTGAAATCACCATTCACCAATATATCCACTATAGACCCTGTTCGGTTGCTATTTGAAATCGAGAAAATCGGCCTACAAATGGTTAAGATATAAGAAAAAACCAATACAAACTCCATTTTTTAACTACTTTATATCTATATCTTGATTACTATGTCATTAATATAGACAATATGGATATCTACTGATAGATAGTAAGTCGGACCTACAATGGGTCAAAATCGGAAAAAATATTTTTATACCCGAATATTTTTTCACAAAAAAAAAATTGTCATAATATTTGTTTTCTAAATAATCTCCAAAAAAAATTTTAAATAAGTAAAAAAAATATTAAGGGTCCTCATGTAAACGCTTATATGCCTCGTAAACTGTGCAATCTGTGCATTTTTATACTCTCGCAAATGAACTGTCAAAAAATGTATGGAAATTCGTTTGCACAACTCGGATAAGTTTGCGCGACAATTTAGACTCGCAAACTTGAATTTATTGTGCATTTGATGAATCAGCTGCTTTTGTTTACTTTTATTAATAAGAAATAAAAATCAAATAAAATATAAAAATTTTGAGCATGTGAAAATTGTGTAACTTTAGAACAGAATGATTGTATTAAATGACATTGTATATGAAAGCATTAACCAACAGCTAGAACATAAATAAAATCTTACAAACTATGTATATCACCGTTTGTTCCAAAGATTTAACTTTCATTCAACATTTTTAAAATTAAAATTTATACAATTTGAAAATTTATTTTTTAAGGCTTTTGTTGAATTTATTTTTATTTGACATTTATATCAAATAGAGAGAAATTTAATGTATAAACTTGCACAAAATTGAAAAGGTTGGTTCATGAAACACGTCGCGCAAATTTGCACAATTGAACAAATGGGAAACTTAAGCGTTTAAATGAGTACCCTTATTATAAAATAAAAATTTTAACAAAAAAAAAATTATCATAAATTTCCAAAAAAAATTATAAACTAAATTTTGAAAAAAAAAACAAAATTTTTTTGTTATAGACAAATTTTCAATATTATTTGTTATAGAAAAATTTACGATATTTTTGTTTTATTGAAAAATTTACGATGTTTTTGTTTTATAAAAAAAATTTACGATATTTTTGTTTTATAGAAAAATTTACAATATTTTTGTTTTCCAAAAAAAAAATTACGATATTTTTGTTTTATAGATAAATTTACGATGTTTTTGTTTTATAGAAAAATTTATGATATTTTGTGCTTATAAAAATTTACGATATTCTTGTTTTATAGAAAAATTTACGATGTTTTTATTTTATAGAAAAATTAACGATATTTTTGTTTTAAAGAAAAATTTACGATATTTTTGTTTTATAAGAAAATTTACGATATTTTTGTTTAACACAAAAGTTACGATATTTTCGTTTTATAGAAAAATTTTGGATATATTTAGCTATAGACAAATTTTGTATATTTTTTACTATAGATAAATTTACGATATTTTTTACTATAGAAAAATTTAGATATTTTTCTTTACAAAAATTTATATTTTCAGCTTAGAAAAATTTACGATATTTTTGTTTAATAAAAAAATTTACGATATTTTTTCTCTATATAAAAATTTACGATATTTTTTCTCTATATAAAAATTTACGATATTTTTTCTCTATAGAAAAATTTACGATACTTTTTGCTATAGAAAAATTTACGATATTTTTTCTATAGATAAATTTACAATATTTTGTCAAAAAAAAATTTACGATATGTTTTTCCATAGAAAAATTTACGATATTCATACTTTTCTAAAGAAAGATTTACGACATTCAGACTATTTTTTTGAACAATTATAAATTTTTCAATAGAAAAGTCTGACTTTATTGTGGTAAAGAAAAGTTTTCAAGTTTCTGACCTTCTATTTATGAAAAAATTACGATATTCTAATTTTCCTATTTAAAAAACTTACGATATGCTGTCTTTAAAAAATAATTTGCAATATTCTTATAGACAAGTTTACGATATTCCGACTATTCTAAAGAAAATTTTACGATATTCTGACTTTTCTGCGGAACAATTTACTGCTTTTTTAATAAAATCTACAATATTCCGACTTATCTATAGAAATGTTTAAGAGATTCAAACTTTTCTATTGACAAATTTACAATATTCTGAAATTCCTATAAAAAAAAATTTACGATATTCCGACTTTTCAATAGAAAACTTTTAAATATAAATATTTTCCTATAGAAAAATTGAAGATTTTCAAAATTTTCAACAGGAAAATTTACGATATTTAGTCTTTTCTATAGAAAAACTTCCAATATTCAGACTTTTCCATTGAAAAATTTACTATATTCATATTTTTATAAGGAAAGACTTTCGAAATTATTCTATTTTATTGAACAAATTTACGTTATTTATATCTTTGTTTATTATACCCTTCAACTTCGTGAAAAGTCTATATATAAGTTTGTCATTCCGTTTGTAATTTCCACAATATAATTTTCTGGATCCTTATAGATAGCGGAGTCGATTAAGCCATGTCCGTCTGTCTGTCTGTCTGTCCGTCTGTCTGTTGAAATCATTTTTCTAAAAAAAATGGAATGAGAATTAGATATAAATATAGATATAGATGTATTTATAGATATAGATATAATAGATATAGATAAGACATAAGACATATTTCTTTTAAAGTATAATTTTGTGAAGGGTATTTAAGATTCGGTACAGCCGAATATAGCTCTCTTACTTGTTTTTTACTAGATTACTTAGGCCATCTATGTAGAATATTTCTTTGCAGTATCTTAAACAACAAACAAAACCTTAAGGACATTTTTATCCTTTGATCCAGTTCACCAAATACTGACTCCAAAACAAAAATATTGACAAATGGTAGCTTTCATTGCAGGAAATTTCATCTATACTGGTAAAATTGTATTTTTAAAAAATTTTGAATTCATTGGACTCCAATAAAATAAATATTTATAGATTTTTTGATTGTGGCCTGACCTTTCATTCTCTAAACAAACAAGTTATTTTAAAATTTTTGCCAAACTGTCATTTCAAACTGTCATTTCAAACAGTCTTGACATCATAGTTTTATTACAGCTTTTTCTCATTTTAGAATTTTCTAATTTTAGTTCATGTTAAAGAAAACCTCAACCCAGCCTTTTTATAATCTTTTTTTCTTAAATTTTTTCCTCTTTTCGGCAAGAGGTCACATTTCAAAATTTGTTTGTTCCTTTGTTTAATAATGATTTTGTTGTGTTTGTCTACTTTTTTTAATTTTTGGTTTTTTTGCTGGTATGTCATTGACATTTACCGCAGAAAAAAATAAAAGATATTTTCACATTTGCAAAACTGCAACAAACTCATATATTGAAAGATAAAAACACACATTGTACGGAAAAAAATAAAAGCCACGCCACAACTTATTATTACGAAAAAAAAAATAGCAGTCATAAAATTCTCCTCATGGACCAAGCCCCCATTTTCTGATGATGTCTTTTTTTTGGGGGGGAAAGAAAATCATACAGAAATATTTGCAAAAAACAACCAAACTTAAATAAACTTCAAAAAATACTTCAATAACAATGATGAGGATGTTGATAGTGTGGCAATGGCATCAAGTTCGAAAAAAACGCAGAAAAAACTATAGAGAAACACATAAAACGCCACCACCACAAAAGTCTGTTAAGCAGCCAGCATATTGAAAAATACAAACTTGAAAATAAACAAAACCAACAACATTAGTTAGTTGGAAAAAATTGTGTGTGTTTTAAAAGGAAAATTCAAAACTGGCAATATTTATGAGTTTTCAATAGAGATATTTGAATAATGTTGAATTTGGAAAAGAGTTTGCAACAAAAGGGGTTTTTTTAAAATACATTTTCGGGGGATAACATTTTAATGAGTATGATTAAAGTTGAAGCTATTTTCAATACAGGCAAACAGTTAAATCTTAAAATTCGTTATATCGTGCTAGAATAATGGGCCTGAGGTTTAACGATTGCTGTAGAAGCTGTCAAAATGAAGAAGAGAGGGTACTGTGTCCCTCTTATTCTGCCAAGTTTCATGAAAATCCATTAAATTATTCTAAGTAGTTCTTTATATTTTTATGAAAAATTAGTGAACTAGTGAAAGAAAACAAGTTCAAGGATTTAAAACGATTTTAGTCCAAAACTAATAGCCTTCTTTAAAGTCGTTTTCAATCACTCCAAACTTCCCTGTACCAGAAAATTTGTTTTCATATTTTTTCCGCAATTTTTAGTGAATGAGACCAAAATTTCAATCAGCAAAACAAAATAAACTTGCAACCACAATAACAGCAACAACAACAACTACAACAATCTGCAACAACTATGTTTACAATAACAACTTTGTACAAACAAAACAACGAGCAGCAAAACAAAAAAAAAAAAAAAAGACGGCCACAAATTTTTGCTTATTAATGATGATCATTGTCAAGGCACATGTGTCTCTCTCTCCATACACGTCTGTCCATCCCCAAACCAAGACTACTCTAGACTCTTTAATAGTCTATGCGGCTCAAATGGCTCAGCCTCTATGCGTTGGCGTTAAGCAGCAAAAAAAAATAAAAAAAATTAAACGAAAATGCAGCCACAACTTTGTTTAAGAAATTTTAGAGTTTCCGCCCGCTGTGTGTTTTACAGTCAAAACGTGTTGTCGTTTGTTTGGTTTGTGTCTTTACTTTTAAAGCTGAACTTGTCCACATTCATGTACTTACAATAGTAAATTTTGTTGAATTTGCACAAAACAGACATACTTACATACCATGCCAGCATAGCTAAATAAAAATAAAGATTGTCTCATATTAGGCATGTTGCCACACGACTTTACAAGTGATCGTCCAACACTATTAGGGGTCTTACAGAAATAAAACTGGCTCTACTACTCTCCTTACTGCACCACCTACACTCTGGTCACCGAATTGTAATGCATAAGTGCCTGTAAGTAAATAGATTTTAGTAGATTTCTGTCTGTCTGTATGTTACGCTTTATTACTTAAACTTGCCACAGTGGTTTTTTTTATTTACGATAATGAAAATATGAACATTTATGACAAGTGAGGGGAAAAAGGTAATTTCTTTGAGATATGGAATTTTCAAAAACGTCTCCAACGATTAGTTGTGAACTGTGTGAAAGTGCAAATAGTTATGCTCCATATTTTTGTCCAAATTTCAAAAAAAAAACTTAACAGGTTTGGAAGACAATTTTGTTCGTGAAAGAAAAAATTAAAATCTTTCTTTACAACTGTTACAATTATTGGTAAAGTGTATGTTGGAGAATGTTAAAAAAACGGCTGTTGCCATTTGTAAGAACTCACACCTCAAATTCGTTATTTTCTAATAGTGGTCGGCACTGTAGCTACCACACGCAGAGAAAAAATATAATTGGGCATGGTTACTGTAACCATTTATATAGTGTTACAAGTTTTTTAACTATATTATAGTCACAGTAACCATTTACATGATTGTGGTAACCATAATATGGTTAACTTACGATTCACATGATTGTCTCAACCATATATATGGTTACAGTAAACATATATATGTTTGTGGCAACCATATTTATGATGAATAATTTTATCATAATATGTTGTTCTCAGATTATGATAAGCCTTAAGCCGAGAGCACCATAATATGATAAGTCCTTCATCATATAAATGGTTGTCACAAATATATATATGTTTACTGTAACCATATATATGGTTGAGACAATCATGTGAATCGTAAGTTAACCATATTATGGTTACCACAATCATGTAAATGGTTACTGTGACTATAATATAGTTACAAAAACTTGTAACAATATTGAAATGGTTACAGTAACCATGCCCAACTATATTTTTTCTCTGCGTGCAGGGTCCAATGGCGTTTAAAAATTCAGATATATACAACACGGCCAAGAGCGAAACTAGTTAAAATTAGGGTTCTATAAGTCGATTGTTCGATTATTCGAACAATCGACTATTTCCTGAAAAAAGTCGAAAAGTCGAAATCGACTTTTTGGTCGGAAAAAAGTCGAACAATCGATTATGTTATCTCAAAAGTCGAATAGTCGATAAAAGTCGATAAAAGTAAAAAAAGTCGACTTTTTAGATTGTTAAAAAAATATTGCACTTGCATTTTTTGTAGTGTATGCTAATATAAGTAAATAATAAATAAATAAATGTTTATAAAATAAAGCTTTTTTCTACACAAAATTCTTACAACATTATTCTAACTATTATCGCCTTGATAAATTTCATTTTTATTGCTAAACTTTACAAAAGGCGCATCAATAAATGTAGAAACCATATATTTTTTACAAGAAATGGTAAAAAGTTGAAAAAAGTTAAAAATAGTCGGAAAGTCGAAAATAGTCGAAAAAAGTCGAAAAGTCGATTAACTAAAAAGTCGAAAGTTCGAAAAGTCGACTTTTCATAAACTACCAAAAGTCGAAAGTTCGAAAAGTCGACTTTTTAAAAAACGGAAAAAGTCGAAAGATCGAAAAGTCGACTTTTTGTTTCAGCTATAGAACCCTAGTTAAAATGATAAAAAGTTAATATTTTAGTGCCGACCTCAGCCTTGGAATCATCGCGCAAATTGTCATTATGCACGGGACACTTTAATGGTGCAGAAACAACCAAATCAAGTTTGTACCAAAAGAAAACTCAAAATTATGCAAAATAGTAACCCATAAAAGGATATTAGACAATTTTAAAATAAGCAGTGGTGTAGACAAAAAAAAAGTGGTAAATAATGGCCATGTGCTCAAAATTCAAAACTTAAACAGGACGATACTTCTTCCTTGCGCACGTCAAATTTGATTCAAATCAGACTAAGGATTTTGAAGTTACAGATTCATTTCCCTTTTTATCTATACCACTGTGTAGTATCAACAATAAAAGAGCTAAAAAGTAAATGGAATTTAGCTGTCCAAAAAGTGGATGAAACTAACGAGCAAAATAAAATGTAAACAATTCGAAGAAAGTGCAATGTTTTGCATATCAAGCAGCTGATTATCATCTTTAACTATTTGTATGGATATTTGCAATATCCAAACTTAACGATGTCCGTCTGCCAGTCCATCCGTCCGTCCTATTCCCGAAAAAATTTTTTTTTCACATTATGGGCTCCTGTAGAGCACTGCCGTTACAGAGAAATCTTTACACCGATTCATTCTCTTTTTCGTCAAGACTAGATTCTCGGTGAGATAGAAGTCTTTTCTCATGCCCGAGATGGCTGAATATTTGACATGAATATGGGCTGAATATTATACCACTTTCATTAATCATATTATATACTGCAACCCAGAGGATATTAAATATTCCTTTCTGATACTGTTTCGGACAAATAAGACCCGTTTGTGTTACATACAATAGCGACTTTATTTCCTGAATGGCTTTAAATTCTGGAGCACAAGTTATTGTCTATGCTGGGCTAGATAACAAATAAAATTGTGAAAATATTTCATCCTGATTACTTTGAAGTTGATATACTTCACAAATGATTGACTAATGATCCACGTTAAATTCTTGAGATATTTTTCTCTTGCTGTTGTATCGATTGTGTACATTTTCGCCAGGAAAACGTTGCAGATATCGGGAAATCCGAGAGAAATTAAGAGAAATTAAAGTTTTATCTTTGGACTTCTGTGTAGACTGAGATGCCGACGCCACAAATGACAGAGTTTGTGACACTCTAGTCATCTCTTGTCGGTAGTCTAATCCAATATCCTTTAGTTCGATATAGGTACTACTTAATAACAATCAGCCTTGGAAGTCTTGTTTGATAAAAGAAAGGCTTTCGACAATTGATATTCTCAATTGTCGATGTTTCGATACTTAATTATGGTATTCTTCTCGCTACTGTAACGATGGAGTAAACTTTCGCTTACAAAACGGTGCAGTTATCTGACAAACTGAGAATTTTGTCAAACAAAATTCCAAAGCGAATAATAGTTTTTATCTTTGAATCGACAGTGTAGACCTAGATCGTGACCACAGTAGGATAGGACCTTTAATTCCGCAAAGGAAACTTAGATTGATACAAGGCTGTCCACGTCGATATCGAGACTCCTAGATATTAATGGCCTACGTCTAGTTATTTAATTCTGGGATTCTTCTCGCTACTGTGATGACGGCGTAAATCTTTTCCTGAAAAATGCTCAAAAATCGAGCAACCACAGAGAAACTAAGAGAACAACTTTATCAAAGAAACTTCCTTAGCCAGTGCTAGTTTTCGTCTTTGGACTGACAGTGTAGACTATGTCGCGACGTCCTAAAGGAGAGAGTTGGCAGTCCAGTTCCTTGTAGGTATTCTAATCCTACCTGCCTTACACTGCAACCCCCATTGTAACTTCCAATTAAGATAATTTTTGTACGAGAACTGCCAGTTTATAGTCACGATAAAAAATAACCATAGATTGAGAATATGAGAGTAAGTCTTGAAGTTTTCTAACATTTCCAAATTTGGAAGATTCATACTAGATCCTATAATAACGAGAAGTAGTGATTTCGTTCAATTAATATTCCCAGCGGGAAAAAATGATAGGACTTCAGTTTGTAGGCCTTCTAAAAGGCATACTTACTCTAAATGATCTGATACTCATTCCACACTGCCTGCTCTTAGAATGTGTTCAAGAAGGCCTAAGAATCCCCTTCTAATAACAAGTGAGTAATGGAAAATAGTCTGCATCAAAAAATAAAATACTCTGCATCTCTTTGATTAACTCTCTTCACAAATTTACAAGAATAAATTGCTTGTTGACTACCAGCAGCCCATCATAAGTAGGCCTTCTCTCAGTCCTCTAACAGCAGCGAGTATGCAAGGCCTTGGATCGCAATGACACGCCGTATAAAATTGAAATGATTTTGCCATGCGGTTAGAAGTTCTTGTGTCTGCAAAATGAGGCATTTAAGAAGGCCTATTTTTCCCGCTGGTCGTTTACTGTACAAAAACACGTAGGTGTGAAAGCGCTATCACTAAAAAGCACGGTGGCGAGAAGTATCAACCAAAATCCAGCAACTAGCAGGTTTAACCATCTGACTATGAAGCACATTTTCAACTTGATGGGTTTGTTTATCGTCAATATCAAAATTACATCCACAATGTGTCACAGTTTGGTGAAGATTTTAAATTGAACAGAGCGTCATATGCGGAAAGTTTTGATTTACTTCTTTAGTGTGAAAAAAGTGCCTCTGAAGAACAGCACAGCTGTTTCATCAGTTTCAACGAGGAGAGGTTGCCAAGGCTAACCAAAAAGGTTGAAGACCAAGAGCTTGCAGAATCATTGGGAGCTACTCAAGCAGCAATTTCAACATGTTTGCGAGCAGCAGCATTCATCCGAAAGCAAGGAAATTGGGTACCATAAGAATTTAAGATAAATGAACTTGGGGATGATTATAAATGTCCGAAATGATTCTTGAACGCTATAAAAGAAAATAATTTTAGCATCGATTCATTACCTGCAATAAAAAATAGATCCATTACGATAACCCGAAGCGTAAGCGATCGTATGTGAAGCCCGGCCAGCCGACCAGCCGAATCAACACTAATGCCAAATATCCATGGCACTAAGGTGGGAGCAAAAGGTTCCTATTTATTATGAGCTGCTGAAATCTGATCAGACCACGAAAGGTAACCTGTACCGAAAGTATCCGATTCATTTAAAGCGAACATTGTCCGAAAAAGTCCAGAATGTGCGACCAGACCTGAAAAACACGCCTTGTACGAGATCTTGCTCCGTCCGACTGCTATTTGTTTCGATCGATGCAGAACGCTATCTCTGGGATACACTTCACCTTAGAACAGATAATCCGAAATTGGCTTGTTTCTTTCTTGGCCTCAAAAGATGTGCAGTTCTTTTGGCTCGGAATCCATATGTTGTCAGAAAGATGAGATAAAATAAAAGCTAAACATTTTAAAAATCCCGCATTTTTAAGTCATACATTAAATTTAGGTAATTTTTATACCCTACCACCATAGTGGGGAGGGTATTATGCGTTTCTGCAGATTAGATTCACTTTCTGAGTCGATTAAACGATGTCCGTCCGTCCGTCCGTCTGGTTGACTGGCCGGCTGGATGGCTGTCCATGTAAACCTTGTGCGCAGAGTACAAGTCGCAATTTTGAAGATATTTCGATGAAATTTGATACATATTATTTTTTCGGCTCAAGGACTAAGCCTATTGAAACTGGCTGAAATCGGTCCATTATTTCACCTAGCCCCCATACAAATGTCCTCCCTAAATTGGACTTTATCGGTCATAAATGTTTAATTTATATATGTATCTCCACAAATTCCGCTCCAAATAAGTTTTATATACACAGAATTCATGTCACCAAATTTTGTTACGATCGGTCCATAATTAGTCATAGCTCCCATATAGACCCGCTTCCGAAAATCACTTTAACGTACATAAATCGCTTAAAAATGTTGGTATACACACAAAATTCAACATAGTTAACTTTAATATAGACATAAATCACACGACCTAATTTCATGATGATCGGTCCACAATTGGTCATAGCCCCCATATAAGGCCCTCTTCCGAAAATCACTCAAAAATATAAATTAATGAAATTTTAAAAGAAAATTTTCTTTTCCTCTTTTACTTAGTATATTATATGGTCGGGCTTGACCGACCATACTTTCTTACTTGTTTTTTATAAAGATTAACTAGCAAAAGATATAGAAATATATTCCGGTTTAAATGGTTGTTAAAAATTGCCGATTTAGGTATTATCAATTAAGGAGTTAGTTCGAAGCACATCAATTCTGTATATTTCCTATTCTATAATTTTCTTAAGAAATTAATTTCTTCTCCTCCCCAATATATTTCAATAATGTTGTATTATTTCTCGGGTAATTCCATCTGTTCCATTATTATGTGATGACTCTTTATTTTATTGTATGTGTTGTATGGTTTGGAAAATGTATGAATTGTTTGAATTTTTTTTTCAAAATTTTTTTATTTTTTGTTCATGTAGAGACATGGTTGTTTATGTTTTTAAGCGGCTTGCATTTGTTATTTGTTGCAACATTAATGTTTGCAATAAGTATGCAGAGTTTTTGTTATTGCAATCTGTTTTTTTTTTGCAACTTAAGAATATTGGCGACCATTATCAAAGTCTAGCAGCAGCACTCTAATAATATTACAGTCACAATCATGATGCCACATGAGAAGAGAGTTGTTTAACAATATCAGTAACATTTCTACTCATATTCATGCTTCTTACAACGTACCACAACACTCATATTCATATGCATTTGTACGACTGTAATAATAAACGTGTAATACTTTATCGTTTGGCATCACAACATTATGTTGCTGACTAGATGGTTGGCTGTTGCTGATTGTGTTTTCTACAGATATTTGAGTATGAAGGCTTGTTGTATGTTTTTTCTTTTCTTTTAATAACACTTAACGAATTATGTTGTAGATTTGGGGTGCGTCAATTTATAAGTTCATGGTACAATTGCAAACGAATAATGTGGGGAACATCTTTAAAAGGAGGAGAAGTTCATATATGAGATTATTTTGCTTATAGGTACCTACATATTTATTTTTTATTTGTCATTTTGCGTTTTGTTGTTAATTTAATAAGGAAGTTGTGAAGTGTTTTCTATTAAAATTGTTGTGCTCGTTATGTTATTATTGCTTAGTATTTCTTATAGATTTCAAAGATTAGCAAAACTTTAAAGATGACTTTAATGGAATTTTTATATACTGAAAATTTTAATAAATAGAAAAGGAGAGATTGGAAGAGAATGTGTTGTAGAAGTAGAGAAATGTAAATAGAAAACGCAAAAAATGGTTTTATTCTGTTTAATGATGCACTTGAAAAATTTTAAATTTTTATTTCGATATTAATAATAACTGTAATTAATAAAGTATAACTCTAACTATACAGTTTTGTAGTTAAAAATTATAGCAATTTACAAATTATAAAAAAGCAAAGTTTATGTTAGATTTTGAGTATTTGACTGAATTGCACAAGATTGTGAATACCGCATGAAATTACAAAAATCTATTTTTTTTCTTCTTGGATGGATTGTTAGAGGGGGTTAATTTTAAAAACTCGAAAACTATGATGAAAATTTTTCGTCCTCTGCCAGGGATCGAACAGTTTGAAATCTCCTCTGTCTCACTGCTCTGACATGTGAATGACCTCTTGAGGACCTGAGCATGATCCTTAGATTATAACAAAGGGAACAATTCATGGACCCAAGTGAGCTGGTTAATTTATTTATAACACAGTGAAACACGAAAAAAATAAAAGACAAAAAAAAGACCCCTGTCTCCCAGTTTTGCCCAAAGTCATGCACTTTTTTTATGGGCCCCCAAAAATTTGGGGCCTCGGTGTCATTTTTGCAAAAAAAAATATCATTTTCTCAGGCTCATATCCTGCAAACAGTTCAGAATTTTGGTCTACTCTCTGAGATATAGTTGTAGCCCTTGTCATAGAAAACACAAATTCAAAAAAACGTCTCCTTGAAGATCAAAATCGCCAAAAAAAAATTCGAAATAAATTTAAAAATTATTTATTTAAAGCTTTTTTTTTAATAATTTAATATTTTATGGCCCAAAACACTTAATTCCTTTAGATTGTTCTTGCTAACTTATATTGATCTACCTAAACGCTGCACTATGGTTTCAAATCCAGTTTTAATGGCATAAATTTGCTGCAAAATGCTGGAGAGATGTGAATATACACTCAAAATACACACTTTGGTGAACACTTGCACATTTAAACTTCCATGCAAGTTCGTGCCCAAACGCAACTTTTGGTCCACGGAACTTATAGGTAATAGCGAGACTACAAAACTACACAATCACAATATCAAGAATTACGACAAGGACTCAACAAAAATAAAATTCAAAAATATGCCATGAAACTACTTACCTTGAGCTACATTTGCCATTATTGAAATACTTTATAACTTTATTTTTTAAGGTTTGCTCGTTATACAGTTGTAACACTGTTTTAACACTTATTGAAAACACGTGTTTAAAGTTTCAACTTTGAAGGCTAGCAGACCAGCAGTGTTGTCAACTGATTTTTTTTTAAATATATTTTCTTGATTGCTTGGAGTGTTGTATGTAGGAAAATAAATTAATTTTTAAAAATTTTTAAAGCTTTTTTTTTTAATTTTTTCCAAAAAAATCGATTTGGAACCATAGTGCGCTATTAAGAATCATTCCCAGGAAGTTCATATGTTCTAGAAAGTTGTTTATTGAGATCTTAGGTACATTGTTGTAGTTGAATGTTTCCTTGAATTTTGACAGTTTGCTACCTAGGGACCTGAACAGGGGAGAGGTAAGAAATTGAAATTTTTTTAAGTTTTTTGCGATTTTCATCTTGAAGATGAAGTTTTTTTGATTTTATATGTTCACAATTTTTGTTCTTTATAACAAGGGATAAAACGAAGTTATTTGGTTAGCTTTATTTCAACTTAATTTTGTAACAAATATATGAAATTAAAATTTCTACAAAAACAAACTTTTCAATAGACTATATACTGTTATAGACTTAGAAATATTAAAATACTTCTTATATTTCTAAAAACTACATGTAATTACCTATCCATTGATATATAATACTTTATATGGCGCTTTATTGTACTTTAAAATATTCACTATTAGAAATAAGCCTACTAAAATTGTTACCTTTACTTTTTGTATAGTGCTTACTATGCACTTCTCATTTTGTTAAGGGATATATGGAATGGATCAATTAATGCTTTGTGGTTGTTGTTTTTAGCCATGATTCGTGTTAGTTCGTTTTAGTAGTTAAACTAGGATTGTTATTTTTAGCTTAAGTAGAATTTTGTTGACGCAATTTTTTTGTAGCCAATACAACGCTGGTTAATTTAGTAGACTATTTCGTTCATAGAATTTTTATATGTATTACCAAAAATGGAAAAAAATCGCAAATTTCAAAAAATAAATTTTCACGAAAATAAGAAACTTTATTTGAAAATTCTAGAATTTAAATTTTGTTGAAAATTTGTTTTTTTTTTTTTTTAAATAAACGTTTTTTAATAACTTTTTATAAACGTTTAGAATATAAAAATTATTAAAAAACGTTTATTTTAAAAAAAAAAAATACACAAATTTTCAACAAAATTTAAATTTTTATTAAAAATTAAAAAAAAATAACCGCTTATTTGAAAAAAACGCCAAAATCATATAATTACTAAAAAAAAAATTATTTCACGAAAACAAAAATTCTAGAATTATTTTAAAAAAAACGCTTATTTGAAAAAAAAATCGCCAAAATCAAATTTGTTAACCAAAAAATTTAAAATTTTATTAAAAAATCAAAAACACAAAATAGTCGCTTATTTGAAAAAAAAACGCCAATATCACACATAACCAAAAAGAGAGCTATATGCGTCTGTGCCGAATATTGTATACCCTTCACCAAATTATACATACTTCAAAATACAAATTTTAAATATTTTTAGGTAAACAAAATTTATTTTTTTTTTCCAAAGTTGTTTTTTTTTGGAAAAAAAAAATTTTTCGAATTGTTATTTCAAAATTTTAAAAAAATTTTTGTTTTTTAATTTTTTGGTGAAAAAAAATCGGGTTAAAAAATATGTTTTAAGAATTTGACCCATTGTATGTCCAACTTACTATGGTCTTATATATGTCGTTGCAAAGGCCTTTGGAATATCTATCATTAGATATCCATATTGTCTATAGTAATGACTTAGTAATTCATGTATAGGTCAAAAATAGGTAAAAAAAATCGAGGTTTTCCTGGTTTTTTCCTCATATCTCAGCCATTTGTAGACCGATTTTGCTGATTTTAAATAGGAAACTTTTCGAAAGCATGTCTGACAGAATTATTTAAGATTTGAATCCCGAAGATATCTGGGTTCTTCAGAAAATTTATTTCAACAGACAGGCAGACAGACAGATAGACGGACATGGCTTAATCACATGGCTATCTATAAGGATCCAGAATATTGTGGAAATTACAAACGGAATGACAAACTTATATATACCCCTCTCACGAAGGTGATGGGTATAAAAACAAAAACAAAAATTTTACCAAAAAAAAAAATAGAATTATGTGTTTTTGAACGGTTTTTAACAAAATTGAAATGAATTGTATGAAAAAGTAAATGTTTATCTGTTTTTTTTCGAAATTGTAGTAATTCTATTGCGTGGATTTTTGATATTTTTGTTTGAATTTTTGAACATTTTCTCCTTAGACTGATTAAATATGAATAACAAAAACCATTTTAAATACTAATAGAACTCCGTAGCTTGTCTGGTTTATGCACTATAATTCTAAGAAAAAAGAAAACGGAACTTATTACGAAATTTCATATTGTTGAAGCTAAAGTGTTTTCGAGTTGATCTAGTTGTTCAGCTTCCTAGGTGTAATGGGGACCAGTGGGTGACCCGTCAAATTTGGTCACCTCGGGTCTCACATTTTGCAAAATAAACGCCAAAAATCCATGTATTATGCGAATGAGCTGAAAAGTAAATAGTCCAAAATTTCTACAAAAAGTTTACATGTGTAGGTTATCTCTTTTAGTTCAAGAAATATTTATTATACCCTTCACCATGCGTGGCAAGGGTATATATAACTTTGTCATTCCGTTTGTAATTTATACATTTTTCATTTCCGACCCCACAAAGTATATATATTCTGGATCGTTATAGATAGCGAAGTCGATATAGCCATGTCTGTCTTTCCGTCTGTAAGTTGAAATCAACTTTCCGTAGCCTTAAATACTTGATTCATACATCGATATATTGGGAATTCTTCCGGCTCGGTTGCTATTTTAAATAGGCAAAATCGGCACACAAATGGCTGAGATATAAGGAAAAAATCGAAATAACCTAAATTTTTGGCCTATTTTTAATCGATATCTGGATATTAAGTCATTAATATAGGCAAGATGACAGATATTTCAAAGACCATTGTAACGGTATATACAAGGCTATAGTAAGATGGACCTATAATGGCTCAAAATCTGGAAAAATATTTTTTAAGTTGAATTTTTTTTCACAAAAAAATTTTTTGTAATTTTTTTTTTCAATAAATTTAAAAAAAAGTAAAAAATAAAAAAAAAATTTGAAAAAACTTTTTTAAATAAATTAAAAAAAATTTGAGAATAAAAAATTTTGAAAAAAAAATAATTTTTTTTACCTAAAAATATTTAAAAATTTTGGTTCAGTTTTTTTCGCGTCTTCGCATATAAGATTGCGCGTCATACTCCCCTGTACCTACTGTTCGTTGATTTCAAGAAGCTTTCGATACCAAGCCTTCCCTGTATTATGACTGCTAGTATGCTAGTAGCTTGTATATGGTGTTAAGCAGAGTAATTCCTCTCAAGTCACCACTTTTCGGTAACTTAACGATGATGCCATTCTTCCAAGTTGGTGGTAGTCTTTCTTCCTCCCAGACTGATGTGATGTGCGGTCGTAGAAATTCTGCTGTGGTTTCAATGTCAACGCGAAGAATTTCAGCTGGTATTCCATCTTCGCCTGCTGTCCCGTTATTTCTTAACCTTACAAACCACAAATCTTAACACTTTTTCAAAAATTATAACGTTTTTTCATATTAAGCGAAGAATGTTATTGTTATTACGCTTATGAGAAGTTGCAGTTTTTCGGTTTTTGAAAGGAGATCATTTGGAATCTAAAACTATAAAAGAATTGTTCATTAATCATAAAATGCTTATTACAATTAAACAATCCCAACCAAAACACCATCTTAACTTTGTATAGTCTACTAATTTATTCTACAAACATACACTGCTTAAATCACCATCATGTTTTCTAATAAATTCCAAGACCAAAATGAAATAGAAACCCAATTTCTGTCGTTATGTGGCCATGTAAAAGATTTAAGTACTTAGCTTTGCAGGCAATCAACTTACGGCTGACATTCTCCCAGTTGACTGATGTTTTTTCATCAGCTTTAACATAATCATCATCATCGCCATCGTCATCATCAGCGGCTGCAGCAACAACATGGTCGTCTTTATCATGTTGCAGCTTTTTGCACAGTTTACGCTGTAGCAATAAACGTCAAAATTTAGCCCATTGCTGTCCATTTCAACAACGTGTGAAATAAATCACTCAAAGTGCTGAAGATCCATTAAATAACACAACAACATAGCAACAACAACAACAGCTAGTACAATATCATACTCAACATTTCAAGGAGTAGAAAAAGCTTATGTTGTTGTTTTTGTTGGTTGTATTTCGTAAATACAACTTATATAACACACACATCTCGTACAAAAACATTTATAGCGAACAGCAAACTGCAACCTAAACTTCATTATAAGCAAACAGCGCAATAACATACATTCATACAGACAACAACACATCAGCCAGCCATGTATTCATGTCTACAGCATTGTACTTGAGCAGTAGCAACTTTACACTAACAACAGCAAACGTAACATCAGCTATATACAACAATGAAAACCTACCATGTAAAGCCCTGGTATTAGCAATGTTTTGTCTTTTGATACCTTTGGGTGTTGAGTAGCAACACTAAAACTATACTTTCAACTAAAACAACAAATGCAACAACAGCAACAATGAAAATTCTACATAAGAAACCATGTTGCAAAGACTGTGCCAACAATATAAAAATACCAAAACAAAAAAACCTAAAATTGTTTGTAACCTTAATACATCTAGTAGCGCAAAAAATAGAAAACTACTTGACTTGACATTATAAGGGTCTGTTCTTGTTGTTTATCTGTTTCGGTTCGTTTAATTTATTTTCGTATATTTCAGGTGTTTTGTTTGAATTTAGAGCTAAGAAAAAATTGTTTCATTTAAAAAGATTTAGGAAAATATTCAAGTCTGTGAGGAAAGGTTTGTTTAGTTTTAATACGTTTTGTAAATATATTCCAATGTTTAAGAATATATTGGGTGTATGACTTAAAAATGCGGGATTTGCAATAGATAGTGTATCCTTTGTAATTTTGACTGGTACATATCTGGCATTCTTCGAAAATATCGAATTTCGTACCAACAAAACTTCATATGCGGAAAGTTTTGCTTTACTTAACTTCTTTATTTATGCTGAAGCACACCGATTTCTCACCAAAGCTTACTGTGAATCGGATTCAACATGCGAGAGATGGTTTGTTCGGTTCAGATGTGGTGATTTTGACACGGATGACAAAGATTGCCCAGCCAGCCAAAAAAGAGTGTGAAGACAAAGAATTGGAGGCAATACTCCTTGAAGATTGTTGCAAAACTCAACAAGGGCTTGCTAAATCATTGGAAGATACTCAAACAGCAATTTTAAAACGTTTGCGAGCAGAAAGATTCATCCAAACGCAGGAAAATTAAGTACCCTACGAATTGAAGCTGAGAGACCTTGAAAGACGACTTGAATATGTAAACATTCGAAAGGATGCTTGAACGCTATAATAGAAAATATTTTTTGTATCGAAACATCACTTGTCGTGAAGCAACTGATTTGTTTGAGGAGAGCATAGGCCGAAAAATTTATAAAATTTGCATCCAGATATGAACCCGTAATATTCCATCATGAAAACGCTCGGCCACATGTTGCAATACCTGTTAAAACTATTTATAATGAAGTGGTTGGGAAGTTTTGCCTCTTTGTAGTCCATGCCCTGTCCGACTACTATTTGTTTCGATCGATGCATAACGCTCTATATGGGATACACTTCGCTTTGAAACAGAGTATTCCAAATTGGTTTGCTTCGTATTTGGCCTCAAAAGATGAGTAGTTCTTATGGCTCGGAATCCAAATGTTGCCAGATAGATATGAAAAGGTCATACTTGGAATAAATTTATATTGTACGAATGTTACTAAATAAAAGCAAAATTTTTGATTTTTAAGTCATAAAAGTTTTGTTTGAGATCATTTAAATGAAATGTAAATAAGCGACCTTTTGAATTTCCCGGCTTTTAACTGAAAAGGCAACACACTTTTGTTTCATGTCAAAATTTGAACAAGTCGCATCATTTATTTTGTATTTGACAGCCAGAACTTGAGGAGAAATTGGAAATAAGTGAATTTCGTCTGCTCATTAAGCATTATTTTTTCCGGAAAAAATATGACTCAAATAAAAGTAAGCTTGATAAATACTATGGGAACTCTACACCATCAATTTCAATGGTCAAAAAGAGGTTAACTGAATTTCGTTGTGGCCGTACAAGCACGTAAGATACCAGACATTCTTTACGCCCATTTGAGGTCTCTACAACCGAATTTAAGCCATAGGCATCTCACATAACTCAGTGGTTTCAATTTTGAATTATTACTTGGAAAGCATTCCTTAAGATGGATGCTGCGTTTGCTCACAATCGGGTGCACAAAATCGGACACACATATGCGGTTTCCATGGAAAAAAACTATGAAGTAGGCTATGAAATGCTCCCTCTTCCGCCTTAGTGTCCGAATGTAGTCCTAAGTGTCTTTTTCTTATTTTTTTATTTCCAAACTGAAAAAATGTATCGGCGGAAAGAGGTTTGACTTCAACGATGAAATCATCTCACCAAAAATACCTATTTTATACCCTACACCACCATAGTGGGAAGGATTGATAAAGTAAACTTTTTAATCAAACTCATATGGGCGGACTTGCCCAACTGTACGTTGACCCCTTTCACACTAGGCAACTTAGTTGCGCAAGTCTCTTGCCCAACAAGAAAACAGTATGCAAAATTGTCTTCTCCTTAACTCGAAATTACTTCTGGCATCTACAAACACAAGAGAATTGAACAACTAAATTGCCTAGTGTGAAAGGGGTCTTTCTTACTTGAATCAAAAAACGCGGCTAAGGTAGGTAAAACTAAAACTAACTACAGTTTTTTGTAGATACCTTCTAGTAGATTCTACATATACAGATCGGATCGAGAAGGAAAATTTAGCAGATACCACAGTTAGAAGCCTTGAGCATCAGCTCCCCCTTGATATTTAAAGTCCAAATTCAAAGCTTTAACTGAGTTACACAGATAACAGTTCTTCAACATGATAACGATATTTATAAGAGATAATAAGAGGTCTATGTTCAAATATCATAAAATCCAGTAAAAAATCCAGATCCCTGTAAAGTTTGATTCGATAGCGATATTTATAATTATGTCGGTTAATGTGTTTTTGAAAGTAGTTTTTATATGGGGTCTATGTCCAAATAGAGACCGATCTTTATAATGTTCGATACGTCGATCTTTATATACTTATATAAATATTAGGATTATTTAAGTATGTATGTCAAATTTTAACCAGATAACAATATTTCTAAGAGATTTACAAGTATTTATTTGATTTCCAGTAGTGTACCTTATATGGAGCTATTCTCACAAAATATGGTCTTATGATTTCTGTTAATATGAAACATATTATTGCTTAATTTTCTGTTCAAATTGCTATTTTATAGGCATTAATATACTACAGAACTATATTCTGGAAAGAAATTGGATGGGGGCTAGGAGAAATCATGTACTTACATCATATAAACAAAGAGTGCAAACAAAGAGTGTCAGGGCATTTTCTGCAATAAATTAACACAAAAAATAGTTAAGCATTTGTAAAAAATATCAGGACAATGGCAAATATTCCTGTGTAAATACCCTGCAGGAAATGTCAATAGTGAAACTGACTTACCGTTGACACAGCCACCAGTACTAGTGACTTGTTATATCCCAGACAATGCTATTTATTATAGACATTTAACATGTGCGTGTCCTTGGAAGTCTACTACGTACGATAGTACTATTGAACCAGTAATTTTTTTCTGAAGTATTCTATTCTAAAGTAGATTGTCGATAATGAAACTGCATATTTTGTTAACTTTTGACGTTGTACTAAAAAAAATTAAAAAAACAAAAAGGTACGAATTCATACCTTCAATATGTAGACGCTTCGTAGACAATGCCAGCAAAAAGTCACCATAATAGTCGACAAAACAGGTGACTTTGAGACACTTGTCCCTAGGTTTCTTTCAGGGTATTATTAAATTTGGTTGTGTATTTTGAACGAGGGAGTGTTTTACACATTCAGACAAATGGTCTTAGAATTTAATAATGATGAAGAAAATACATGCCTACTTTCTTGGGTCTTATGATAAATATTTTTCACTATTATAGACGAATTAGCTAACATATATATAAGCCAATGGCCCGCTTTTGGGGCAGCAGATTCCAAAAATCCAAAAAAAATTAAAACTTTTTTTTTGGAAATTGTCGCACATTTCGTTCCATAGCTCTGGTATTACTTATCCAATTTAGCCGGTTTTAAATACCAAACTACTTAGGTTAATGAGAAATATTTTGGTGTAAATCTTGTTAATTTCGGATTTACAGTTTAGATGGAAGCGTGTTCTACACACACAGACTTATCTCAATCGGCTTTGAATTTCATCAGGAAGTGAATAAGTTTTTCCACGAAATGTTAAAGATATATATAACTTCAGTTAGTCATTTTGCTGTTGAAGGATATAATAAACTTTAGAAAATCTCCCAAAACAAGTAAACTTTGTTGTTGTACATATAATTCAAGTCGTATAGTTAACAAGTAAGAGAGCTATATTCGGCTGCGTCGAATCATATATAGCATTCACCAAATTATACTTTAAAATAAATTTTTTTAAATATTTTTAGGTAAACAAAATTTTATTTTTATTTTTAATTGTTTTTAAAAAAAAATGTTTTTTTTTAAATTTTTTTTTAAAAAAAGTTTTTTCCAAATTTTTTTAAACATTTTTTTTTTTAAATTTTTTTTTTTTTTGGAAAAAAATTGTATGACAAAAAAAATTCTTTGATGAAAAAAAAAAATTCGGGTTAAAAAATATGTTTCCCGATTTTGATCCATTGTAGGTCCAACTTACTATAATAGCCTTATCTACATCGTTGCAATGGACTTTGAAATATCTATCATTAGATATCCATATTGTCTATATTAATGACTTAGTAATCCAGATATAGATCAAAAATAGGTCAAAAATAGAGGTTGTCCCGGTTTTTTGCTCATATCTCCGTTATTTATGGACCGATTTTGTTAATTTTAAATAGCAAACTTCTCGAAAGCATGTCTGACAGAATTATTGAAGATTTGGATCCCGAAGATATCTGGGGTCTTCATAAAATTGATTTCAACAGACAGACAGACGGACATGGCTTAATCGACTCCGCTATCTATAAGGATCCAGAATATATATACTTTATAGGGTTGGAAATTAAAAATGTAGAAATTACAAACGGAATGACAAACTTATATATATCCTTCTCACGAAGGTGAAGGGTATAATAAACTTAATGCCGGAGGAGCTTTTGTTTAAGGCTTAACTTAGCCCGATTTTCGTAAATGTCTTACCAAATTAACAAATTAAATGATGTCCAGAAAATGATTCTCTCTCTTAAACCTGTACAAAATAGTCATCATCAGACTGTCATATTATTGCGAAAGTATTATTTAAAACTGCGGCAGCAGCAATTGAAATTTAATCACTGGCCCAGAAAGAAGCCATCAGCAGGGTTTTAGCTTGACATTCAACACTTTTATGCGTATGTATTTAACACAAACACACATGATGATGATGCTGATGCTGATGCTGATGAAGATGATGATGGTAATAATGGTACTGTTTGGCCAGTTGACTGCTGTTGATGATGATAATAAACCCGTAATGCTTAAAATTGGTGACGCTGTTGATGGTGATGAAGATGATGATGTTGTATGTTGTTGATTGCTTCATGGCGTCAAGCATCTCCAGTTGCTGTAATCACCCGGCCAGTAAATGTTTTAGCCGTAGTTGTCTTATTAAAAAAGCTGTATAATGAGACAAGTTCTTTTTGTCATTTACAAGCAATTTTGTTTTTTTTTTTTGCCTCATTTATTTTGGTAATTGTAGGTTTTTCTTTTAAAATGATTTTATTGCTATGAAAATATTAACTGGCGTCCTGTTGTGTTTACAGAGAAATTTGTTTAAGGAATTAATTTGCAATATTTTGCACAATCTTGCCATATTCTAAATGTGTAAAAGAAAATGATGGCTTTTAATGAGAAAATATTAAAATTTAACAATTATGAGGAAATAGATATGAAGTCCTTTTCAAATTTGTTATTATAAAGAAATCAATACTAGACAATCTAAAAATTGTTATTTGTTATTAGAAAACTATTTAACCCCAACTGTTTTTAAGTAGTAATAAGTATTGCTGCTAAAACAATTAACATTTAAATAAAAATATTTATTTCAGAGGTCATTTTATGTTCTGAACTCTATTTCACATGACATTAAAACCAAAGATATGCTGCTACAATTTAGCATTAAAACATGCATATTTACCATTTGCCTGTTAATTACATTCTAGTCATACATATATGTTTAAACAAATGAATGCTTGTAGAAATGCTTGAATGTATATTGTATCCATGGTTTAGAGCAGTGGTCGGCACTCATCGCCAGCAGAGGCCGAAGGCTATTGTCTACTCAAATGCACACAACAAAAATGTAAACAAAGGGAATCTATAAGGCATCAATTATTCCATACTCTTCAACATTTCCTAATGTGGCAAGTTCTATTTAAGCCGACCACAGCTTTGGAGCTGTTACTCGTATGTGTAACACTTAATAATAAAAGTAATAATTTACATTAAACATTAAGCCTTACAAGAGGCCAATGCTTGATAATGTTACTGCTGCTGCTGTTGCTGTTGTTGCTTGTTGCAACATGTTTATGTTTTAATTAGTTAAATCATGCCAAAGACTAAAAGCAACCAACTTACAACTGCCTCAAACAAAGACACTCTCACAAACATAAGACAAAAACCCTCCAGACCTACAGACAATTCATTCATATAAAAACACAAGATGAAAAACAAAGCAACTAAAACAAAAAAAAAATCTCTTCACAAGCCTTTAAGTGCCACAATTTACAATTTAAGTTCATTTTTCATAAATGAAGCAAAAAAGTAAAAAAAAAATAAAAAATATTCTTAAAGTCTTTAGTTTTGTTTTTTTACACTCTCAAGAGAACTGTTTTACACACGACACAACAAAGCGCAACAATTATTACAAAAATTGCCTTAGGGGCAAATGTGGCATTTGACGCCACAACTAAAGTACCATACGAACAATAACATGGTTGCAAGTATGTGTGGTAAAAAATGTTGTATAAAAAATAAAAAAAATTTATGTTTAAGTTTTAAGGCAAAATGAAGAATATCATGTGGGTGCAAATTTGGACTAAATCCAACACAGGCACTCGAAAAATATCTTATTTTTCCAAAGGGTGATGGTAAAATTTGAATTTTTAAAATGCATATTAATTTGGGAACATTTAAGAGAAACCAACTTATAAAGGGTCTTCAAATATAGACTTCGGACCTTTGACAATTGATAGCAGTCATATTGTTGAAGCTACATCTGTCGAATTGGCTGTCATTTATTCAGTTTGTTTTGTCAAATGCCCATGAATGGATACAGCAATCAACAACACGTGCAAATTATATAATTCTTTTGTCAAAATAAGTGTTCTGTTCGGGCAACATTCTGCTCGCTTCGCACACTTTACTTTGAGTCCCATTTTTGGATCAAGTCAACGAACAAAATTGTCGAATTTGGGACAATATCAATCCACATTAAATTCAAGAGTGTCCAATGCATCCAGGGAAAGTCACTGTTCCCAGTAAGCATTTTTACTGGAATTCAAGTGAAAACAAGTGTAATTCAAGCCTTGAATTTATTTCAATAGTAAAAAGGAAACAAAATATTTAATTTTTCAAATATTTTTTAAGTTTAAAACATAATTACATTTGCATTCAAGTCAAGTCAAATTTCAATAAAATTGAACATTTTATTGAAATGAATTTGGTGGGACTTTGGAGCTTATTGGATTTGGTGTGAAATAAATTTGTAACTTCTAAACTCTTAGTCCGATTGAAATAAAATTTGACAAGCGCAAAGAAGAAATATTGTGTAGTTCAAGTTTTGAATTTTGATCTCATGGACGCACAAGGGTGAGGCTAGGTGTCCCCAAAATAGGAAACCTCGGGTATGTTCAATTTTTAAAACGATCCTATTTCTTCGTCTGTGTTTCGAAAAAACTTTCATATTGTTACGAAATTGTACTTGAATTCAAATATAACGATTTTAAGGGCTGATTTAAAAGTACCATAATGCTTTCAAATAACAGTGCTGTAATGGCAGACTGTAACATATCTGTGGGCATTGTTAAATAAAAGCTTTCAGTTGATTTGATCGTAAGTTGGCAACGCTGTATTCGAATATTCAGTTAAAGAACATTGTAGAAAGTACACCACACATGGCATATGATCTAGAATATTCGAACTTTGACAGTTAAAGAGCTTTCTAGATGGTAATGCAGTGTTATAAATAGTGGCAGAGGTTGCAGTCGTGAGTGAGTTGATCAGAGACGCTTTTTGAATAAACATCATCTAAGTGCCTTAAAGTGTGTTGTGTTTTTCAAGTAAATTCGTGTACATTATAAATTGTGTCTGTAATTCTGAGAATTTATAAACGTGTATAAAAAACATTGAGTGGCTATTTAATTCTGTTGTTGTTGTACAGTTTAAAGAAATAAAGAGTTGTTACAATTTTCAAACTACTAAACGGCTTTTATTTGCAATCAAAAGTATCCGGTTTATATAAAGGAAATAAACCAGCGTTTTGAAAAGGTTAAAACGTAACAATATATTAAATCTTCTTGTCCAGCACTACAATTATCAATTATCTCTTATAACTTAGGAGATATTCGCATTTAAAAATTTAATTTTCAAAATTTTTACCCACCCTACTCCAGTTTGATAACAGAGGGTAGAAATATTTCTCCATTTTTATTTTACTGGACTAGCAGCAAACGTATATGTCAAACAAGAAAATAATTATTTAAAAATCGTTACTGACGCCAAAGTTATATGCATTTGAATTTAAAAATTTAAAAAAGGGGATTTTTCACTAGTTTTTGGGAAAAAAGGTACTGTTTTTCTTTTTAAGTTATCTAAAAAATTTCTAAGCCGATGTATTAGGAATTTATACTTTTTGAAAAGCTAACTTTACCCAAAATATTCCAAATGAAAACAAAATCCAAAAAACGACTATTTTTTATGTAAACTTGAACTTTGGGGCAAATATTTTCAAATCTCATAGTCTATATCAAAATATAGTAACCCATTTTAGATGGCCAAATATGTTTCTAATTATTTTGTAAAGTCTTTCGATAACACCGCCCCTGGTATGGATAATATTATAGCCAAAAAAATTAAAAACAAGTAAGAGAGCTATATTCGGCTGTGCCGAATCTTATATACCCTTCACCAAATTAGGTAAACAAAATTTTTTTTTTTAAATTGTTTTTTAATTTTTTTTAAAAAAAGTTTTTTTCCAAATTTTTAAAAATTTTTTTTTTTAGTTTTTAATTTTTTTTTTTGGAAAATGTATGACAAAAAAAATTTTTTGATGAAAAAAAAATTCGGGTTAAAAAATATTTTTCCCGATTTTGACCCATTGTAGGTCCAACTTACTATAGCCTTATCTACATCGTTGACTTTGAAATATTTATCATTAGACATCCATATTGTCTATATTAATGACTTAGTAATCCACATATAGATCAAAAATAGGTCAAAAATTTAGGTTGAGGTATGTTTTTTACGTGGTAAGTTAATTAGGGAAAACTTAGCAACTCGCAGAGAATTTACATTTGCGATCGATCCATCACCAGACCATCATCAACGGCGAGCGCTATATGTCAATGATTGTCAACCACTTATGGCCAAAATTGGATGATGTAGTTTGAAGAAGACGGCGCTACATGTCATACAATTTCTGCCACATTAGACATTCTGAACGATCGATTTGAGATCATGGTCATCTCTCATGGTGCTGATGTGAATTGGCCAATGAGATCGTGAGATTGGCTCTTTCGACTTTTTCTTGTAAGGATTTCTCAAGTCGCAGGTATAAGCCACAAACCATAGAAGACCTCAAGGCTAACATAACCCACGATATAGGAAAAATTCAGCCTGATTTATGTAACAGGTTGGTTCGTTGGTTTACGTGGTAGTTCACTACTTGCGAACAATCAAGTAGAGTCGAAGGGACCCCGTTTTGATGAGACCATACCACTCGTCAGATGTAATGTCGTTTACATCGCAATGTAACTTAAATGTGCTAGCTAGACCCAACCTGTAGCTGTGAGATATCTCAGTAGGTCATTGAGTTTAGACCCGGCTACCTCACAAAGGTTGGTCAATGTATAGTTGCCCATGAATTTCTATCTCTTGACACTCAGGGCTGGGCATTCGCAGAGAAGGTGGAAAATCGTTTCCTCTTTTTCCCTTTCCTTACAACTACGACAGTGGTCGTTAAAAGGGAGTCCCAGGCGATTAGCGTGCTTGCCTAACGCCCAGTGTCCCGTTAATACTGCCAGCAACCTTGATATATCCATTCTATTTCGGGTTATCAGTTGCATAGTACGTTTTTCGTTAAAGGATGGCCACATCAACTTGGCTACCCTACATGTGTCTAAATTACGCCATCTATTCTCAGCCTTTGTAAGAAAATATCTGAAAATGATACCTTTGATAGTCCCCAGTGGAATTGCTACTGAGACCGCATTGGAGATATCTAAGGCAGATCCCATTCTGGCTAGTTCGTCTGCTCATTACCGTAGTGCTCCCTGTGCGCAGGTACCCAAACCAAAGTAATGTCAGATAGACAACCTAGCCTTGACAGAGAGTTCCTACATTGCCTAAATAGTGAAGATGAAATTGTGTAGGCATTCAGTGAGAGAAGTGCCGCCTGACTGTCGACAAAAATACCTATATTGCCGCGGGTATTATGATCACGTAGTGTATTGCAAGCTGCCATGATTGCAAAAATTTCTGCCTGGAAAACACTACACTCATTCGAAAGACGATACGAAGAGCATACCTCAGGTTCGTCACAGAAGACGCCAGAACCAACACCGCAGCTCATTTTTGATCCGTCTGTATATATCCTAGTGTCATATTTGTACACGAGATTACACCTACCCCACTAACTCCTGGAGGGAATTAAGACCTTGAATACCCTATCATAGTCTCTGTATGGAGTAATATAGTCAGATGGTTGGAGAACGATCGAAGGCAACTGGCTCAAGATCCCCGCGTGGCCATATGTTCTCGATCTCCAACAACCAGATGCTTGAAACCTCGCTGCGCTAAGGCAGAGGTAGCCATTATGTGAAGGTCTATTGGCACAAGGTGCAATATAGTGTTCAGTGGCTCTGAGGGATTAGTTCTCAGTGCGCCGGTTATACCAATACAGGCTGATCTCTGGATTTTGTATAGTTGGTCCACAACATTTATGTAACAGGGTCATGGACATTTCGGATGAGCGCCATCCAACGAAGCTTCGGCGAATATTTACGCTTTCTAACGAATAACAAATTTCGATGATATCTTACACCCCTTTTGCTTTATTTAATAATAGGTAGGTTCGTGAACAAAAATTTTATTTCATTTGTAATTTTTCATATATTAATTTAAAAAATGTATTATTTTTTACTAAACAATTTACTAGTTTTCTTTAGAATATTCCTAATTAAATTTAGTTTAGGTAGTTGCGGTTTTGTGCTTATGTCTCAGTCATTTATGGGCCAATTTTCTCGATTTTGAATGACAACCTAAGTTAGCGGATATAATAATGTATCAATCATTTATGAATGTTATTTGTGGGTTGTAACGTGGATACTGATTAAATTACCACCTAGTAATTCTCATTTAGTTTATAATAATATTAATATAAGTAACGAAATTTTACACACTGATAAGGCGGTTCATATGAGACAGAATTTGCAAACTGATATAAATCGCTCAACCCATTTTTTCGCAATTCGGACGTTATTCGAGTGCCGATGAATACTTTGTACCAGTGACTTAGGTGGACTGTTCAATACAGAGGCTTCGGACAACTGTTCAATAGAGATAGAGAATAGAGAAAACCGAGTCTTCGTCCAACTGTATAATACAGAGACTTTTGTCGTCTGTTCAGTGCAGGGGCTTCCGCCGACTCACAGTGGCGTCCGTATAACAAGTGAGGTTGCAAAAATCAAAAATGTCATGTGCCCAACCATGATACTCTTATTACAATCAGATTTTTGGTTCAAAATATATAGCCCTTCATAGTTGACTGTTTTTCGGTTTTCAAAAAACAGACCATTTTTAGGTAATTTGGTCCGTTTTCAGATACAATCAAAAACTATTTAACTAATCCATATTTTCAATATTTTTAAAATAAGTTCTTTGATTATTCCTTTACCGAATGAAACAATTGCTAGCTGCCGTGCTTGCCCCATTTTTAGCTAAAGGTAAAATTTTTAAAAAAAGGCATGATTCCAAACTATATATTTTTTCAATATTTCTCCACTTTGATGAAAAATAAAAAAAAACTATCATTATATATACATATGTGCCATATTTCCAAAATAAGTTCTTTGATTGTTACTTTACCTAATCCAAAAATTTCCAGCTGCTCGTTCTTGACCCTTTTTTTGCTAGAGGTAAAATTGAAAAAAGACATGATTCCAAAAATGACATAACTGCGAAAAACAAACCAAAAAATTTTTTAAAAAAAAAAATTTATTTTTTAATATTTTCTGGAATAATTTTAAATTATAAAGCCTTTAAAAATAAACATAAAAAATTTTAAAAAATAAGTAGGCACCTGAAAGGCGTAGAACCCTTTTCAAACATTCATTGCATAGGCTGATTATCCATTTGGTTCAAAAGTTATGATTTTTGCAACGAAAAAACTCTAATGGCACCACTTTGCGACTGTTCAATACAGAGACTTCGGTCGTCTGTTCAATACAGATACGTAGATCGTTTGTTCAATACAGAGACGTAGATCGTTTGTTCATGGCTGAGGCTTCGGTCAACTGTTCAATAGAGAGACTTCGGTCGTCTGTTCAATACAGATACTTCGGTCGTCTGTTCATTACAGAGACTTCAGTTGTCAGTTCAGTACAGAAGCTCCAACTCTTCAATACAGTGACTTCTGTCATCTGTTCAATACAGAGACTTCGGTATTCTGTTTGGACTGTTCAATACAGAGGCTTCGGTTAACTGTTCAAGGCAGAGGTTTCGGCATATAGTGTTAGTAATCACCCTGGTCCTGTACCGCCGAAACACATCACCATAAATCCGTAGCTAAAGCTAGTGACAAACTGCCCATTTACTGAGTCATGTCAATATATCGTCCGCTATCTATAACCATCCAGAATATATATATACTTTGTGGGATTGCAAATGAAAACTGTAGAAATTACAAACGTAATGACAAACTTATATATAGATACCCTTGCCACTCATGGTGAAGGGTATAATAGCAAGATTTGTATTCTAACTATCTGTCCATTTCTATATTATTGTTGCATTAAACAATCATTTTTCATCATTATACACCTTTCAATAATTCTAAAACGTTTTATCATCTTATTCATTTATTGTGTCTAGCTTGTTGCACTCGTGTAAGTATTATTTTTATTATTTTTTATTTTTGTCATGTGTTGTTTGTTGCATTGCATGTAGCATCTTTAAATATGGCAAATATTTACTATATTTACCCGCATTGTCTACACTGCTTTTACAACCCACGAGATTAATGTTGCAGGAAATATTTGTGAAAAGCGCGAAAATTATTTCTAACAAATCTATCTATAACTTTTTTGTTACTCAACTAAAAGAACCAAGCGGCCAAAGTAAAGGCTCAAGATGGCAACAAAAAAAAAATTAAATGAATTTATTTTGAACGCCTGACCATGATGGTGATGAGAGAGTCATGTAAGAAGGGGCAGGGTAAGGTGAACAAAAGAGGTCTTCTTAACAAACATGTTTAAATTTGCTGAAATAAAAAAAAAACATATTTTCGTATTTTGTTGGTGCTTGACTGGGCATTTGTACATTGGAACATGATCATGATCGTCACATTTTATTTTTCATATGCCCACTACTTTACACTGGTATGATTGCTGGAGTACGTGCTACATAAAGAAGATGACACTTAACAAATGATACCATAAATGTTAGTAATGATTGTTCGATGTGTGTGCAATGCACAATGCATGTGTAGGAAATTGCTGGAAGACTCTGGGTGTTTCATGGCATCAGTAGGGTAAAGGTGTGAAATCAATTTTATTAAATATCTAGTAAAATATTTGAACATCTTAAAAAATGTAGGCTTTAATTAATGCCATCTAGGTAGTTATTGCCAAACATTTTATTATAAAATCTATTTTAATTTTTCATTTATGAATTCATTCCTTTACTGCATTTTAGGGTGTGCAAAAATAACACGAACTAAACACTCATTTTACCAAAAATAATACCGGCATGTAAGTAATATTTTTTTCTCATTTTATTTATTTCTTGGCGTACTTGTTGTCTTTTGTTATACCCTTCACCATGAGTGTCAAAGGTATATATAAGTTTGTCATTCCGTTTGTAATTTCTACATTGTTCATTTGCGATCCTATACAGTATATATCATCCAATTAATAAAACAATAGGGTATAATTTTTTTACCATTTCGAAATAATTGAGTTTAAAATATTTGTGTTGGTAAACATCTAGAACAAAAGTAATATTTCAATTGATCTTTTGATCCACTTTGTCGAAGTAAAAATTCACCAAATTTTTACCATTATGCTTATTATTGTTTTATTGAGGGGACGATATATTCTGGAAGGTTATAGGTAACATGCCCGTCTGTTTAAATCAACCTTCCGAAGCCCACAAATAACTTGCTTAAATGATTAATACATTAATATATCCCCTATAGTCTAACTTAGGTTGCAATTTAAAATCGAGAAAATCGACTCACAAATGGCTGGAATATAAGCAAAAGCCGCAACAATCTCGAGTTTCCAATGAAATTTTTTTTCAGCAAAATTTTTGCAGCTAATTTTTTTAAATGAAAATTTTATTCTACATTATTTTTAAAAAAAAAAATTCTTTTAAATTTTTATAGATTTTTTTTTTTTCACCATCATTTTTTTATTTAAAAACGGCCTATCTTTTGAACGTGATTTTTGTTTTTAATAACATATACTTCATTTTAAAGGGTACAAATCTGTAATTTGTTCTCACATAGCTATTGAACATTTTACTGTAAACAACAAAGTTTTTTTGCTCCGAAAATTTCGAATTTTGTACCAACAAAGCGTCATATACGGGAAATTTTGCTTTACTTCTTTAAATTGAAAAAATTTCCACTTAAGCAAACCGTTGCTCACCGAAGCTTATAGTGCATTTGTTTCATCGGTTTGAACATTAGAGAGATGGTTTGTGCGGTTCAGATGTGGTTATTTTGACACGGAAGACAAAAATCACCCTTGCAAGATCATTGGGAGCTTTTCAAGCAGCAATTTAAAAACCTTTGCAAGCAGCAGGATTCATTCAAAAGCAGTGAAGACTTTGAATGGCGATTTTGCATGTCCGAAATGAAGTTTGAACGCTATAAAGACTGATTACTTGCGATCAAAAATGGATCAATTACGATAACCGGAAGCGTAAGAGATTTCACGTACGACCCGGCCAACCAGCCGAATAAACACCAAAGCCAAATATCCCTGGCACTAACGTAATGCCCTGTATTTTATTTTCTTTGATCAGCACTCAGGGATCGGCCACTACTCATGCAAAGCATTGTGTTGGAACTATGAAAATTGGTTAGTGTTTGAGGACATTCGATTTGAACTTTTCGAATCCATACGGACAGCACGCCTAAAGAACGAATTTTCCCTGTAGTATGTTGTGCGGTCCACTGGCCAATAGACCACGATGGGATATTTTCTTGATGAGAAATGTGTATTAAGTAAAAATCTGCTTACGTTTCTGTAGTACTGATAGAACAGTGAAATGCATCACACATTGTGTCGGTGCTCCAGGGAATCAATAAAATTGGATACCCTACTGTCACCAATAATCACCTTCGCCATCTCCTGTTCGCGGTAGAGAAGCTCCAAAATAGAATTTGAAGCACCGTGGGTGGTGCAAATAGTGAGGAGATCATATGGATTGTATTAATTCCTACACAGTTTCAGAAAACCGAGACACTTGAATTCTTCTTTTGAAGCACTTGAAAAATGTGTTTAGACCATCGGACATCACATTCTCTTGCCCAGAACATAAAGAGCGTCCGAATGAAGTACAAATGAAGCGAAATGGTCTGTCGTTCGTTTTTATGTCAACATGCAACACAGAGCCTTGCGAGGGTTGAAGCAACCCTATTCGTACGACCCCATTCAGAGATTGTCACAAGTTCCCGATTAAGGGAATTCTTCATGGTTTGCCTCATTGTTCAAATATCCGACAGGCTTGGTCTACAACTGAAAGAATATGAATGGCAAATATTGCAGTCATCTGCAAAATAATAGATAGGGTTTGAAGTTTGATGTAGAAGATGGTTTAGAAAAATAAGAAATGGAGCAGGAGAAAGAACGGAGCCAATCGGTCCCCCTGAATTTATCTTGAACTCGTTTGAAGAGATACCAGAAGTTATTACCGTCACCAAAAGCAATACGTTTTGATAAAAGTTCACCATGCCACACTCTATCGAACACCTTGGAAATGTCTAGAGCCACCACTTCACGTTCGCTAAAACGATGAATAAAACGATACCATTTTTCCGATAGGAAGGCTAGCAAGTCTTCCGTAGAGTCCTCTACGAAAGCCGTACTGGCGATCGTTAAGTAAACTGCTGGACTCTAAATATTTCACAAGAAGGTAATTAACCATACTCTATATAACTTTGGAAACTGCAGAACGAATTGCTAATCGCTATCCGCCTTATAGTCCAGACCTTGCCCCGTCCGACTACTATTTGTTTCGATCGATGTAGAACGCTACGCTTCACTTTGGAACAGAGTATCCGAAATTGGCTTGATTCGTTTTTTGTACTCAAAAGATCAGCAGTTCTTTTGGCTCGTAATCCATATGTTGCCAGAAAGATGGGAAAAGGTCATAGCTAATAATTGCGAATAGTTTGAATATATTTATACCCTACACCACCATAGTGGGGAGGGTATAATGCGTTTGTGCAGATGTTTGTAACGCCCAAAAATATAACCCACCTTAAAGTATACGGATCGATTTAGAATCACTTTCTGAGCTGGATGTCCATGTAAACCTTGTGCGCAGAGTTCAGGTCGCAATTTTGAAGATATTTCGATGAAATTTGGTACATATTATTTTTTCGGCTCAAGGACCGAGTCTATTGAAACTGGCTGAAATCCGTCCATTATTTCACCTAGCTCCCATACAAATATCCTCCCGAAATTGGACTTTATCGGTCATAAATGTTTAATTTATATATGTATCTCCACAAATTCCGCTCCAAATAAGTTTTATATACACAAAATTCATGTCACCAAATTTTGTTACGATCGGTCCATAATTAGTTATAGCTCCCATAGCGCCCGCTTCCGAAAATCACTTTAACGTGCATAAATCACTAAAAATCACTTAATGTAGACATAAATCACACGACCTAATTTCATGGTGATCGGTCCATAATTGGTCATAGTCCCCATATAAGGCCCACTTCCGAAAATCACTCAAAAATATAAATTATTGAAATTTTAAAAGAAAAATGTTTTTGCTCTTTTACGTAGTGTAGGGTATTATATGGTCGGGATTGACCGACCATAAATAAAAAAAATAAAAAAAAATAAAAGCAAAAAAAATGAAAAAAAAAAATAATTTTTTCCAAAAATTGTTTTTAATATTTATCTTAAAATATAATTTAGTGCAGGGCATATCAAATTCGGCACAGCCGACTATAGCATTTTTACTTGTTTTTTTTTCCTGTCTTCATATAAATGTTCTTATAAATTGTCTTGTACGAACGGACCATTATAATGTTGGCAAAATATTTCTAAAGAAAATATATTGAAAATATACAATAAATATTTTAAAGGTGTATTTGTCAAGAAAATGAGGGCTTTAAGGTCCTCTTTGTTAAAGTAAATATTAATTTAATTGATTTTTTTTTGCGAACAGAACAAATTTTTGTAGGTGTTTATTTTGGTGAAAAAGAAACAAGAAAGAAATTATGTGTATTTTAATTGAATGAACAGGAATATGAAAATAACTTTAAAAGAAAGTTTTTGGGGAACAAAATGGGTAGTAACAATTCATTCAAGGAGTGTAGAATCACAGAAATAACTACATATAGGTACATGTCTGTGTAAAACAATCAATATTTTTACCTATATTAAAAGTGGCCCAAAAGAACCCTCCCTAAGTGAATTTGCTATGTTTTTTTTAAATAAACTGAGATGATTTGTTTATTATATTTAAAATCTTTTAAAAGAACTTTAGTTTGTTTCAATAGTTTTTGAAAATTCTATCGGTGTCATTGTTAAGAACTATTTGGTAATTTTTGCGGAATCTTCCATCGATCTGGTGAGAACTTCAGGCAATAACTTTTCGCACTCTTGTGAAATATTCTCTAAGAAAGCTACGCGCTTTATTAACGTATCCTCTCAAATGAAAGTAGTCCGTTTCAATCATTGCTCACGTCTACAAATTGACGAGATCGATCACTTGGTCGGTTTACCACTATCTTGCTGTAAGTCAACCATACAGCGTAAATTATTTGAGTCTGCTCAGCTCAGATGGTCTAATTTGACAAATTGCTCGATATCGAGACTCACTTGGCCCGTATTTGACCATCATAGGTCAATGTCCCTCACGGGGCTACCTCGGGCTAGGCTACGAGCTCTGATATCAGTGCTCACCGGGCATTGCTTGATAGGTGCGCATGCTAGGAGATTGAATACTCCATACAATGACTTCTGTAGGAGTTGCCATGATGAAGATGATGATGAGACGATTTAACATCTCCTCTGTCTTTGCCCTGCCCTAGCAGGGGTGCGGACTGCAACAATAGGTAGTCCATTTTTACACGGCCTAGCGGATCTATCTACTCTGGATGTCAGGAGGTTGGATTCGTTCATTCGTGCGTCAGGTTGGTTCGGCATTAAACCCATTTCTTGAGGCCCTGAGCATGATCCTTAGGGTAACACAAAGGGACCAATTTAATGGAGCTGGTTGATAGCTGCCTTTATAACCTAACCTATCTATTGCACATTTCGACCAAAAATCCTCCACTGTGTGGTTGAGGATCAGCAGATTAGCATCTAAAAATCATTTTCTTAAGATCTTTCTACACATTCGCCACCCAATCGAAAATGCTTCTTAAGTATTTGAGAACTTTAGGCGATAAGTTATCGCACTCTTGTTAAATATGCTCTTAGAAAGCTACAAATTTTATTTACGAATTCCCTCAGCTGAAATTAGGACCAAAATTCGTCTTCTGCTGTTGAGGATCACCAAAGTAGCATCTAAAAATCGTTTTCCTAAGATCTTTCTACACATTCGCCACCCAAACGAAAATGCTTCTTAAGAAGTTTTATTTCTTTAAATCATCTTCCTTGAAATTCTTAAGAAATTTTAACATTTTTGCTGTATCTTATATTACTGTGATCTTTCAGTGCAATATTATGTTACCTACCTCTTATTTTATCTTAATTTCTTTAATAATTTTTTTTTTTTTGGTTTCTTTTATCAAAGTAGCAGATTTTATTTAAGTTTTATTCTTTCTGTTGCCTCTACTTACAAACCAAATGACCTAAATTTTTCAGTTTGAAATTCTGTTATCACTAAGTTTGTAATCACTAAAATATAAAATTAACAAAAAAGAAGAAAAAAGAAGAAACATACTTAAAGCTGTTAACCGTAAAAAGATTTGTGATAGTATTTGCTTAAAATACAATATACAACTACAAAAATATACATGAACATGTATGTGTAAACATTTATTCAAAAAAAAGAAAAAGAAGAAGTTAATCTTATGAACAAGAACTTAATGCAAACTTTGATATAAGAAGACAAATAAAGCAGAAGATTTTTGAACAGAGATTCCCAAGGTAAAGAAAGCATAATACTAAAGAAACCGGTACATTTGCGATTCAGACCGTAATACTGCAGATAAAGTGCGAAAATGCCAGGAAGATGCTTTCAATGTCTGAGAATATTACGTCCCTTGTGATAATTTTGAGTAGCTTCAGCATCCACATAAAATAAATTTTGTCATTTTAACATGATTACAGGATATTCAGCAATATTATGGTGATTGTAATTATGAATGTGGTTGTGGCAAACGTAATATGATTGCAGAACACATATATATTGGGTGAAAAATGAGGGATTTTTATTTTTGGCCATTATTGGCTATGATATTTTGCCATATTTCTGGCAACATATTGATTCCGAGCCAAAAGAACTGCTCATCTTTTGATGCGAATTACGAATCAATTTCTGTTTGAGAGAGAGTTTGCATGATCGTAACAAATAGTAGGCGGACGGGTCAAGGTCTGGACTATAAGACGGGTGAAGCAAAACTTCCCAACGACTTCTTTCTAAATAGTTTTTAACAGGTATTTCAACATGTGTCCGAGTGTTGTCATGATGCAGAGTGGGACAGAATAAAAATTGTTTGGAAATAAATCTGGAATTTCTAAGCGGATAGTCTGATTGGGATAAAATTTGACGTGACGTTTCTACAAATGCTCCAGGGGCGGCGCAAGGGTACCTTCTACATGTAATATTTTAAATATTTTTTCCCACCCCACTATGTGCCCATTTCCAATATTTGCGGCAAAAATTCAAATGTTCAACTTTCGCTTTTTGGAAAAAAAATTTTACGGTTGAATTCCTAATACTTCGACAATATAAATGCCAAAAACTTATGCCAATTGCCCGTTCAGTTTATATATAAACAGCTGTGAAAGTTTAAATTTTTTAAATAAAGTTTTCAAGCTGAAAAAAGTAAAAACTATTTCATTAAGGAAAAAGTATTTTTTGTTTAAAAATTAGTTATAACTAAGATTTTACCAAAATGGATTACAATTCCGGAGTTGTGTACTTAAAAAAAAAACATAAAATATTTTACTAATGTTTATACAATTTGTAAAATTTCGCGTTTTTATTAGTAATTTTTTTTTGTGAAGTAACGAAAAAGTTGTTTGTCTTCTGTAGTATAGAACTTGCGTTGCCTGCATTTGCCCAAGGAATGATGCATATGTGGTTATTTGTGGGAAGGTCAGTCTTCATGCCATACTAAAATTTTTTCCAACTACTTGCACCGAAACAAATAATTTTCTTTTTTCTAGAAACATACTAAAATTTGTTGCAACTACTTTTACCGAATAATGAGTGCTTAATGTATTAAGTTTTATAACCATAGCGAATGTCAAAGACATATACAATTGCTTACCAAAAATTTACTTATAGCGGAGCCCCAAGAAAACGCCAAACAAACGAAGAAATGCTATTTGTAGAAAGTTCTATTAGAATATAAATTTAATTTTTTTTGAAAATTGTTGGTGAGTTATAAGAAAAGTGGGGTTGAGGATTAATGGCAACTTTTTTAAAATGATATTTTTGGAAAGTGCTATGAGAATATAGATTGAAATCTTTTTTGAAAATGTTTGGTGAGTTAGTGGGGAGGAGGGGTTATCAGAAAAGAGGGAAGAATGCTTATTTTAGCAACAGGGGTCTCTATACAAAGTTTTATGATGCTAGATCCCTTCTAAATAATTTTTGCCGCAATTTTGGCTTTTGGACACAGTGCATTGATAGGTCTTGAAAAAACTTGCTTGCGTATGCTATTTGTCTCTTATAATATTCGAGTTATAGGCATTTCAAAATTGAAATTTTAAAATTAGGCCATAACTTGGTCAGCTTTTAATTTTTTTTTATTTTTTTGATAGTTAGAAAATCATTAATATACAAAAGATTTCAGAGCAATATCAATTACGGATCCAAAAATAAACAATTTTCAATTTAAAAATTCAAAAAATAGTAGATTTTTGCTGTTTTTTTTTTTTGCGAAGAGGTGCTTAACTCTTTTTTTATAAAAAAAACTTTCTTTAACGACATATAACAATTTTATGTTTTTCTCTAAGGTATTTGTACGGAGAATAGTCTGGTATAAAAACATGTCCTATTTTTCAAATATGTCTTCCCTACGTCCATCGGAATTTGACCTATTTTTATTTATCAAAATTTTAAATTTGTGTCACAAGTTCTAAAATCCCAAAGCTGGGATCAGAAAAAGGAAAGCAGCTTTGGAAATCTTGACGTGTTCCGTATTTATCCCCAAAGTATTTTGCCAGCCCCAAAGGAAATGTGGAACATATGAGCAATATTGCAAAAAAATACCATTTTTGGGATTTTCGCTCCAATTTTAAGGAATTGCGGGATTCCCTTTGACCTTTTGATAAGTTGTTGTAGACTTTGGTATTTAGAATAATAAGTTTAAAAAACCATGAAATTTTCATTGAGTTTTGTTAATACATAAATATTTTACTACATATTACATATTTATTAAGTTTCTAAAACAAAAATTTGTACCAAAATTTTAATAAAATTGCAAATATTAGGAATACTTTGTTCCAAAATTTATTCCGTTCTAATTTTTATACCCTACACCACCATAGTGGGGAGGGTATTATGCGTTTGTGTAGTAACGCCCAAAAATATTGTTCTAACACCCACCTTAAAGTATCACTTTCTGAGTCTATTAAACGATGTACGTCCGTCTGGCTGGTTGGCTGGCTGGTTGGCAGTCCATGTAAACCTTGTGCGCAGAGTACAGGTCGCAATTTTGAAGATATTTCAATAACATTTGGTACATATTATTTTTTCGGCCCAAGTATCAAGCCAATTGAAATTGGCTGAAAGCGGTCCATTATTTCACCTAGCCCCCATACAAATGTTCTTCCGAATTTGGACTTTATCGGCCATAAATCTTTAATTTATATATGTAACTTCACAAATTTCGCTCCAAATCAGTTTTATATAGACAAAATTCATGTCACCAAATTTTGTTATAATAAGTTATAGCTCCCATATAGACCCGCTTCCGAAAATCACTTTAACGTACATAAATCGCTTAAAAACGTTGGTATACACACAAAATTCAACATAGTTAACTTTCATATAGACATAAATCACACGACCTAATTTATGGTGATCGGTCCATAATTGGTCATGGCTCCCATATAAGGCCCACTTCCGAAAATCACTCAAAAATATAAATTATTGAAATTTTAAAAGAAAAAAGTTTTTGCTCTTTTACTAAGTGTAGGGTATTATATGGTCGGGCTTGACCGATCATAGTTTCTTACTTGTTTTGTTTAGATAAGTTAATTGTTGGTCTTACAAAAAAAAAATGTCAAATCACTATCTCAATTAGATTCAAAAATATGTCACTTTAAAACTCCGTCCTTCAAAAATATTGCATTCTAAATGGTTTTTAACAGGTATCACAATATGTGGCTGAGTGTTTTCATGATGGAATATTACATGTCTGGCCAATGCTCGCTTCAGTGTCCCCTGTGATGGTCTGTTCAGACTTCAGCAGCTCATAAAATATAGAACCCTACACAGAGAAAACAGATTCGTGATAGCAACCGAATTTGTTGCCAATCGAATGATTCGGTTGCACACATAGCATTTTACAGTTCTAACAACAGAAAGTCAGTTGATAAAGAAGAATTTCAGTTGAGGCAACCAAATTTTAGTTACGCATTCCAAAATATTGTAGCCACAACTGTAAAATTCGGTCACTAAGATATAATCATTCGATTAGCAACAAATTCGGTTGCTATCACGAATCTGTTTTCTCTGTGTATTTCTCCCACTAAATACAGATAAATGATGCTGTCGTTTCATTTGGTTGGCCGGGCTTCATATACGATCTCTTATGCTTCGGGTTATCGTAATGGATACAGTTTTCATCGCAAATAATGATTCGGTGCAAAAATGATTTTCTTTTATAGTGTTCAGGCATCATTTCGGACATTAAAGGTCTCTCAGATTCAACTTCTATGCTTTAGGATGAATCCAGCTTCCCGGTAGCGTTTTAAAAATGCTCATAGAATAGCTCCCAATTGTTTTGCAAGGTCTTGACTACACTATTTATGGAGTAATTCCCCTAATTCTTGGTCTTCATACTTTTATTGGCTGGTCTGGGCGATCATTGTCTTCCGTGTCAAACTCACCACTTTTGAACGGCACGACCCATCTCTCGTACATTGAAACCGATGGAACACATTCAATATAAGCTTTTGTAAGTAATCGGTGTGATTTAGCGGCACTTTTTTTAAATTAAAGAAGTAAAGCAAAACTTCCCGCATATGTTTATCAAAAACCGAAAATCCAAAATCATGTAAATTCCACATTTTTAATTCAATTAACCAATATTTTCTCTGGGTGAGCTTTACTTGCTTAAACCCAGCATCATCCCTGTTAAGAATCTCTGCTTTTCATTCTTATACGCTTTAATATGTAAAAAGAAAAGAGTTTTAATGTTTAAAAGTAGCTAAAGATATACACATATTAAACATAAAAAATAAAAAAGAAAGAATTACTACCAAAACGAAAAAGAACAAGTAGCTTTATAAACATTCAACAGTTTGTATAGTAAATTAAAATTATCTTTCTGTATTCCTATATATTCGTATGCAAGGTAAATATTTTAAAAAAAAAACGAGAAAAGAAAATAAAGAAGCTTATAAAAACATATAAAAGTATTTTTCTTAAATTTAATATGCATAAAAATGCATACGCACATAGCTACTTTCAACACACAACTCATACCTACAACATGTGCTGTGTTGCTGTGCAGCCTGAGGCCAAACCAATGATTGTAATGAATGAGAAGAGTTGCTTCCACAAAAACCACATAAAAATACTTTTTCTATTTATTTATTATCTTTAAAATAAATTAAATTAAAAACTGAACAGAGAGATGCTTTTTGTGATTTTGTTGTTTGTTTTGCTCCTCTCCTGTATTATATAAGTGGTGGTTTTTGGTGATAAGAACCGTTTTGGTTGTTTCTTCTTCAACTGTTATTTGATAAATATTTATTAAATGATAATAATGGCTATGTTTTTTTTTAAATCTACAGATTGAATATTTTGTTGATTTTAATCAAATCAAATGGTAATTAATGAAATTCGTTTGATTAAAACAAAAGAAATAATAAGAAATTCCAAATTAATTAATTGCTAATGGTTACACTCACGCAACAAACCACTTTGATGGATTTTTTTTGTGTAGTAGTCTGGTTGGAAACTGTTTTTTTTTCGGTTTGTTTAAAATTTGATAAATACTTTATTTAATTAAAACACTGATAGAAATTAGGCGTAAAATTGGAGAAAAATCACTTTTTTTTATAAAATTTGAATAAGAATACTTAAAATTTACGGTCAATAACATTACAACAGGATATTTTCAGAAGTTACATCTTTGTCGAACGATTGTATGAAATACACAATTTTTATTATTTTAATTGCAGATAACCAGTTATGAAGCATTGACCGTGAATACTTGTGTTCTTTATCGTATGGAATTAGTTAGATTGGTCCATTAAATTTTTTTGGCCAACAGGCGTATAGCAAAAACGTAATCTATGAACAATTCTAAGAAAATTTCCCCAAGAAACTATGGGTCTAAAATCAAAACCTAGCTACAACTGAGAGACTTCAAAATACACGTTTAAGAAATTTCACTTTCCAACAAATTGAGACTTTTTGATTGGAAAAGAATAGCGACCCCATAGTTCTGAAAGGGCATGTTGAGTAAATCATTTTTGTAGAATAAACTTATAGTCCAGCTGGTCTGAATTTTTTTACAGTGGGTGAAAGTTTTAATATTTTTAACGAAGTGAGCATTGTACTAACTGGAGAAAATGTTGTAAGTTAATGTCTGAGAGATTTTTATTGTCAGAGTTATATCGAGGAATTTTATGGGGATAATTTTTGTGGAAGATCGTAACCCTCTATATCCACTCTTTAGGGTCAATTTGACCCTTTTTTCGAGAAAATAAAAAAAGTCCTTTAAAATAGGACATTTCGTAGAACATAATACCATAATTTCCAAAAAAAAATTAATAAACAAGTATGAGCCGAATCTTATATACCCTTCACCCAAAATAAGATAATGATTGAAAATATTTTTTGGTTCACTAATGCTGCTGAAAAGAATTTCATGTGTGAACAAAATATGGTTTAAACAAGTAAGTGAGCTATAATCGGCCCTTCACCAAATTATACTTATAAATAAATATTTTAAATATTTTTAGATAAATAAAATTAAACATTTTTTTGGAGTTTTTTTCAATATTTTTTTTTTTTAATTAGTAAAAAAAAAATTTAGTGAAAGAAATTTGGGTTCAAAAATATTTTTCCCGAATTTGATGAATTGTAGGTCCATATACGTCGTTGCACTTTGAAATATCTATCATTAGATATCCATATTGTCTATATTAATGACATAGTAATCCGGATATAGATTAAAACAAGTAAGAAAGTATGGTACGGACGGACGGACATCGTTTAATCGACTTAGAAAGTGATTCTAAGTCGATCGGTATACTTTAAGGTGGGTGTTAGACTAATATTTTTGGGCGTTACAAACATCTGCACAAACGCATTATACCCTCCCCACTATGGTGGTGTAGGGTATAACAAGTAAGTGCCGAATCTTATATACCCTTCACCAAAGTTAGATAATGATTGAAAATATTTTTTGGTTCACTAATGCTGCTGAAAAGAATTTCATTTGTGAACAAAATATGATTTAAACAAGTAAGTGAGCTATATTCGGCTCTTCACTAAATTATACTTTAAAATAAAAATTTTAATTATTTTTAGATAAACAAAATTACAATTTTTTTTGAAAACTATTTTTTTTTTAATTTATTTGTTTTTTTGGTGAAAAAAAAATTTGGGTTCTAAAATATTTTTCCCGAGTTTGACCCATTGTAGGTCCATATACGTCGTTGCATATTAGATATCAATATTGTCTATATTAATGACTTAGTAATCCAGATATAGATCAAAAATAGGCCAAAAATCGAGGTTGTCCTTTTTTTTTATAATATATCAGCCATTTGTGGGTCGACTTTCTCGATTTTAAATAGCAACCGAGCCGGGTTTATGTCTGAATCGTGTATTTAAGTTATTTGAGGGCTACGGAAAGTTGATTTCAACATACATACATACAGACAGGCTATACTTTGTGGTGTTGAAAATGAAAAATTTAGAAATTACAAACGGAATGACAAACTTTTATATACCCTTGCCACTCATGGCGAAGGGTATAACATTTTTTTAAATTTATTAGTGAACAATTTTTCTTTTTAAAAAAAAAAACTTTAAAAATTTTATGACATTTTTTTTTATGAATAACAATTTTTGGGGTTAAATACCTCGTTGCAAAGGTCTTTGAAATATCTGTCATAAGATATCAATATTGTCTATATTAATGACATCTATGACGATCTATTAATCTAGATATAGATCGGAAATAGGTTAAAATAGAGGTTGTCCTCTCAGCCATTTGTAGGCCGATTTTGAATCATGTGTTTAAGTTATTTGGGGGATACGGAAAGTTGATTTCGACATAAAGACGGACATGTTTATATTGAATTTTTCAGCAAACAAAAATTAAAAAAGGGCCCATTTAAAAAAAAGTCAATAATTTTATATCTTGAGGTACAAAATTTTATTTTGATAGATATCTCACTCGCATTTCACTAAGAGACCAAAAAGGTCCTCAAGGAAATGACCTGAGTTTTCTTTTGAGCAAAAAAATAAAAATAAAAAATGTCAACAAAGTTTTTGATTTTGCAAAAACGGCCAAAAATTGTATGTTTTGAGATACAAAGCATTTATTTGGACAGATATCCAACTCGCTTCCCTCTAAGCGACTAAATAAGTCTTCAAGGAAAATATCTAGGCTTTCTCTTGAGAAAAAAAAAACAAAAAAGGGGCCATTTTGAAAAACAAAAAAAGTCAAAAAACTTTTTGATTTCGGAAAAATATGTCAAAAATTTGTTTGAAGAAATAGCTATCTAAACTATTTGGGACACATTTTGTTAAGAACAACAGGTAATAACTTACATGGATGAGAAAAAACACCTGCATGGCCAAAATGTCAGAGATTTCTCGACCGATCTTGTTGAAAAGTTATGTCTGAGCTACTATCTAATAAAACTAACCTCGGTGCAAATTCCATCCCGATCGGAAGACATCGATTTCAAAATTTGGTTCAGTTGACATGAAATCCCCCATATAACTGTTAAAGTTCATTAAAAAATATTCATAAATAAAAATTTAATTTCAATTTGACAAATTTGTATCTTTGCAAAAACTCAATGAAAAGCATTTATTGTCATATTTTTCTAAAAAGGATTCCATGATTTTTTTAATTGTCAAAAAAGCTATATACGTTTTTGAAAACATATATAACTTTTGATTGATATATAATATGATTTATGCCTTATGTTTTTGACGTGGCGAATTAATTGGGGAAAACATGAAAACTCGTAGAGAAAAATCACATTTTTATACCCTACACCACAGATTGGAGTGTATAATGCGTTTGTGCAGATGTTTGTAACGCCCAAAAATATTAATCTAATACCCACCTTAAAGTGTACCGATCGACTTTTAATCACTTTCTGAGTCGATTAAACGATGTCGGTCCGTTCCACAGTGGGAGAAAACCCTAATTTAGTGGAATTAAATTCGTATCTTCTAAACGCTTGGCCAAATTAATTTCATTTATATGGAAATATTGTAGGCAAGGGGGTAAGCTAATAAAGTAATGCAAAATTTGTACTGCTACTTCCGTAGAATGAGCGGGAGAGGCTGCTAAACTACACTACCTCGGAAGAAATTCTATACTATTTTCAATTCTAAGAAATTATTTTAATATATCTTTCAAAAAATTTAAATTTTATAAGTAATTTTATTAATAGCAAGTAACTATTTAAATCTATAGATTTTGGACATTTACCCTATTGCCGGCATAGGTCGAAATATTCATATAAAATTAAACTTTTTTTAGTTTTATTAATAAGTTTATTTTTAAAAACGAATAACAATTATACTTTGCAACAACCAAATTCGGAATGGAGAAAATCGGGAAATATTTGGACCCGCTGTCATCAAAAAACTGGAATATGATGAATCACTAGGAAGTAATGGATCCAACAAAAGTTGCTTAACATCTTTCGATATTTTATTTAAATAGGTATCTACACAAATTTCGCTCCAAAGAAGTTATATATACGAAATTCATGTCGCCAAATTGTGTTACGATCGGTCCATAATTAGTCATAGCTCCCATATAGACCCGCTTCCGAAAATCACTTTAACGTGCACAAATCTCTTAAAAATGTTGGTATACACACAAAATTCAACATAAATAACTTTTATATAGACATAAATCACACGACCTAATTTCATGGTGATCGGTACATAATTGGTCATAGCTCCCATATAAGCCCACTTCCGAAAATTAGCCACGATTATAAATTATTAATATTTTAAAAGAAAAATGTTTTTGGAAAAAAATTTACTTAGTGACCGACCATACTTTCTTACTTGTTTAAAATTCAAATTCATATAATTTTGGAGTGAGTCATGATTTTTAAACAATTCTTTTTATGTTTGACATATACATTTGTATATGTAGCGCGCTGCAGCCCTGCTACAGCGCGCTGTTATCAAAAAACTGGATAACAGCGAATATCACCTAATTTATAAGAGATATTGATAGCTACGACAAGGTTTTTTCTGCACCCCATGCGGTGCAAATTAACTTTTTTCATTCAAATGGTATTTAGAAGTTACAGATTTATTTCCCTCTAACGTGTCCCTAAAAATATTGAATTAACCTCTTTTACAGTAAATTGTCCAACGATTTCAAAAATGATACTCCTATTACAATCAGATTTTTGGTTAAGAAGATATAGCCCCTTAAATTTGACTGATTTTCAGTTTTCAAAAAAACAGACAATTTTTAGGTAATTTGGTCCGCTTTCAGATACAACATATCGAAAACTATGTATTATTTTTGAATCCTTTGATAGATATATTAAATAAGAAAAGAATAAACAAAAATTGTACTGTTTGCTTTCTATTAGTCGAGGTAAATCGATATTTACCAACTATAAATTTTTTCAATATTTCTCAACTTTGATGGAAAATAAAAAAAAAATATCAATTTCTATATTTGCCATATTTTCAAAATAAGTTCTTTGATTATTCCTTTACCTAATGCAAAAATTTCCAGCTGCCCGTTCTTGCCCCTTTTTTGCTAGAGGTAAAATTTTTAAAAAAGACATAAAAATTTATATATAATCGTGAAAAACCAATACTTTCTGGAATAATTTTAAATCATAAAAGCCTTTAAAAAGAAACATAAACAATTCAAAAAATATTTTATTTTACTTCCGATAAAATTTTTCCACAAATTTCAACTGAGCTAACCTATAAGTAGGCACCTGAAAGGTGTATGCCTTTTAAATTTTTTGATTATCTCATTTGGTTCTAAAGTTATGATTTTTGAAACGAAAAAACTTAAATGTCGATCTATTAATGATGATTTGCCAAAATATACTGATCATAAATGTTAAATATTGAGCTCAGTATGGCAGTTAAAAATTTTGTAATTTCTATCAGGCGTAAAAAAAACACACATAATCTGTTTACCACCTTATTTCTGCCAGTGTATTAGCAAATTTATTAAACAAATTATAATAAACGATATCCGAGTATGTATTCCATAATGCTCAAAGATAGAAATTTCAAGATAAATATTGTTATAAAAAATTTATGTTAATTTCTTTCGAGTAGTTTTCACAAATCCCCCAAAAACGCCAAAAAAATACTAATATTTATAAATTTAAAAGTTATAATCATCTTGATAGTCAAACACAAGCCAACGCAAGAGCAAAAAAAATGTTTGTGTAAATTTCAGAAATTAAACAGGAAAAACATAAGCAGCTGCAAGTTAAAAACTCATTAAATTTAATACATTTAAGCTTAAATATCAGCACCTTAAAATCATATACTAAACTTAAGCTTTTAAATTTCATTTTTTTAAAACATTTTAGCCAAAAACTTCTTGACTCCATTAAAGCCACCTATCATAAGCACCTTTAAGGGCATAAAAATATGTAGCAACAAGCAAATAAGAAGACCTCCAGAAATGCTAAAATTCAAAAAAAAAAAACGATATTGGTAACACATACATGTTTGCATTGTATTGAGTTGCTTTAGAGGAAATACACACTCTGTGTTAAAATTTTGGATGAAACCGCGAATTCTTTTTTTTTTTTTGGCGAATTTTTAGTTGCTGCTCTTGTAAATGGGGTTTTTAACACAGAAAACAAGTCCAAAACTGAATACATTTTGCGGCAAAACATAAAACAGTTAGTTGTTTTTGTTTGGGTTTTTGGTGGATGGAGGTTTTTCTGCATTTGCCAGCATTTATTGAAATGATGAAAGAAAGAATTTAACCACCAACAACAAAACAAATTTCTGAATATATGACTTTATATTGACTACAAAAGTTTAAGAGAAATTTTGAGATTTTTGTACATTTAGGCAAAATATAAGTAAGTAAAACAACATGTAAATCGTCTAGATATCAAACTTGTTAACAAGTACTTAAGGCAGTTGTTTTTCTGTTTGGGGGATACATAATTATTAAGAGACCATTTTCTACCAACCTCCAACTCAGTTAACAATTGGTCAGATGCTTTGTTACTGACACTGTCTGTCCTTTGTGTTTCTGTCTTAGCTAAAGTCTGCCTTATTGAGGGACAATAAGGTGTATGTCATAATGAGCCTGGCTGGATGTAACGCCTTTTGTATTCTTCCTTAAATGTATATTTAATATTACTTTAAAACAACTGTACAAGAGCTTCCTACAAATTATAACATGTTCTCTCGAAAACTGCCACAGCAAAAAAAAAAAAATCCAAAACAAATTTTAATGGTCATTCATTTGGAGGTTGTTTATTTCGCAGGTAATTTTTGTGTATTTCTGGTGTTTCTTTGTTTGCCACCATTGATTTGCGGCAGAAATTCTTTGGATCACTTTATGTAACCGGTTAAATAATTTGAGCTCCTTAGGAGTTTGTTGTTATTTTTTGTTCGTAAATGTTGCACATTAAATGCAAAACAGCTATTAAGGGTTTAAATGATGGTGTCGTTAATTTTTTAATTAATAACTAAAATGAGAGTCATATTTGGGAAATCAGGGTTAATTAAATAATAATTTAGTGGTGGCAAATCAAAAGTTGACACAAGGATGTTGTCAGTAGTTGTTAAATCTTATGATAATTTCAGTGAAATGTAAGAATTTATTTTGTTTACAGTCAGACTTGGTTTTCCAGGAAAGAGCGACCCAAACTACCAACTCGTCTATGTCAGGACTGGGTTTCGGGACAGATAATGCATACTGTGTCATAAAGGACTAAATTTTCCTATTTCCCCAGAGCTGTTAACAGCTTACTCCACCACCAATCTCGGATCTAAGAGGTATAGTTTCATCTGCCAGGAACAAAGGCAGGAATATTTGAATAGGCTGTATAATCACAGCATGTCTTGGTGTAATTCTAAAACCAACAAAATAGGGGAAGCTCTATTAGAATTTCTAAACTAAAATAACCTATTTACCTTAAACACTGGGCATATATCTGATCTAAATTCATTCTCAGGTCAACGTTATATTTGCCTAACACCGAACCACCCCACCCGGCCACTATAGCATTTACGAACAATTACGAATTTACGAACATAGACAAATTGGCAATGATTTAAATCAAAGACTCCACAATCATCAAGCACCGGAGATCTGGAAATAATAGATTCGAATGTGGATATAGTACCAATATTATAGACATTTTTGTGGAGTACTCAACACTCCGAAATAGATTAATTAATAAAGCTCTTCAATACAGGCTACTGGAAAAGACTCTCAGTAACTAGTATGAGAAAAATACGAAGCTCAGAATATACAGCACACTATGTGTCCAAAAGCCAAAATTGCGGCAAAAAACCTTTATAACCCCCCTTCTAACACACCAACAATTCTCAAACAACAATTTATATTCTCATAAAAATATCTACAAATAGCATTTCTTCGTTTGTTTGGCGCTATAAGTAAATTTTGGGTAAGCAATTGTATATGTCTTTGACATTCGCTATCGTTATAAAACTTGCTACATTAAGCTCTTATGCTTCAGTAAAAGTAGTTACAAAAAATATGAGTATGTTTCTACACAAAAGAAAATTATTTGCTTCGGTGCAAGTAGTTTGAGTATGGAATGAAGCCTGGCCATCCCACAATTAACTAAAACAATTTAGTAAAATATTTTCAGTTGCTTTTTAAGTACACACTTCCGGTATTGTAATCCATTTTGGTAAAATCTTAGTTATAACCTATTTTTTTAAAAAAATCACTTTTTCCCTAATGCAATTTGTTTAACTGTTTTCAGCTTGAAAACTCTATTTAAAAAATGTAAACTTTCATAGCTGTTTATATATAAACTGGATGCCCAATTGGCACAAATTTTTGACATTTATATCGTCGAAGTGTTAGGAATTGAACCTTAAAATATTTTTTTCAAAAAGCGAATGAATTTTTGCAGCAAAAGTTCGAAATGGGCACATAGTGCAGCGTGATAATTCGAACCGTAATAGGTAAACTCTCCTGCGAAAGGGTAGGCAACATTACCGACGTTTCAAAAATTAAGAAATTTCTTTCAAAAACCTATTCCCAGCCCGAAATAACAAACAATGGAATATTAATGAAGATACATTTTCAAATGGAAATAATGTAATATATATGACTTAAAATGCGGTATTTACAATACATGGCGTATCTCTTGAACGCGGTTTTTGTTTTTAGTAATTTATATGTCATTTTGAATGGTACATATCTATCATTTATTCTCACTTAGTTATTGAACATTATAGTGTAAACAACGAATTTCAAAGATATTGAATTTTGTGCCAACAGAAGTCTTGCTTTGCTTCTTTAATTTGAAAAAAGTGCCGCTGAATCACAACTATTGCTAACAAAAGATTACGTAAAATGTGCTCCATTAGTTTCAATGTGCAAAAGATGGTTTGTGTGGTTTAGCAGTTGTGATTTGGATACGGAAGTCAAATATCGCCCATTCCAGGAAAAAAAAATGTAAAAACCAAGAATTGGAGGCATTACTCCATGAAGATTGTTGTCAAACTCAACAATAGCTTAAAAAATGTCATTATGAGCTACACCAGCATCAATTTTAAAATGTTTCCGAACAGCAGGATTCATCCAAAAGTATGGAAATTGGGTACAATACGAAATGAAGCCGAGAGACCCTGAAATACGATTTTGCATATTCGAAATGATGCTTGAACGCTATAAAAGATAATAATTTTTATTCCTAATCATTAAAAACGGTTACATAAAGATAATCCCTTGCTTAAGAGTACCTACGTGAAGCTTGGTCAACCAGCCGAATCGACACCAAAGCCAAATATCCATGGCGGTAACGTAATGCACTGTATTTGGTAGGACAAAATGGTCCTATCTATTATGACGGAACATATACCGGGAGCAACTGGTTCGTTTGAAGCGAGAATTGGCCGAAACGCCCCGAATATGCAGCCAGACATTTAGTATTCCATCATGAAAACGCTCGCGGATTCCATACCCTAATGTTATTCTTTGATATACTTAGAAGGAGCTTTGAATAATATTATGACTGCGAGCCTTATTGGTTCCTTTCAGCAATTTGATCTGAACCCGGACATAACTGTTTGGATGGGTCACATGTTGGCAAACAGATGGATAATTTTCAAGGCAAATAACACCCAAATAAGAGACAGAGTATGAAGAGGAACCCCACAGGGTGATATTTAATCCCTCTACCATAAGTTACTACCATACATAGTCAACTAAGGTTTCTGACCGATGAACGTTTTAAGTCCTCCTGCTATGCAGATGACGTTGTGATATTATTCAGAGGAAGGTGATTAAACCTGGATAAGATGGAAATTTCAATGTTCACTAGAAAGCGAAAAATTTCGAATTATGAATGCCATATCTTTCTAATCAAGTAGTATTACTAGATTAGAGTTACTGAAAGGAAAACATTGATAGTTACAGTAATGAATAGCCGAAAAATTGATCTATAGACAGATGATTCAAAAATAGGTGACCAAAAAATGCTGAAACATAGCAAAATACTTTCGTCAACTAGAGCATGATACTGTTTTTCATACTGGCATCATGGCGATTTCGGAGGGTATTAAATGGTTAAAGATGATTGATAGAAAAAAGCCAACTTGTATTTTTACGGGTTGTCAACGTTAAATCATGAAATTGTTTACAATGTAAGCAAGAAATAAACTAGCAGGTTTATTTATTTGTAAAAATATTGAGATAAAATGGGTCCCAAGCCATACGGGAAGGCGAAGAAGCTTGCCAGGATGAGATCACGTAACTGTTAACTGGACTCACAGAGTTGAAGGCTCAGTTGGCTCGTACCGGTCTATCCGAAAATGCAAGATACGCAAATATGCATGCCAAATCTTTGAAAAATTTATTGAAAACCGCTAAGAAATTTCATTTGATTAATCTACGTTCTTATCCTAGACGACCACAGTTTTCAGAAAAGACGAAGAAGAACAATATAACCCCTTCCATTTTAAATCTGAATAGTAGAGTTCGGCCTCTGGTGGCTAGCAGTGTCGACCACTGATTTAGAACACAACCAGGCAAAAGTGAGCTCGTGGAAACTTCATCGCTCTCGATCTCACATCAACGTTTTAGACTCTTGATCGTTTCGTCGCCTGCTGATTGCTTTTGCATTGAAATACTTGCTTAATAATGAGTAAGATTTTGTAGACGGTTCTTGATTTCTTAATTCTTTAAGTGAAGAGTTCCTCTCTTAGTGTCTTACAATCACATAAACGATAATCCGAAGATTCGAATGCAATGTTGAATTTGTAACCGTTTAATAATTTTAACGAGTTTAACTCGTATTCGCGATGTGTATATCTGAATATATTTTGTCCCCTGGTGACTACGATTACCGACCACAGATTTAACACAGAGTCAGGCAAAAGTGAGCTTGTGGAAACTTTAACGCTCTCAGCCTCACACCTATAAAACTCTCTTGTTTATTCACTAGGTTGTTTGTGGATTGTTGTGCACTGAAATAAATGCTTAAAAATATTATGAATTTGCTGACTCTTCTTGATTTTAAAATTCTAGCAGCTTTTCTCTATTAAGTAGACTCATACAATCTCAAATTAAGATAATGTAAATGAGCCTGGAACTGATTTTCACCATATGGCATGATAATATATAACACGTTTCCCTTACAAACTCAGGTCTCAAGTTGAAAGGTGATTTTTATTCCCATACAATGTATCAGCTAAAACTAAAAGTAAAAATACGCATACATAAACTTTAACTTTTCACAGAATTCCTCATAATGTGATCTTGTTAGCCAACAAAAAAAACCAAAAAAAACCAAAAAAAAATATTTATCTAAAAAATACTACCAACCTTTCTAGGGATTTTTCACCTTGAAGTTTTAAGGAATTCTAGATAAGATTTTCCCTGTTTTGTTTTAGTTTTTTTTTTTCATACTGATATATTTAAACAATTCGTTTTGGTACTTAAAACCTAAATGTTTCGTACATGCCCAAGTGCAATCAGTGATGAACATTAACTTACATTTTTTTATATTTTTCTTAAACATAAACTTAAGAAGATGATATGGAGTTAAAGAAGATTTTCTTATTTTTTTTGAAGAATTCCTCTAAAAGCCTTAAGTCATATCAGGTCTTCAGCTAAAACAAAATCAAAAACTAAAAAAAAAAACTCAATGCTGATGGTTACAGCACTAATATTAATAAAAGGGGAAAATATGATTACAATTCTTTAATAAGAGAAAAAAACAGCAGATTTTCTTCTTACAAAACTAAAATGAATATTTTCAAGATAAATCTTAAAAACTTTTACATTTAGTTTAAACAAAAATAAAAATAAAAAAAAAAATCACAAGAAAAAAAATGGAAATTGACTTCATTTAGTGCAACTTGTGTTATTTTAAGTAGAATAATGAAAGCAACACAAAATCTTACTCATCACACATAAATCTTAATTGACCCTATAACGTATAAATCATAATCATCATAATTGTCAGTAGCAGCAGACGCACTTGATACACTCCTTCTCCAAAACTTATATATATCCAAACAACAACCAGCCAACCTCAAGAACATTTATACAGAATGCCACAATACATTGGACTCTTTTTAGCATAGAGCCAGCCATTCAGTCAGTCAGACCAACAATCCGACAAGTTATTTAAAGGGAACTAATTGTGGAATATGAGTGCTTGACTGTTAATGTGTTCATCAGTTTCATTTTTATTTTTGTTTTGATGAAAGCAAAGTTGAAGGTGGATTTTTTTGGGGGGGAGAGTAGCAAGATTTCGATTTAGTAGCAAATATAATTTTTCAATTTGTTTGGCAAAAATAAGCAAAGACATAAAATGCTTAAAAACTAAGCAGAGATGTAGCTAACACATTTTGTTATTCAATACTATTTCGTGTTAAATTAAAGCAACAATTTCATTGAATAAATTTCTTTCAAGCTAATTAAGACAATTTGTTCAAATAAAATCAGAAACATTTTTTTTTATTGGAAATAATTGTTTGTACGGTTGTTGAGAAATACTTCCTTCCAGGAAATTGGTTTTATATATACTTTATCCTCATTTTTTACAAGAAAATTTCAAGCCCAACGTTAGCGACACATGACAGTGTCGCTCAAAGATAAGCCAGTTCATGAAGAAAGCTTATATCAAAATTCACAGTTTGAATACTTGCTGACCAATTTCTCCTTCTTCTACGATAGTAATTTCACGTTAAATTCCTTGATTCTGAAATGCCTCCAATCAGAAAAATCCAGAGATGTTAGAATATCCTCAAATTGTAATGGTAGACTACATTTTTGTCGTTAGTATGAATACATATTTATACTTCTTATTCAAATCATCCAGAATTTGCATTTACAGACAATGCTTTTCTTGCCAAAACTGAAAACATTTTGTTATTTTGAAATGGTGGTACCTCAAATAGCTCAAAGGATAATAGCATTGCAGTATACAATTTGGCCTCAGCCCATATTAACTGAGAGCAGATTGTTCACCTAGATACGACTAATGTTATCCACAACAATTTATTTGCGTTCCTCAAGGGTTTTTGATATCCAGTACGCAATAATCACAGACCACCTCAAATCAAACTTCCTGAGTTGTCATTTATGCATTATTGTCTAAGTTTCACCTAACGAAAATCCGTTTCATGCAAATTCTCAAACGAATTGATTTAGTCGTATGTCTACATGTCCAGGAACCCGCACTTGCTTGCAGTGTTGCCAGTTTAGCCTTTTTGAGGCTAAATTTAGCCTTTTTATTTACTCTTTAGCCTCGAAATTTTGGTTTTAGCTTCGTGGCTTTTTTCTAGCCTTTTCTTAATTTCAAAATAGCCTTTTTTGAAATTAAAAAAGGCTAAAAATTTCGAGACTAAAGAGTAAATAAAAAGGCTAAATTTATATTTGTGAACCATTTTCATTTTAATTCATTACTGATTTTCATTTAGCTTTTCAACATACTCAAGAATTGTGCAGTATTAAAAGAACAAATAACAATTGCCAATATCAAGTGGTTCAAAATGAAATAGAGTATTATATATCTGAAAGCTTAAATGTCTAGCAAATTCTCTTTCAAGACAAAATTGTTATTACACATTATATTCATCAGTATATAATGGACAAGAGCACCACAAACTCTTGAAGGCTTGTGATACTCGATGGCGATCAATAGCCGTTAAACGTCTTGTGGATCTATGCTTCGAGTTAAAACCCATTTTGTTTTAATTTCGTCAAACCAGCAATTCTAAAAAGCCAAACTTTTAAGTAATTAATACACTGATTATAATTTGGCGTACCATCTTTTTTTAAAACCAGTATTGCACAAAGTACAAAAAGTAAATAAATCATTTGCTGTTTTCTGATTTAAAATTCAAGGAATTTGATCCATTATCGTCGCCAATTGAAAATTGTTTAATGTTTTTGACACATTTTTCATACCAGTTTGATGAATGAGAGATAAAATAAAGAACGTTTTAATTAGTGAAGATTATGACAAAAATAATACGACAAATTAAACTAATTGAGCAATTGCGACAAAGATTACCATATGAAAACTCTACGCAAAATCAATTTTTTTCCCGTTTATAATAAAGTAGTAAAACCAAAAAAAATATATTATGTCATATTGATAGTGAAAAATTAAAGTGCTAATAAAATTACGAAGCTTAAGGCTCAGGGGCAGAATATATTAAACTACAAATGGACAAATATAGAACCAACAATGTCCATTTTCTGACATGGTTAATCTAGTATTTAACTTTTTAGTACTTCCTATAAGTAAAGCAGATGAATTTTATGAACATATTTTCTAATTTTTTATTTAAAAATAAATATAAACCAAAATTCTTAATTTATAATATTTTAGCTTTTTTTTGGCTTTTTTTCTAAAGCGGTTTAGCTTTTTCTGGCCTTTTTTTGAAGCCAATATAGCTTCTTTTTTCGCCAGCTCCTGGCAACACTGCTTGCTTGGTACCATAATGTTTGAAATGAGACAAATTATCAATACAATCAAATCAATATTTCGATCTCTCCACATTTGAGCTGAGAGTCTTGATTGCTACCAAATTATTTAGGTAGATACAAGATACAAAGATCAAGTTAATACTTTAAATCCAGAAAAACGGTTCCAGAGAAGCTTGGATAGCCTTCACTACCTTCATATAAACTAATTTACAGAAACTTCTAACGGTCAGCACAATTTCGCGTTTCGTATTCAATTAATCGGGTTGCTGGTTTAATCGGTTAATCGAGCAAATAATTATTTGGAGTTTAAACGAATAATTTATATTTCAATTTTAAACTGAAAATAAAACCACGAATTTTCTGTATAATATAAGTATTTTATTAATAAAAAGAACAAAAACATAAAAATAAGCTAAATATAACAGTTCAACCAAAAAGTAAATAATTTTCTTTAGTTTTAATAAAACTAGACTTGGAAAAACTCCTCCATTTTTGGATTTTTTAGATTTTAAATACCTACTTTTAATAATGTCTATAAGTTCTGATAAAAACTCGATTCAGTAGTAGTCGATTAACGGTTAACCGATTGAAAACCCTAGTAGATACAAATGATCGTTATCTGCAGATAAAGTAGATCAAAGTTGGATTCAGCAAAACGATACCAGAGGAGTATGAATAGCCAGTATTTAATAAGATCATAGATCATCCCTAATTGTCGTTCCAATGATTCCGTTTAGTATTTAACCTTTTTTGAGTCAACGAGGATCAGATGAGTTTGAATGTACTCCTAACTGTAGATCACCTTCTGAAATTCGTGCGACAGTTTTGTCGGAGAAAACTGAATATATTGGGCAGAAAGATTAATGCATTTGAGTATTTAGTTAGTCATGATCATGATCTATAAATCAAGTAAGAGTTGATTTTAACTATGGCAGAGAGTACGAATTGATATATCATCCCTAAGTGCCCTTTCAATGATTTTGTTTAGTCTTGGTCATCTCTTGAGCCAACGAGGACAGGAGGAGATTGAATGTCCTCCACATTAATGATCACCGTCTGCCATTCGTGCCACAGTTTCGTCAGGGAAAAGTGCATATGGTGCGGAAATATTAATGCAATGGAGGAGTTAGATAGTTCGTCATGATCGTCATCTACAGATCAACTAAGATTTGATTTAGATCAAGTTATTGCATGACTTAAAAATCAGGGATTTTTTAAAATTTTAAGCATTTATTTTGAAACATTTGGACTAAATAAATTTATTTAAAGTTTTGGCCACTGTTAGCTATGGCTTTTTCCCATATTTCTGGCAACATATGGATTCTGAGCCAAAATAACTGCTCATCTTTTGAGGTCAATAACGAATCTAGCCAATTTCGGATAATATGTTCCAAAGTGAAGCGTATCCCAGAGAGAGCGTTCTGCATCGATCGAAACAAATAGTAGTCGGACGGTGCAAGATCTGGACTATAAGACGGGTTAGACAAAACACCCCAACCAGATCATTATAAATACATAGTTTTTAACAGGTATTGCAACATGTGGCTGAGTGTTGTCGTGATGGAATATGCTGGATGTTTTCCGGAAATTGCTCGTTTTAAACGAATCAGTTGCATTAGGTACAGATTCCTTACGAGATTTGAGCAGCTCATAATAGATAGGACCGTTTTAGTTCCACCAAATACAGATAATTACCTTAGCGCCATGGATATTTGGCTTTGCTGTCGATTCGGCTGGTTAACCGGTCTTCACATACAATATCTTATGCTTCAGGCAATCGTAATGGATCCACTTTACATCTCCAGTAATAATTCGGTTTAAAAAATCGTCTTTCAAAATTTCTGGGCTTTAATTGTTGTGCACTGATTGGGCAAGATTCTGTTGAGTTTGACAACAATCTTCATGTAGTAATGCCTCCATTTATTGATCTTCAAAGTTTTTTGGGCTGGCCTGGGCGATATTTGTCTTCCGTGTCAAAATCACCAATTCCGATCACCAATTGATACCGAAGAAACAAATTCGGCTAGCAATCTGTGTGTTTCAGCGGCACTTTTTTTCAAATTAAAGAAGTAAAGCAAAACTTCCCGCATATGACGTTTTGTTGGCGGGTCAAAAAATCCATGAATATTTGAATGAAACACAGATTTTTGTATAAAATATCATTTTATTTTTCAATATAGTCTCCTTAGAGCACTATAGACTTTGTCCAAAGTTTCTCTAATATTTCGATCCCTTTGAAGAACTAAGATTTGTCAAGGTCATTAAATTAGGCATTTAATAATTGATTCACCCCGAGAAACCCACTGTTGGTCGCTGGTATGTTCTGGTGGATCCATGTTTCCTCGACGATTACGAAACGGCGCATAAACTCGTCCATATTGCTATTGAAGTTGTCACACGATTGTGTTTGTGGTCAAATGCGGCACCCATCTAGCGGATAGTTATCTCACAAGCAATTGAGTATTCAAAATTGAAACCACTGAGCCATTTGAGATGCCTATTGCTTGCACAATCTCTTCGATCGGCCAATTGTTTCGGATGTAGAGACCTCAACAGGTCATCCAGAACGTCGGCATATTCCGTGCTTGTACGGAAGTCAGATATGAATGACTGTCAAAAACAAACTAGATGACGCAGCCTGTTCAATTTTTGACAGGAGTCAATTGATAGATGTCTGTTGACATGAGCGGTGTTGCGGGAAATTCAAAATGTCACGATCTTATTGTCACGCGCTCGTAGATCATCCCTACAGCCCTAACATTGCTGCCATTTGTGCCAGCCAGTTCCAATGGGAAAAAGCTATCCTTTCAAGTAAGTTCTAGCCTCGGTTTTTTATGTGTTTTTTTTATTCCCCACAGTCTTTGATTGACATTAATTCTACCATTATAATGACGTCTTTTATTTCCCAAGTCTACCAAGTTATCATCGGAACATGGAGGCGGACAGTTAAGTCACTTGAGAAGATGTAGTTCGATATAATAAAGATACAGTTTATTTCATGGCAATTTTTCTTGAAGGAAATGTTCAAAAGAAATTTGCAGTCATCTTTAATCATCCTTTTCCAGGAGCCTAATTTCTACCACTCTGACTCAGCTCATTTTCAGGCCAATAACTTTTCACAACGAAACCAAATGCTAATGCAATGTATGATGGAATTAAAAGCAAAATACATTTAAAAATTACAAAAAAACAAACCAAAATTCTTTTGATCTTATGAAACAAATTAGAGCAAAATAAGGAAAACAAAAAAGTAAAAGTAGTATAGACTGCAGACTAAAAGAAAAGATAATTTCTATTTTATCTTACAAGTCAAGTGGTTTGAGTTCTTTGTGTCTTAAGAAAAACAGAAGGAGTTGTATATAAAAACACAAGAACATTTACTGCAACCAAAAGACACATGGCCAATTGTATTAAATTATACACCAGCTCAGTCTAGCAATTACATTAGTTTACAAGATTTATTTGAAATCTATTTTATTACTTCAGCTAATGTAAAATATCATTGCCTGATTTTTACAATTTGAATAGATATTTTTTAGTTTTTTTTTTTTTTTTTTTGAATGGTGGAATGGTTGGTGTTGTGCTGTTTTGTTATCTTCTTAATTACTTTGGGTTGTTTGTTGTTTATTTTGGCCAATAATTTTGCTTATCCTGTTTATAGATACATAATTCTTTTTTAATTTTCTTCGCCTTTTGCACAATATTAAAATGAGATTTCTATCTGTGGGATTTTAGTAAAGTTTCTGTGCTCGAACAAACATTCTAATATTATCTTGGAACATAAACATTCATTACTTTTATGTAAAAAATTGCTTCTTTTTTTATTTATTTTTTTGTTCATCTTCTTGTTTTCACTTTACATTCTCTGGGTTATGGTATATGATATTCTATAGATCCCTGTAGAGGGAAAGAGTGAAAAGAAATAGAATTCTTTCAAGTCTAGTAATGTTGCGTGGTAATATTTAAGAAATTCCTTTAACATGAGTTTAATGGTGGAAAAAATATATAAAATTACACATAAAATCTAATCAGATGATTTAAATTTTTCAAATCTGCCCTACACGAAAGTGGGAAGGCTGAGTTGGTTTAAGAGAAAGTAAGGGAAAACAAATTTTGGAACAGATGCGGATAGGTTCAGAATATGGGTTGTGGTCAACAGCGATCTATAAAGAAGTAATTTCAAACATTCGGTTGTATGATATTTCATAATTCTGTTTAAAAATCAGCAAAGAAATTGAACCTGTTATTAGTTATTCTGGAAGAAGTCTCTTTCTATACTCGAGAAATTAATATTTGACTCATATAATACGTTTTCAGCCGGTTAGATTTGCTTTTGATATAGAAATTAAATTAATTCTGAAATTAATTAAGTGTTGGTGTAACTAACATTTCTCTAAATATTAATTTGCGTGTTTCCCAAGAATTCGAAATCTTCTACATGGCCATAATTTTGTAATACAACTACTTTAAACAGAATTGGCCTCATTCTTTACCAATATTCTTTACACTTTATTAAATATTACTCTATTCCAGCCTAAATCACACCAAATCAAATCATTTTCTCCATCATAATACATTAAAACTATGAAATCTGATATCATCTGGAAATAGTCCCTCAAATTAAAACATAAATAACAACAAAACATTTTATAGGGTACCCATAAAATTCTACCACCTGCTGATGATCATCATTTTTGTACTTTTATGCAACCATTTGTTTAGCTAGAATAACCCCAGCTTATATCACCATTCAAAACCACTTGTTCTTACTTAATTCATGTAAGAAAACTAAAACTTGAAAGGCAGCTACAAGACCAAACAAAAAAAAAAAAACGAAGATGAAAATATTATCACTAAACGAGAGAAGCAAAAAAACAGGCGCAAGAAAAAATATTTTAATTAACGCAATATTTGCACAAAATAAACAACATTACAAGGCCAAGGCGCTAGATAAGACACAACAGACAACACCAACCAGCAACACTAGCACCACCACCAACAGCCGCCGCTCTAGCAACGCCACCATCACACTAAAGCCATGAAAAACTACAGCAACAATAATAGCTGTAAGAAAAAAAAAAAAACATTAAAACGGGCAGTACAGGTCGACACTTGGCTGGCTACTTAAAACCAGGCTACAAATGAATACCAGTGTGCACGCAAACTTTTATAGACAAGTTGCTATAAAAATAAAATACTGTTTTAGTTTACAAACAACAATAACGGATCCCCAAAATGCAATTTCATTGCCGCTTAACACCGACAACAGCAAAAAATTATAAGAAGGTGAAAAGGAAATAAATGATTGAAACCGACCGCTTTGTAACCTACACAAAAAAATTTCAGTTCAAAGTATTTGACTTTAGTAAAGGGTCCTCCCATAGGGTATTCCGATCATTGATAGTGGTCATATTGTTGATGCTACATCTGGCGACTTGGCTTTCATTTATGCAGTTTGTGACAACTTCGTAACCCACAAAAAAACTTTTGTACGAAGAATTTAAACTTTAGTTGTATAAACAATTTTACAATATTCAATTAGGGGGTTCTGAATGTTGTTCAAGTCCAAGGAATTTTGTTACTTCGACTGGATAAGTCCATAAATCCACTGGACGTAGTGAAGTAGGATTGGCTGAACAGTTGAATATATGGTGGACCCTATCCATATGCTTAGCATAAGTTAAGGAAGACACGGTATATGTCAGACCAGAAGGCATTAAGCCTGTTGCTCCATCCTGATCCGAGTTGTGGCAGAACAACTCTTGTTTTAAGCGGCAGATTCTTCTCGGCGTCTGCTATCGGTGGCGACATCCAATCGACATTCATACGGTATCCTGCTACCGCGGAATTGATGGCATCTCTGTGAATGCCGTTCGAAGCTTTCATATATGAGCGGCGATCAAATGGATCCTGCACATACTTCCGTATGCTCTCCTCGTATTTGTGTAGTTCCTGTCTGACATGCCTCGGAAGAGACTCCCACTGTGTGATGTTGAAGTTTGGGTGACTCCTCCGGTGACATGCCAGAAGGAACTGTTGCGTCAACATGACGTTGTGTTCCTTAACCTGTAGAACTTTGGTTTCCTCGTGAAGGTGGTGTTCGGAGGCAGCCTATGACGGTTCTTAGGGCTGCGTTTTGACAGCTTTAAACATTTCACCACTGAGTATCACTTAATGAAGGCGAATACACTGGAGCAGCAAAGTTGACCACTGACTGACCAATAGTCTTGTAGGTAACTAGCAAGGTTTCTTTGTCTATACACCAAGTACTGTCAGCTAGTGCCTTGAGGACCTTGTTCCTATTTCGAAGTTTATGTGTGGTTGCAATGGCGTGTGCTGAGGAGATAAAAATCGTGTCGAACGATTGTCCCTCACTCGCGATTTTCCCAGGTTTTAATAACGGAATCACTCGACCCATTTTCCAGGCATTGGGTATTATTACACTCCTTACTGACAGGTTAAATACCATTGTCAAGTACTCGACTCCACGCTCGCCTAGGTATTTTAGCATCAGCATGGATATTGCGTCAGGTCTTATTGCTTTTGACGGCTTAGCTGTATTTAAGTCTTCTGTAACTTAAGTTGGCTTTTCGAGATACTTATTTTCGCCTAGTCTCTCTCGGAATATTGTGGCATCTGCAAACTTATTCGCGACCCTAGCATCCATCTTTGTCGGGTTGGAGAGAGACTAAACTGCTGAATACGAACTTGCCAATTCCAGAACTTAATTTGCAGTTCTTCAAATGATCCAAACATTTGTTTCGCTTGTCATCATTTTCCAACCTGTTGATATTGTAGCTGGGCAATCCTAGGGTCGTCTGAGTTGGTACTTCGGACGTCATCACGCTCATCTGCGAGTCCCGCTACTTCAGCTGGGAAGTGCGGTCGCAACACGGATATTCTTCCAGCGGGAATGAAACGATCGGCTACCTCTCTGTAAGAAACCAGTCTGGTTTCTTTTGGTTGATGTAAGTTCGGCGTTCAGAGACGATAAAATCTTTGGGTCCATCCAGACAAACGATTATGGGTAAATGTCTGATCCTAGAGAAATAACTACAATCCAGTTTATTCAGTAAATCAGACCAGGACTCGCTATGGTGATATGTGCAGAAGGTGAATTGGTGCATAATTGGTTCCCACCTACAGTCTTCTCCTCTTCTCCTCTTCTTCGTTTCCAGAGTTTCTGCATTAGACTTTTTCTTGTGGGATTTTCTTATGCTGCACTTCTATGCGAATAGGCCACATACCACAGTGGCCCTCAAAGCGAACATAACCTATGCCATACTTCCGACAAATACAAGACTTTAAACAAACCATTGCGATGCTCAAATGAAAGAATTTTCTTTACTAAAGACAACCGCTGATAGATTAGTAAGGCTTTAAAATAGAAGCATCCAAGCGACCCAAATCATAAATATTGAGTCGGAAAACTACAACTGACAACTTATAAAAAAGTCATAGCATGGAAGAAGCTTCAACATCGGCAGTTAGTTTAGGTTCCATGGGCAGCCACACATCAAGCGGCTCACTTGGATTCATTCAAAACTGATCTCATTGTGATAACCAAGAAGTAAACAGCAGGTTATTTAGACTACATCCGTTGCTTCCAAGGTGATTCACCCAGATTTTCTGATCAAGGAATGGATGCGTCTCAAATTCATCCTTGATAACTCATCTAACACGAGAGGAAGGGGATTCCATGAATACGTTTTCTCAAGTTCGTCGGAGCCGGGCATTGGCAGAATATGTGGGAAACAGTCTCCGCCTCTTCTTCGTTTCGACAGTTTCTGTGTTATACTTTTTCTTGTGGAGTTTTATTCGTCGCAGGTCTATGCTATAAATACATGACTTTAACTTAACAATTCCGATGCATAAATGAAATTTGCTGTTGACAATCGCTGATAGTATAGTAAGGTTGTAAAAGAAAAGCTACCTAGAGACTCAGTTAGGTTCCATGAACATCCAATCATCAAGCAGCACACTTAGGTCCATTCAATACTGATCCCAATAAATAAGCCGTTGTTTCCAAGGTGAACAAACAAGATTATCTGATGAAGGAATGGATGCGTCTCAAATTCATCCTTGATAGCTCATCTAAATACGAGAGGAATAGGGTTCCATGAATATGTTCCCTAAAGTTCATCAGAATCGGGCATTGGCAGAATAGGTGGGAAACAGCCTTTTTCTCTTCGTCGTTTTGTCAGCTTCTACAAAAATCGTAAAACCTGGTCCATTCCAAACTAATCACATTGTGATAGCCCAATTGTAAACCGTTGTTTCCAATTAAACCAACCCGATTCTCTGATGAAGGAATTAATGCGACTCAGATTCATGGAAGAGGGTTCCATGACTACGGTTCCTCAAATTCGTCAGAGCCGGGCATTGGCCGAATAGGTGGGATATAGTCTCCTCATCTTCTTCACTTCGACAGCTTCTACAGTAATCGTTAAACCATATACCCATTCTTCTAGCATGTGTAGAACACATGTCCTGTAATAAAAGAAACAATTAGACTTATTTGCTTATGACGGAATTCTATAAGTAGATTCATTCATACGGCTAAGGCGACCTCCCCATAATACAGGTGGATTCATTAGTCCACCTATTCTGTGTAGTCTCATATAGTTTCTGCTGTACAACCATCTAACATTTTACAAGGGAAATAGCAGAAAAGGTATCAATCGCCTGTTGAGCCATCATCACTCTCCTTTTAACCAATTCGTCTATAACACAATTACCCTGATTTCCATCGTATCCAAGGACCCATATTAACGTTGTCCTAGAATGTCTCGCTATTTGATTTAGAAGTACCGGGCATTCCTCGGTTAACCTAGATGTTATGAAGACACCCGGTATTCCGTTAACAACAGCCTTGCTGTCAGTAAAAGTCGGCAGTTGAACATCATGAATATTTATCAAAGCTATTAATTTCCTTCCGGGAAGGGAAAAAGTCCATGAAAATTTAGTCGCTAAATTCAGCAAATACTCTCTTCATAAATTTCCCAAAAGCTTGCTAATTCTACCTCCTCATCTAGTGTAGGGTGTAACAATTAAAAATTGATAAAAATAAAAAAACCTTACACTTCAAAAAAGGGTAAAGGGGAGTGAGTGTAATACAAGTGAACAAAAATTGTTTTTTGAGCTTTTGCGCTAAAAGATAGACATGCAGATATCATTATGGCAGTCTAAGGGATGCAATCGCATCTACAGCAACTAACTACCACATACAATACAACTCAACGCATCGTTCTACAATATCAGCGACTACCAACCAAGCAACACAACGCAACTACTGGTTACAATAAAGTTATGTTATTGCAATGTTGCATATCAGTTTAGACAATCAGCAGCATACATCTACTTAACAGAAAACCAACGCCAGCAACATAAAACAGCAACTCAACTCAACGAAATAAACAAACATATAAACACAACAACAGAAAACTGAAATTTACGCAACCTATTTCACGCAAACTCCACTGGCCAGCTTAAACAGCTTAAAGTATTTAGCCCAGTCAGGCAGCCAGGTTGGGGTTCAGATGCGTGGTGTTTCTAGGTTATTTAACACTAACGCTTCACTGGTTAGTTGATGTATGTATGTTGCAGCAGCAGCAGCAGTAGTACTACTTACTTTGTGGTAGTTGAGAGTGAGTGGCCTTCTTAAGATGCGATGCAATCACTTTTCGATGCGTTTTAAGTAATGCATATTTCTTCTGTTTCTGTTGTTTTTTTTTTGTTTTTATTTTCCATTGCGTTAAGGTATGGATTTTCTTTATTTAATTCCTTATTTTGGCTTTCGCAGACGTTATCGCATTTTAGAGCAACGATTTATCAAAGTTAACATAGACTTTTAGCTTTAGCAGGCAGATAGCTGCCAGGCATGCAACAATATATTCTGTGCCTGTATATGAGCAAATTCTCTATGGGGTTTTCAAGCTTCAAAGCAAAGTGTAAGGAGAATTCAATATTTTGCGTAAAGTAGAAAATGTTGTAGCGCTGGGGAATGATAACTTACAGCTGCAGGCGTTAAATGGTCATACAATAATAAGGAACTTAAGTTTTGATTGTAATAAACAAGTAATTAAGGAAATGTAAGTAATTTTTTTGTTTCAGAAAAAAATCACTGAAGAAAAAACGATATTTTGTTTGATGTTTCAATATTTTTGTAAATGTCGTTAATTGGTTGGTTTACGTGGTGTTTCAAGTATAATCTATATCATTCTGTTTTGTTGAGACCACAAAACTCATGAGGAAACCTAGATAAGATCCAGATTCTAGCGTAAAGAGTGCTAGATCCTACCTTACACATTCTGGTATCCATTGAGATCTCGCAGTCTGGTGACCAATTTTTCATTCAGTTCATTAATCTGTATGTAAATAAATCAAGATCTGGGCATTCACAAAGGAAGTGATCAACTGTCTCCTCCTTTTCGTGGTCCATTCAGCTGCGACAGTAACTGTTGTAGGAAAGTCAGAGTCTAACTTTATGATTACCGATCATTGTAAATGTTCTTCCTGTTGTTATTAAAGAGCTGTGTCAGGAAATTATGGCATGCATTCAATTTCCTGACAGTTTCCATGTTGGCCTCCTTTTGTCAGCTTAGTGAATACTGTTTCTCAATATTTCGGTTTTATTTCTTCAGTTCAAGATTCTTGATTTCATCATTTCGATTTCTTTATTGACCTGTCTCCTCCATGTTTGTACAGTGCGCCCTCTTCTACGGTTTTTTTGGGGTTCCATCCGATTGCAGCTCGCGCTATGTCACCAGGGTCTTTACTTAGGGTATGACTATCCAATTTCGCCATCAAATTTCCTGGCTGTTTTGCATGTTTCGCATCCTTTTTACAGCTTTCTGATTCCTTCAAGGTTTATAGAAAACCTTGCCATTCTGATTCATTCGGTATAAAATTCTTGATTTCATCTTTTCGACTTCTTTCTTGGTCTGTTTCCTCCATGTATGTGCTGTACTGCTGCCTTGAGGTTCCATCCGATTGCAGTTCGCGCTATCTCACTAGAATCATTCTTTAGGGTATGACCAATCTAATTACGCCTTCGAATTTCAAGATCAATTGTTGTCTGCTCTGTGAATGAACCTATCGTGGAGTTAAATCTTGTAACTGACCGGAATATTTATAGAATTCTACGCAAATACCTCTTCATAAAGTCCTGGAAAGTTTTCATGAGCTGCATTCCATAAAACATGATCAAAGTTGGAATTCAAGATTTAAAGTTTGACGTTGCGAGATAATGTTGTTGATCTCCACACTTTGTTCAGGCAATTAAAGGCTTGTTTTTCTGTTTATTATTTGAGATGTCCTCCTCGCACCCTCAGATTTCGTTAGAACGCTACCTAGTAGCAAAAAGATTCATTGTCATCAATGATGTTATCTTTTAATGGTTCCAGGGGTATTACGACAGATACTGCATCTGAGACATTTAAAGTGGATCCTTCTCTGGTCAGCTCGTCTGCCTGGTTGTTACCGTAGTACATCTTAAGCTCAGGTAGCCAAGCTAGAGTCATGTCAGACCAGGACCTAGACTTAGCAGTTCTTCCTCAAACTGTCTGAGCAAGGTTGATGTTGTTGTATAGGACTTGAGTGACATAAGTGCAGCCTGGCTGTCAATGAAAATAACATTGCTCCCATAAGTATCACTTTTGCTTTAAATAGTACATGCTTCCTAGGGTTCTAAAGGGTCTTCCAATAGGGACAGATGTTAGCGGCAATATTTTTGAGGCTTCTTCTATCGAATTGGCTGTCACTTATTCAGCTCGTTTTGCTAAATCAACATGAACGTATGTAGCGTTCAAAAACACGTGCAAATGATAAAATTGTTTTAGCAAAATGGGTGTTCTGTTCGGGCAACGTCGGGCGACAAGGCCCACTTCTGGATGAATGGTTACAAATTTGTCGAATTTGGGACGATACCAATCCTCAAAAAAATATTGACTTCGATTTTAATTAAAGATAAATGAGTATTAATATGGCCAACATGTGGATTTCGAGCCAAAAGAACTGCTCATCTGTTAAAGCCAAGAACGAATTAAACCAATATCGGATACTCTTTTGCATAGTGAAGCGTATCCCGGAGAGAGCGTACTGCTTCAATTTAAACAAATATTAATAGGACGGGGCAAGGTCTGGACTATAAAGCGGGTGTGTCAAAACTTCGCAAGCACTTCATTCTAAATAGTTTTTAACAGGTATTGCAACATGTGGCCGAGTGTTGTCATGATGGAACATTAGAATTTAATATCAGGCCTAATATTCTGGTTATTTTTCTGCCAATGCTCGCTTCAAACAAGTCCGTTATGTTCGTTACAGGTTCCCTGTGATGGTCTGGTCAGAACCCTTTCGCTCCCAACAAATACAGATAATTACCTTAGCGCCATGGATATTTGGTTTTAGTGTCGATTCGGCTGGTTTGCCGTGCTTCACATACGATCTCTTACGCTACGGGTTATCGTAATGGCACCATTTTTCATCGGTGCAAAAATTAGTTTCTTTTATATCGTTCAAACATCATTTCGGACATGTAAAATCGTCTTTCAAGGTCTCTCAGCGTAAATTCTTATTTTACCCAGTTTCTCAGGTTTTGGATGAATCCATTTTGAAATTGTGGCTTGAGTAGCTACCAATGATTTTCCAAGCTCCTATTGAGTTCGACAATAACCTTAATGGAGTAATGCTTCCAATTCATGGTCTACAAAATTTTTTGGCAGGCCTGGAAAATCTTGGTCTTCCTTGTCAAAATCATCACTTCGGAACACATTCACTATAAGCTTTGGTGAGCAAACGGTGTGTTTCAGCGGCACTTTTTTGCAGGTTGAAGAAGTAATGCAAAACTTCCTGTAAATGAGGCTTTGTTATCCGATTTTTCCACCCTAATGCTTCAGATTATTTATGTATTTTACGTCTAAGAGAGTATTTTCCCTTCTAAAATGCATATTTTTCTATTTGGTTTTAGTCTCTTTATCAGTTGTTTTTAGTTTTCAACCTTAATTTAATTTGTTCCTAGCAAATGAATTCAATTTCTTTCAAATATAATTACAAATTAATTCCACTTTATAGAAAAGATTTCCATAATACTTTAGTTTGAAATAAAACCCTTAAATAGAATGCTTAATTCCCCTGCCAAAATCCCTTAGATGTCTATGGTATCTTTCTCTGAAACATTTTTATCATCTCAAGCATAAAAGCTCAAAAAGACCGCTTGTTCTTTTGCTCTATGGATTTTCGCACAAATAATAAAAACCACCTCAAATGAAACAAACAAACAAATAAAAAAAAAACGACAAAAAGAACGTTAAGTACTTGTATCTTTTGGATTCTTTACAAAAAAAAAATACAAATCATTTTTTTGTTGTTGTTCTTTCTTCGGCTTAATATTTAGCTTAACTTGACTTTGGCTTTAGTTTTTTTTTTTTTAATTTATTTATTTATTTGTTTTTATTTTGATCTTTAAAAACATACTAAAAACAGAACACAGAAGATCTCTTAACACTCCAGCACAAGAGCCAGCCCAGAACAAGTAAAGTGTAAGAGTTTCTCATGCGATTTTTATCACTTTCGATATCTAAGCGAATGATAAATGAAGGTGTGTTGCTTTAAAACTGATAATTTTGAGCTCATTTACTTAATACAAAAATGGAAAAAGAGAAAAAAAAACTAACTTAAATAAATACAGCTACAAAAATATCCACGTTATGCAGGAAATCCGCATATACTAAAAAAGAGGAATGAAAACAAATATAAGAAAAAAAACGTAAAAGAATAACAATTTTAAATTAAAACTAATGAAGAAAATAAGATTTTAAAAGTTACAGCAAAGGTGTGGTGTGGTGATTTCAATGCTAAAGGGAATGCACTATATTTTGAAACTCCATAATCTGTAATCATATACATACAAAAATATAAATAATTTTTTTTAGGAAACCTTAAGTTTCGATTGCTCTAATTTGATATGCCTCAAAGACTAGATAAACATATTATATATCATTGTAAAGGCAGCAGTTTTTTCTTTTCAATTATGTATAATTAATGTTTCTTCCCCTGGGAATATACATCATTGAATGCGGTCATTTCATAATTGAATCGTTTATTTCAAAAACCAGTCAAGCCACAAAAAATCCAAAATTGAGTTCTTGGTCGATTACTGTTTTCTAAAGTTAAATTAATCGTTTAATGCAAACAAAATTAAACACTGTTTATGATGAAACAAAGCCGAGAAATCCGTTTTTAATGCAGAAAGAAGTGACAGAGCTTGACTGGTTTATGCCTATGTAATTGATAAATGTGAAAAAAATAAAAAAATTACAAGCTCTGAAACTCTACTTGGCTGGATATGAAGAGTTTTATGAGAATATTTTTCAATGGCCTACAACGGATGTAAACCTGCTGTAAATTTCGTGCATATCTCAAATCCCAAATTTAAATTTTTTTTAAACGAAAACTCCAAAAAAATGTAAAAAATAGGTTTCGATTCTAATGATACCTAACTAAGTGAACTACAGACAAGGAAATGTTATGGGATTAATGCTCAAAAAGCCACTATTAGCCCTAGTAGTGGCTTTTTGAGTGGTATTAAATTTAAACAACCTTGTTTTCTTTTCAATAAAGTAGAGAATTCTTCAAAGGCAAATCTATGACTATGAGAGATTCGTTGTAAATGCAGCTTGAAGCTCTTGACTTCAGCTTCCCAGAGTCCTCGAATATGTGACACACCTGGAGGACTAAAATGCAATTCTAGCGAAGTAAAAGTATGTCGACCTATCATTTTTCGTCGTTGTACATGGGATGTAAATTGGGTATTGTCAGCGTTCAGAATATGAGAAGTACCAACAAATGCAGTACCATTGACTGAATATAAAGCCCTTGGTGAACGACGACGCGAAAAGAATGGTGCAAACGTAGCTAAGAATCGAAATTTTTTGGAAATAAATCTGGCATTTCTAAACGGCTGGTCCGATCGGGATAAGATAAGTTAAGTTAATTTTTGGTCTTACAAAAAAATTTCAAGTCAATATCTCAATTAGATTCAAAAATATGCCACTTTAAAACTCCGTCCTTCAAAAATATTGCACTTTTTCATACTAAAGAATTTGTATAAATTTTCTTAATGTGACTGAGTCAGAACCAATGATTTGTGTTGAATAAAATATTAAGAAAATTTATAAAAAAAATTTAGTATGAAAAAGTGCAATATTAAAGTGGCATATTTTTGAATCTAATTGAGATATTGACTTGAAATTTTTTTTGTAAGACCAAAAATTAACTTATCTAAACAAAAAAATATAGCTCGGAAAAAATATGTATCAAATTGTTCCTAATATTTGCAATCCTATTAAAATTTTGATATAAATTTTAGTTTTAGAAACTCAATGAATATGTAATAAAGTCTTTATTTATTAACGAAACTCAATGAAATTTTCAGCGTTTTTAAGTTTCTCATTCTAAATAACAACGTGTAAAAACACTTGTCAAAAGGTCAAAGGAATCCCGCAATTCCTAAAAATTGGAGCGAAAATCCCAAAAATGGTATTTTTTACAATTTTGTCTATAGGGTCCACATTTCCTTCGGGGCTGGGAAAATACTTCAGGGATAAATAGGGAACACATCAGGGTTTCCAAAACTGCTTTCCGTTTTTTAATCCCAGCTTTGGGATTTTAGAACATGTGGCCCAAAGTTGAAATTTGGATAAAAAATAGGTCAATTTCCAAAGGGCGTAGGGCCGACATGTTCGAAAAATAGGACATGTTTTTTATACCAAAATGTTTTCCGTAAAGAAACTTTATAGAAAAACATAAAACTGTTATATGTTCTTAAATAAAGTAGTTTTTTAATAAAAAAGAGTTAAGCCACCTTTTTGTCCAAAAAATAGCAAAAATATACTATTTTTTTAATTTTTAAATTGAAAATCGGTTATTTTTGGATTCGTATTCGATATTGCTCTGAAATCTTTTGTATGTTATTGGTAATTTAGTTGTCTAACTAACAAAAAAAATTCGAGTCCATTCGGTCCAAAAGTGCGCCCTATATTTTTAAAAAAGCGGACCAAGGTATGGCAAAATTTTAAAATTTCAATTTTGAAATGCCTATAACTAGAAAATTATAAGATATAAATAGCACACGCATATTTTTTCAAGATCTAGGCGAGCGCTTTCCAAAAATATAAAATTCGTTGAAATCGGATGGGAAACAAAAAAATGGCACGTGTTTAAAAATTTTACATGTCGAAGGTACCCTACTTTGAGCCCCCATAGCGCCGCCCCTGGATTATTTGTTTAATTTTAATAATTTAAACTCGAATACTCCTTGGCTACGCCCAATTCAAATTTTATCCCGATCGGACTAGCCGTTTAGAAATGCCAGATTTATTTCCAAAAAATTTCGATTCTGCCCCACTGTGGAAGGTTTGAGTCAAAATGTAGCTTGTGGATTTGTCTCAAACCAGACTATTTTACAACAGGGATGCCCAAAACTAAAACTGAATTTGCCTTGGTGAGCGAAAGAAAACTCCACTAAAAGAAAAGTTTAGTTAGCTAAAAAAAATGTCAGAATTTAAAAGGCTCTATTTGTTAACAATAATAAAGTTATCAATCTTAATCAAATTGTCTGTGATATACTATCATAGCTTATTAATTGAGAGTTAGATCTTAATAATTTTAGGCGAATTTCTATTCATAAAATATTTTTTTTTGGCTTATTTTTTTTAAATCTGAAAAAAATCGCAGATGTAAATTGAGGAAAAAATTAAACAACACTTCAATGATTTTATTTCAGTTGTCATGAACAAATAGCAATATACCCGCTTAGCATGTACATTATGGTGTCCCAAAAAAAAATTTTTGTTAGGGCTCAAGCATAATTTGAAAGCTTATAGGGTATAGTATTTTTGAGATTTTTTTAAGATTTTTCGGAAGAGGTTTAGAGGTCGCTCAAGTCGAGTATTTGCCATAAGTCGTGTTTGTTGGCCTTTTTTTGAGTTTTATTCATAACTTTGTCAAGACCCACGAATTTCATTACTTTTGAGGAAACAGTTTAAAAGAAAAATGTCCATGCTTTATTTTTGTGTGCAAACATTTTTAGTTTTTGCAATGAATTGGCTCATTAAGGTGCCCTACATTACAATTTTTCCAAATTTTTCCATAAATTTTGTAAATAAGGCTTTATAACTTTTAAAATTTTTATGAAAATTAAAAAAACTAACGTTGCAGTTTGAAAGATCAATTAATTCTTAATAATTTAGGGACTGAAAAAAATCTCAAAAATACACCCATGAAATTAAGTAAAAAAACTTTTTTTGGGACACACTAATGTGCATTCGTCGCTTTCCCAGTGACGACTAAACAAAAGATAATAAGAATATGAGTCAGCAGGCACAATAATGCTATGAAATGGGCATCAATACAGTCTGCATACTTCGTAATACCGAAGGAACAAGCGAAGTCTACAAAACGTGCGGTAATGTTTTCCTCTCTGGTTGTATGGCTGACATTGGGAAATTATTGATTTGATCAGAAACTAGAACTTAGAAACGTAAAAATTAGTCTGTACAAGAGCGCGTTTTAGCCATGTTTAGAACATTTGTGCAAATATAGAATATTTGTGCAAACAATCGTGTATAGCATCCTTGATATGGGAGTAAAATTGGATATTATTCTTCAGGAAATTATCAAATAAACTTTAATTATCATGATGTCAGTTCTGTCTACGTTAAACGTTAAAATGTTACTTTCCCGGGTTATTTCTCGAGCTTGAGATAATAATGATTTTAATTAAGAGATCAGTATAAATTTATTCAAAGTATTGGCCACTGTTTGCTATGTCCCTTTCCCATCATTCTGGTAACATATGGATTCATGCTGGATTCAAATGAATCCCTTGTGATGGTCAGGTCAGATTTCAGCATCTCGTAATAGATAGAACATATTTGCTCCCACGAAATGCATTACCTAAGCGCCATGGATATTTGGCTTTAGTTTCGATTCGTCTGGCTGTACGAGCTTCATATGTGATCTCGTAATAAATCCATTTTTCATCGCAAGTAATGACTCGGTGCAAAAATGATTTTCTTTTATAGCGTTCAAGCAGCATTTCAAATATGCAAAATCGTCTTTCAAGGTCTCTCAGCTTCAATTAATGTGGTGCCCAATTTGTCAGCTTTTGGATAAATATTGCTGCTCACCAATATTTTGAAGTTTCTGCTTGAGTAGCTCCCAATAATTTTTAAAGCTCTTATTGAGTTTGACAACAAACTTCTTGGATTAATGTCTCCAACTCGATATTTTTCTCCTGTGTCAAAATCTTCAATTCTGAACCGCATCCTTTCCAAGGTGCGAGAGATACCTTGAAAAGGATACCTTGAAGGACACTTCGGTGTGCTTCAGAGGTACTTTTTTCAAATTAAAGAAGTAAAGCAAAACTTCCCAAATATGACGCTTTTTTGGTTTAAAAAAATCGACATTTTGAAAGCAAAAAAATTTTTCAAAATCTTAATTTAGCAAATCAGAAAAGCAATCTGTATAAAAAAATACGTTTAAAAATTTGACATTTATTAAAGACCCCACAACGACACTCCTGATGGGTTTGTGGGATCCGTCGTCAAAACTATGAGTAATGAGTCAATATATTGTCCATAGACGTATCACATAGTCCAAGGGTTGCAAGTCACGATACATTCGTTCTAATACAAAGCAAAATATCCCTAAAAATCCATTTGTTCATTTCAGTTCTTCTTATATTTGTTTTCCTCTGACCTATTATAGGTTACAAGCAATCTATTAGTTATATAAAAAAAAACAAACAAAAATATAAACAAAAGTCAATTAACCGCTTTTTATTTTGTTGAATGCGTCATGTCACCTGACATGCATGTAGCGCCTTTAGTGTCTGTTCCACATTTTGTTGGTCTCCAGTTAGCACTCACACCGCCTCTCTATCTCTCTGCCCCTAGCTTTAGCTCTTTTCTTTTCATATTTGTTGCTATTGTCTTTATATTGTATATTGCTCAGATAGATAGATATATTCCCCAAAGTATATTTTGGTGTAATTCAGTGCCACACAATACTACTCAATGATCGAAAAGCCATCATCATTATAATCGTTTGGTTGTTAAACTTTTTATTTTCTATTTATTTTTCAATTACCTAAGCTTAGCAATTGTTCACATGTACTACAACATTTTGTTGTATGAGCTAAAGCATTTGGAAAGTTCATGGTGGAAGGAGACGTAGAAAAAAAAATCTACAAATCACGTTTTAAGTGTCACTTATAATCCCAAGAAAACATGTTGTATTCAGTCGCTTTTTTTTTTGTTTTACAAAGTTTCTTTATACTTTTTTTTCTAACATTTTAGTTTCAATATTGAGGTTTTTTTTCTTCCAATTTTTTTTATAATTGAGGTGACACTTGTGGTCACATACGAGCGGCTGTGTGGAGGGAGACAAAATGTTAAGTGCTGCATTTCTATTTTGGTTTTTAAACAGATTAGTTTATTATAACAAGCGGTTTTAAAAAGGGTTTTGTTTTTGGTTTACTATTGCTATTCTTTTGTTATGCTGAACATTTGTCATTTGACCTTAAAACAATAATAAACAGCAGTAATTATTGTTTGGGGGATTACAGGCTTTGGTTAAACTTTAAGCCTTTTATTGATGGAAAGGTGTTTGATAGTTATTAGTAACATATTGCCTTTACATTTGTTATAAATGAGTTACCAATAGGCCCCACCTTAAGTTCCTATATGGAAAATAATATTGAGAAATAAGGTGTTTTTTTAAATAAATTAAAAAATTTCAGCACAAAATGTTATTCGAGAATATTCCTGGAATTTATTTTGTTTTTGCCTTGCAAAACTGTTGCATACTTTTAGGTGGATCATGTTTAATAGAGTGGCCCTTATATTGAACTGTTTCGATTTTGATTGCTACAGGCAACTTTAACAGTTTTTGTGCATGTTGTAGTTCGTCGTCACCATCCATAAATTTTCTAAAAATTAACAAAATAATACTTGAAGATTTTCTAAATCTTGTCAAGAATATTCCTGGAATTTGTTTTCTTTCCATAAGAAAAAAAAACAGTTGCATACTTCTGGGTGGAGGGTGTTTAAAATTCAACATATTCACACAGCATTCGAACTTATTTCATTTTCTCTTAATTATTTAAAAAACTTTTTGTATTTGTATAAGTGTCAGTTTAAATTCTTTCTTCTTCTTATACATATTGACAGTGTTAACAGCCAACAGAATCTTATCAAACTCCCCAGAAAACAGTTATAAGCTTTTAATGTTCAAATTGAACAACTGATAAAGTGAACGCTGCAAAAAAAAAAATTGCAAACAAACATATCTTAAAAATTTCTTTGCGTTAAACAATTTCAAAACAATTTTGTTTTATTGTTGTGCGCGCATTTAATTCAATTAAAAACACTTTTACAAGTATCTCGAGTGTGTCTCTGACGCTTTAACATACTCCTCACCATAAAAGTGTTTTTTAATTTTTTTTTTTGTTTGGATTTTATTTGCTGCTTGCATTATTATTTTAAATGCTCGCGTGCTTAAAGAGGTGAACATTCGAACATTTTTGTTTAAAAAGTATACGCTCATACCATTCCACTTTGCTGCCAGAATGAAAGGACAAAGATGCCAATACCAAAATGATGCTTCATTAACTGAATGCAACAGCGTAAATGCTTCAATGTAGAGAGCATGTTTGCTGTAGCCATTGTGCCAGTCATTTATACAGTCCAAACATATTGGGCTGCTACTGTCGCTACTGCTGCTGCTATCTCGCATACAGTTGGTAATTACGCATTCAGAATTGCGCTTCATTGAATAATGTGAATAAATTAATTAAATTACATTTAAGAGGCTCTTCATTCGTTTCTTCTCTCGCTCTCTCTCTCTGTCACTGGTTTCTTTCGGAAGCTATACTCTTAGCTTAAACATAATATAAGAAGACTGCAAGTGGTTTAATTTTTGTTTACTTTTTTTTTTGGCTGGCTCCATCCATACCTCTAGACTTAAACTATGGTGTCGCATAAATTTTTCCTTTCAGGCATACAAATTTATTTGTAAGTGTTTGTGTGTGTGTTGTTTTTTGTTTCTTCATTCAGAATTTATTTGCTACAAACATTTTGAACTGAATTTTTGCACCCTACAAACAGATTATTGGGCAGTGTTACACATCTTAAGAAGGTAACATTAGAAATCAAAATGTCATAAAATCTCTGGTGTTATCTTGACATTCGTTTAATCGATTTTTCACATGAAAAACCTCAAAAATCTAAATTCCTTAATAACTTTGTAAATAAGCGTTTAATCGAGAAAAGCAGCTCGATCTGTGATCACTCATATTTCTGACCAAAAATCAATTTTTCATATGAAAACCCTCCAAAATCTAAAATCCAAAATAACTTTGTAAATAAGCGTTTAACCGAGAAAAGCAGCTCGATATGTGATCACTTAAATTTCTACCCAATAATCGATTTTTCATATGAAAAACCTCAAAAATCCAAAATCCTTAATAACTTTGTAAATAAGCGTTTAATCGAGAAAAGCAGATCGATCAGTGATCACTCATATTTCTGACCACAAACCGATTTTTCATATGAAAAACCTAAAAAATCTAAAATCCTAAATAACTTTGTAAATATGCGTTTAATCGAGAAAAGCAGCTCGATCTGTGATCACTCATATTTCTACCCAAAAATCGATTTTTCATATGAAAACCCTCCAAAATCTAAAATCCAAAATAACTTTGTAAATAAGCGTTTAACCGAGAAAAGCAGCTCGATATGTGATCACTTAAATTTCTACCCAAAAATCGATTTTTCATATGAAAAACCTCAAAAATCCAAAATCCTTAATAACTTTGTAAATATGCGTTTAATCGAGTAAAGCAGCTCGATCAGTGATCACTCATATTTCTGACCAAAAATCGATTTTTCATATGAAAAACCTCAAAAATCTAAATTTCTTAATAACTTTCTAAATAAGCGTTTAATGGAGAAAAGCAGCTCGATCTGTGATCACTCATATTTCACTCATATTTCTCAAAAATCGATTTTTCATATGAAAAAACTCAAAAATCTAGAATCCTTAATAACTTTGTACATAAGCGTTTAATCGAGAAAAGCAGCTCGATCTGTGATCACTCATATTTCTGACCAAAAATCGATTTTTCATATGAAAAACCTCAAAAGTCTAAAATCCTTAATAACTTTGTAAATAAACGTTTAATCGGGATAAGCATCTCGATCTGTGATCACTCATATTTCTGACCAAAAATCGATTTTTCATAAAATAAACCTCAAAATTCTAAAATCCTAAATAACTTTGTAAATAAGCGTTTAATCGAGAAAAGCAACTCGATCTGTGATCACTCATATTTCTGACTAAAAATCGATTTTTCATATGAAAAACCTCAAAAATCTAAAATTCTTAATAACTTTGTAAATAAGCGTTTAATCGAGAAAAGCAGCTCGATCTGTGATCACTCATATTTCTGACCAAAAATCGATTTTTCATATGAAAAACCTCAAAACTCTAAAATCCTTAATAAATCTGTAAATAAGCCTTTAATCGAGAAAAGCATTTCGATCTGTGATCACTCATATTTCCACCTAAAAATCGAGTTTTCATATGAAAAACCTCAAAAATCTAAAATCCTTAATAACTTTCTAAATAAGCATTTAATCGAGAAAAGCAGCTCGATCTGTGATCACTCATATTTCTACACAAAAATCGATTTTTTATATGAAAGACCTTAAAAATCTAAAATTCTTAATAACTTTGTAAATAAGGGTTTAATCGATCACGCAATTTCTGACCAAAAATCGATTTTTCATATGAAAAACCTTAAAAATCTAAAATCCTTAATAACTTTGTAAATAAGCGTTTAATGAGAAAAGCAGCTCGATCTGTGATCACTCATATTTCTGACTAAAAATTGATTTTTCATATCATATAACCATAAAAATGTAAAATCCTTAATAACTTTGTAAATAAGCGTTTAATCGAGAAAAGCAGTTCGATCTGTGATCACTCATATTTTTGACCAAATATCGATTTTTCATATGAAAAACCTCAAAAATCTAAAATTCTTAATAACTTTGTAAATAAGCGTTTAATCGATCACGCAATTTCTGACCAAAAATCGATTTTTCATATGAAAAACCTTAAAAATCTAAAATCCTTAATAACTTTGTAAATACGCGTTTAATCGAGAAAAACAGCTCGATTTGTGATCACTCATATTTTTGACCAAAAACCAATTTTTCATATGAAAGACCTCAAAAATCTAAAATTTTTAATAACTTTGTAAATAAGTGTTTAATCGAGAATAGCAGAAAAATCGAGAATAATAGAAAGACCCCAACAATCTAAATTCCTTAATAACTTTGTAAATAAGCGTTTAATCGAGAAAAGCAGCTCGATCTGTCATCACTCATATTTCTGACCAAAGATCAATTTTTCATATGAAAAACCTCACAAATCTAAAATCCTAAATAACTTTGTAAATAAGCCTTTAATCGAGAAAAGCAGCTCGATCTGTGATCCCTCATATTTCTACCCAAAAATCGATTTTTCATATGAAAAACCTCAAAAATCTAAAATCCTTAATAACCTTGTAAATAAGCGTTTAATCGAGAAGAGCAGCTCGATCTGTGATCACTCATATTTTGACACAAAAACTGATTTTTCATATGAAAAACCTTAAAAATCTAAAATCCTTAATAACTTTGTAAATAAGCGTTTAATCGAGAAAAGCAGCTTGATCTGTGATCACTCATATTTCTGACCAAAAATCGATTTTTCATATGAAAAACCTCAAAAATCTAAATTCCTTAATAACTTTGTAAATAAGCGTTTAATCGAGAAAAGCAGCTCGATCTGTGATCACTCATATTTCTGACCAGAAATGGTTTTTTCATATGAAATATCTCACAAATCTAAAATCCTAAATAACTTTGTAAATAATTATTGTTTAATCGAGAAAAGCAACTCGATCTGTGATCACTCGTATTTTTGACCAAAAATCGTTTTTTCATATGAAATATCTCAAAAATCTAAAATCCTAAATATCTTTGTAAATAAGCGTTTAATCGAGAAAAGCAGCTCGATCTGTGATCACTCATATTTCTGACTAAAAATCGATTTTTCATATGAAAAACCACAAAAATCTAAAATCCTTAATAACTTTGTAATTAAGCGTTTAATCGAGAAAAGCAGCTCGATCTGTGTTCACTCATATATCTGACCAAAAATCGATTTTTCATATGAAAAACCTCAAAAATCTAAAATCCTTAATAACTTTGTTAATAAGCGTTTAATCGAGAAAAGCAGCTCGATCTGTGATCACTTATATAAAACCTCAAAAATCTAAAATCTGTAATAACTTTCTAAATAAGCGTTTAATCGAGAAAAGCTGCTCGATCTGTGATCACTTAAATTTCTGACCAAATATCGATTTTTCATATGAAAAACCTCAAAAATCCTTAATAACTTTGTAAATAAGCGTTTAATCGAGAAAAGCAGCTCGATCTGTGATCACTTATATAAAACCTCAAAAATCTAAAATCTGTAATAACTTTCTAAATAAGCGTTTAATCGAGAAAAGCTGCTCGATCTGTGATCACTTAAATTTCTGACCAAATATCGATTTTTCATATGAAAAACCTCAAAAATCCTTAATAACTTTGTAAATAAGCGTTTAATCGAGAAAAGCAGCTCGATCTGTGATCACTCATATTTCTGACTAAAAATCGATTTTTCATATGAAAAACCTCAAAAATCTAAAATCCTTAATAACTTTGTAAATAAGCGTTTAATCGAGAAAAGCAGCTCGATCTGTGATCACTCATATTTCTGACTAAAAATCGATTTTTCATATGAAAAACCTCAAAAATCTAAAATCCTTAATAACTTTGTAATTAAGCGTTTAATCGAGAAAAGCAGCTCGATCTGTGATCACTCATATTTCTGACCAAATATCGATTTTTCATACGAAAAACCTCAATAACCACTTTGTAAATAAGCCTTTAATCGAGAAAAGCAGCTCGATCTGTGATCCCTCATATTTCTACCCAAAAATCGATTTTTCATATGAAAAACCTCAAAAATCTAAAATCCTTAATAACCTTATAAATAAGCGTTTAATCGAGAAGAGCAGCTCGATCTGTGATCACTCATATTTTGACACAAAAACTGATTTTTCATATGAAAAACCTTAAAAATCTAAATCCTTAATAACTTTGTAAATAAGCGTTTAATCGAGAAAAGCAGCTTGATCTGTGATCACTCATATTTCTGACCAAAAATCGATTTTTCATATGAAAAACCTCAAAAATCTAAATTCCTTAATAACTTTGTAAATAAGCGTTTAATCGAGAAAAGCAGCTCGATCTGTGATCACTCATATTTCTGACCAGAAATGGTTTTTTCATATGAAATATCTCACAAATCTAAAATCCTAAATAACTTTGTAAATAATTATTGTTTAATCGAGAAAAGCAACTCGATCTGTGATCACTCGTATTTTTGACCAAAAATCGCTTTTTTCATATGAAATATCTCAAAAATCTAAAATCCTAAATATCTTTGTAAATAAGCGTTTAATCGAGAAAAGCAGCTCGATCTGTGATCACTCATATTTCTACCCAAAAATCGATTTTTCATATGAAAAACCTAAAAAATCTGAAATCCTTAATAACTTTGTAAATAAGCATTTAATCGAGAAAAGCAGTTCGATCTGTGATCCCTCATATTTCTGAACAAAAATGGATTTTTCATATGAAAAACCTCAAAAATCTAAAATCCTTAATAACTTTGTAAATAAGCGTTTAATCGAGAAAAGCAGCTCGATCTGTGATCCCTCATATTTCTGACCAAAAATCGATTTTCCATATGAAAATCCTCAAAAGTCTAATTTCCTTAATAACTTTGTAAATAAGTGTTTAATCGAAAAAGCAGCTCGATCTGTGATCACTCATATTTCCGACCAAAAATCGATTTTAATCGAGAAAAGCAGCTCGATCTGTGATCACTTATATTTCTACCCAAAAATAGATTTTTCATATGAAAAACTTCAAAAATCTAAAATCCTTAATAACTTTGTAAATAAACGTTTAATCGAGAAAAGCAGTTCGATTTGTAATCACTCATATTTCTGACCAAAAATCGATTTTTCATATTAAAAACCTCAAAAATCTAAAATCCTTAATAACTTTGTAAATAAGCATTTAAACGAGAAAAACAGCTCGATCTGTGATCACTCATATTTCTGATGAAAAATCGTTTAATCGAAAAAAGGAGATCGATTTATGATCACTCAATAAATTTGTTTGTTAAATTGATTGAGAATAGTGTCTCCTACAATTCGTTGACACCTTTTCGAAACAAAATGCTCCTTTCGTTAAGTCATCAATGCGTAAATTGCATTCTAAAGTATGGTAATGAGTTTGAGTAGGCAGTCAGCTAAACGAGAGAGCTTATAGAAGAGAAAGGGTAAACATGGAGAAGCAAGAAGGAGGAACATTACTTTTATAGAACGATGTATTTTGGTGATTGGAAAATGTTGTTTGTCTTTTAGCCAAAACGACAGTTGGCAAAATTTTTTTATATGGCATTTTAACATAAGGCCACCCAAAAAGGTAACAATACAAAACATGGCCAGCACTGAACATTGATTTTGGTCTAAAAGGTGGAAAACAAAAAAAAATACAAGGTAGAGCATAACTATACATTCATTCCTACAAAACCATCACAATGTGGCGCTTTTAAATAGTGTGGCAAGCAGTAGCCCCGAATAAAAAATTTAACAAAAATTTCTGCTGCTTCATTTGCCAGGATTCTCCAAGTTGTGTGTGGCTTGTATTTTTTTTTCCTCGATTCATGGATATTTTGCAATGTTTGTGTAGTTGCGGGGTTTTTTTTCTTGGTGAGCTGCAGCCACCGCGCTATGCTACACATTTCGTGCCTTTCAGCTATCGTTTGTATGTGTGCCTGTGTGTGTTAAAGTGGTAGGTAGTAGGTTCGGATGCCGGTGAAGGATATAGTGGACAACATGTTGTCCAATTACTAGAATGTTCAATAGTGTTTGCATTAAGTGAACGCGTTAATTACCTTTTAAGCTTCAAGCGTAAAAATGTTAATTAAGTGATATTTTCGGCACGTTTTGATTTTCAATGTTTCTTCAACTGCGTCGTCTGCTTGATTTCTGGCAATATTTGTTGTTGCCAAATACTGTGGTGTTGTTGTTGTTGTCGTCATCAACATCATCATCGTTGTTGTTGCAACGCATTGATGTACGTTTAAGTAATGTTGCAAATTTTTTCTTTGGTTTCCAGTAGTTTGTCAAGGAATTGGTAGGTTTTTTCTTTCTTTCTGATTTCATGCATGTAGTTTGTTGGTTTGTTTGTATATCACTCAGTTTGTGAGTATGGCATTCTGTTGTTAAGAATTTATCTCTGTTTCTACTTCTTATTCAGTTTTTGTTAATTAAGTTGTTGTAGTAGCCCATGTTCGGTTGTTAAAGTTTGCTGTTGGCCAGTGAGTGCGTTTGGTTGCTGCAGTTTTAGTTTGCTGCCGCCTAGCAGTCTTCATAGTTGCATGTATTTGTAAATGAAGTGTGACATTTGATTGTCCATATAAAATGTAATTTTTTTTTCTCTCTCTCTGTGTTGTAGTTTACATCCCTACAACTACTTGCTTCATTTACATGCAGTGTGTATGTGGTAAGTATGAATTACAAAATAAAATGCATTTTTTTTTCTTCGTTTTTTGTAAAGAGTTGTAATAAAATTTGCATATTGGAATGGACATGTTGTGTAATGGTCAAGGTTTTTGGTTTTCATTGCATTACATGGCATCGCATTGGAAGGGAGAAAATGTCAAGGTCAGTTGGTTAAAGTTATTGTTGTCAAATTTTTTTTTACAGAAATTTATACATATTAAATATTTGTGCAAGTGCTTGTCAAAACATTTATTTGGTTTGTTTTTATATCCTAGAAAAATGTGTTAAAAGGATGAATGAATTGCGAGTACATTTTAAAAACTATTGCGTGCCAAAAATAATGAATTTAAAGCGCCATTTGAAGTACGTTTAAACTGAAATTACTATCATTATGTGCAATTGAGTCTAAATTTATTAATTTTAATTACATTTTTTGGATCCGAAAAACAACAAAAACTCATCTGTGGGCTTTTACAGATACAACTATAAAAATAAGGAAAGTAGAGTGATAAAGGGGGAGAATAATGAAGAAAGAGAGGGATACAAATTTTATCACTTGCCTTTACGGCAGAATCAACGAACAAAGTCCCCAAGGAACAATGTCCCCAAACCACAAATGAATTAAAACCCAAAAATTGGAGACCAAATTCATTATGAATTAAAACCCAAAAGTTCTAAATGAAATAAATCCCCAACCAAAATGAAAAAAAAACTGTCTTCGCATACTAAAAACTTTTTGCATTTTCGGCTCAAAGGTTTTCTTCTCTGGGATGTACAACTTTTCTGAGCGAAGCCAATTTTTGATACACCCCAGAGTAATTTCATTATGAATTAAATCCCCAATTTTAGAAACGAAATAATTCCCCAAAAAATTAACTAAGTCTCTAAATTTCGTTGTTGGATTTTTATACCCTACACCACCATAGTGGGGAGGGTATAATGCGTTTGTGCAGATGTTTGTAACGCCCAAAAATATTAGCCTAACACCCACCGACTTAGAATCACTTTCTAAGTCGATTAAACGATGTCCGTCCGTCTGGTCGGCTGGCTGGCTGTCCATGTAAACCTTGTGCGCAGAGTACAGGTCGCAATTTTGAAGATATTTCGATGAAATTTGGTACATGTTATTTCTTCGGCTCAAGGACCAAGCCTATTGAAACTGGCTGGAATCGGTCCATTATTTCACCTAGCCCCCATACAAATGTCCTCCCGAAATTGGACTTTATCGGTCATAAATATTTAATTTATATATGTATCTCCACAAATTCCACTCCAAATAAGTTTTATATATACAAAATTCATGTCACCAAATTTTGTTACGATCGGTCCATAATTAGTCATAGCTCCCATATAGACCCGCTTCCGAAAATCACTTTAACGTGCATAAATCGCTTAAAAATATTGGTATACACACAAAATTTAACATAGTTAACTTTAATATATACATAAATCACAAAACCTAATTTCATGGTGATCGGTCCATAATTGGTCATAGCACCCATATAAGGCCCACTTCCGAAAATCACTCAAAAATATAAATTATTGAAATTTTAAATGAAAAATGTTTTTGCTCTTTTACTTAGTGTAGGGTATTATATGGTCGGGCTTGACCGACCATACTTCCTTACTTGTTCTATATAAAATGTTGGTGCCTTAATTCATTTGGGGACTAAGTTCATAGCGTCCATTAATCCCATAAAATAAATTGATCTGTCCTTATTTTCATCTCATCTATCGATGCCTACTATTGGAAAATAGTTGACATTAGTTTATTGGAAGACGATTTTTCGAATATTTGTACTGTTTTTTAGTGCTTTTATCCTCTACTTTATCATTTTCACTTGGACAGTTCAGCAGAAAAGTTTTTTGCATGAAATTGTTTTGTGCAGTGATAACTGGTATCACTGGGTTCCAATCATAGTAGATACGATGTACGAGTCCGGTTTAACCAAGTCGATTTGTTATTATCTAGTCTGTGTACTTATCTAGTCTGTGTGTTTTCGAAGAGGCCATTTTCGATGCACATACCATTGTCTTGAAGCATATACCATTTTTAGCAATAAAATTGCCATTGCCAAGCACCCACATTAGAGCTAATAATGAATGTCCTGCCATATAATTTAAGTATGGCCGGAATTCCTGGACTAACGGTATTGTAGTTGCATCAATAGTCAAGGACATTATTGAATGGTCTTGAAGCATATACCATTTTCAGCAATAAAATTGCCATTCCCATGCACCTACATTAGAGCTACTAATGAATGTCCTACCATCCAGTTTATTTTTTTGCTATTTTTTAATATTTAACAATTGGGAACAAAGAATATTGCATTCATTTAAAAGGCTGATAGAATTCTTCAATGTATATTTCACTGTCGGCACCTTCTCTTTATTTACCATCATATGTGAAAATGTTTAGTTCCTTCACATGTATAGTACTCTATGTACAAGTGACGGTCTTACGTCAAAATACATAAATTAGAGTTACGTTATTTCCGGGACCCCGATTAACGGCTATTTATATACTAGTTAATGATCTTAATGGTGCTCGAAAAATGGCCTCATCTGCTCTCATTATCTAGTAACACCTCAACAAGTTTGCTGCACTTTTAATATTCGTCTTGATGAATAGTACATTATTTTTCGGAGCCAATCACTCAGATCTTGATTTCATAATGTACATAGATGCCTTCTCTTCTCTTAGAGACATCCGTGATTACGTTAAGACTAGTTCAGTGATGATTCGCATCAGTGATGATCTAAAGTTAGCACTGGTACCAACGATAATATTCAGCTGAGAAAATATAAGTCAGGAAATATTTCAATTCACCCAGTTTATTGCCCTTTTAGTCGGATGATGAATACTACATTAATTATAAAGACCAAAAAACAGGTTTTGAATTTCTCAAGTCAACATCATCTCGTCTGCAGTCTCATCTATACTCTCGTTTCTAGTCTCATCTATATTCTCGTCTCTAGTCTCGCCTCTAGTCTCATCTATAGTCTCGTCTATAGTCTCGTCTCTAGTCTCGTCTCTAGTCTCGTCTCTAGTCTCGTCTCTAGTCTCGTCTCTAGTCTCGTCTCTACTCTTGTCTCTAGTCTCGTCTCTAGTCTCGTCTCTAGTCTCGGCTCTAGTCTCGTCTCTAGTCTCGTCTCTAGTCTCGTCTCTAGTCTCGTCTCTAGTCTCGTCTCTAGTCTCGTCTCTAGTCTCGTCTCTAGTCTCATCTCTAGTCTCATCTCTAGTCTCGTCTCTGGTCTCGTCTATAGTCTCATCTATAGTCTCGTCTATAGTCTCGTCTCTAGTCTCGTATCTAGTCTCGTATCTAGTCTCGTCTCGTCTCGTCTCGTCTCGTCTCGTCTCGTCTCGTCTCGTCTCGTCTCGTCTCGTCTCGTCTCGTCTCGTCTCTAGTCTCGTCTCTAGTCTAGTCTCGACTCGTCTCTAGTCTCGTCCCTAGTCACGTCTCTAGTCTCGTCTATATTATCGTCTATAGTCCCGTCTTTAGTATCAAGAAATCAAGGACCAAAATTCACACCAAACAGTAAACTTTTTTTCAAATACGTTGCCACTATGCTATTTTGAGCTATACCAGAGAATCATGCATGAAAAAACGTACAAATTTGTCAAAGCGGGCAAGGTTTGTGGAACTTCTGAGGAGTAAATAAAGGCTTTTTATATAAGTATTTGATATTGGTAAAAACCTTAGGACTTGTAGATTCATATTTTAATAAAATTAAAGAATTTAACCTTAAAAACTAAAAAAATTATAATATGGTGATTTTCCATGAAGAAAAATATAAAATTTGATTTAATGTAAAATTTTAACGGTTAAAGATATCATAACAAAATTGGGAACTAATTTAGATCCAAATGTCCTTAAATTAATTACATTATAATTTTTGACATTTTTTATTTTCAAATACCGAAATTCCTAAAACGGGGAAAATGTGTTCCAAAAACTGAGTTTTTTTAGAAAAGTGCCTACTGTGACGCTATTTACCGTGTGATAGTAAAACAACTTTCTAAGTATTTAAACAACATATAGGGTTATACAAATACGGAACTCTTTCGAGGATCGGTGCTTTGCCATTTTAGAATTTTTTACTGAAACCTAAATATTTTTTTTAAAATTGTCCAAGTTTGGATAGGTCTGGGGGATACTGTGTCCGCTTAAGTGAGCCCAATTTTACTTTACGTGCTTTTGCATTAAGTTTTCTTTCCGGAACATATAAAAATTGTATATAGTCCCAAAGAAAATTTGTTTCTACAAAAGAAAAAATATAGGGACTTTTTTAGGAAAAATCGTAAAAAATTAGGCCCATTTTACATGTTCCAACTTTGGATGCGTGTAACTTTTTACACGGACGAGATAACTGTTACCAATTTTATTTTATTTATAATTTTATTGCCAATATAGCTGATATTTTGAAAATAAAAATTCGACCCTCCGTAGGGCCGCCATATCTAAAAAAACAAAAAAAAAATCGAGCAAAATTAAAAAAATAAATAAACCTAAATATCTCTTCAACTGAAGGAGATAACCTACACATGTAAGCGTATTTTTTGTAGATCTTCTCAAGGACTATTTATATTTGAAATTTCAGCTCATTCGGATCATAAATGAATTTTTGGGGATTTTTTTAAAAATTTTGAGACCCGAGGTGACCAACTTTGAGGGGCACAAACTGGCCCGTATTACCCCTAGGAAGCTGAACAAAGGTAATTCAACTCAAAAACACCTCAGCTCTAACCATGTTAAATTTTGTAATGATATCTCCAATAGGTCCCGAGATACCGAATTATTTCCAAAAAAAAAGTTTCTAAACCACTGTGAGACAGTGGCTGTGCTCATTTTGGATTCAACTAAAAAAGAATTTGGCAATTAATGATGCTATTCCAAGATCCTCTAGGGCTAGCCTAACAATTGCTATTTTGGCTCCTTCTATATTAAAAATTCTACAATCGTACAATTTTTTTACTCGGATGCTCTTTCTACAAATCCGTCTCAACTGACTTGCAATTCGTGTATGCATGTTGAGAGGGTGCTTGAAGATTTTTATCCACAGACATGAAATGGTCAATGTGCTTGAGATTTTACAAGTTTTTATATGTAAAATCTAAAACTGTCAGAAGTGTCGATATGTACAAAAGATCAGCGACAACTATTCAAATGATTAATAATTACAAATTAAGTATTAATTATGTTCTTAAAAACACTGAAAAAGAAACTTTAATACATTAAATTTCCTGTTGAAAAACCATAATTACACGAATTTTCAGCAGCTTTTAATTTCACGTTTTCATCATGCAATCGCAAATTCTCTATTAACTATTAAATAAAAAAACCTATTTCTACATTTAATTTAAATTCCCATGACTCATAAATGTTTGAAAATTGCATGCAATACATTTCAGCTCAAATACGTAACATAAATTTAAACCATGATTTCAGGCCTTTTACGTTTAATCCTCATTTAATAACCAAATATAATTTCCACTTACACTTACGGTTACTACAATAATTTTACTACATTTTTATATATTTTCTTTCTGGCATACTTGAGTTAATATCTTGTTGCAACGCCTTAAAGTAATATAAATTTAAATTTGTTTTCTAGTATTTGCAACAACTTCAACAGGCAGTAAAAGTTGTGAGATTCTACTTCTTTCTAGCTGTCAGTTTATTACGCTCGTTGTTACTTTTTTTAATGACATTTCCTATTGCACAAATATAAAAAAAAGAGAAAAATGTATTAAAATACTGGTACTAGTAACGAAATATGCGTATTTATGGTGTTGAAATTGTACTTAAATATTGATATTTTTCTTTGCATTGAGAAGACAATGGTAAAGAATAAATTTTAATTTGTTTATAAACAATAGATACTTTTGCCACATTTATCCATTTAAGAAATATATTACAGTGCTGGAATCCATAAAGTGGCTTGAGATAAAATGCAAATTTAATGTAATAATTTATTTTTCTAAGAAATGGAAATTGAAAATATTAACAGATGAAAGAAAGGAACTACTTAGTTATAACAGAAATATAAAGGAACTGAGAATGTTAAGTGCGACTTAAAAGCGAGGATTGTTATGGAAGTGTGATCAAAATTTATTATGAAATTCCCTTTTATATAAACATATTCTTGTTAGCTGCCTTTACCTTTCCATCACAATCCTCGCATCTCAGTTCTGACCACCATGTCATACGAATTTCTTGGCAAATTCTTAATTGTATTTCAACCGCCAGACGATTTTACTAGCTTGTTTATAACTTTACTGAAAAGTGCTGAATTGCCTGAACCTGTCTTAAATTAGCTGCTCAAAAGGAAACAAATATTCATACACAACTAATGAAAGAAAAAAGCATATTGAGGAAGCTGTATTCTTAAGTTCCATTTGTGTGTCCAGTTTTGAAATAAATTTTTTATTTCGCATGTTTTCATTTTCTGCCTGCTTAAAGTCTGTGCTTGCTTGAAATGTGTCATAAAAAGCTTGTTATCTATGTTTCGTATAATTACCCTACCTCGAAAGGAGGAATAAATGCAGAACTCATTCGCATTCACTACAATCCCTTGAGAAATAATAAAATTGCAGAAAAACATCCCGCTTACAAATTTTAATGAAATTAACAGACTTAATAATGATAACTACATACCATTTACATTACCTAGAAGTAGTTTAGTAATGATGGACTTATAATGTGATATATAATTAAGAGTTTATTACACAGAGAAAACAGAGTCGTAGTAGCAACAGAATTTTTTGCCAATCGAATGCTTCGGTTGCACACACAGAATTTTCGGTTTTATCAATAGAAAGTCAGTTGATAAAGAACAATTTCGGTTGAAACAACAAAACTTTTGTTACCCCTTCTAAAATTTTGTAGACACAACTGTAAAATTCGGTCTACGAATCTGTTTTCTCTACTACGAATTTGTTTTTTCTGTGTAGACATAGATAAATTTGATTTTCAACTCACTCATCATCCTGTATTTTTACAGTTTATCTGAAGTACAAAACTAGTTGGTCACCTGTTCCATGTTCATATCGTCAGATAGAATCAAAATATTTTTAAAATAAATCCGCCATTTCTAACTGGAGTTTGGCATCAAGATTTACATAGACATATCACTTCACAGATTCCTCAGAATCGACGCTATGGGGTTTCTAAGTAGAGCACCTCAGACATGCAAAATTTGTAATCGCTTACAAATTTTGTGACTCTTTCAATTTTTTACGAGTCCAAAAATTATCGATTTTTAATTTGCAAATAGAGATTTGTTTTGCACAAACCCCGCTATTACCTTTTGGTCATTAGAAAGGAGCAGCAAATTTCCACAAACCGGATATTTGTTACCATTTTTGAAACTTTTTCTAAACTCTACCGAAGCAATGTGGCACATATTTTGAGAAGGCTGAAAAAAATATTTTTTTACTTCGGGAGCCAAAAAATTACAACTCTATTCCAACTGTGTCAAAGTGAACAGAGTGACTTTCTCAGCATTTTACTAAAATTAAAAATTTCTTAGCAAAATTTTTAAAGCAAAATATTGAGTGTATTAAAAATTCGAGTTTTTTAAAATTTTTATCTTTTTTTGAAACATTTGTACAATAAAAATTTATTCAAAGTATTAGTCATTGTTAGCTATGACCTTTTCACATCTTTCTTTTGAGGCCAAGAACAAATCAAGCCAATATCGGACACTCTGTTCCAAAGTAAAGTGTACTAAAGCATACAGAGAGTACTAAAAGTACTTTTTAATAAAAAATATTGTTTGTGTTTAGGTAAAAAAAATGTTTTTTGTCATAAAAGTTTTATTCTGCAAAAAATTACTTTTTTGTGAATAAGTATTTTTGGTTTTTTGATTAAATATCTATTTTATTGTATGAATATGGTTGTAAGAATGATGTTTTTTTATTTCTCAAGAAGTAATTTTTCGTAAAAAAGTGTTATTTTTATGAAAATGACTAAAGTACTTTCTTGAAAGGTGAAAGGTACTTTGTTTAATTTTTAGCTTTTATTTTAAAACATTTGTATAATATAAACTTATTCAAAGTATTGGCCATTGTTAGCTATGACCTTTTCTCATCTTTTTGGCAACATATGTACTCCGAGCCAAGAGAACTGCTCATCTTTTGAGGCCAAGAACGAATCAAGCCAATATCGGATATTGTGTGCCAAAGTAAAGCTTATAACAGAGAGAGCAGCGATCGAAGCAAATAGTAGTCCGACAGGGCATGGTCTGGTCTATAAATTGGGTGTGGCAAAACTTCCCAGCCACTTCATTCTAAATACATTTTAACAGGTATTGTAACATGTGTTCGAGTGTTGTCATGATGGAATATAAGGGTTTCATGTCTGGCAGCATATTATAGGCTATTGTCGACCATCAGTTGTTATAGCTTCCCTGTGATGGTCTGACCAAATATAAGCAGTTTATAATAGCTGGGACCCTTTTTCTCCCACCAAATACAGAACATTACCTTCACGCCACTGATATTTAGCTTTGGTGTTGATTGGCAGGTCGGTGAGCTTCATATACGATATTTTATGCTTTTTTTTGTAAGTAATATATTCATTTTTCATCGCATGCTTTAGTAGTTCTCACTAATTTTGCAATCTCTTGTTGAGCTTTACAACAATTTTTATGGAGTAATGCCTCCAATTCTTGATCTTCAAACATTTTTTGGCTGGGCTGGACGATCTTTGTCAACTTAAAAATCACCACTTCTTAACTGAATAGGCGACACTTTTATTCAAGTTAAAGAAGTAAAGCAAAACTTCCCGACTATGTCGCCTTGTTGACAAAAAGTTCGACATTTTCGAAGCAAATAGAATTAACTATGTTGTTTATTAACAAAAAATTAGTTTCACCTAATTGCCTAATAATTTTATGTAGATATTTAAACTTAACATTTTTGCCCAAAAATAAAATAGTTCGAATATATTTGAACTAACAATAAAGCAGTTATCAAAGACTTTTATGAAAGAATATATACATGAAAAATTATAAAAATAGTCAAACATTTTTATTGCTATATTTCATATCCGAAAATATCGAAATTCATAATTCCAGCAACGTTAAATTAACCATTGATACTTTCTAGTAATATAAAATATACCAAATTGTCTGAACCATTTAAATGTTTTTATAAAATCCACCAAAATCAGTGCCTGTATTATATTAATTGTGGGGTATATACGATTCGTTGCAACCGAATATAACACTCTTACTTGTTTTACATGATTTCTTTGGAAACATTTAGTAACTAACATCACTATTACTAATTTGAGAGTTTGTGTGGTAAAACACATAATAAATGTTTAAGTGATTATAAAGTACAACAAATAATCTTAAGTAAAAACTGAAAGAAATAGAAGACAGTCCAAGCATCTTCAAAACAAGTTTGTTTTCAAAAGTTTACAAACAATTTTTATCACACATTTATGAAAGTTGAAGTGATTTTCAGAAGTACTGCTCATATGGGAGCTTTGGTCAGTTTAAGACCAATTCTGTCAAAACTATATAAATATATTATGGAAGTGTATGAATACTAAAGTCCTTTTCCTGGAGCACATTTGTCAATCAAATCAGTCAGACCCTAGTGAGGTTTAAGCTAAAAGTGTGATCGTGTATTGAATTTAATTGAGATATCTGCAAAATTTAGGTCTCTGCTTTGATCGCAAAGTTTGCTTGGACGGACAGATAATCACTTGTATTAGTACTCGTAAAGGGTAAGACTTCTCACGAGCCTAATTACGATGTTACAAAATACTAGGATATTCAATTGATTAACCGTTAACCGGTTAACCGATTAATTCCGGTCGGTTAACTGTTCGAATAATTCAAAATTGACGATTTTCAAATAACAAATAAACCGATTAATTTGTGTCGATTAACCGAAATTTGTTTTTTTTTTATTTTTATATAGAAATATACATAATTTATTTCACAACTCGTAAACATTCCCTTCTAGCAATATCTTTTTGAAGCATAGTACGAAAACTGACACTATGGAACATTGGCGTAGATAAGTGGGGACTGGGCTGGGGTTGGCAAAACCATCCCAGACTCGCATCTGCCCACCCCAGATAAAAATTTTTGGATTTGTAGATTGTTCAGTTAAGAGATTCCAGTGCCCTAGAACATTAATCATGGGGTTTTTGGAATCCAAAAAGTTAAAAAATATTCCAATGCCAATCGTACAGCGGAGCACATGTAATATTTGGTTTTAAAATCGGTTTACAAACTAAAATAAAGGAGTCAAATCCGCAATCCATTTTGGTTCATTGTTTATCCGACAGTCTAAACTTAGTTATTGTGGATTCCTGTTCACACATATGTATCATCAGCACAAACATTCTTAGCATAGAGGCTTTATGCATTCACTTTTCGAAACCAGAAAATAAGAATGAATTAAAAAGCCTAAGCCAAGCGCTTCAAATTAAACAGTGTAAAATAAACAGCCTTTGCACAACTAGATGGAGTTGTAGATATGAAAATTGTAAGTCAGTAATTAAAAATTACGCTGTAATTAAAAGTGATCTTAAAGATTTTTATATAGAATCAACATTAGGTAAAAGCTAAAATCTGGATTGGCCGGATTCTATTCCTTCAGTTGATTATTGGCTGTTAAATATATACAATCCAGTAATAGATAGCATAATTTTTAATATCGAATACCGATTCGAAAACATTCCATTACATAAAGCTGTTAACAATTTATTTAGATTAGATTTGAATGGAGCCGATGAATTCATTATTAATTACAAACATGTTTTGCAAATTGATTCTGATTCTATGAAAGCTGAAGCACTAGTACTAGATTAAACAAATATTCAGCGAAAAACAATTGAACTTTGATATGATAAAATCCAAAATTGACAAGAATATCTCTCCAAGCATTTACATACTTTTACAAGTGGCAATAAGCCATACTATTAGTTCTGCTAGTAGTGAAGGAAGTTTCTCAGCTATGTGTATAATAAAACAATGGTTACGTATTGCAATGCTTCAGAAACGATTTTAAAATTTAGCAGTTTTTTTTTAACTCAATTCTTTATTTATAATAATATTTGTACAAAGGCGTATATATATGTATATGTATACAATATTTTTATTTTTAATATTATTACATTTTTAAATATTGAGAGTTTAGATTTTTATTTTAGATTTTCAACTCAAAAATAGTATTTTGTCTAACTAATATAATAAGGAACAAATAACAGTTAGAAAGAGGGAAAATTAAAAAAATCCCATGTAAATATAAAAAAAATTATAAAAATATTTTATAAAATAAATTAGCAGTTTTAAATATTGAAAATTAAGTAGTTATGTTAGCAAACTGAATTTTTGTGATATTTTAGTCATAGAGAATAGACATAGAGCGAAAACTCTCCTGTCAAAGACCTAACTCAGTTGTCAGAAACCTAAGTGGTGAGAATGTATTAGTAGAAAAAACTATGTGAAAACAAAAACAACACTCGTATGTGTGATTATTTGGAGTAATTTTTTTGTTTGAGTTTTTTTCTAGTTTCCGCTCTATGTTTCTCTTTTTTCTAGAATGTTCTATGATGAACTTTGTCCTAATGAGTCGGAGAACGATATGGTAATAGACGAAATAAGACATTACTGAAACGGGTATTTTATCACAGCTTAAAGAAACTATTAAAGTATTCAAAATCTAAAAAAATGCAAAAAGGACTCACATGGTATGATGAAAGATTTTATATGCTTCCAAAAAATCATTTAAATTATATTCTTTTTCTAAAAGTTTATTTCAGAAGATCTCCCTAGAATCCTAAGAAAACTTACACGTTTGCTTATTGTTTTGTTGACATTTTTTTGTTCTTTTTATTAACAAAATGCTTATATAAGTACACAAAATTCTTGTTTTTCTTTTCAATTTAAAATTAAAATAGAAATTATTCGGTTAATCGAATAATTTAAAATTAACCGATTATTAACCGATTAAATCTAAACCTCGATTCAACTCTATAAAAAGCTGAAGTTTTATTTTTGGATATTCACCAAGAAACATTAAATAAGGGTGAATTCCAGAATGTATGTATGCAATGCAGTCATATCAAGACAAAGCATGAAAACGCGTAGTTAAAATTTAAAAAAAAACAAGTAAGAAAGTATGGTCGGTCAAGCCCGACCATATAATACCCTACACTAAGTAAAAGAGCAAAAACATTTTTCATTTAAAATTTCAATAATTTATATTTTTGAGTGATTTTCGGATGTGGGCCTTATATGGGGGCTATGACCAATTATGGAGCTATCACCATGAAATTACTATATGAAAGTTAAATATGTTGAATTTTGTGTGTATACTAACATTTTTAAGAGATTTATGCACGTTAAAGTGATTTTCGGAAGCGGGTCTATATGGGAGCTATGACTAGTTATGGACCGATCGTAACAAAATTTGGTGACATGAATTTTGTATATACAAAACTTATTTGGAGCGGTATTTGTGTAGATACATATATAAATTAAACATTTATGACCGATAAAGTCCAATTTCGGATGGACATTTGTATGGGGGCTAGGTGATGGACCGATTTCAGCCAGTTTCAATAGGCTTGGTCCTTGGGCCGAAAAAATAACATGTACTAAATTTGATCGAAATATCTTCAAAATTGCGACCTGCACTCTGCGCACAAGGTTTACATGGACAGCCAGCCAGCCAGCCGACCAGACGGACGGACATCGTTTAATCGACTCAGAAAGTGATTCTAAGTCCGCATTATGGTGGTGTAGGGTATAAAAACTTATCATACCTGTTTTTACATTTTCATACATTTTGCGATATGAAACATTATCAAAGTTTAGACTATATGAAAGTATTTTGCAGAGACTTACTTCTCATTTTTAGTTGAGAATATAAATTATTCATAGAGATCAGTAGTCGGCTTTCATTGCCACAATGCGACTAACAAGAAGGGCTATTTTAAAAATTATGTCAGATTAAAACAAGGAACCAAAATGTTCTCTTTATACCAACCACTGATAACTTTCCTTTCTATCTGCAATGTATTTTTTTCATTCCATCATTACCAATTGATTTCTTTAACAAAACTGTAATATTAATCAAATAAAATGTAAATTTTCGTTCATTAGTAAAAATAGCTTCATTTACCATTAAACTGATAACATAATTTTTCATTATCAATTTACTTTCAAATATAGAAATATTGCTTGCTGCTTAATAATACCGTTAATATTCTTTTTGATTTTACAGTGAGAATAAGAAAAGAACCAGTTTCCAGCTTTTATATTTGTATTTTTGTCAAAAGCAAAAAATAATATATAGTTTTGACAAGATTTTCATTTTAAGCACAATCTGTGGGGCAAAAAAAAAAAAAGAATTTGTTAATATTTTTAGGTGGTATTGATGGTTTGTTGTCGCCGATGTTATGGTTCCGCATGACTGTTTTGCTAAAAGGGTGTTTTAAGGAGAGATGTTAAAAATTTATAGATCAATAAGTAAAATTTCCAATAACTATATGAATTTGTTTATTGCTTAATGCTAATGATTTCTGATATAATTGCTATTAGAATGACCAAAATATGTCTCCTTTGATGAATCACAAAAAAAAATTCAATCCAATTAAGTTCCCAAAAACAACTTCTGTGGCACCCTTTACAACCAATATCAATATGTTGCTGATATTATTGTGTAGTAGTTGTTGTTGTTGTTAGCAGTGTCTTAAATATTGTATTTTTGTAGGCGTCAACCTGCTCTTTAAGCCTTATTATTTATGCGGTTGCTTAGCGATAACGCGCTTATTTTAAGCTTTAACAGTAGAGGGCAGTGCTCACCAAAAAAAAAAACAACAAGCGAAACAGGCGTCTCGTCTATACGGCGATCTACATCAACAACTACTCATATACCAACGACAACAACAACAGCAACAAACCAACGATCGTCTTAACTTTAATCTGCAACGATTTTATTTTTATTTTTTCTTATGCTTTTGTTTTTATACCTTTATACCTTGCAGAAACATTACAAAACTTATTGGCCATTTACAACAAGCAGCAAGTGGCAAAATATTGTATACAACTTTATGTCTGTATGGATAGTTGAGTTGTGGTAGTTGCACTACTTTTAGGGCTCCCCACTTGTTGTCTGGGCAACCTTTTTTTTTTGTTGCTGCTGTTACATGTTTTAGTTGGTGTTGTTGTGACTGGTCATCTTGCTGCTTTGTTGCAACTCATGTAATGCTAAAAAAATATATATTTTTTATGTTATTCTACTATTCTTATCAGTTGGTATGCATCTGGGCACCTTTGGGCGACTTTTTTTGTTGCTGCTCTTTCATTTTGAACAGGCGCTTGCAAACATTTTCATTTGCTTGCTGGTTCTTATTTAATATTTAATTTTTGTGTTAAGATTTCGCTTGTTTATGACTGAACATTTAGGTGAAGATACAGGGCTGTAATGTGATGGCATGAGCACTGTAGCAATTGGGGTTTTGAAGGGGAGGACTCATGAGTATAGAGAGATTTTTTTTATAAAATTAAGGATTTTGTGCAGAAATTTTAGTTTTCTTAATAAAATTGAGGATTTACTGTAATGATTAGAGGACTATGCTCAAAACGGTGGCAAAATTTCACTAATTTTTGTTTGAAATAATTTTGATTGACCCAACTTTACTGCACAAATGGCGGCAAATTTAAATCCTGAGAGAATTTTGGATCACCCTTTTTAAGTTTTTGAATTCTTAAGCCACATTGAGAAATATTCTTCTAAGATCAAATACATCATATTTATTAATATTGATCCTTATGAAATTCTTAATAGATTTAGCTATATCCGTCTGTTTATATGTTTGTGTAAAACATGCTCATGTCCGAACTATAAATGCAAAATTAACAAGATTTGTTTAGAAATGTTTGCCAATGTCATAAACAGTTGCGTATTAAAAATCATCAACATTTGTCCAGTAGAACTAGAGTTGTGAACCTAAAGGTGAGACAATATTCAAAATTTATTGCAATTTTAAACAACAGTTTGACAACAGTCAGTTTAAAGTTAGTAAAAATGGAACAAGTTTTCTAGCTTTTTCTAGAGAAGTAAGCAAGTTCTAGGAAAAATATTAATTAAACCCTACACCACTATATTGGAGGGGTATTATGCGTTTGTGCAGATGTTTGTAACGCCCAAAAATATTAGTCTAACACCCACCTTAAAGTATCACTTTCTGAGTCGATTAAACGATGTTCGTCCATCCGTCTGGTTGGCTGGCTGTCCATGTAAACCTTGTACGCAGAGTACAGGTCGGAATTTTGAAGATATTGCGATAAAATTTGGTACATATTATTTTTGAAATTGGCGGAAATCGGTCCATTATTTCACCTAGCCCCCATACAAATATCCTTCCGAAATTGGACTTTATCGGTCATAAATGTTTAATTTATAAATGTATCTCCACAAAATCCGCTCCAAATAAGTTTTATATATACAAAATTCATGTCACCAAATTTTGTTACGATCGGTCCATAATTAGTCATAGCTCCCATATAGACCCGCTTCCGAAAATCACTTAAACGTGCATAAATCTCCTAAAATGTTGGTATATACACAAAATTCAACATAAATAACTTCCATTAAGGTGATCGGTTTATAAATCACTCACGAATATAAATTATTAATATTTTAAAAGAAAAATGTTTTTGCTCATTTACTTGGTGTAGGGTATTATATGGTCGGGCTTGAGGTATCAATAAGACGTTAGCACATGCCCATTAAACAATTCAATTAATTAATTCATGAGACACATTCAGGTCGTGTACTCTCTCATTTCTACGCAAACTCACAATCCTTGCATTGAAAAAGGAAATTCAACGATACATTAACACAATTCATATAAATCAAGCTGAATTATACCGATATCATTGGTTGTGTTGGCATTGAGGACCACTGTGTTTGTGAGATCAAATCGAACGATCTCGGTGGCCAGTTCTCATCACCAACACGTGACTTGACCATGCCCTCAAATCTGTCGTGCAGAATTTTCAATGCGGCATGAGCTATATGTATGATATCGATACCAACGATATGACACACGTCGCAGTACTTCAACCAATCTCCATATCATCCAATTTAGGCCAAAAGAAGTAGGAAATCATTCACCTATAGCGATCTCCTTATATCTTGATGGCCTGGAAAACGTTGTTCTCAAAAAAATATGGACCGATGACGCCTGCCAAACCGTGGCTATTTCGGGATACATTGGACACTCTTGGATCTCATGTGCATTGCTAACGTCCCAAGTTCGACAATTTTAGTTTGTTGATGTAAAATTAGTGAAGCGCGCAGAATGTTGCCTGAACAGATCACCCATTCTAATAAAACAATTTCATCATTTGCATGTGTTTTTGAAAGCTATATCGATCCGTGGTGATTTTGTAAAACAAACTGAATACATGACATCCAACTCTTCAGATGTAGCTTTCACAATATGACAGCTATCATTAGCCAATTCTCTTAGATTTTATTCATAGATGACAACTAGATGGGTAACTGAGAGGCAAAAACCTAATTTATGAGAATGTATTGCCATGTATTTTGTTATTGTATCACACATATTCACACATATGTGAATAACCCAACTGAAAAAATTTCTAGGGCTTTACTTTGTAGGTCTTCTAAAAGGCGTGTTTCTAAAAAATCCGCTCTGCCTACTTCCAGAATATGTTCTAGAAGAAATTTCCTTCTCCTTCTAAAAACATTCTGCAAGGCCTTTAGAAAGGCCTCTTAACTGCATCATTTTTCCGCTGAGAAGAGAGTAATTTATTCCAAAGAAAGTAATTTCATCCAAAAGCAGGGAAATTGTGTACCAAACAATTTGAAACCGAGGGACCTGGAGAGTCGATTTTGCATGTACTAAATGCTGCTTGACCGCTATAAAAGAATATAATTCTTTTACCGAATCATAACCTGCAATGAAAATTGGATCCACTACATTAGACCGATGCGTAGGAAATCGTATGTTAAGCCCGGTCAACCAGCCAAATCGACAACAAGTATCAATGGCGCTAAGGTAAATCTTTGTATTTGGTGGGAGCATAAGCTGTTGAAATCTGACCACACCATCACAGGGAATCTGTATTTGAAGCGAGCATTGGGTTCAAAACGGTCATAATATGTGGCCAGATATGAAGCTGTAATACTCCATCATGACAACACTCGGCCACATGTTCCAAAAACTATTTAGAAAGAATGGTTGGGAAGTTATGTCACAACTGCCTTATGGACCAGACCTGGCCCCGTCCGACTATTATTTGTTTCTACCGATACGCTTCACTTCAGAATAGAGTATCCGACATTTTCTTGATTCGTTCTTGGCCTCAAAAGATGAGCAGTTCCCTTGGCGCGGAATCCATATCTTTCCAGAAAGACGAAAAAAGTTCATAGCTAACAATGTCCAATACTCTGAATAAATGTTTCAAAATAAAAATTTAGTAAAATTAAATAGTGCAACAAATTCCAATAAAAGTAGTTTTTGCATTAAATTTTCCCAAAGATGCATTTTAAAATTATACTCGCAGTAGAAATCCCTTAAGTTTACAATTTATTGATGATTTTTACTTAATCTGTATAGACATTTTCAAGAATTTTAATAATTTAATTATTTATTATCAAATTTTTCATTCTTTTTAGTGACATTAAAGTGCAAGGGAAAGGCATATTTTCTCATTCATAAATTTTTTTTTTCATAATATAAATTTAATTACACTTAACTTCCCTTAAAACAACAATGAAATGATGTCAAGGATATCCTTTTATAATTAATATAACTCTGTGTGCATACAAGTATGAGTCTAACTAAGCAATTGTATGTTAACTGGTAGCAGCAACTTGCAATTACTACTTATACAAGTGAATATATATATATATATCTGTGATTTTACAACCGTAACGACTTAACAATCCTGTTCCTGTTTAACTATAATATCCTTGTACAGAGTGAGAATGAGATAAAAGCTAAATATAAATGTATGAATATATTTATAAAGAAGCCTTTATAGAAATTGAACATTTAAATTATGGAATTTTAGCAGCAAAGCTAAGGACAGCAAAAGTATAAATGTATAAGTATAATATGACCCTATTCTAATATTTAAATATGAATATCTAGTTTAGATATATTAAAGTGTAAATGTTTATAGCTTCAACTACTTCCCCAGCCTGCCTCATCTGCTGCTGCTGCTAACAAACAATTCAAAATTTCTAAATAGCATCAACGTCACAGTTGTCTGCATTTGTATCAGCATTAGCAGCAGGCCTTGCATTATTATCATAATGTCCGTCTGTCTGTCTGTCTAACTATCTATCTGTTGTAGGTTTTAAGTGTTGCTACAGGTAACTGCAACTATACAAACTATGTTAAACTATTTATTTATATCAAGCATAGTTGAACTACAATGCTACAAGCTACATACATACTTGCAACCAAATATAAATGAAACTGAAACCTAAAATTATTACTATGTATGTTTGTAGCACAAGTATTAGTTTGAATATGAATAGAAATATATAGTAAGTAGCAGCAGCCAGTAGTAGTAGTAGTAGGAGTGTAGTAGCAGTTGCTACTTATTAGTAGACGTTAGACTATAGAGTACTTGTAGTCAGAGTTGGATTTGTTGCAGGGATACTTTGTTATAATATTGTTGGCAATGATGCTTACTCATTTAAATGCTTATCAGTTTAATCGCATAAACAAAAGATTGATGTTGCTTGCTGCTGCAACAACAGCAGCAACGCCAGGTTACTGTTGCAAATAGTAAACATCAGTGATAGCTAGTACTTGCATGTGCTTGTTTTATTTGTATAACAACTGCACTATGGTTGAGTAAATAAGATATTGATAATGTTTTTAAGTTTAAGTATCTGGTTTATGATTTTGTTTACTGTGGCACCATTGTGCACTGTTATACTTATGTAATACCATTTGATTTCACTCTATCCTTATTAAGCTGATATTTCAATCTTTTTTTTTAAGTTCCTTATTTTGTATATTTCTATATGTTTCATACATTTAGCTTAAAGGTTTAGTTTTGGCTGTATGGTTTTGCATATGGTTTTTTTGTTTCAAAAATAGTTATGCTGTCGCTGCTATTGCTGAAAAGGAAATTCTCTATATTTATCTTTAATTGTAAGATTCTTCATATAAGTTTATCATTCCATATGTAATCCTTGGAAAATGAAGCTGATCAAGAAATGAATGTTACTATAGAGCTTTTTATAGAGCCATAATAAGAGAGTGCTTTCATGCTAAAATGGATGAAATTGATATCGAAGAAATTTTCTTTCAACTAAGCGACACCACCTGCAATACAGCCTTTGAAACAATAAAATTAAAGCATAGGACACTTTCTAGTAAAATACTCTTCAATTTCAGTGATGAGAATGCGCCCTTAAATCGTATTGGGTGTATGACGTAAAAATTCGAGATTTGAACGCGTTTTTTAAATAACTTATAAATATGACATTTTGAAGTGTACAATTCTGACTTAGTTATTCTACATTGTAGTGTAAACAACAAAGCTGTTTTGATTCGAAAATCTCGAATTTTGTACCAACGAATCGTGATATGCAGGATGTTCTTACTTAATTTGTAAAAAGTAAGAGAGCTATATTCAGCTGTGCCGATTCTTATTTATTTAAACTTTTAAATATTTTTAAAAAAAGTTTTAATTTATTTATTTTACGGCAAACATTTTTTTTTAATTTTTTTCTCAAATTACAAAACAAAAAATTTTTTTTGTTGAAAAAAATTTGGGGTAAAAATATTTCTACCGATTTTGACCCATTGTAGGTCCGACTAATATTGGCCTTATATTCGCCGTTGCAAATAACTTTGAAATATCTATTATTGGATATCCATATTGTCTATATTAATATCTTAGTAATCCAGATATAGATCAAAAATAGGCCAAAAATCGAAGTTGTCCAGTTTTTTTCCTTATATCTCAGCCATTTGTGGCCGATTTTCTCAATTTTAAATAGCAACCGAGCCGGGAGAATTCTCGAAGTTGATTTCAACATATGGACGGACATAGCTATATTGAATTCGCTATCTATAGAGATCAAAGTTGGTCACCTCGGGTCTCAATTTTTTTAAAAAAAATCGCCAAAAATCCATTTATGATCTGAATGAGCTGAAATTTAAAATATAAATAGTTCTTAAGAAGATCTATAAAACATATGCTTATACGTATTTAGGTTTATTTATTTATTTTTTTTTAATTTTGCTCGATCTTTTTATGGTTTTTAAGATGTGACGGGCATACGGAGGGTCGATTTTTTGTTTGTTAAAAATTTCGTCTCTATTCTAAAATTATAAATAAAATAAAAACACCATGCTAATAGTTATCTTGTCCCTATAAAAAGTTAAACTCATCCAAAGTTGGAATATGTAAGTCTTTTCCCAAAAAGGCCCATATATTTTTTCTTTTGTAGAAAAAAATTTTCTTCGGGACTATATACAATTTTTATATGATCCGGAAAGAGAATTTAATGCAAAAGCAAAAACACCCCCCGACCTATCCAAATATGGGCCATTTTTAAAAAAAATTTTCCATTTGATTAAAAATTCTAAAAAGGCAACGCACCGATCCTCGAAAAAGTTTAATTTTTGTATATCCCTATATGCTTCTTGAACATCTACAAATGACGTCATAGTAGGTACTTTTCTAAAAAACAACTCAGTTTTTGGAACACATTTTCTCTGGTTTAGGAATTTCGGTATTTGAAAATAAAAAATGTCAAAAATTATAATGTCGTTGATATAAGGACATTTGAGTCTATATTATTTCCATATCTATATCTTTATCTTTAACCATTAAAATTGTATGTTAATTGAAATTTTATATTTTTCTTCATGGAAAATCACCATATTATAATTTTTTATAAATTTATTTAGTTTTACTAAAATATCAATCATATACAAAAAGCCTTTATTTATTCCTCAGGAGTTCTACAAACCTTGCCCCCTTTGAAAAATTTGTACGTTTTTTCATATATTGCATGCAAAATTTTACTAACATATCAAATATAAACAATATCTCCAATAGTTCCCGAGATACCGAATTATTTCCAAAAAAAAAAAAAACGTTACTAAACCACTGTGTATCATTAAGAGCTACACAAGCAGGAATTTCAAAATGATTGCGAGCAGCAGGATTCATTCAAAAGCAGCATAATTGGGTACAATACCAATTTAAGCTGATAGACCTTGAATGACGATTTTGCATGTCTGAAATGGTGCTTCAACGCTTTAAAAGAAAATGATTTTTGCAGCGTATCATTACTGATAATGAAAAATGGATCTACTATAATAACCCGAAGCGTAAGAGATCGTTTGTGAAGCTCGGCCAACCTGCCGAATCGACACCAAAGACAAATATCCATGGCGCCAAAGTAATTTTCTCTGTATTTGGTGAAACTGTATATTACGAGCTGCTAAAATCTGAGTAGACCATCACTGAACGCAACTGATTCGTCTGAAGCGATCATTGATCGAAAAACGCCCTAAATAAGCGGCCAGACATGAAATCGTAATATTCCATCTCGGCCATATATTGCAATACCTTTTAAAAAGTATTTATAACGAAGTCGTTGGGAAGTTTGCCTCACCCGCTTTATAGTTCAGACTCTTCCCCGTCCGACTACTATTTGTTTTGATCGATGCAGAACACTTGGGATTCGCTTCACTTTGGAAAAGAGTATCCAATATTGGCCTCAAAAGATGAGCAGTGCTTTTAGCCGAAGGGTATAAAAAAATCGACTAAGCCAACTCTAGCACTTTAACTTGTTTATAGAAATATTTCTAAATAGCTCTTTAACTTATACAATTGTTGCTGCTGTTGGTCGTTCTGCTGTTGTGGCTATTGCAATAAAAAAATATATAAACTTTTGGTTTCATTTTTCTATCATGTTTTTTTTGTTGGTTTGTTTCATATTTGATAAAAATTCCAAGATTGTCGTATTTGTGTTTATTTTGAGATTTGCTACAATATTTTTCATACTTTTTTCTGCAAGTATGAACTGGAAAATCAGTGCTGTAAGTACAGTGGGTGAGAAAAACACTAAAGTTTACTTTAAGATTAAAATGAAAATATTTTTTGGTTCAAAAGTTTTTATTAATTTTTTGGCTGAAAAAAATTTTTTATTAGTGAAAAAATATAGTTGAAAAAAATGTATGGTAAACAAAATTTTATGGTAAAAAATTTTTTGGTAAAAAAAAATCTGGGTAAACAATATTTTTAAAGATGTCGACTCATGTAGGTCCAAATTACTATGGCGTTTATACATCGTTGGAAAGGTCTTTGAATTGTCCATATTAATCAGCAATCCACATATAGATCAACAATAGGTCTAAAATCAAGGTAGTCGTGTCTGTTTGCTTATATCTCAGCTATTTGTGGGCCGATTTTCTTCGTTTTAAATACCAACTGAACAGGGACTATAGCAGATATATTGATGTATGAATCATGTATATAAGTTATTTGGGGGCTACGGAAAGTTGATTTCGACATACATAGGGATAGACGGACATGTCTATATCCACTCCGCTATCTGTAGCAATTCAGATTATGAAAAATATTGAAACTACAAACGGAATGACAAATTTATATATGTATATCCTTGTCACTCAAGGCGAAGGGTTAAATATTATTTTTTGGTTTTTTCTTCCACTGTAACATTTCCGTACTATTTTCAGAATTCTATATCCAACTCTTGCCCTTCTTCCTTTTTCAAATAAAACAAATTGGTATTATTTATAATATAAGTTTTATACATCTACATTTATGTATTTCAATGTGTAACCATCATCTTTATTATAACATATTTTCCTTTTTTTTTATAATAACTATGTAAGTACATACATTTTGTTGCTCCTGCCACAACTACTTCACTACTTACCAGAAGTACTTAAATGTTGTTTTTTTTTTGTTGTTGTTATTGCTGTTGTTGCCTTCATTGTTGTTGCACAATGAAATTCCATGTTTAAACATTTGTAAAGGGTCAGTTCTACATAAACAGATGAATATTAAACCCTTTTAAATAAAATACTCTAGAAAAAAACAACATATTTCTGTAGCCTGTTTAAAAGGTAATTCAAAACCTTAGGATTTAAATGTTGCAATCACTGTTGGTAGTTGCTGGTTGCATATTGTTTAATATTTTGTATACTTTTAAGTAGATCCATCATTTTCACTTATCAAGATGTACGCGTTGCTTACGGTAATAAATACTATTTCTTTTACTCATAGTTTTTCTAAAGAACTTGAAGGAACAAAAAATAATATTTTTTTTTTTTTATTCTGTTGCATTTTATTTATAAATTGTATATAAATCCTTGAAAATGAGTAATATAAAGTAGATGGCTTTAAATAGCATCTTTTTGACAACATCTATGAAGATGGGTTTGGTTTTAAATATGTGGCACAGCTTAATGATCATGTTTATGCATCGATCATACAAGTCATGAACAGGGATTAAACTTAATTATAGTTTAAATTGTTTGGATTTTTTTTGTTTTGTTTCCATAAAAAATACTTTATACATACAATATGTACAAGTTTTCTAAAACTACTGCTTGATATTAAAGAGGAATTTTGTAGCAAATTTTTTTTTTAATTTGTGTTTGTTCTCTTATATCTAGCCTCGATACTAGAATTTGAAACTTAGGTATAGTAAGGGATAAATTTTAGTGTTTTACTTTATTGTCAGAGCAATATTCACAGTTACAGTGTACAGTTTTTTAGTAGATAATTTTTTTAAAATACCAATAAATATTAACTCTTTTGAAAATTAATTTTTTTGAAGTTTCTTAAAAATAAATTTTAAAGAAGTCAAAGTATTCCCATACGAAAAAATGTAAAATATTGGTCAAAGGGGGCAAGGTTTGAGGAAATTCTGAGGAGTAACTAAAGGCTTTTTATATAAGTATTTCATATTGGTGAAAATTTTAGGAAAGAATTTAATAAATTTTTGGAACGTCATTCACATTAAAATCCATAAAAACATGGTGATTTTCCATGAAGAAATATATAAAATTTGAATTAATGTAAAATTTTAAATATTAAAGATATTATAACAAATTTTTTAATTAATATAGACTCAAATGTCCTTAAAAAATAGCATTAGAATCTTTCACAGTTTTTATTCTGAAATACCGAAATTCTTAAAACGGGGAAAATGTGTACCAAAACCTAAGTTTTTTAGAAAAGGGCCTACTGTGACGTCATTGACCATGTAATAGTAAAAAAATTTTGTAAGTATTTAAGAAATAAATAGGGCTATACAAATACGAAAAGAGTTTGAGGATCGGTGCTTTGCCTTTTTAGAAATGTTTACTTAAACCTAATTTTTCTTTTAAATTGGCCATGTTTGGATAGGCCATGTCCCCTTAAGTGAGCCAAATTTAACTTTGTCCGCTTTTCAATTAAGTTATCTTTCCGGGTCATATAAAAATTGTATATAGTCCTCAAGAAATTCAATTTTCAATCTAGTGAAAATTCAATTTTCTAGTGAAAACCAAATTTTCAATCTAGTGAAAATACAATTTTCAATCTAGTGAAAAAGCAATTTTCAATCTAGTGAAAATTCAATTTTCAATCTAGTGAAAATTCAATTTTCAATCTAGTGAAAATTCAATTTTCAATCTGAAAATTTTCTAGTGAAAATTCAATTTTCAATCTAGTGAAAATTCAATTTTCAATCTAGTGAAAATTCAATTTTCAATCTAGTAAAAATTCAATTATCAATCTAGTGAAAATTCAATTTTCAATCTAGTGAAAATACAATTTTCAATCTAGTGAAAATTCAATTTTCAATCTAGTGAAAATTCAATTTTCAATCTAGTGAAAATTCAATTTTCAATCTAGTGAAAATTCAATTTTCAATCTAGTGAAAATTCAATTTTCAATCTAGTGAAAATTCAATTTTCAATCTAGTGAAAATTCAATTTTCAATCTAGTGAAAATTCAATTTTCTAGTGAAAATTCAATTTTCAGTCTAGTGAAAATTCAATTTTCAATCTGAAAATTTTCTAGTGAAAATTCAATTTTCAATCTAGTGAAAATTCAACTTTCAATCTAATGAAAAATTGGGTCATATAAAAATTGTATATAGTCCCCAAGAAATTCAACTTTCAATCTAATGAAAATTCAATTTTCAATCTAGTGAAAATTCAATTTTCAATCTAGTGAAAATCCAATTTTCAATCTAGTGAAAATTTAATTTTCAATCTGAAAATTTTCTGGTGAAAATTAAATTTTCAATCTAGTGAAAATTAAATTTTCAATCTAGTGAAAATTAAATTTTCAATATAGTGAAAATTAAATTTTCAATCTAGTGAAAATTAAATTTTCAATCTAGTGAAAATTTAATTTTCAATCTGAAAATTTTCTGGTGAAAATTCAATTTTCAATCTAGTGAAAATTCAATTTTCAATCTAGTGAAAATTCAATTTTCAATCTAGTGAAAATTCAATTTTCAATCTAGTGAAAATTCAATTTTCAATCTAGTGAAAATTCAATTTTCAATCTAGTGAAAATTCAATTTTCAATCTAGTGAAAATTCAATTTTCAATCTAGTGAAAATTCAATTTTCAATCTAGTGAAAATTCAATTTTCAATCTAGTGAAAATTCAATTTTCAATCTAGTGAAAATTCAATTTTCAATCTAGTGAAAATTCAATTTTCTAGGTGAAATTTCAATTTTCTAGTGAAATTTCAATTTTCTAGTGAAATTTCAATTTTCTAGTGAAATTTCAATTTTCTAGTGAAATTTCAATTTTCTAGTGAAAATTCAATTTTCTAGTGAAAATTCAATTTTCTAGTGAAAATTCAATTTTCTAGTGAAAATTCAATTTTCTAGTGAAAATTCAATTTTCTAGTGAAAATTCAATTTTCTAGTGAAAATTCAATTTTCTAGTGAAAATTCAATTTTCTAGTGAAAATTCAATTTTCTAGTGAAAATTCAATTTTCTAGTGAAAATTCAATTTTCTAGTGAAAATTCAATTTTTTAGTGAAAATTCAATTTTCTAGTGAAAATTCAATTTTCTAGTGAAATTTCAATTTTCTAGTGAAAATTCAATTTTCTAGTGAAAATTCAATTTTCTAGTGAAAATTCAATTTTCTAGTGAAAATTCAATTTTCTAGTGAAAATTCAATTTGCTAGTGAAAATTCAATTTGCTAGTGAAAATTCAATTTGCTAGTGAAAATTCAATTTTCTAGTGAAAATTCAATTTTTTAGTGAAAATTCAATTTTTTAGTGAAAATTCAATTTTTTAGTAAAAAATATTTTTTTTTTTTCAACAATCTCTACTGTGGACTCTATGAACTTGGCAGTTCCTATTTTATGAACACGCATAACGTTTTTCAAATTTGTAGAATGTTTGGTTGATAAAAGTTTACTTAAGCTCACTTTAAACATTCGTAAATGCTAAAACCTACGATAAGCACTCTCATTGGTCAGTTCTTGTGCATTTGTCAAAAACAACAACAAAGCAAAATCAAACGTAGACCAATGAGCGTGCTTTATCGTAGTATCTAGCATGGTACATGAAAAAATGAGAAGTGCATAGTAAGCAGTCTTTGACTTTAGAGAATTTTTTTACAAGGTGTGTGATTTGCATGCATTATTTTAAAGTATAATAATGAATTGGATATAATGTTTTATATATCAATGGAAAGGTAATGAAATGTAGTTTTTAAAAATTATTATATTTTTGGACACTTCTTTATAATTTTTAGATGAAAATTGATAAAATGTAAAATAAATATTTTTTTTGAAAAATAATTAATCAAATAACTGAAATATTTTCATTTTATAATTCTTTAGTTTTGACTTTTAATAACTTATGAGCAATCTGCAATGTCTTAGAAACGTTAAATTAATAAGTTAATACCCTAATGTACTTTTTCACATAACCAATTTTTTATTAAAATCAAATTTTCATCAAAAATAGGTTTTCAGACTAAATTACTTTTTTTTCAAAAAAGGTGCTTCCTTAGATATTTTATTTAAACAAATTAGTATTAATTTCTATCACATTAAATTTTTAAATAGAATAAATAGCTTTATATTTAAGCATCAACACGTTGCTAATACCACCACCCATCAGGGTCAACCACATTATTTCCTCTTCCTTCTTAATCATTATATATCGTCAAAAGGTACGGACATTTTTTATGTAGAAAAAATAACATGTGTTTACTTTATTTGTTTATAATAAAACTTTGTTTAACTTAGCAAATTGTATTTAAAAAAAAATGGCATAAAAACAACGCAAGAAAAAGTTCATAAAGTTGAAGAAGAAATAAACAAATTTTTTTATAGTGTTTATTTAATATTAAACTATTTGTGGTGGCAATTAATAGTTTTTTTATGAGAGGCGCACAAACACCACTACTTCCTTATTTATTTATTTTTTTAAAAAACCCAGCAGTTTTAAAAGTGAAATATGACAACTTTGCAATAGCTATAATAGTGGTTCTATTTATGTCCACTGGTATCCATTAAGGTAAAGTATAAAGTTAATTTTCTAAAGGTCTTTTTACACTAACTGAGTTCATAAACTGAAACTTATCTGTCCGCCAGATGGACGGACATCGTTTAATCGACTCAGAAAGTGATTCTAAGTCGATCGGTATACTTAAAGGTGGGTGTTAGACTAGTACTTTTGGGCGTTACAAACATCTGCACAAACGCATTATACCCTCCCCACTATGGTGGTGTAGAGTATAAATAGCCTAACTCATTTACTATGATGGATGTATAAGTTACCTTTTGCCAATCAAATCGATAGTATGTTATTTACATTGAATGTGAGTGACAACGAAATGAATCAAATAAGTTAATAAGTCAAGATCAACTTTTTTAAAACAAACACAAACTGCGAAGCTTTTTGCTTGTCTGCAGGTACAACCAGAGTCTCTGGTGGGAATCGAACCCGCAACCCTTAGATTGATAGCCCAGTACACTTTCGTCTAGTCTTCAGGTCAAAGATTAGGGAATTTGACTACTAACTAGGAGAATTATCAGAAGTTCGAGCAAAGTATTTCCTATTGCTTTCTGCAGATACACCCAGAGTCTCTGGTGAGAATCGAACCCGCAACCCTTAGATTAATAGCCCAGCACACTTTCGTCTAGTCTTTAGTTAAAAGATTAGGAAATTTGACTTCTAACTAGGAGAATTATCAGAAGTTCTAACAAGTGTTTTCCCATTAAGTTCTCCAATAAATAGCAAAATATATTGTTGGATAACTAAAGGTAAACTGCAGGGCATTTAAAAAAAACTGTTGCCTTGTATATATGCTCCAGTATTTTATAACTACATAAACAATGATAATGAAAACATAACCTATGCTTCCTTATTGTAATTTCCGGATTTATTTTATGATGCTAAATTCTAAAACAAAAGAACTACATAGCTACTATACCCTCTTACTTGCAGCATTTAATTAAACCCGGAATTGTTTATTAAAACTATAGCAGTTTAAAAACTATGTATATGGGAGTTTTTTTTACTGTTGTTTATGTAGGGTTTTTTTATAGCAATAATACAACTACTACTATAGCACTAAAACAAAATATATTAACACACTATGCCACACATTAAATGAAACATTATTGTTATAAACAAACAAACAAAACTAATGTATGAGGCAGCTCTTAGTAGCTACAGCAGCAGCAGCATGCAACGACAACAGCAACAATACAATCAATGGCCCATAAACAAACAGCAACAAGTGCATGTTTCATGTTTTTTTTCTCCACTCCACTCCTCTCATCTCTTTTTTTTTTTTTTGCTTTTCCATGTGAACGCATTGAAAAGGAGAAGAAGGCGCCTTGCCGAGTTGACAGCATTTGGTTTTAACCTCCACTGGTGGCATAAAGAGTTTAGGGAATATTATTATGTTTGTCATAAAGTTTGTGACATGTGTATTGGAGTTTTGTTAACTTTATTGAGATATTTCAAGAAAGAACCAGAAAAGTGTTTAATAAATAAAGATTATGATACTCGTATAGTCACACAATAAGGAACTTATATGTTACGAAGTCTGGTGCTTAGAAAGGAATCGCTACAAAAAATTTCCACAGCATTGGCGAATTGCAAATAATTTAATCAAGCCAAATTCATACTAAATTATTGCCACAATTGAAAAATTTCGAATAAATTCTATAAATTTCATATCAAGACACAACCCAGCATTTAAGCAATTACTCAGTGTATCCCTTATAGACTGAGATTGTCACTAATGTCTGACCACTTGGCTGATTCTAATTTATATATTTTGGGTCATTTGACACTTACGTACTCTTTGAAGTGCACAGCGAAGTCAATTGGTTACTTTATACATTCTAGCTTGAAGACAATTATCAATTAAAAATTTGAATTGATGTAAAATTTTAACGGTTAAAGATATCGTTGCAAAATTAGGAAATAATATAGACCTAAATGATCTTAGATCAATGGCATTATAATTTTTGCCGTTTTTTATTTTCAAATACCGAAATTCCTAAAACGGGTAAAATGTGTTCCCATAAATTTATTTTATAAAATTAACCACTGCACAGTGGGACAGAATCAATTTTTTTTTGGATCGGAATAAAATTTGACGTCAGCGTAGCGAAGGAGTTTAATTTATTAAAATGGGCCATACAAATTCTCCAGGTGTGGCGCTATGGGAGCTCAAAGTAGGGTACCTTCGACATATAAAATTTTTAGACACGTGCCATTTTTTTTAAAAATATACGACTGAATTCTTTCTGTTACTTAGACAACTAAATTACTAATAATATATAAAATATTTCGGAGCAACATCAACGGACAGCATACCTGATACAAATAATCAATTAATATGTAAAAAATAAAAATGAAATCATTTTGCCTTTAGATAGAGACACACCTATTGACAGAATTGATAGAAAAAGATGCAGTCTACTGAAGTTGATGAACATTGAAATTTTGATGTTGTTTATATTTTGTTCTACGAAATTTTTTATATAGCTCTTTTTCCAACTTTTTTTAATGCAAATCTCATCTATGACAATTGTCATTTACGAAAATATACAACAAAGTCGAATGTTAAGTTAACTGTGATTGTACCAAAAGATTGAATATACAGTAAATTTTCATGCCATTTTAAACAAGCGAACATATCGAGCCCTTAGCGCCAAATTATCGTAAGCGACATTTTCTAAAATTTTTTTTTATAGCAAAAATTTAAATTTTATGGACCGACTGATGTTTTAGCGTTCTCAGAATATCAAAATTGTTAATAACTTCAAAATTATAGGGAGCAAGATTTTATAAGTCAATCTTTACATTTTACAGTAAACGAATTTTATCGTAAGCGACACATAGTGGTATAGACAAAAAATAGGGAAATAAATCTGTAACTTCTAAATGGTTAGATTGGTTTGAATGATATTCCACATGCGCAAAGAAGAAGTGTTCTCGAGTTTAAGTTCTGAACGTGGACCTCATGGGCCAACCAGGGCCGCGACCAAGGGTCCTCAAAGTAGGACACCTCGGGCATATTACATTTTTAGAATGATTCTATTTCTTCGTTTGTGTTCCGATTTCAAAAAAATTACACACATAAAATCTTTTCATCGAGTGCGACCTAGTCGTAGCTATCAATTGTCTCTTATGCCTTAGGAGATATTCGCATTTGAAAATTAAATTTTCAACATTTTTACCCAACCCACTCCAGATTTTTGATAACAGCGTATCCAAATATTTTCCGATTTTCTCCAGTTTTCCTTCATTGGACTAACAACATACGTATGCGTCAAATAAGAAAAGAACTGTTTAAAAATAATGACTAGGTCCAAAGTTATATGCATTTGAATTTAAAAAATTTTGAAAAGCCGATTTTTCGCTAATTTTTTGGGAAAAAAGAACTTTTTTTCTTTTTAAGTTATCGCAAAAAATTTTTGTTAACGAGGTCCATTCAAAAAACACCTATTTTTTATGTAAAATTAAACTTTAGGGCAAAAATTCTCAAATCTCATATTCGACATCAAAATATAATAACCAATTTTAGAAGGCCCAATATACTTTTAATTATTTTGTAATGGATTCCTATAACTCCGACCCTGGTATGGATATTATAGCCAAAAAACTAAAAATTTCCATTTTTGGGATTTTTCAACACTTTTTTGGGAATTGCGGGATTGCTGAAAAAAAATTTCAAAATTCGTTTTTATTTTTCCATTTTGAAAAATTTTTATCTATGCAAAAATTTAATAAAAAATATTTTTTGTCATATTTTTCAATAAAGTATTCCATGAATTTTTAATTGTCAAAAGTTATAAATATTTTTGAAAAATAGACAAATAGCTTGAACGAATTTATAATATATCGCATCATAAAATTTTTAATTCTATGTATAAATTTCAAAATAATCGAAAAAACCTTCTCCTGTAAAATTTGAGTTTTGTCGCTTACGATAATTTGGCGCTAAGGGGTCGATATGTATATGAACTTCGAGCGTGTCTGACCAAACAAATAATAAATATATCAGCCTAATATTACGGAATCATAATATTCAGATATCTGACAACAAAATACCAAAAAATTATCCAAATCGGCGAACATGAAAAAAATTAATTTTTTTGGGTGAAATTTGCTTGAATAGTTTGTCTCTTTACGCCTGCCTATTGTAGGGCATTTCTTATACAGTTTATTTATATGAAAAATATTAATATTCTTAATTGTTTCATATATCTAACAGTGTTGCCATATAAACAATACTCACATGAGTGGCGTTAATAGTTGGAAGGTTGAAAGAATATAAAAAAAAACAAACAGCAAATATTGTAACCGTATGTATATTAGGGTCGACCCGTTCCTATGAAACAACATTTTTTTGTTCGTTAGTCCCAACTATAAACAAAGTTTACTTGACTTTGTTAAACGAATTCTCAAAATGTTCTTTAAACTCAAAACAAATTTTAAAACAATATCAAACAATATTTAGCAAACTATAATTGTGACAGTTTTAAACTTTATAAGAAGCCATTTCTTATCAGTGCAATAAGTCTAATCAAAAATGGGATGAATCGCAATAGGGGGTGTGGCACCTCCCATACAAAGTAAACAGCTATTTTAGAATATCTGGAGAACTATAATTGCGGAGGTCTTCAAATTTTTTCAGAATATCATCCTTATTATTTTACATAGAAATATTAGATGAACCTAAAAAAAATTATATAAAAACGTCGACAGTTTTTTTTGCTGCCACCCTAATATGTAAGCAAATATATAAAAACTGCAATAAAAAAGCGCCACCACTATAAAAACAATTTTATATAAACATTATAAAAAACTAAAAACAACAAGAAAAATGTACAATGAATAACATTAACAAAAGTTTTTTTTTGTATTTGCAACTTCTTCATAGTTTTTTTTAGCTTTTCGTGGTTCCACTACTTGCTACATGTGCCACCACAATTGCTTACTAGGACTCAAGGGGACTATGAAGAAAATGAGGAACATCAAATAAAAAACTATGCTGTTCAGTTTTTATTCATTTTTTTTTTTGTTCTATTCTAGAACAGCCAGCATCAACCTTACCAGCAACAGGCAACAAAGCGCGAGTGCAGCAATTAAAGTCAAAAGTATAGACATAAATTGTATTTTTATTTCTTTTGGTTAAAATGGTTCTGGGTTTGTTATTTTTATTGTATGGACTAGTGAAAAAAAAGACACATATTTTGAAAGACTAACAGTAGTAGAGTACTTTGTATGAGGCTTTTGTTTTTAGTTCCCTTTTTTTCCTTCTTTCTTCCTTACAGCTTACAAATATTTGTGGGGGCTTAGTGTTTTTCTTTCTCTACTATATATAGAAAAAAGTAAAAAAGTTTTATGCTGTTTTGTAAGTAACTGAATGAGAGAGAAAAAAACAAACAAGTCTGTTTTTTATGACTTAATTATAACTTATTTTGCTGCTTTTCTTAGCCACCATTAGATGTTAGTTAGAGCCATTAGCTGGTTGCAACAAAAAAAAGGATGCTTTAATGCAGAACAAGTCATAGATTGTCAAATGAATTAATGGTGCTTCATTTTTGAGTTACTCTACTACTTACTTGACTGTTAAGTGCAGTTAATATGTTTGTAATTTGGTTACTTTTTCTAGGCCTTTAGAAAATTTTATGATTTTTTAATTTCTTTTTTATAATAAATGTGTGTTCAAAGATTAGCCAGCAGTTATGGCATTACTGGTTACCAAATTAGCTATTTTAATATGTGAGTATCCAAAAAATAAAGTAAATGACCCAACATAAACTAATAAAGACTATACTGAGGATTTAAAAGCAAACTGGTGAGTAAAATAATAAGTTCTTAAAGTAAAATTTAAAAGAAAGATTAAACAGACTACACTCTAGATTACTTACAGGCATACGGTGACAATTAACTCTACTCTGGATTATTTAGGATGTATAAAGTCTTCTATTCACTTCTCTTTACATTAAAAATGATATTGAAATTAAAGTCAGTTGAAATATAAAGACATTTATTGATAAATACTGACTAAAAAGGATACACTGCCACTATTAAAACTGCTGGTTAATGTCTGCATCAAATTGGCTTTAAACACTTGCAGGATCTTTGCTTGTTATTGTTAGCTAATATTTACTCATGTTGCTATTTTAAATTAAAACATTGTTTGCAGAAATATTGGACACTAATCTCAATTAAGTGCAACATTAAAATATGAGACACTAAGTGCAAATAATGTTGCGATACAATAAATATAAACAAAACAAAAACAGCTCACTTCTGTTCAATAATTACATTATGATATTTATTTGATAAATAGCTGCTCACTCAATGGCCAAAGACGGACATTGAAAGAATAAGTAAGATACTGTATATTTACAATTATGACCAAACAGTTTCCTGTAATACAAGGTGACGCAAAAGTAATCCTCCTATCAGAAATTGCTATAAATTTTGCGATTGGCCCCTAATGTCAGTTCTGTTTTGACATTTGTGTAGTAAACACATGCGAAATACACGTTAATAAACAATGTTACGCTACACTTCTCCAGAACGCGGAATATTGCCATCCTTAATCACCATCAAGAGGAAGATGATTTTTCATCAAAAATAATCATGAGTGATGAGGCCCATTTCCATCTTAGCGGGTACGTAAATAAGCAAAATTTACGCTTCTGGGGCACTGAAAATCCGCGTGTAACCCACGAAGAGCCATTACACCCGCTCAAAGTCACTGTATGGTGTGCTGTTTTCGCTGGAGGAGTCATCGGACCTTTTTTCTTCGAAGACATCGTGGGCCAAACGATTACTGTGAATGGTGAGCGCTACAGAACAATGATCAACGAGTTCATTCTGCCGCAATTTGATGAATTGGGATTGAAAAACATGTGGTTCCAACAGGACGATGCAACGGCACACACTGCACGTGCCACAACCGATATGCTGAAGGATGCATTTCCCGGGCGCCTAATCTCCCGTTTTGGCGATTTGCACTGGCCAGCAAGATCGCCTGATTTGACCGCTCCAGACTTCTTTTTGTGGGGCTTTTTGAAGTCGCGGGTTTATGTCAACAAGCCTCAGACTCTTGCAGCTCTTAAAGACAATATCCGTCAAAAATGTGAGAACCTATCGCCGGAAGTTTTGCCCAAAGTGATGGAAAATGCCATAAAAAGGGCTCAAATGACAATCAACTGTGGTGGCGGCCATTAACGTGACATCATATTCTCGACTTGATGTAAAAAAAATTAAAAGATCAAATAAAAATAATCCACAAGAAGAATCAAAGTTTTTCATTTTTTTTTTTTTTTAATTACAGCCAAAAAACATCGGAAGTTTACTTTTACGCCACCTTGTAGTTGTATATAATATAATTGAATGCACAGAGTTCTTACCAGACTACGAATCTCCAGCGTTTAGCTTCTCCGCAAGGTTGAGAGCTAATTGTATAGCCGTAAACATGTTTATAGTCATGACCGTCTGTCTTTTGAAATCAATTTTCCGAAGCCTCCAAAAAACTTTCATAAATGATATATCCTCTATAGACCCTGCTCAGTTGATAATTAAAATCGAGAACATCGGCCCACAAATGGTTGAGATATAAGGAAAAAACTAGGACAACCTCGATGTTTAACCTATTTACACCCTACACCAACATAGTGGGGAGGGTATAATGCGTTGGTGCAGATGTTTATAACGCCCAAAAATATTGGTCTAACATCAATTTTAAAGTATACCGATCGACTTAGAATTACTTTCTGAGTTCATTAAACGATGTCCGTCCTTCCGTCCTTCTGGCTGGCTGGTTGGATGGCCATGTAAACCTTGTGCGCAAAGTACATATGTATAATTTGTTCGGCCCAAAGACCAAGCCTATTGAAATTGGCTGAAATCGGTCCATTATTTCACCTAGCCTCCATACAAATGTCCTTCCGAAATTGAACTTTATCGGTCATAAATGTTTAGTTTATATATGTATCCACACAAATTTCGCTTCAATTAGTTTTTATATATACGAAATTCATGTCACCAAATGTTGTTACGATCGGTCCATAATTAGTCATAGCTCCCATATAGACCCGCTTCCGAACATCACGTTAACGTGCATAAATCTCTTAAAAATTTTGGTATATTCAACACAAATAACTTTCATATAGACATCAATCACACGACATAATTTCATTGTGATCGGTTCATAATTGGCCATAGCTCCCATATAAGAACAACTTTCGAAAATCACTCACGAATATAAATTATTGATATTTTAAAAGAAAAATGTTTTTGCTCATTTACTTAGTGTCGGGTTTGACCGACCATACTTTCTTACTTGTTTCAAATTAAAGAAGCAAAGAAAAACTTCCCGAATATGACGCTTTGTTGGCACAAAACTTTTTAGATTTTTACCATTGAGATTAACCAGTCCTTATATGCCTTATTTATCCTTTTTTGTTATTTAGATTTCAGGATGGTCCCGTGTAACCAGAAATTTACCAGATTTTAATGCCGCTACATGATCCGCATATGCAACATTTTTATCCCTAATGTTTTTCATCTCAAAACAGCAGGGAATTCATAGCAAAATTCAACCAAAAGGAACATTAATTCCCTTGATAGCAAATTGCAATAATCGTCTGTTTGGAAGCACTGTACGGAATTGATACCCTGGACATTGGAGTTTGAGAGGATTGCTTCACGCTGCTACAGAAAATCTAGCAAGATTTCCTCTTTTTTTGTTTCCCATGAGGCTGCTTCTGTATTTTCATCACTGTCATTAAATAAAGTTAAGATATAAACAAGTAAGAGAGCTATATTCGGCTGTGCCGAATCTTATATACCCTTTAAATATTTAAATAATTTTAGGTGAACAAAATTTTTTTTTCAGTTTTTGGAAAAAAAATTTTTCGAATTGTTTTTTTTTAAATTTAAAATTTTAGTTTTTTTTAAATTTTAAAAATAATTTTTTTTTTGGTGAAAAAAAAATTCGTGTTAAAAAATATTTTTTCCGATTTGAACCATTGTAGGTAGGTCTTTGAAATATCTGTCATTAGATATACATATTGTCTATATTAATGATTTAGTAATCCAGATATAGGTAAAAAATAAGTCAAAAATCGAGGTTCTCCTGGTTTTTTCCTCATATCTCAGCCAATTGTTGACCGATTTTGCTGATTTTAAATAGCAAACTTCTCGAAAGCATGTCTGACAGAATTATTGAAGATTTGGATCCCGAAGATATCAGGGGTCTTCAGAAAATTGATTTCAACAGACAGACAGACATGGCTTAATCGACTTCGCTATCTATAAGGATCCAGAATATATATAGTTTATAGGGTCGGAAATGAAAAATGTAGAAATTACAAACATAATGACAAACTTATATATACCCTTCTCATGAAGGTGAAGGGTATAAAAAGATTTCTCAGCCATAATACATGATCTAATTTTAAGTGAGACTTTATTGTATACAAGTTAAAAGTCCTTTAAGAGATATGGCTCTTTCTCTCTCTCTAAGCAACTCGCAGAAGCAGTGCAAATCAAGCTCTGTGATCCATATTAACAACAGTAACGTATCGTATGTTCCATACGTGCATATAAATCTGACGTCATCTCAGTGATGGAAAAAGTGTCTTCAATGCCATTTGGATCAGTATAAGTTCATCTATCATATAGTTTTAGGGATTATATTGCTATATAATCGGCTAGACTCAGAAAATCCAGAACTTCCATTCAAACCTTCCCACTGTGGTTCCAAATAAAAATCTAGGTGGACAAAATTATTTGGCAATCTTTTTATATAGAATTGGTATCTCCGATTCCAAAAAAAAATCTTTAAAAGATCAATATAAACTTTTTTTCAAGTTACAATGTGGTCTAGATATACATATAAAAAACATTAATAAAAAATTTAAAAAAAATACGTTTTCATGTCTTTCTGAAACTAACTTTTTAAAAACATCTGTATTTACTATATTTCAAGTTACAGTAGGGTCTAGATAGATATAAAAATCAATAATAAATAAAGAAATATTTCTAAAAATTCCATTCCGTAAAAATTAAAAAAAAAGTATTTCGGCGGGTGCTGGCGGCTAAAGTTTCTTTAAATGATGTATATAGTCATTGGAAGGGCTTCGACGGTCTTTTTTTGGCAAGCTATATAACATTCTTAAAAAAAAACAAGTAAGAAAGTATTGTCGATCAAGCCCGACCATATAATACCCTACACTAAGTAAAAGAGCAAAAAAAATTTTCCTTTTAAAATTTCAATAATTTATATTTTTGAGTGATTTTCGGAAGTGGGGTTATATGGGGGCTATGACCAATTATGGACTGATCACCATGAAATTAGGTCGTGTGATTTATGTCTATATTAAAGTTAACTATGTTGAATTTTGTGTGTTTACCAACATTTTTAAGCGATTTATGCACGTTAAAGTGATTTTCGGAAGCGGGTCTATATGGGAGCTATGACTAATTATGGAACGATCGTAACAAAATTTGGTGACATGAATTTTGTGTATATAAAACTTATTTGGAGCGGAATTTGTGGAGATACATATATAAATTAAACATTTATGACCGATAAAGTCCAATTTCGGAAGGACATTTGTATGGGGGCTAGGTGAAATAGTGGACCGATTTCAGCCAGTTTCAACAGGCTTGGTCCTTGAGCCGAAAAAGTAATATGTACCAAATTTGATCGCAATATCTTCAAAATTGCGACCTGTACTCTGCGCACAAGGTTTACATGGACAGCCAGCCAGCCAGACGGACGGACGGACATCGCTTAATCGACTCAGAAAGTGATTCTAAGTCAATCGGTATACTTTATGGTGGGTGTTAGACTAATATTTTTGGGCGTTACAAACATCTTCACAAACGCATAATACCCTCCCCACTTTGGTGGTGTAGGGTATAAATATCAGTATATTTGAGACCCATGTTTAAAGGACTATAACAGGAAAATGGAGAGGCCCATAAATATAAGATATACATTTAATAAAAGCATATATCAATGTTTATCTATGTTTTGAAGTATGAATTTCTATATGGTAAAACCATTAAGATATATCTAATTTAGTAAAGCAGTAAAATATTAAAAAAATTAACGAAAAGAATTAAGAAACTTCGTTTTTCCTAATTCTGAAGATACCGATTTTCATAATTTTGTCCACCTAGATTTTGATTTGGAACCACAGTGCTTCCTCTTCAATGATTTCCCAGGAGACTGTTCCTGTATTTCTTCCACTCTAAAGCTGTTTCTGGAGCAGAGCTCTTTAGAGAAAATAATCCTATGATTGTGTAATTTCACAAAGAGCTCTTAGCTATAATACAGGATCTAATTTTAACTACTTCTCTAGCGTATAGGAGACTATATCACATTCGGATTCATAGGATTCTCTTCTCTGAACAGCACTGATCCAGAAACTGCTTTAGAGTGGAAGATATTAATTAATATAGATATGCATATAATGATGAACACGAGGGTTATGTATGTTGATGATCCAAGTTTAAACGAGATAAAAATGTTGATCCCTAGCAATAGTATGATCGCCATCATGATTGAGAAATCATTTGGCATCAGCATCTCAATTTGAAAAAAAATTGGATATAAGGAACTTTTACATTAACGCTTCAGTTTTAAACTTGGTGGCAAAAAGAGGCATTTTTAATATTGTCTGAGGAGATGTTGAAACACAATAGGCATATATCTGTTCTGTGTAACATTCATTAATCCGAAACTCTCAAGAAACTGTTTTCTATTGGCTCCGAAATCTCGTTATAGTCTCTTACACCTTCATTAATTTATTAATATTTATTCCTCTAATCTCTAAAGTGTGATGGAACTATTTAAAATAAAACTCTGTCATCAAACATTTTTTACTTTAAACTATTTCGCCACCATTATCCATCTATCAGTGGTATTCTATGCTCAAGCTTAAAGGCTACAATCAGAGAACAGCTTAAACAATTTAATGATTGGTTTTAAGTTTAAAATCATATTTTAATCTACATATCATTAATACCAATTTTAGCCTTCTACACTTAGTTGTTGCTGCTGCTGATGATGATGGGGTAAAGAGATGGAGATGGTGCAATGGTTTGGTTGGATTTAAAATCGTTTACTTCCTTTTTAGAATGAAATTACATGAAAACGTTGATACATAAAGAACTATGTGGCAGAAGAGAACTTGTTGCTGGCATAAAGAAGAGTGATGGTTAGAATATAAAATAGTTTTTCTTTAGCAATACAATAGATTTTCAATGCCCTACAAATTAATGTAATGGAACTTCTCATAGTTCTAGCAGAAGTGTTCTTGAAACATCCAACAGTTTATAGCAAAACAAGTAGAGTTTGGTGTCGAAGATGGCCCTTAATCCCTTTGTGGTTCCATTTAGTCTGACATCTGCTAAGTTAAGATAAAAAAGGACTAAAAATAAACCAAGCAAAAGACAATTTGGCTCAAATGATCTTCGGTAATGGAAAACAGTTGAGACAAATCGATTCAACGGAAAATATTTTTTGGATTAAAATGTGAAAAAGTGTATCAAAAGCTTATATTCAAAAAGGTCTATCTGCCAGTCTATACATACAGCTGAAAGCTCTTATTGAATATAAGCCATGGGATGGATATATTTCAGTTCAGATTTAGGGTAGGGAATTAGTTCAGACACTCACTGTAGAAACATAACAAAGTTTTAAAGAAATTTCCTCCCAAATATAGTAGCATTTCCCTAGCAGTCGTTCATTACTTTCAAACTATTCCCCCTTTACTTTCAAACAAATTTATTCCTCTATATATATATAATTATGCTTGAAGACATGTGTTTCAAACACTTTTTGTAACGCCAGCGATGAAAATCACTTAATGCTACAGATCGTCATTATCATCGACATCATTATTGGTGTCGGCGACGCCGACACTATTAAGCGGCTGTACTGAATACTTACATACATTACAATCTACTTGTAGAGTTTTGTAATACAACTTACAAGAAAGATTGAAGTAAATGTTAGTTTCTAGTTACATTAAAGCAGAAGAAGGCAACAAAAAATATAATTCAAAGCAGGCGCGTGAAAATCTTCAAGCTGAATGAACAACAACAGAAACAACAAGTATGCAACCAATGAAGTTGGCTCATTATCATTATAATAATCACTTGGCGGTAAAATCATGATAAAGATCTGATAAAAAACAGTTTTAAGGACACGCCTTTGTAGGCAAAAAGCGATCACATGGAAACCTAACAAAATTTAAAGCTGAAACTGCAGTCTCTAAGTGTAAGAAAACAATTGAATCAAATGACTTTAAATAATACCTAAAACTCTTTTATTTTATAAAATTTGCAATGAATTTCCCTTAGGTTATTAATACTTTACCATATTTCCTACAATATCCCTATAAATTAATTGAAAATCTAACAGAAAAAATAATTATAATTTGCTGCTTTTCTTCTATGTTAATCTCTTTTTTCTTTATTATATTTTATGTTGTTGTTTATAGATTTAAATTAGAGATTTGTATGCTTTTGTTAAGCCATAAATATTTATTGGTTTAAGTTTATAAAATATCGCTATATTACATTTAATAGTTAAATTTAGCTGTTGCAAATAATGTTACTGAAATATTCCCATAAAGTTGTAGAAGAAAAATCTATGTAATAACGATATCTCAACACCATCTTCTTTTAATGGGCAACATGGAAAGAACATCATCGATGTAGTATGCAACTCTCCTAAACCTATAAAAACATGGTTCTTAAATATTTATAAAGATAGAGGAGGACAGAGTGTAGGGAATAAGTTGAACCAAAAACTCTTAGGAAATTTAGAGAACGGTGAATTATGATAAAAATAATATATTTTCAAATGACAATTTTTTAATATAGCTAATCTGTTTCTTCTAAACTCCTGGTTCGATTGCAAAGTTATGTACGAACGAATCGAATAAGAGAACTTAAAGTTTCAGAAAATTAAAATTATAGCTACCCTGTTAGAAAACATGGTGAGATACAGGCTGTCGAATTTGACCAGCTCTGATTGCAAAAGAGCTCGATTTCTGATGCTTCCAAGATCTAAAAATATTCTCTGTCATTAAAAACCCAAATACTGAAAATTTTAGCCAAATCGGCTAAAGTTTAGTGATTCGACATTTTATATTAAAATTTCTAGTTTTGTGTCAAAATATTATCCAAACAAAATTTAACAAATAAAGGTACTATATTCGACTGTGGCGAAGCTTATATACTCTTCCCCAAAGTATACTTTAGGATAAGCATTAAAAACTATTTTTAGTAAAACATTTTAATTTTGTAAAAAAAAATATTTCCAAAAAACATTTTTTGTTGAAAAGTTGGACTATAGCTTATAAAAGGTGTCTTAGTAAAAATGCACTTTTTAATTTTCAAACAAAAGCATGTATTTATTATGATAGTTGTGATATAATATCCGTCAAATGGACCCGAAGGCTCTGATGACAGGCCATTATTCTTTTCATGAAATTGTCCATGACTTTTTCACAAAGATGTGGCTGTATCTCACCGATGACGCATTGGATCTAGGATTTATGCTCAGGAATTAATTCTGGTTTATTCGCATAAACGGGAGAAAACCCCAAGGAAGAAAATAGCATGGCATTAAATTGCATGATCTTTTGATATCAGAATTTCTTGAGATAATTTGTTTTATAAATCGTTGTTGTAATAAATCGATTATTGCATGAGCGGTGCGGCAAGTTACGCTGTCTTACTGAAACCACATGTCACCTAGATCCATGCCGTCTAGTTTATGCCACAAGTACTCCGTGATAATGATCCTGTGCCACTCACAGTCACTGAAGTTTCGGACTCATCTTGAAAAAAGTAAGGTCCAACCATGCCGCTGTCCAAAATCCGCAGCTCGTTGTGGGTGCTTTTGTTTCTCATGTATTGTGTGAGAATTTCCTGTGCCCCAAATTCGACAATTTTGTGAATTCCCGAAGCCATTCAACTTTTTTCGAAAAAATTGTCATTGACTTCACTTTGCTCCATTACCCATTGAACGAGCTCCTGAGTAAGCTGAATTTTGCACGCGTAAAGATTGAGAACGATGCCGAATTGATGTTTTCGGGATTTGGGCGACACTCTCGTTTACAGCAGCAATTATTTCAAGTGACCGATCGGTACGTTGAATCACAGTAATCTTAGTGCACTTTCTAACTTTCAATTGTAAGTTTTCACAATTATAACACGTTGTTTTTTCGAAAAACCAATTTATAATTGCAATACAAATATCTGACAGCTGCCAAATTTCAGAGTTGCAACTCGTACAAAATATTTATAAATATTTTATGTAAAATTGTACTTTAAAATTTATACTTTTTATCAATATTTTGTTATTTTGTTTAAATATATTGAAATAATTCCATAATATTTTGCACAGATTATTCGTTTTGTAAAATGTGTTGTCCCAAATTTTAGATCTCGTGACTAATGCTCCACATTATATGCATAAATCTCACAAGAAATTTAACACAAATAGGTTCTATATATGCAAAAATTACAGCTGTGACTTTTACTTCATTTATTAATTAATTTTTCTGCTCCTTTCATTTTTATACCCTACACCACCATAGTGGGGAGGGTATTATGCGTTTGTGCAGATGTTTGTAACGCCCAAAAATATTAGTCTAACACCCACCTTAAAGTATACCGATCGACTTAGAATCACTTTCTGAGTCGATTAAGCGATGTCCGTCCGTCCGTCTGGTCGGCTGGCTGGCTGTCCATGTAAATCTTGTGCGCAGAGTACAGGTCGCAATTTTGAAGATATTTCGATCAAATTTGGTACATATTATTTTTTCGGCTCAAGGACCAAGCCTATTGAAACTGGCTGAAATCGGTCCACTATTTCACCTAGCCCCCATACAAATGTCCTTCCGAAATTGGACTTTATCGGTCATAAATGTTTAATTTATATATGTATCTCCACAAATTCCGCTCCAAATAAGTTTTTTATACACAAAATTCATGTCACCTAATTTTGTTACGATCGGTCCACAATTAGTCATAGCTCCCATATAGTCCCGCTTCCGAAAATCACTTTAACGTGCATAAATCGCTTAAAAATTTTGGTAAACACACAAAATTCAACATAGTTAACTTTAATATAGACATAAATCACACGACCTAATTTCATGGTGATCGGTCCATAATTGGTCACAGCCTCCCTATATCCCCACTTCCGAAAATCACTCAAAAATATAAATTATTGAAATTTTAAAAGAAAAATCTTTTTGGCTCTTTTACTTAGTGTAGGGTATTATATGGTCGGGCTTGACCGATTTGGAAGGCATTTGGATAAGTAATAATTTATTGTTCTTCCTTACAACACCCGGTCGGGTTGATCGGAAAAAAGTGGTCAAAAATCTATATCTTCTAAACTACTGGTTAAATTTACAGCTCGTAACTTGTACAAATATAAACAGAATTCAATGTATTTTACCTTGTTGTAAAGCAAATAGGTATTTAAATTATAATTTAAAAATTTTTGTTTTTATATCCTACATCCTTAATAAATGAGTTTGTCATTCCGTTCGTAATTTCCAAATTTTTCATATACAACCCTATCATGTCTATATATTCTGGATCGTTATAGATATCGGAGTCAATATAGCCATGTCCGTCTGTATGTTGAAAGCAACCTTCCGAAGACCAAAAATAACTTATATAAATGATTGATACATAAATATTGTTAGGCTTTTACCTTTTAAAAACGTTCGTTTATTTCTTATAATTAAATCATCATTTATTTAAATTTACAAAACAATTTAAATAGTTTTTTTATTACACACACTTTAAAAACACACTGGTAATACAGTTGATGTAAAGTCTAACAGTGCCTACCATACACTTGCTAGCTGCAACTTGCTGTTACTAATTATATACACAGTGTCATCTTCTAGTAGTTTCATGAATTATCTAATGTACAAAACTTAATTATAATGTTTGATCTTTAACAGTAATTGTTGTTATAAACAATGTTAATAACAGCATGTTATCAACATTGTTGCTAAGTAGAAGTTTCGAGCACTGAAAATGTTTATAAACATGTTAAATGTTGCAAGCAATCGTCACATACCGTTAAGTGCCCTGGAGACTATCAAATATACCCGTCAATCAGTGCATATGTATGAGTGTCGTATGCTTGAAGCTTTAAAGGAGACGTACAAATAAATACGTCAATCACCATTTGTATTTGGACGCACTTTTCCATTATTACCAAAAATCTCGAAGTAACTGAGATTTTTTTTTGTTAATCAGGGACGTAAAATACATAATATGAATTTTTTTTTCATCCGTGCACGGCAAACGCAAAGAAAATGAAATTTGATTGTCAATCACAACAGGAGACGATCAAATAATCAGTCGTCGAATTAAAAAATTAAATCAAAAACTTTTTGATTTTCATCAATCATTGCCAACAACGTGTCTCCAGGGCACTTTAAATTCAAATTGATAGTGCAATTTCGTAACAATAGATTTGGTCAGATATGGCTGAGATATAAGTCCATTTGTTCACCTATTTTTCACCAAACATATTTTTCCACTAAAATTAGTTTTCAAAATTATCTTCAATATTTATCTTAAGTACCAATACTGATGATGTATCAATTTCTAATGCTTCCAAAGCAATAAAACTTTGTCTGAGTTATGACAAAGTACTGTCTTTTTATACACTACTTTCTACTGGGTCTTTAAATCAATGCGTACTTTCTAATCCTATTTACGGTTTACCAACTGTTTAACTTACGAGTGTGTTTTATTTGTAAAATGAATAAATAAATACCAACAAAAACAGCGACTAAATAGTAATACACACAGGGAGAGAGCCACAGTACCCATACACGATTTGTACTCAGATTTACTACAAATACTTGCCACATTGTACCCTGTAGTTCATGAACAGTTTAGAAAACTGGTTCCTTGACAAGGGAAATTTCAGGCTAGGATCTGTTACTTCATGTAGCTGCCAAACAGGAATAATTAATTGGTGTCCACAGAGACATTCACATCACTAGTCCTAATAGGTCAATAAAAAATATCAATTGATCCCACAATAGATTACCAGTGGTTACTAAAGTATCTCTTCTGTACACTTTAAATAAATTGTGTCGATTTTTTATACAAACTACTGCAACAAATGGGTGCATTTTCACATCTAGAACTAGTGGGGCGACTTATACCTACACAACTAGATATATTACATTTACAAATACACTTTGCAAATTTTAACCACGCATTGTGGTTTTAAATCTTGTGTTTAGCTGATTAAGCATACAAACAATACTGTTACTCTTCTGGCCCCCCAACCAGTCACCACCCAATTTATCATTACTAAACGAGAGTGTAGCTGGGAAAGCGTTTAACAGGTGGGTGGTAAATATAACTTATGTGTTTAAAATTACTGCCTTAAGGTGTTTGTTAGGTAGTTAATATTTTGAACTTTTTCACAGTCAATACACAGTCTTTTGTGACCCAGCAAATGGGCTTTGAAATGAGTTTAACTCATCAACAAAGTCTTAATTTTTAACATAACTGGTAAGCTGATTGGGTTACATTTTTCTATATGAATGAAATGATATTGGTTTGTGCATTTATGTAAATCAAATACTTGTGGTCTGTTGTTAAAAGTCATAAAATCAATATAAATTTAAAAAAAAATTTGAAAAATTTAATTTAGAAAATTATTTGGTTTTTATTTTGACTTAAAATTAAATTAAAATTTATTTTCATTATTAGGTACATTTACATTAATTTATATTTCTGTTTTTTTTCTAAAAACCTCTTCCCAAAGCCCTTTTAAAATATTTCAAACATTTATCATTTGCTTTAACATATGCATTTTTAAGAGTAGCAAATGACCACTTAGTCATGTGTCAAAATGACCTTAAAGTTAGACAAAATTATAAATATGCCTAGAAAAGCTGTTACACATCTTTGTGTAAATGACAAATGTCTTTTTATATGGTCCATTATGTTTGACTAAAGTACACAACACCTTGTTGTATGTGTTATTTTTTATGCAATTTCTTTTTATACAAAAAAAAATGTTTCAATATATCACCATCTACTCTGAAATGGACTATAAGATGAAGCAGCAGTTGAACATATAAAACAGACAGGCAACAGACAATGAGACATAAAATCAGGCTGAAAATACAAATCATATAAACAGTGAAGCAGTACAGTAGTTAAATGAAAGAAAAATTTATATTAACAAATTTTAATTAGTTGAGCCATAAATTCAAGAATTAAAAAATATATTTTTTTAATTAGAAATTTATAATCTATTACAAAAACAGTAATAGTATAAAATACTTAATAACTGTTTAAAAAAACTGACATTTGAAATAACAAAATTGGCGGGAAGTTGTTGTGTTTATGTAGCTTCCCTGTCAATTTCAGTTTTTTTAAAAAAAAAATTATTTTTATTTTAAACATGAATAGTAACTATTTAATTACTTATTTTTAAAATTTTTTTTTTGGAAAAAATTTTTATAAAAAATTCAAAATTTTAAAAAAATCTATTTTTTTCAAATTTCTGTATTAAATTCTCATACTAAAAAAGATGATATCAAATAATTATTAAGAAATTATTTCTTATTATGTATTTTGATAAAAAAAAAAAACACAAAATTGTCGGAGTTTCATATAATTCGTTAGCTTCCCCACCAATTTCACAAATTTTTTAATTTTTCCAAATAGTAAAAATTAGAAATCTTGATTTCTAAGAAAAAAATATTTAATTTCCAGTTTGATTTAGATTAGTATCCAGAAATACTACCTCTTGAAAAACTAATTTTCCAAAAATTTAAAATTTTTAAAAAAAAATATTTTTCTCAATAATTTAAATTAACTATTTTAATTTTTTTTTGTTGAATATTTTGTTTAAATTATTGTTGTAATTTATCATAAATGAGACGATTTCAAATAATTATTTTAAAATTCCTACTTATGATTTTTTTTAATTAAAAAAAAAACGAAATTGGTGGAGAAGTTATATTTAAACTTCAATTTCCTCAAATTTCCTAAAATTCGTCATATTGATTTCTAATGAAAAAAATTTAAATATTATTTTTGATTAAGTCCAATAAAAATTACGACCTCAATTGAAAATATTATTTTAATTTTTTTTTAAATTTTCAAAATTCTAAAAATTCCAAAAAAAAATTAATTAAACAATATGCATTTTTTAGATTTTAATTATAATATAAACTCATGTTAAAGTTATATTTGTATATTCGTTGTATATTTTTTAGATTTTCTAAATTTTAAGTTTTAAAATTGCACAATGGGTCTGCTAGTAGAATAATTAGTAAGAAAAACAAGTATCTAGAGATTTAATAGTACGATTGAATGCAAATGATAGAAAACAGTATTTAGATTCAAGAAATTTTAGATCTTAAGGATGAGCAATAGGTGCGCTAGCAGAAATCCTAGAAAAAAACTCTCTATCTAGTAGTTTAGTTATCCAGTTGAACGAAAATTATAGTGTATAGCTATATAACTTTGGGATTATACAGATAATGAGTAATATGTTGCTATAGTTGACCATTTCGATAGCGAAAATAATTGCGGAGCTTAGAGAATAGTTTGTGGTGCTCTACAACTTTAAAAATATCTCGTTCAACCTCAAAAGTTTTAAAAATTAACGAAATCAATGTTTTGAGCTCTTAAGAATTTTGTTAATATATCTTCGAACTTCAGTACAATTCAATTGAAATGTCCCTTGTATTAGTCTTTATTCAGTTCATTTTCATAATGCAATTTTACCACTGTACTACTACAATTAAGTTTCTTCCTCCAGTTTGGTAGTCATCGTCACCATCATCATTACAAAAAAGTGTTGATTACGTTGACACTTGTAACACTTTCAAATCATAAATTTTCAAGATTGTCTCACACACAAATATTTCCACATTTAGACAACCGACCATAAGTCGATTGAAACTAAATTAAAGCAGAGGCTGAACGAAAATCCCAAAAAAAAAATCTCAAAAACTTGAAAAACACTTAAAACATTTCGTGTTATTTTTTAAAATTAAAGAGTGAAATTTGTTGGTGAAAAAAAATATGTAAATATAGCAGCATCTTATTTTTCGATTTTCTGTAATATTCATTAATGGTGTCATTCCTTATCAACACACAACAGCTTCAGTAAGACATAAAATAAACAAAACACAAAGAAAAAACTACATACCAAAAACAAAAAACTAATTTATATGCCCATTTAAATAAAAACAAAATACTGTTTCTTAACAAAACAGTTTTAAATATGAATAATTATAAAGCCATACTACACACAAACCCAGCAACAAACGGAAATTGTAATCAATAAATATTATATTGAAAACTACTTACAGAATACTGCATGATGTCCGTCCCACCGTTCTCACTTTAACATCACAACTTACGAAAGAGTTTTTTAATTTCTTGCTGTAAGAAAGAAATATTTTTTTTCTTTTAATAATTATAATTACTTCATTTATACCCAAAATGATTTTGAACTTTGAGTTGTGTGTGTTATTTTTTTCTTTTGCCTCAACTTGACTGTGATTCTTTTGCCTGGCTGTTGTGCGTAAATATAAATGTATTATTTATTTTTTTTTGTCTGGCATGTTATTGTAATTTGCTTGTAATTATTGACTCACATCGATTTGTTGTGAATATTTACAAGCATCATCGGAAAAGAGATGAAAAAAAAATGTATTAAAACACAAAAATATTAATTCATTCATTTGTTCGTCCATTCATGCAGTCATTGCTGTATTCGCTGTGATAATCTTGTGCATTTAACACATGTTTCCGTAGGGGTCTTATCTTTTTGAATAAATGGAAAAATGAAAAATTATGGCTGGGATTTTTTTTTTTCGAATTACATACAATATCATTTATTTACACAGAAAGTGAATATGTGTATTTTGTTTAATGTAATTTCGTAATTAACACAATTTTTACATAAATCTTATTTATGAAATGTAACTTTTTCATAATTTCTTTAAATATAATGAAATTGTTGGGGAAAAATATGGAAATTATTGAGGGAGGGAGAGATAGTTAAGAAAATTAACTTAAATTAAGTTGAACACAAATTTGTTTAAAAACATATTGAGAGAAACATGAGAATGCTGAAATAGTATAACTTCAATCTTGAATTTTCCAATTGCTAGAAGCTTTTAAAAACTGTGCACATTTACGAAAGTCATTCAAACATTTATGTATATGTAAAATTTTTAAAATATGATGTCATTATTTTAAGAATACCATCTCTAAAGTGTACATTAAGATATATGTTAAAAACTATTTTTGTAAAATTTTTTTTTTTCATAAATTTTTTTTCATAAAATTTTTTTTCACCAAAATTTTTTTCTCCAAAAATTGTTTAATATTATTTAATACTATAGTAATTATTCATAGTTATCTAAATTAAAAATAATTTTTCAATATTTTGCTTTGAAAATCAGGATATAGATTTTTTTAAATTTGGACAGTGAAATTGGTGGGGAAGCTATTTAAGCATAACTTCTCCGCCAATTTTGTTTTTTATTACTAAAAAAAATTAAATAATTTAGTAATTGAACATAATTAAATGAAATCGTACTTTTTATTAAATGATTTTAAACAATTTGAAAAAAATTATGTTAAATTTTTGGTAATTTTTGAATTTTCGAAAATTTCAAAATACAAACTTTTTTGAAAAAAAGCGTGTTATTTAAAATCGGTCTACAAAGGTATAAGCCAGAAACCGCGATTTTTTCATAAAATTTTTTAAAATTTTTTTTTTGCAATTTTTGTTTTTCATCAAAATATTTTTTTTAAAATTTTTTTTTAAAAAAAAAGATTTCTCCAAAAATTTCTTTAATATTTACATAATCTTATGTAATAATTTATAGAGATCTAAATTCAAAATATCATTTCAATATTTGGTTTGGAAATCAAAGCATAAATTTTTGAAATTTGGACAGTGAAATTGGAAGGGAAGCTATTTAGCATAACATCTCCGCCAATTTTGTTTTTTATTATAAAATTCCATAATTTAGTATTTGAACATAATTAAATGAAATCGTACTCTTTATTAAATGAAGAATTTGAAAAAAATTATATTAATTTTTTTGGGAATTTTTTTAATTTTTCAATATTTGAAAATTTCAAAAACAAAATATTTGAAAAAAGCTTGTTATTTAAAATTGGCCTACAAATGTGAAATAAACAAGAAACTGATAAATTTAAAAAAAAAAATGTTCACAATTTTTTTTCTCAAATTTAAAAAAAAAAATTTTCACCAAAATTTTATTTAATATTTATATAATCTTAAGAAACTATTTATGGTAATCTAAATTAAAACTCATATTTCAATATTTTGCTTTGGAAATCAAGATATTGATTTTTTAAATTTGGACAGTGAAATTGTTTTGTAAGTTTTGTAAGCTAAAAACTGCGAATAGTTTTATAAGTAAGTTTGCAGTTTTCATAGTACTGTTTTATTTTATAAAACTGATATCTATTTATGTAGTAGAGGATTGTCATTCCCAAATATATGCCAAGTTTTAATGCATACAAAGCTTTACTTAAATTTTTAGCTTTACTCAAATTATTTATGTCAATATAATCCATAAATTTACAAACAATAAATGTCAAAAATAATATTTTCAATTTAAAAACAACAAACAATCGTCATTTTGTGCATAAAAGCCTTGATTTTGCCACAATAAAATGTCATTTAATATCTATCCTCTTGGCTCAATAAAATACAGCTAAATGCTACAGACTTCTTCAAGTGTCTACAAATAAAACAACAAGCTAATGATGTAGGCATTGTTAAGTGTTAAAGCAATTCCAAAAAAATAAACTGAAAAATTACTTTAGTTATTTGAAACCAAAATGTTGCAGCAAAATGCTTTTTTGTATAATTGTAATTGTTAGTTTCAATGTTTTGCAGAGAATGTGAACATTTTTGGTTTTTAGTTTTTTTGTGGCATTAAAACTATCAAATTATAATAAAATTGAAGATTAACTGTTGACTCGTTAAAGAAATCACTTTAAAAATTAAAGAAATACTATAAAAAAAACATTTTAAACAGCCACATACGAGTGTTTGTTGTTATTTGCTAGTTGCCACAACAATATGAAAACAATTTTCTTACAATAATATCTCAAGCCTATAGATGGATGGATGATGGTTAAGTTGATGTCTTGTTAGTTTGTTAGCATGAATTGTGGAAATAAATTGGCAAGCAACAAAATACTATATGTATATTTATGTGTATACGCCATGAGATTTTACTTTTTTTGTATTTATTTATTTATAGTAGAATGTTAACAAAAAAATAAATAATGATCACAAACGATTTCTTATATTTTTTTTTCATTTAAGAACAACATTATGAACAAACAACTAGTTAACAAGTTATTCTATGATTATTTCTTACTTCTTATTTTTATTTATTTATTTTAACAAACTTAAACTCACTCACAAAATATATATGCTGAACGTTTGTGCCCCTTCTCTCTTCACTCATCTTTATAATCAACAGCAGCAGCAATAACATATAGTTTTGGTGCTGCTGAGAAGTGTAGAGTAGAGTTGCAAGGATGTTGGCTGTGTGTTGAATACATTGGTATTTTAACTACTAAGATTAAGTCATCAACATTTACAGTTGTCAAAGCTACTAACGACAACATCAAACCACATCAGCAACACAGTCATAGCGGCGGCAGCATCATTCACATAATCATCATTATGATTTTTGTTGTTGCTGTTGTCGTCATCATAGTCAGTTTTCTCATCATCATCATCGTCGTCAGCAGCCGCAGCAGTATCCCAACAAAAATAAAACTACTTAATTTTTGTGGAAAAAATGCTTAAACATTTGCTTTCTTGCTGTTTTACGAATAACCACAATATAGCATTTTACTTATTTACCAAACATTCAGTGGTGTAAAGTAATGAAATCAAAGAAAAATTTAATCGAATGAAAGATTTCATCTTCCATCACCATCAATGGCGATTGCTATAGGTCGATGATCACCATTTTGTTTGGGCCTGAATTGGATAGGGACACCAACGACATGTGGTTTCAACTGGACAGCGCATTGTGTCACACAGTTCATGCCACATTCTGAAAGAAAAATTTGAGGTCGTGGTCATCTCTCGTGAAGATGATGTGGACTAGCAACCGAGATCGTACGATTTGACCCTGTTAGACTTTTTCTTGTTGGTTATGAAGCGCATAATGAAAGACCCTAAACAAAACTACGCTTTCTTGTGTGAGTTATCTCTTTAGCTCAAGAGATATTCAGGCAGGAACTAACAACGATCGCAGATATAAATCGATTATTCTTTTCATGGTTTTCAAATGAAAGGCAACAGGCCAATGGATTTAAAGTACTTAGGTGTAGTAAGAGAGACCTTTTGTTCTTGTATAAGCAAGTGCACCACACACTTCAAAATAAGTCATTTCTATGATTACAATCCTTTACCTCACTGGCTCTTACCACTAAACTATTCATCCACAGATTTAGTAGACTGCTAAGCAAAGCCACACTGCTATGTATATGACTGCAAATATAGTCATACATATACAATCACTTTAATATCTATCTTTCCGTCTGTTTGCCTGTCTGTCCGTCCGTCCGTCCTTCCATCCGTCTGTCTCTCGGTTAAATACTACTCACTTATCATCGTCATAATGTTGTACGAATTGTATGAATTGCAATTGTTGCTTGTTGTAAGCAACAAACATAAGTCTCAGTGCTGGCTGTTGTTGTAGTTTGTGTTGATCATGTGTGTGGCTGGCTGTAACATTTTCAGCAGAAGCTCTAACATTAATGAGCAACAAAAAACCGACACACAGGCTCAAGCAGACTCTGAAAGAACTGTGGCACAACCAAACCATATTGAAACGAGCAAAAATGATAAACAACAACAAAGTTGTTAACAAAAATACAAAAAATGTTAACCAAAAAAAAAAAAAAATATTGTTAATCATTATGATTGCAGACTTGTTGTAGCTGGTTGATTGTAATGCTGGTTGTGTTGTGGCTGTTGCAGCAAGAAACAACAAAAAAAACTAACTTTAAAATTGTTAAGCATGATAATAAAATTGTGTTCTCAGTTGTTTTTCGTTCACATATTTGGCGCGTGTTAAATTAAAAATGACATTTGTTTTATTAGTTACAAATTCGTGACGGAAATAACGGTGTGGTTAAAGGAAAACAAATTATGAATTGCTGATTTTTTTTTCTGTTCAAATATATGTTAAACTTTCGTTTAAGGTTGTAAGTGTAAATAGGGTAAAACAAATGTTTTATCTTAAATTTGGTAATAAATCATTAATTAAATAAAAATATCATGCTTTATAACTTAGTACTTTAGATTTTGAATCTCATATACACTTCACCAAAACATACTTAGAAATAAAAATTTTAAATATTTTAAAGGAAACTAAATTAAAAAAAAAATTAATTTAATTAATTTTATTGGAAATTTTTTTTTTAATTTTTAAAAACAAAAATAAATTATTTGTGAAAAAAATTTTTTTTAGTGTAAAAAAATTCGGGGTAAAAAACAGGGACCGTAAATAACGGTTATCCAGAAAACACTCTATTATGGCACTGCTACACGTTCAATATGCATTGACCGCGATCTCGTATCGCGATAATTATTGAACGAGTTGCATGCAGTTATTCGCGATCCAAATCGCAGAATAACCTAATTTTGCTTGATCCATTACAATGGATCGCGATCCAAATATCACAATATATATTGAACGTGCCCTTAAAGTCAACGGAGTACTAAACTGTTATATACCAATAGATTTGTATTGACTTACTCTGTCAGAATCTATATTAAACAAGTAAAAGTGCTATATTCGGCTGTGCCGAATCTTATATACCCTTCACCAAATTGTACTTCAAAATTTTAAATATTTTTATGTAAACAAAATTTAATTTTTTTATCAGATGTTTTTTTAATTTTTTGGAAAAAAAATTTTTCGATTGTTATTTTAAATTTTTTTTTTTTTAATATTAAAATTTTTTTTTGTAAAAAAAAAAATTGTGAAAAAAAAAATTCGGGTCTTCTTGAGACACTCTTCTATAGAAAAGTGTCTTCTTGAGACACTCTTCTATAGAAAAGTGTCTTCTTGAGACACTCTTCTATAGAAAAGTGTCTCCTTGAGACACTCTTCTTTTCTATAGAAGAGTGTCTTCTTGAGACACTCTTCTATAGAAAAGTGTCTTCTTGAGACACTCTTCTATAGGAAAGTGTCTTCTTGAGACACTCTTCTATAGGAAAGTGTCTTCTTGAGACACTCTTCTATAGGAAAGTGTCTTCTTGAGACACTCTTCTTTAGGAAAGTGTCTTCTTGAGGCACTCTTCTATAGGAAAGTGTCTTCTTGAGACACTCTTCTATAGGAAAGTGTCTTCTTGAGACACTCTTCTATAGGAAAGTGTCTTCTTGAGACACTCTTCTATAGGAAAGTGTCTTCTTGAGACACTCTTCTATAGGAAAGTGTCTTCTTGAGACACTCTTCTATAGGAAAGTGTCTTCTTGAGACACTCTTCTATAGGAAAGTGTCTTCTTGAGACACTCTTCTATAGGAAAGTGTCTTCTTGAGACACTCTTCTATAGGAAAGTGTCTTCTTGAGACACTCTTCTATAGGAAAGTGTCTTCTTGAGACACTCTTCTATAGGAAAGTGTCTTCTTGAGACACTCTTCTATAGGAAAGTGTCTTCTTGAGACACTCTTCTATAGGAAAGTGTCTTCTTGAGACACTCTTCTATAGGAAAGTGTCTTCTTGGGACACTCTTCTATAGGAAAGTGTCTTCTTGAGACACTCTTCTATACGAAAGTGTCTTCTTGAGACACTCTTCTATACGAAAGTGTCTTCTTGAGACACTCTTCTATACGAAAGTGTCTTCTTGAGACACTCTTCTATACGAAAGTGTCTTCTTGAGACACTCTTCTATAGGAAAGTGTCTTCTTGAGACACTCTTCTATAGGAAAGTGTCTTCTGGAGACACTCTTCTATAGAAAAGTGTCTTCTTGAGACACTCTTCTTGAGACACTCTTCTATAGAAAAGTGTCTTCTTGAGACACTCTTCTATAGAAAAGTGTCTTCTTGAGACACTCTTCTATAGAAAAGTGTCTTCTTGAGACACTCTTCTATAGAAAAGTGTCTTCTTGAGACACTCTTCTATAGAAAAGTGTCTTCTTGAGACACTCTTCTATAGAAAAGTGTCTTCTTGAGACACTCTTCTATAGGAAAGTGTCTTCTTGAGACACTCTTCTATAGGAAAGTGTCTTCTTGAGACACTCTTCTATAGGAAAGTGTCTTCTTGAGACACTCTTCTTTAGGAAAGTGTCTTCTTGAGGCACTCTTCTATAGGAAAGTGTCTTCTTGAGACACTCTTCTATAGGAAAGTGTCTTCTTGAGACACTCTTCTATAGGAAAGTGTCTTCTTGAGACACTCTTCTATAGGAAAGTGTCTTCTGGAGACACTCTTCTATAGAAAAGTGTCTTCTGGAGACACTCTTCTATAGAAAAGTGTCTTCTGGAGACACTCTTCTATAGAAAAGTGTCTTCTGGAGACACTCTTCTATAGAAAAGTGTCTTCTTGAGACACTCTTCTTGAGACACTCTTCTATAGAAAAGTGTCTTCTTGAGACACTCTTCTATAGAAAAGTGTCTTCTTGAGACACTCTTCTATAGAAAAGTGTCTTCTTGAGACACTCTTCTTGAGACACTCTTCTATAGAAAAGTGTCTTCTTGAGACACTCTTCTATAGAAAAGTGTCTTCTTGAGACACTCTTCTATAGAAAAGTGTCTTCTTGAGACACTCTTCTATAGAAAAGTGTCTTCTTGAGACACTCTTCTATAGAAAAGTGTCTTCTTGAGACACTCTTCTATAGAAAAGTGTCTTCTTGAGACACTCTTCTATAGAAAAGTGTCTTCTTGAGACACTCTTCTATAGAAAAGTGTCTTCTTGAGACACTCTTCTATAGGAAAGTGTCTTCTTGAGACACTCTTCTATAGGAAAGTGTCTTCTTGAGACACTCTTCTATAGGAAAGTGTCTTCTTGAGACACTCTTCTTTAGGAAAGTGTCTTCTTGAGGCACTCTTCTATAGGAAAGTGTCTTCTTGAGACACTCTTCTATAGGAAAGTGTCTTCTTGAGACACTCTTCTATAGGAAAGTGTCTTCTTGAGACACTCTTCTATAGGAAAGTGTCTTCTTGAGACACTCTTCTATAGGAAAGTGTCTTCTTGAGACACTCTTCTATAGGAAAGTGTCTTCTTGAGACACTCTTCTATAGGAAAGTGTCTTCTTGAGACACTCTTCTATAGGAAAGTGTCTTCTTGAGACACTCTTCTATAGGAAAGTGTCTTCTTGAGACACTCTTCTATAGGAAAGTGTCTTCTTGAGACACTCTTCTATAGGAAAGTGTCTTCTTGAGACACTCTTCTATAGGAAAGTGTCTTCTTGAGACACTCTTCTATAGGAAAGTGTCTTCTTGAGACACTCTTCTATAGGAAAGTGTCTTCTTGAGACACTCTTCTATAGGAAAGTGTCTTCTTGAGACACTCTTCTATACGAAAGTGTCTTCTTGAGACACTCTTCTATACGAAAGTGTCTTCTTGAGACACTCTTCTATACGAAAGTGTCTTCTTGAGACACTCTTCTATAGGAAAGTGTCTTCTTGAGACACTCTTCTATAGGAAAGTGTCTTCTTGAGACACTCTTCTATAGGAAAGTGTCTTCTTGAGACACTTTTCTATACGAAAGTGTCTTCTTGAGACACTCTTCTATAGGAAAGTGTCTTCTTGAGACACTCTTCTATAGGAAAGTGTCTTCTTGAGACACTCTTCTATAGGAAAGTGTCTTCTTGAGACACTCTTCTATAGGAAAGTGTCTTCTTGAGACACTCTTCTATAGGAAAGTGTCTTCTGGAGACACTCTTCTATAGAAAAGTGTCTTCTGGAGACACTCTTCTATAGAAAAGTGTCTTCTGGAGACACTCTTCTATAGAAAAGTGTCTTCTGGAGACACTCTTCTATAGAAAAGTGTCTTCTGGAGACACTCTTCTATAGAAAAGTGTCTTCTGGAGACACCCTTCTATAGAAAAGTGTCTTCTTGAGACACTCTTCTATAAAAAAGTGTCTTCTTGAGACACTCTTCTATAAAAAAGTGTCTTCTTGAGACACGCTTCTATAGAAAAGTGTCTTCTTGAGACACGCTTCTATAGAAAAGTGTATTCTTGAGACACTCTTCTATAGAAAAGTGTATTCTTGAGACACTCTTCTATAGAAAAGTGTCTTCTTGAGACACTCTTCTATAGAAAAGTGTCTTCTTGAGACACTCTTCTATAGAAAAGTGTCTTCTTGAGACACTCTTCTATAAAAAAGTGTCTTATTGACACTCTTCTATAAAAAAGTGTCTTATTGAGTCACTCTTCTATAAAAAAAGTGTCTTATTGAGTCACTCTTCTATAAAAAAAGTATCTTATTGAGTCACTCTTCTATAAAAAAAGTATCTTATTGAGTCACTCTTCTTAATTCAGCTCCTTTAATTTACTGCATTCTTAAGTTTAAAGAAATCATTTATATAGCTACACATAGGTAAAAACCTTCAAGTGTCTTTAGTAGTTTTAAGTCAAAAATCACTTGATGAAATATGAAAATTTATTTTGAAAGCTCTAGAACTCTTTGTTTCGTAACTCCTTTTCTAATATACAGAAACACACTTACATACATATCTACAATGTAACGTCACATTTACATACTCCAAGTAAGCCATTTTTCTTTAGTTGACATACCCGTAAATCTTAAGAGGGTTGATGTTTTAACATTCCTTTTTTTCCCGTTCTTGGCATTTTATTATTGTATATGTTTTTTTTTCATTACTACTTTACATTTGTTACTTAAGAAAAATCATGTAAATTTATAAGTTCTTTTTGTGCAGAACTTACTTAAGAAGGAAGTGAGTTTAGCAGACAGTAGAAGCTAGAAAAGACTGAAAAAACAGAGTAAAAATCATAGAAATAATGAAAAATTAAAATTTGTTTTGCTTTGTAGGGAACTTTTTGTCCTTTTGATAATCATTTCACTGTTTCTGTATTTCAACAATACAATTACAAGTACTATGTTGTTGTGTATTGCCACATTGAACTACTCTGTTGTACAAATAACATACAGGAAACATATGCAAAATATGTGCACATACTTCTACTTCTTGTACTTGTACTTGTAGTACAATAAGACACACATTTATACGTACTTTCGTATACTTGCTGTTGCACAGTGGGTACTTTTTTAATAATAACAATAATAAAAGCCTTGTTTTTCATACCCTAGCAAATCAAATTTAACACCTCCCAGCTTATTGACTACATTCTTCATTAATTCTGCTATAAAAACAAAATTGTATTTACATTTTTATTTGAGAACGGATTAATGCCAATTTAAATCATCCCACTGTATTTTGTTATATATTTATTGCATGCAACAATTTAAATTTTTTTCTTTATTTATAACAATGTTTTTGTTGCTGTTGTTATTTGTTGCTTTCATAATGTTTGTTTAGTTGTTAAATGTTTGATATTGTTTTTTTTCAGTTTCTGTTTGTTTTTATTTTGAAAATGTAATATTTTTCTACAATATTTTCAATGTACAAACGAATGCCGTACAATACATGATCCTTTAGTGTCCACCTTTTTATGTGAAACTTTATATGCAAGTTTAGTATTTATGCAACAAAATGTTTTTGCAAAAATGTAATATAAACTTGTAGTTTAAAGAAATAAAAATATATGAATTTAGATTAGGAAGGACCAAAAATTTTAATCCATATTATTATAGGCACTATTCTTTAGAGAAGAGTTATGCATATACATAGAGTCTGCTAAAGACACTGTTCTATGCAAAAGCGTATTCTACAGAAAGTTGTATTCTTTAAACACTATTCTATTTTAAAGTACCTTATTTAGGCAACATTCTATAGAAAAGTGTTTTGTTTAGACACTATTTTATAGCAGGGACCGTAATGGTTATAAATGATATCAACAAATTTATTTTCTAACTGTTATTTTGCAACTTTAAAAGTAAATCTCCCTCCATCTAAAACATTTATTTTTCAACGTAAAAATAACAAGTAAGAGAGCTATATTCGGCTGTGCCGAATCTTATATACCCTTCACCAAATTATACTTTAAAATAAATTTGTTTAAATATTTTTAGGAAGACAAAATTTTATTTTTTTTTAATTGTTTTTAAATTTTAATTTTTTTTAAATTTTTTTTAAATTTTTTTTTCAACATTTTTTAAAATTTTTTTTTTAAATTTTTTTTAAATTTTTTTTTTTTTTTAAATAAATATGATAAAAAAAAAATTCGGGTTAAAAAATATTTTTCCCGATTTTGACCCATTGTAGGTCCAACTTACTATAGCCTTATCTACATCGTTGCAATGGACTTTGAAATATCTATCATTAGATATCCATATTGTCTATATTAATGATCCAGATATAGATAAAAAATAGGTCAAAAAACGAGGTTGTCCCGGTTTTTTGCTCATATCTCCGTTATTTATGGACCGATTTTGCTGATTTTAAATAGCAAACTTCTCGAAAGCATGTCTGACAAAATTGGTGAAGATTTGGATCCCGAAGATATCTGGGGTTCAACAGACAGACGGACAGACGGACAGACGGACAGACAGACAGACAGACAGACAGACAGACAGACAGACAGACAGACAGACAGACAGACAGACAGACAGACAGACAGACAGACAGACAGACAGACAGACAGACGGACATGGCTTAATCGACTCCGCTATATATAAGGATACAGAATATATATACATTATAGGGTCGGAAATGAAAAATGTAGAAATTACAAACGGAATGACAAACTTATATATACCCTTCTCACGAAGGTGAAGGGTATACAAATTCGGATGAAACTGAGTTTTAAATTGCCTTCATAAAATAAAACTCGTTTGAGAAGTTTTATTTGCCCGTCATAAAATAAAACTCTTTTGAGGAGTTTTATTTTTCCCCTTAGAAAAAAAACTCATTGAGGTATATTACTTTTCCCGTCAGAAATTAAAACTCATTTTATGTAAATTGACACCTAAAGCTTGCCGTTTATCAGATCATTACAATTGAAAAAATCGTCATTAAAATAAAAATAAAAACAAGTGGAAATTTAATTTGTTGTTGTTTGATTCATATTATTATTTTTTTTTTTTATTTAAACAAGTTCTTAAATTACTACACACATTATATAATACAGACTAAATAAAAATATATGCTGAAAAAAGAAGAAAAAAATAAACGAAATGAGTTTTATTTTCTGACGGGAAAATTAAAACTCCTCGAATGAGTTTTATTTTATGACATCAAAAATAAAACTATTCAATTGAGTTTAGTTTAAGACCGGAAAAATAAAACTCCTAAAATGAGTTTTATTTTAGTTGTCTAATTAAAACTCTATTTTTAACAGTTTCATTCGAACTTTTATTTTTACGTTGAAAAATGGAGTTGAGATCAATGTGGAGTTGAGATCGTTTTTCTACTTTCATCTGCAAGACACTTTTAAGCAAAATTTTCTCCCTAGAATTGGAGCCATTCCAATGTATGTTAGCTTAGTGTACAAATGTAATAAATCTCTTTTCACAAATTTTGCAGAAGTCACAGAAAACCTTCTAAACTCCGATGTTTTAAATATTTCTGAAATCAGTTAATGCAGGTTTATTACTTATTCAGTGTGATTTTACCTAGTACTGCGCAGTGGCGCAGAATAAATAGCACAGAAATAGGCAGAATAAATAGCTTTCCAATAAAATGTATAAAAATCTTTAAAATCGGATGGAAAATAAAAAATTGCACGCATTTGAAATTTTTACATGTAGAAGGTATCTTAATTTGATCCCCCATAGCGTCACCCCAGGAACATTTGTATGGTCCATTTTAATAACTTAAGCTCAAATACTTCTTGTCTACGCCAACGTCCAATTTTATGCCAATCGGATGGACACTGTTATTTACAGTCATAAAAATTTTACTTTTTTTATTAATTTCTGATAGATAAATTCTCTGCCAGTTGTTAAGTTTTCCCTAATTAATTTGCCACATAAAAAAATATAAGGTAGACTGTTATACATCAATAAAAAGGAGACTTTGTCTATTTTTAAAAAATACATATAACTTTAGACAATTAAAAAAATTCATGGAATACTTTTTTGAAAAATGTGAGAAAAATTTTTTTTATTGAGTTTTTGCAAAGATACAAATTTTTCAAATTGAAATTAAATTTTTATTTATGAATGTTTTTTAAGGAAATCTTGCAATTATATAGACTTTTGTCTTCAAAATGGAAAACTAAAAACAAATTTTGAAATTTGTAATCAGGAATTCCGAAATTCCCAAAAAAATATTAAAAAATTCCAAAAATCGGATTTTTTAGTTTCTTTGACTACAATATCCATACCAGGGGCGGTGTTATTGAAACCCTTTACATAATAATTAAGAACATATTTGGACATCTAAAATGGGTTACTATATTTTGATGTCTACTATGGGATTTCAGAATTTTTCCTCTAAATTTGAATTTTACATAAAAAATAGGCGTTATTTGGATGAACTTGTTCCCTTCAGTATCAACAATTTTCAAATTTGTTGTCATTTAGAATATTTAACGTAAAGTTAGCTTTTCAAAAAGTATAAATTCTTAATACATCTTCTTAGAAATTTTTTAGATAACTTAAAAAGAAGAAAAGTACTTTTTTCCCAAAAACTAGGGAAAAATCGCATTTTTAAATTTCTAAATTCAAATGCATATAACTTTGGACTCAGTCATGATTTTTAAACAATCCTTTTTCTGTTTAAAATATAAATTTATTGTTAGTCTAAGAAAAGGGAAATGGAGAAAATCGGGAAATATTTGGACCCTCTGTTATAAAAAAACTGGTATATTCGGGTGGGAAAAAATTTTGAAAATTTAATTTTTAAATGCGAATATCTCCTAAGTTGCAAGTGATATTTGATGGCTATGACAAGGTTTTTTGTAGTGCTTGAGGAAAAGATTCTCTATATGTAATCTGTTTGAAATCAGAACACAAACGAAGAAATATTATCTTTTTAAAAATTGAATATACCCGAGGCGTCCAAATTTGGGGACCCCCGACCGAACGCCTGGTGAACCCGTGCGGTCCAAGTTCAAAACTTAAAGTCGACGGCATTTCTTCTTTGCACATGTCAAATTTTATTCTAATAGTATTAAGGGGTTAGAAGTTACATCCTGTTGAAGCCACATCCCACCAATGTCATCCATAATTGCAAACAAAAAATCAGTGATCATGGTGCTGTTCCGGCTTTATTTTTGAATAAATAAGGTCCGATGAAGCCTCCAGAGTGTAAACCACACCAAACGGTGCATTTTTATGGAGTGAGTAGGATCTTTCGTGTATTAAAGTCACTTCATTATTAATATTATCTATAAACAAGTAAAGCTTTCGCATTATCGATTACTCCATAGTTTTCTTTAGTAAATTAATCGTGTTGTCGAAGACTTAAGATTTTTCTTTAAAAAATGTTTCATGCAATCGTTAAATCGAGACTATTTTTTAAAAAATCTTAAGTGTTTTCGATAACTCTAGAGTTTTCCTTATACAAAAAAATTATATTTATGAGAAGAAATTGTATACCTTTACATGCCATTACCAATCAATCCACTCTCCAGCCACCCCCTCTCTACTGTTGGTTATGAGTTGTATATTTTTGCTTGTTGTTCATATCACATGCTGTTGACATCATTTTTGTTGGCCTCTTACTATTGTTGCTGTTCTTGCTGTTGCTGTAGTTGTTGCAGTTATTATTCCTGGCTGCTGTTAACAATTGTGATGTGATGTATTTCATGTAAATTTCACTTGCATTGTATGAAAATTATAAACGTTGCAAGTACGAACGTGTATAAAAAAGCTAGTCAAGAGCAGTAGCAAAATAGCAATTGCTGGCAGTTGTAGTAGCAACAATAATCTATGTTTGTAGTTGTTGTATCTTGTTGTTGTGTAGTATTAGTAAACAAACAGAAAAGGGTTGTTGCCACTATTGTCGGCACTTGGAGTAGCAAGCAGCCTTTATTGTTCTCAATGTTGTTGCTGTTGTTGTATGTAAATAAAAAAAATATGCATACAACAATATAAAACACAGTTTTGCAACATAAAGCTGCATATAGTTGATATGTATGTATGCAAGTACATATTTATTACAGGGGACGTATGAAGTTACCCTGGCTTTAAAACAAAATGTTCATTGTTTACATAACTTTATTGATGACAAGAATAACAACAGATGCAGGCCTCGGCAATAACCACAAATAAACTTGTAAATAATGGTTGGTCAATACAATACAATATTTTGTTTCTGTTTTATTCCTTTTTTCCTTCCTACACTACTCTGTTGCATCTTCTGTTATAAAATGTTCTTGTAAATAAAACATTAATGCAACACACAAATATAGTAGCAGTTGTAGTAGTAGCAGTACATATATGTCGATCGTATGGACATTCATAAATCGATGTTTCTACAACGTAAATGTTGGGGTTGATGGTTTACAATAAATAATGTAAAAAAGTTTTGTTATTGATAACAAAACAACATTTTGTTTGTAAATCAATTAAAAGGGAGTGTTTTTAAGCAAATATGTTGTACACATGCATACATATATAAAATAATTTAATTTTATTAAAAATAAACTAATATTGCATCAAACTGACATAAGAATTGAAAAAATTAAAAACAAGTAAGAAAGTATGGTCGGTCAAGCCCGATCATTTAATACCCTACACTAAGTAAAAGAGCAAACACATTTTTCTTTTAAAATTTCAATAATTTATATTTTTGAGTGATTTTCGGAAGTGGGCCTTATATGGAGGCAATGACCAATTACGGACCGATCACCATGAAATTAGGTAGTGTATTTATGTATAAATGAAAATTTACTATGTTGAATTTTGTGAGTATACCAATATTTTTAAGCGATTTATGCACGTTAAAGTGATTTTCGGAAGCGGGTCTATATGGAAGCTATGACTAATTATGGACCGATCGTAACAAAAGTTGGTGACATGAATTCTGTGGATATAAAACTTATTTGGAGCGGAATTTGTGGAGATACATATATAAATTAAACATTTATGACCGATAAAGTCCAATTTCGGGAGGACATTTGTATGGGGGCTAGGTGAAATAATGGACCGATTTCAGCCAGTTTCAATAGGCTTGGTCCTTGAGCCGAAAAAATAATATGTACCATATTTCATCGACATATCTTCAAAATTGCGCACAAGGTTTACATGGACAGCCAGCCGACCAGACGGACATCGCGATGCATCGTTTAATCTACTCAGAAAGTGATTCTAAGTCGATCGGTATACTTTAAGGTGGGTGTTAGACTAATATTTTTGGGTGTTACAAACATCTGCACAAACGCATTATACCCTCCCCACTATGGTGGTGTAGGTTATAAAAATTTAATTTTCTACATCAAAATGAATTGAACATTGGTTACGTTATCGATAACTGGAGAGTTTTCTGTATAAAATGGATAATTTTTATGTTATCGATAACATAGGAATTTTCTTTAGAAAATTTTTCATGTTATCGATAACATAGGAATTTTCTTTAGAAAATTTTTCATGTTATCGATAACATAGGAATTTTCTTTAGAAAATTTTTCATGTTATCGATAACATAGGAATTTTCTTTAGAAAATTTTTCATGTTATCGATAACATAGGAATTTTCTTTAGAAAATTTTTCATGTTATCGATAACATAGGAATTTTCTTTAGAAAATTTTTCATGTTATCGATAACATAGGAATTTTCTTTAGAAAATTTTCCAAGTTATCGATAACATAGGAATTTTCTTTAGAAAATTTTCCAAGTTATCGATAACATAGGAATTTTCTTTAGAAAATTTTCCAAGTTATCGATAACATAGGAATTTTCTTTAGAAAATTTTCCAAGTTATCGATAACATAGGAATTTTCTTTAGAAAATTTTCCAAGTTATCGATAACATAGGAATTTTCTTTAGAAAATTTTCCAAGTTATCGATAACATAGGAATTTTCATTAGAAAATTTTCCAAGTTATCGATAACATAGGAATTTTCTTTAGAAAATTTTCCAAGTTATCGATAACATAGGAATTTTCATTAGAAAATTTTCCAAGTTATCGATAACATAGGAATTTTCATTAGAAAATTTTCCAAGTTATCGATAACATATGAATTTTCATTAGAAAATTTTCCAAGTTATCGATAACATAGGAATTTTCTTTAGAAAATTTTCCAAGTTATCGATAACATATGAATTTTCATTAGAAAATTTTCCAAGTTATCGATAACATAGGAATTTTCTTTAGAAAATTTTCCAAGTTATCGATAACATAGGAATTTTCTTTAGAAAATTTTCCAAGTTATCGATAACATAGGAATTTTCATTAGAAAATTTTCCAAGTTATCGATAACATAGGAATTTTCATTAGAAAATTTTCCAAGTTATCGATAACATAGGAATTTTCATTAGAAAATTTTCCAAGTTATCGATAATAATATAGGAATTTTCTTTAGAAAATTTTTCATGTTATCGATAACTAAAGAATTTTCTTTAGAAAATTTTTCATGTTATCGATAACTAAAGAAGTTTCTTTAGACAATTTTTCATGTTATCGATAACTAATAAATTTTTTTTAGAAAATTTTTCATGTTATCGATTCTTTAGAAAATTTTCCAAGTTATCGATAACTTAAGAATTTTCTTTAGAAAATTTTTTATGTTATCGATAATTTAAGAATTTTTTTTAGAAAATTGTTCATGTTATCGATAACTTAAAATTGGCTTTGGAAAATTTAAGAATTTTCTGTAGAAAAACTTTCATGTTATCGATAACTGAAGAATTGTCTTTATACAATTTTTCAAGTTATCGAGAACTTAAGAATTTGTTCAGAAAAATTGTTTTAGAAAATTTTTTCATGTTATCGATAACTTAGGAATTTTCTTCAGAAAATTTTTCATGTTATCGATAACTTAAAAAATTTTTTTAGAAAATATTTCATGTTATCGATAACTTATGAAACTTGTCTAGAAAATTTCTCTTGTTTCGATAACTTTAGAATATTGTTCGTGTAGTATCGATTTTCCTTCGAAAACTCTTGCTAAAAATATATTTGTTTAAAATTCAAATCAATCATTATTTTATCTTACTAATTTTTTGCTTGCTGCAATTTATTGTAACCACAACAAATTTATTATATTTATTTAGGCCATAGACCTATTATTGCACAACAACCACAAACTTTATCATGATGCAACATAAACAGACAATCATACATATGTATGTACGTACAAATTCTTATGATTGTGTGATAAAATTGCAAAATAAACAATATTTTCAGATAATTTTCATGAAGAAATGTAATAAAACATTGTTTTTTTTTTTTGATTGGTGTGTTTTTGTAATTATTCATAAAATTTTGTTGTACAATAAATAACAGCAAAACAGCGACAACATTATAGCACCATCTCCACTGACCATATGTGTTATCACAGCTTTAGAGAAAAACAAAGCATAAATACAAATTGAAATGTAGAATAATATGCAACAGCACACAGACATCAGAGGGGGGTATACACATAATTATGTATATTAGGAGGGTTTTAATTTGTAATCAAAGTTTTTGTTCAAATTTTCAACTAAGGCATAGTATGGGTCTACTATATCCGTTAATGAGCTGGCAAGTTTAAAGAAGAAAAAAGTTTTCATATGTGTTTCAAACCAATAATAAGACTGACTTGGCTCTACTGTAAACCGTTAAAACCATAACCCTAGATTTTCATAAACTTTAATTTTAATTGGGATCATTGATCAGATTTCATATTCTCAGAGAACTGGTACCAGCCTAATATCTATTACATTTGAATTTAATGTTTGTGTGTGCAGGGAAAACAATCTAATTAAAATTTGTATTTTGTAAATACACAAGAGGAGCAAAACATATGCTGAATAAATACCCACAGACACACATGTTAATGCAGCATATCACACACTTACCCATTATTTAATATGAGCCTCAATTAATTACACACTTTGGCATAAAGAGCCTGTATTCCAGGCACACATTCTATTCTAGATACTCTCCCGTTCATGCTTATTTATGTTAAAACATTAAGCACTTGTTGCAATAGTTTTTACTCATTTAATTACACCTAGTTTTTAGAGCCAGTGCATAGTGGGGCAGAACCAAAAAATATTTTTTTGAAATAAATCCGCCATTTCTAACTGGCTACATATCCATACATATATCGAGCCCTTAGCGCCAAATTATCGTAAGCGACATTTTCAAAATTTTTTTTTTATTGCAAAAATTAAAATTTTATGTACCGACTGATGTTTTAGCGTTCTCAGAATATCAAAATTGTTAATAACTTCAAAATTATAGGGGGTAAGATTTTATCGTAAGTCAATGGTTACATTTTACAGTAAACGAATTTTATCGTAAGCGACACATAGTGGTATAGAAAAAAAGAGGGAAATAAATCTGTAACTTCTAAATGGTTAGATTGGTTTGAATGAAATTTCACATGCGCAAAGAAGAAGTGTTCTCGAGTTTAAGTTCTGAACGTAACCTCATTTGCCCACCAGGGCCGCGACCAAGGGTCCTCAAAGTAGGACACCTCGGGTATATTACATTTTTAAAATGATCCTATTTCTTCGTTTGTGATCCGATTTCAAAACAATTACACACATAAAATCTTTTCATCGAGTGCTACAAAAGACCTAGTCGTAGCTATCAATTGTCTCTTATAGCTTAGAAGATATTCGCATTTGAAAATTAAATTTTCAAAATTTTTAACCAACCTACTCCAGTTTTTTGATAACAGCGTATCCAAATATTTTCCGATTTTCTCCAGTTTTCCTTCATTGGACTAACAACATACGTATGTGTCAAATAGGAAAAGAACTGTTTAAAAATAATGACTAAGTCAAAAGTTATATGCATTTGAATTTAAAAAATTTTTAAAAGCAGATTTTTCGCTAATTTTTTGGAAAAAATAACGTTTTTTGTTTTTAAGTTATCGCAAAAAAATTCTAAGAGGATGTATAAGGAATTTATACTTTCTGAAAGCTAAGTTTTCATAAAATATTTTGAATGAAAAAAAAAATTAAAATTTTTGTTAGCGAGGGGACCAGGTCCATTCAAAAAACACCTATTTTTTATGTAAAATTAAACTTTAGGCCTAAAATTCTCAAATCGCATATTCGATATTAAAATATAATAACCGATTTTAGATGGCCCAATATGCTTTTAATTATTTTGTAAAGGATTCCGATAACTCCGACCCTGGTATGGATATTATAGTCAAAAAACTAAAAATTTCCATTTTTGGGATTTTTCAACACTTTTTTGGGAATTGCGGGATTGCTGATAATCAAATTTAAAAAACGTTTTTATTTTTCCATTTTAAATAGAAAATTTTACATAACTGTGAAATTTCATTAAAAACAATTCATAAATAACAATTTTATTTCAATTCGAAAAATTTGTATCTATGCAAAAATTCAATAAAAAATATTTTTTGTCATATTTTTCAATAAAGTATTCAATGAATTTTTAATTGTCAAAAGTTATAAATATTTTTGAAAAATAGACAAATAGCTTGAACGAAATTATAATATATCGCATCATAAAATTTTTAATTCTATGTATAAATTTCAAAATAATCGAAAAATCCTTCTCCTGTAAAATTTGTGTTTTGTCGCTTACGATAATTTGGCGCTAAGGGCTCGATATTACGTTTTATGTTAACCGAATCACATGGTTATAATTGAAATATTTCCAAAATATTTTGATTCCGCCCCATTGTGCAATATATGAGAGATATTAGAGAAAATAAAGAGCAGTGTATGAGATTTTATGTTTATGATGGTGTATGGATGATAATGTTAATCACAGTAAACCAAACTAAGTTGTAAATCAGTGATAGGCACAAGTAGACCATCGGGGAGGATTATGACGTAAAATTCATGAAACTGCTTTGGGCATATTTATTTTTTAAACATATACCCTTCACCAAGAGATAGTTTAAAATAAATATTTTTAGGTAAACAAAATTTAATTTTCATTAAAAAAAAATTTTTTAAATTTTTTTTTAATTTTTTAAAGTTTTTTTTTTAATTTAAAATTTCTTTTTTTTTGTAAAAATAATTTATGACAAAAAAAAATTTTAATGAAAAAAAAATTCGGGTTAAAAAATATTTTCCCGATTTTGACCCATTGTAGGTCCAACTTACTATACACATCGTTGCAATTGGCTTTGAAATATCTATCATTAAATATCGATATTGTCTATATTAATGACTTAGTAATCCGCCCGGTAGCATTTACTAATGTTAGTTCTTCAAGTTTCTCCAACCCACGCACACCAGCCTGTTCTTATTTATTTGCAAATAAAATATCTAAATTTGTACTGCATACTTTAGGGAGCTTTTTTATTACAATTGACTGGACTCACAAAAAAAAAGAATTTCCGAGTTTTAACCGGAGTTGTTGAATTTTTTTTCTTTACAAACCATTTGCTGAAAATTTCGAATCGAATAAAAAAAATCAGCCAAATCGCTCCAGCCGTTCTCACGTGATGACATTACATACATGGACCATTTCATTTTAATACCCTTCACCTTCGTGAGAATGGTATATATAAGTTTGTCATTCCGTTTGTAATTTCTACATTTTTCATTTCCGACCCTATAAAGTATATATATTCTGGATCCTTATAGATAGTGGAGTCGATTAAGCCATGACCGTCTGTCTGTCTGTTGAAATCAATTTTCTGAAGACCCCAGATATCTTCGGGATCCAAATCTTCAATAATTCTGTCAGACATGCTTTCGAGAATTTTGCTATTTAAAATCAGCAAAATCGGTCCACAAATGGCTGAGATATGAGGAAAAAACCAAGACAACCTCGATTTTTGACCTATGTATATCTGGATTACTAAGACATTAATATAGACAATATCTAATGATAGATATTTCAAAGACATTTGCAACGACGTATATAAGACCATAGTAAGTTGGACCTACAATGGGTCAAAATCGGGAAAAAAATTTTTAACCCGATTTTTTTTTTCACAAAAAAGAAATTGAAAAAACAAAAAAAAATTTTTAAAATTTAAAAAAAAAATTTGAAAATTTAAAAAAACAAAAATTTAAAATAACAATCGAAAATTTTTTTTCCAAAAAATGAAAAAAACAACTGGAAAAAAAATTAAATTTTGTTCACCTAAAAATTTTGAAGTATAATTTGGTGAAGGGTATATAAGATTCGGCACAGCCGAATATAGCACTCTTACTTGTTATATATATAGATAGGCCAAATATCGAGGTTGTTCTGGTTTTTTCCTTATATCTCAGCCATTTGTGGGCCGACTTTGTCGATTTAAATAGCAACAGAACCAGAAGAATTCCCGATATATTGATCGGGCGAAGCGTTTATAATATTCAAAGATAAATAATTATTAAAATTTTAGCACTTTACAAAGAATAAAGAACTGGTCATAATACCCTTGGAAATCCATGGTAAGATTAAGATACGAGTAGATGGTTCGGAAAAGTTGCCGAAGACAGCTTTCATTTATGCACGGATCTACCGAATAGGATATCTAATATATTTGGATCTTATTTTTTTCAGAACATAATTGATTTTGGAGCCATAAACCCCTGGCTACTATTTGATTATATCAAGGCATCTAAATATATGGAAATATTATGAAAATAGCATTACCTTTGAAGTGGAAAGGAAGTGAAGGAGAAGAATGCAAATAAATCATTATGGGCCTTATTGGCATCTATGATCACTGGTTCTAATTTGAACCAGCGAAATTCAGTTTATCTTGGCGATACTTAAGCCACTGTGTTAATAGTTAATTTAATATTTCAAATAAAAGTTTTTAACATTAACAAGCTCCACACATATACTGTTGTACATTGAAAATTTCCATTTAATCAGGCTCTCACATGGTGCCATCAAATGAACAATATTTGTTAATGTTTTAATTGTTGTTATTGCTATTGCCAAAATAGAGCAGAGATTTGTGTTTATGATCAAATTTGGATAAACAGTGTTTTTAATGTCTACACAAAAATTTGATTATGATTTTTGAATAAAAAAAAAAACAAACAATAGTCGAATCTTAAATGCCCTGCACCTGAATACAAAGCCAATTGCAGTGTCTAGTACACAGAAAGCTATATTTCTGGATGAATTTTGTATGGAGACTAGGCGCAATCATGCACCGATTCTTATAATTTACAACAGGGTTAGTCCTTTCATCATAAGAATTACTTGTGGAAAGTTTCGTTGAATTATTTGCAATATATTTAAGAAAAATATCAAAATATTTTTACAAAATAAAAAAAAATTGTTGAAAGTTGTCCGCCTAACTTTGGGTCCATGGCTCTGGTTCTACTAGATTTTTATTGCTGATATTTAATACCGAACTCTCTAGGGCATTCATGAACAATTTTGTGTAAATGTTTTAAATTTTGGTTGTGTATTTTGAATTTGAGCGTGTTTTACACACACTGACAGAAACATTAAACATTTGATATAGGTTGTCGTTTAATTTGCTCCAGAACTTTTAATACCCTTCACCATAAGTGGCAGGAGTATACATAAGTTTGTCATTCCGTTTGTAATTTCTATATTTATCATTTGCGACCACATAAATATATATATTCTGGATTATTATAGATAGCGAAGTCGATATAGCCATGTCCGTTTGTCCGTCTGTATGTTGAAATCAAATTTCCGTAGCGCTCAAATAACTTACATACACGATTCATACATCAATCCTCTGTAGACCCGTATCAGTTGCTATTTAAAATCGAGAAAATCGCTCTACAAATGGCTGAGATATAAGAAAAAAACCAGGACTAGATTTTTTCACCAAAAAATTTTTTTTTAAAAAAAAAAAAAAAAATTTTACTAAAATTAAATTAAAGGCTGATAAATAAGAAACATAAGGCATAAAACACCTAAATACCTTTCGTTGGTGTAGGGTACAAAAGTATGTTTGCGCCAGAATCCCACAATGAGTGTATGTCTACATTGTTTTACTATTAAACAATTGTTTATTAGTAAACATAAAACAGCAACAACAGCTATCAAATTAAATTTAAAAAAAAACTCATTCCTGCTGCTTCTATACACAACAAACACACTTGATGAGCCTTTCCATTTTCAATTGATTAATTTTCATCTGTTTTCAAATAAAATTTTATTAAACGAACATAAAATGTCTGTGGTCACTACATGTTCTCTATTACCAAGTAGTTCATTTGTATGTTTCTTTGTGGCTATTGTTGTTAAGCTTTCTACATGGAGTGTTAATTATGGAAAAATCGGTAGGGAGTCTGGATGGAGAGGGAAAATTGTTGAAAGAAAATCTTGAAAATAAGTAATAGAATTTGTCAGTTTAACAACAGGTAATAGGGTTTAACATGAAAGAGAACAATTAAAACGGATGGATAAAATATGATTAATAATAACGGAAGTGTTTAATAAAAGAAAAAGGAGCATTAATTGTTATTTGTGGGTTAAAGTTTATGCAATGATGTTTGAAATATTTTGTATAAATATTAAAAACTAGCTGACCCAGTGCGCTTTGCCACCCCAATTAGAAGAAAGAAATAGTACTATTAAGTCTCCCGCTCACTCGGGTCCATATAATCTTTATTTCATGTTTCTAAATTCATTGGTGAAGAAATTACTAAAAGTACCATTCGAATAAAGAAATAGTATCAAAAAGTCTACCCCTAGAATTCTCACTCACTTAGGAGCATGTATGCTTAATTTCATGTTTCTAAGTCCATTGTTATAGAAATTTCAAAAAAGTACCATTAAATTAATGAAAAAGTATCATTCAAGGGGATATTCACTCACTTAGGACTATATATACTTGTAGTTTCCCACTCACTTGGGTCCATATAAGCTTTATTTCATGTTTCTAAATTCATTGGTGAAGAAATTACAAAAAGTACCATTAGAATAAAGAAAAAGTACCAAAAAGTCTCCCCCTAGAATTCTCACTCACTTAGGACCATATATGATTAATTTTATGTTTCAGACATGTCTCAATCGATTAAAATCTGTGTTAATGTGCCCAATAACAAATATGTTTTAACAAAAGTACCAAACTGTTTACCCGGATTTGGCCTAAAATACACCATGGCACTCGAGTTCCAAATAACAACCTGTTAGCTAATTTTTGTATGAATCCAGGAACCAATGTTAAAAAAATTATCAAAATCGGCTTAATAATTTGCAATAAAATGTATTTTCCCGATTTTATCCCCTTTTTGGTACCTTTTTTTATCCTCATTGCGGTGGTAAAATATTATTAAAATAATTTTCTGTATCGTGGTGGTAGCTCATAGTAAAATATTTGAATGTCTATGTCAAATTATAGAATACCGTATTTTATGAAAAAGTACCAAAAATAAACACAATTTTTATCCCTTAAGGTTTCGAATTTCCAAAAAGTACCAAACTTATATTTTTTATTTTTTGATAAGAAAAGAATACGATTTAAATTTTGTTTCTATGTTTATTGGTTTAAAAGATACATAGGGTGCTAAAAAAGTACCAAAATACAGTTTTTACCCGTTTTCTCCCCTAAAAGGTTCGAATTTCGAAAAAGTATGAAACACCTGTCAGCTTATTTTTTAAATGGAGTAACATGCAATTTCAAGTTTTTTTGTATCTTTATTAGTTTTGAAGATATAAGATTACCGGATTTACCCGTCTTTACCCTTTTTTACCCCCTAAACGTTCGAATTTCCAAAAATCCCTTCTTAGTGGATCGTTTTGAGGAGGGAGGAACCCACAGTTAAAATATCATGATTCTAGCTTCAGTCGTTTGGGCTGTGGGATGATGAATCAGTCAGTCATTCAGTCAGTCAGCAACGTTACTCTTTTATACATATATATATAAAAGAGTAACGTTGCTGACTGACTGAATGACTGACTGATTCATCATATATATATAGATTGGTAAAAAAAAAATTGGAGGTTGTTAATTTGCTTTACAACTTTATTGTTGCTGGACAGTTTTTAAACATATTCAATACCAAACAATTTAAGATAATCGCCTACTATTCTAGAGAAAAATAGTTTAATTTGAATTCGTTCTTTGAATGTGGCAGTGATTTCCACAGACAAACAATCTCTAATAGATCGATTTAGAAGGAAACTTTCAATGCCAAACAGCTTAGGAGTCTCTACAACTATTCTAGAGAAAGTTTAAGTTTAATTGTCTTTTGAAAATAATGTCTTCTCGAAATCAAGCTAATTTTGAGTCATTAAACAATCGGTTTACATTTATCATAACTTTGAGGATGATATTTTGGTTGATTACTTTTTTGTTATAAAAGCGTTTTTAAAAATTTCCAATACCAAGCTACTTAGTTGAATTAACAAATATTCTAGATTCAAATTTTTTATTTTGAGTTCCTACTTTGGACATGGGAGTGATTTACACACACGAAAAAACTTTAATTGGTCGTGTTAAAAAGTCTCAAATGGTTTTCATACAAATTTTGAGTCATAAAACAATCGTTTTAAATTTATAATAATTTTGAAGATGTTATTTTGGTTGATAACTTTTTTGTTATTACAGCCTTTTTAAAAAATTTCAATAGCATGCTGCTTAGTTGAATTAAGAAATATTCTAGATGAAAATTGTTTATTTTGACTTCGTACTTTTTACATGAAAGTGATTTACACACACAAACAAACGTTAATAGATCGATATTAAAGGACTCAAAGTTTGTATCTTACATTTTCTTTTGAAAATAATACTTTTTCCTTATCATACAAATTTTGAGTCATAAAACAATCGGTTTAAATTTATGATAATTTTAAATATTTTTTTTTAGTTGATAACTTTTTTGTTATTAAAGCGTTTTTAAAAATTTTCAATACCAAGCTACTTAGTTGAATTAACAAATATTCTAGATTCAAATTTTTTATTTTGAGTTCCAACTTTGGACATGAGAGTGATTTACACACACGAAAAAACATTAATTGGTCGTGTTAAAAAGTCTCAAATATGTATCGAATATTTTCTTTTGAAAATTATGTTTTTTCCTTATCATACAAATTTTGAGTCATAAAACAATCGTTTTAAATTTATAATAATTTTGAAGAAGTTATTGTGGTTGATAACTTTTTTGTTATTACAGCCTTTTTAAAAAAATTCAATAGCAAGCTGCTTAGTTGAATTAAGAAATATTCTAGATGAAAATTGTTTATTTTGACTTCGTACTTTTTACATGAAAGTGATTTACACACACAAACAAACGTTAATAGATCGATATTAAAGGACTCAAAGTTTGTATCTTACATTTTCTTTTGAAAATAATACTTTTTCCTTATCATACAAATTTTGAGTCATAAAACAATCGGTTTAAATTTATGATAATTTTAAATATTTTTTTTTAGTTGATAACTTTTTTGTTATTAAAGCGTTTTTAAAAATTTTCAATACCAAGCTACTTAGTTGAATTAACAAATATTCCAGATACACATTTTTTATTTTGAGTTCCAACTTCGGACATGAGAGTGATTTACACACACAAACAAACGTTAAAACATCGACTTAGAAGGACTCAATGTTGATATCTAGTATAGTTTATAAAAACCATAATTTTGTTATGAAAATAATGTCTTTCCTTTATCCATACAAATCATGAGTCATAAAACAATCGTTTTAAATTTCTCATAACTCTGCTACTGATTCCAATTTTCATTCGTTATTTGTTTTTTTTTTATTTTCTTGCTGTTCATCCTCATGTGTTATTGTTTAGTTTAAATTATGTCATAAAATGTTTCTGCATACAACAAGAAAAACAAGACAAAACAAAAAACTAAAATCATTTGCATAAAAACAACAATGGCAATCAATCAATCAAAACAGTGACAATCTAACTTTTTTGGCAAAACAAAAAAAATTGTTAAACAAAACATACAAATTAACATATTCTAGACAAACACACATATGAACAAAAATCCATACAATATTTGAATTTTTATGATTTGCATGAATGTTTTGTATAGGAAGAGGTAGAAAGAAATTTTTGCTCAGAAGCCCCCCATAAAAACAGGCACGAAATAATGCAGGCAATACAAAAAAAAAATAAAGAAAAACTTTTCACCAACAGCAGCAACAAAAAATTGGCATTTTTAACTGAATTATTAAATGTTAAAAACAAAATTATTCTGTTTTATTTTTTGGAGATTTTGTTATTTTTAGTCGTACAAACATGCCCCCCAAAAAAGTATAAACAAAAATCAAAATTCCCAAAATATTTTTTTTTTATATTTGTATCGATTCAAATGACCAAAGAGTGGAAATCAAAAAAACTTGTATATAGAATTGTTTTCACAAATATTATTAATAAATTCAATTCACTTTTGGGTTATGCAACAATATACTTCGAGCACAGCAACATGATTCCTTCCACTATTTGGAGCGCGAAACATGCATTCATTCCATGCCATTGAATTACATATTTTGAATGTTGTATGTAGAAACATCTGTTGTGGTTTTTTGTCCCAAAAAATAAAACAGCTTTGGCCGTTATTGCGTTACAACATTTTTTTTAGTTTATTTATTCTTTAAAGCACATTTTTTGTTTTCCTTCAGGGATATATAGAGCCGGGCACAAATGTTTTTGGGGGCATTACTATATGCATCAGCCGATTTGTGTTTATTTGTATGAGCTCCACATATGACAGATTTATTACACAATTGGTTAAGAGATGTGTAAAAAATAATGTATAAAATTGTTTAATGCAAAAAAAATGGTCTAACGATAACAATGAAGGTTTGTTTTTTATTTATTTATTGTTAATGGCACATACATCGATAATATTACACAATTATCAGGTCACATTGCTGCACATGACCGAAAGGAATGAATTTATAAAATCAATGAAATAAATTCGTTTAATAATAAAGTTTAATAACAATTAAAAAGCTATAAATATTATTGATAAGAGCGAAAGGCAAAAAAAAATCACAAATTAAGAATAAATATTAAATGTTATATTGATAACACCCTTAGAGTTCAATGGAATTTGTGGAATTAAGGTTGTTGGGAATATTTTGAATTCAACCTAGCCCTTTTATCAGGGGTTTCTGGAATTGTGCTGCTTCGACAGGTTGAGTCCATAAATTCACTGGACGTAGTGAAGTAGCATTGGCTGGATAGTTGAATATGTGGAGGATGTCATGAGGACCCTGGCCACATGCTGGGCATAAGTTTTGGATGCACGGTTATGTGGGAACAAAAGGCATTAAGCCTATTGCTACATCCTGATCTTAGTTGTGTCAGAACGACTCTTGTTCTACGTCGCAGAATCTTCTCGGCATCTGCTATCAGTATTGTACGACAAACGGTATTCTGCTACAGCGTAATTGATGGCGTTTTCATGAATTACGCAGAAGTTTGGATGACTCCTCCGGTGATATCTCAAAAGGAACTGTTGCGGCAACATGAAGTTGTTCTCCTTGACTGCCAGAGCCTTAGTTTCCTCGTGGTAGAAAGGTGGTGTTCGTAGGTACATTTTAAAAGTTTTCCACTGAGTTTCACCCAACAAAGGTAACCACACTGGAGCACCTTAGTTGACCACTGATCAACCAATCGTCTTGCAGGTAGCTACCAAGAATCTTTTCGGCATTTGCTAATGGTGGTGGGCGATCCTGCTACAGCGGAATTTATGGAGTCTCTAACAATGTCGTCCAAAGATGTCATATACGAGCTGCATTCAAATGGATCCTGCACATACCACTGTATTCTCTCCTCGTATTTACATAGGTCCTGTCTGACATGCCTCTGAGACTCCAACTGTGTGATGGTGATATCCCAAAAGGAACTGTTGCGTCAACATGTCGTGGTTTTCCTTGACAGATAGAGCCTTAGTTTCCTCGTGAAGGTGATGTTCGGAGGTAACATGTAAGACAGCCTGTGACGGTCTTAAAGGCGGCATTCTGACAACTTTGAATATTCCTCAACTAAGTATCACTCCACGAAGGCAACCACAGTGGAGCAGCATTGATGACCACTGACCGACCAATCGTCTTTCAGGTAGCTACCAAGAATCTTCTCGGCATCTGCTAAAAGTGGTGGGCGACCTCCAAACATGACATTCATACGATATTCTGGTGTCTCTATGAATTGTCATATATGATCTGCGATCAAATGGATCCTGCACATACCTCTGTATGCTCTCCTCGTAATTATGTAGGTCCTGTCTGACATGCCTCGGGAGAGACTCCAACTGTGTGATGTGAGTTTGGATTACTCCTCCGGTGACATCCCAGAAGGAACTGTTGCATTAATATGACGTTGTTTTCCTTGACTGATAGAGCCTTACTTTCATCGTGAAGCTGGTGTTCGTAGGTAATTTTAAGACAGCCTGTGATGGTACTTAAGTTTGCATTTTGACAGCTTTTAATATTTCAATGAAGGTAACCACAAATCGTCTTGCAGATAGCTACCAAGGTTTCTTTATCCATACCGCAAGTACTTCGGCTAGTGCTTTGAGGAACTTGTTCCTATTTTAAAGTTTATGCGTGATTGCAGTGGAGTGAGTCTTCAGGTAGCTACCAAGGTTTCTTTTCCGATACCTCAAGTGCTTCGGCTAGTACCTTGAGGACCTTGTTCCTATTTCGCAGTTTATGCGAGAGGTAAAAAGCCTATGAAAAGTGACACCCAAGTTCACTATCGAAATTTGTACGCCACCGACTATGAAGCCTACGTTAAGTTTTACCTCCTTCGTCCAGGCGGTGAAGAGTGTTGACGATGACTTCGTTGGTGATAACTGCAGGTTACGTGCAGTGAAGAAATTGTGAGTTTAATTTACCATACCGTGACCTGACCTGTCGCCAAGAGACTGCAGTCGTCCACATAGGTGATGTCGAAGTTTGGGTGATCCTCCGGTGATATCCCAAAAGGAACTTTTGCGTCAACATGACGTTGTTTTCCTTGACTAATAGAGGTAATTGCAAGACAGCCTGTGGCGTTCTTTAAGGCGGCATTCTGACAACTTTGAATATTTCTACTTCTGGTTACTGCACATACCTCTGTATGCTCTCCTCGTAATTACGTAGCTCCTGTCAGATATGCCTCGGGAGAGACGCCAACTGTGTGATGTCAAGTTTGGATGACTCCTCCGGTGACATCCCAGAAGGAACTGTTTCGTCAACATGACTGATTGAGCCTTACTTTCCTCGTGAAGATGGTGTTCGTAAGTAATTTCAAGACAGCCTGTGTTGGTACATAAATCTGCATTGTGACAGCTTTGAATATTTCAATGAAGACAACCACAAATCGTATTGCAGATAGCTACCGAGGTTTCTTTGTTCATACCCCAAATACTTCGGCTAGTGCCTCGAGGACCTTGTTCCTATTTCAAAGTTTATGCGTGATTGCAGTGGCGTGTGTCTTGCAGGTAGCTACCAAGGTTTCTTTTCCGATATCTCAAGTGGGTTGAGGACCTTGTTCCTATTTCGCAGTTTATGCGAGAGTTAAAAAGCCTATGAAAAGTGACACCCAAGTTCACTGTCGAAATTTGTACGCCGGCGACTATGAAGCCTACATTAAGTTTTACCTCCTTCGGTCAGGCGGTGAAAGTGTTGCCGATGACTTCGTTGGTGATAGCTGCAGGTTACATGCAGTGAACAAATTGTGGGTTTAATTTACCGTACCGTAATATTCGAGTATAGGTTTTAATGATGGACTCCACAGACTCGAACCTGCGGGGTCTCAAAATAGGGCACTTTTTACACATAATTTTTTATTAAATGAGTTCAAATTTCAAAATCAGTGGTGTCTCAAAATAGGGCACTTCTGACATGCAATTTTTTTTAAATGCTTTCGAATTTCGAAATCAAAGATTTATTCTTAAAGTACGACAACAATATATTGTATACAAAGAACTAGGTATAGTGGTCGTAACCATGTTTTTTTTATCTGCCTGTAGGTGAAATATCAAATGCCCAAATTCGTTTCCCGTATTATATTGAGGATATTCGCATATATAGTCTTCCATGATATTCCATTTATTTACTTTAAAATTTAGGTCACATTTTAACTCAAAATTTTATGCTTTTTAGATTAATTTCCTGACACAAATCTAATTTATTTAACAATTTCTTCAAAACAAAAGCCCCCTTCCCAGGAATGCTATACAAAATTTATAATTTATGTCCCTTTATACAATACATTTGGCAATTCACAAAGGTGTCATAAGTAAATTGCAAAAAAATAATATTTGATTTTATTTAAAACTGACTGACATGAGATGTGTATGAAAACCGCACCTTTTTAAATCAAATTCGCGCTTAAGAAAATCATACACAAAATAATCTTAAAGTCGCTACGTTTGATCTTTTTCTTTTTTTGTTGCCTTCAAAGTGTTTGGCTGTGTTGTCTTTTAAATATTAAAGTTGGCAAAAACAAAAAGATTTTAAAGGTAAGAAGTTTTTTTTAAGAATTTTGTTTATTATGAAAAATATTATTTTAAATCTCCTCCACATTTAAACAGTAGTATAATTTTAATGATTTTCTTAGTTTTTGCTTAAACTGAAATTCTTTGTGTATTTTGTATATCACGTTTTTAATATTATTTGATTTCCAAAGAATTTCAAGATTATCTGATTTGTAGCAATGTTGTTCTAAATGTATGAATAAACCCTAAATGTATTTTAAAATCTTTGTTATTTTGTGGTGTTTTAAGAAACAAATGACGAACATGATTGCATTGGAATTATAAATGAAATTAACCAGAAATTAGAAAGTTTTTAAAAAAAATTTTACAAATTTGTTAAACATGAAACCGATTAAGGAAATTAATACATTTGCCGCTTTAATGTCTTCGGAATTTATGAAGCTTTTGTTTGGGAAGTTTTCAAAAGCTAACAAAACAGGATAACATCATTAGTGTCATTTCAGTGTCTCTACATTGCTGCCTATTCACACCCACTAGCATTCAGTGGACATCATTGTTGCATTTTCTTATAGAATTTTCAAAACATAACAACAACTTTCCTTTTTCTTCATATTTACCTCATAAATATAAAACAACAACAATAACATTGATAAACACTATTTTCATTGAAATAATTTAATATTTTCGACGTTGTTTTATATTTTGGTTCATAAATATCTTCTTACTGAATCGATTTTCTTGATTTTCAATACCAAGCTTTCTATGATAACGCTACATTATTTTGGAGAGTTTCATCAACTTTGGTTGTGCATTTTACGAATGAGCGTGATTTACACACACTCAGAATTTCAAAATTAACAATTTAAACTACAGCAACCTTCTTGTGTATACGATTTCAGCAAATATGAACATTACAACAACAATAATTATATTTTAAATAATTTGCTTAAAAATCATAAAATTTTTTTAAGTTCTCTTCCAATTTGATTCATAAATTTCTTTCAACTGAATCGATCATTCTGATTTTCATTACCAAGCTTTCTAGGACATCAGTAAATATTTTAGGTGAATTTTATTAATTTGGCTAAGCTGGTTTGTGAATGAGCGTGATTTACACACACTTAGAATTTCAAAATTATCAAGAATATACTTTATGGGGTCTAAAATTGACTACTATCTCTCAGTATTATACAGGAAACCTAAAATTATATATTTCCTCATTCAATTGAAAGCTATTAAATTAAACTTCAATCACTGCCGCTTAATCCAAAAAAGTATTAAATCAAAACTTTTCTATATAGAAGTTTTTTATTACCCTTTATAAAATGTTTATGACAATTTAAACAAATAAACCAAAAAATTGGCGGTTAAAGCGTGCTGCATAATTAAATCACCCGCTTGAAAGTTACTTATTTCAAGTTATTTTTTCTATGTTCATTTTAGTATTTGTTACTAAAAACTACTTAAAATTTTTGTTTTTATTACCGTTTTTTTGTTTGTTTTAATTTTCAATTTTAATACAATCACCTTTAATTTATTCAAAAATATTTCATTTATCGTTAAAATTATATTTGTGGTTGGGGTTTTGGTTTTGGTTGCCTTTCAAAATCTAGTGTGAGTTTTTATTTACGTTTCAATAGCCATTAAAATAATTAACTTAAAAACTCATAAATATTATTTGGTTGTTTGTTTTTTTAGATATTTTTTTCTTTTGTTTTAAATATACAATCACAACTGCAACAACATAGAATAAATGAATGAATTCTGAAACAAAAACAAAAAAAAAACAACTGTTTTATTGTTTTAACATTTAACAAAGTATCACATGTTAAAGTTTAATATTGCTAACAATAATATGGTTTTTAAAACAAACAAAATGCTTTAAAATCCATGACACTTTATTTAGTGGACAGCCTTTAGGACGGACATATAAAACAGCTATGTGTTTTTTTAGTCAGCAACCTAAAACGATTAAGACATTTCAATAAATATCAGCAACGAGTATAAAAAAAATATTAATAAATGTGTCTCCAGCTTGAAAGTATCTTAAACAAAAACTCATGCTACACACTTGTTGTCACATTTTGTGTGAGTATAGCTTGGTGGGTTCGTTTAAATGGAGCTGGTTATGCAGAGAAACAATTATGACAGTATAACTCATGTAGTGGTCGTTTATATTAAGCCCTATAGTGATTTACAAGTTTTATATTCAAAAATATATATTTTACGCTCCTACCTTCATCGATTTAATGAACTAAAACGACAAGTGTTACAGCAAACATTGTCATGTCATGCCGTGTTCTTCTAACATACATGACATGACATTCGAAATCAATGTCGAATACTGCCCTTGTTCAATAACAGAAAGTCTTTACCAGGATATTTATTCCCACGACAGCCGGTTCTATCTACCGTATTGACCCAAAGATTTTCGGCCAAGGGCTGTCAACCCAGCAACAACAACAATACAATTTTGATTTCTGAGATAACCCGATTTATGCGCCAACACAATATCGTAGTCTCAGCGGTCCAGGAGACTAAACTTACGAGTAATTCCTGTTAGCAAAGTTGCAACAGATTCATAAGACCGCACCAGACTGCGCGGTGGCATCGCATTTATCATACACAACATCGTGCCGTATAGAGCTCTTTCGCTCGATCTGAAATCTAGAGACCAATATCTTGAAGTTCAGGGTATTGCGATCAGATCGAGAGATACGGAGTTGGAGCTCTATAATGTATACATTCCGCCAGTTGTCCAACAGGATACCATCCCGACATTAGAACCTTATTAGATGCTGATACACGTTTGTTCCCAGGAGACTTTAACGCTCATCACCAGCTCTGGCACTCAAGTCTTGGGGAATAGCAGAGAGGAGCGTTGCTGGCGCAACACATTGACGAATCCACCTTCTGCACACTAAATGATGATGTCCCCACACGGATTATGGGTAATTGCGCTAGTTCATCAGATATCACCATTGCGAGTCCTGATCTGATTAACTGCACAACATGGCGTGAGGTTATTTCTCTAGAATCAGACCATTTACCCATAATCGATTATCTGGATAGACCCAACGATTTCATCGTCTCTGAACACCGAACTTACGTCAACCAAAAGAAAGCAGACTGGAACGGCTTCAAAGAATTTACCGATCGCACATTCAATGGAAGAGAGGAAGTCACGCCAGAAGCTGGTCGCTTCATTTCCGCTGGTAGAATATCTGTAGTCTGGAAAATGGAAAAATCGCGAGCAAGGGCCAATCGTACAAGTCAATTTCCCTCCTATCACCTGTAGCAAAGACACTCGAAGCTCTTCTCCTCCACCAGTTGACCCGTCAACTATTAGCATCTAGTCACCAGCTTGGATTCCTTAAGATGCCACAACATTATCCGCCATAGTCACTCAGATCTCACAGGGCTTAAATCAGCAGAAGCCTTGTGAACGGACCCTCCTAGTGACACTTGACCTGTCGAAGGCCTTCGACAATATTATCCACGCCACACTCTTCCAGTTTCTGCAGTCTACAATGCCCAATAACACGAAGAGATGGATCGTGAACTATCAGAGTGACAGGCAGACGATCATGGAGTTTAGAGACAAATGCTCAAAACCCCGTAGAGCTAAACAAGGAGTCCCTCAGAGCGGGGTCCTGTCGCCGCTTCTATTTAACTTCTACCTCTCTAAACTCCCACTGCCTCACAAGGTCTGGAGGTGATCACCAATGCGGACGACTGCACCATATTGGCGACAGGTCACACCGTTGATGAGCTTTTCGGTTTGGTAAATGGTTATTTCAACGAAATCCACAATTTCTTCAATGTACGTAACCTGCAGCTATCACCAACGAAGTCATCGACAACACTCTTCATCACCTGGACGAAGGATGTAGAACACAACTTAGGCTCATGGTCGATAGAAATCTTGGGTGTCACTTTTGATAGCTTTTTTATCTCCTCAGCATATGCCTCTGCAATCATGCATAAACTGCGAAATAGGAACAAGGTCCTCAAGGCACTAACCGGCAGCACTTGGGGTATGGACAAGGAAATCTTGGTAGAAACCTACAAGACGATTGGCGTGTGGTTAACTATGCTGACCCGGTGTGGTCGCCTTCGTTAAGTGATACTTAGTGGAGAAATATTCAAATCTGACAAAATGCAGCCTTAAGGACCGTCACAGACTGCCTCCATTACAGAACCTTAGTACCTTCACGAGGAAACTAAGGTTCTACCGGTTAGGGACCAAGAAACCTCCTTCTGGGATGTCATCGATGTCAACTTCAACATCTCACAGTTGTAGTCTCCCCCTAGGCATGTCAGACAGGACCTTAGAAAATACTAGGAGAGCATACAGAGGTATGTGCAGGTTCCATTTGATCGCAGCTCGTATATGACAGCTTTGAACGACATTCATAGAGATGCCATCAATTCCGCGGTAGCAGGAAACCTCATGAATGTCGTACTTGGAGATCGCCCAATACCGAGAGCAGGAGCCGTGAAGATTCTGCCCCGTAAAATAATAGTCGTTCTGGCACAACTAAGATCGGGATGGAGCAACAGGCTTAAACCTTCTGGTACCGCATAGACCATGCCGTCCTCAACTTATGCTCAGCATATGGTCAGTGTCCCCATGACACCCTCAACATTTTCAACTGTCCAGCCAGCCCTACTTTACTACATCCAGTGGATTTATGGACCCACCCAGCAGAAGTAGCTCAATTTCTTGGAGTTGATCTTGCAGAACCCCCAGATTAAATATTGTAAAATGCTATTTCTTAGAGAATTTCTTATTTTAACAGCACGTTGACGTGTTCTTCAAACATGCATGACATGGCATTCCAAGGCAATGTCGAACACAACTCCTGTTGAAAAACAGAAAATCTGAGCCACTACTTTCCTCAGCTTACTGAACTAAAACGACAGGTGTCACATCAAACATTGTCAACTCAAGCTTTATTCTTCAAACATGCAATTTCTTTGAGAATTTATTGTTGTATCGTCGGGGGACTTTTTTTGGAAGAGTCGTAGTTCTTTATTTACTGTATTGTAATGGTGTTGAGTAGTAGCTAGAGTCTTAATTTCTGTTTGTGCAGTTTCCAATATTGTCATAGTAGCTATCCACTACTTTCTACCCACCGTAGAGTACCCACAAAAAATGCAGACTAAAAGCAAAATATAAATAAAAAAAAATCTAAAAACGAAAAACATCACACTGATATCTTAATGTCTTACAGACATTATGATATCATATTTAAAACCTCAAAAAAAAAGCTAAACAAAAAATATATAATAAAACTAATAACGTTTAGAAACTTTTAGACTAAAAACAGACAGACTGACAGAATGACCAAAAAGAAAAGAATTCACCAAAGAAGAAAATATATACATATAAAACTTGTGTATTAAAACCCCAAAAAAAATTTAAAAAAAATCTAACAAAAATTGGCGTCTAACATTTCAGTTTCAGATTTTAACACAAAAAATAAAAAAAGAAAAACCAAAAGTGTCAAATGATGATGTTTAAAGTGTTTGTTATATTTATATTTGTAAAATGTGTTAAATCCAAAGATACCCAATATCAAAGTTATGTGTGTCTTTCTGTTCTATAATGAAAGATACACATTCTAGTTTAAGTCACTAATTTTTAAGTGCTTGTGTATCTTAAGAGTTTTTTTTTTTTTTTTGTTACAGATACCATGCGATACTTTTATATCTCAGAACTTTGTTTAACTATTGTTCTTAAAATTGACCTTTTTGTTTTTTTAGTCAGACATATTGATATCAATTTCATATTAGAAATTTTCTCAAGCATTTTATTTAGTTTTTTTCTTAATATATTTTCTATTTTTTAAGGGCTTTTAATTTTTATTATTTTAAAGTATTTAGGAGGAAAAACAAAGTGTTAAAAATTTTATTTTAAAGACTTGGTTTTGATTTTATTTTTATTGTGGTTTCAATATCCCCTTTTTGATATGAATCGGAAGTTTATTTTCGTTTTATATGTATCATTCTTAGTTATAAATTTCACAGTTTTGTATTTGGTATGTAAATGTTTTAACAGACCAACATGTGGATTTTGTTTTTTAATTTACAAATGTAAAGTCATTGTTTAAGTGTCTACACCTTGCGGCGCCTTTCATTATCGCTAAAGTCATAAATTATTTTATTTCATCTTCTTTGGTTTGGTTTTATAAATATTTTTGTTCATATTTCATATAGCCGACCTTTTTCAAAAGTGAAATAATTGGAAACAAAAGATTATTAAATGAAAATTATTATTATATTTTGGCTGATTTTACTCAGCAGTTAAAAATATAACAAATTTAGAGTAAAGATATATTGAGATATTGACTTGATATTTTTTTCTAAAACCTTTTGTAACTAAACAAAAAAAAAAAAATAGTTCCCAATAAATGTGGATCAAATTTTTCCTAAATTTTGCAATCCTATTAAAAGTTTGATACAAACTTGAGTTTTAGAAACTGAATAAAAGAACAAATATAGGGACTTTTTAGGGAAAAAACGTAAAAAAATATGGCCATTTTTTCATGTTCCAACTTTTTTCATGTTCTAACTTTTTATAGGGATAAAAAGATAACATTTAGCATGTCATTTTTATTGTTTTCGAAATTGTATAGCAGATATAGATAATATTTTAAAAAAAAATTTCGAACCTTCGTAGGCCCGCCATATCTAAAAAATCGAGCAAAATAAAAATAAATAAATAAACCTAAATATCTCTTAAACTAAAAGAGATAACTTACATTTATTAACATATATTTTGTAGATCTCCTAATGGACTATTTACATTTTAAATTTCAGATCATTCGGATCATAGTTGGATTTTTGGCGATATTTTTAAAATATGTGAGACCCGATATAGCGCTTAATTTTGATAATTAAGCGTAAAGGACTCAATTTACAACTTTTGTGTCTTTGGTGACCCCCAATGAAATTTTACGGCAAAAAATTTCGTAGAATATTTTAATCCTTAAATGTCCTTTTTGCAAGGACTTTTTCGATTTTCTCAAAAAGGGGGTCAAATTGACCCCTAAAGAGAGGAGATAGGCGGTTAAGGTCTTCCCCAAAAATTATCCCCTTAAAATTCTACAATATAAGTCTGACAATAAGAATTCTCTCAGATATTAACTTACAACATTTTTTTAAGTTAGTATAATGCTACCTTCGATCAAAAAATTAAAATTTTAACCCACTGTAAAAAAAATTCAGACCAGCTGGATTATTAGTTTATTCTACAAAAATGATCTACTCAACATGCCCTTTCAGAATTATAGGGTCGCTAATCTGTTCCAAAAATGCTGTTGAACAGTGTAATTCATTAAAAATTTAATTTTCAACGTTTTTTTAAACTGTCATTATAAATAAGAAAATGTAAAATAACTTGTCAAAAGGTCAAAGAGAAAAATAAGGGATAAATAGGGCACACAGCAAGGTTACCAAAGCTGCTTTCCGTTTTCAGATCCCAGCTTTGGGATTTTAGAACATGTGGGTCAAATTTTGAAATTTTGATAAAAAATAGGTCAAATTCCAAATGGCGTAGAGGCGTTATACATTCTTAAAAAAAAAATTTTTTAAAAAAAAATAGTTAATGCTCAGTTTTTGACTTCGTATTAAATACGTATTTAGTTAATTTTTACTTAAATTTAAATGGTATTTAAATACAGTTTGAGTTTTTCAGTGCTACATAATTTGTCTTATTTAAATAAGATAAAAGTATGGTAGCACTACTATATCAAAATTTATCGATAGTTTTGCATAAAACAGCTGTTCAACCAAAACAAAAATTGGTACATATTGGCCAATAAGGAAAAAAAGTTTATTAAACAATAAAATTATTGCTAGGAAAATGCGCAAAAGAAGCTCCAATTGCTCGCATAGGAATTATAGTTTTTGCAAGATGCTGTAAAAGAAATGTAGCGCTACAATAGAGTGAAAAAAACCAAACAACAAAAGTCAGCTGTTAAAAACATATGGTAGATTATAAAACTTAAATAGAATTTAAATGGCTAACGTTGGCCATTTAAGTATCATTTAGAAAAGCACTGAGAAGTATTTAAACAGAACTTAGATATACAGTGAATGTCACTTAAAATCGTACACCATCGTAGTCAAATTTTATTCATTAGTTTTAGAAAGTTGATATTTTGGAAATATTTTAAAATGATATTTTTATATTGTGTGTGCTATTACCTATCAGAAAATTGGGTATAATTTTAATTGCCCTTATCCACAAATAAAAAAATTGGGTAAGACTGTCAGTGCCCAGAATATCAACGCTTCATTTAAAATCGTAAAGGCACTAAAAAATAGCAAATGATACCCTACAAAGTATTAGGATTATTTAATATTAACATTTTTTTTAATTTTTAAAGTTTTAATTATAATTTAATATAATTGTACGAATTTAAGTGAAATATGAATTTTGTGATGTTTTTTAATTTTCATCAATATTTTTTTTAACGAATTGAGGTTTTGTTAACTTTTTTGTTGAAATACATATTTTTTGTTCCAATTAATAAAATTACTTTTAATTTTTTATATAATCACCTATTATTGCCTGTATAATTTCATAATATTTAAAAAAAAAAATATGTTGTACGATTTTGAGTGACACTCACTGTAATTCATATTTAAATACGAAGTCAAAAAATGGCCGTGACTTATTTCGCCCAAAAAAAAAAAACAGCAAAAATCTACTATTTTTTGAATTTTTAATTTGGAAATCGTTTAGTTTTGGATGCATTTTAAATGCCTATAATTTTTTAAATGCCTATAACTCGGAAATTATAAGGGATAAATAACACACGAAAGCATATCAATCATAAATATCTAGCCAAGCGCTTTCCAAAAATATCCAAACTCTTTGAAATCGGAAGGGAAACAAAAAAAATGGTACGTATTTCAAAATGTTATATGCCAAAGGTATCCTACTTTAAGCCCCCGTAGCGCCGCCCCTGGAGCATTTGTTGGACCCATTTTAATAACTTAAACTCGAATACTCCTTGCCTACGCCCACATCAAATTTTATTCTGATCGGACTAGCCGTTTAGAAATGCAAGATTTATTTACAAAAAATTTCGATTCTGCCCCACTGTGCAAAGTGACTAATGAGCTCTATGATGGGCTCATCTATCACATTGGATTTCAAATGGCGTCTATGAGACCCATTATAAATGACGTAGATTACTGGTTGCCTTGAAAAGAAAAGCAAGTTTTGTTTGATTACGTATTTGTAAATATGAAAATTGAAAAATTTAAAATTAATCACAAATATTTCCTGTTCTTAAGAAGTACAGAACCTAATTACACTAGTTTACAAATCCACATGAGAATGTAAAAATTGAATTTTGAGTGACATTTTTACACCCATCAGTTCAAAATTATGTAATAAATTCACAACAATTCTCTGTAATTTTGACTTTTCTTATTCCCCAAAAATTCTTGAACAACAAGTTTAAAAGAATTCCATGCTGCTTTTTCAACATCGGTTAATAGACACTCAAATTTGGTATCACCCAAAATTTTTCTTATTTGAGTACCCACAAATATCCTTTCTTTTAATTTAGCTTCAGAAAGACTCGGGAACACGCTGCATAAATATTGAAATGCTGGTTTTTTGTCTTATCTAAAGCTTTTGCGAAATTTCATTAAACATAAAAAAATTTTATGCGTACGCTGATGACGTCCAGTTATTAGCCGATGACCGTGGCCTTGGAACTGCATTCCTAGAGAACAATGTTAATATGGACTTAAAACGGGTAATAGAGTGGTCTGAATTTAATTTTTTGCACTTAAACCCTTCTAAGACTAGGGCTATGTGGTTTTCTCAAATCGGTTTGACACCCAACTTAATGCTAAATAATGAGAGAATTGAGTTTGTATCGTATTATAAATCTTTGGGTGTGTATATTGACAATTCATTGAATTTTGATATTCAGGTTAACCACATAACGTCAAAGGTAAACTTTGTCATAAGACGGCTTTATAATATAGGAATGTATTTACCAAATTCAGTGCGAAGACGAGTTGCCTTGGCGTTATGCCTGCCAATGTTTTTATATGGGATAGAAATATACTCGGGTATGTCTCAGCATAACACCTTAAAACTTAAGCAAAGTTTTAATAGAGTACTTAGATATATTTTTGGACTTAGGTATAGGGATCAGAGACATATGACTTCTTATGTGATTAATATTTTGGGCTGTGATTTTGAAGATTTTGTTAACATAAGAATTTTGTTACAATTTTATAAAATTTTCAAGTTTGGAGCTCCGTCATATCTTCTTGAAAGATTCAGTTTTGGACACTCAACTCGGACACATTCATTAAATTTTCCAAATTATTCCACACTTGTTATGAACAGATCGTTTGTAGTTCGGGTAACCAGATTATGGAACCAAGTTTTACCATATGAGGAGCGAAGATTCTCTAGGTCTGTTTCTAGTTTTAAACATTTTTTATTAAATCAAGTATAGGAAACATTTTGTCGCTGCTGCTAAAAAGCTACTTGGTTCGTAGTTATATTTTTCATTTTCAATATACAGTGGTGGCCAGGAATTTAAGACAAAAATTATTTGCTAAATTCCACGTGATTGTCAATTATTTTTTCAAATATTTCCACAAATATGTATGCATGAGGACTGTTTTAACACACAAGTGTGTTTTATTCGACTGTGTCAATTCATACATATTCACCACGAACACATAAAATTTTTCTACAACTTGACCAATTTTTTTTTTTTTTAAATAAACATATTTTCTCACATTTATATCATTATATTTTTATTATTATAAAATATTCGGACCAAATTTCCTATTTTTAGTTCCATTAGTTTCGGTCATTTCATGTTATTAACAGCGGATGTTCGCTGAGGTGGGTCAACGTATTTCAACATATCTTTGTCCATATATGTTTTACCGATTTTTCCAAACATTTTTCAGAAACTAGAAACATTAATAATAAATTTCATACCCTTAGAGGTCCTTTTATTTTGGCTCTATCGCACTTAAAATTCAGTTGATGAAAAAAATTCAAGTATTTGTCTTAAATTGGTGGCCACCACTGTATGTGCAAAAAGGGGGGTTTTATTATGGTACAACTATGTATGTACAACATAATAAGTTTTAAATCAACAATATTTTATATATGTTAAGATTAAATAGAAATATAAAAAATTTGGAATTGTTTAAATAATAATTTTAGCCAATTGTATTTTCTAGATTAACTAGGCCCTAAGGGCTTGAAATCTACAATGAATAAATAAATAAATAAAATAAATAAACCTAATTTAATGTGAAGTGGCGGCAAAACTATTTTTTGTGGGTCAACCAAACTGACATTTTTAATGTTCATTTTACCTGGAATATATTCACAACAATTTGTGCAAATCGAATGAGGGACCCACTTTTTATCCTGATTTGACACGGGGAATCCAAAATAATGTAAATATGCATTTTGCAGTGTTTGTGTTATAGGAAAACCTCGATTTAACTGAATAACCGCAAATAAAACAAAAAGAAAGTTTAAAATAAACCCAGACATTTTAAACTTTCTAGAAGACATTTTAAAATAGTTTTTACGTTAGAGTTTTGTATTTAATAGCGATTTATTAACGTTTATCTACAAAATAGATGTACTTTTATTTTAAACAGTATTTATTGTTTTCCCGTTAATTTTTTTTTTTGGAAATTGTCAAAAAAAAAAATACAACTCTTAAAGTATCTAGTAGCTTCGCCAGAGTACCCAAAAATTATTACCATTACCACAATTCGGTACACTACAATATGCATTAGTAGTACTCAGGGCAGGTGAAAAATAAAAACCCATATATCTAAAAATTTTGACGTATAAGTGGGAAACAAAAAATGGTCAATTAGCTAGCGTCCCTAGCTCTTCTCAAAAATATAAGCTTCATTCCATGAGCAAACAATAATGTTTGATTTGTAAACTGGTGTTATTAAACTGTTACTTTGACATAAAGTAAAATTTTTATAAATAAAAATCCAATTTTTGTGATTAGTCTGAGTCTTCTTTGCTCCTTATTATTATAATTACTTTTTTTTGGTTTACAGTAAAGAAATTCCTGTTTCTGTTATAAATGTTTTAAATTGTCCAACTGATAAATACATACATATTTTCGTTTTGCCCTTTATTCTCTGTATACTGACATTAATTATTAAAAATTTAGCTGACAATCTCATTTAAAAAGCATTCATAATTAAGCAGATACATTTAAGTAACCCAGCAGACAATAATTGACTAAAGGTAGGGTCAAACATGGCAAATAATTGACGAAAAAGATGTAATCACTAAATAAAATATATTTGAATTCTTTTATTTATTTCAAAAACTACTTGTACTTACGACTACTAAAAAAATTTTTTTTTTATAATTTTATTTGATGCTGTTTGATCTTACAAAACACTTGTAAGAGAAAACACGTCAAACAAATTGGTGCTAATAAAAGTGGTTACGCTTTTTTTAGTAAATATTTGCCATGTGTGACCCTACCTTAAGAAGCTAAAAAAATAAGTAGAATTTACTGGTTGAAAGTGCTGCAAAATATGAAGCAGCTGAAGCAAAGAACTTAACATAGGTGACCCTCTCAGATGGAAAGCTGTTTGTTACTAGAAATTTGATATTTCTTTGTGGCCTCAAATAATATCCACTTTTTTGGGAAGTTGTTCTTTTTTTTAGTTCCAAAGATCGAAAAAATAATCACTTGTTTCTAATGCTGATGTTATGAAAATATGAATGAAATATTTGACATGATTTTTGACATATCTAAAATATTCATAAAATTCTGCATATTTAAACAAAGATTTTGATATTGGAGAATAATGAAAGGTTTATGGGGTGCATTAATTTGATCAACCAGTTAGAAATACCAATTCTGTTTATCAATGTTGTTTGCTGTCATAAAATTTAGTTAACATGATCAAATAAAAAACTGTTGCCTAAATTGCCTTTTTCCTAAGAAATACTTGAAATATTTTGTTTTGCTGGGAATGGTTTACACAAAAACAACAATAATTTAAGTTATAATTTAAACTTATCGATTCTGGTTTCACTTTTGTTTTTTTGAAACGCACATATTTTAGCAAAATTATGGCTCTTATTATTGGGCCAAATTTATGGTTGTTTTAAATAAACAAACTAATTGGCTTCTTAGTCAGCAGCCTGAAAGAAGTTTTTAGGCAAAATGGTTTTTGTATAATTATGGAATTTATATTAAGATAATACAAGTGTGTTTTGAAGTTAAATAAAATTGAGAGGGCAATTCTTTTTTTGGGTTAAAAGCGAATACCAGTTTCAGTTAGTATAGGAAGTAAATTTTTGTAGGATTTAAGAAAAAAAAAATTTTAATGAAATTTAAAATTGAACAACTTTATCCTTCTAAATACTCTAATGATAAATTTAAAGAAATTATTGAAATTATAGAATGATAATAAAACGATGATATTAGGACTTCGTAATACTTTTGTTTTCAATATGAAATAATCTAATTCCTCATACAAAGATTGTTCGACATCCTTTCTGGAAAAAGTTGGTGTTTACGAGGCCTCAACATGTGACTATCAATTAATTTTAATGAAATTATTTAAATTCCTTTTGTTAACATAGGGTCTTCCAACAGGGACTTCAGAACGTTGACACTTGATTGCGGCCATGTTGTTGAAGCTTAGAGGTTAGATACAAAAGTCCATACCTTTCTGAATTGAACACAGGTTTTTGTATAAAAAATTATTTATATTTCCTTTGAGTTCTATACAATTTGTCAAGCGATTCGCCAATTGGTTCATCCCTTCAAAAAAAAGGATTAGTAGAGGTCATTAAAATAGATTTTTTTGTGAGATGATTTCATCATTGGAGTCATATTTCTTTCCGCCGAGACATTTCTTCATGTTTGGAAACAAGAAATAGTCAATCGGTGCCTAATCCGAAGAATAGAGCCGAAGAGGGAGAATTTAGTAGCCTAATTCAGGGATTTTTGACATAGAAACTGCACACGTTTGTACCCTTTTGTGCGCCCGATTGTGAGCAAAGTTTGCAGACATCTTGCGGAAAGCTTTCTAATATCCAAGTGATCCTTCAAACTGGAAATCACTGAGGCATCTCACATGTCTCAGTGATTTCAAGTTTGAATGGCTTCTACAATTTTTCAATCTCCGATCCGCCAAAATTTTATCCTGATTGTTTTCAATTGTTTCGGGTTTAGAGACCTCAACTGGGCATCCAGAACGTTCATCATCTTCCGTGCTTGTACTACCACAACGAAATTCAGTAAAAAACTTTTGTCCCATTGAAATTGATGGTGCAGAGTTACCATAGAATTTGTCAAGTTTATCCTTTATTTGAGTGATGACTCAAATGCTTAGTGATCAGACAAAATTAATTGTTTTCCAATTTTTCCTCAAGTCAGGAGGCAGTCTGCTCAAAAACAAACTATATGACCCAGCTTGTTAAAATTTTGACAGGAGTAAACTGACAGTTGTCTATTGCGTTTTCAGTTAAGAGTCGAGAAATCCCAAAAGTCGCGGACTTATTGACTCACTCTCGTACATCTATCGAATTGGCTGTCATTTATTCAGTTTGTTTGCAAATGATAAAATTGGTTTATCAAAATGGATTTTCTGTTCAGACAATGAACCCCTTGATTCGCCCACGGTGAGGTCCATTTCTTGATGAATGGGTGGGGTACCTTTCACAATCAAAATTGTCGGAATTAGGACTGTACGAATCCACATGAGAGCCAAGAGCATCCCGAAAAAGTCACTGTTATGTGTGGATACTGGGCTGTTGGCGTCATCGGTTCAAATATCTTTGAGATCGGCATTGGTCAAGCCACCACCGTCAAGCCAACGGTATGAGATATAGGTTGATGACTACAAACTCTTTTAGTCAAAAGAACTACTAATCTTTTGAGGCTAAGAACGAATTAAGTCAATACTCTGTTCCAAAGTGAAGCGTATCTCAAAGATAGCCTTCTGCATCGACTGAAACAAATAGCAGCCTAGCATTATCATGATGGAATATTAGGGTTTCATGTATTCTCGCTTCAAATGAAACAGTTTCGTTCGGTACAGGTTCAATGTGATGGTCTAGCCAGATTTCAACAGAGCATTACCTTACGGCCATGAATATTTGGCTTTGGAGTTGATTTTGCTGCTTAGCCGGACTTACGATAGCTTACGCTTCGAGTTTTCGTAATAGATACATTTTTCATCACAAGTAATGATTTGGTGCAAAAATTATTTTCTTTTATTGGCGTTCAAGCAGCATTTTAGACATACAAAATAATCTGTCAAGGTCTCTCAACTGCATTGTATGGTACCCAATTTCCCTGCTTTTGGTTGAATCCTGTTGCTTGCAAACGTTTCGAAATTGCTAACTGCGTATCTCCCAAAGATTTTGCAAGTTCTTGTTGAGTTAGACAACAATCTTCATGGAATAATGTCTCCAATTCTTGGTCTTCAACACATCTGAACCGCATAAACTATCTGCCGCATGTTGAAACCAATGAAAGACATTTACCTTAAGCTTCGGTGAGCAATAGTAGTGCTTCATCTGCACTTTTTATACCCAACACTACCATAGTTGGGAGGGTAAATTAAGTTATGTGTATATTATGGGCTGACGGCGTCATAGGTTTCATTTTTTATGATAACGACGTTGGCCAGTCCACTACCATCAACGCCGAGAGTTATATGTCGATGATTACAAACTTATTTTGGCCTGAAATTGATTATATAGACACCAACGCACAGTGTGGTAGATCGCAAATCTAACTGGACAAAATTAATAAATCACGTTGGGATCACTTCTCACTTATGAATCATATAAAAAATGAGTTCAAATATATAAACGATTATAAAAAACCAACTTTATTTTTCGCAATGTATTTTGGGAATTTTTACACATTCTTCAAAAATTTTCTTTCGTAAAAAAGTAGAAGTCGTACTGGAAAAGTGAAAAAAAAATGTATGGCGGTCGCAAGAATGCGCAAGATGTTTTTGATTTACCTTAAAGTGAACACTTGACAGATTAACCCAAATATAGTTTTACAGCGGAACTATACGGAATAAACAGCTTTAACTCTACTTGAAAAAAGGAAATATTTTATTTTTTCCAATTTCTGATCTTCTCACAAAAAATAGTTTTTTTTAATAGTTACAATGGAAATAATTAAATGAAAATTGTTGCATATTTCCTTGAAATAGCTTAATAATAATAATAATATAAAAAAATTATGATAATAAAATCACCGTAGCCTTTTTAATCATAAACCAAAGTCACACAAAAAATACACTCCTCTTTGAAATCTTAATGTACCTGTTGACAACAATTGACTTTAAAACTTAGTTTTTCCTAATCGGAGCTAAAAATCAAAAAAAAAAAACATGAACTACAGTTCCCTATTGTATTGAGAAGCTCATTAAATGATCCGAAGGAATGTTGCCATTTATTTTTTAATTTTGTCCAGCTAGATTTGTGATTTACCACAGTGTGCAGTGACGCGTGGTTTCAACACGAAAGCGCTACGTTCCATATTGGACATTTTGTACGAGCGTTTTGGGGGCATGGTCATCTCACGTGATGTCAACTGGCCACCGAAATCGTGAGATTTGCCCCCGTTAGTCTTTTTCTTGTGAGGGTTTTCTTAAGTCCCAGGTATATGCGGATAAGCCATAAGCCAAAGAGGCCCTCAAAACCAACATAACCCATGTCATCGATCAAATTCAGCCTGAATTATGCGCCAGAGTCATGAAAATTAGACATTTTAGATTCGCGACACCCATCGATATTTTTTTTGGTGGACAGATAACTTCTTAAATTTTTCTCCAGTTTTAATTTCATTAAAATCGGTTTAGCAGTTGTTGCACAATTTAAGGTTAAAGTTGAACTTTTAATTTTTGTATAGCATTTAGTATGAAAATGCAAATTTTTGGTTTTTTGAATCAGCTATACTTATTAAAAAAGTTATTAGCAGATAAAAACAATTAAGGAAGTATGTTCGGCCAAGCTCGACCATATAATACCCTACACTATAATTTATTTCTGTGAATGATTTTCCGAAGAGGGCATTGTATGGGAGCTATGACTAATTATGGACCTCTCGCCATGAAATTAGGTCGTGTGATTTATGTCTATATGGAAGTTATTTCTATTGAATTTTTGTGTTTATACCAACATTTTTAAGAGATTTATGCTCGTTAAAGTGATTTTCGGAAGCGGGTCTTATATGGTAGCTATAACAATTATGGACCGATCGCCATGAATTTAGGTGGTGTAATTTATGTCTATATGAATGTTATTTCTGTTGAATTTTATTTTTATACCAACATTTTTAAGAGATTTGTGCTCGTTAAAGTGACTTTCGGAAGCGGGTTTAATATGGGAGCTATGACTAATTATGGACCGATCGAAAATTATGTGACATTAACTCGGTTTATATAAAACTTATTTGGAGCAAAATTTGTGCAGATACATATATAAATTAACCATTTACGACCGATAAAGTATAATTTTAGGAGAACATTTGTATGGGTGCTAGGTGAAATAGTAATTTTCAATAGACTTCGTCCTCGGGTCGAAAAAAATGTATGTACTGAATTTTATCGTAATGTCTTCAAAATTGCGACTTGTAATTTGCGCCAGTCATATGAACAAGTAAAATAAAAATAGAAAAAAAATGTGGGAGTAGTTTCATTCAAATGAAAAAAGTGTTCAACAAACAGGTCAAAACAGGTTAACAAGTATATATAGGCTTAAAGAGAACACCTTGGACTTTCTCCTGGTAGTAAAATTTGTTTAACCCCTTTTGACCCTAAGCACTTTTATTCCACTGAAATTCATATTTGGCTAAAATATAGTACCTGAGAAAAAAATTAATAACACATAAGGTATAAACGGTATAGTGACAAATCAGATCAGCTCTTAAAGACTATTATCCTACCAATATAACAAAAGAAAAATCATGCAATTATCTATAACAGTTTGCGAGTAATGATAATTTACTTCCGATCAAATTTACAAAAATCACATTTTTTGTAAAATGACATAAAATATTTGACTTTAACAGCATGCCACGCACACAATTGACAATATTTTTTATCTAATTTTTTGGCTACTTTAGTTTCAATGTGTTTAATATTCAATGGCATTAAAATTTTTGAAATCGGAGTTAACAAAAAGTTGGACTTTTGGCCGATGAAATTGAGATATGAGCCACCGTGCGGCGGTCATTTGTACGATGTTATATTCCAGACATCGATGGCCTTTAAAAATGTCGATGATATCTAATACACTCTTTGTTTCAGCCTGAGTTATACGCCAGAGTCTTTGAAAATTGGACATTTCGGATGCTCCATCCAGCGAATTTAGACGATATTTGCACGATATTAGATTCCCTACACAATGGCATCGAGAGACCTTCAAACGAATAAAACATTTCGTTGATATCACATGCACTTTATTTAAATTTAAAGATAGTACGCGCTTAATGAAGGACCATTTACATGTTAATAACATTTCGAAAAGTGTTTTTTTTAGACATTTTACACTAACTGCTTATTGGAAATCTACTCATTCATTAGCAAATTCTAGACATTAATGTATATTATAACAAATTTGTATTTCTTTTCTCTATTAGGCTCCCTATTTCAAAACCTACAACTTGTTTAATTTTCATATACTTAATAACTTTTTTCTTGCTTTTTGACAGTATTATAGCTACTGTAAACACAAATTTTCAGTTTGAATAAAAAATGAACATAAAATATTCCCTATTAAACTGACCAAAAGTCATGTTAATGAAAATTTATGCATTTATAAGAAGGGAAAGTGAACGAAGAACATTCCGGCTGCAAAAAAAGGTACAACCAACTACTAGCTGTGTAGTGCCACGAATTATGTTGAGGTTTAAAACATGACTTTATTAGTTGGAAATGAATAAGACAAGAAAATATATGAGTATTGTCTATAAGGTGCTGGTAATAACAAAGTTTATGATGAGCTTAATTGATTTTATGGCCAAAAAAGATGGTTAATAAAACTAATATTGAGGGGAAATTAAAATGTAGGAAAAGGTGGTCAAATGAGTTTTAATCTAGGCAGTTTTGACTCATGGCGACTGCAGCTGATGTGCCTATATAAAAAGCAGATAACACACCCTGACTTTCAGAACAGCGGTTGTTGGAACAGGTCTGCTGTCTTCGAAAGTTCGTCTCTATAAAAATATCTTCCATTTGTCTTTGGCGGAGTGAGACTCGACTCGTTCCTGTAATAGTCCCGACATGTCACTTAAAAGTAAAAGTGACTATTAGTCCAAATATCCAGCTACGTACTTAAAAAGTCTGAATCATTCTTTCAATACTTTAAGAGTACCAACTTCCGATTCAATGAAAAAGAAGAACCTGCATTCAAATGATTCTGTTTTTTCAAATCTTGAATTCCACTTTTATTTCCCCTCTTTTAAAAGTTCTTTGTTTTACTTTAGCGATCAAAAAACTTTCAATATAATCCTTTAAAAACCTCAACCTGATTTAAAATTTAATGTTAGTTATTAAACTTAAAAAAAATAATAATAATTAACCTAAAACCTATTAAAAGTTTTTAAAACTAAGGATTAGTGCTCGTAAAAAGGAAATGAATTATTGACCAAAAATCGATCATTAAATATTTCCTTCTTTACAACTTAAAAAATGTAAATACAAACTACTTCTCATAGATCTTTAACTGCCTCTGCAAAGAGCTGCATACAAAGTTAATGAATTTTTAATAACATCCATAGCAAATACCCCAACAAAGTATCATTTATAACATTTAATATACTGCTGCTTGCTCTACAGTTTTACGATTTCAATTTTTTTTCATGAGTTTAATGCTCAAAATTGATTAATGATCGTTTCGGGGATTATGATGATGATGATGAAGAGGGCACCACAAAGATAAATTTTAAAAACCCAACAAATCAAGTGTGATTTTTAACACTGAGAGCTCACAGTGCATTGGCAAACGCATCATTAAGCAGCTGTAGTTTAAAATCATTAAGATGAAATGAAACAAACGATCCTGTTTTATGATCAAAAGGATACAGCAAACCGCATGTTTTGTGTTAACGCACACAATTGGTTTTTTTGGGGCTGTTACTTTTTAGATCTAAACAAAATACAATCAAAACACCTACTGTCGATTTTCGATAGAAGAGCTCTCGCTTGATATCATTAGTCAAAATGTTTGGAGAGTGTGTGATCTTCTATACGAAACGGTTTAATTTGAAGATCATTAGAAATATTGATTTGGGTTTTTGTTCTGTTGGTTTTTTGTTTTTACTTAGTTTTATTTACTGTGTGTAAAGAATAGGTGTTGATGATGTGTGAAATGATGATTCTTGTTTTTTTTTTGGATTTTCTTTTTAGCTTTGTTTTGTTTTTTTTTATAGAAAGAATAAACAAATTGTTTATTAATGATTTTTGTATGATTTCCTCACAATAAGTGAAATTTATATTTCAAATATTGGCGGTTTTTTGTTGAAGATTATTTGAAAATTTGTGTGCTTAAGAGAAGAGCTCAAGGGCTTTAAAAACGATGAGAGAATTTAGCAGACATTTGGGCATTTGTGTGAAAATATAAATTTTATATGAAACAATTATCTCGATGCTAAATATGTTATGTGATTAATGTTTTAAGGGCTTCCTACTTTAAATAAAACAAAGTATATGTGAGATATCATAGATATTTTTTATTCGTCTGAAGTCCATCATGCAAATATCCGCCGCGCCTTTTCTAGATGGCGCACTGATATACAGTCCAACGCCCACTGCCCATACAGTCCAAATGGATTTTTTCGCTTAAAATTTTTTTTTATATACAAGTAAAAGTCTAGAAATTTAGTACATATATTTTTTTAAATAAAAGAAGAACGCATGCCGAGTTTCAATAAAATCGGCCATGCCCATCGCCCACGAAACCCATACATAGATACAAATTTTTTGAATATTTCGTTTATTATTCGACAAAAAATTTTAAGTTTTCATCCTGTTCCGAAAACTTCCGAAAACTATTTCTTCTTTTAGTCGAAACAAGACACTCCCAACTTTCATTTTATTAAAGAAACAGCTTGGGGGAAAGTGGGGCTACATTTTTTTTTCTCCATGGAAAGTCAAAAATAAAATAATTTTTAGAGACTTATAGATTTGGGCATATCTTCTTAACGGTTTATGATATCCCCATAATTTTTTTTTTATTTATGGAGAAATGTTATATTTTTCAAATATGTTAAAGGTAAATGGTATCGTTAGGAAAATTATACATATGGGGCATTTCACGTCAAGTGAACCAACTTTTGAAATCGATGTCTTCCGATCGCGATGAAATTTGCACCAATGTTAGTTCTATTGGATAGTAATTCGGACACCATTTTTCAACAAGATCGGTCAAGAACTCTCTGAGTTATAGGAGGTCAAAATTTGACATTTTGGCCAAACAGGTGTTTTTTTTTTATCCATATAACTTATTACCTATTGTTCTTAGCAAAATGTGTCCCAAATAGTTTAGATAGCTATTTATGCAATCTTTCGAAAAAAAAAATTAAAAAAATTTAATAAAATATTTTTGATTTTTTTTTTTAAATCAAAAATATTTTTGACTTTTTTTTCAAAATGGGGCCTTTTTATTTTTTTTTAAGAAAGCTTAGGTCTTTTCCTAAGCGACCTATATGGTCGCTTAGTGGGATGCGAGTGGGATATCTATCAAAAAAAATATTTTGTAACTCAAGATTTAAAATTTTTGAATTTTTTTACAAAATCAAAAACTTTGTTGACTTTTTTTTAAAAAAATGGACCCATTTTTTAATTTTTTTTTTTGCTCAGAAGAAAGCTTATGTGTTTTCCTTTAACACCCTTTTTGTCGCTTAGTGGGATGCGAGTGGGATATCTATAAAAAAATGTTTTGTAACTCAAGACATACAATTTTTTACTTTTTTTTGAAAAATCAAAAACCTTTTTGACTTTTTTTTTCCAAAATGGACTCTTTTTTTATTAATTTTTTTCTCAAAAGAAAGCTTAGGTCTTTTCCTTTAAAACCTTTTTGGTCGCTTAGTGGGATGCGAGTGGGATATCTATCAAAATAAATGTTTTGTAACTCAAGACAAAGGTTTTTAAATTTGCACTATTTTAATTTTTTTCATATTTGTGTGTAAACCTTAAAAATTAAACTTACGCAGAGAAACTAGACACATTAGCCTTTCCGATGGTATGTAACATACCCAACTAAAATTTCATAGCCTCGATACTGTAATACCCATAATATGTTAACCTCAGGAATAAAAATCACTTTTTTTCTATGGAAATGTTGAATAATATAATTTTGTTATTTATTTGTAATAATAATTAATTTAATATATAATAATAATAATAATAAAAAGATGAATAATTTAGTAAAATTTAATCTTAATCACAATAGATCAATTTATATAATAACTATTTTTACACTTAATTTATGAAGTTTTTAAATTTTCAAATATCCATACTTTTATCCTCCTTATTTGTCACCTTTATTAGCAGCTTTTTTTTGTCAATCCTTTCTTGGCGTTATTAGATTCAGCTACTGATTTCGCTGCTGGCTTCTTTTTTGGCTTTGGAAAGAAATCGCATTGAGTAGATGCAGAAAACTTTTTTAATTTGAGTCTTTCATCGACAAGCGGTATGAAAGCATGGTATTGAGCAGTGCCATCGATTGTTACCGCAGCATCGAATCTGCTCTTTAGTGTTTTCAATGTTTCCTCATGATCCTCTTTGCTACTAAAAACTATTTTAGTTTCTTTACAATAATTCTTTGCCCAATGGAATAAAGCAGTCGCATCTAAGATGCGATCTTGATGAGAGCACTGGAGGCTATACTTCGCTGCATTTCTTTTGAGGTTTGCTCCAATACCATCACATGCTCCTTTACCATGAGCAGTAGGATGAAAATGCCACTCAGCTGGCATTCCAAAATCTTTTTCATGAGCTGTAAGATTTGCGAAGCTACTTTTGTTTTTAAAATGTTGACGAGCTCCGTCCGAAACGTAATATACCTTTTCTACTGTAAATTTTGATTTTGGATAATTTAGTATTATCTTCTGGTACTCATAAACTGCAACGGTGTCATGTTTTAAATCGTCGGATATGATTGCCATACTTTTGTGTTCCAGGTTTTCTTCTTTCATGTAGTAAATAACTATTGTGAATATAGTTGCTTGGTCGTTATTGAAGTGGAATGCTTGTATGGAATCCTGAAGAACATATTTATAGTTCTCTGCGAAATCAAATGAAATAATGAATTCACCAGACTTCAAATGTGTTTTCAAGTCCTTGAAGAATGACCACTGCTCTTTGACTAAAAAGTCATGGGTTCTCAAATTTAGCAATCCTCTACACAGTTCTTCCACAAAATCATCCACATTTAAAATTATGGTTTTCAGTGTGCATCTTTCAGTCTGAAGCCAAGATTCAAATTTTAACTCCTCAATACATTCTCGATCAAAAGAGTTGATTAAATTTTCTTTGATGGATGTGGTTTCCGGGCAATTCGAACATTCACCTAAGTGGCAAGAAGTTGTAGCATTACGGCACATAGTCAATTTAAGGCAATCGCGGTAATGGTGTAAATCTTCTGATGAATCATCTTTTAAGTAATTTAAGTTGATTTCCTTCAACATCAATTTAACATTTTCATGGTAAATACTAACACATACTGTGTGAGTTCCGCTGCTTCCTGCCAAAACGCAATGTTTTGGACTCAGTTGTGTAAATTTTGTGAATGCAATTTTGACATCCTCGTATTCAGATTGAAATGTTGCGAATAATTCATTCAGGTTACAGAGAACCATTCTCTTCTGCATTTTAACTTTCTTGCCATCGATTCGTACAGACATCCAGTCTTTCATCCCTGGCATCAGGCGACTCATATCATCTCGCTGATAAAACTGAGTTATTAGAGATTTAGTATCGCACTCCAAAGTTTTTCCCTTCTTTTTGTTTGGGAGTGTGAGAATCCCATGCTCAGCAACCAATTGTTTAGCAATTCTTGCTTTTCGTTGAGACGTTCCAAACTCAGTCATTGTTTTTGCAGAACTCCATGTTCTTGGAGCAAGCGTGAGAAGTTGAATTCTTTCAGCTTCACTCTGTGACGTTTTGTATTTCTCTTTTATTTGTTCAAGAACTTCTACTGCATCCTTATGGTATTGGTTTCGACACTCATTCGTTGAATTTGAAAAGTTAGAATAACCATCATCATCAACAGTTCTGTCTTCATTCTCGGAATTACTTTTGTCTTCATCTGGAATAACTTCAACGCAAGGCTCATTACTATTCAAATTCGGTAATTCGTTCAACTTTCCGAGCTCTTTCCTGCATGATCCACAAATTTTCAATCGTTTTGACAGCGTAGGGAATTTTTTTAATAAGCCGTCGGAAATATTTCGCATATCTGTGCTTCATTTTGTTAAAGGGATTAAAACAAAAAGACGAATAAATTTCATTTTCAACCTTAGCCTTTTTAGAAGTCGTAGACATTTTGAATTTTGTAAGTATTTATGTAAATAACACACGTCTTAACTTTAACGCTGTTTCTAAAAAACTGATTTCCGTATGTCTTCAGAATGACAATAAATAGTTTTTTAAGATCATATAGGTAGTACGTTTTAATGAATGAGTCTAAAATCTTTTATTAGGGTCAAGAAGGGCTTACATACTAAAGTACCTAGTTTAACCAAATGTTACAAATAATAATAAAAATAAACCACCATATAAATAACCTACCTGTCAACTTCTACCTCTCCACCCACTTCTTAAAGTCAAATGTCATAAAATAATAAATAAACTGGTACTTCGGAGAAGGGCCATAAAATATTACCACTTGATTCCAAAAATTTGTTTCTGGGGCACCTGATATTTTAACAATGAAAATCACGTGCGCTGAAAACTACCTCTAGGATTGACTAAAAAAGCCGCAAGATACAAAACTCAGACAAATTTTGGGGGTGGAAAATTAATAGCGGTCGGCCTCATATTGCACCCCTCCAGTGGCTATTATCGGTCAGTTGTTGTGGTTTTTATTTTTAAGGTTTTAGAAACACTTACACACAAATATGAAAAAAATCAATTTAAAAACATTTGTCTTGAGTTACAAAACATTTATTTTGATAGATATCCCACTCGCATCCCACTAAGCGACCAAAAAGGCTTTAAAGGAAAAGACCTAAGCTTTCTTTTGAGCAAAAAAAAAATTAATAAAAAAAGAGTCCATTTAGGAAAACAAAAGTCAAAAAGGTTTTTGATTTTTCAAAAAAAAGTAAAAAATTGTATGTCTTGAGTTACAAAACATTTTTTTTATAGATATCCCACTCGCATCCCACTAAGCGACAAAAAGGGTATTAAAGGAAAACACATAAGCTTTCTTTTGAGCAAAAAAAAAAATTAAAAAATGGGTCCATTTTTTTAAAAAAAGTCAACAAAGTTTTTGATTTTGCAAAAAAATTCAAAAATTTTAAATCTTGAGTTACAAAATATTTTTTTTGATAGATATCCCACTCGCATCCCACTAAGCGACCATATAGGTCGCTTAGGAAAAGACCTAAGCTTTCTTAAAAAAAATAAAAAGGGCCCATTTTGAAAAAAAAGTCAAAAATATTTTATTAAATTTGTTAAATTTTTTTTTTCGAAAGATTGCATAAATAGCTATCTAAACTATTTGGGACACATTTTGCTAAGAACAATAGGTAATAAGTTATATGGATAAAAAAAAACACCTGTTTGGCCAAAATGTCAAATTTTGACCTCCTATAACTCAGAGAGTTCTTGACCGATCTTGTTGAAAAATGGTGTCCGAATTACTATCCAATAGAACTAACATTGGTGCAAATTTCATCGGAAGACATCGATTTCAAAAGTTGGTTCACTTGACGTGAAATGCCCCATATATAAACCACTGAATTGCGTGTAAATAAGTAAATTTTTGCTTAACACCCTTACATGGACTTTAATTAAATTTTTTAAAAATAAAATAAAATTTTTCTTAAAACTATAAGTGTACATTTCATCTTTGAACATTTCTCTACAAAACTGCATCATTTGATTTTTAAAATTGAGTGTTTGAAAAATTGACTTTTTGACACCAAAATCCCTCCGTGTTTCGTGTATCCGAAATTTCTACTTTTACATGACTGTGTCACACCATCAGTGACATTTTTGGCATGCATTGGACGCTCTTGGATATCATGTAAATTTGTATTGTCCTAAATTCGACAATTTTGTTTGTTGATTCTGTGAAATGGGCGAAAGCGCGGAACTTTGCCCGAATATAACACCCACGTTGATAAAATAATTTCAGCATTTGCATGTATTGTTGAAAGCTATATCCATCCATGGTGATTTGACAAAACAAACTGAATAAATAACAGCCAATTCCACAGATGTAACATCAACAATATGGCCGCTATCAACTATCAAGTTTCGGATGTCCCTATTGGAGAACCCTTTATAATTCAGCATAAATCCAAAATCACCAACTTATAATTTTTAGTATTAAAAATCAAATTTTTCATGTATCATACTACCTATATATTGATGACTAAAAGGGGGACAAGGTCTTTGATATTCCTTCACTAAAACATTATTGAGGACAACTGGGCCAACAATTGAATTCCATGGCCAGGTATTCAGTAAATTTCAGCCAGAAATATTGACAGCATTCTAGCACCCTTTAACCTTGGTCTCATTTACTCGTTAGTGCAGAAGAAGCCAGAAAGATTGATGTAATTCTTTTAAAAGCAGCCGTCGACTTTACAGGCTGGTAAGAAAATTGGTGGCGTAATGTTAATATCCAATGGTTTTTCCACTTCTTTTCAATGATGAATGCTCAATATTTATCAAACTTGACACCGGCCCTTGTTGTGAAGATCTCTAGTCAAGTCTTTGGCACATTGTCGGCCAAGTGACAATAATATCTTCATTCTTTTGCAGAAGTCATGGCTAAATGTCCTCTGGGTAAGGATATTTGCAGGGGCTGAATATTAGTATTCTGTCAGCCAATCTCCTATGTCTACAAGTCATCAAATATAACCATCAAGAGGATGAAGCAATATTCACAGGCAAAGATACTGGGAAGTGAGTAATCAAGAGATGTTCGTAATTCTCTTCTATCGACTCAGTGTATATTGCGTCCCATCTATTCACTGTACAAAGATCGTTAATGTGATAGCGCCTTCTGGTAAGTGATCAAATCTCCTGTTTCCTTAGCTCTATTGAATGAACGTCTGGCCTTAGACTTCTGTTTACCTAGTACTCGCCTCTAAGGCTTTACAAAGAGCTTCTTAGGAATAAATGATAGTTCTTCACATATATTTATGCCTTCAAGGGTTTATTTATGTCTTCAAGGGTTTATTCGAGGATCTTTTGAAGTTAACACCAGCTGGGAAATTCAACTTCTATTCACCATCTTTGGAAGCTATTTTTAAGTTTTGGATTTAGGATTCTTTACATGTTATTAGGTAATTTTTTTATTTGTTTTCTTTCATAAGTTATATTTATTGAGAAATATTTATTACTACAATGTATTTGTTAATTACTTACATGTCTTACATGGTAAATGTTTGCTTCGTTCATTTCAACATTTGCAAAATAAACCAATTAAGAGTGTTATATTCGGCGGAGTCGAATCAATATGTATGTATTTATACCCTACACCACCATAGTGGGGAGGGTATTATGCGTTTGTGCAGATGTTTGTAACGCCCAAAAATATTAGTCTACACCCACCTTAAAGTATACCGATCGACTTAGAATCACTTTCTGAGTAGATTAAACGATGTCCGTCCGTCCGTCCGTCTGGTTGGCTGGCTGGCTGGCTGGCTGTCCATGTAAACCTTGTGCGCAGAGTACAGGTCGCAATTTTGAAGATATTTCGATCAAATTTGGTGTATATTACTTTTTCGGCCCAAGCCTATTGAAACTGACTGAAATCGGTCCATTATTTCACCTAGCCCCCATACAAATGTCCGCTCGAAATTGGACTTTATCGGTCATAAATGTTTAATTTATCTACAGTGGGGAGCTCAAATGAGTACATGTTTCTATTTTGTGCACTTCTTATGAAATAAAAATAAAACTAATAAAGCAAATCCAAAAATTTTTTCTGTCATTTATTTTATGTTTAATATGTAACAAAATAAATTACAATTCAAAACAAAAAACATCCAGTTCTAAATAAAAAAACAGATAAAACTAAAATAACTCGCATGTACTCAATTTTGCACCCCACAATAACTTTAGGGAAGAATTACATTTTTTAAAAAAAATTTCAAAATCCTTTATTACGTAAATAAAATTTTACACGCATTGGCATATTTTCTATAAATTTTTCATTAACTTTTTTTGGAATACTCTCTCTCTCGTGCTCAATCCGCTGTTAAAGCTCGTACAAATTGGTAGGAGTTAATCGGTATTGTTTCAACCGCCAATTCACGATTCACTAAAAATTCTCAATAGGATTGAACTCAGGACATTGAGCTGATAACTGCATTAATAAGAAATTTTTCTAGGAACATTATTCTTTACGATTTTTGACGTGTGTATTGGGTCACCATTCTATTGAAAAATTACTTCTTCTGCAGGATAAGCGTTATAATCTACAAAGTCAAAAGATGAATGTGAAAAATACAAAGATGATTACGTATATCGAACTGGACACTATTTCGGTAGAAATTTTGCTCACTAAACCATTTTTCAAAGTTTTTGATGAGTGTTTTAATTCGCCGTCCGGCTGTAAAATAACTTCTTCGACTTGATTGGCGCTCTTATCTACAAAATCGGAATGGCAAGTCTATAAATTCGGTATGATTAGTCTTCAATATACGCAGATAGTCTTCTTAACTCATTATTTCGCCGATTTTTTCAAAATTGGTGACACAATAAGGAAACCGTAAAACACGGTAATGATATGGGGTTGCTTTATATGGTGCCACCTTGGACCAATGCAAAGAATCAATGAAATAATGGGAAAAGAAAACCATCTGCGTATTTTGCAGACTCACCATACCGATTTTGCAGTCTCATCATTACGTTTTTGTATATAAAAGAGGAAATCCTGCAGAATAAGTAATTTTTCAATAGGATGGTGACCCAATGCACACGTCAAAAATCGTAAAGAATGGGGTTCCTAGAAAAATTTCTTATTAATGCAGTTATCAGCACAATGTCTTGAGTTCAATCCTATTGAGAATTTTTAGTGAGTCGTGAATTGGCGGTTGAAACAATACCGATTAAATCCTACTAATTTGTACGAGCTTTAACAGCGGATTGAGCACGAGAGAGAGAGTATTCCAAAAAAAGTTAATGAAAAATTTATAGAAAATATGCCAATGCGTGTAAAATTTTATTTACGTAATAAAGGACTTTGAAATTTTTTTTTAAAAAATGCAATTCTTCCCCAAAATTATTGTGGGGTGCAAAATTGAGTACATGCGAGTTATTTTAGTTTTGTCTGTTTTTTTATTTAGAACTGGATGTTTTTTGTTTTGAATTGTAATTCATTTTGTTACATATTAAACATAAAATAAATGATAGAAAAAAATTTTGGATTTGCTTTATTAGTTTTATTTTTATTTCATAAGAAGTGCACAAAATAGAAACATGTACTCATTTGAGCTCCCCACTGTATATATCTACACAAATTTCGCTGCAAATAAGTTTTATATATACAAAATTCATGTCACCAAATTTTGTTACGATCGGTCCATAATTAGCCATAGCTCCCATATAGACCCGCTTAAAAATGTTGGTATACACACAAAATTCAACATAGTTAACTTTAATATAGACATAAATCACACGACCTAATTTTATGGTGATCGGTCCATAATTGGTCATAACTCCCATATAAGGCCCACATCCGAAAATCACTCAAAAATATAAATTATTGATATTTTAAAAGAAAAATATTTTTACTCATTTACTTGGTGTAGGGTATTATATGGTCGGGCTTGACCGACCATACTTTCTTACTTGTTTTTTATTTATTGACGATAAAATATTTTTCTGATATAGGGATTATATCAGGCGCGGATCCAGGTCAACCATTTGAGGGGGTAAACAATTGAAATTTGTTCTACATTTTTCTTTTTATTCCTTTTTTTATATGAAAACTTTTCGGTTTTGGAGGGTGAAATTTCCTATTTCACCCCCTCTGCATCTGCGCCTGGATTATATTGAGTCAATTATGGACCGATCCTCGCAAAAGATGGTAAAACGATTTAGGTTCCTATAAAACCTGTTTATGTCCAATTTCATCACGATATTAATTATTATAAGACATGAATGTTCAATGTATATTCTGAGGGGACCTTGTTTGAGGACTAGGGACAAATATTGCCCGATTTTCGCCATACTTTACAGTATAATTTCAGAATATAACTAACAGTATTCCGGGGAGACATATGTATGGGGGCTAGATGAAATCATGGACCAATATTTCCCACTTTCAATACCAATCAAACCTTAGCAACAGAGAGAACTTGTGGAAAATTTCAGCCAGCTAGCTCCTTTCGTTTGGATGCTAACGTCTTTGAATCTTATGAGGACCCAGAATAATCATATATACTTTTGTATGCGATGAATATTTAGATGTGTTACAAACGGAAGGACAATCTTTTTTGATGTGGGTGTAACAAGTAAGCAGAGCCGAATCAAAGTATACTTTAAGATAAATATTAAAAATATTTTTGGTGAAAAAATGTTGTAGAAAAATAGGTCAAAAATTTGAAAAAACAAGTAAGAAAGTATGGTCGGTCAAGCCCGACCATATAATACCCTACACTAAGTAAAAGAGCAAAAACATTTTTCTTTTGAAATTTCAATAATTTATATTTTTGAGTGATTTTCGGAAGTGGGCCTTATATGGGAGCTATGATCAATTATGGACCGATCACCATGAAATTAGGTCATGTAATTATGTCTATATTAAAGTTAACTGTGTGTATACCAACATTTTTAAGCGACTTATGCACGTTAAAGTGATTTTCGGAAGCGGGTCTATATGGGAGCTATAACTAATTATGGACCGATCGTAACAAAATTTGGTGACATGAATTTTGTATATATAAAACTTATTTGGAGCGCAATTTGTGGAGGTACATTTATAAATTAAACATTTATGACCGATAAAGTCCAATTTCGGAAGGACATTTTTATGGGGGCTAGGTGAAATAATGGACCGATATCAGCCAGTTTCAATAAGCTTGGTCCTTGGGTCCGAAAAAATAATATGTACCAAATCTGATCGAAATATCTTCAAAATTGCGACCTGTACTCTGCGCACAAAGTTTACATGGACAGCCAGCCAGCCAACCAGACGTACGGACGGACGGACCGACGGACATCGTTTAATGGGTGTTAGACTAATATTTTTGGGCGTTACAAATATCTGCACAAACAGCATAATACCCTCCCTACTATGGTGGTGTAGGGTATAACAAGTCGGAGAGCTATATTCGGCTGAGTCGAATCTTATATAATCTTTACCAAAATATGAATTAAGATAAATATTATTGCAGGATTTACAATAGAAGGCGTATCTTTTGAACACGGTTTTTTTGTTTTTAATAACTTATATATTATTTTAATAACTTATATTTTTAAGGGAACATATTTGTCATTTATTCTCACATAGTTATTGAACATTATAGTGTAGACAAAAAAGTGTTTTTTTTTGCTTCGAAAATGTCTAATTTTTGTACCAACAAAGCATCATATGCGGGAAGTTTTTCTTTACTTCTTTAATTTGAAAAAAAAGCTGCTGCATCACATCGATTGTTCACCAAAGCTTATGGTGAATGTGTTCCATCGGTTTCCACGTGCGATAGATGGTTTCACAAAGAGCGCCCAGACCAACCATAAAAGTTTTAAGACCAAGAAGAGCTTGCAAAATCATTGGGAGCTAATCAGTCAGCAATTTCAAAACGTCTGCAAGCAGCAGGATTCAGCCAAAAGCAAGGAAATTGAAGATGAGAGGCGATCTTGTATGTCTGAAACGATAATTGAATAAAAGAAAATAATTTTTGCACCGAATCATTACATGCGATGTAAAATTGATCCATTACAATAACCCGTTAAGGTAATGTTCTGTATTTGGTGGGAGCAAAAGGATCGTATCTAGCTGCTTAAATTTGGCCAGACCATCACAGCGAACTTGTACCGAAAGCAACTGATTCGTTTGAAGCGAGAATTGGTCTAAAAACGCCCACATGTTGCAATACCCGTTAAAAAGATTAGATTATTAGAATAGATTATCCGATATTGGCTCGTTCTTGGCCACTAAAAATGAGCAGTTCTTTTAGCTCGGAATCCATATGTGGTGAGAAAGATGGAAAAAGGGAATAGTAAATAATTGCAAAACTAAACATTTTTAAAAATTCAGCATTTTTTGAAAGCAATTGGTGAAAAAAATTTTGATGAAAAAAATTTGTTGACAAAAAAAATTTGCATAAAAAATTCTGCATTTTTACGTCATACAACCAATTAAAAAAATTGGTGAAAAAAATTTTTTGAGGAAAAAAAATTTTGGTGATAAAATAAATTTGTGAAATTTTTTTTTTTTTTATTTGTTGAAAAAGTGATTTGGAAAATAGAAAATTTGGTGAAAAACAAAATTGGAGAAAACTATTAATTCGACTGTGCCGAATCTTAACCAAATTATACTTTAAAATACATTTTTTTTTCCCAAAATTATTAAAATTTTTTTTTAATTTGCTGTCGAACATTTTTTTATTCATTTTTTTTTTATTTAAAAAAATTTAATTTATTTAATTTGAAAGTAAATTTTTAATTAGGCTTAAGTTCATTTATATTATAATTTATTTGTAATAATTCAAAGAATATCACTGAATACTAAAATTTTAGACAATTGGCAAATTGGAATGCATTTTCTACCCTGCCAAGGGCGTCATCAACAATCTTCATTGTCAAGGTCTATTTGTAAATATCATCTATTTAACTTACTATTATTATAGGCTTCCCATATTCTAATTCCTAATAATAGTAAGTTAAATAGATGATATTTACAAATAGACCTTGACAATGAAGATTGTTGATGACGCCCTTGGCAGGTTAGAAAATGCATTCCAATTTGCCAATTGTCTAAAATTTTAGTATTCAGTGATATTCTTTGAATTATTACAAATAAATTATAATATAAATGAACTTAAGCCTAATTAAAAATTTACTTTCAAATTATATATATAAAAAGTTCGAATAATTACCAAAAATCTATAAATTAAATAAAATTTAATTTATTTGTAAAACAAATTCTTATAACTGAAACTTTTTTTTCCGATTTTGACCGATTGTAGGTCCTATTTTAAGCCGTTGCAAAGGTCTTTGAAATATCTATTATTGCACAGAGAAAAGAGATTCGTGATAGCAACCGAATTTGTTGCCAATCGAATGATTCTATCTTAGTCACCGAATTTTACAGTTGTGACTACAATATTTTGTAAGGCGTAGCTTGGTTGCCTCAACTGAAATTCTTCTTTATCAACTGACTTTCTGTTGTTAGAACTGAAAAATTCTATGTGTGCTATCACGAATCTGTTTTCTCTATGTGGATATCCATATTGTCTATATTAATGACTTAGTAATACAGATACTGAACAAGAACAGGAAAAAAATCTTGGTTGTCCTGGTTTTTTTCCTTAGGTTATCTCAACCATTTCTGAGCCGATTTTCTCAATTTTAAATAGCAACCGAAACGTTTCTATAGCGAATATTGATGTATTAGTCATATAAGTAAGTTATCTGGGAGCTACGGAAAATTAAATTCAACATACAGACGGATAGACAGACAGACATGGCTATATCGACTTCGCTATCTATAACGATCCAGAATAGATATACTTTATGGTAACGCAAATAAAAAATGTGGAAATTGCAAACGGAATGACATAGTTACATACCTTGTCATTCATGGTGAAGGGTATTAATATATGTATGTGTATTGATTGCAATATTTTGGTGACATGTTGCAAAACACAAAAATCACTTAAACATAATTTAGTAGTTATAAATTCGATTTATTGCTTTCGTCGAAGAAGGAAAAACACAACAGCAATCCATGAAAATTACAGACAGTAGTTGTAGTTAAACAAGTTCATAATAACCCACTCTAAAGGCCTTAAAAACAGACGGACGAACAGACGGTTGGTTTAAAGCACTTTTCTTGCATACACTCAAAATAAATCGAGCAAAACAAATTTTTTAACACACAAAAACATTACCACCGTATTCATACTAATTTGTTATGCAGCAAACACAAATATTTATACAAAACACATCAGTGCAACAGAGGTGCATGGTGTCCTCAAACAAAAACAAAAATCATAAAACAACAATAAACTATATTTGCAATCAAACAAAAACAACCTGACTTAAATTTATACCAGAGTAAGTATGTACGCACTAAAACTGGTGTTGATTGCCAGTGCATGCGTGTAGCAGCCACATAAAATAATTCACTCTTACTGCATAAAAAACCAAAAAATTATACAATATTTTTTGTTTAATAATAAATAAATGCAAAAATTAAAACAAAAAAAAAATTGTACATAAAACACATAAATTGAAAACATGAACTTGAACAACAAAATTGACGCGTTGCAAGTTATACACAAAAATACATACATTTATACAGACAGACAACTTGTGTGTTTATATTTGCACACGCCACTGCAATGTTGGTTGGCTCTTGTTGATGTTGCCAGTTGTCTGTTGTCTACAAAACACTTGCACAAACATAGTTCTGTTGTCTGTTAAATATTTCACTGTTTCGTTTCATTCAGTTGTACCGAAATTATTCTTGTACATATTCGTTTGCGAATATGTAGTTTATATTTATTATTAATTTTAATTTTTTATTTGGAATACGCTACTTTAAGTGAGAGATAAGGGTGAAAGTAGGCAGTTGGGTGCTTAAAGTAGTGAAACGTTTTAGAATGGATATTTTTTACAAAGAATTCGACAAAATGTTCTATCAGCTCCTTTAGATATAGCATTAAAATATCGGAATGTCATATATATCGATTTATTTGTTTCTCTGGGACTTATCCAATTGAACATACAATCTAACACCTGATGTAGTAGTATCTCCCATAAATAAAATGCTTTAAACGATGTTATAACTAGCGATTGACGGATTGTGATACCCTTAGAATTGTTTACGTATAATATGAATTATACATGAATACTGTGAAAATCGTCTTCCCTAATCCACACGACTTTGTAACTCTTGTGGTCCCCGTAGGAACCAACTGTTACTTCTGTCAAATTTGTTCAAATTAGTCAGTGACACATATCTGAGATAGTTTAGTTCAGATCATGAAAGTGATGTCTTAATTTAAGCCGACTTAAATTGTAATCGATGGATTTTCATTATCTTAAAAAAATTCAAATAATTTGTGGTGTTTGCTCACTTTTGAGGCTCTCTGTACATATGTCCCTATACAGTCCCCAGTAATTATTAAATTTTCTACCAAGAGCAAAGACGGTCTTGGTACTTTTCCTTCCCATATAGGGACAGGGTATTTTGGTGGTGGCCACCTAAGTTTCGTCTTCAATGTCGCAACTAAGGGCATTTGAATATCCCATTGTGTCAGAGTTTTTCCCATCAATGTTTCGCACTTATCAGAGATTTTATTTACACAAGGTTACTTTAGGTTAATAAGCAGCCACATGGTGGGGTAAAGAGAGGGAGCAGCTCACTTGGGTCCAAGCAATAGGTCTCTTTGTGTTACCTGAAAATAGAGATAAAAAGAGGGAAAGATAGAAATGAAAAGAGAAGGGGACGGTCAGATGGAATAAAGTTGTAGAAGAAGTGAAGAGGAAGGAGATCAGAAGAAGAGAATAGAATGTTATGCACCAATCAATTGACGGATATTAGGTCTCTCCGTAAAGATTCCCGTGTCTGGCTAGAAGGCATTGATACACTATATTTTCATGACCGAAAGCTCATAAAGACAATTTAAGGAATGATGTCCCAGAAACCTTGAGCATAGATCACCTAATGCCGGACAACGACAAAGAAGATAGATGAAAAATGGTCTCATCCTCCTCTTCATTTTGCAGAGGTCGTTATGGCGCAGGCCAAGTCTCCTCACATGGTTGCCAAATATGAGAGTGTCAGGCCAGAAATATATTGTCCGCCCTAGGTTTAGTCGGTGTCATATCATTCTGGTTATCGTACAGGTGGGTTCACAACCCCATCTTTTCTGAGCTAGCTCATAGTAAAAGTTACTAATTTGTAGATTTTAATTACATAACGGAATCTCGCATAGGAAGTCTAGTCTCCATCTGGCATTATGGTGCCTTCCATCATATAGAGACTCCATAGAATAATATCGATTTGGTGACTGTATCAAGTAGCCAATTAAGAAACTGGGGCCTTCACGGTGATCTAAATCAGAACCCTAATTTTCATCTTCCTACAACACTTTCCGGGTTTCCAATACTAGTCCTAATGTTTAGGTACTTTTTCAGTAATATTTACATCTGGTTTCTTCGGGAATCCAGTCAAGCCAGGAATATTAAAAGCTCCAATCGTAGGTTTTTATGTAGTCCTAAATTAGCTTCAATTGAAGGTATATCTATAATTCTTAATGAGCTTCAAAAATTTAAAGTGAGATTATATTTCTGATTGCTGTCCAACCAGCGTTTTTGATAAAAACGTTTGCAGATTACTGGAATTCGTTGCGGAAATGTATTTTGTCTTTCCCACTTTGGCAATAAATATCATGGTAACCTCCTTCCATTATTTTGGAATATACCGCTAAAGATCGTAATAAGCCATGCAGTGATGGCTAATATCAATTGCTGGACTGAGGCCAGAAATAACATTTGGCCCTGAAGATGACTTATTCACTTATGTATGTGCATTTGAGACTTAATTAATCATGATCTTCGTTTAATTGAACTTCAGCGTTATGAATGCCACAATATATTCTTTTTGAAATTGACTTAGATTTACGTCTCTACTTTTCGTATCTTCTTGGTTATCTATGGCCACTTTGTTGGTATTCTTGCAATATATCTTAACCATCTCATTTTCTGGTGTCCTTATCAATAGATTATCTTTCTACTTTTTTCTATGATTTTCATTTCATATCTTGTCTCATCTAGTTTTTTTTACAACATATCTCAGTCAAGTATTCAAAAATTTACAAATATCTCAATCATATGATCAGATCAAGAGTGTACGTTGACCAATTGTCTTGAAGCTTGGTCTTTCCCATTTCTCTTCTTCTATTGGCAGAGATTCGATTATTATTATCCTTTTCAGGTTGCCTTCATTATAGCTTGAATTAATTAATTTACCCGTTAATCATTTCAGTCTTCAATTTGTTTAAAACTTCCAAACCATTTCATTATCTAAACAGATATTGCAACATGTGGCCGAGCGTTGTCATGATGCAATATTACGGTTCCATGGCATATTTTGAGCGTTTTCAGCTAATGCTTGCTTCAAACGAATCAGTTGCATTCTCTACAGGTTCCCTGTGAAGTTCTGGTCAGATTTCTGAATAGATAGGACCTTTTTGCTCCTACCAAATACAGAGCATTTCCTTAGCGCCATGGATATTTGGCTTTCAGCTGATTGGCAGGGCTTCACGTACGAACTCTTATGGTTCAGGTTGTTGCAAGAAATGATTTGTTGCAAAAACGATTTTCTTTTATAGCGTTCAAACATCATTTCGGACATGCTTTCAGGTACCTCACCTTCAATACGTATGGTACACATTTTCTATGCTTTTGGATGAATTCTTCTGATTGTAAACGTTTGCGCTTGAGTAGCTCCCAATGACAGTATTTATGGAGTAATGCCTCCAGTTCTTGGGTTTCAAACTTTTTTGGCTGGCCTGGTCGATATTTGTCTTTCGTGTCCAAATCACCACAAAGAAATCATCTATCTCATATTGAAAAAATGGAACACATTCTCCATAAGTTTTGGTAAGCAATTGCCATTATTCAGCGGTAGTTTTTTCAAATTAAAGAAGTGAAGCAAAACTTCCTTTTCAGTTCTTTGGTATCCTCAGCTGTTTTACAGATTTATGTAATATGTGTTAGAGCTGATGTTTCCCACCAAATGGACATCCATAACCAACGATCACTAACTATATGAGATTCTCTCCTAATTCTAGTTCATCTGCATTAAGAGACCTCACTGTTCTGAATCTCGGACTGCAAAAGTTGTATAAAGTTGTAATGGAGACTATTAAAACAATAATTATCGTCAATACTTCAGTATTTTATTTGCTTAATAGGTTTCCTATGATGTAGGGTATCCACAAACCGACTATGTAAAATGTAGTTCACATATTTTACACACGTAATCTTATAAAATAATTATGAATACAAATTAAAATTAAACTGTGTACACTACCGACACCATCAGTAGTACCACCACTATTTAATAGCAATGAACTGCATACTTATACACGTACATATATATTTATTTATATTCGAGTACTTACACACTTATGGATATACTGCGTCCATATTTCCCACTCTTTTGTTGTCAAAAGCTTCAAGCCTCAACCCAAACATTGTGTGGCAATTGCCGGCCAGTCACTAAGGGGGGAGTGAGGAGATTTACTAGTCATTTATATAAGTAAGTATGCATTTTGTTGCAATGTAAAACAAAAAACACCAACAATATTTGCGGCAACTAAAAGTATGAAGGCTGTCATTATTATTGCTGCTTTTATACTCATAGCCTTACGTACGAAAGTACGTACGTACGTATTGTTAAATGCGTTTATAGGTTTATATTCATATTTATACTTTTTGAATGAACATCAGAGGCATGTTGGCTGAAAGCCGCTTTTTAACTTACAACACTTTGTTGCGTATACACATTTATATTTAAACATTTGAGTGCATAAGTAGTAGTAGTTTTTTTTTAAATTTTTGTTGCATAAAACACGTGACGTTTATAATGTTGTTGCTGCTGCTGCTGCTGTTATTGTTATTACTATATTGATTATTATTGTTGCCATAAAGTGTTCGCAACCAACACTTAAATAATTTTTTAATGTGTTATAAAGAATGAAACAACAACACAAAAAATTGTTAAATGCATATTAAAAATTTATTTAATTTGTTTTTGGCTGTTCAGCGGATATTAAAACGCAAGTACGTTCAAAATTTTAGAGACCATTATGACAAAAATTAAATGAAGCTAAATTTTAATAATGTAGTTTAGAAAATTTTAATGTATTTTAATATTTAATTGGTCAAAAACTGTACGCATTATTCAGAGAGGTAGTAAAAATTGTTGTTTAATAAATATTAAATATTTAAAACTTGGATCAAACGTGGGTTTCAGTTTAGCTTCAAACGTAGGTCTTACTATAGCTTTAATTTAGCTTTAATCATAGGTATTTTTATAGGCTTAGTTTAGCTTCAATCATAGGTCCTTTTATAGTCTTAATTTAGCTTCAATCGTAGGTCTTTCTATGGTCTTAGTTTATCTTCAATCGGAGGTCTTTCTATAGTCTTAGTTCAGCTTCAATCATAGGTCTTTCTAAAGTCTTAGTTTAGCTTCAGTCATAGATCCTTCTATAGCATTATTTTAGCTTCAATCATAGGTCGTTCTATAGCCTTAGTTTAGCTTCAATCATAGGTCCTTCTATAGCCTTAGTTTAGCTTCAGTCATAGGTACTTCTATCGTCTTAGTTTAGTTAAATCATAGGTCTTTCTATAGTCTTAGTTTAGTTCAATCATAGGTTCTTCTATAGCCTTAGTTTAGCTTCAATCATAGGTCCTTCTATAGCCTTAGTTTAGTTCAATCATAGGTCCTTCTATAGCCTTAGTATTGCTTCAATCATAGGTCCTTCTATAGCATTAGTTTAGCTTCAGTCATAGGTCCTTCTATAGCCTTAGTTTAGTTAAATCATAGGTCTATCTATATCCTTAGTTTAGCTTCAATCATAGGTCCTTCTATAGCCTTAGTTTAGCTTCAGTCATAGGTCCTTCTATAGTCTTAGTTTAGTTAAATCCTAGGTCTTTCTATAGTCTTAGTTTAGTTCAATCATAGGTTCTTCTATAGCCTTAGTTTAGCTTCAATCATAGGTCCTTCTATAGCCTTAGTTTAGCTTCAATCATAGGTCTTTCTATAGACTTAGTTTAGACTCAATTGTAGGTCCTTATGTAGCCTTAGTTTAGTTCAATCATAGGTCGTTCTATAGCCTTAGTATAGCTTCAATCATAGGTCCTTCTATAGCATTAGTTTATTTTCAGTCATAGGTATTTCTATAGCCTTAGTTTAGTTAAATCATAGGTCTTTCTATAGCCTTAGTTTAGCTTCAATCATAGGTCCTTCTATAGCCTTAGTTTAGCTTCAGTCATAGGTCCTTCTATAGTCTTAGTTTAGTTAAATCCTAGGTCTTTCTATAGTCTTAGTTTAGTTCAATCATAGGTTCTTCTATAGCCTTAGTTTAGCTTCAATCATAGGTCCTTCTATAGCCTTAGTTTAGCTTCAATCATAGGTCTTTCTATAGACTTAGTTTATACTCAATTGTAGGTCCTTATGTAGCCTTAGTTTAGTTCAATCATAGGTCCTTCTATAGCCTTAGTATAGCTTCAATCATAGGTCCTTCTATAGCCTTAGTATAGCTTCAATCATAGGTCATTCTATAGCATTAGTTTAGTTCAGGTATTTCTATAGCCTTAGTTTAGTTAAATCATAGGTCTTTCTATAGCCTTAGTTTAGCTTCAATCATAGGTCCTTCTATAGCCTTAGTTTAGCTTCAGTCATAGGTCCTTCTATAGTCTTAGTTTAGTTAAATCCTAGGTCTTCTATAGTCTTAGTTTAGTTCAATCATAGGTTCTTCTATAGCCTTAGTTTAGCTTCAATCATAGGTCCTTTTATAGTCTTAGTTTAGCTTCAATCGTAGGTCTTTCTATAGTCTTAGTTCAGCTTCAATCGTAGGTCTTTCTATGGTCTTAGTTTAGCTTCAATCGGAGGTCTTTCTATAGCCTTAGTTTAGCTTCAATCATAGGTCTTTCTATAGACTTAGTTTAGACTCAATTGTAGGTCCTTATGTAGCCTTAGTTTAGTTCAATCATAGGTCCTTCTATATCCTTAGTTTAGTTAAATCATAGGTCCTTCTATAGCCTTAGTTTAGCTTCAATCATAGGTCCTTCTATAGCCTTAGTTTAGCTTCAATCATAGGTCCTTCTATAGCCTTAGTTTAGCTTCAGTGATAGGTCCTTCTATAGTCTTAGTTTAGTTAAATCCTAGGTCTTTCTATAGTCTTAGTTTAGTTCAATCATAGGTTCTTCTATAGCCTTAGTTTAGCTTCAATCATAGGTCCTTCTATAGCCTTAGTTTAGTTCAATCATAGGTCCTTCTATAGCCTTAGTATAGCTTCAATCATAGGTCCTTCTATAGCATTAGTTTAGCTTCAGTCATAGGTCTTTCTATAGCCTTAGTTTAGTTAAATCATAGGTCTTTCTATAGCCTTAGTTTACCTTCAATCATAGGTCCTTCTATAGTCTTAGTTTAGCTTCAATCATAGGTCCTTCTATAGCCTTAGTTTAGTTCAATCATAGGTCCTTCTATAGCCTTAGTATAGCTTCAATCATAGGTCCTTCTATAGCATTAGTTTAGCTTCAGTCACAGGTCCTTCTATAGCCTTAGTTTAGTTAAATCATAGGTCTTTCTATAGCCTTAGTTTACCTTCAATCATAGGTCCTTCTATAGTCTTAGTTTAGCTTCAATCGTAGGTCTTTCTATAGTCTTAGTTCAGCTTCAATCGCAGCTCTTTCTGTAGCCTTAATTTAGCTTCAATCATATATCTTTCTATAGTCTTATGTTGGCTTTAATCATAGGTCTTCCTAAAGTCTTAGTTTAGCTTAAATCGTAGGTATTTCTATAGTCATAGTTTAGCCTCAATTGTAGGTCCTTATATAGCCTTAGTTGAGGTTCAATCATAAGGTTTTCTTAGTCTTAGTTTAGCTTAAATCGTAGGTCTTTCTTTAGTCTTAGTTTAACTACAATTGTAGGTATTTCTATGGTCTTAGTTTAGCTTCAATCGTTGGTCTTTCTATAGTCTTAGTTTAGCTTCAATCGTAGGTCTTTATATTTAGCTTTTATTTAGCTTCAATTTCAAATCTATCTGTAGTTTTATTTTATCTTCAATCGTGGAAATTTATATTGTCTTAATTTAGGTTCAACCTTATGTTTTTCTAAAGTCGATTATGGATGCCAACTGAGTTAATGTTTCGATGTCAGTCTCCAAAATGGTAGTACTTATGAAAACTGGCAGCTATAATTTTCTGTTGCCAAATTGGCAACCAGAAATTTATGGTTGCCCTCTCATAACGCAACTGAAATTCGGTTGCTATCCATAGGCGACCCTTCAGTTTTGCTTCCATCGTAGGAGTTTCTATTATCTTCAATTAGCTTTAATGTTGGCCTTACTTTTTCATGGATATATCTGTATAATTTACCATTAATTCATATTATTATTTCAACAGAAAGACTGGACAACTTCCGCTTAAATTGTTGACCCTCTACAGATCACCATAATTCATTTTCTGCAACGCGACAATAAATTAAGCCAAAGTGCCGGGAAAAAAACAAGCTTTTCTTAAAATGACTTAAACTATTTGTTAAATTTTGACTTTTAGAACTTCATTAGCGAAATAAATGCACACGTAAGCTTTATTTTAAACACATAATTGCATAATTATATTTATTTTGGTTTTGCAGAAAAATAAAAGATAAATATGAAAACAAAAATTTATATATAAATTATGTTAAAACATGTAAAAGCATTAGCATGTGTAATTGATGATCAGTGGAATGGACAGACGACCAACGCATGGTTAAACTTTTGCATTAAACTTACAACGTGTAACAGCAACTATAAAACAACAATAGCAGCAACAACATGATGTAAAGTTTAAAACATGAAAACTATTAAAAACACGCACATAAAGGCAACATAGCGCAACAAAAGAACATCGGACAGAAGGAAGAATGGATGGATGGACAGACAGACAGATGGATGGAAGGATGGACGGACGGACTTAAATATGGATAGATAGACAAGCAACAGACAAATAATCATATAGAGTAAGTATGTGGTGTAGGGGAATATAAATAGGGAGGAACATATTTAATTTAAAGAATGTTAAATAAATTTTAACAAAATTAGTTTGGGGACTTAAAATAAATTCCAAAATTTTTTGGTGGAAGAAACCAAAAAATTGAGTTGGTGATATTTATTGGTTTTCCTGACAGATTTAACAACTGACCTGTGAGTACTACCCTATTTTTCATGCCAACATTATTTTAACAACTATTTTTTTTTTTGTTTTGCAAATCAACCCATTGCCAGTGGTCTGTAAAAGGGGAGCGTGTAGAATAGTATGAAATGTTAACTTAATACTTGTATTAACAAATAAAACATCACACATTCAGAACTGCAAAAAATTAAAAAAAAAAAAACAAATGGAAAAAAATGTTTACGAACATGACTACATATTGACAGATGACATGAAAGTTATTAATGATGTAAAGTTGTTTAAATTAAATTATAATTATATGCAACTTTAAAAATTAAGAACTTTTCTGGCCGAATCTTTTATACTCATTTTATACATATAGCAATATTTGTGTAATTTGTTTCTAAAAATCTTAAAGATCGACTAAATGCATTATTTATATTATTCTTGCAGCAATACACAGATGTCCCCCAGTTTATCTAAACAAGGTACCAACGACACTACTTCAGTGATTAACACTCAAAACCATCACGGTCCGAATATGATCGGCTATACAAAATTGTAAAGAAGAGACAAAAGTCACAAACAATGGTTATATTATGATTCAGTAGGAAAGTGCATAGAATGATATTGTAATCCCAGTGTAATATTCTCTACTTTCAACTGGAAAAATAGCTTACAAGTAGGAGGATAGAAATAGTAGTAATTGAGAAAATGATTCCAGCAGGGAGTTTACTCCAACAACTAATACCTCCAAAAGAGATTTTGTACTTGTAATATGTGCTCTACTGATGTTTATCACAAATTAATAAGATCTTGTTAGGAACAATATCTTTAATATAATCAGATCACATTCCGGTATAGTAATGATGAAGTAGTGAAAACCTCATTGCAACGTTGCTAAACTGTAATCTTACTAAGATAAATCAATATCAATAAAGATATATAAATACCCTACTGTCACCAATAAGTATGTATATTCGATGGTTAAGAAGCTCCAAAATAAATTTTGAATTACCAACAAATGATTGTATTCCATTTTTGGCTGTCAATCGAGGCCAATAGACTTTAGACCGATCAGTCTATTGTATTTTCTATTGACACTGGAGCCAATAATTGCGAGATACAGTTGATACTCGTATCATAAGTAAGGCTACCTTAGGAGTAAATATGTTGAGAGCATACTTCATGACTTATTCAATAAGGATTACATTTCATGTTTGCATTCTTGGATATAGGAGGAGCCTTCAATAACATTGAAATTGCCAAGATAATGGATGCATTCAAGAGACTTGGAATCTGAGAGTTGTTGGTCGAATGGATAGTAAGGATGATGGTTAATGAGGGGATTCCAAAGGTTGGGTTTTATAGACCCTGCTGTAGTTGTTGGAAGAACGCTTTGAGTAGAGTTTTGCATACGCGGATGACCTGTTAATCCTGATCTTGGGATTAGAAGACCTCTTACTCACAATAAGTGATTTTATGCAACTCGTGCTTGTCGATTATATTCATAGACCGAAACCAAGCGATTGGAGATCAACAACAAGAAGAAGAGAAGGAATTCGCATGAGTGACTAAGAAGGGCTCTACATTTTCTATGTAGAATTTTGAACGTATTGAATTGAATCTACAGATCAGATGTAAGACCAATCATAGCATATTGACGTACTATATGGTAGGAAGCAATTAAAATCATAGGAAGACATTGGCCAATGTTCCAGGGCAGACTGCCAGAACAAATCGTCAATGACTTTTCGATAAAATGTCGCGAAAACTGAAGACGAAGAGAGACAATGTCGCTCAGTTTGTGGTTTACACAATAACAATGAAAAGTTCAGCTATAAGTTTACAATCTTTTCATCAGTTTATAATCTTGTCATAAATTGATATAAGATATATAAATCGTCAATGACAGTGTCCTCTATGACGGATTTTCCAACTGGGCATAGCCAACAGTTCATGATCGCAAGACACCTGAGTCGACGTCTACGCAATCAGAATTTGTTAGCCTAGAATTTGAAAAATGTCCATGACTATCCTATTCTAACTGCCTATTGAGGATTATATAATGTGACTGACAGCTTTACTGCACTAGGCACTGTTGTGGCCTTTACTAGGAAACAGGCATATGAAGATCTTAAACTAATTTTCTTTCATGAATTCTCGATGATTCGGTTCTCTCAGATTACACAAAAACAGAAATCAACACTTTCAACAGAGATCCTTGATAAGGAAATCTAGAAGAGTTGCAGTATATTACTGGTGTCTACATAGTAGATAGTCAAACTGGGATGCCTTTCAGACATTCAATGTTGACAGCCAGTCGGTAGCTAAGGGCTTTGAAGGGTCACAGTGCCAAATCCAAGCTGGTACATGACTGTAAGTGGTCTCTGGACAAGCTGATAGAGCTCTGCAAAGTAAGAGAGTGTATTGAGCAACTAAATTGCGAACGTGTTTGCTAGGCAGAGCTCGGAATTATTCTTGGAGTTGAGTGAGAAAGTGCTGAAACCTCCATTCCGCCACAGAGTAATATTCACCGACAGAGTAATATGTTATTTATGGAAAAGTAATTATTTAAATTATTCATTTGTGTTTTGTACGTAGTCTCTAGTATTTTGTTTATTTTATCTTTGAAGTAATTTACAATGGAGTAATGGAAATCTACCTATCTTTCTTAAGTAAACTATGGGTGAAATAAATTAATTAGATGAATAAAATTCCTACACTGTTTCTAAAGGCCTAAGCATTTGAATTCTTCTTTCGTTACGAAGAACGTAAATATGATTATATTCAATTATCATGCCCTCAATTGAACTTCTGATTCCTTAATCATTATACAACCCATCGTGTGTGTTTTTTAATCCTACTGGAAAAGCAACTGACGCAAAAATATTCATGTGATAAGTCCTTTGAATACAAGAATCGTTCCTAATTCTAACACTTTATTTGAATAATATAAGTGGCTTTGAACTGGGAGGTGATCTGTCATGACTCCCCTGTACTGGTTAAGGTTTAGAGGATGAATGTATGCCACCGGTTATTGCATTAGAATACAACCTTGTAAACTGGTGGAACCTTTAAACAGCTGTTCAGGAGGGTCTAGGATAGTAAAGAGGGCATAAAAAAAGGCGGGAGAGTTAGAAGAAGAAGATAAGGAATAGGAAGTTTTTGGGAGTGATAAAAGTGCTTGTCTAAATGTGGGAAGTGATGGGTGGAGTGCCTTTCGGGAGATTTTATTTTACCAATTAAATATGTGTAAAAAAACCCTCACACTTCCCCTCTGATGAATGGGATGTGTGAACGGATAAGAACAGCATAGAAATTGATTTATGACATAAACGGACTACAGGCTTCTCCAGAACCAAGTCGGTTCTAAATTTCTTCCCTGGTGGTATCTTCTATTGGAGGAAATGGAATAAAACAGAAGCTAAGTGAGATAATTAATAAACTGCTGCAGTCAGGGAAGTAGAGTGTTGCGATATTTTAGCCAGGCATTGACAGCATTATTGAGCGTTGATATCTGATCATCCACCTACGGCTGGGTCCGAAAAAAATCACAGGCTGCTCAAGGGACTCCATTTTGATTCTCTTTGACAACTCTTGTCATGGGTGATGAGGTTTGATTTATAATGCAAAATAAAACACATGCATTTGAAAGGGAACTGAACATTTTTATTATCGGTTAAAAGAAAAATTTTTGGCACTTACTGTTTGAAAATTATATCATGTAAATGTTGGCCATGACTACGTCTTAGGTCTAATTTTAGGAGACTCGTTCGAGCATAGGAACTGGTATCTCGCGAATAACACGAGTAATGTTAGCGTCAATCATAGCTCTCTTATTTCTGAAGACCTCAGACGTTACATACCCCCAGAGAAAATAGTCCAAAGGTGTAATATCGCACGATCTAGGTTGCCAATTTACCGTAGCAAAACATAAAATTAAGTTCTCACCAAAATTATTTCTCAACAGGGTCGTGGTTTTACATGATGTTTGGCTCGTAGCGCCGTCTTGTTGAATCCAGAGCTCATCATGACCATGCGCTTGAATTTCAGGAAGCAGAACGCTGATTTTCGTAATACAGCTGAACAATTTGGAGACGCAGTTTTGGTGTGAGTCTTTCAATGATGACTTGCTAAACGATACTGAAAAAAATGACAAAGCAGTTTGATATGAGTCTCGCGTGATCTATACAAAAAAGCATATTGAAAATCAAACCTTAGCTTATCATTACCGCTTAGCCTCATTACCGGAATCTTTGGCAGTCTTGACATTTAACTGATGAAAATGTAAAGCAAATATTCCTGTCATTTTCAGAAGAAGAGACAGAGTCGGAAATTCAGCAGAATGTGATTTAGTAGGAATGGGAGAAAGAACAAAGCCTTGCGATATCCCTAAGTTAACTTCTTATTAGAATTTATTAAAGTTTTGTAGCTATTTTTAGTAAAATTTTGTAGCAAATTCTAGAATTTGCTACAGAATTCTAGAATTAGCATTTTAACCCTTTGTCGACGAATGGGACACATATGTCCCATTTGCTTTTTTCGTCACAATTTTCATTGGATTTTGATCTAAGCGGTGTTGTTCGATAAAAAACAAATGTGTTCTTTGGTGTTAATGTTAATACTAATACTCAAAGTCAGAAATTCGTATATTTTTTTGACAATTTTATTTTTCTTATATCTCGAGTTCTAATTGATACTGTTGGATAAACTTTCAGTATTAGATATACAAATGCCTTACGTAAATTTATTGACCAACGCATTTTGAATCGGTTCTATACTTTTCCCGGGGGGACTGAAAATATGATGGGACATACATATGTGTCCCATTCGTCGTCAAAGGTAAAAATAAAGAAGATTTTTATTTTCATTTTTTTTATTTTATTTAATATTTTATAATTGATAAACAATGAAATAACAAAGAATTCATTAAAAAAATTAAAAAAAAACAAAATATTAATTTAAAATTATGAGATCCTGTATAAGGTTCATAAAATCTAACTTATTTGTGATAAAATTCAAAACAATTTCTATTCCAGTAAAGCACTTTTGTTTTTTACATGCGAAACAAATTGTGTTTGTTCGACTATCAATTCAGTTTTTTGTCCTGACTCCTCCATTCTATCTTGTTTGATAATGTCCAGCTACAGCCATTAAAAAACAGACGATCATAAAATCTGATCTTCTGTTGATATATAATAATATTGGATTATTGGAAATGTTATCGAAATATAACATTTTCCAGGTCTTCTGTCATATCTTGAACCACGGATTCGCCAATGGCAAGCTCTCTCTGCGTTTTTGCCTGTTTATATATATTAGTTTTATATAAATAACCAATTTAAACTCGTAACTACACCCAAGCTTATGGGTTTGTCTTTCATATACTGCGGCCCTTAACTTTTACCATTTGCTCGTATAAAGACTGATAAGTATTTGCCTTGGTTCAAAGTTTTTGAAATGATTTATTACTGGTCGTAATTTTAAGGCTCAATGGTATAATTGGTCGACGGCTTAGTTGTTCAGCATTGATAGCAAAATGTAAGCTTGAAACAATACTTTCAAAACTACATCGAATCATAATCTTTCACATAAACGGTACTGAATATATTCCATCGTAGACGAGTACAATCTTATTTCTGCCAATTTATGGATACTCATTGCTTTCAATCTGCTTCACTTATGGAAAATATTATACCTTTCTGCTGGGCATAAAACCTGCCCGTATATGCAGGTATATGGAAGTACTTATATGCAACCGTAAGGTCGGTATAAGCTTTCGAAACGTAATTTTGATTGTCTTTTTTTCCTCTGGAGTTTAATTAAAAATTCTTTGGCCGCTTTAGGTTTGGGAACACCTTATGCCATTTTTCAATTTTATTGGTTTTGCAATGTAAATAAAGCACAACTCTACTTTTTGAAACTAAAAAAAGCTTTTAATTGTTCAATGCATTTGTTCCCAAATTTTTACCTTTGACGACGAATGGGACACATATGTGCCATGATTTTTCTCGTAGAAGGAGTAATAATTTTTAAATTTTGACAACACTTTAGTCTCGTAATGTCGCCTTTCCGAGTAAGAATACGCAAAAAAAAAACTAAAAATTTCCAGCGGAAAATTCTTCGTCGTCAAAGGGTTAAGTGCAATTGTTGGTAGAGTAGTGGAGATTTCCTTTGGTAATATTTAACACCTTATTTTAAACACCAATACAAAGCTGTAAGCAAAATTTCCTATCAGTATGCTGCAAAACTCATATTTTTCTGACCTAATATGACTAAGTAACCTAAAACCCCCCCTTTAAAAATATTTAAAATAAATTCCAAATATTTACATTACTATATTTAACATAAATTTTAAACCTTAGCCACAGTAAGCCTATATTTAAAAAATTAAGCCTTTCAGTGTCTTTACCATGTAAATCCTATAATTTTGTATGATTAAAATAATTATTTCTTCTTTATAGTTTAATGCCTGCTTAACATTCAAGTTTAAATATACATGGAAAGTGACCCTTTTATCTGTTTTATTTTGGTTTGTTTTCTTTTTCTTTTTTTAGTTTTTAATAATTTTTGTTTTTAGTTGGCTGTGTACAAGAATTTATTTGAATATTAAGTATTGTCTTAACACATAATTATACCATTTGTCAATTTCTTAATACCATGCTATAGTGCAGTCCGATAGCTGCCAACCTCAACTATGTTGCACCCATAGGGGCAGACAATAGCTATACATAACCAAAGTATTATTGTAGAATTTATAACACACAGACACACAGAGAGAGAGAAACATTTCAATATGAATACAAATTTAGTGGAATGAAATTGTTACAGTGGTCCTTTTAGCAAATAGTCAGGTATATATGCATATTAAGGGGGCCCTTGTTTAGCAATTTTTCGAATACAAAATGCTGAAAATTATTAAAAAAAATGTTTGTGAAAAAGTAGTGGGGTGTTTTGCTTATATTTCAGCCATTTGTGGGCCGATTTTCTCGATTTTTAATATCAACATAAGTTGGACTCTAGCGGATATATTAATGTATGAACCATGTATGAAAGTTATTTGGGGGCTTCGGTAAGTAGATTTCAACAGACAAACCAAACTTTGGAAGCATCGAAACAAAAAAAATTCTAAAAAAGGGCCACCCTTATGCACCCACAGATTATGACCACTGGGCCAAAGGCAACTGAGAATGAGGGAGCAAAATTAAACAAGAGAGACCCCAACTTAATACGAATAGTAGCAGCTCTATAACGAGTGCTAGTTTTAGTTAAATGCTATTGCAGCAGTAGTGGTAGTAGTCATCGTTTGCTGCAGCTATAGGTAGTTAGTGTATGCAGCAGTTATAGTTTTATTATAACTGCTATTATAAAATGCAATTGTTTTTTTTTATTATTCTTCTTTGTAACCTCGACCAGGTTAAGCTTTAAAAACTATTAAACTGACTATTGGCCTAGTTAGTTATGCAAAAGGTAAACCTACTAGCAGTTAAGTCAATTCTATTTTGTTCTCTCTCTCTCTCAGTCTCTGCCACCAGTCAGAGGCTAAATAGCTATAAAAAAGGGTCTGACTGACTATTATTATTATTATAACTTCCATAGCTGCTAACACTACCACCAAAAAAAAACACCAAGACCTCACCAAACCTTTGAATATTTATTAAAAGCAAACTCATAGATACAGCGACCGACACTTTGCAACTTACACACACACCTTAACAAACTTTTACATAAAATTAAAAGCAGGTGTTTTTTACGATGTGTGTTGACTGTAAAAAAAAAACTAGTATGCAAATGTCTGTTTATTTGCAACATAAAACAAAAACAACAAGAAAAAAGTGTAATAATTAATAGTTAACCAAAGATACTTGCAACCATGGTTGCGTGTGTATGTCGGCTCTGGTGTGAGAGTATTTATGTGGTGCCAATTTAATTCATTACCTTAACAGGAATAGTAAAATAACAGGGTTAAGGATACTAAAGGAATAATTAATAAATATATATAACGATCTTATAGATATTTGTTGCAACATGCGTGTATCTAGCTAGATATCTTAATAATGGTGTATGTTTAAATGTTCCATTAAATTTATCGCTGTGCTTAAGGGCTGGAATTGGAATTTGTTTTGAGATTTATATGTTAAAAGAAATATTTCAAGGAAATTTAAGTTTAATTGCACCAGAGTGAATCTTTCCAAATAAATATCAAAAAATTCCAAAATAGCAAATTTTGTTAAAAGTGTTTTTCTCAAAAAATTACTTTAATAATTTTCACAAAAGAAACAGTTTTTTACGAAAAGGTATTTTTTTAGGAAATACAAATTATTCTCCAAAAATTCATTCTTACAATAACGAAAAAATATGGTATTTTTATTAAAATTTTTAGCTTTTATTTTGAAACATTTGTACAACATAAATTTATTCAAAGTGTTGGTCATTGCAGGCTATTTCCCAACTTTCTGGCTACATTTGGATTCCGAGCAAAAACAACTGCTCATATTTTGAGGCCAATATTGGAGAATCTATTTCAAAGTGAAGGGTATCCCAGAGAGAGCTTTCTTCATCGATCGAAACAAATAGTATTCGGGCAGTGCAAGGTCTTGCATATAATGCGGGTAAGGCAAAACTTCCCAACTACTTCATCTATTGGCCGATTTTTGTTGTCAATAATTTTTTTTAAGTGAATAGTCTATTTTTTATAAAAATACAGGTAAATCCCGGTATAACGAACGATATGTTGTCAGGCCCATTCATTAAATTGAAAAATTCGTTATATCGAGATGATTTTTTTTTTAATTTTGGACAACTTTTTCTATTTTGGAATTTAACTAAACCTATGTCGTTTTGATCACTAGGTTGGATGAGCGGTGTGACATTAGGAGGCAAGAATATCGTTCAAATTTGTATATCTTTAGTAGTTTTTACTAATTGTTCTTCTGGAGGATGGTGTATTTTCCACGATTAATAATGCCTTCATTGTAAGGGATTTCGATTCTGAAAATGATTCAACCTGTAGAAAATTAAATTCAGGGATAAACATTTAAAAAAAAAACAGATTTTGAAGATTCCAGATTCCACTTAATTTGTATGAAGATAATTTGCAGGAATAAATAAAATGTTTGTTTTTATTTTCTTCAAAATACATGTTGAGAATTTTGTTATTCCATATTTCATTTATTCATCTATATTTTTAGTTTTTCATTCAATGAAATTCTTCTACGGTTTTCCATATTTAATTCACGTGAATTATAGCCTGTTTTACAATATCGAATGAAAGATTTCGTTCGCATTCTAAGCGGAAGAAATCTGATTTTGGATTCTTTAACTTCATATTAATGTGAACGAATCAGATCAGAAATCTTTCATTCGATATTGTGAAAACAAGCAATTAAAACCACCTATTATTAAAGAAAGTAATCATTGAAAACGGTACTGTAATGACCAGGGAAACCGGAAATATGCTCTAAAAAAAGCATTTTAAGCGCTTTAAATATGCAGTAAAAACTTTAAAATATGCTCTTAAAATTTAAAAAATATGCTCTTAAAAAAACAAACTTTTACATAAATTTTAACCAAAAAATATACTTTTATTTAAAAAAATCAATACAATTCATTTCTAAAAAGCTAAAGTAACATAAAATAAACAAAAATAACAAAAAAAAACAAATAAATACAACATAAATACCATAGGAACTTAAGCTATGAAAAGGCCTCGAGAGGTTTTTTTTGATGATATTTTATATAAATATAAAGTCATTTCTTTAATTAAGGTTATTATTGCAATAAATTACAAAATATTGACTTAAATTTTCAAATAAAAATCGTTGTCTATTGGATCTGAAAACATTTTTATACATAGAAAATGTTCTTTCGACATCAACTGATGTTATAGGAGCAAATTTAAAACACAATATTTCTTTAACACTTAGAACGGTTAAGTTTGAATTAGAACTAAAATTTGATATTTAGATGGCGCTATTATTAAAATAGTGCTCGATCTTATATTAAGAAAAAGCCATCTATTTTCAATTTTGAATTTTAAACAAAGGAAGTAAAAACCTGTAACACAACAGCGAAAAATAAGTAAGACAAAATTTGTTTTTGATAAACAGTAAAATATTCTCTAAAAACGCAAAAATATGACATAAATATGCTCTTAAAACAAATATATGCAAAAATATGCATTTAAGGGTAAAATATGCAAAAATATGCACTAACAAATCGATGCCAAAATTCTTAAATAGTTCTGAAACGTGTAAATATCTTATCCATGTGCTCATTAAACTCACCAGAAATAACATGCATTTGCATATTTTGGTTTCCCTGGTAATGACTTATTTTCTTATTTTTACATTCATTACTACTTTTGTTATTTATACTTTCTGTTCGTTATATTGAGCGTACAATTTTCGAAATATTTGCTATATAAGGTTGTCAATGTTAAAAATTTGGTGGTTTGATTGATTTTTTTTTTTTGGTTTTTTCTCATCATTCGTTATATCGAGCATACAATTTTGAAACGTTCGTTATATAAGTGGTCAATGTTACGATTGACCGTGCGTTAAATCGGATTTTCGTTAAAGTGAGATTCGTTATACCGAGATTTGCCTGTACATTTTTTTAGTAAAAAAATCTAATTTTTAGTGAACAAAATCAATTTATTAAAAGTAAAAAATTTTCTAATGAATTTTTCGGAAAAAAAAAAAATCTAACAAAAAATTTTTGAAAAAGAAATTTTATAGTAAAAAATCTATTTTTTTGAGAAAAATCTAGTTTTTTGTGAAAAATCTAGTGAATCAATTTCCTAGTGAATAATCAATTTCCTAGTGAATAATCAATTTCCTAGTGAATAATCAATTTTCTGGTGAAAATTCAATTTTCTGGTGAAAATTCAATTTTCTGGTGAAAATTCAATTTTCTGGTGAAAATTCAACTTTCTAGTGAAAATTCAATTTTCTAGTGAAAATTCAATTTTCTGGTGAAAATTCAACTTTCTAGTGAAAATTCAATTTTCTAGTGAAAATTCAATTTTCTAGTGAAAATTCAACTTTCTAGTGAAAATTCAATTTTCTAGTGAAAATTCAATTTTCTAGTGAAAATTCAACTTTCTAGTGAAAATTCAACTTTCTAGTGAAAATTCAACTTTTTAGTAAAAATTAAATTTTTTTGTGAAAATTCGCTAATTTTTTTAAAAAATCTATTTATTTCTTAGTGAAAATCAATTTTTATGAAAAATCAATTTTCTGGTGAAAATTCACTAAGAAATTGAAAAATCTATTTCTTAGTGAAAAATAATTTTTTTAGTAAAAAATATATTTTTTTGAAAAATCAATTTTTTTAGTGAAAATTCAATTTGAATTTTTTAGTGAAAATTCAATTTTCAATGTTGAAAATTAAATTTTCAATGCTGAAAATTCATTTTTCAATGTTGAAAATTAAATTTTCAATGTTGAAAATTCAATTTTCTAGTGAAAAATTCAATTTTCTGGTGAAAATTCAATTTTCTAGTGAAAAATTCAATTTTCTGGTGAAAATTCAATTTTCTAGTGAAAAATTCAATTTTCTAGTGAAAAATTCAATTTTCTAGTGAAAAATTCAATTTTCTAGTGAAAAATTCAATTTTCTGGTGAAAATTCAATTTTCTAGTGAAAAATTCAATTTTCTGGTGAAAATTAAATTTTCTATTGAAAAATAAATTTTTTAGTGAAAATTCAAATTTTCTAGTGAAAATTCAAATTTTCTAGTGAAAATTCAAATTTTCTAGTGAAAATTCCAATTTTCTATTGAAAATTCAATTTTCTAGTGAAAATTCAATTTTCAATCTAGTGAAAATTCAATTTTCAATCTAGTGAAAATTCAATTTTCAATCTAGTGAAAATTCAATTTTCAATCTAGTGAAAATTCAATTTTCAATCTAGTGAAAATTCAATTTTCACTCTAGTGAAAATTCAACTTTCAATCTAGTGAAAATTCAATTTTCAATCTAGTGAAAATTAAATTTTCAATCTAGTGAAAATTCAATTTTCAATCTAGTTAAAATTCAATTTTCTATTTAGTGAAAATTCAATTTTCAATCTAGTGAAAATTCAATTTTCAATCTAGTGAAAATTCAATTTTCTAGTGAAAATTCAATTTTCAATCTAGTGAAAATTCAATTTTCTAGTGAAAATTCAATTTTCAATCTAGTGAAAATTCAATTTTCTAGTGAAAATTCAATTTTCAATCTAGTGAAAATTCAATTTTCAATCTAGTGAAAATTCAATTTTCAATCTAGTGAAAATTCAATTTTCTAGTGAAAATTCAATTTTCAATCTAGTGAATATTCAATTTTCTAGTGAAAATTCAATTTTCTAGGTGAAATTTCAATTTTCTATGTGAAATTTCAATTTTCTAGTGAAATTTCAATTTTCTAGTGAAATTTCAATTTTCTAGTGAAATTTCAATTTTCTAATGAAAATTTAATTTTTTAATGAAAATTCAATTTTCAATGCTGAAAATTCAATTTTCAATGTTGAAAATTCAATTTTCAATGCTGAAAATTCAATTTTCAATGTTGAAAATTAAATTTTCAATGCTGAAAATTCATTTTTCAATGTTGAAAATTAAATTTTCAATGTTGAAAATTCAATTTTCTAGTGAAAATTCAATTTTCTAGTGAAAATTCAATTTTCTAGTGAAAAATTCAATTTTCTGGTGAAAATTCAATTTTCTAGTGAAAAATTCAATTTTCTGGTGAAAATTAAATTTTCTATTGAAAAATAAATTTTCTAGTGAAAATTCAAATTTTCTAGTGAAAATTCAAATTTTCTAGTGAAAATTCAAATTTTCTAGTGAAAATTCAAATTTTCTAGTGAAAATTCAAATTTTCTAGTGAAAATTCAAATTTTCTAGTGAAAATTCAAATTTTCTAGTGAAAATTCAAATTTTCTAGTGAAAATTCCAATTTTCTATTGAAAATTCAATTTTCTAGTGAAAATTCAATTTTCAATCTAGTGAAAATTCAATTTTCAATCTAGTGAAAATTCAATTTTCAATCTAGTGAAAATTCAATTTTCAATCTAGTGAAAATTCAATTTTCAATCTAGTGAAAATTCAATTTTCAATCTAGTGAAAATTCAATTTTCAATCTAGTGAAAATTCAATTTTCAATCTAGTTAAAATTCAATTTTCTATTTAGTGAAAATTCAATTTTCAATCTAGTGAAAATTCAATTTTCAATCTAGTGAAAATTCAATTTTCTAGTGAAAATTCAATTTTCAATCTAGTTAAAATTCAATTTTCTAGTGAAAATTCAATTTTCAATCTAGTGAAAATTCAATTTTCTAGTGAAAATTCAATTTTCAATCTAGTGAAAATTCAATTTTCTAGTGAAAATTCAATTTTCAATCTAGTGAAAATTCAATTTTCTAGTGAAAATTCAATTTTCAATCTAGTGAAAATTCAATTTTCAATCTAGTGAAAATTCAATTTTCAATCTAGTGAAAATTCAATTTTCTAGTGAAAATTCAATTTTCTAGTGAAAATTCAATTTTCTAGGTGAAATTTCAATTTTCTAGTGAAATTTCAATTTTCTAGTGAAATTTCAATTTTCTAGTGAAATTTCAATTTTCTAATGAAAATTTAATTTTTTAATGAAAATTAAATTTTTTAGTGAAATTTTTTCAAAAACCAATATTTTTCTTATGAAAAATCTCTACCACGGACTCTATGAACTTAGAAGTTCCTACTTAATGAAAACGCATAACGTTTTTCAAAATTGGATAATGTTTGGTTAATAAAAGTTTACTTAAGTTCATTTTAAACATTCATTAATTCTAGAACCTACAACAAAGCGCGCTCATTGGTCAGTGCTCGTGCAACAGAAAAAAACAACAGCAAAGCAAATTCTATATGTTTTACTTTGCTTTGTTGTTGTTTTTTGTAAGATGCACAAGAACTGACCAATGAGCGTGCTTTTTCGTACACTCTAGCATAGTACATGAAAAAGTGAGAAGTGCATAGTAAGCAGTCTTTGACTTTAGAGAATTTTTTTACAAGGTGTGTGATTTGCATGCATTATTTTAAAGTATAATAATTAATTGGATATAATGTTTTATATATCAATGAAAAGGTAATGAAATGTAGTTTTTAAAAATATTTAGCTTTTGGACACCTCTGTATAATTTTTAGATGAAAATTAATAAAATGTAAAAAAAATATTTTTTACAGAAATAACTATTCAGAAGTTGGAAATATTTTCATTTTATAATTTTTTTATATTGACTATCAATAGCTCATCAGCAAACTGCAATGATGTGCAACATTCTAATGAATCAGTTAATTAAAACTGAACCATTTTCATTAATAATTTTGTAAGTGTAAAATTTTTCAGAAAATATTACGTGTATGACTTAAAAATGCGAGGTTTTTTCAAAATTTTAGCTTTTATTTTCAAACATTTGTAGAATATAAATTTACTCAAAGTATTGGTCATTGCAGACTATGACCATTTCCCAACTTTCTGGCCACATATGGATTTCGAGCCAAAAGAACTGCTCATCTTTTTTCACCTAAAATACATTTTAGGAAATATATTTTCAAACGGGCATTAAAAACGAATTCATGCAGTATATTTAAATTTTTACCTAAATTACGTTTTTAAACATAGATAGATAGCTCGAGTTCGTTGTGGGCGAAACTGCGACATGACTTTACGAAACGAAACCTCTGAAAGACTTCTCAAAACATAAATGGTGTAAACTATGCTTAAAATTCAGCACATCTTCTTGTCCTTTCTAAATTTTACAATAATTATCTATTAACAACTTGATAAACTTTCCAATATTTTCGCACTTTATACTCAATTTTATCTAACAAAAAATGTTACGCTACTAGTTCATAAAAAGCTAACATAAAACTTTTAACTAAAATTTTTCTTAAACTTTAAAATAAAAAAAAACTTTACTACCAAAGCAACAAAATTGAATATAAAACAAATCTTGTAAATTTCGCTAATTTCCTTTATGAACTACATTCGAGAGAACAGCATAAAAAAAAGAAGAAATTTCTATAATTTAATTTGATATGCAACAACTGTATAAATAAATAGAGATACATACTTGCAACATGCTACAGTTATTTTTTTTTGTAATATTTTTCCTTTTTTTTCATTTTTGTTTTGTGCTCCATATAAATCAGGTCAAGCTCATGGTACAAGGCAACTTACACTTGTAGAATTATTAAAACAACTAAATAAAATACAGCAAAATACATAAAACAAAAAACAAAAGAGATCACGGAAAAAACTTATGCAAAAGTAGAAAAACTAAAAAAAAACATAGATAGAAGCAAATGATGCCACAAAAACAAAACTAGCTAAAGATTTTCATGTTGAACATTTATTAAACAACTGCACTGCTACTAATAAAGAGAGTTAAGACAACTTCATATACATATACACACAAGAGTGCAACAAAAACTTCAGAACAAATCTTAATGTATGGCTGTGGTTGTTGCTGTTGGTGGTGGTAACATGTTAAGAAATCATTTTACCTTGTTAACATCATGCAACACACTCAGTGCAACAAAAAAAACCAAACTAAAAAAACTGAACAGGGCAGACAACAGAACTGAAGAGTTAAAAAAAACTAAGTAAGCTGGAACAAGTGCTGCTGCTGCATTAGCATCAAAATGGTAATACAGATGTATACAGGTGAGTGCTGTAAGCAGCCAGTAACTCATAAACTAACACAGATAGATAAAATATTACAATTCTAGTTGTACACACAAATATGGTTGGAAAAATAACTTAAATTAAAGCATAGTGCACACTAGGCATTGACAGATTAACACTACTTTTGGGATATATTTCAAATATTTTAAACAATTATAAATTTATGAAAGCAAAACAACTTTTTGAAGATCATTGCTATAGAAATATTTTTGAAGATATCTTCATTAAACAGTTTCCTATATAAATATGTTCGAAGGTTACTTATTCGATATTCGTTCTTTTTAAAGATCAATTCTTTGTTATATTTACAATAGTTTCATATAGAAAAGTCATCTATAGAAAATTTTTCGAAGATCCCATTGTCGATCAGTTATCTATAGAAAATTTTTCGGAGATCACTTCCTTGATCAGGTTTTTATATAAAAGTTTTCGAAGATCTCATCGTCGATCAGTTTTCTATAGAATAATTTTCGCAGATCCCTTCTTCGATCAGTTTTCTATAGAAAATTTTTCGAAGATCTCTTCTTGGATCTGTTTTCTATAGAAAACTTTTCGAAGATCTCTTCTTCGATCTGTTTTCTATAGAAAACTTTTCGAAGATCTCTTCTTCGATCTGTTTTCTATAGAAAACTTTTCGAAGATCTCTTCTTCGATCTGTTTTCTATAGAAAACATTTCGAAGATCTCTTCTTCGATCTGTTTTCTATAGAAAACATTTCGAAGATCTCTTCTTCGATCTGTTTTCTATAGAAAACATTTCGAAGATCTCTTCTTCGATCTGTTTTCTATAGAAAACATTTCGAAGATCTCTTCTTCGATCTGTTTTCTATAGAAAACTTTTCGAAGATCTCTTCTTCGATCTGTTTTCTATAGAAAACTTTTCGAAGATCTCTTCTTCGATCTGTTTTCTATAGAAAACTTTTCGAAGATCTCTTCTTCGATCTGTTTTCTATAGAAAACTTTTCGAAGATCTCTTCATTGATCAGTTTTCTACAGAAAACTTTTCGAAGATCACTTCTTTGATCAGTTTTAGGTACTATCCTCAGAGCAAGTGTGAACATAGTCAAGTATCAATTCCGCTAACCAATAGTCACAGTAAATATGTAGTAAATTTTTAGTTGATTCATATATGAAGTAGTATTAGTGCCAATATTTATATTGGTCTTAGTATTACTTACTATCTGGTAATAGCAGTTTTAAAGTCAGTACAATACATAACCAGAAGTAGTAGAAAATGCACGTCAATTAGCGTCTGACATTTTATGACAATTCGAGCATACAACGATATGCTACACAAAAAAAAACTTGGCTTCTAAGTTTATTTCATATTTTCTTCTGTATTTGGTGTGTTTTTTTTCTACAATTGTCGAAATGAATGTGTGCCAAAATGAAAAGTAGTCTGCATGAAGAAGAGGGGTTTATTTAAGTATATTCCATATACAAATACAATATTATTATTATCTTCTTATGAATATTAGAAGATGGTAGACTGCAAGCTATAAAAAGACTATATAAAATGAATAATACTTGCAGGTATGCATAATAAAACTAACTAAAGAGTTTTTTCAAGTCTTGCCTTACTTGGATAAATTTTTTTATTTCTATATGTATCGTTCAAAATTCTATGATAGGGAACATATATAGTTATATGTAAAAAGTATTAGGTATAACAAAAAGAAGTTTCCATATCAATAGAAAACTGATCGAAAAAGGGATCTTCGAAAAGTTTTCTATAGGAAACTCATCACAATAGATATCTTCAAAAAGTTTTCTATAAAAAACTCATCAAAGAAGAGATCTTCGAAAAGTTTTCTATAGAAAACATAACGAAGAAGTGAAGTTCGAAAACTTTTCTATAGAAAACATAAAAAGAAGTGATCTTCGAAAAGTTTACTATAGAAAAATCATCGAGGAAGGGATCTTTGAAAAGGTTTCTATAGAAAACTCATCAATAAGTGATTTTCGAAAAGTTTTCTGTAGAAATGTGATCGAAAAAGGGATCTTCGAAAAAATTTCTATAGAAAACTAATCGAAGAAAGGATCTTGGAAAAGTGTTCTAAAAAAATCTTATAGAAGAAGTAATATTTGAAAAGTTTTCTATAGAAAACTCATCGAAGAAGTGATATTTGAAAAGTTTTCTATAGAAAACAGATCGAAGAAGAGATCTTCGAAAAGTTTTCTATAGAAAACAGATCGAAGAAGAGATCTTCGAAAAGTTTTCTATAGAAAATTCATCGAAGAAGTGATCTTCGAAAAGTTTTCTATAGAAAACTCATCAAAGATGTGATCTTCGAAAAGTTTTCTATAGAAAACTCATCAAAGATGAGATCTTCGAAAAGTTTTCTATAGAAAACTCATCAACGATGAGATCTTCGAAAAGTTTTCTATAGAAAACTCATCAAAGATGAGATCTTCGAAAAGTTTTCTATAGAAAACTCATCAAAGATGAGATCTTCGAAAAGTTTTCTATAGAAAACTCATCAAAGATGAGATCTTCGAAAAGTTTTCTATAGAAAACATAACGAAGAAGTGATGTTCGAAAACTTTTCTATAGAAAGAATAAAAAGAAGTGATCTTCGAAAAATTTACTATAGAAAACTGATCGAAGAAGGGATCTTCGAAAAGTTTTCTATAGAAATGTGATCGAAGAAGGGATTTTCGAAAAGTTTTCTATAGAAATATGATTGAAGAAGGGATCTTGGAAAAATTTTCTATAAAAACCTGATCGAAGAAGTGATCTTGGAAAAGTTTTCTATAAACCTGATCGATGAAATGATCCTCGAAAAGTTTTATATAGAAAACTGATCGATGAAATGATCCTCGAAAAGTTTTATATAGAAAACTGATCGATGAAATGTTTTCTTTAGAAAACTGTTTGGTTTTCCAATTGTTATTTCATTATAACTTTATTTGTCTTTGAATTATTAAAATGTCTTTCACTCCTAACTAATATCTACATGTTCATAATAATTCTAACTACTATGCGTTCTATTTAGTTTATTTTTTACGTAGTTTGTTATAGTCTGTGGTTATGGATCTATAAAAATGTTTAATTATAATTTTACGCAAGATATGATTTAGAAGTTTATATTCACTTTATTTTTTTTTTTGCTCTGCTGAGGAAGAGGGAAGTTTTCTTTTTCTAAAAAAAATAAAATAAAATGCTAACGTATACTTTACTAAATATAAAATAGTACAAGAACTTAACTAACCATTAAAATGTGTTCAAGGTTTATCTTTTGAGATTTGAAATAAGTTGGTTTATTTTTATTTTTTTTTTCTGTTCATACCAACTAAATATGATGGTGGGTGACTTTATCTGCTTGGGTAATAGAGAAAAACATGTAGTTAGTTTTACATTTAAGAATTTTTAGTTTTTTTTTTTTTTGCTAACATTAATTGTATAATTTTACTAAATTTGGTCAATGAAAATTGAAGTTAACATTAGAGAATCTATAGCCAACTAAAGTGGTTTGAATATGGAAAAAAAAAGTTTTTATTTGGGGTCTCAGATGTAAGTGGAGGCGAAGTGGTTGCTAAAGTTTTAGTTGACATAAAAATTTATGTCATTATATTTATGAATACAATTTATTTTGGAAAAAAATAGAAAATAAAAATTGTTTGTGAGAAAAATATTTTAGACTTCTATTAGATTTAATGATAACATTTAATAAAAATCTTATATGAGCCAAATTCCTTTAAACAGCTGGAAAAAACAATAATTTCTTCAACATTTAATATCTAAATCATATGTACATAATTTCCGGTTATTGAATGACATTAAATAATTTGATATCTTAAATAAATCAACGTTAATATGCAATCAATATAAAATAAATTCACAATCAAACACATTTTTATGTTAAGCAATACAAATGTAACGCCCTTTGGAAAAAAAACATATCTTCAAAAAATTCCTTCCAAAGGGTGCAAATACCAACAATTAAGAAAAACGACAAAGAAAAAGATATCATATTTAATACAAAAAAAAAACATAATCAAAATTGCAAACTGTCTAAACACTTCAAAATAATTTGACATATAAACGTTATTTCCCACATATTTAAAAAGGCACACAGGCGAAGAGACAGATGAACAAAAATTGTCAACTTAATTTTTGTCAAGTCCCGTCTTTGTACACACATACGTAAGTATATGAATGGATGTGTGTTTATTTTAATTCAAAGCAGGTAAAATTTTGTTAAAGGTTTCTGTCACACAAAAAAAAATATCATATGACACTTAAATAATGTACATTTTAAACGCCCTCAAAGGAAGAGAAATGCCTAAAAGAGAGAGAAAAAATACAAACCTTTGATAATGTTCTTGAATTACCTTTTCTTACTCTACAACAATAACACGTAACAAGATAAACCTTTTCTTTTGCAAGTGAGTTGGACTGAGATTTCCTCAGATGAATATGAATTAACATGAGAGTTAAAAGCTATAGTGAACGACCTTATCGAAGCGCTACAAGTTATATACAACACTGGTTTATATTGCTTATTAATTAGAATATCACTTCTTCGATCAGTTTTCTATAGAAAACTTTTCGAAGATCCCTTCTTCGATCTGTTTTCTATAGAAAACTTTTCGAAGATCCCTTCTTCGATCTGTTTTCTATAGAAAACTTTTCGAAGATCCCTTCTTCGATCTATTTTCTATAGAAAACTTTTCGAAGATCCCTTCTTCGATCTGTTTTCTATAGAAAACTTTTCGAAGATCCCTTCTTCGTTCAGTTTTCTATAGAAAACTTTTCGAAGATCCCTTCTTCGTTCAGTTTTCTATAGAAAACTTTTCGAAGATCCCTTCTTCGTTCAGTTTTCTATAGAAAACTTTTCGAAGATCCCTTCTTCGTTCAGTTTTCTATAGAAAACTTTTCGAAGATCCCTTCTTCGTTCAGTTTTCTATAGAAAACTTTTCGAAGATCCCTTCCTCGTTCAGTTTTCTATAGAAAACTTTTCGAAGATCCCTTCTTCGTTCAGTTTTCTATAGAAAACTTTTCGAAGATCCCTTCTTCGTTCAGTTTTCTATAGAAAACTTTTCGAAGATCCCTTCTTCGATCTGTTTTCTATAGAAAACTTTTCGAAGATCCCTTCTTCGATCTGTTTTCTATAGAAAACTTTTCGAAGATCCCTTCTTCGATCTGTTTTCTATAGAAAACTTTTCGAAGATCCCTTCTTCGATCTGTTTTCTATAGAAAACTTTTCGAAGATCCCTTCTTCGATCTGTTTTCTATAGAAAGCTTTTCGAAGATCCCTTCTTCGATCTGTTTTCTATAGAAAGCTTTTCGAAGATCCCTTCTTCGATCTGTTTTCTATAGAAAACTTTTCGAAGATCCCTTCTTCGATCTGTTTTCTATAGAAAACTTTGTGAAGATCCCTTCTTCGTTCAGTTTTCTATAGAAAACTTTTCGAAGATCCCTTCTTCGTTCAGTTTTCTATAGAAAACTTTTCGAAGATCCCTTCTTCGATCGGTTTTTTATAGAAAACTTTTCGAAGATCCCTTCTTCGATCGGTTTTTTATAGAAAACTTTTCGAAGATCCCTTCTTCGATCGGTTTTTTATACAAAACTTTTCGAAGATCCCTTCTTCGATCGGTTTTTTATAGAAAACTTTTCGAAGATCCCTTCTTCGATCGGTTTTTTATAGAAAACTTTTCGAAGATCCCTTCTTTGATCGGTTTTCTATAGAAAACTTTTCGAAGATCCCTTCTTTGATCGGTTTTCTATAGAAAACTTTTCGAAGATCCCTTCTTCGATCTGTTTTCTATAGAAAACTTTTCGAAGATCCCTTCTTCGATCTGTTTTCTATAGAAAACTTTTCGAAGATCCCTTCTTCGATCTGTTTTCTATAGAAAACTTTTCGAAGATCCCTTCTTCGATCTGGTTTCTATAGAAAACTTTGCGAAGATAAATTCTTCGTTCAGTTTTCTATAGAAAACTTTGCGAAGATCAATTCTTCGTTCAGTTTTCTATAGAAAACTTTGCGAAGATCACTTCTTCGTTCAGTTTTCTATAGAAAACTTTGCGTAGATCACTTCTTCGTTCAGTTTTCTATAGAAAACTTTGCGTAGATCACTTCTTCGTTCAGTTTTCTATAGAAAACTTTGCGTAGATCACTTCTTCGTTCAGTTTTCTATAGAAAACTTTGCGTAGATCACTTCTTCGTTCAGTTTTCTATAGAAAACTTTGCGTAGATCACTTCTTCGTTCAGTTTTCTATAGAAAACTTTGCGTAGATCACTTCTTCGTTCAGTTTTCTATAGAAAACTTTGCGTAGATCACTTCTTCGTTCAGTTTTCTATAGAAAACTTTGCGTAGATCACTTCTTCGTTCAGTTTTCTATAGAAAACTTTGCGTAGATCACTTCTTCGTTCAGTTTTCTATAGAATACTTTGCGTAGATCACTTCTTCGTTTAGTTTTCTATAGAACACTTTGCGTAGATCACTTCTTCGTTCAGTTTTCTATAGAAAACTTTGCGTAGATCACTTCTTCGTTCAGTTTTCTATAGAAAACTTTGCGTAGATCACTTCTTCGTTCAGTTTTCTATAGAAAACTTAGCGAAGATCAATTCTTCGTTCAGTTTTCTATAGAAAACTTTGCGTAGATCACTTCTTCGTTCAGTTTTATATAGAAAACTTTGCGTAGATCACTTCTTATTTCGTGCATCAATTCGACCCACTATAGCGTACCACAAAAACTATCTCATGCGTTAAATATGCAATCTCAAAAAACAAACTGTAATAGGACCAACACACACCTGCCACTATTTCACTTAAGATTTTTGCTGCGAAATCATAATGATGAGAAAAAGAGTTTGTTTTAATTATACACACGGCTCACAAGAATTACAGAAAAAAAATATATACATAAAATAAACAACAGCAATAACAATATTTACTTGCATATTTAAATATTAATTTAATGCCTTGTGAAAATATCATATTTTCTTTAACTTTCACAAGAAACAAAAAAAAAAACAGCAAATAAAGCATAAAAAAGATATCCTTAATGTCAGTTTTGCATGTAGTTTATTATCCTGCTAACATGACAAAGTGTATACATTTACTCTTTGTTGGCTTAAGTGTAGCAGTAGTATCCTAAACACACACACACACCGTCCAACAAATAAAGTTATGCAGTTGCACATCCTTTGTCTTTTTCTGTCTTGTGTATGTTTTAGTTGTGAAAATTGCGTTAGTATGCATATATTATTTTAAATTGAGCGTTAAAATTAAACGAGCCATTTCAAAAGTCAAATACTCCTACTACTTCATACACATACATATACATATAACAGCAACAGAACTAGCAAGGCACAGTGCTTTGAACTCAAGTACTTTATAAAGAATTAAGAAATATTTGAATTTTCTGGAAAATTGGAGCAAGGACAGCTTATCCAATATCCTGAATAATAGAATCTTAATTTAAGCTTGAATTTCCTGGTGGTTGTGACATCGTTGTGATATACCTTTGATATCAAATAAGAAGAAATCCAGAGGTGTTAAATCACAGAATATTGAAGGATGATTCTGATCAACGAAACGAGAGAGTACACGACCAAGAAATGTCTCATGCAGTTATTGGATTGTTGCACAGTATGAAAGGCATGTGGCATGATCTTATCAATATCTTTTTCGACAAACTTGATCATTAACAGATCCAAAAAGTTGAAAATGTGGTTAATCGCCTAGGATGAGAATAATCTTAAGAACTGTCCTTCCATAAATAACTTAACTGCGGCTCCTCGCAGAACAAAAGGTACTTTTTCGCATCTTATCAAAAATTGGTTTTTTGATATTTTTACAATATTTGGGTTGAAATCTTCTAGAAACAATCAAGTCAGCAAAATTTTTTAAATTTTTTTACTAAGTAAAAGGTTCTTTTTCAATTATTAAAATGGTTTTATATCAAACATCCTTAACATTTAATGTGGTGACTTATGGTAGTTAGATGTATTTATTGATAAGTAAGAAAATTGTTACCATTTCCAGGTTCATGCAGTTTTTTAAGGGGGCGAAATAAATAAAACTCATTTTCCCAAAAATTTTAAATGTGCGAAAAAGTACCTTTTGTCATAGTACCTGCTCCTCATATCTACTATTAAGCCAACTAATTTCTATGATAAAGCATAAAAAATTCCTCCAGGCCCCACCACCTATCAACCCGTCGTCGTATTGACGAACTAGCAGCTGATTTCTATGGTTTTGCAGCCCCAACAATAATATACAATATGCGCCACAGTGTCTAAGTTTTCTTCATCCCAGAATATCCTACAGTAGTCCGACATGTCTTCCCTTCTACATGACCTTGACTTAAGTATAATCATACCTATAATCACTCTAGAACTACTTCTTTCCAGGTCCCAAACTAAAAGATTGGCTAAAACGTGGTCCAAATGGAAAAAGGATCACTTATATTTTATACCAAAAATCAATTTTCATATGAAAATTATCTGAAACATAAACGAGAATTATCTGTGATCAGTTTTAATAGCAAAAGCTATAAATCGGTAAATAGTAGGGTATTCAATCGGTTAATCGTTAATCGGTTAAATGAGTTAGGGGTTTTTGTTTCAAACTATTTTTGAAATGAGTTAGGGTTTTTTAAATCTATTATTTTTCACCATAGGAAACTGAATTGTTTAAGGAAGGTATACTTGAGAATATGTAAAAATCCCGATTTAGAAAAAAAAACCTTCTATATAAGCCATCGACATGTATTTGTAGGATGAGAACATGATAATAAACGAAACTGGTAACACTACAGAAATGAGTTTTTATCAGAACTTATCGGAATTATTAAAAGTATTTAAAATCTAAAAGTCCAAAAAAAACCTCAATAATGGAAGAATTTATATGCTTAGAAAAAAACTAAAAAAATAATTGAGATATTGGATATTCTTTATCATGCCTTATTTTCGATTTTTCCAACATCTACAATCAACGAGAGAGTTTTTTCCAAGTCGAGTTTTATTAAAACTAAAGAAAATTATTTACTTTTCGGGTGAATTGTTATGTTTCGATTATTTTTTATGTTTTTGTTCTTTTTTTAAATTAATAAAATACTAAAATAAGTACAAAAAATTCGTGGTTTTATTTTCACTTAAAATTTAAATAGAAATTATTCGGTTAATCGAATAATTTACAATTAACCGATTAAATCTATACTGTAACTTTAAAGAGGCTATAAATAGAGGTCGAAATGGAAAAAGGACGATAATCTGTGATCACTTATATTGTCAGCCAAAAATCGATTTTTTATATAAAAATTAACTGAAACATAAAAAAGCTAATAAGTCGGATCACTTACATTTTCAACCAAAATTTTATTTTTCATATGAAAATTGACTGAAACATAAAAGTAAGTCAGTAAATACTGGGCCAAATGAAAAAAGGAAGATCACTTATATTTTCAACCAAAAATCGATTTTTTATATGAAATTTAACTGAATCTTTAAAAAGGTCAAAATGGAAAAAGGACAATAATTTGTGATCACTTATATTTTCAGGCAAAAATTTATTTTTTAGGTTGAAAGTCGAACCATAAAAGAGCTTATAAGTTTGTAAATAATGATCCAAATCGAAAAAGGACGATCATTTGTGATCTTGTGTGATTGTGATCGCTTATATTTTCAACTAAAAATCGATTTTTTATATGAAAATTAACTGAAACATAAAAGAGCTTATAAGTTGGTAAATAATAGTCCAAATGGAAAAAAATAGATTATCCGTGATCACTTAATATTTCAACCAAAAATATGAAATTTAGGTGAAATTTTGAAGGAACTATAAGTCGGTAAATAGTGGTCAAAATGTAAAAAAGGACGATTATTAGCGATCCCTTATATCTTCAACCAAAAACCGAATTTTTATATGAAAATTAACTGAAGTGGTCCAAATGGAAAAAGCACAATAATTTACGATTACTTATATTTTGAACAAAAAATCGATTTTTTATATGAAATTATATGAAAAATATTAACTGAAACATAAAAGAGGCTATAAGTAGGTAACTAGTGGTCCAAATGGAAAAGGACGATTTTTATATGAAAATTAACTGAAACTTTAAAGAAGGTAAAAGTCGGTAAGTAGTGGTCCAAAATGAGGAAAAAAGACGATTATCTGTAATCACTTATATTTTCAGCCAAAAATCGTTTTTTTATATGAAGGCTATAGTAATTTGAACCTCTAATGGGTCACAATCGGGAAAAAAATTTAAACAGAATTTTTTTTCATCAAAAAATTTTTTTTTACTAATAAATTTAAAATCTTTTCTTTTAAAAAAAAAGCATTTTAGAAAAAAAAAATTGGAAAAAATTGGAAAATTTGTATTATCTAAAAATATTTAAAATTTGTAAGATTCGGCAGAGCCGAATATAGCTCTCTTACTTGTTTCTTCTCATTTTGTTTTTTGAAACAAAGCACTGTGCAACGCCACCAGCCCTAACAATGATGGTTATTACAATTTTATTTTATACAATATTTTTATGCACTTTACTGTGATAATAAGGGTATATATAAGTTTGTCATTTGGTTTGTTTCTTTAATTATTTGTGGCCCTAAAAATTATACATATTTTATATTTATAAGTTGTGCAGTCGATTAAAAAAAGATCCAATATGTAGACATCAGCTTTCCGAATTTTGTAATTGTAAATCATGAACATAGATGCTGAAATAGCTCTGTTATAAGCGAATAGAATTTGATGATCAAAATTTTCACCAAAATCAACATTGTAAGAAATACTTTCTAGAATATATCACTTTATCATCAAATAAGTATATAAATTGTATACTTCATTCCATAAGTATAGATTTATAAGCTGATGTTACCCAGAAGTTAAGCAAGTCTGATCAATGTCTGATCACTTGGCAAATTCTAATTTATATATTTTGGGTCATTTGACACATATGTACTCTTTGCATTACAGAGGGAAGACAATTGGTTACTTTATACAGCCCATGTAATCTAGATTGAAGTCAATTGTCATTTTAGTGTCTCTAAGTAATCTAGAGTGTAGTCATTTTAAACGTTTATTTTCTACTGGACTTTGAAAAGTAGTTAAAGACTAGTAGATTCATTTGAAGCAGATTTTCTATGCTTTTCATTACTTAGAGCTGTTTCCTTTAACAATTTATACTGAAATTGTTAATTTTTCTTTTGCCTCACATTTCATAATCCTCATGAAGGGTACTTAAGATTCGAATACAGAGTACTTTTACTAGTTTCTAGCACCATCATAGAAAGAAATATATATGTCTACATATAGACAACAAGAACAATGACTTAAGTTTCTTGTAGAAATTTGTGTGACTATTAGATTATTATGCCAAGACAATTTATAGTGTCTGAGGTCAGTAATTTTGCACAATACGAGTGTGTATATTTTGTGTTGCACTCTTCCTTTAAAAAACTATTTTATTGCGTTTGATATATGGAAATGGCTTTCGATGGCAAAATTTATCGATGTACTCAATATGAATTGTGCAATTGAGAAAATTTTAATGACGGCTAAAGCAACTTAAAGGAATTACTTTAAAGGCTAAGAAAAGAAGTAAAAAAATATGTTTATATTTTAATTTTAACTTAATAACAAAATGTTAACAATTTTGTAATCTTTCTATTAATTTCATATTCATTTTACCTGTCTCCAGCTTACTTCATGCCAATTTTCAAACTTTCCCATTATTAGTAACTTTTCATCTCCTCATCTTAACAAAATTCCCCATTTACTCATTAATTTTAATTAAATCTGTTTTTTAAGACACCATAAATACAAACAAGTTCATCTATAATAAAATTTATGCAAAAATCTTTAAAAACTTTAAGCATACAGACAGCTTCCTTAGGGTTATTTTCACATATGAGCAGCATCTATTATGGAACAACATCATCATCAGCATCATCGACATCGACATCTTCTAACAACCAAACCATATGATTTTGCTTGTTTGTTAAAAAAAAACATTTATCTTTTTCAACTTCCATAAAATTCTTACAACACACAATATATCCAATATAGCAGATATTTACCTATTCAGTTTTTTCCCTAGAACTTATATAATCTCATGCTCTTTTCTCCAAAAAAGGTAATAAACTATAATTGAATTTTTTTGTGTTGTTGGCATCATTCATTTTCATCACTTCGTAGAAAGTTTTGTAAAGAAAATCTGTTAATTTTGCTCTTCTATTCAAAACTTTAACTACCCACAATTTTGTTAAGAGGGAATATGCAAAAAAAAAAGAACAACAATATAAATATTTATGTTGAAAGAAAATACAAATTTTAGATTTTTTTTTTTAATTTTTGGCTAGAACTTTTGCATAAATATTTTACAGTCTATTATTATTGAGAGGCTAAAATTAATGTAGGTGTTTTCGGGTTAAAAAACAATAATTTTCTATGGATATTTGAGGAATACCAATGTGTTGCAAATTTACCACACACATGGTAAGAATATTTGTTAGGAAATCTTCGTTTTTTTATTGTGATAAGGTTAGACTTTTTTTGAAATAAAGTAAGTATTGTCCATAATGAGAATGAACAATATTTCAGAGCTTTATTTACAAATCAAAAAAACTCTGCTAAAATTATTCAGATTCCCATTAACATCTAGCTGTAAATATTTAGAGTATTCTCCGTAGGATCGCAAATAATCTTTATAAAGCAAATATTTATTTGGGACATATGTCACAATATAGATTGTCAAATTTTGTCATGAAAATATAAGTGATCACAGATTGTTGTCCTTTTTCTATTTGGACCACTATTTACCGACTTATAGCCTCTTTAAAGTTTCAGTTAATTTTCATATAAAAAATCGTTTTATGGCCGAAAATATAATTGATTACAGATAATCGTCCTTTTTTCATTTGGACCACTATTTATCGATTTATAAGCTCTTTTATGTTTCAGTTAATTTTCATATACAAAATAAATTTTTGGTTTAAAATATAAATGATCGCAAATGATCGTCCTTTTTCCATATTGATCACTATTTTCCGACTTATAGCATCTTTAAAGTTTCAGTTAAATTTCATATATAGATTTTGGCTGAAAATATAAGTGATCATATATCATAGATCAGACTACCGTCTTATACTCAGACTACCATCTTATACTCTAGAATAGCTCAAAGGGAAGTACAGAGTACATTAAAATCAACAGAAGTGTTTATAAAATGTTAAAGTATTTGAAACTTCAAACTAACTAAATTGTTTAATTATAGCTGCTTCTCCCAAATAATAAAATATTGTACTAACAATCTTTGTAACATATTTATACCCTACACCACCATAGTGGGGAGGGTATTATGCGTTTGTGCAGATGTTTGTAACGCCCAAAAATAGTAGTCTAACACCCACCTTAAAGTATACCGATCGACTTAGAATCACTTTCTGAGTCGATTAAGCGATGTCCGTCCGTCCGTCCGTCCGTCTGGTTGGCTGGCTGGCTGGCTGTCCATGTAAACTTTGTGCGCAGAGTACAGGTCGCAATTTTGAAGATATTTCGATCAAATTTGGAACATATTATTTTTTCGGTTCAAGGACCAAGCCTATTGAAACTGGCTGAAATCGGTCCACTATTTCACCTAGCCCCCATACAAATGTCCTCCCGAAATTGGACTTTATCGGTCATAAATGTTTAATTTATATATGTATCTCCACAAATTCCGCTCCAAATAAGTTTTATATACACAAAATTCATGTCACCAAATTTTCTTACGATCGGTCCATAATTAGTCATAGCTCCCATATAGACCCGCTTCCGAAAATCACTTTAACGTGCATAAATCGCTTAAAAATGTTGGTAAACACACAAAATTCAACATAGTTAACTTTAATATAGACATAAATCACACGACCTAATTTCATGGTGATCGGTCCATAATTGGTCATAGCCCCCATATAAGGCCCACTTCCGAAAATCACTCAAAACTATAAATTATTGAAATTTTAAAAGAAAAATTTTGTTTGCTCTTTTACTTAGTGTAGGGTATTATATGGTCGGGCTTGACCGACCATACTTTCTTACTTGTTTTAATATATATAAAATATTAATACAGGTGCTCAATATTTAATAATGATTATTAAAATCTACCAAAGCACCTTTTTCTAAATAACCTCAATAGCCGCCTAAAACTAAACAAAAATTCCAAAACAAAGAAATCAATTAAAGGTCTTTAACTAGTTCAATAAAACTTTTACTCTTTCTTTTTTGTTGTTGTTTTTTTCCTTTGTACAACAGCCTGCAATGTATTGTCTCAACTAAAGTGAAATTTAAAGTGATTTTTTTTCAATTTTCTTGCAACAAAAAATTTCTAAAAGAAAACTCGAAAACTGGGAAAGAAAAAAAATAACAAGGTGTAGCATTTAAGTCAATTTTGTAGGAAAATAATACGGCATGTTGCATGAAATACAATTGGGAGTTGATTAGTTAGTTAGTTAGTTAACAAAACTAACTAACCAAACAATAAACAGTGGGGTGGTCCCAAAAAGATAAAAAAAATTAAAATAAAAGTTTCATTCATTTTAAGATATAAGTTTTGAATATGTTTGTTTTGGGTTTAGTATTTGTTGAGCTGAAAAATGCCATAAAGACCTTAAAAAGGACCTTTTTATCCTTTGATACAGCTCAGCAAATACTTACGTCAGAACAAAACTTTTAAGAAAGGATATCCTCAAACAAACTAAACATTCTTTGTAGATGAGAACATCGAAAATTATTTTTCCTTCATTCAAACGGGGCCAGCCTAATACACAGGTATCACAATGTACAAACAAACATAAATACACACTGAAACAAATTCAAACATACTCTTCTAACCGATATTTACCAGTACTATAGAAAACTGCAGAGTTTTGAACAAATATCTCCCGCAAATACGATGAATGGATGGACGCAGGGACGGACGCATGGACAGAAATGTCAATAAATATTGTTATTTAGTTTGTTTTTGTATTGTTGCAGCCAAGAGTAGACCACAAAAAATCAAGTGCAATGATTTTTGTTGCTTGTTTTTAGCCATGATTTGGATGGATGTTTGAATTGGATGGATGGTCATTTAGGAGTAGTTATGATAGTGTTTTCTTTTTTTTCCAATTTTTCTCTCTCTATAGTTTGTATTTTTAGTGTATCTAGCTTCTTTTGGTTTTTGGCGAATCATTTCGTTTTTTGTTTGTTATTTTTGTTTCCAATTCTTGCTAATATTTATTTTGATTGGTAACAGATTTATAAACCAAGACAGGTGAAAGGCTAAATTGTCAATTTGCAACTACAACCAACAGCCAGCCAGCCAACAAACAAAACACAAACTTAGCTAAACCAAAGCCAACAATTTTATTTAACCAACTTACCAGAAGTGGGCCAACAAAAGACGTTATTTTATCTTAAATTTATTTAAGTATGAATTTTGTGTTTTCTATACAGGAAACTAAAGTACCAGCAGTTTCATTCTTTAAATCTAAAAGTCAATGATTTCATTTTTTCCATAGCTTTTACATGCTTAAGAAAATTATTACATTGTTTTATTAAAACAGGTTAGTAGTAAATTTTAATTCGATACCAGCCAGTGTAGTGGGGAATTTTCAGTAAACCATAGTTTGGCTGATTTTGTGAAAAACCTTGAAAAGTTAATAGTTTTTCTTTTTTCAACGTACTAGTTTGTCTACAACAGTTTAATGAAGTAACCAGCGGTTATGTATAATTATGTTCAAATTATAGTATTTTTGCTTAGTTTTTTTAGTTAAGGCTATTTTGTGAATTTATTTTGGTTTTGGTTGTTTACGATATTTCCAATATAAATTAAAATTAAATAAATTTTAAAATTAAGTGAAGGGGAAATAAATAGATTAAATGTGGTTTGCAAAAAAAAAAAAATATAAAACAAAGAAAAAGAACAAGTAGGACACGTTTTGTTAACATTCGAAAAAACATGTAAAAGGGTTTAGATTCTTGGAAAAAATATCCCATAAAACTCAAATAAATAGTAAACTCCAGCATAATAAGTCCAAGAGTGAAAGGTTTCTAACTTCCGATAGAATTATAGCCTGATTATAAGACGGTATAAGATGGTAGTCTGAGTAAAAGACGGTAGTCTGAGTAAAAGACGGTAGTCTGAGTATAAGACAGTAGTCTGAGTATAAGACGGTAGTCTGAGTATAAGACGGCAGTCTGAGTATAAAACTGTAGTCTGAGTATAAGACAGTAGTCTGAGTATAAGACGGTAGTCTGAGTATAAGACGGTAGTCTGAGTATAATACGGTAGTCTGAGTATAAAACTGTAGTCTGAGTATAAGACAGTAGTCTGAGTATAAGACGGTAGTCTGAGTATAAAACGGTAGTCTGAGTTTAAGACGGTAGTCTGAATTTAAGACGGTAGTCTGAGTATAAGACGGTGGTCTGAGTATAAGACGGTGGTCTGAATATAAGACGGTAGTCTGAGTTTAAGACGGTAGTCTGAGTATAAGACGGTGGTCTGAGTATAAGACGGTAGTCTGAGTATAAGACGGTAGTCTGAGTATAAGACGGTAGTCTGAGTATAAGACGGTAGTCTGAGTATAAGACGGTAGTCTGAGTATAAGACGGTAGTCTGAGTATAAGACGGTAGTCTGAGTATAAGACGGTAGTCTGAGTAATAGAAGGTATTCTGAGTGTAAGACGGTAGTCTGAGTATAAGACGATAGTCTGAGTATAATACGGTAGTCTGAGTAAAAGACGATAGTCTGAGTATATGACGGTAGTCTGAGTATAAGACGGTAGTCAGAGTATAAGACGGTAGTCTGAGTATAAGACGGTAGTCTGAGTATAAGACGGTATTCTGAGTGTAAGACGGTAGTCTGAGTATAATACGGTAGTCTGAGTATAATACGGTAGTCTGAGTATAAGACTGTAGTCTAAGTATAATATGGTAGTCTGAGTATAAGACGATAGTCTGAGTATAAGACGGTAGTCTGAGTATAAAACGTTAGTCTAAGTATAATACGGTAGTCTGAGTATAAGATGGTAGTCTGAGTATAAGATGGTAGTCTGAGTATAAGACTATAGTCTGAGTATAATACGTTAGTCTAAGTATAATACGGTAGTCTAAGTATAAGACGGTAGTCTGAGTATAAGACGTTAGTCTAAGTATAATATGGTAGTCTGAGTATAAGACGGTAGTCTGAGTATAAGACGGTAGTCTGAGTATAAGACGGTAGTCTGAGTATAAGACGGTAGTCTGAGTATAAGACGGTAGTCTAAGTATAAGACGGTAGTCTGAGTAAAAGACGGTAGTCTGAGTATAAGACGGTAGTCTGAGTATAAGACGGTAGTCTGAGTATAAGACGGTAGTCTGAGTATAAGACGGTATTCTGAGTGTAAGACGGTAGTCTGAGTATAAGACGGTAGTCTGAGTATAAGACGTTAGTCTAAGTATAATATGGTAGTCTGAGTATAAGACGGTAGTCTGAGTATAAGACGGTAGTCTAAGTATAAAACGGTAGTCTGAGTATAAGACGTTAGTCTAAGTATAATATGGTAGTCTGAGTATAAGACGGTAGTCTGAGTATAAGACGGTAGTCTGAGTATAAGACGGTAGTCTGAGTATAAGACGGTATTCTGAGTGTAAGACGGTAGTCTGAGTATAAGACGGTAGTCTGAGTAAAAGACGGTAGTCTGAGTATAAGACGGTAGTCTGAGTATAAGACGGTAGTCTGAGTAAAAGACGGTAGTCTGAGTATAAGACGGTAGTCTGAGTATAAGACGGTAGTCTGAGTATAAGACGGTAGTCTGAGTATAAGACGGTAGTCTGAGTATAAGACGGTAGTCCACAACCTTCTGTTGCGGTCCATTAGAATAGAGATCCAAAAGTGATTGTTAATAATAGATATTTTGCACAGTTTGAGAGAGAGTTTGCAGTTCCGAAAGCGTGGGGTAGAAATAATCTGTCCTGTTTTCTCCTGGAGCACTCTGTGGTGTCTAGTTGTTAAGCATTTTCAGTCATACATGATGACTATTTCAATATCATTGGTCAAGATATTGCTAATCACATAAATAAACATTTCTGGAATTATAATACCGCATCGTTCGGGTAAATTTAACGACTCTTATTTAAGATGAACCGTTGCATCTTAAATAAGAGTCGTTGAATATGTTCGAAATGCTACTTAATATAAAGAAATGCATCATAGATTTTCTCGATCTTACACAGAGAAAAAAAATCGGGATAGCAACCGTATTTGTTACCAATCGAATGGTTTTACCTTAGCGACCGAAATTTACAGTTGTGCCTACAAAATTTTAGAAGGGGTAACATAATGTTGGTTGATTCAACCGAAATTTTTCTTTGTCAACTGAGTTTCTGTTGTTAGAACCGAAAAATTCTATGTTTTCAACCGAATCATTCGAATGGCAACAAATTCGGTTGATATCACGAATCTGTTTTCTCTGTGTAAAACTTTGTCTATGTTTCGTGTACATATTGTGATACCTTTTTTAGGATATCCCTTTAGTAAACCCTTGCTCACGGTTTCTTAGGAATTTCGACGATCGGGATTAGTTTTAGGCTTAAACCCTACTTCAACTTTAATTCGGACTTCGTTTTAATTTTTTTTTAGTTTCAAATTTTATTTAAGATTTCATACATAATTACGTTGTTATGTATGACTTTTAAATCCTTAAATCTGGCAGCCAATATCGTGTTGCATTTTATGCTAATCAGTAAACATTATATTCATTTATTGAGATTCCCTCATAAATTCCATAAATTGTCATCCAGTAGCTTTAACAATCTAAATATTTTTTCTATGTCAATAGAAAATTTAAAGATATTATTGATTTCCAATCAGTTGTTATTACTGGCACCAACACCACCATCAACCACCATCAACCACCATAGACACCCAATCATCAACAGCAATTTGCATTTACCATAATTTTAAACAAAACTATAATTTTCTACAAAAACTCCAACTATATACAACTGGTGGCACACTTAACACAAACCCAAATCCCCACCATAGAGATATGGAGAAAAAAAAGTGGCACTGTCATTATGACAGTTAAAATTGTGGTTTACAAGAAAATTGTGCTCCTACTATAGCAGGCAGTTGTTTGCCAATAATAAACGAAATGAATTTTTGAAATTTAATAGTTATAATTTAACAAAACAATAGGAAAATTGTACAAAAAAAAAGAAAAATAGCAAATGGTAGAAAGATGCAAAACAAATATTGATTACAAAATGGTTTAGTAGGTCAAGTGGATGAAAATTGTATTGGAATAGAGTTAACAAATATTTATAACATTTTCCATTCGTTTTTATCGTCTGTTAGTTTTGTTTACACAATCAAATATGCATTTAAATTTCTGTTGTTGTTTTATTTTTATAGGTCATTACATAGCAATTTTGATCCTTTTCGAACAAAAAAAAAAACAAAAACAAAAAGAATAGTTGCTGTATTTATTTGTATATTTTCTTTGTGTACAAATAAACACCCATTACCTGATGAAACGTGCTCTTTTGTTTTCCAGCATCTTCCATGCAGCCAAAATTACTCAACTGCTTGTACTTGTGTGTAAAATGTAGTGCACAGAGTCGATACAATATTGGGATTCACTTAAATCCTTGTTTTGTATGCAAAGCATTTTATAAATGATGGTTGTATACAGGAGCTGCTGCAGCAATATGGACAAAAATAAGTAAGAGAGCTATATATGGCTGTACCGAATCTTATATACCCTTCACCAAATTATACTTCAAAATACAAATTTTAAATATTTTTAGGTAAACAAAATTTTTTTTTTTTTCCAAAGTTGCTTTTTTAAATTTTTGGAAAAAAAAATTTTGGAATTGTTAATTTAAAATTTTTTTTTTAATTTTTTTTTTTTTTTTAAATTTTTTTAAAAAAATTTTTATTTTTTAAATTTTTTGAGAAAAAAAACTTCGGATTAAAAAATATTTTTTCCGATTTTGACCCATTGTAGGTCCAAATTACTATGGTCTTATATACGTCGTTAAAATTTTTTTTTTCAATTTTGACCGAAGATATCTGGGATCTTCAGAAAATTGATTTCAACAGACAGAGGCCAAGATGCGTATACCAGAGATTTCAGCAGCAAATAAAATACCCTATTGCTCCCACAAAATACAGAGAATTACCATGAATATTTGCTTTGGTGTCGATTCAGCTGATTGGCCGGTCTTCATGCTTCGTAATGATTCGGTGCATTAGGTAAATTATCTGCGAGTTGTTAAGTTTTCCCTAATTAATTTGTCACGTAAAAACATAAGGTAGACATGTTATATATCAATGGATAGAGGATTTTGTCTACTTTCCAATAATGTATATAACTTTTGACAATTAATAAATTCATGGAATACTTTTTTGAAAAATATGTCAAAAACGCTTTTTATTGAGTTCTTGCATATTTTTCAAATTGAAATAAAATTTTGATTTATGAATATTTTTTAATGAAATTTTACACTTATATAGATTTTTTTATTGCAAATGGAAAAATGGAAACAAATTTTTAAATTTGTAATCAGGAATCACGAAATTCCCAAAAAAATATTGAAAAATTCCAAAAATGGGATTTTTCGTTTTTTGGCTATAATATTCATACTAGGGGCGGGGTTATCGAAACACTTTACAAAATAATTAAGAACATATTGGGCCATCTAAAATAGATTATTATGATTTGATATCGACTATGCGATTTGAGAATTTTTGCTCTAAATTGGAATTTTACATAAAAAATAGGCATTTTTTGAATGGCCCTGATCCCCTCGGTATTAAAAATTATTATTTTTTTTTTCATTTAAAATATTTGATGTAAAGTTAGATTTTCAAAAAGTACAAATTTATTATATATCCTCTTAGAAATTTTTTAGATAACTTAAAAAGAATAAAAGTACTTTTTTCCCCAAAAAATAGCGAAATAGCCTTTTTTATTTTATTAAATTCAAATGCATGTAACTTTGGACTCAGCCGTATTTTTTATTAATTCATTCTTTATTTGATATATACATCTGTTGTTAATCCAATAAAAAAAGTGGAGAAAATAGGGAAATATTTGAAACCGCGCTCTTAAAAAAACTGGAGTAGGGTGGGTAAAAATTTTAAAAATTCAATTTTCAAATGCGAATATCTCCCAAGCTATAAAAGATAATTTATAGCTACGACGAGGTTTTATGTAGTGTAGTGCTAAGTTTTTTGAAATCGGAACACAAACCAAGAAATAGGATTATTTTTAAAATTGAACATACCCGAGGTGTACTATTTTAGGGACCCCTGGTCCCACTCGTGGTGGGGTCCAAATTCAAAACTTAAACTCGACAACACTTCCTCTTTGCGCATGTGGAATATCATTCAATTTGGACTAAGGGTTTAGAAGTTACAGATTTATTTCCATCTGTTTTTTCTCATACCACTGTGCATCGTCTTAAATGGTCTCTCTCTTTTTTTCCTGCTTTTAGATGAATCCTGCTACTTGTAAATGTTTGGAAATTGATGATTGTGTAGCTATCTATGATTTTGTAAGATCTGGTTAAGTTTGACCACAAATTTCATGTCTTCAATGTCTTCCGTGTCAAAATCACCACTTCTGAATCGCAAAAACCATCTCTCGCACATTGAAACCGATGAAACACATTCATTGTAAGCTTGAATGAGCAATCGGTGTGCTTCAGCGGTACTTTATTTCAAATTAAATAAGTAAAGTAAAACTTCCCGCATATGACGCATTGTTATAGTAAAATTCAGAACACAGAATAGTTCGTTGTAGATTTCTTTGCAACTTCCATGATTTTGTAACTGCTACTTGTGGTCGCATATGTTGGACTAATAATATCTCTTATCCTTACTCCTTTTACCCCTATACTTGATTTATATTTTTTTTACTTTTTTGCAAAAAAAAAAAAAAATTCTTTCATCCAAATGTCTGTGTACACTCGTACTCTACATTAGTTATCATATTGAATACACATCAGAGAACAAGGAAATGAATTTCTAATAGAGTCCCGTATGTGTTGTAAATGACTTTGAGCCAAAAAATACAGCAATAAAAAAAAGAATCCAACAAAAAATGTATATAAAATCGACAAACAAAAGTAGAAATGATGATGATGGTAAGACGCTGGTTGAATGCTTTTTTGTCTCAGTTTGTCGTCACAAAACAGAAATGAAACAAAAGGTGTTTATAAATACATACCCATAAGAGTATTTACCCAAGTTATCAAGACAAATAAATGCTGAACAACCTCCAGCTCTATTAAAACCAAAAAACAACTGAACAGAGGACAGACAGACAGACAGTCACAGAAAAATGAGAAATACATGTGACTCTAGGACTATGACTTTGGCTCAGACTCCAAAGAACTCTTACAAAAAGTTCGATGTATGAATGTGAGTGCAAAAAATAAAATGGGCCATAAAGGAACTTAATGCAACCAACATTATGTGTGACAAAGTTGGTTGAAATACTTACGTATGCATATGCAACTTAATGTTCCCTGTGCTAAACAAAATTTACATAAAATACTGCAAATGTTTTAAAAATTTAAGACCAAATAAAAATTTGCAATTTACTAGCAACATTTATCAAAAATTTGGGGGGTGTTAAAGAAATATTTAGAAAAAATTTAAACTAAAATTTAAAACAATGAAAGTTTGTTATGCAAATATTTGATATAGTTACTTGAATATAAATTTGAGTAACTTATTTTTAATATTTTCGCTTTGTGATTGCAGACTAATATTGAAGGAAATTTTAGCTTTTGGACTGGTGATGCAAGTTAGATCATTAAATCATCCTGCTCTTATTTACCGAGTTGCAAATGATTATTGTAAAAATTACAAATGGCTACAGGATCAATGTAGTGTTATTCAAGCTGAGATTTCAGCCATCAAAAGGGCGGTACACTGGATGAAGTACTAGGTGTTATTTGGTGTGAATATCGGAATTTGTACTGACAGTAAGCCTGCTATCAAATGCCTCTCTAATATCTAATCGACAGGCAGATTGGCACATGAATGACGGGTATCTCTTAACGAGATGGCGATACATTACATACATACACTCTGGTATACTTGGCGATGCTTTTGCGGATGAATTTGGCAATTCTATTGCGGATGAACTGCACAAAAAAGGCTCACATCTGCAATCGAGCGATATCGATCATTTGGTTGGTTTACCGCTCTCCTGCTATAAATCACTCATTCAGGAGACTGAACACTCCATATAATGACTTCTGTAGAAGTTACCATGATGAGGATAAGGATGTAACGGTTGAATATATCCTCTATCTTTGCCCTGCTCTATTGGGGGCACGGACTACGACAGTGGGTAGTCCTTTTTTCACGACCTAGCGAATATATCTACTGTGGATGTTAGGAACATGGAATCGTCAATTCGTGCGTCAGGTTCCTTCGGCATTGAATCCCATTTCAACATGTGAAGAAGCTTTTGAGGACCTAAACATGATCCTTAGGGTATCACAAAGGGACCAATTCATGGAAGCAAGTGAGCTGGTAATACTGGCTGCCTTCATAAGCTAACCTAACAGGGAAGAAATAATATGGACAAATCGGTTAAATAATTTTTACATAAAAAAATGCCCAAAACAGCATGGCGAAATGCAGCAACTCCATATGGTGGTTAATTGCTGTGTCTGCTCAAAAAGGATATATTCTAGCTGGTTAGTTGATCCGTTGATCATATCAATATCTGTAGAAAATTGCTAGATTCTCTCCTCTGTGTGCTGACATCGCTATTGACCACCATATGGTGTTGTCACATTCCGCATTAAAGTTGCAGCCATAAGAAACACATTTAAATCTTCTCAACATCTACGCATTACCTCTTTGAGAAAGCTTTAAGTTAATACTTCTTCTAGACACATGATCTACATAGAGAGAAACCAAAGGGGCTGCATGTCAGTCGAAACTTGGAGACTTACAGCACAAAGAAAATCAGTCAACCAAGAATTAGAACAAACTATTAACAAAAATGTACTACGCGTTAAATGAAGATGTCTACAAAGTGAAATATCAAAAGACTGGTTGTCATATGCGTGAAGTTTTGCATTACATCGTTAACTTGAAAATTGCCGCTGATGCACACCGATTGCTCATCCAAGTTTTCAACGAGTGAGAGATGGTTTCTTCGGTTCAGAAGTTCTGATATTGACACGAAAATCAAATATAGCTCAGGACAGCGAAACCAGTTTGAATACCAAGAATTGGAGGAATAACTCCATGAAGATTGTTAACAAACTTAACAAGGACGTGAAAAATCATGGGGAGTAGCAGCAATTTCAAGACATTTGCAACAGGATTCATCGAAAATCAGGGAAATCGGACACCATACGAATTGATGCCGAGAGACCTTGAAAGATGATTTTGCATGTCCGATATGATGTTTGAAAGCACTCAGTAATACTCCAAATTTGGTGGGACGAAAAGGGTCCCACCACGAAAAGGGTCAGCTGAAATCTGCCCAGACCTTCATAGGGAACCTATACCGAACTCAACTGATTCATTTGAAGGAGCATTTGACAAAAACGCCCAAAATATCCGAACTCTTCTAGGACCAGCACTCAAGAAATGATCCCTACTCATGCAAAACATTGTGTTTGAACTAGGAAATTATGGTATGGGACATTCGATTTGAACTTTCCTACATTGAAAATGACAGGAAACACTACGAGTTTGTTCAACATTCGTAGAGTATGGCTAAATGAATGAATGAAGTTTCCCTATAGTAAGTTGTGCGGACTCCTGGCCTATCGACAACAAAGGGATCTGTTCTGAAGGAAAGATGTGTATTCCATAAAAATCTGCAAGTATCAGGAACAAGTTCCCTAATTTCAGCAGAACACATTCCATTGTAGTACTGTTGGAACAGTGAGGAGATCAGATGGAGTGAAGTAATTCCTACACTGTTTCAGAAATCCGAGACACTTGAATGATTCTTTCGATACTTGAAAAATATGTTTAGACCAGCGAACATCACATTGTATTCTAATGCCCAGAACATCAAGAGCGTGTGATTCCACAATATTTTCACAACCCATAAATACAGATAAAGCGACATGGTCTGTAGTTCGTTTTTGTATCAACATGCAACACTGACATACAACAAAGCGACACTTTTCGCACGACCCCATTCAGAGATTATCAGACGAGCCCGATTAAGGGAATCCTTCATGTTTTTTATCATTGCCCCAATCTCCAATAGGCTTGGACTATAAATGAATGAATATGAATGTCAAATATTGCAAAAGATAGATAGGGTATGAAGTTTGACTTAGAAGTTTGACGATGAGGAATAGGGTAGGAGAAAGAACGGAGCCTTGCGGTAAACCTGAATTTATCTTGAACTCCTTTGAGGTGATCCAATCTATAACAACTCGTATAGTGCGATCTCAGAGAAAACTCGTTATAAATCGAGAGAAGTTAATACCGACACCAAAAGCAATATGTTTTGATATAAGTGCACCAGGCCATACTATATCGAACACCTTGGAAATATTTAGAGTCACCAATTTACTTTCGCCAAAAACGATGAATGGAACGACACCATATTTCCGATAAGAAGGAATGCCGCAGAGCGTAATTGGACTCCAAATATTTATCGACATTGTAGTTTACCATACTTTTCATAACTTTGGTAAGTGAAGAACAAATTGCTATTTTGCGTGACATTAGCAAACTTCCAACACATAGGAAATACGCCGGCACATCCAACATATAATGGACGAGGTACCGTCGAAGAGCACTGCTTCAAGACCAGCGCTGGTATACCATCTGGTCCTGGAGGCTTATTTACATTGAGATCCGATAATTATAACAAGTAATATTCCATCATGACAACACTTAGCCACATATTGCAATACCTGTTAAAAACCATTTATAATGAAGTGGTTTGGGAAGTTTCGCCTAACCCTCCTTGCTCGGTCGATCAATGCAGAACGCTCTGTCTGGGATACGCTACACTTTGAAACAGAGTATCCGAAATTGTTTTGATTCGTTTTTGGCTTCATATATTGCGAGAAAGATGGGAAAAGAACATAGCAAACAAAGATCACTATTTTAAATAAATGTATATTGTACAAGGTGGCACAAAACTAATCCTCCTATCAGAAAATGCTATAAATTTTGCGATTGGTCCCTAATGTCAGTTCTGTTTTGACATTTGTGTAGTAAACTTCGCATGCGTTTATAAACAATGTTACGTTACACTGCTCTAGAACGCGGAATATTGCTGACTATTTATTTGACCAATAATCGGTCGGTTTTTTCATCAAAAATAATCATGAGTGATGAGGCCCATTTCCATCTTAGCGGGTACGTAAATAAGCAAAATTTACTCTTATGGGGCACTGAAAATCCGCGTGTAACCCACGCAAATCCGCTCAAAGTCACTGTATGGTGTGCTGTTTTCGCTGGAGGAGTCATCGGACCTTTTTTCTTCGAAGACGTCGCGGGCCAAACGGTTACTGTGAATGGTGAGCGCTACAGAGCAATGATCAACGAGTTCTTTTTGCCGCAACTTGATGAATTGGGATTGAAAAACATTTGGTTCCAACAGGACGGTGCAACGGCACACACTGCACGTGCCACAACCAATATGCTGAAGGATGCATTTCCCGGACGCCTAATCTTCCGTTTTGGCGATTTGCACTGGCCAGCAAGATCGCCTGATTTGACCGCTCCAGACTTCTTTTTGAAGTCGCGGGTTTATGTCAACAAGCCTCAGACTCTTGCAGCTCTTAAAGACAATATCCGTCAAAAATGTGAGAACCTATCGCCGGAAGTTTTGGCCAAAGTGATGGAAAATGCCATAAAAAGGGCTCAAATGACAATCAACTGCCTAAAGACCAAATAAACATAATCCACAAGAAGAATCAAAGTTTTTAATTTTTTTTTAATTACAGCCAAAAAACATCGGAAGTTTACTTTTGCGCCACCTTGTACAAGTGTTTCAAAATCAAAAGCTAAGAAATGGCGAGTTCACAACATCTTAGATACCCCTGAAAGCAGACTGGAAAAGCCTAAATTACATCAAGGCCATTTGACTGAATTTAAGAAGAGCACTGGCGGGCTTTTGTAATATAAAGTCTTGGATCGATTACGTCAACAGTTTGAAGATTATTGTTGAGGAATCTGGAAATCTTCACTATACTATGACCTTAAGAAATCATTACATATGTGAAACCATATTGTCAGTTGGACGACATTTGATTGTAACCCCCAGTAACACGAAGTCTGGCTATGTTTATACTGACAGTTTTCATACAAAAATAATTTTAACCAACAATATAACTATTAGTTAAGGCATAACCAGACTTCGGGGTAAGGGAAATTATTGTTCTTACGAGAGATGCCTCACAGAATGTCTATATAGGAGCCTAATTGAAGGTCTACTGAACAAAGCCTTTAAAAGGGGTTACTATTAACAAATTTTTTGATGAATTCAGCATAAAACCTAAGGAATGGATTTTAAAGTATCACTGTAGCATCAAATGTTAAAAAATACTAAATTTTTAAAACATTTTCTTCCTTCTTCTTCATACAGCTGTTTATAATAAAGAGAGCAAAATACATTTTATTGTAGAGAGACAATAAAATAGGAACAATTGCAAAACAAATCATTTTTGATTTTGCAATGCAGTTTTGAATGTGTTTAGGAGGAGACCTTCTAGAACGTCTTCTGAGAGAAGAAGTAATAGAAATTTGATCATGAGCCTTTTGTTTTTTATTACAACAAATTTGCTCTGAGTGTGTTTCTTCCTCGTACATTAAAATGTTCCTTCCTGATTTCCATTGTCTCTCCTTAAGCTTCCTGTCTCTCTAAATTCAAGCCTTTTCCATGTCCTTGCTTTTCTTGTTTTTGCCTTCCGTCCATTATAATCCAAAAATGTAGACCAAAAACTTTTAAACAACACATATGAATGTTGTTGTCTTCCTTAAGCCTGCAAAAAAAAATTGTTTCTTTTTGCTCATCCTTGTTTTTTTTAGAAAAATCTCTATAAAAATAATAAACTTTTTATTTCAAAATCAAATTTTATTTAGGTTACTTTTTTTTTTGCCCAAAAACCATAAAATCTTTAGTAGTTACTTTTTTTCTTCAGTTTTTAAGGAAATATTTGTTGTATTTTTGCTTTGTTGAAAAAATGTAGTTTAGCAAAGGATCTGTCTGTGGTGGCTGGTAAGGTGCCAACAAGTATTTGTGGGTTTTGAGGATATTTGAGTTTTAGATTTTGTTATTTATCTTGTCGTTTTCTATTGTTCTAAGGTTTAAAAAGTTCTCTAATCAATTTTTATATGTATTTAAAGAAAACATTAGAAGGCTTGTTTATTTGTTGTGTTGGTCGAAATGCATTTCTAAAGGCTGGAATATATGATTATTTGGTAGTAAATATATGCAAGCTTTTTTCTTTTTTTTCTATTATCTGTGGTTTCAGTTTCTAACCAGTATTATCTTTTTTATGTGTTGGGGATATGTTTTAGATTTTCATTTAAATTTTCTTTAGTTGTTTGTAAAAATTTGAGGTTATTTAGAAATTTACAAAAATTTTATAAAGCCTCTACTTTATAACATAACAACTGTATGAATAAACTGTTATTGGTATTTAGTTTGGTTTCGTATACTTGTACTTGTATTTATATTTATATTTTGTTTTTAATAGAAATTTCTTTATTCTAATTGAAAATGTTTGTTTGTACTTACATGGACTTACAGAAGGACTTGATAGAATATTTCTGCAGATAGTAGGAATAAATTATCCCACAGTGGTAGTTGTAAAGGATTTGTTTGAATATAAATAAATTTAGAAATCAATAAAAAAGTGGTTTTAATATGTAACAGTGGTAAATAACTGTTGAAAACTTCAAATTTTATTAAATTCAAGGACAAATAATTTAACAAAATTCAGTTATATTTAACAAAGACTTCGGAAAGAATACATATGAAATTTTAAGTCGATTTAGCTATGTTTTCCTGCATGTGTGTGTAAATCAGTCTCACGTCCAAACTACTGATGATATTTTGATGACATTTACTTGAAATATTTACTGGTGTCCTAGGCAGTTTGGTATTAAAAAGCAGTCATATTGTAGTATTAGAAAGAAAGTTATGAATTAAATTGCGATACAATCTCGAAGAATGTTTATGCGTGATGCCCATTTCATAGCTCAATTGTGCAAGCTAACCACACACATATTTTCATTTGTTTAGCAGTCACTGAGACAGCGACAAACATACATGCTTAGAGTCATAGACAGACATGGCTAAATGGTATTTAAGTTTCTTAAGGATCCAATATATAAATAGACATTATAATGGAAGTGCGAGATATACAAGATTCAAAAAAAAAATTAAGTTTTTTCAAAAACTTGAGAAATATTCAGAAGCTAAAGTTTATTTTGTTTTCTCAATCATCTCCCACTGTTTATCCTTTTTATATAATTTACAATGAAATTGCTTTTGAAAGCCTACAATTAGTAGTAAAAAGAGAATTTAAATAAATATTTGTCTTGTTTGTGGTAGAAATGTAAGTAAATATAAAAATATATAAAAAAAAGGAATTCCAAAGTATTTGCAAGTGAAAGTAAATATATACTTGCTGCACAAGAATACAAAAAAAAACTCAACAATAAGAGCAATAAAACAACAAAATCCAGCAACTGTCCATTGAGTGTTGGGAATCAGAGATTTAGAATGAACTTTAATAAAAATGTTGTGAAAAAAACCCAATAAATTTTGTAGTAAAAATAGGTCAATTATAAAAACTATTACAAATAGTCAGTAAACAATAATAATAATGCTTTTAATATTATTTAAGAATGTTGGACATAAAACTGTTTAATTTAAATAACATTTAAATTTATGAGAAAATGGTTTAAAAAAAATGCAAAACAAACTTAATAATAACATAATATTACAGATAAACATAGCTTCAAATGAATGTTTCTACAAAATGTGTTCAAGGTTAAACGTTCCTGCCTGACCACAAGGCGCGGTGCGAATTTAAGTTAATAAACTCTTACCATGAATGAGGTCCGTGTACTTCGAAACCCCGATTTTGCTCCATATTTAACTTTGATGCATAACACCAAGGCGTGGAACTTCACCAAGATCAAGCAGCAATTGTGTAAAATATAAAATAATTTTCGCATCGAATTATTATTTGCGATAAAAAAATTAATCCATTACGATACCCAGAAGCGTAAGAGATCGTAATTTATCATCTAAATGAGACGATTTTAATAAATTATTTTAAAATTCCTACTTATGATTTTTTGAATAAAAAAAAACAAAATTGGTGCAGAAGTTATATTTAAATAGTTTCCCCGCCAATTTTACTTTCTTCAGATTTCCAAAAATTCGTTATATTGAATTCTAATGAAAAAATTAAACTTTTCTTTTTGATTAACACTAATTATAAATTACTACCACAACCTGAAAAAATTATTTTGAGTTTTTTTTTAAATATTCGAAATTTTTAAAAATTCAAAAAATCGCAAAACTTGTTGTGTGAATTTTTGAATACTTTATTAAAATATTTATTGTAATTTATAATCTAAATGAGACGATTCAATTACTTATTATAAAATTATTTTAAAATTCCTACTTATGATTTTTTTTAATAAAACAAACTAAATTGGCGGAGAAGTTATATTTAAATAGCTTCCCCGCCAATTTCACTTTCTTCAAATTACCAAAAATTCGTTATATTGATTTCTAAAACAAGAAATTACTCCATAACTTGAAAAAATAATTTTGATTTTTGTTTAAATTTTCGCAATTTTTAAAATTCAAAAAATCTCAAATAATTTTAAAGTTATCTTTTGTGAATTTTTGAATATTTTATTAAAATATTTATTGTAATTTATAATCTACATGAGACGATTCAATTACTTATTATAAAATTATTTTAAAATTCCTACTTATGATTTTTTTAATAAAACAAGCCAAATTGGCGGAGAAGTTATATTTAAATAGCTTCCCCGCCAATTTCACTTTCTTCAAATTACCAAAAATTCGTTATATTGATTATTAAAGCAAAACATTAAAAAAACCTTTTTGATTAAGAAAATTAAAAAAATCATTTTGAATTTTTTTTAAATTTTCGAAATTTTTAAAATTCAAAAAAATTGCAAAAAATGTTAAGTTATCTTTTGTGAATTTTTGAATATTTTATTAAAATGTTTATTGTAATTTATCATCTAAATGAGACGATTTTAATAAATTATTTTAAAATTTCTACTTATGATTTTTTTAGTAAAAAAAAACAAAATTGGCGGAGAAGTTATATTTAAATAGCTTCCCCGCCAATTTCACTTTCTTCAAATTGCCAAAAATTCGTTGTATTGATTTCCAATGAAAAATATTTAAAATTTGTTTCTGATTAAGACTAATATATATTACTACCACATTTTGAAAAAATTATTTTGATTTTTTTTTTTAAATTTTTGTAATTTTTAAAATTCAAAAAAATCACAAAAAATTTATTTAAAAAGTTTTGCAGAACTCTCTGTCTGGGCGTACACTTTAGAACAGAGTATCCGATATTGGCTTGATTCGTTCTTGGCCTCAAACTGTGAACACTTCTTTTGTCTCAGAATCCAGAATATTTAATTTAGGTTTAGAATTATAAAACAAAAATGTATAAACAAAAAATTATTGAACATCACATTTTCCTTAAATTTTCCAATTCCATAAATATTATTTTCTTCAAAATTTAGAACACACACATTCTGATAATTACAGTGTCAAGAATTATAATGATTTTTTAATCTTTTTTTAAAACCTAAACAATTATTTCATCACTATTCTTTAGGAAATCCTTGAAAACTCAATAATTAATTACAAATTATCAAAATAACAAATACAATACAATGACCACACATATTACCAAAAGATTTTCAGAAATCCAGTTGATTAAAATGAAAACTCAAATCAAATTATTATCATAGACTACAAGCAGCTTAACAAAAGAATAAACACATTCACACACATGCCTGCTAAGCTTATAGATTTTGATCATGAGTTGTACATGATTTTTTTTTTCTACATTCATTCTTTGATTTTCAATTAATTACAAAATATTTTAAAATGATCCCATAAAGATTGTCTACAAATGACAAGACCCCACAGTACTTGCAGTGTATTTAGTCTTAGAAGTTGTATATACTCGTACCCTACTCTTAACAATGTGATAATGGTAGAAATTCTATTGATAAATGTAATTGCTTGACAAAATGACCTTTAAATATAATTGTTGAAAGAGTATTGGAATAAAATTATAAGAAATTTTGGTAGCAATCTAAAATTTCTTGGAGCTGTTATCAATTTAGAATATTTTTACATGATATTTACATATGTAAATATAGTTAAATAGTTTTTAAACGAAATAAAGACTTAATAGCAGCAAATATGTATTGGATTTTGTTGCATTCTAGACATCTGCTGGAGTATAATCAATTTCGAATTCTCAGAATTAAGTAGCAAATAATTCCAAATACTCTGTAAACCAAAAGAAATAGTATATAAAATATGATTTAAAAATAATGGTCATAGCTAACAATGGCCAATACTTTGAATAAATTTATATTGTACAAATGTTTCAAAATAAAAGCAAAACAAATTTGAAAAAATATCACATTTTTAAGTTATAAACGCAATAGAAAAGTTTTCGAATAAAAAATTGAATTGAATTCTATATAAATTAAATCGATAAGAAAAATTAACAAAAATGTGTTTGAATATAAATTTATTTATAAGTTAACTAATAATAAGTATTTGAATAAAAAATTGTCTATAGAAATTTCTTTGAAAACAAGATTTTGTAGAGAAACTTATTCAAATAAAAAAAATTCTAGAAAATTTGGTTGTATAGACATACAAATTTATTAAAATATAAAATTTTCTATAGAAATTTATAAAAACATATTTTTTTTTGGAAGAAATTTATTTGATTAGAAAATTTGGAATATATTTTTCTTTTTTCTGAAATTAATTCAAATAAAAATTTTCTATTGCAAATTATTTTAATAAAATATTTGTTATAGAAATTTGTTCGAATAAATTTCTATAAAATTTATTCGAATATAAATTTATTTTTATCAAATATAAATTTTCCAGAAGAAATTTATTCGAATAAAAAATTTTATACCGAAATGTATTTAAAATAATATTTTATAAAAATTAATTCTGTAAAAAATTTTTCGAATACAAATTTTGTATTGAAATTTATACAACAATAATATTTGCTATAGAAATTTATTCAACTTTACAGTTTTTGGAAGAAATTCATTCGAATAGAAATTTGTTGTAAACATTTAATCGAATATAAAATTTTCCAGATAAATTTATTCGAAACAAATATCTATACAAATTTATTCGAATAGAAATTTTTCTAAAAAAATTTACTCGAATAGAAAATTTTTTACAGAAATGTATCGAAATATAAATAAATAATTTTGCAGAGAATTTTCTAGAGAAATTTATTCGAAAAAATAGAATTTTTACAGACATTTATTCGAATAGCAATTTTTGTATAAAAACTTTTTCGAATATTTCTACATAAATTTATTCGAATAGAAAATTTTCTAATGAAATTTATTTAAAAATAGTTTATAGAAATTTGTACGAATAGAAAATTGTCTGTAAAAATTTATTCGAATACAAAATTTTCTTTAGAAATTTTTACGAAAATAAGATTTTCTATAGAAAATTTGTTCATCGAATATAAAATTTTTGAAACAATTTTTTTCGAAAAAAAAATCTATAAAAATATATTCGAATTAAAATTTTTCCAGAAGAAATTTATTAAAAATTATATTTTATAGAAACTGTAGATAAATTTATTAGAAACAATTTTTTCACAGAAATTTATTCGAATATAAATTTTACCATAAAAATTTACTCGATTTGAAAACTATTTACAGAGATTCATAAGAATAGTAAAGAGTCACAATAAATTTGAATAAAATTTTTTAATGAAATTTATGGAATATAAATTTTTCTATAAGAAATAATTCAAATATTTCTATACAAAATTATTCGAATACAAAAATTTCTAAGAGTCACGTTTAATTTGAATTAAATAATTGTGCAACAGTAGAAACATATTCGAGTTTTAAAAAATTTAGTAGAATACAAATTTATTCGTATACAAAATTGTTTATAGAATGTTTTTAAAGTAGATATTTTTCTATACAAGATTATTCGAGTAGACAATTTTATAAAGAGATTTATACGAATATAAAATTTTATATAGAAATTTATTCCAATTAAAAATTATTCATATCAACAAAAAAAATGTATTAAAATAGCAAGTTATTCGAATACCCAAAAATTCGAATACAAACTTTAAAATAAATTTTTTTAAATATTTTTAGGTAAACAAAATTTTTTTTTTTTTTAATATTTAAAAATTTTTTTTTTTTTAAAAAGTTTTTTCCAAATTTTTTTTTTTTTAAATTTTTTTTTTTGGAAAAAAAAATGTATGACAAAAAAAATTTTTTGATGAAAAAAAAAATTCGGGTTAAAAAATATTTTTCCCGATAGGTCCAGCTTTTTTTTTAATAATCCAAATTTTTTTTTTTTTTTAAAAAGTTTTTTCCAAATTTTTTGAAAAATTTTTTTATTTTGGAAAAAAAATGTATCACAAAAAAAATTTTTTGATAAAAAAAAAATTCGGGTTAAAAAATATTTTTCCCGATTTTGATCCATTGTAGGTCCAGCTTACTATAGCCTTATCTACATCGTTGCAATGGACTTTGAAATATCTATCATTAGATATCGATATATTCTATATTAATGACTTAGTAATCCAGATATAGATCAAAAATAGGTCAAAAATCGAGGTTGTCCCGGTTTTTTGTTCATATCTCCGTTATTTATAGACCGTTTTGCTGATTTTAAATAGCAAATTTCTCGAAAGCATGTCTGACAGAATTATTAAAGATTTGGATCCCGAAGATATCTGGGGTCTTCAGAAAACTGATTTCAACAGACAGACGGACAGACAGACGGACATGACTTAATCGACTCCGCTATCTATAAGGATCCAGAATATATATACTTTATAGGGTCGGAAATGAAAAATGTAGAAATTACAAACGGAATGACAAACTTATAATAAAAAGAAAATTTATTCGAATAAAAAATTATTCAAACAGAAAGATATTCGAATACAATAACATATTCAAATAGTCCGAATAAAACATCAAATTCAAATGTTTAAATAAAAATAAAAGGAAAATTTATTGGAATAAAACAATAATCCAAACGAAAGTTATTCGAATACAAACACGTATTCATTTATTCGGATAAAAAAAATTCGAATAAAATATTAAAATAAAATTAAATTAGATTGCTTAAACAAAAATAAAAGGAAAATTTATTTGCATATAATTGAAATTTATTCGAATAAAATACATATTTATTTTTTTCTTAAATGTATTTTTACATGGATTATTTTGGCTAGTAATTTTTTCCTTTAAAATTTAACCCATTTTATATCGAACTTTCTGTATTATAAATAACTAATTTAGTATTTTTTGTCAAAAATATTACTCTCCCCAATACTTTATTTTCATTACAAACATTTCATATGAAACAATTTCAAATTCCCTTGCCTATCAAATTATTTTTTCACTTATCACTTTCTAAGAATTTCCACATGTCTGGCTTTTCGTTCCACTTACCAAAAAACTAAAAATACTACTCATATTGATTATGCATTTTTTCACAGTTCAAAATTATTTTGAGATTAAAACTCATGATATGTAAGTATTACTATAATGACATAAATATATATGACCTTTAAGCATAATTGTGTAAACTAATTACATTAAAAATAAATTTCTGAGAAAATGTAGACAAAAATATAACAGCTGCAGTATTTAATATTTAATAATGAGAAACAGTTTTATTCTTAGCTTAATAAGTATTTAAAGTTTTATGGAAAATAATATTGGAAATTATTTTAATATTTTGATTATGTTTGGTAAATGTTTAATATGTTACAAATTGTTTCTATTAATTTATAGCAATTGTGAAATTAAATAGTTCTGGGAATTGTTTGGGAGTGTTTAACTAACTGACATCATTGATAGATAGATAGATAGTTTTCCTGGTATTTGAACTATTTCTGAACATTTCAGTTTACGCAAATAAACAATCATTTTACCACAATTTACATAAAAGCACTTAGAACAGTGCTCGGCACCAAGAGAACATTACAGTTGTGAGAAAATAACTGCCAGTTTGCAATATATTCGACATTTGTAAGATGCTTATGATTGAGTTTATTTTATCAATCGTATTGTGTAACCGTTCGGCCACTAGTGGTTAAGGAAGTCGACCGCTGGTGTAGCTGAGGGTTATATTTTGTGCTTTATTTGGATGTGCAGATTTTCAATACCAAGACTTAGGCCTGTTATATATATGGGGCCTTCTACTTTGTGCTATCTACACACTTATCCATGAAATGTATAGCGCCTCCCAAAGTCTCTATACTCTAAAGTTCCACTTAAATAATTTTCATTTAATTTAAGTATATTTTTCTCATTTCCCTGGTTTTTGCTGCCAGATAAAAGATCAAACAAAACAATAAAGAAACGAACGACAACAAGCGCAACAAAATGAAAACCAAAAACAAAAAAAAACCATAAGAAATAGTTATTTAAATATTTGGCATGACATTGAGTATCTTTCAAAGTCTTTAAAAATATTTTCCAATGACATTTGCAATTGTAGACTTCAATTTCATATTTAAGAATGCCTTTAAATATTGTTACCAACTAAACTGATTCCATCAATTTTCCAAAACATTCAAAGATGACTTAAAAGTCATCAGCGCTTTATTTGCATTATTGTTTTAGTGATATTTTCCACTACGATTTCATGGCCTGCCTTCGGTGGTGCTTTCCTTGTTGGTCTTGGATAGAGAAAACAGACTAAAGACTCTGTTTGCAGTCAAGTTTTTGAAGTCTTGATTGTTTGTTACAACAAGCATCAATTAGAAAATAAAATGAAAAAAACTTTTTTTCTGGATTTTTTTTTTTTTTGTTAATCGTTAGATGTTAGATAATGTTTGTTGTGTTTAGCTGGTTGTAAAGACATTATATTTAAAGATGACGCCAAGGATTTAAATTAAAGTGAATAAAAAAAATGTGGAAATGTTCATGGCATTCAAAAGACCACCCTGCTAGTGGTTTTTGTGAGAAAGTTGTTTTTTTTTTGGGGAAAAAATAAATTAGAAATTATGTGGAAAAATTTATGGTGATTAAATGCTAATGTATTGTTAAGATCCTAAATGACAAAGTTTTATGATTCGATTTGCTGTGAAAAATTATGCAGTAAAAATTTTAAATATTATTGGTAGCACCTAAAAAAGCCCTTATTTTAGGAGTGCATTTCGATGTCTATATAATTTTTTGATGTGCTAAAACATATTAAATTAAAAAATACCAGCGACGATTTGTTAAAATTCTCTCTTGAATAAACGACCAATTAAAAAACAGTTTCACATCGCAGAGAACATCTTTCAAATTAGGATATCCTATAATCCTAAGCGGTTGCGTGTAATATTATGTACTCTTCACCAAATGATACTTTGAAAGTAAAAATTTTAAATATTTTTAGGTAAACAAAGTAAAAAATATTTTTTTTTAATTAAAACAAAAAATTTGATGATGTTTATGATCAAGAAATTTCATACATTTATTTGAATAAATTCTATGAAAAAATTAAAAAAAACTAAAATTTTGTCGAAAATTTTTAAATTAAAATTTCTTTTTTTTAAATTTCTAATAACCAGTTGAATGCGTCTCTCGAAGACCTTTCATATGATACCAAATTTACATATACTTCCTTTGGAAGAAATATTGAAAAAATGTAAAAAACCTCAAAAAAGGACCTTTATATCCTTTGATCCAGCTCGCCAAATATTGACTTCAGGACGAAAAAATTTCAAAACGTAGTATTAGAATGAATCAAATTTTCATTTTAGTCGGGAACATCCGCCACCCTATTGCACAGTGTAAGATTTAGCCATTCTAGGGAGCCAAATATCTTGGAAAAAAAGAAACTAGATTTATGAATTTTAGTACAAGGTGTTACTAGGCCAATATGTACCATTGTCAAAAAAATGGGCAAAATTGGACCACTGCCACGCCCACCTACCATACAACTGCAAAAATTTAAATCTGATATTATTCGCGTTGGATAATCAAAAAGTAAAAAAGCGGAGAGTTTGTTATAAATAAATTGCGAAATTTCAATGTTTGTGCTTAACTTAAAAAAATCACAAAATCACGTTTTGTTCGGTTTACCGCTTTCCAGCTTAGCTTAAATCAAATATACACATTTTTTTACAAAAAATTGTGTATATTAGTATCAGTATCAGAATTAGAACTACTTACTACTGCTTATTTTTCCACAAATGTGATTTACGGAACGGTCAAGCATCTCATTTTCGGGTGTTTTAAGCAATATATCAAACATTTCGTGGTATGTTTGTTTTTTTTTTAATAGGCAAATTTCGGCAGATAATTTAATATTTGCCTTAAAGTAGGTACTTCAGACGATTGTTTAAAAATAATTTGGTGATATAGCCTTATATAGAAAAGAATTTATCGATTATAGAATTTAGTTTTTTTTTCCTAACTTAACGAAAATAGTAATTTTTTAAGTGAAATATTACTAAAAGAATTTTCTATGTTCTAAAAATAAATTCTGATGATATTAACAGCGAATAAGTTGGGCTTCAAAACAAAAAAAAAATCGTTAAAAAATGTCATTCCAATAAAAAGTTACACGCTTTTAAAAATGAGCAATTTCATGTAAGTGTTTTTGTTGATTTCAATTCACTCAAAAATAAAAGCTTAAAGTACCGTTATATTGTTATTGTTGAAAAATTTTGCAAAGTTTTTGCATTTTCTTATTTTATAACAAGTGCTCTTTCATATTTGATAAAAATAACTCAAATTTAAACTCAAAAAAACGACTTTTGTCCAGCTAGCTTAGCAAAATCTTACACTGTGCATTGAAGGTCTGACTTACTATGGCGTTATATATGTATGTCTTTGAAATATCTAGCATTTGATGTAAACAAAAATCGGGTTAAAAAATATTTTTCCCGATTTTGACCCATTGTAGGTCCAACTTACTATATATAGCCTTATAAACATCATAGCAATGGACTTTGAAATATATATCATTAGATATCCATATTGTACATATAGGTCAAAAATCGATGTTGTCTTGGTCTTTTCCTTATTTGGGGGCTACAGAAAGTTGATTTCAATATAGACGGTCAGACGGACATGTCTATATCGACTCCGCTATGTGTAACGATCCAGTATATACTTTGTGGGGTCGTAAATGAAAAATTACAAACGGAATGACTAACTTATATACATTGAAAACTCCTATTAGTGGACACTACCTATAGCGGACATCTCCCTTTAATGGACAAAAACTCTGAAACGTAACACCAAATAATAATTTTCATGTGAATGAACCTTCCTTCCATAGCACAGAGGCGCAGAATCAAAAATGGAGTACCTTCAGCATTAAAATTTTTTAACACGTGATATTTTTTTTTGTTTCCCATCCGATTGGAATAAACTCTTCATTTTGGTGACAAAACTAAATGAAATTTTCAGCGTTTTTTAGATTTTTCATTCTAAATAACTTGTTAAAAGGTCAAAGGGAATACGGAATTCCTAAAAATTGGAGCGAAAATTTCAAAACTGGTATTTTTTACAATTTTGCTCATAGGGTCCACACTTCCTATGGCGCTGGGAAAATACTTTGGGTGTAAATAAGAAACACATCAAGGTTTTTAAAGCTGCTTTTCGTTTTTTGATCCTAGCTTTGGGATTTTAGAACATGTGGCCCAAATTTAAAATTTTGATAAAAGAATAGGTCAAATTTCGAAGGGCGTAGGGGAAACATATTTGAAAAATGGGATATGTTTTTTATAAAAAAAAAATTCTCTATAAAGATACTTTTCAAAAAAACATAAAATTGTTATATGTTCTAAAATAAAGTTTTTTTTTTTATAAAAAGAGAGTTAAGTCACCTTTTCGTCCAAAAAACAGAAAAAATCAACTATTTTTTGAATATTTAAATTGAAAATCGTTTATTTTTGGATCCATAATTGATATTGCTCTGAAATATTTTGTATTTTATTTGTAATTTAGTTGTCTTACCAACAAAAAAATCGAGTATACTCGGTCCAAAAGTGCGACCTATATTTTTAAAAAATCGGACCAAGGTATGGCAAAATTTTAAAATTTCAACAACCACGTCCCGATCGGACAAGCACCACTGTGCGCTGATTTCTTCATATGGAGTGAGACCAATTCAAAACAGACCCTATAGGCTTCATTACATCCAGCAAAATCGGACCTTCTTCAAAAATTAAGCCGAAACTCGCGTTACGGTCAATGGAGATTTTTACCGCACCATGATGAATGATTTTTTGTTTGAAAATATGGATGACATTTTTCCTGTCTTACGGTAACCGCAACCAGCGATTTATAGAAACCAGAATTTGTCAATAACTTGATTTTAAGAAATGGACTTGTCAATTGGCCTCCGAAGTCGTGGGATTTGACACCTCTCGAACATTTCCTGTGAGACCATGTTAAGTCAGTGTTTTATGCTGATAAGGTAGCAAAAATGTATGCCTTGGAGTTCAATATTATTCGTGTTATTCGTGACAAATGCCCAGAAATGCTCGAAAAAGTGGCCCAAAATCGGATGTCGATAAAAGAATTTAAAATTTTTGAGCAACTTCAAGTTTAAAACTGTGTACCAAAAAAAATTGGAAAGGGTAAAGACCGATGCCTTGTCAAAATTGTTTGTTTCTTCCCTCTACCCTCCCATGTGTTACCTCTTTTTTCAAATTAAATTTCAATTACAATTTCCTTATTAGGTATTTGTATTACTTCTAGCCCAAAGAAATTAACCTCATTTCTAAGTAATTTAATTCCCTTAAACGTTTTCAGCGCATGTCATAAATCGTTTAATAATTTATGTTTGTCTATACAATGCAACATTGTATAAACATTTGTTGGAACAAAAAAAGAAAAAAAAACACAACTCAAAATAAAATTGATTATTTTGAGTAATTGAATAAAAAAACGTACAAACAACATGGAATTGAAAATAAAAAAAAAATCAATTTCATTTTAATTTTTACAACCAAACAAAATATGTCCGTCCTCACCATGCATCCATCTGAATATATAGTAAAGTAGTACCTACAATTGAGGATTTTTTTTTCTTGCTAACATTTCGTTTTCATTGTAAGTTAGTTCCTTTTTATTTGTTTGTTTCTGGCACTAAAGAGATGAAATTTATTTAAGGTTTAAAGAGATTTTTTTTCCTGCTGTTGTTTGTTACTGTTGAGTTTCGTTTTTGATTAATTTGCATACGACAAGAAATTCGTGATCTAAATTATTTGGTCTTTAACGTTCGCATACAATTGTTTAGCCTGACGACTGACGACGACGACTGCCTTAATATACAAAACAATACAAAAATCATTGGGAGACAGAAAAAAAAACAAAAATACAAAATCCGCAAATAAATACCTACCAACACACACTTTGAGATTTTCAGATTTAAGGTTTTCATTTAAGTTGTGAACTAAATTCTGATTTTAGTTATAGTTCTATTTTGCAAACACTATGCATCGACTTGCCACAAAGGAAATAACAACATTAACTAAAGCTGCTGCAACAAAAAGATCATTTACAAAACAAATGTTTTGTTGCTAAAGTTGTCTGTGGCAAGTTTTTGCCAAAGAAATTCAATATAAATAGGGATCGCCAAAGTAGACGTAGACGTCATCATCATCAACAACAACATCGTCATCGTCATCATCATCAATGTTGTAAAGCAGTTTGTTGTTTTTGTTTATTGTGAGGCATGATTGGATTTTATTTTGTCTAGTCTTTAAATAAGGAGAAGATTAATTCATTTTCAGGGATTGGCCTTAAAGTACTCAAACAACAACTGCCACAAAAACTGCCTTAATAGTATTGTAACATTTGTTTAATTGTTAAAAAAAAAGCCCAAAAAAAGAAACTAAGAATTAAAGGTTTCAATTTAAATTAACTGTAAGCAACAGAAATCGAAATAAATTACCAAAAATCTTTTTTTCCTTCAACGTTTTTTTTCTTATTTGTAAATAAGACAACAAACAATTAATGAGATGATTAACAAGGATTTGGGGGATTTTTTTTTGGTTTGTTGGTAGAGAGTGAAAAATACATTTTGCATTTGATGGAATTAAATGCAGTTTGAAATTAAGTTCAATTTAATTTAAATTTTGTACTGTGCCTGTGATAACACAGCAACTCACGTTGATGTCAAAGTCATCATAGTAAGAATCGTTAGTTTTTGGTTAATTAAATGAGGGTAGGGAATCTGAGATGTACATAAACATATAACTGAGTCAGTCATGTTACTAATAAATGGGAGATTATTTACAATACTTGCTATTATTAGTCAGTCAGTACTATCAGTATTTATAAATTAAAACTGCATGAATCAAAAGTAAATTATAACAAATACAGAACTTGTAAGCCAATAAGATAATACATACCAAAACGGACAGAAAATTACTAATTGCGGAGGAGTGCCTGGGATATTTTTAAGAACTTTCCAAAATATCCCCAACAGTTTTTGCTTCACTATATCCCAACTTGATTGGGATATGGATCCGTCAGAGACACTCCTGTCAATATCTACCCTAACTAGGTTGGTTGTCTTTGAAAATCTCACTAAAGAACTTTCCTATCGATTTTTATGCCAATTTGGCATATTTGGGTCCCGGTTTCTGGTCCTCCGATATCGCATCCTCTTCTGAACGATGCCATTTAGGCACCACTGATGTAACAGTAGAAGGATATGCTTTCTTGAGACCATTTATGTGGGCTTTGAAGCGATAGGCGGAACGCCTGGTGTTAGCAGCCCTTCGAGAAGGATTTTTATGCCTGAGATTGCTTTCAGAGTCGAAGTTGGCAGCATTAAGTGCAACTTCAGGACAGGACAGGGGCAACTTAGTCGAGTCTCCTTCAGAATCACCAGAGACAGAGGGTTTAAACGCCTTGACGGTTTGAGCTTTTGCAGCTTTTTAGGTACTTGGGGAGAAGTCCAGAGGCACCTCTCCGCTTGTGTCACTACTACCTATTGCTTTATATTTTTACAGTCAACAAACCTGAGTATACCAGATTGAACTCCTTAGACACCAGTAGCATACAGACTTGTCTGGCCCGGTGTAATCAACTGATTAGTCTGCTTTACAGTAATATTTGACTCACCACAGCCAGTTATCATCGCTTTTGGAATATTTTCCCCGTAGATTATGAAGCTCCCAACCCGGTACGTTGGACTCGCGACCTTCCATTGTGACCTTTCGGACTTTGGGTTGCATTTTATACCTGCGTGTTGAATAAGTGCCACCCCACTGTGTAATAAACAGAAGCAACCCCCCAATATGGGATACTAAATAATTCCTCACGGACCGGTTCCATCAATGCGGGGAACATGGATTAATGGAACTATGAGGGGGAGTGTGGTTATTATGCTCATGCTCATTGTGTTCCCTTGTGAAATGGGAGCCACTACCAGCCACTACTCCAGCATGACCAACACAGATCATAACACTTAAGACTCTGCATCACGTCAAGATGCCAACCCATCGCAGAGGATAGACATTTCATCGCAATACTAATTATTATAAGTTAATTATGAATGTTCAGGTTATTATGGAGACTTGGGACAAATATTGCCCGATTTACTTTCTTGCTAAATTTTATAACGATTGTCGCTTAATACTTCTCAAACAGTATTCCGGGGGCTAGGTGAAATCAAGGACCGATATTGCCCTTTTTCAATATCAAAACAAAGCTTAACAACAGAGAGTATTCAGCCAACTAGCTCTATCATATTTTCAAACAAAACAGTCGGACATAACTAGGTCATCATATATAACAATGAGGTTCTGCTATAAATAGTTTGATTACAAACGGAATGATCAAATCAATTTATACCCCATCTTTTTTAATGGTGGGTATAAAAAAAGTAATTCAGAGCTTTTTAAACACACTTTAAAATGGCTTCAGAGACCTCAAATCCGTATAAAAAAAGTCACCAAATAATACTGTCCAGCTAGATTTGAATTTGGAATTACTGTGGGACGCGATGGTATACATCTTGATGAGTAGAGTTTAGACTTGTCCGTAAGTTGTAGATTATACCGATACTCAAGTTTGAGAGAGGCAAATGAGGATCAATCTCCCTCTTATTCTACCTCATCTAACACGGTACCTGAAAGCAGGTCATCATAACGGATTCTGTATGTTGATATATCTAAGTGAACTACGGATTTAAGAGACAGAAACTTCTATATATATGCTAGGTATCTCCTATTTAACTACTACCTACTACTAAACTACTAATCTGGTTTGCTCATCTCGACAAAGAGTGGAAGGGATTTCATATATGGAAGACTTCAACCATCACCAGCGAAGTCATCGGAAATACTCTTCATAACATCTGGACAAAGATGTTTTAAGGGTCACCTTTGAAATTTTCTTTACCCCTTCAGTGCAAGCCACTGCAATCAAACTGAGAAGTTGAAACAATATCCTTAAAGCGCTACCGTTGGGTCACGAAAACATGAAACGTGTTGGGTACGATTCTTCGGTCAGTGGTGTACAACGGTAATCTAGTTTGAACACTTTCATTAAGTGACATCTATCAATAACTATTCAGTGCTGCATTAAGAACTGTCACGGGTTGGCTACAAATTATCTGGTAAATCAATCTACATGATGAAAAGAAAGTTCTCGCATTCATTCTTTTATGTTGACAAAACAGTTTTTCTGCGATTTAATCGAAGGAGTTATTCTAAAAACGACACCATATATTTGGTGTCTCCTTCGAAGCATGCCAATAAAATACAGAGGTAAGCACAGAAGCTAATGGTTCAGAGATCACGGCATTAATCGAAATTCATGGAGAAAATATCAACTCAGCGGTCACAGGATATCGTATGTTGTACTTAATCAAGACCAAAAGTAGTTCTGGCTCAACAGAGGCTGGAATTTAGTAGACGGTTTAATGCATACTGATGCCGTATAGACAGACCTACTTCCAGTTTATACCTAGCTTGTGTTCAGAGATATCATAACACCCTTCACATACTGAACTGTATACTCAAGCCAACTGTATACTATTAGCCTTGATAAACTGCATGAACGCATGTTAAGAAACCCTGTTGGTGTAAGCACTGAGGTACGTCAGGAATATATCCTATCTCCGCTATTATTCAATACTAGCTGAACCCGGTCCGCGTTGCTGGCCCTTAGAAAACATCTGTTTTATATTGCATCTCGATTTTAATATACAGTTTTGGACAAAGTCGGTGATCCAATGAATTCAATTACTGTGTCAATCTATTTGTATTTTATTGTTTTGCCAGGCAGTTTCAATTGTATTTGCTTATTGATCTTGTTAACATCATAATTTGTTGGTGCCAAAATTGCATGTTCCCACAGACAATCCGAATTGTTGTAGTTCGTTGTAAGACTTGGGAATACTTTGTCGACAACGTCTTGAATATTCATTTGCATTTGGCAGAAGTCCGGAAATGAAATCTCATTTGTGGAGGGATCAATTGGAATTTTTCATATCGTCATTGGGAAGCGTGAGCAATTATCCAAATCTATGGTATATTTGGCCTTTAACTTTAAAGGTGGGCATGAAGCCGACGTCATTTGAAAGCATGTGTTGTACTTTTGGATATTTTGAAGGAAGTGTTTGGAAATAGGATTGGTGCCGGAAATGTAACTTTGTAGCAGCTCAGACGGCTCAATTAAATCGATTCGGGCAACATTAAATCGATTCTTTCTCTTGATCGAGACATTCGGGAGCGAACAACTATATCCTGTTGAGGTGTTTCTGCAGCACGCGATGAAGATGCACTGCTGAAGCCGTGATTCTCGTTCTCTTCCCGTTTCCGCGACTCTAGACGTAGATGCCCTTTCGAAAACAAATTTTATTTGAATAAAAACGTTATTTTTTATTAAAAGTGATATGCGGAGAGTTATTCAAAATATTATTTTTTTAATAGATTTCATATGGAAATTTTTTAATCATGCACCTAATTTGCAAGAGTAAACAAAATTGATAATATAAAATATCTTCCCGTTTCCGCGACTCTAGACGTAGATGCCCTTTCGAAAACAAATTTTATTTGAATAAAAACGTTATTTTTTATTAAAAGTGATATGCGGAGAGTTATTCAAAATATTATTTTTTTAATAGATTTCATATGGAAATTTTTTAATCATGCACCTAATTTGCAAGAGTAAACAAAATTGATAATATAAAATAACTTCTATAGTACCGGACATGCGTTGAAATGTATTCCTTTTTTCGCTTACACCAAATCATTAATTTTTAGAATGATGTTAAGCAACAAAATGAAAATTGTCATTGTTTGAACGTTGGAAATAAAAAAAGTATTTATTTATACGACTTTACGGTGTTACACGCTATGCTTTTCTGAAGATTCCGTGAAAATTTTATCAAAACCGGTCCAGCCGTTTTTGAGTCCATATGGAACATACATACACACATCTGTTTTTATATATAATGGCATTAACGGTATAATGTAAAAATTAGATTTTTACACACCTCTCCGCCCACAGACCGAATATCAAAAATCTGACTTTACAGTGCTACGCGCTGGGTTATTCTGAACATTCCCTGAAAATTTCATCAAAATCGGTGCAGAAGTTTTGTATATATATAGATGGTTTCAGCGGTATAATGTAAAAATTTGATAATGTCACGCCCCTCCGCCCACAGACCGAAAATCAAAAATCTGACTTTACAGTGTTACCCGCCAGGCTATTCTGAAGATTCCCTGAAAATTTCATCAAAATCGGTTGAGCCGTTTTTGAGTTCATTCGGAACATACATACATACACACATACATACCCACATACAAACATCCATTTTTATATATATAGATTGTATTTGACTCAGTTATGCATCAATAAACCTGTATTACAAGAGGCATTACATGGGATATGAATGGGCGACTGGAGGATCTTGATTACGCTGATGATATTTGCCTGCTCGCATACAACTTTACCGACTTATCTTCCAAATTGAAGCAGATACATCAGCTGTCATCTGGTGTTGGTCTTCATATTAACTTTGATAAAACTAAGATTCTATGTATCAATATAACTAAGTTCAGAGTCAACAACATAGAGCTCGAGGATGTGCAATCGTTTTGGTACATTACAAAAAGTATGGAAGTCACCACAAAAACATGTAAAAACTAAGCTCCGCTTATTCTCCTCAAATTTTCGCTCCACCCTGCTATATGGATGTGAGTTCTGGAACTCTACTCTATGCGACATACAATCCCAGCAAATATTTACTAACCGCTGCTTGCGAATATTTTGGCCGAATGTAGTTTCCAGCAGAGACCTCTAGCAAAGAAAAAGCGAAACACCAATCCGCATAGAAATTGCAAAGAGGAAATTGAGCTGGGTGGGCCATATTTTAAGAAGGACTCATGATGGAACCCTCAAGGCAGCAGAAGAAGAGGTACTCCAGCAAACTCCTGTAGATGGCAACTAGAATCCGAAATTAGCGGTACTGGAAGAACTTGGTCTGAGATAAGACTAATGGCACATGACACATCCCGATGGAAATATTTGATTTGGATGCAGAATCTCCAGAATTAGAGAGTTTACTAGTTTTATCTCTTGAAATCACTTATATCTAAATTACATTAATCTAATGTCAATGGTCTTGTAATAGGAAATCGAACTTCTATGAGAAAGCCTTAGATAAATCGGTAGTCGTTGGTTTTAGGATCTCGGTGGCCTCAAAAATGTTTCACTGACTGATATGAGGTGTTTTGTAAGATATTACTTGGTGGCTCCATAGCTTCCCTGTAACCTTGGACTTCACAGGAACTAAGGATAGTCGGTCTAACTCTTCGATTATACAATTTTTCATTTGCAAGTATGATCTTTTAAAAACGCCTTAAATACCTTTTATTTCTATCCACTCACATAAGGGTTAAAATACTTTTCATATAAAAAAGAAAACACTTATATTTATTTAATATAAAAAAAAACCCCAACAACATTTGAACTTTTAATAACTAGGACAGAAATCCTATTGTTAACAAAACAGACAACAATGAACAATTTTCATAACTTCTTGTAATTTTCTAGCAAACAAAAGATCTTTTGGCTGCAATGAAAAAAAAAAAAAAAACACAAACTAATAAAAATTTCCCCTAATTTGTTTATGTTTAATTTTTTATATGAATGAGGTCTTGAACTTTTCTTTGTTTTCAATTGTTTCTTGTTTTTTCTCCAGCTTCTAAGTACTAAAAATTGAAAATGAAACTCTTTTTTTTAAACGAAAAAACTTTCGTTCATTTTGGCATATAATTATGTTCAGTGGAGTACAACATGTCTTGACTGTGTTGTATTATAGTTATGCTGCAGCAGTAGTCAGAGCAAAAGGAATCAAATAAAACTGGCAACAATAAGTTGTAGTCGTGTCATGTAGCGCTTTAGTTTTTAATGGTCATAATGGTTTTTCTATATTTTTCTATAAGTTTTTTCCTTATTATTTGTTTGTTTTTTTTTATTTCTAAAATTATTTCTACATTTGTTGGTTGTTTTTTTGTTTTGTGGCAACGATTACTGTTCAATAACAATAATAGTTGGTTGTTGTGCTTGCCGCTGATGTTGCCACAATAAAAGTTAAATTTTTATTGATATTTGCTACCAAATCAACTAAATAGTTAAAGCTTCTCTAACAAATATTTGTGGCCACAAAATACATTTAAGTTCAAGTAAAGGGAGAAACCTGGTAATGGCAGAAACAAAATATTAAAATATGAATTTAAAAAGTAATCGGGTCATGATCTCTAACATGTTTAAAGGAAAAAATTTTGTTCAAAACAGTAAAAAAAAATATTAAAATTTTTTATATCAAGAATTTAACAGTAAATTAGGTCAGTTTTTTAGATTCATATTCTTAATATCCATTGCTTTTTTCTCTATTCCCTATGAACACTTTTAGTATCTTCCTATAATTTATTTAAGAATTCCATATTCCACAAAAACTCATAAACACCCAAACTATTTCTAGCAAAAGTGTTACATCCGCTGTTAACATTTAATGATGCAAATACCCTAAAATATTTTAACAGCAAATAATGGTTAAATGCAAACTTCTATCTGCATTTTGGCCAACATTCATTGTTTTTTTTTTTTTGGGTTGTCTGTTAACAACCGTAAATTAACCCCACAAAATTTGCAAAAGTACTTATTTAAATTGCAACCCAAACGTTTTATTTTCTCATATACATATGAACATAAATATTTTTGGAAACATTTTATCAACATAAATTTTTAATTTATTTACATTTGAATGGTCTAATGTTTGTTGCATAGAGAGATATACATAGACAGGAAACTAGAAGAAAAAAACAAACAACAAAATTACTCCAAAAAATCATTTATACAAGTATAAGTTTTTTTCTTAATACATTCTCACCTTTTAGCTTTTAGACAACTGAGTTAGGTCTTTAACAGGAGCGTCTCCCATCTATAAGTATTTATCTATGGTTTGTTGTTTGTCGTTATCATTTCTCTATATTTTTTTTTTTCATAAAATTTTATTATTATTTTTCATGGCAACAAACAATAATTGTAATTCCACAACAACAATTTATAGTGGCTAGAAATTATTAAATATTTTTAAATAGTTTTTGGTTAGAATGTTAACTATTGCTGAAAATACCCTACGGTATTAAATTAATGTATTCGAGTTTAATAAGATTTTGGACATCACATGGTAATACCTTTAAGGTAAATATTTTAGATGTTATCGAAGTTTCGCAAGGGCTGGAATCGAATGTATTCCTGATGTGAATATAAATTTCAAGAGTTAGGTATAACTAGAATTTCTGGCTGACTGATCGGATCGACAGACCAGTCGATAGTGTGCTGAACTATTAATCTGAGGGTTGCGGGTTCGATTCCCGCCAGAAACTCTGGGTGTATCTGCAGACATGCAAAACGCTTCGCAATTTGTGTTTGTTTTTACAAAAAAAAAACAAGTAAGAGAGCTATATTCGGCTGTGCTGAATCTTATATACCCTTCACCAAATTATACTTAAAAATAATTTATTTTTTTAAATATTTTTAGGTAAACAAAACTTATGTTTTTTTTCAAAATTGTTTTTCCAAATTTTTTTAAAAAAAAAAAATTTCCAAATTGTTTTTTAATTTTTTAAAATTTTTTTTTTAATTTTTAGAATTTTTTTTTTGAAAATAGAATTTAATTTGCGTTAAAAAATATTATTCACGATTTTGACCCATTCTAGGTCACTGTAGCCTTATATACATGGTTGCAATGGACTTTGAAACATCTACCATTACACGCAGAGAAAAAATATAATTGGGCATGGTTACTGTAACCATTTATATAGTGTTACAAATTTTTTAACTATATTATAGTCACAGTAACCATTTACATGATTGTGGTAACCATAATATGGTTAACTTACGATTCACATGATTGTCTCAACCATATATATGGTTACAGTAAACATATATATGTTTGTGGCAACCATAATAATAATAATAATTTTATCATAATATGTTGTTCTCAGATTATGATAAGCCTTAAGCCGAGAGCACCATAATATGATAAGTCCTTCATCATATAAATGGTTGTCACAAACATATATATGTTTACTGTAACCATATATATGGTTGAGACAATCATGTGAATCGTAAGTTAACCATATTATGGTTACCACAATCATGTAAATGGTTACTGTGACTATAATATAGTTAAAAAACTTGTAACAATATTGAAATGGTTACAGTAACCATGCCCTACTATATTTTTTCTCTGCGTGTAGATATCCATATTGTCTATATTAATGGCTTAGTAATCCAGATATAAATAAAAACAAGTAAGAAAGTATGGTCGGTCAAGCCCTACACTAAGTAAAAGAGCAAAAACATTTTTCTTTTAAAATTTCAATAATTTATATTTTTGAGTGATTTTCGGAAGTGGGCCTTATATGGGGGCTATGACCAATTATGGACCGATCACCATGTAATTAGGTTGTGTGATTTATGTCTATATGAAAGTTTACTATGTTGTATTTTGTGTGTATACTAGGGTATTCAATCGATTAACCGTTAATCGGTTAACCGATTAATTTTTGTCGGTTAACTGTTCGAATAATTTAAAATTGACGATTTTCAAATAACGAATAAACCGATTAATTTGTGTCGATTAACCGATTAACCGAAATGTCTCCTTTTTGCACTTTATACAGAATTATTTTTTTAAAATTTAATTTCTTAACTCGTGAATATTCCCTTCTAGCAATAGTTATTTGAAGTATAGTATGGAAACTGAAACTAAGGAATTTGGAAATGACATTTTTTCTAGAATATTCTATGATGAACTTTGTGATAATGAGTTGAAGGACGACATGGTAATAGACGAAACTAAAGACATTACTGAAACGAGTCTTTAATTAGTACTTAAAGATACTATTAAAGTATTCAATATCTAAAAAAATATGCTTAGAAAAAACTAAAAAAGATCGTGCCTTTTTTTCGATTTTTCGAAATCTACAATCAGTGAGATATTTCAAGTCAAGTTTAATTAAAACTAAAAAAAATCGTTTAAGATTGAAGCATTTAAATTACATTCTTTTTTAAAAAGATTATTTCAGAAGATCTCCTTAAAATCTAAAAAAAGAACTCATATGTGTATATTTTTATTTATTGTTTTGTTGAATTATGTTTTGTTTGTTTTTTATGTTTTTGTTCTTTTTAGTAACAAAATGTTCATATAAGTATACAAAATTCGATTTTTTCTTTTCAATTTAAAATTAAAATGGAAATTATTCGGTTAATCGAATAATTAAAGTGATTTTCGGAAGCGGGTCTATATTGGAGCTATGACTAATTATGGACCGATCGTAACAAAATTTAGTGACATGAATTTTGTATATATAAAACTTATTTGGAGCGAAATTTGTGTAGATACATAGATAAATTAAACATTTATGACCGATAAAGTCCAATTTCGAGGGGACATTTGTATGGGGGCTAGGTGAAATAATGGACCGATTTCAGCCAGTTTCAATACGCTTGGTCCTTGGGCCGAAAAAGTAATATGTACCAGATTTTATCGAAATATCTTCAAAATTGCGACCTGTACTCAGCCAGCCAGCCAGCCGACCAGCCAACCAGACGGACGGACGAACATCGTTTAATCGACTCAGAAAGTGATTCTAAGTCGATCGGTATACTTTAAAGTGGGTGTTAGACTAATATTTTTGGGCGTTACAAACATCTGCACAAACGCATAATACCCTCCCCACTATGGTGGTGTAGGGTATAATGATTTCTGCGCCGAATCATTACTTGCGATGAAATTCGCTGCTGAAATCTAACCAGACCATCACAGGAAACCTGTAACAATGACAACTGATTATTTTGAAGCGAGCATTGGCCGAAAACGCCCAGAATATGCGGACGGATTACAAGGCTCGGCCACATATTGCAATACCTGTTAAATAGTATTTAGAATAAAGTGGTTGGGACGTTTGGTCTCACCCGTTTTTTAGTCCAGACCTTGCCCCTTGCGACTAGAGTAAGTTCGGGTAATGTGGTATACCTATTTTTTATTTGACTATAATTTTTAGAATCTTAATTCGATTGGAACAGTTTTCAGCTGGTGTTTTACTACAAGTTTTAGGTTTGGGAAGAAGAGAAAACACCCATAAACAAGCCATTGAAAAAATTGGCGGGTAATGTGGTACACCATGTTCTTTTAATATTGTATACCAAACCGCATAACCGATACATAGTATTCTAATTTGTAAATGAGTTGCGTTTTATTTAAATCATCTTTAATGGATGCGGTTAAAGTTGGCAGCTGACCAAGCTTACCAGAAGCTCCTCAATACATTCTTCGCTTCGTAGGAGACATTGAATGACTGATGCGAAATAAATGTCCATTTGTTGTTTCTAATATCTCAGATAGCGTTCTTCAAATCTTCCGCTGCCCATTTTCATACTTCACATTTCTTTGGCATATTATTTGCTTGAAATTCTTTAGCTATATTACATTAGCCGACCACGTGGTTTAATGAAATTATTATAAAATTAAACATATACACTAAATATACTATATTGTTACATATGTTCTTCAATAGCAAAATATTCCCATTTGACTTTAAAATTAAATTAATAAAGTTTAAAACACGTGATTGTAGAAAAAAATTAATTTTTAACAGATCACAAAAAAAAAGTCTACCATAAGATAATGCTGATTTTTTACAACTGACTATTTCCATGACCTGCAAAAATGAAGTACAATCACCCAATGTCAATTTTCTGAAATCATAAAATTCTTAAGCTTGGTACCGCTACTCCTATGCTCTTAGTTTTAGAGAAAAACAGCTATACCACATTACCCGCCTATACCACATTACCCGAACTTACTCTACTATTTGTTTTAAACACAAAATGTAAAATGTCTCATCATTGTGGAAGAACACGTAAAAGTCGAATTTAACTCCTTGTGGACCAAGGCTTTAAATCGTTGAAAAAGTTTTATTTTTTTATTAAATATTGAAAATAAGGACTTCAGGAAGTTATTTACAAAATTTTAACTTTGTGGAGGAAATGCAAGGTACCGAAAGAGACCTGCAAGGATGAGATAGGGACCTGGTGCCATTGGGACAGCATCAGCCAAAAGATAAAAAACTAATAGATTTTTATTGACAATATATTGATTAGTTTTGTAAATTTTATAAAATTTTCTATTACAAGTCTATTTTATGGTATTTTACTAAACAGTATCTTCTGTCATTACAACATAAATAAACAGCACGATGAGAACATGAAATAATTCACCGCTATTCTGGATAAGCGAGTTTGCCAATAGGCAAAAAAAATATATTATTTCAAAGATGAAAGTAAAGTACTTTTGGGCAAAAAGGGTCAAAATATGTTTTGTTTTCATTTCGATAGTTTAATATTGTTATGGTACTTATAAGTACCGTCGGTCGACAAAGGGTTAAAAAGCTTATTTCATCTTCCTTTTAAAACTTTATATTTAAATAATTTATTAATACAATCTTAATAAATGTAACATTATTTAAATCTCCCATACCTGGCCTGTTACCATTAACTTTTTACTCTCTTCTTAATAACTCTGCTCAATTATAAACCAGTGCATACTTCCAGGCGTAGTGTTATTAATAGTCGTTTATTTACATATGTAAATATTACATTAGAAAAAAGAGCAAAAAAAATTAAATTTTTATCAAAAATATGTACAATTGTTTATAAAAATTTGTAGCAATTTTAAACCAAATTGTGTGCAGTGTGTAAATTATTTTATTTTATATTTTTTGTTTGTGCTTTTTTTGTGATAGTTTTATTTATTTATTCCCAAAACTTACACCTCAATGCATTTGAAATACGAGTAAAAAAAGTAACCTGAAATTTATTTAATTGTGATTTTTACTTTTGTATAGATGTGTGTGAAGATATACATGTGCGTAAATTTTAGTGTATGTGTGCATGAATTTGTTGTTTTTTTTTTGTTGTAAATTGTATATGGCGGTTTCGGCAATTTTTATCTTTTACGTTAATGTGAAAATTGTGAGAGAAATACATATTTTTCAATTTCACGCTTCAGATAATTTACTAATTAGATTTATATTTATACATATAGACGTATATATGTATATAAATGTAGTTATGAATATTTGTTTGTAAGTGTGTGTTCGAAAGAGAATCTGTGTGTTGGTGAATAGTCAGTTTTTGACTGCATTTCACTGAAAGAGTCATTTACAAACATTTATTATTTAAATTTTTCTATAAATACTTAAAAATGACCAGCATAATTTTTGGTATTATGATTTTGTTGTGTTTTTTTTAATGTTTTAATATTACAAATAAATATAGTTTTGTTTGTTTTATTTTTTCTTTTTTTAAGCAAGTGAGTTTTTTGAAGCATCCACACAATTGCATTAGACAGAAGATTTGAAACTTTTTGTTGAAATATAAATCTAATTCCAGTAGATTAAATATTAAAATATTTAAAACTTGTAATGTAACAAATGAATAAAATACAAACAAATATGAAATTAATATTAAAGGCCTTATTCATAAACAATTTTTAAATTTATTACAGGTTTATAAAACAAATATTGTATGAAAATTCTGTTTTATAAAACTCTTATAAAATTAAAAATTGTTTAAAAAATTTTATTTAAAACTGATTTCTATATCATTCATACACAAAACAAATTATTGGTCAAATATTTGCAAATAATTTGTTACTTGAAATCAGTTTATTTTCTAGTTCAGTTCTAGTTCAGTTCTAGTTCAGTTCTAGTTCAGTTCTAGTTCAGTTCTAGTTCAGTTCTAGTTCAGTTCTAGTTCAGTTCTAGTTCAGTTCTAGTTCAGTTCTAGTTCAGTTCTAGTTCAGTTCTAGTTCAGTTCTAGTTCAGTTCTAGTTCAGTTCTAGTTCAGTTCTAGTTCAGTTCTAGTTCAGTTCTAGTTCAGTTCTAGTTCAGTTCTAGTTCAGTTCCAGTTCAGTTCTAGTTCAGTTCTAGTTCAGTTCTAGTTCAGTTCTAGTTCAGTTCTAGTTCAGTTCTAGTTCAGTTCTAGTTCAGTTCTAGTTCAGTTCTAGTTCAGTTCTAGTTCAGTTCTAGTTCAGTTCTAGTTCAGTTCTAGTTCAGTTCTAGTTCAGTTCTAGTTCAGTTCTAGTTCAGTTCTAGTTCAGTTCTAGTTCAGTTCTAGTTCAGTTCTAGTTCAGTTCTAGTTCAGTTCTAGTTCAGTTCTAGTTCAGTTCTAGTTCAGTTCTAGTTCAGTTCTAGTTCAGTTCTAGTTCAGTTCTAGTTCAGTTCTAGTTCAGTTCTAGTTCAGTTCTAGTTCAGTTCTAGTTCAGTTCTAGTTCAGTTCTAGTTCAGTTCTAGTTCAGTTCTAGTTCAGTTCTAGTTCAGTTCTAGTTCAGTTCTAGTTCAGTTCTAGTTCAGTTCTAGTTCAGTTCTAGTTCAGTTCTAGTTCAGTTCTAGTTCAGTTCTAGTTCAGTTCTAGTTCAGTTCTAGTTCAGTTCTAGTTCTGTTCTAGTTCAGTTCTAGTTCAGTTCTAGTTCAGTTCTAGTTCAGTTCTAGTTCAGTTCTAGTTCAGTTCTAGTTCAGTTCTAGTTCAGTTCTAGTTCAGTTCTAGTTCAGTTCTAGTTCAGTTCTAGTTCAGTTCTAGTTCAGTTCTAGTTCAGTTCTAGTTCAGTTCTAGTTCAGTTCTAGTTCAGTTCTAGTTCAGTTCTAGTTCAGTTCTAGTTCAGTTCTAGTTCAGTTCTAGTTCAGTTCTAGTTCAGTTCTAGTTCAGTTCTAGTTCAGTTCTAGTTCAGTTCTAGTTCAGTTCTAGTTCAGTTCTAGTTCAGTTCTAGTTCAGTTCTAGTTCAGTTCTAGTTCAGTTCTAGTTCAGTTCTAGTTCAGTTCTAGTTCAGTTCTAGTTCAGTTCTAGTTCAGTTCTAGTTCAGTTCTAGTTCAGTTCTAGTTCAGTTCTAGTTCAGTTCTAGTTCAGTTCTAGTTCAGTTCTAGTTCAGTTCTAGTTCAGTTCTAGTTCAGTTCTAGTTCAGTTCTAGTTCAGTTCTAGTTCAGTTCTAGTTCAGTTCTAGTTCAGTTCTAGTTCAGTTCTAGTTCAGTTCTAGTTCAGTTCTAGTTCAGTTCTAGTTCAGTTCTAGTTCAGTTCTAGTTCAGTTCTAGTTCAGTTCTAGTTCAGTTCTAGTTCAGTTCTAGTTCAGTTCTAGTTCAGTTCTAGTTCAGTTCTAGTTCAGTTCTAGTTCAGTTCTAGTTCAGTTCTAGTTCAGTTCTAGTTCAGTTCTAGTTCAGTTCTAGTTCAGTTCTAGTTCAGTTCTAGTTCAGTTCTAGTTCAGTTCTAGTTCAGTTCTAGTTCAGTTCTAGTTCAGTTCTAGTTCAGTTCTAGTTCAGTTCTAGTTCAGTTCTAGTTCAGTTCTAGTTCAGTTCTAGTTCAGTTCTAGTTCAGTTCTAGTTCAGTTCTAGTTCAGTTCTAGTTCAGTTCTAGTTCAGTTCTAGTTCAGTTCTAGTTCAGTTCTAGTTCAGTTCTAGTTCAGTTCTAGTTCAGTTCTAGTTCAGTTCTAGTTCAGTTCTAGTTCAGTTCTAGTTCAGTTCTAGTTCAGTTCTAGTTCAGTTCTAGTTCAGTTCTAGTTCAGTTCTAGTTCAGTTCTAGTTCAGTTCTAGTTCAGTTCTAGTTCAGTTCTAGTTCAGTTCTAGTTCAGTTCTAGTTCAGTTCTAGTTCAGTTCTAGTTCAGTTCTAGTTCAGTTCTAGTTCAGTTCTAGTTCAGTTCTAGTTCAGTTCTAGTTCAGTTCTAGTTCAGTTCTAGTTCAGTTCTAGTTCAGTTCTAGTTCAGTTCTAGTTCAGTTCTAGTTCAGTTCTAGTTCAGTTCTAGTTCAGTTCTAGTTCAGTTCTAGTTCAGTTCTAGTTCAGTTCTAGTTCAGTTCTAGTTCAGTTCTAGTTCAGTTCTAGTTCAGTTCTAGTTCAGTTCTAGTTCAGTTCTAGTTCAGTTCTAGTTCAGTTCTAGTTCAGTTCTAGTTCAGTTCTAGTTCAGTTCTAGTTCAGTTCTAGTTCAGTTCTAGTTCAGTTCTAGTTCAGTTCTAGTTCAGTTCTAGTTCAGTTCTAGTTCAGTTCTAGTTCAGTTCTAGTTCAGTTCTAGTTCAGTTCTAGTTCAGTTCTAGTTCAGTTCTAGTTCAGTTCTAGTTCAGTTCTAGTTCAGTTCTAGTTCAGTTCTAGTTCAGTTCTAGTTCAGTTCTAGTTCAGTTCTAGTTCAGTTCTAGTTCAGTTCTAGTTCAGTTCTAGTTCAGTTCTAGTTCAGTTCTAGTTCAGTTCTAGTTCAGTTCTAGTTCAGTTCTAGTTCAGTTCTAGTTCAGTTCTAGTTCAGTTCTAGTTCAGTTCTAGTTCAGTTCTAGTTCAGTTCTAGTTCAGTTCTAGTTCTAGTTCAGTTCTAGTTCAGTTCTAGTTCAGTTCTAGTTCAGTTCTAGTTCAGTTCTAGTTCAGTTCTAGTTCAGTTCTAGTTCAGTTCTAGTTCTAGTTCAGTTCTAGTTCAGTTCAGTTCTAGTTCAGTTCTAGTTCAGTTCTAGTTCAGTTCTAGTTCAGTTCTAGTTCAGTTCTAGTTCAGTTCTAGTTCAGTTCTAGTTCAGTTCTAGTTCAGTTCTAGTTCAGTTCTAGTTCAGTTCTAGTTCAGTTCTAGTTCAGTTCTAGTTCAGTTCTAGTTCAGTTCTAGTTCAGTTCTAGTTCAGTTCTAGTTCAGTTGTAGTTCAGTTCTAGTTCAGTTCTAGTTCAGTTCTAGTTCAGTTCTAGTTCAGTTCTAGTTCAGTTCTAGTTCAGTTCTAGTTCAGTTCTAGTTCTAATTCTAGTTCAGTTCTAGATCGCTTTTTTAAATATAGGTATACGAAACTCGATATTTAATAATAAGAGAACTTGCAAAAAAAGTGCAAAATAAGGGCCAACCTAGTGGACATTCTGGTCTCTTCTAACATTATATGACTGTAATTGTCTTAAACATTAATTTGTTTTCGAAACTGCCTTCATATTTAATTCATTCATTAAATTGAAATAAAAAAACTTTTTGCTTTTTAATTCCAAAAATTACCATTCAAACATTTGACTCAAACCTAAAAACAATGAATTGAAATCAGCATAAAAACAAAAAGCTCAACTTCAAATCATATTGACCTTTAACCCCGATTTTGCTTGTTCAGTATTATATTGTTTTCAAATACAAAATCTTAAAGAGCTGTTTTCAGTGTTTTGCAAAATGTAAGTCATATTACATTTTGTTTTAACTACAATACTAACAATCAGTTCAAATACCACAAAATGAGAAAAAACCAAGAAAAAAATCAAATACAAAAAAAAAAGCAAATGTTTTTTTTTTTGTTTAAAAAAAATATATTTTTTTTAGCTAAAAAGCTTATAAAAGAATTACTTAAGTTTTAAAACATTTAAAAACCCTTTTAAAGATATTTTCTTAAGACTTATTTTCAGTCAGAGGAAGCAGGAATAAACAATAAAGAAAAAATACTCAAACAACTAAACGAACGATTAGTCGTCATCATCCATATTGTTAGTTTATGTGGCAGGCATTACACCAGTAAAGGCCAGTTTACACTATAATACATGTCAAATGATCTGTCAAAATTTCGAGAAGAATAAAACCAATGCCATAGTCTAAATGTAATGTGCAATGAAGCCATTTAACATTGAGAAAAATTTAAAATCTTGTTTGTTTTCTTTACCTCAAAACGTACCTAAAATCGTATCATCTAAAGCAGCCTTAAATTGTGATGGTGCTGGGTTGGTTGGTGTTTTGTACTGGCACTCGACTTTAAATGGCTGCATGTACCATTTTTGCATTAAAATTTGTTGTTTTTGCTCGTACGTATGCTGTTTTCTTAAATGTCGTGATGATGGCAAATTGTAAATAGTTTAAATGATTTTCAAATGGTTTCAAATTTTCCTTATACACAATTTACTACCTACGTTTAGTTGTTATTTTTCTGCAATTTTTCACATTGTTTTTTATTTTTTTTTTGGTTGTTGCTGGTGTTATATTGAGTATAAATAATGCTGAACATTGTTATCACAATGGAAAAAATTTCATAAATAAAACATAATGCTGCAAAATTATAAGGTTAAATTATAGGTTTGTAACTGGTAGAAAACTCATATTTAAATTACCCTTTTATTAAAGCTAAAGATGAGAAAATTTGTAAAATATTTATTAAAAATTAAAGAAAATTTAAATAAGCTGATTTTAAAATAAATCGAACAAAAAATAAACATTAATAATAAATTTAATGAACTAGAGCTAGAACTAGAGCTAGAACTAGAACTGAACTAGAACTGAACTAGAACTGAACTAGAACTGAACTAGAACTGAACTAGAACTGAACTAGAACTGAACTAGAACTGAACTAGAACTGAACTAGAACTGAACTAGAACTGAACTAGAACTGAACTAGAACTGAACTAGAACTGAACTAGAACTGAACTAGAACTGAACTAGAACTGAACTAGAACTGAACTAGAACTGAACTAGAACTGAACTAGAACTGAACTAGAACTGAACTAGAACTGAACTAGAACTGAACTAGAACTGAACTAGAACTGAACTAGAACTGAACTAGAACTGAACTAGAACTGAACTAGAACTGAACTAGAACTGAACTAGAACTGAACTAGAACTGAACTAGAACTGAACTAGAACTGAACTAGAACTGAACTAGAACTGAACTAGAACTGAACTAGAACTGAACTAGAACTGAACTAGAACTGAACTAGAACTGAACTAGAACTGAACTAGAACTGAACTAGAACTGAACTAGAACTGAACTAGAACTGAACTAGAACTGAACTAGAACTGAACTAGAACTGAACTAGAACTGAACTAGAACTGAACTAGAACTGAACTAGAACTGAACTAGAACTGAACTAGAACTGAACTAGAACTGAACTAGAACTGAACTAGAACTGAACTAGAACTGAACTAGAACTGAACTAGAACTGAACTAGAACTGAACTAGAACTGAACTAGAACTGAACTAGAACTGAACTAGAACTGAACTAGAACTGAACTAGAACTGAACTAGAACTGAACTAGAACTGAACTAGAACTGAACTAGAACTGAACTAGAACTGAACTAGAACTGAACTAGAACTGAACTAGAACTGAACTAGAACTGAACTAGAACTGAACTAGAACTGAACTAGAACTGAACTAGAACTGAACTAGAACTGAACTAGAACTGAACTAGAACTGAACTAGAACTGAACTAGAACTGAACTAGAACTGAACTAGAACTGAACTGAACTAGAACTGAACTAGAACTGAACTAGAACTGAACTAGAACTGAACTAGAACTGAACTAGAACTGAACTAGAACTGAACTAGAACTGAACTAGAACTGAACTAGAACTGAACTAGAACTGAACTAGAACTGAACTAGAACTGAACTAGAACTGAACAAGAACTAGTAATATAAATGATAAATGTTAATAGTATTTAAAACCGTTTCCCGTTTTAAAATCTCAGATTTCGTTCTAGAAACAAATGTTTATGTTTTCAAGCTAAGTATCAAGAAATTATCTATCTTCCGATATATTAAATTAATTACAAACTTAAAACATTGCTTTTATTAATATTATTTTAATCTAATAAAGCCATTTTGTTAATGATTTGTTTTTCATCAAACTTTACCTCCTGCCAACGTATCGCCAAAACTATTTTTACAATCTTAACAGAAGAAACCTAACTGTTAAAAACACATTTTCCCCTAAGGAATTTTGTCTGGCATTCATTGTTTAAATTTTATTTAAATTATTTTATTTATTTTGTAGTAATGTTAAAAATCTCTTATTTAATCACTTCATTATCTAAACTATAGTTGTTGCTTTTCTAACTTGAATTTTTTTTTTTAGCAAACATTTAATCAAAAAGTTTTCATCTTTGAAAGACCAAAGAAATAAAAAATTTGCTGAAACAAAAAACCTTAAACACGAACAAGTCGCAAACTAACCACTAGACAAATCATTGAAAAACGATCTTAGCCCAGAGCGATTTGTCTAGAGTAATGAAATGTGATTTGAAAATAAAGGCCCCCCCTTAAACTCAACAAACATGATTGTTAAAGCGCTGAAAAGAGAAACACGAGGAAAAAACAAAGCCTAGCAAGCAGCCACCATGAATGTTGTCGATAATGTCAACGATTCATTAGTGCAGTTTAATTTGAATTTTCCCATCATAATTTGCATTAAAATTTGGCCAAAAGGAGTTTGAGTTTGGGTTTTTTTTTTGCTGTTGTTGTTGTTGTTTGATTTTAATTCGAAACGTTTTGTTGATTTTTCTGATTTGAAATCATTTTAAGGGTAGAGTGAAGAGTTATAACAGGCTACAGGAAGTACATACATAAGTTGTAAGGTAGTGTGGAGAAAGGACGAATTTTTGGGATGCTACTTGTCCTACTGGCTCTAAATTCCCTAAAGTCAACGAAATTAATTACATTTCTGTTTTGATCAATGACAAATTTATTTCTATTATAGGAATGTCTAGTACATCTGTAATTTGAGACTCGTCCTCTAATACCTGACTTCTGACCCATCGATATCTAACTAATTTACCGACAGAGTGATCATTTTAGAGATCAAAGGGTTCAAGAAGATCATTCGTTTCCTCGCCAAACCAGGAAAGAAATGATCATTCTCTTTCGTTCCATTCATTCGCATCGACTGAGTGACGGATCATGCTGTCCAATGTCCAGTTATAACAGAAGCCAGCCAGTATAATTACGTGCCTCTCAGTCATTTAATGGAACGATTACCAGATATCAGCGAACGATCACTTAAGGCTGTGCGATTTTACTTACAACAAATCCTTCCAAATGTTACTTATCTTCTAGACAACTAATTTTACTTGATTTTCAAAGAAGTTTCCAAAAGTAAAAAGATTTTAAAGATGCATGATTTGGTTTTTGGTATGAGTATTTTCAATGTTTTTTTTTTGTGCTAAAGATGCATCAATTTAATGCTGTTTTTTCACTCAAAAAACGATTTAACAGATTGTTAAACTCTAAAACAAATTTGCATTTAAATCTTAAACAATAAGATTTAAATTTGATTTTTTCACTAAGCAAGATCGGTAAAACTGATTTTGTTAAAAAAAAACACAAAACAATAAAGGAATTTAAATGAAAAGATTTCAAAAAGAAACAAATAATGATAAACTCTATTTAAAAAATTAAAAACAAAAATAATTTTTAGCTAATTTAACAATTTAAATTTAATCCAACCAACTTGTATGCTTTATTTATTTCTCGCTATCCTATATAAATCAATCAAAAAAGAATTTCCACAAATTCTAAACAAACTAAAATCATAGTTTATTTTGCAAATCAATTTGGAATTTATGAATAACAATTGCCTAGCAAACTCTAGAAAACAACCCAACATAGTGACAGCTAATCCTTTGTCATCAAATCTCATTACCATAGACCACATAATTTTTCCTCTAACCCCAAAATAAAAAAACACGAGACACAAAATCCATAAACAAATTCACAAATTCATGTCTTTTGAATAAAAAAAAAATGGAAAAAAATATCCAACAAAATTTGCATTCTTTCCACAACATACTATTTCAAAATCCAAACAGTAGCTTTTTTTCACAAACTCAAATGAATTAAGTACAAATCTTAGAGATGATGATGTTGATGACGTGGTTGAGCAAAAGTTGTCTGCAATTGCTCGGTAGGTAGCAAATTGGAACAATTTTAATATAATTTTTTTTTTATTTCTTTTACAACATCTACATAACTATGAGTAAGTAAGCAACTAGGCAAAAACCCAAAAAAAAAACATATAAAGTATTTGCGTATTCACTATTTGATCATATGCAAAATAAGGAAAAATTGCACAAAAAAATTCGTTAACATTTATTGCATACATGTGGGCCGCTTACAGAGTAGTGCTTTGCTATAAAAACCAAGTAACCTCCTGATGTGCTGACATGTCTACTACGAGTATGCAGAATTGAGTATGAATATAATCATATACCATTTATGTATCATATAGCAAGCTGCATGTGGCCAACATAGTTATTTTAAAAAACTTTTATATCTATCAAGGATTTATAAAAGAAAATTTTGATATTCATTTCCATTTTCTAGACGAAAACAAACTCAGATTCGAAGTAATCTTCTACACGAAAACAGACTTCAATTCCAAGCAATTAAAATACTAAATAGACTTTGATTAGAAGTCATTTGCTAGACGAAAACAGAATTCGATTCGAAGTGATTTTTGTAACGAAAACAGACTTCAATTCGAAGATATGTTTAATATCGAAACAGACTTTACTTCGAATTCTTTAGCTAGATTAGAACAGACTCCTATTCGAAGTAATTTTCTAGACGAAAACAGACCTCGAATCGTGGTTATTTTCTAGACAGAAACAGACCTCGAATCGTGGATATTTTCTAGGCAGAAACAGACTTCGATTCGAAGTCATTTTCTATACATAAACAGGATTCGATTCGAAGTCATTTTCTATACATAAACAGGATTCGGTTCGAAGTAATTTTTACACGGAAACAGACATCGATTCCAAATTATTTTCTAGAACGAAACAGACTTCGATTCGAAATTATTTTCTAGAACGAAACAGACTTCGATTCGAAGTCATTTTCTAGACAGAAACAGACTTCGATTCGAAGTCATTTTCTAGGCAGAAACAGACTTCCATTCGAAGTCATTTTCTAGACAGAAACAGACTTCGATTCGAAGTCATTTTCTAGACAGAAACAGACTTCGATTCGAAGTCATTTTCTAGACAGAAACAGACTTCGATTAGAATTCATTTTCTAGACAGAAACAGACTTCGATTCGAAGTCATTTTCTAGACAGAAACAGACTTCGATTCAAAGTAATTTTCTAGACAGAAGCAGACTTCGATTCGAAGTTATTTTCTATACAAAAACAGACTTCAAGTCGAAGTCATTTTCTATACAAAAACAGACTTCAAGTCAAATTAATTTTCTATACAAAAACAGACTTCGATTCGAAGTCATTTTCTAGACAGAAACTAACTTCGATTCGAAGTCATTTTCTAGACAGAAACTAACTTCGATTCGAAGTCATTTTCTAGACAGAAACTAACTTCGATTCGAAGTCATTTTCTAGACAGAAACTAACTTCGATTCGAAGTCATTTTCTAGACAGAAACTAACTTCGATTCGAAGTCATTTTCTAGACAGAAACTAACTTCGATTCGAAGTCATTTTCTAGGCAGAAACTAACTTCGATTCGAAGTCATTTTCTAGGCAGAAACTAACTTCGATTCGAAGTTATTTTCTAGACAGAAACTAACTTCGATTCGAAGTTATTTTATAGACAGAAACAGACTTCGATTCGAAGTCATTTTCTATACAAAAACAGACTTCAAGTCGAAGTCATTTTCTATACAAAAACAGACTTCAAGTCGAAGTCATTTTCTATACAAAAACAGACATCAAGTCAAATTAATTTTCTATACAAAAACAGACTTCGATTCGAAGTCATTTTCTAGACAGAAACTAACTTCGATTCGAAGTCATTTTCTAGACAGAAATTAACTTCGATTCGAAGTCATTTTCTAGACAGAAACTAACTTCGATTCGAAGTCATTTTCTAGACTAACTAACTTCGATTCGAAGTCATTGTCTAGACAGAAACAAACTTCGATTCGAAGTCATTTTGTAGGCAGAAACTAACTTCTATTCGAAGTTATTTTCTAGACAGAAACTAACTTCGATTCGAAGTCATTGTCTAGACAGAAACTAACTTCGATTCGAAGTAATTTTTTAGGCAGAAACTAACTTCGATTCGAAGTCATTTTCTAGGCAGAAACTAACTTCGATTCGAAGTCATTTTCTAGACAGAAACTAACTTCGATTCGAAGTAATTTTTTAGGCAGAAACTAACTTCGATTCGAAGTCATTTTCTAGGCAGAAACTAACTTCGATTCGAAGTCATTTTCTAGACAGAAACTAACTTCGATTCGAAGTCATTTTCTATACAGAAACACACTTCGATTCGAAGTAATTTTCTAAACATAAACAGACTTCGATTCGAAGACATTTTTTAGACAGAAACAGACTGCGATTCGAAGTCAATTTCTAGACAGAAACAGACTTCGATTCGAAGTCCTTTTCTAGACAGAAACAGACTTCGATTCGAAGTTATTTTCTAGATGAAAACGGACTTCGATTCGAATTCATTTTCTAGACAGAAACAGACTTCGATTGAAAGTATTTTCTAAACAGAAACAGAATTCGATTCGAAGTCATGCTCTATACAGAAACGACATCGATTCGAAGATATTTTTTTTAGACGAAAATAGATTTCGATTCGAAGTCATTTTCTACACAGAAACATACTTCGATTCGAAGTCATTTTCGATACAAAAACAGACTTCAATTCGAAGTAATTTTCTAGACAGAAACAGACTTCGATTCGAAGTCATTTTCTAGACAGAAACAGACTTCGATTCGAAGTCATTTTCTAGACAGAAACAAACTTCGATTCGAAGTCATTTTCTACACAGAAACATACTTCGATTCGAAGACATTTTCTAGACAGAAACAAACTTCGATTCGAAGTTATTTTCTAGACAGAATCGGACTTCGATTCGAGGTCATTTTCTAGACAGAAAAATACTTCGATTGGTAGTTATTTTCTATACAACAACAGACTTCGATTCGAAGTAATTTTTTTATACAGAAACTAACTTCGATTTGAAGTTATTTTCTATACAAAAAGAAACTTCTACTCGAAGTCATTTTCTGGACAGAAACAAACTTCGGTTCGAAGTAATTTTTTGGACAGAAACAACCTTCGGTTAGAACTCATTTTCCAGACGAAGGCAGAGTTCGATTCGAGTTAACCAGACTTCGAATCGATTTAATTTCTCAGATGGTACAAAACTTCGATTCGAAGACATTTTCCTTAGGCAACCAGACTTCGATGTGATCTCATTTTTCGGACAGTAAAACAGACTTTGATTCGAACTGATTTTCTAGAGGAAAGAAAACAAACTTAGTTTCGAAGTCACTTGTTTTAGAAAACCGCTCTTCAAAAGGGTATTTCAGGTTATCTGCTCCAAAATGTTTGCCTCAAATCCCAGTTGGTCACACTATTCTCCCCTTAAACAATAATTTTCTACATTTTTCACAATTTTGAATGCCATCAACAACAAAACAAAACCAAACAAAAAAACTAAAAGAAAAAATTGCAAGACGGGGAAAAAAATAAAATTGCAATGAACAACAATTGTGCGGAGGAGATGACAAACATAAACTATGCCTCTGTTGAAAAATAAACGTACGCAATTTCTGTCAGTTTTTCTTTTTAGCATTTATACGATATAGTATTTTTAGGAATTGTGATGATACGCAACAGAAACTGAAGAGAATACAAATAAAACGATATGATATGGTCTTAACAAAAACACAATTCGTTGAATACAAATCAGCACCACCAGCAGCAATTGCAATGAGAGGGCAAGTAAAATGAAGTTTATCATAGAAGTTGAAATGAAGTAGTTGCACCCTACCTAATATTTTGCTTCAAAACTCATTTAGATATATTTACTATGCTGATAAAGATGAAATAAACAAAATCTTAAGGATTTAAATAATTGATGCTTAAGTTTTTTTTTATAATTTTTTTTATTAATACGAACTTGTTTGAATTTCTAACTGTCTTACTGTAGGGTATATGCTTTCCTTAATATCAAACACTTGAAGTGTAGATGATGCACGTTTATTGTTGCTAACATTTGCAGCCTTTATGGCGTCTTTGTGCTTAATTTTTTGCCTCTGCTAGTGCTACAAATATTGGCGGCGACAGTATGTTACTCGCTTGGTTGCCTGCCCCAAAAAAAAATCTCAAAATCAAACAACAAACTCCAGCCAAAAAAATAACAAATCTGATTTGCAATGTTACAGAGGCGTGCATTATGATTATAAGCTGCAACATGAGGCATAAACACAAAATTGTTGTAGTCTTTTTTTGTATTGTCATCATTGCCATCATACGCATGATCGCTAAGCTTTACACTCCTTTTCCCAAGAGCTCTTACTCGCTACATGTGTTTGTGCAACATTTTCATATTTTTTTTCGGAAACGCATGAATAAACTTTAGCATCACAGTGCCAACTATTGTGAATGAGGAGGATTTATACCCTCCGCAAGCTCTTGCTCATGTTAAAGACATCATTTCAAGTGTGTTTATTTTTGCCTTGATTAAGTTGGAGGCAAAAAAAGAAATCCTAAAAGTTTAAATCTTATTTTCATTTGTGTTTAAGCAGACAACACACACAGCCTGTTGCAATTTTCTAGTTTGGTGGCACTTATCTGTTTTTTTTATTGTTGTTGTTGCATTACATTTATTATTATTATTATTCGCTTGTTGCATTAATTCAATAATAGTGCGTGTGAGCGTTGTTATGGTAGGATTTGTGGATGCTTGGTGTTTTTGTTGCAAAGTAGTAGTAGTAGTAAAAGTTGCAGAAGTAGTCGTTCATTTTTATCATTTGACATGATATGCCTACATTAAGTCATAAAATTACATTAAACAATGTTATTTGTTGTATTTGTTTGTCTGTTTTTTTCTTTTGCTGAGTTTGCCACAAGGATTTCTTTCACATTTCGCTTGTCATGTCATGTTTTGTTGCTGCAACAATCAAAGTTTTCTTATTTTTTTTTGCCTTTTGCCTGGTAGTTGAACCTACACTTTTCAAAACTGATTCAATTATAGTAATATAAAAGAATTATAACCAAATAGGAGGGACATAAATAATTATTTGTAAAATTAGTACCATTTAAAGAAAAAAGGGTATAAAATTATATAAATAGATATAAAAACAATGAAAGTGCAAGACTTTAAATGCAGAAATGTTTGGAAGTTAAAAATCAGGAGATTTTGCACAAAAATAAGCTTGCACTTATAATCGCTCTTTTACAGTTAATTGTCCAACGATTTCAAAAATGCTACTCTTATTACAATCAAATTTTTGGTTCAGAAGATACAGCCGTTCAAAGTTGACTGATTTTCAGTTTTCAAAAAAACAGAAAATTTTCCGCTTTCAGATACAACATATCGAAAACTCTGTAACTGATCGTCATTATTTTTGATTCTTTTGATAGATATATTTATTAAGAAAAGAATAAACAAAAAATTGTACTGTTTACTTTGTATTTGTCCAGGTAAATCGATATTTACTAACTATCCATTTTTTCAATATTTCTCAACTTTGTAGGAAAATAAAAAAAACTATCAATTTGTATATTTGCCATATTTTCAAAATAAGTTCTTTGATTACTCCTTTACCTAATGCAAAAATTCCCAGCTACCCGTCCTCGCCCCATTATTTGCTAGAGCTAAAATTTTGAAAAAAGACATGGTTTCAAAAATGACATATGACCGTGAAAAACCAACCAAAATTTTTTTTCAAAATTTGGAATTTCTCATGGAAAGATAGCGAAATATTATATATTTTTGGGCCGATTTTGATGAAACTTAAGAAAAATATAAAATGAAGTCTGGTATTCACAATAACAGTACAAAAATGGAAATTAACCCTTAATAGCACTTGGGGTCCAAATGACCCTCAACTTTTAAAATCACGAAAAACACATTAATTTTGACCCCAAGTACTCTTAAGGGTTAATTTCCATTTTTGTACTGTTATTGTGAATACTAGACTTCATTTTATATTTTTCTTAAGTTTCATCAAAATCGGCCCAAAAGTATATAATATTTCGCTATCTTTCCATGAGAAATTCCAAATATTGAAAAAATTTACCTTTGACCTTCACGATTTAAGGGTTAAAGTTTTCCGATTTTAGTAAAACTTTCAGACTATATTTAAAATTACCTGGACTATATTATTCTAAATAGCTTTTACTTAAAAATCATTACAGAAAGGAAATTCTGGTCATTCCCCAAAATATGGCCAAAAAATTAGTTTTTATCGAAAATCGCAAAATTTATATAGCAGGTACGGAAAAACTATAGGAGATATTGACATACTTTTTTCACATTTTTATTTCCTGTTATGTTGTCAATAAATCCCCATGTGATGATCAAAAAATTCTGAAATTTGTTTAACAAAATTTTTAAAAATTTGAAATTGGAGTTTTGAAACTACCGTTAAAAAAATTTAATTTTTTTGGTCATACCTGCGAATAGGTTAACGGTATCCTACGAGGACAAAAACTCATATACAAGTAAATATGGATATATTTTAAGTAAAAATAAGCTTTTATTTTAATATTTCTCAAAATATGTTAATTTTGTTCATAAATTTCTTGTTCTAGTGGCCTGAGACACGTTTATGGCCTGGCGATTTTTTAATAACTTTAACATTTTTTCACCAATTTTTGTCTTTTATATCTTATTATAACGACAATTACGTACACATTTCGATTCTTTTAAATTAAATTGTAAAAGTCATTATTTAATGGCAAAATTTTTACAAAAACTGAAAAAATTGCATATTTTCCCCTTGTAAATGCACCTCAAAACTTCAGCGTCGTTGCGCCACCAGTTAACGTTATCCTATCATCCTTATATCTTACACAATGTGTTTCTACAATACATAGAACAATTCTAGAGGGGGGGACGGTCAAAATTCGCAATTTTATTTTTTTGGAGCACTCTAGTGTACATAGAACAAGCAATTGATGGTGTGCAGCGTAGTTTCGCTGATGATCCAAATGTGTTAATTCGACATCATACTCTTGTATCCATCCACTTTATTTTCAAATTATACAGGCATTGAAGCCTCAGATAATCGTTCGCGTAAGGCGCGAAGGAAACATTGATATTCCGGGAGGAAATTAAAAAATCTTTTCATTCCGAAAGCGAAATTTAAGCAACTATTATTGTTTTTATTTCCTCTAAATATAAATATCATCAGATGTTGTAATGTTAGGCACCTTAATAATTCCTTAAAAGACATAAAATTTCAGTTTAATTCATTCCTAATGACCGAATTTTTGTGCTGTGGCTCAAAAACTGTAGCTGAGTGAAAACATTCGGTTATTTCAATAGTAATTCTTCTTTGCTAACTGACTAATGTTGCAAGAACCGTATAAAGAAATTCATGAAAAAAATTTCAAAAACATATTCTAGGGAATTCCTGGGAAAATTTTCCGCGTACAATTTATATGAACAAATTTAATATGAACATTTTTCTTCAGTGATGAATCACACTTTTGGTTAAATGAATATGTCAATCAACAACATTTCGAGGGCCTATATTCAAAACCCTCTATCTTAAAAAACACAACTTTTCATTAGAGCCAAAAAACAGTTTTTTCGCGTATTACAGTAAACAATATTAAACAAAAAGTTATAGAAAACATGTTTTTTTTTGCTTTTGTAAGAGTTTTTGGTGTAAATTATCGTAAAATAATAGAAGACACTTTAAAAGTAGACACTTCTTTCTTTATGCAAACTCCAAAAACAAAAAGGTTAAATATTTTCACTTCAGAATCTGCTTTCGCTATTTTCAAAAATGATTGAAAATGTAAAATTCAGCATGCAACAATTAGTAAGAAAACATGAATTTCAAGAAGAAATTATTTAAAAAAAATATTTTTAAAAAAAGTTTTTTCCAAATTTTTTTAAAAAAAATTTTTTTTTAGTTTTTAAATTTTTTTGGGTAAAAAAAATGTATGACAAAAAAAATTTTTGATGAAACAAAAATTCGGGTTAAAAAATATTTTTCCCGATTTTGACCCATTGTAGGTCCAACTTACTATAGCCTTATCTACATCGTTGCAATGGACTTTGAAATATTTATCATTAGATATCCATATTGTCTATATTAATGACTTAGTAATCCAGATATAGATAAAAAATAGGTAAAAAATCGAGGTTGTCCCGGTTTTTTGCTCATATCTCCGTTATTTGTTGACCGATTTTGCTGATTTTAAATAGCAAACTTATCGAAAGCATGTCTGACAGAATTATTGAAGATTTGGATCCCGAAGATATTTTAGGTCTTCAGAAAATTGATTTCAACAGACAGACAGACAGACGAACATGGCTTAATAGACTCCGTTATCTATAGGGATCCAAAAACAAAAATGTTAAATATTTTCACTTCAGAATCTGCTTTCGCTATTTTGATAAATGATTGAAAAATGTCAAATTCATGTTCAGCATGCAACAATTAGTAAAATATGAATTTCAAGAAGAAACTATTCGAAAAAAATATTTGAAAAAATAGATGGTTTTGCATTCGGAAAAAAGTAATTGTATAAAATAGAGAAATAAAAGAAATTCAAATATAACAGCCTGTCTGTCTGTTGAAATCAACTTTCCGAAACCCCCAAATAACTTACATACACGATTCATACATAAATATCTCCGGAATTCTTCCGACTCGGTTGCTATTTAAAATCGAGCAAATCAGTCCACAATTGGCTGAGATATAAGGAAAAACCAGGTCAACCTCGATTTTTTACCTATATATGGATTACTAAGTCATTAATATAGACAATATGGATATCTAATGATAGATATTTCAAAGACCTTTGCAATGACTTATATAAGACCATAGTAAGTTGGACCTATAATTGGTCAAAATCGGAAAAAAAATTGTTTTAACCCGAGTTTTTTTTTCAAAAAAAAATTTTTTCGATAAATATTAAAAATATTGAAAAAACAAAAAAAAAATTTAAATTTAAAAAAACAATTCGAAAAACATTTTTTTTCAAAAAATTAAAAGAACAACTTTGGAAAAAAAATAAATTTTGTTTACCTAAAAATATTTAAAATCTTTATTTTGAAGTATAATTTGGTAAAGGTTATAAAAGATTCGGCACAGTCGAATATAGCTCTCTAACTAGTTTTCCAATTTTTTTTTTAAATTCAAAATATTTTTTTAAATTTATTAGTGAAAAAAATTTTGGTTTTCAAGTGTTTTTTTAATTTTTAAAAATTTTGTTTTTTCGAAATTGTTTTTTTTAAACTTTTTTAATTTAGGTTACAAAGTATTTTTTTCGATTTTGACCCATTGAAGGTCCAACTTACTATGACATTATATACGTCGTTTTTAAATTTTGAAATATATCTCATAAGATCAATATTGTCTAGGGTTCGGGAATTTTTGGGAATTTCTTCATAAGTTTTCTTCTAAAAGTTACAATTTTCAGATTCGTTTCGATGGCCAAATTTGTTGCTAATTGAATCATTCTATTATATACATAGATTTTTTTGGTTCTAGCAACAGATAGTCAGTTGGCAAAGAAGTATTACTTTGAAATAACCGAATTTTTTTCACTCAACTCAACCAACAGCAGAAAAGTTTGGTTATTAAGAATGAATCTAATTTAAAGTTTATGCTCATAAAGGAATTATTAAGATGCCTAACATTACAACTTTTAGGGATATTCAATGTAGATGATTTATAATTAGTAAATAATAACAATAATAGTGGTTCAAATTTGTTTATCTACAATCATATATGAAAAATGTCTCTAACTACGCGTGTTTTATAGATTTAACATAGTCGAAATTCTTAACTTTTTTAATTAAACAAAGAATTTATTGATTTCATACTGATTAAAACTACGACTGTGACAATATGGATAAAATGCCACTATTAAATTAGAAACCTTATAAAGGCTGGACCAACATTGTACAACCAAATATGTATACTTATTTTATACTTCTTTTAAAACCCAGCTACAATTATAAGTCAATTTATTCGAAAATTTTTTTTCTGGTTTTTGGTTTAATTTAGTGTTAAAAAATTCCCGGGAATTCCCGGGAATGAAACGATTTTTTAATTTCCTCCCGGGAAAGAAAAAAGTCCGGGAAATTAAGAACCCTAATGTTGTCTTTACTAAAGACTTAGTAATCCAGATATAGATCAAGAATAGGAAAAAAATCGAGATTGTCCTAATTTTTTCCTTATATCTCCGCCATTTGTTGGCCGATTTTCTCGATTTTAAATAGCAACCCAACCGGGTCTATAGCGGATATATTGATGTATGAATCATGTATGTAAGTTATTTGAAGGCTATGGAAAGTTGATTTCAACATACATAATGTATGGAGACAAGATTTCAAAAAATGTGATGCCTCAATTAGTTCTGCAGGCATTATTTTACTGAGGAAAACATTTGGAATAATTTCAAATGAATAATTTCTAGAAATGGACCTGTTAACTGGCCACCTTGATGCTATCAGATTATTTTCCTGGAGACATGTAAAGTCTTGGGTATATGCAGATAAATCAGAAACGATTGTTAACTTGAAAGCGAATATTTGTCAAAACTTAGCCTGATTTGCTGTGAAGGGTAAGTCTATTATAAAAACACCCTTTATAAAAAATATATTTATTAAAATCTTTCCACATTTGTAGAAGCTAAGAGTTGTACGAAGTTCTGAAAACCTCGCATACTAACACTGTGATCATAAATTGAATTTTATGAAAACTTGTGGCCTCCTCCACGATTTGTCTATTACCAATCTGCAATGGTTACATATTGGCACCTTGTAACAAAATTTTCGAAGATGCCATCATACAAATATTGTTTGACAAAATTATTTTATCTAGGAAAAAATGAGATTTCAACCGAATATTTTGATGTTCATTTTGAGAATTCTAAATTCATTTCATTTGTTAAATATGCATATGAGTATTTTGTACAAAAAATTTCCAATTTCAATTCAATTGACTTTCACTTAAATATTTTAGTTTATTTTATAAACTCATTGACCTAAACATAATGAAACTTTAAATACCTTTGGGTATGCAATGTTTATTTTAAAATCTCTCACTTTTATTTTATTATTTTTTTTTTGTTTTGACGGTAAACCAATATTCACTATCGTTAACTATCACAATGATAAAAATGACACCTGGTAAACAAAAACACAAATCCAACAAAAATAATAAATCTCCAAACTTTTTTTGTTTTTACCTCCCAAAGCTAAATACTATCTATTTGTGTGTTTGTTTATGGAATTAATTTGTAATTTATAAATATTATTATTTTTGCTGGATTTTCACAGTACTGTATGGATGTATATTTTTTTTGTTGGTTTAAAATTTGAATGCTTAATTAGATAAATTATTTTTGGTATATAAACAAATAAAGGCAAACGCATAGAATGCATGCATAAACAAGAGAATACATGTTTTCAACAGTATTAAATCAAATTATTTTTTTTTTTGGTTTAAAACACAACAAAATTTCGTACCCGCTTCAATGAAAAATCACCACAAATTGATTAATATGTAATAGTGTCATTGTTGTAACAATAACAATAACAAAAAAAAAACAGATCGACTACAATAACATTATTTGTATTTGTATTATTATTATCGAATGACATATTTGACATACGGCGATTATTATAGAATATTTGACATGCTTCAAAAAAAAAATCAATATTTTACTTTGGCTACATATAAATGTAAATATGTATTAATGGTGAACATACATTTATATGTATGTTTTGTATGTAAAAATGTTTATTTATATTGTTTGAGGCATGCATTCATGCATGCTTGCATGCCTACTACTCGTATTGTAGGCCTTAAAATGCATGTGTTCAATCAAGTGTGCATATAAATTGTATGTTTGCCTTAAAGATTAAAATATTTCAGGTGAACGGAAAAAAAACTATTTGTATTAATTCTTGCATTCTTGTTATAGACAAAATAAGTATTTATTTTCACTTTTTTCCTATTCTTTCTTGACTGTTTTTTTATGGTGGGTTACAGCCATTGATGTTGTTATTGTTGCTGTTGCCTGATATTTGAAAATTTATATGTTTTGTTAAGTCTTTAATTACCAAAGACACTAAATCCATTTCAACTGTCTTAAATTTGACAATTTTAATGCTTACATACCACCCAGTTTTTCTTAATTCCAACTCAAGTTTTGTTATTTTGTTGCTTATGTATGTTGTCGTTGTTGCTGTTGCATTTTGTTGTCTGTTGGTTGCATCCTATTCATTTTATTGCCCATATTGGTGTCTCTCTATTTATCCAAGTGTCTGTCTGTATGTAGTTTAAATTGTGTGCTAAGGAATCTTTTGTAGATCTAGTTAAGAAATGTTTTAAGCAAATCAACACCATTTCCATTGACTACAAAATAAGTCCATTTATCCCTTTTAGATTTGAATTTATATATTTTTGGATCATTTGACACGGTTATACAACGTGTAATGTAGATGGAATTGTCAATTGATTACTGTATATATCACAGGTAATCTATGCTGAAGTCAGTCGTCACTTTGGTATCTCTAAATAATTTAGAGTGTAGAATAGCTAGAAATGCTGGGAGTTATATTCGGTTGTGCTTAATTATATACACTTCAACAAAGTAACTTTAAGAAAAATAATAAAAACCAATTTTTTGTGAATTTTTTTAAAACAAATTTAAATTTTTTTGTTTTAAATTTAAAAAAATCTATTAAGAAAGTATGGTCGCTCTAGCCCGAACATATAACACCCTACACTAAGTAAATGAGCAAAAATATTGACAAATTTTATCGAAATATCTTTACAATTTCGACTTGTACTCTGTACAAGGTTTATATGGACAGCCAGCCAGACAGACAGACGGACATCGTCTAATCGACTCAGAAAGTGATTCTGAGTCAATCGGTACACTATAAGGTGAGTGTTAACGTAGGGTCACACATGATAAATATTTGACGAAAAACACGTAACCACTAAATAAAATACATATGAATTCATTTATTTATTTCAAAAATATATTTTACTTAGGATGATTCAAAACAAAAAAATTTGTTTTATTTTATTTGATGCTGTTTGATCTTAAAAAACACTTGTAAGAGTAAACACGTCAAACAAATTTTTGCAAAAAAAAGTGGTTACGCTTTTTTCAATTTATTGTTAAAATAATTTAATGCAAAAAAGTTTTTATAATTTTTTTTTTTATCAGAAATTTTATTTTTAAATTAATTTAAAATTTATGAAAAACAAAATTTTGGTGAAAAAAAAATTCGAGTTAAATTGTACTTCCCAATTTTGACACATCGATAACGTTTGTTATCGATAACTTTACATTTATATCGAAAAGTAAAGTTATCGATAACTTTACATTTCGAAAGTAAAGTTATCGACAACTTTTCTATCGAAAAGTAAAGTAATCGATAATTTTTCTATAGAAAATTAAAGTAATCGATAATTTTTCTATAGAAAATTAAAGTTATCGATAACTTTTCTATAGAAAATTAAAGTTATCGACAACTTTTCTATCGAAAAGTAAAGTTATCGACAACTTTTCCATAGAAAATTAAAGTTATAGAAAATTAAAGTTATCGATAACTTTTCTATAAAATTTTCTTAAAGTTATCGATAACTTTTCTATAGAAAATTAAAGTTATCGATAACTTTTTTATAGAAAATTAAAGTTATCGATAACTTTTCTATAGAAAAGTAAAGTTATCGATAAGTTTTCTATAGAAAATTAAAGTTATCAATAACTTTTCTATAGAAAAGTAAAGTTAAAGAAAATTAAAGTTATAAAAAATTAAAGTTATCGATAACTTTCCTATAGAAAAGTAAAGTTATCGATAACTTTCCTATAGAAAAGTAAAGTTATCGATAACCTTTCTATAGAAAAGTAAAGTTATTGATAACCTTTCTATAGAAAAGTAAAGTTATCGATAACTTTCCTATAGAGAAGTAAAGTTATCGATAACTTTCCTATAGAGAAGTAAAGTTATCGATAACTTTCCTATAGAGAAGTAAAGTTATCGATAACTTTCCTATAGAGAAGTAAAGTTATCGATAACTTTCCTATAGAGAAGTAAAGTTATCGATAACTTTCCTATAGAGAAGTAAAGTTATCGATAACTTTCCTATAGAGAAGTAAAGTTATCGATAACTTTCCTATAGAGAAGTAAAGTTATCGATAACTTTCCTATAGAGAAGTAAAGTTATCGATAACTTTCCTATAGAGAAGTAAAGTTATCGATAACTTTCCTATAGAGAAGTAAAGTTATCGATAACTTTCCTATAGAGAAGTAAAGTTATCGATAACTTTCCTATAGAGAAGTAAAGTTATCGATAACTTTCCTATAGAGAAGTAAAGTTATCGATAACTTTCCTATAGAGAAGTAAAGTTATCGATAACTTTCCTATAGAGAAGTAAAGTTATCGATAACTTTTCTATAGAAAAGTAAAGTTATCGATAACTTTTCTATAGAAAAGTAAAGTTATCGATAACTTTTCTATAGAAAAGTAAAGTTATCGATAACTTTTCTATAGAAAAGTAAAGTTATCGATAATTTTTCTATAGAAAAGTAAAGTTATCGATAACTTTTCTATAGAAAAGTAAAGTTATCGATAACTTTTCTATAGAAAAGTAAAGTTATCGATAACTTTTCTATAGAAAAGTAAAGTTATCGATAACTTTTCTATAGAAAAGTAAAGTTATCGATAACTTTTCTATAGAAAAGTAAAGTTATCGATAACTTTTCTATAGAAAAGTAAAGTTATCGATAACTTTTCTACTATAGAAAAGTAAAGTTATCGATAACTTTTCTACTATAGAAAAGTAAAGTTATCGATAACTTTTCTACTATAGAAAAGTAAAGTTATCGATAACTTTTCTACTATAGAAAAGTAAAGTTATCGATAACTTTTCTACTATAGAAAAGTAAAGTTATCGATAACTTTTCTACTATAGAAAAGTAAAGTTATCGATAACTTTTCTACTATAGAAAAGTAAAGTTATCGATAACTTTTCTACTATAGAAAAGTAAAGTTATCGATAACTTTTCTACTATAGAAAAGTAAAGTTATCGATAACTTTTCTACTATAGAAAAGTAAAGTTATCGATAACTTTTCTACTATAGAAAAGTAAAGTTATCGATAACTTTTCTATAGAAAAGTAAAGTCTATAACGTATATATTGATCTATGAATCATGTCTGTAAGTTACTTTGGGGATACGGTAAGTTGTTTTCAACATACAGACAGACGGACATATTTTCCATTTCAAAAAGTTAACATTTTTCGAAGCTGAAAATAGGACAGAAAAACCGTGAACTTTGGAAATGGTGCCTGTTTTCGAAAAAAGGGTAAACGTATTTATGTATTCAAATGAATTGTATGCTGCGTTTTGTTGTATCTGTTCTTAATTTTTTTTTGTATGTGCTGTTTGTAACTGTAGCTCTTAAATCACATCATTTCTATCTGTATCTAGTCTGATATGTAGATATTTTGTATTTGCAGATACATACATGTGTATGCAAAAGTGTTTGCTGGCAACAACAACAAATGTAACAAACGTACGCAATATTTAAGTTCGATTGAAAGCCCAGTAAACATTAAAGTTATAAATTAAAATTCAAAACTATTTTAAAACAAATCATTGTCAAATGTTTGAGATTTAAAAAAATAAAAACTGTTTAAATATCCCCAAAATGTGGTGATTTTTTCAAATTTTTTTTTAAGAATTACTTTTCTGTTTGCTGGGTGGCGTGTAGGTTTGTTTGTTTGCTTGTTTATTTGTTATTCAAGAGGTATCGGTTTAAGTTCTATTTCTTCTTTTGGTTTGTTTTTCCTGTTCCTATATCTCTGTGATTTGAATTGAGTTTTTGTTGTTGCAATAGCAGTTTCAACACAGAAAAAAAATGTATCGAGTGTGGAGACACTAGTTCAAAAGATTTGCAGTTATAGATTGTAAATTGTAGTACCACGCATTGGATAACAGAACGGAATAAAAATAAAAGAAGACCAACAAAAACGCACAGACTATACTATGCAAAATAAGACAGTGGTTTAGGAGGCAGAAGAAACAAGAGAATTGTTTATTAAGTATTAAAGTTTTACCCAGTTTTTTGCATCAAAATATCTTTTAGAATTAAGAAAGTTTCAAATAAATTAAAAACACAATCAAATTTATGATTAAAATTGATATCAAATTATAATTCTTTGGCATCAATATTTAAAAAATTCTAATAATATTTAAAATTTCAATGCAGCATCTTCCAAATTTCTGTTTAGCAAATTCACTGTAAGTATTTTTCACATCCTTTAGCTTTACTATGTCTGTATGTTAATCGGAAAAACGTTTGCAATATAAACAAACCCAAAAAAGAAACCAACAAAAAAAAGTGAACTAAAAAAAACTAGAACACAGCAGGATGACAATTTTTTACAATAACAACAAAACCAAAGAAGTATACAAAAAAAATCTACAACAATATGCCTATAAAAGCTCAAAGTCTATAAAAATCCAATACCGGCACACACTAGCATGTTGCCACATGCAACACAGCTTAAATTAAGGCTTCGTATGGAATCTCTATCTAGAAATAACAACAAAAAAATCCAACTGCAACAAAAAAAGAAACTCTATAACAACAACTAAGTACAGTTTAGATGACTAAAAGGAATAGTTTGCAGGGAAAATGAAAGAATAAGTTAAAGTATATTTGTGTATTTCGATATATGGGTGTAATCCTTAGACGGCTCAAAATGAATACAACAATTTATGAACACTATATACAAAATTGTACAACAATTTATGTCGTTTGGAAACTGCACATGAAAAACTAGAAACAAAATAAAAATAATTTAAAATGCAAACAAAAATCTTATAATACGTTTTTATAGTTTCCTTCTTTTGTCATTTGAAAAACCAAAGCTAAATCTTTAATTGAGTAGAAATAAGAAATTAAGATTTTTTGTATTAACAAAGTGTATAAAGATTTATGTTTGGCCTTCTTTTAAAGCATTTCACCATCTGAGTTTTCTTCCATTCCTATTATCGTTTTATTTCCAGAAATGACTTGCTACGTTTTTCCTTAATATTTTTGAAAATTTTGCAAAAGAAATTTTTATTTTTTTATATCTGAGAGTATGTGTCTTTTTTCTTAAATCAGTCGGTCTTTTCTTACTTTTTCTTTGATATAGTTTTTCCATTTAACCACAGACAAAAAAAAAATTAAAAGCATTCAAGAAAATATACCTACACTCAGGCACAAATCATCAAATAGACAAAGATATCAAGTGATTTTCTTGAAAAAAACAAACTATTTTCAAGAGAAAAGTAAAAAGTACTTAAATTAAGAAATATTAGGATGGAGAAAAAGTTACAGGGCAATATAAAATACTTTACTATGCCAACTTGTATACAGAAAATTAAATTAATACCGAAAAGTTATCGATAACTTTACATTTATAGAAAAGTTATCGATAACTTTACATTTCTATAGAAAAGTTATCGATAACTTTACATTTCTATAGAAAAGTTATCGATAACTTTTCTTTTCTATAGAAAAGTTATAGATAACTTTACTTTTCTATGGGCAACATGTCGATAACACTACTTTTATACAGAAAAGTTATCGATAACTTTACTTTTCTTTAGAGAAGTTATCGATAACTTTACTTTTCTTTAGAGAAGTTATCGATAACTTTACTTTTCTTTAGAGAAGTTATCGATAACTTTACTTTTCTTTAGAAAAGTTATCGATAACATTACTTTTTTTTAGAAAACTTATCGATAACTTTACTTTTCTTTAGAAAACTTATCGATAACTTTACTTTTCTTTACAAAAGTTATCGATAACTTTACTTTTCTTTAGAAAAGTTATCGATAACTTTACATTTCTTTAGAAAAGTTATCGATAACTTTACTTTTCTTTAGAAAAGTTATCGATAACTTTACTTTTCTTTAGAAAAGTTATCGATAACTTTACTTTTCTTTAGAAAAGTTATCGATAACTTTACTTTTCTTTAGAAAAGTTATCGATAACTTTACTTTTCTTTAGAAAAGTTATCGATAACTTTACTTTTCTTTAGAAAAGTTATCGATAACTTTACTTTTCTTTAGAAAAGTTATCGATAACTTTACTTTTCTTTAGAAAAGTTATCGATAACTTTACTTTTCTTTAGAAAAGTTATCGATAACTTTACTTTTCTTTAGAAAAGTTATCGATAACTTTACTTTTCTATAGTAAAGTTTTCGATAACTTAACTTTCCTATAGAAAAGTTATCGATAACTTAATTTTCCTATAGAAAAGTTATCGATAACTTAACTTTCCTATAGAAAACACATCGATAACTTTACTTCCCTATAGAAAACACATCGATAACTTTACTTCCCTATAGAAAACACATCGATTACTTTATCGATAATTTTAATTTTTTATAGAAAGCATATCGAACTCTAATTTTTTTAGAAAAGTTATCATTAACTTTGGCTTTTTAGAGAAAAGTAATCGACAATTTTAGCTTTTTATGGAAAAGTTATCGATAACATTACTTTTTAATAGAAAAGTTTACTTTACTTTACCTTTCTATAGTAAAGTTATCGATAACTTTAATTTTCTATACAAAAGTTATTGATAACTTTACTTTTTCTATAGAAAAGTTTACTTTACCTTTCTATAGAAAAGTTTTCGATAACTTTAATTTTTTGTTGTAAAGATATCGATAACTTTAATTTTCTCTAGTAAAGTTATCGATAACTTTAATTTTCTGTTATCGATAACTTTTCTATAGAAAAAGTTATCGATAACTTTACTTTTTCTATAGAAAAGTATTGTTTTCTATAGAAAAATTATCGATAACTTTTTCGATAATTTTATTTTGGTATAGAAAAGTTATTGACAACTTTACCTTTTTGTAGATAACCTTGATATTCTAATAATTAATATTATATCATGAAAACACCTTTTCCGCCTACCCAATATTCTCACACAACTTAAGTGTTTCTTTGTATAGTTTTACTTAAAATACACTTGTCATTTCTTATTTATTTCTCAAAATGATTTTTATATTTTCAAAGTGAATAAACCTAAAAAAAACTGCAAACTCGACTCTCACAAACAACCTTCAGCTTCAATATTTAGCCAACATTTGCAGTAAGCAGCACTTGCCACCAAGTAATTTAAATGTAATTGATACTGTTGTCTGCATATTAATGATTTAACTACACTTTCAACATTCGGCTAAAACCAAAGAATTACACTCTCGGTGTCTAGTTTTTTTTGTTTTTTTCGTTTTTGCTCTGTTGCACATCCACAACAAACTTCAGCTGCAATTAAAATTATGTTTAGCAACGAAATGAACAACACTATTGCAAGAGATTAAAAATTTTGCTGCCTTCCTTTTTATACAAACACATTATGGAAATTATTTTTACACTATAATTCATACAGCGAAAATATGTTTTTTTTTTTTAATTTTTCTTTTAATACCTCAAGGCAGGAAAAGAACGCATTTAATATAATCTCTGGCAACGCCTGTCTAACTGGGTAGGCTAGGAGGGCCTCATATACATATAATATTTATGTATTAACGAGTGTGTTTGCTAAAGCTTGAATAGGCAACGTATTTAAACAATTTAATGGGTGGCCTTAGATTTGGCGACACAATTTCTTTAAGTTTTTTTTCTTTCTTCATAATCTAATGTCTTTTTTATAAAGAAATATAAAAAAAAATATTTGTATTAAGGAAAGTTTTCTTTCAAACCACACGCAGCACAATTTTTATGATTTGTTTTTCTATTTTGCAAGGGGTATAAATAAATTGTGCGCAGAATATTGATTTATGTGCCTGATAATGTAGTGGTAAATTATATGGAATCATTTGTTTATAGTGGGTATAATATAATAATGTCAAGATATATATTTTTTTTATTTGTTGCTTACAATGTAGGTATTAGGGTATTCGAATTATTCGATTTTTTTCTTGTTCGAATAAAACGAATAATTCGAATAAGAGATTTTAACTTGTTCGAATAATTCGATCACACGTTTAAAATTAATCGAATTATTCGAATAATTTACATTTTTTAAAAAAGTAAAGAAAGAAGTTTTGATGTCGTTTTTTCATATTTTATTGTTAAAGAAAAACAAAAAATAACGTTAAAATTAACAATTCAAGTATTGATAATGTTAAAAAACATTCGAAAACAAAGTCCATCATTAAATTTTCAACAGAAATATTCTGATCAGATTAACTCCCGAACAATCTACAAAACAATTGACTAGCAAAGCCTTTAGTTTCCGTTTTGGAGCTAGCTTTAAAAAATTTGAGCAAGTTGGACATGATCCTGAATTACAATACAATATAAACGTATTAAGAACTTTTTTATGTCGTTCATTAATTCTGGTTTAAAAATGAGTAACTAATTCATTAGTAAATGAACTATTCACTATTTCTAACAAATTGTATTATACATCAAGCTCTATCAACGTTGCCGAATCTTTGCTTAATAAAGTGGTCTTGGGGAATTACACAATAAACGGACTCTGTCCAAAGTTTGATATCATTGTCAGTGAACGTGGCTAATTTGAAGCATG